>NW_027266267.1:19709124-21041624 GCF_022045235.1 Haliotis cracherodii
AACAAGGCAGCATGTGTCCCACACGGTATATGTAAACAAGGCAGCATGTGTCTCACATGGTATATGTAAACAAGGCAGCATGTGTCCCACACGGTATATGTAAACAAGGCAGCATGTGTCCCACACGACACACACACACACACACACACACACACACACACACACACACACACACACACACACACACACACACACACACACACACACACACATACATACATACATACATACACGCAGATACATACATACATACGCAGACAAATATAGACACATACGCATGCAGACACACAGACACATACCGACACACATACCGACACACACAAATACACACACATACAGACACTCACAATTTCAGACACACACATATACACCTACAGACACACACATTTACAGACACACACACATACAGACGCTCACAATTTCAGACACACACATATACAGACACACACAATTACAGACACACATGCAGACATACACATACAGACACACAAACAGACACACACATACAGACACACATAGAGACACACATATATAGACACTCACAATTTCAGACACACACATATACAGACACACACCTACAGACACACGTACAGACACACACATATACAGACACACACAATTACAGACACATGCAGACATACATATACAGACACACTCATATACAGACACACATAGAGACACACACATACAGACACTCACAATTTCAGACACACACATATACACATACAGACACACACATACAGACACACATGCAGACATACACATACAGACACACACACATACACATACAGACACACATATATACAGACACACATACAGACACACATATATACACACAGAAATTACAGACACACACACACACACACATATCCACACATACAGACACACATGCAGACACACACATACAGACACATATACAGACACACACACACATACACACACACATACAGACACATACACACATAGAGACACATACATACAGACACATATACACACACCTACAGACACACACACATACAGACACATACATACAGACACACACATATACACACACATACAGACACATACATACAGACACACATATACAGACACACAATTACAGACACACACATACAGACACACATACAGACACACATACTGACACATACATACAGACACACATACATAAACACACACACACACAGACACACATACATACACACACACATACAGACACACACAATTTCAGACACACATACCACGCTGTATAAGTGCACTAATCCTTATCCTGACCACATTTCACCTCCCTCCAGCTGTGACCTCATTGTGGAGAAACAATGTGGGGAAGAGGGTGGCCCAGAATACCCTGTGACGTCACTGGGGTCGACGACATCCGGAGTGACCAGTTGGGTGACCTATCAGAAGTAGGACTCAGCCACGGAACAAATATCAGTAAGTCGGCTGGTCCTGTCTGTCCCTACGACCTCCAAGGTAAAGGGTGGCGTTGATAAGGGATGTACAGATTGATAAGGGAATAAACTGATATCCCTCCAACACCAAATTATCTCAGAGGAGGGAGGGCGGTGTGGGGTGGGGTGCGGTGGGGTGGGGTGGGGTAGGCTGGGCTGTGGCTTGTGGGAGGTGGCGTCCCAGCTATTTCCATGACATCATCAAAAACTGATAATCAAAGAGAAAGAGTGAGTGAGTGACAATAACTCAAATCAACACAACAGGACTGATACGCAATAAAAAAAAAACCTGAATAGTATCAGATAAGGTCAGAAAGCACGTTTGACCTGCCGGTTGGGGTTAAAAAATGTAGGCCGTTGATAACTGTACTCTAAGGTAGGTGACTCCTGACACAGAGAAAACACACAACTGTTTTTGAATACAACATACCCAGCACTGTCCCTCGGGAGGGGGGGGGGGGGGGGGGGGGGGGGGGGGCGGCTGTCAGAGATCCTACATCACAGGCGGGATCCTATACTAAAGATGTGTCAGACATCCTACATCGGATATGTGAGAGAGACCCTACACCGGAAATGCGAGAGAGATCCTACACCGGAAATGCGAAGAAAGATCCTTCACCAGAGATGCGAGATAGATCCCACACTAGAGATGCGAGAGAGATCCTACACCACAGATGTGAGAGATCCTACACAGAGATGTAAGAGAGATCCTTCACCACAGATGTAAGAGAGATCCTACACCACAGATGCGAGACAGATCCTTCACCAGAGATGCGAGATAGATCCCACACTAGAGATGCGAGAGAGATCCTCCACCGGAAATGAGAGAGAGAGATCCTACACAGAGATGTAAGAGATATCCTTCACCACAGATGTAAGAGAGATCCTACACCAGAGATGCGAGAGAGATCCTTCACCAGAGATGCGAGATAGATCCCACACTAGAGATGCGAGAGAGATCCTACACAGGAAATGAGAGAGAGATCCTACGCCGGAGATGTGAGAGAGATCCTACACCAGAGATGTAAGAGAGGTGATACACCAGAGATATAAGAGAGATCCTACACCAGGAATGCGAGAGAGATCCTACACCGGACATGTGAGAGAGATCCTACACCAGAGATGTGAGAGAGATCCTACGCCAGAGATATGAGACAGATTCTACACCGGAGATGCGATAGATCCTTCGCCGGAGATGTGAGAGAGATCCTACTCCACAGATGTGAGTGTGATCCTACACCAGAGATGTGAGAGAGATCCTACACCAGAGATGCGAGAGAGATCCTACATCGGACCCGGTAGCGGCGGCCGCACTTCGGATGTTCACCATCTCCAGACCCTGTGCCCTGTTTCACAAAGGGGTCGTAGCGCTTCTACTGTCGTAAGTTTATGTTCAAGTAGGGGAGTTATGATCGTCTTAGCTCTACGACTGTTGTAAGTCCATGTTATGAAAGTATGGGAGTTAGATCGTCTTAGCGCTACGACCGTCGTAAGTCCACGTTATGAAAGCATGGGAGTGAGATCGTCTTAGCGCTACGACCGTCGTAAGTCCACGTTATGAAAGTATGGGAGTAAGATCGTCTTAGCGCTACGACCGTCGTAAGTCCACGTTATGAAAGTATGGGAGTAAGATCGTCTTAGCGCTACGACCGTCGTAAGTCCACGTTATGAAAGTATGGGAGTTAGATCGTCTAAGCGCTACGACTGACGTAAGTCCATGTTATGAAAGTTATGGGAGTAAGATCGTCTTAGCGCTACGACTGTCGTAAGTCTATGTTCAAGTAGGGGGGTTACGATCGTCTTAGAGCCACGACTGCCGTAAATCTGTCAAAGTATTAAAGTTACGCTCTCCTTAGCGCAGTGACTGTTGTAAGCCGATGTTTAAGTATGGAAGTTACGATCGTCTTAGCGCAGTGACTGTTGTAAGCCGATGTTTAAGTATGGAAGTTACGCTCGCCTTAGCGCAGTGACTGATGTAAGCCGATGTTTAAGTATGGGAGTTACGATCGTCTTAGCGCAGAGACTGTTGTAAGCCGATGTTTAAGTATGGAAGTTACGATCGTCTTAGCGCAATGACTGTTGTAAGCCGATGTTTAAGTATGGGAGTTACGATCGTCTTAGCGCAATGACTGTTGTAAGCCGATGTTTAAGTATGGAAGTTACGCTCGTCTTCGCGCAATGACTGTTGTAAGCCGATGTTTAAGTATGGAAGTTTCGATCGTCTTAGCGCAATGACTGTTGTAAGCCGATGTTTAAGTATGGAAGTTACGATCGTCTTAGCGCAATGACTGTTGTAAGCCGATGTTTAAGTATGGGAGTTACGATCGTCTTAGCGCAATGACTGATGTAAGCCTATGTTTAAGTATGGAAGTTACGGTTGTCGAAGCGCTATGACCGCGTTGTCGAGGGCCTGGCCGTACATGTGGTAACAAGCAACCGACGTCACAATTTTCAGATTTGGTGAAACGAGGAAACAACTGGAGTGTAGCGACGTCGTAGGCGACTACACATGCCTTGGAGATTTAAAAAAACCCATTCACTACGCGCGTATGATTATTCATAGTAGACTACAACAACAAAACAACTTTCACTGTGTACGTATGATTTCATAGTGGACTGCATTTTAATGTTCTTCAGTCATTGTTAAATAAACAGCTAGATTTTGTACCACAGCAATTTAAATATATGTAAAAGCCAAAGCCATTTATACAGACAGACCAGATCATAGCCGATATAGGAATATGCATGACAGGTTGGTACATGGTATCAGCTGTCGTCCATAGGCCCATATGGCCGACCGTTCCTTGACCGGCCACAAGCTAACAGCTGATTGGCTATATATAGTGCACGTGGAGGTAGGACTGTGTGAGCAGTGTCGTCTGCTCAGATAGTATCAGACTGCAGGAGCGGATAACGTGAGAACCCTAGCGTCAAGGTAAGGTTACTACAAAACTGGAATCGAAAAAATGAGAAATAATTTTGTATATCTTTTTAATATCACTTTTAATGAGGTTGAACAATTTCTTTAAGTTTCTGTGAATTTTTCTAGGGGTGTGTGAAAGCGTGAGATATCATTTTTTACTCCATATATCATGGGCGGATACAGCTTTTTTTAAAAGGGGGGTGCACAATTAAGATTTATTTATTGTCTTTGGTGGTAATTTTTACAGAAATAAAGATTTTTTTTCGAAATAAAAAGGGGGGATGCTGTATCCGCCCATGACATATGCTCGCATGGGATGTTATCATGGCACGAGTCCTTCCCCCCAAAAAAATTACCACTTTATACCACTGGATGATGCAACAAGGTATTTCTTGTTTCAATCACACCCCAGAAACATTCTATCATCGTTGTCAAAGACATTTTCTGTGAATAAACGGTTAACTGACGCTAGAAGCGAGATGTTTTGATAAGCAACAAGGCGAGTCCGGGTGTTTTATCTGAGTCGTTCATTAATTGTTAATGCGTTATAGGATTGGCGCATTGTGCCGATAAAACCAGTCTTCATTTCAATCTCTAGCAGCAGCACGGTGACCTAGCGCCGTGCTAGGACGTAATACCTACGGGCTACTAATCCTTTGAGAGGGATGTATCAAATATTGATTCTAAAACTTAACTAAGCTTACAAGGTGCGTCGACAGTGACGGGGCTCTGTCTCGGTAATGTTGTTCTATAGTATTTTGTTTGTTTATTGTTTAACGCCGAAGTCAGCAATATTCCGGAGGCGGGTGGAAATAATCGTGTCTGGCGCGCAATCTACCATGTCACCAAGTCCATCCAACAGATCAGTACAGTCGTCTCGTACGGCAATCAATATGATCCAGGGGACCTATCCTAACCATAACTCCCCTGGCTCATCACGTCGGAAGTTCCACAAAGCTTATGAAACCCTTCACCCACTGGATGGAATGATCTATTGGCATATGAGTGAGTGAGTTGGGTTTAACGCCGCGTTTTAACAGTATTCCAGTCATATCGCGGCGTGTCAGCTTAATGTGGGAGGAAAGCCCAAAGCGATGCAGGTCTCAGACGTTTACCACTTCGGTGAAACCCACGAGCACGGGTATGGTGCTGACAAACCTAGAAACATAATCGGGGCGAACCGGGATTCGAACCCACAATCATAGGTTTCTGGCGTGCCCAAGGGACGCAACTCTGCACAGCGAATCGCGGCGCCTTAGACGACTGGGCCACCCGTGCCCCTTTTGGCATATCAGAAATCCATTACAGTATCTCTTCGTTATCAGCTTTAGACAACATGAAAGTCAATCCCATTTGTGAAGTATAAATATTCTGTGCTGTCCCAGTCTTGTGGGCCGTCCATCATGTTGTTTAGAATGTAAAGTGTAAATCTTTGTTTGTTTTTGAGTTGATTATGAACCTCAGAAACCAGTGTGTTTATTGTCGGTTGTTTTGTTGAGAGGCATTGGTTAGAAGGTTTATTTTGCACCGCAAGACGCTGTGTCTGCACGAGGGGTCATCAACCATCTTTGTTTAAGGTGTGGGGTACAGAGAATAACTGAGCTTAATTCTCTCACGCCGTTCAAACATTTAAAGCGAACTGCGAACTGACAGTCGGAGAATAGTGATTAAAGTCGCCCAAATAGGTTTTCTTTGTCTGCTTACTCAAAAAGTTGGATAAATATCTATCTGTTAAAAAATACTACTGGTAGCCTCGATGGCAGAGTGGGTGAGATCGCTGTGTGTGCTGGCGATTAGGTGCCTCACTCGACAGTGTCTGTTCGGTCAGATGGGACCCAATCTTAAAAGGTACAAGAATCTGTAATTTACTAAGAACGTGTTATCCCAAGTATAACATTTGTTACATTTGACCGCTTTCTAAATGGCATTGTGTATTCTTTTAGAGAATACAAAAAGCATTTGGTTCACTGTTTGAGCGTATATCTACCTCAACTAATGCATCAGCCCGTGTTTCGATGCTGTAATGGTTAGAGGCCATCGTATACATTGCTGGAGTTGTGTACGGGTATTGACCCACGGGCGTCTGGTGACCCAGGGTAATCTTATCGAGATGTAAACTGTCCATGGAAAATTTCAGCCAGTATTCCAGTAAATTCCCCGTTGCCATGTAGACCTTGACCATATTAGGCGCTGGCCATATTAGGTTAACGATAGGTAGGTGTTGTATTGAGTCAAAATAAGCATATCTGCTAGAAGACAATGGTTTATTGATAAGGGCTTGATATATCATAAAACCGTCAAATGCGTACATATTTACCAGTTACAGGAACCATTTCGCGCAGTGAACATTCTTTGAAGATATTTTGCTGTTTCACGCCATTCTTTTATGTTTGAGACCGGTGACTTTTATGGAGTTATTGTTAGGTGGGGTAAAATGGGGTTTAACGTCGTGTTCAAGAGTATTGCCCTTATATAGCGACGTGCATGGTGTGTGTGTGTGTGTGTGGCTGCTTGTACTAGTCATGATTCATGCCGACTTAAAGTGCTAGCACACTGAGATACCATGCCGCAGATTAACATGAATACCCCACTCAGACACAGTATACTAGACACCGAGCCGACCAGTCCATGTTTCCGTCCCTCAATGCCGAGCGCCAGGCAGGGTAACAACAAGTACCATCTTTTAACGTATTTTGGTATGGAGCTATGGGCAATATTTATGTATTGATTTATTCAACCCGGTGTGAGACCCGACCTTTATTCGTCAAATTGTGACTTGACCCGGTATCTTTTAGAGGAAAAACGGTAATCAAATTAAAAGAAGAATTATTAAAAAAGTGGCAAGGGTCCGCAAATCGCGGTGCGTCCTCTACTGTGCAGCCGTTTCGTGAAACCTTGTGCAATTCATGAAAAAAAGCACGAAACTTTGCACAGTTACGGGTAATGACATTCCAACTATTTTCAGATATGGGTCAACCCAAAAAAATCCAATGTAGCCGCCAAACCCAAAATGGCCGCCATGGAGAAATGAAATTCTAGTATATCTTGTATGAACTTGACGCGCAACCTAACTATATCATGAAAAAAGTATTTACCCAACACTACATCTGAAAAATAAATAACATTATCATATTGGATTTTTTGGCTGGCCCCATATCTGAAAATATTTCGAATGCTATTACCTACAACTGTGCCAAGTTAAAAAAAATGCACAACTAACCCTATATTTGTCACGGAACGGCCGCACTATATTAGCCGTGCCAGTATCTGATTATCGTGGGTTTGATAATGATCCTTGGACTGTTAGCTTATTACTAGTGTCCGCGGCTGTCACCAGGTGATGAACGTCGTCGCTAAGATGCTGTTAAAATGTGTGTCAATCAATCTCACCAAACTCAAACCTCAGTGCTCGCTACCGTCACACCAAAGATCTGAGGACATCCCATTACCGGTCGCGACAGATTGACTTTTCGCCAATTTTCACCGACCAATGAAATGACTTCCAGGAAATCATCACGAGCCAATCAGAAAACAGCTTTCTCGTGAGCTTTACGACACTAGTTTCAAAATGGCGACTTCCATTCCAGACTACGCTTGGAAAAATATTTTGACAAAGTTATCGATTCAATATTTGAAAACTGAACAAAAGAAAATTCTGGAATGTCTAGAGATTGTATGGCAGTACTTACCATTAGGGAGAAAGATAGACGATGTCTAGCATTCGGAATCTGTCGTACAGTCCGTAACTGTCATTCGGAATGTCCCGTGTTGACGTTTTCGAGGTTGCAAGAATAGGAAATACTTTCGGACCCATTCGTCACCACTCGCCCCTTTCCGTAACCTGCAAGAAGACTCGTCCCCCTATCGATGAATGTTATGTGCGAAAATACGAGAAACCAATCAGAATGCGCGTATGATTTCAAGTTCTTCATCAAAGAATCCCTCAGAAATAATTTTTGATTTTACATATGTCCTGCATCTAAAAATATACCCAAGACACAGTTAAATGTGTTCAATCACACTGTATAATTCCGCACGTCCCGATGTGCTTTAAATTGCATCTGAAATATATATAATATATGGGGAAATATATGTGAACCATTACGCAACGAGTTGACAATGGTTTTAGGTATGCCCGTTTGCGCTAAGACGGAACCCGGTCGCACAAAATGGCCATGAGAGGGGCACGAGTCGCTATTCGGCTTGTCCCGGAATAACACGAGTTGATCACGAATGTTTCGGACCGTCAAATTCACGAGCTCGAAGGCGACGCTTTGATTGGTCGGATGAAAGGTCGTTCTGGCGTGATCTGTTTTAGTGCATTTCTGGTGTCCCCCGCCGTGATAATGCTGGAATATTGCTAAAAGCGGCGTAAAGCCAAAACTCACTCACTCACTCACTGTTTTAGTGTCTTAGTGTCACGGTATCAAGCGCCAAGATATGATTTTAATAAGAGTAGATGTCAGCGGATTTCACTCACTCGAGACATATGGCTGCATATGTGTGTGACCTGGTGACCCAGTTCTCGCCATATGGCAGCACTAAGTCTGTAGTCTGACATCACCACCACTGCAAGGCAAGACGTGATTCTATTCAGGGCTGATGGAACGCGGCCCTGACTGAGCATCCGTGTTGATATTGTCGACTACTGCGTACATTGTAGCGACATTCCACCGCAAACTCGAAAATTCTGGTCTTGATTTTTGCGTTGTCGTTGTAGTCGTTGGTGTGGTTAGGCCACCCATTATAGAAGAGCATCGTCGCCGAGGTCCACGCTTTCTTAGTCTGTGTAGAAATGAGGTGCTGTCCGTGAGTTTTTCTTGTATCTTAAACTTCTGGAAATGTTAAGTAACCAGTTGTTAAAGGTTCGCTCCTCAATCCAATCCGGGTTCGAGTCCTCATGTAAATACAATGGATGCCGCCTATTCTCGGTGTACACTATCAGGGTAATGCTTGAATATTACTTTAAGCGTTTTAACATTTCCACTCATATTATATATAGAAATATATCTCTTATTTGCTTTTCCTCACTCATTGGAACATCACTTACATAGTCTTATAATAGACAGAACCCAGCCAAACCAGTTTTCGCCAATTGAGAGACTTGTGTTTTATGCCGCTTCGAAATACATGTCAGTTTTTCACTGTGAGTCCTGTTGATGTGTGACGGACACAGTGTTTGTGAAACTCACGAGCATGTGATGCTTACAAATGAAGGTGTGTGTATGTCTGTTTGTATGTGGATTCGATCCCACGATCTTAGGATCCCGGAACACATAAATGACCCTCCCGTCAGGACCGATTCCGTTAATCTGAATCCCTCTAGTCTGGATTCGAATGCCCTTTTCACAATTATATAAATCCCACTAGTCAGGACGGATCCCATTAATACGAATTCCACTTGTCTGGATCATGGTGATCATTTCCCGTTAATCCAAATCCCAGTAGTCCGGAAGGATCCCGTTAATCCAAATCCCGCTAGTCTGGAAGGATACGGTTAATCCAAATCCCGCTAGCCCGGATCATGGTGCTCATTTCCCGTTAATCCAAGTCCCTTCAGTCCGCACGGGTCCCGTAAATCCGAATCTCGCTGGACGGATCATGATGCTCCTTTCCCGTTTATCCAAATCCCACTAGTCCTGGTCCTGTCACAAACGGCTCCCTTTAATCCAAATCCAACAAGTCCGGAAGGATCCCGTTAATCCAAATCACTCTAGCCCGGATCACGGTGCTCATTTCCCGTTAATCCGAATCTCGCCAGTCCGGATCCTAATGCCCATTTCCCGTTAATCCAAATCCCTCTAGTCCTTATTTCGTCATGACGGATCCCATTAATCCAAATCAAATTAGTCCGGATCCCGTTAATCCAAATCCGGATCCTGTTAGCATGGATTTCGTTTGCCATGACAACCTTACAAGCGATGATTGTTTTATGACGTTTTCACAAACGAAGAGCATTATTCGTGCGAATGTTTCGTTATTCCGGACACTTGTTATCCGGACGCCGTCGGGACTGACGCTGCTTCTGAGTTATCCAAACAGTATTCGTCCGTAGTGGACTCGCGTAGAGCTGGACTCTAGATCCTTGTTTGACTTATTGTTAGTCTGTTGTTTAACGCCGCACTCAGCAGTATTCCAGCTATGTGACGGCGGTCTGTGAATTAATCGAGTCTGGACCAGACAATCCAGTGATTCACATCATGGGCATCGATCCACGCAATTGGGATCGATGACAAGCATCCACCTAGTCAGCGAGCCTGACCACCCAATCTCGTTTGTCGCCTCTTACGACAAACATAGTCGCCTTTATGGAAAGCATGGGTTGCTGAAGACCTATTCTACCCCGGATCTTCACGGGTTTTGGACTATTGAGTATTTCCTCACTTGCATTCGTTCACTTTGGGTATTGGTAGTTTTCTCTTGGTAGCCAATGTATTTTTACTGCAGTTAAATACCAGTAATTCTGTTTAATGTTTTGTTTCAGGTAACTTCTAAATGCATGTACGATCTGTTTCAATAAGCGGGGCAGTATTCGAATACGAGTTCTGATATACGTAATGCCTGCATTCGATCAGTACATAAAGATTTGTAAAGAAATACACCTTTGCCAGTGGAAAATAACTATTTTGGTTAATTACGCAGTGTTGATATTCTACTGGGTCTTAAAACTTTTTCAGCAACTCAAAATGAATTCGGTGATGGTTTGTAGATATATTTTGCGTATTTTATGCAAACACACAGCTTTTCTGGAGCTCTATCGTACACTAAATACTAGTCATCAGTGAACGTATTATGATTATATTTTTGCGGCATGGTATCTCAGTTTGCTAGCACTATAAATCGGCATTAGTCCGGACTAGTTCAAGCAGCCACACACACACGTGCATGCACATCAATATATAAATGCAATAATCTTGAGAGCGGCGTTAAGCCCCATTTAACCTCACCTCACCACCTCACCACCTCACCTCGACACCTCACCTCACCTCACCTCACCTCACCGTGTTGCACCCTAAGTTGGGAGTTACGATCGTCTTAGAGCTACGACTGTCGTAAGTCTATATTAAAGCATGGGAGTTACGATCGTCTTAGAGCTACGACTGTCGTAAGTCTATATTAAAGTATGGGAGTTACGATCGTCTTGGAGCTCAACTGTGGTAAGTCTATATTAAAGCATGGGAGTTACGCTCGTCTTGGAGCTACGACTGTCGTAAGTCCATATTAAAGTATGGGAGTTACGATCTCCTTGGAGCTACGACTGTCGTAAGTCTATATTAAAGTATGGGAGTTACGATCGTCTTGGAGCTACGACTGTCGTAAGTCTATATTTAAGTATGGGAGTTACGATCGTCTTGGAGCTACGACTGTCGTAAGTCTATATTAAAGTATGGGAGTTACGATCGTCTTGGAGCTACGACTGTCGTAAGTCGTTGTTCAAGTATGGTTACGAGTTACGAGTGTGCCAACGATTTACGGTATCTTAGTCCACTGGGCCAGATGTGGCCCAAATTCGATAAAGTCTATATAAAAACAGCCATTTCTTAAGCATTATGTTTGTATCATGGTTCGTACACGTAATGCAATAGTTTGACCCCTGACCGTTATCAGCGCGTTTTCTTCACAATACCCTCGTGTATCCATATATATCTCCTACCCATCTAACCCCTGTGACCACTAACCTTGACCCTTGACCTGACTCCGGTGCTACTGATTACGAGTTTTCCATAGTCAGCATATTCACGTGTTCACTGAATGTATCACTACACGCATGTCGACTGTAGGGTCCTTGACTGGGTATTACGACGTTTGTTTACAAAAGGGGTATTTAACCAACACTAGTATTGACCTATGACGTCATCTTTGACGTCACTATATCGTGTGCCTCCTTCGTTGAGTTGCGATAGTGACTGAAAGGATCGGAGATTTGACGGATGGAAGGTTTTTGTAAGTCAGTTAAAATACAATTTTCTTTTAAATTTTAGTAATTAATTTTGCACAGTTGAAAAGGGACAATGGTTGTATTTCATAAAGTGAAAGATGGATTCCAACTTTTGTGAGGGTGAGTGACAACACTATGGGCACGGGGGCGGTCGGGTAGCCTAGTGGTTAAAGCGTTCGCTCGTCACGCCGACGACCCGGGTTCTGTTCCTGCCATGGGTACAATGTGTGAAACCCATTTCTGGTGTCCCCCGCCGTGATAAAAGCGTCGTGAAACAAGGATATGACACTGTTAAAGTAAGTGAGTGAGTGAGTGAGTGAGAGAATGAGTTGGGTTTAACGCCGCTTTTAACAGCATTCCAGTTATATCGCGGCGTGTCAGCTTAATGTGGGAGGAAAGCCCGAAGTGATACAGGTCTCAGACGTTTACCACTTCAATGAAACCAACGAGCACGGGTATGGTGCTGATAAACCTGGAAACATAATCGGGTCGAACCGGGATTCGAACCCACAATCATAGGTTCCTGGCGTGCCAAAGGGACGCAACTCTGCACAGCGAATCCAGCCCCCCAGTCAGTTATAATGACAGAGGGGCATGTTAGAAGCTCTATCGCATACACAGCATGCATAAAGTCGTTTCCATTTCTGACGTAGTATAAGTCGGTAATTATTTAGAAAAAGAGATGGCAATTGCTTGTTGATGGTAGCAGTGAATGTAATTTATCGTTGCTCACAATGAGAAGCGCGGATGCAACTGGTTGTCGGTGACATTTTCTAGCGCAGACGGGTTTTGTCCGGATTGAGCGCGAGTACATAATGGGGTTTATCATGACGTCAGCGTATACAGCGACTGCTGATGTCGTCAAACTGGAACATCGTTTTTCGTCCAGTGAACCGTGTGTTTAGCTGAATGACACTAAATAGGGGTTTGATTGCCACACATGCTTGTTTAAAGCACATATTGAACACAGTGATTCATGGGTTGTTCAGAGGACAACTGTCTGTTTGTGCTTTGGTGTACTGTGCGCCCCTGATACAAAAAACTTAGTCACTATTGCACCCAGTGTCAAGGGACACAGGGTTCAGGGTATGGGTAGGGATAAAGGGCACAGGGTAGGGGTACCGGGTAGGGGCACAGGGTAGGGGTAAAGAACATACGGTACAGGGTAGGGCACAGGGTAGGGGTACAGCGTACAGGGTAGGGGTACAGGGTAGGGGCACAGGGTAAGGGTACAGGGTAGGGGCACAGGGTAGGGGTACAGCGCACAGGGTAGGGGTAAAGAACATACGGTACAGGGTAGGGCACAGGGTAGGGGTACGGGGTACAGGGTAGGGATACAGGGTAGGGGTACATGGTAGGGGTAAAGAACATACGGTACAGGGTAGGGGTACAGGGTAGAAAACAGGGTACAGGGTAGGAGTAAAGGACATACGGTACAGGGTCGGGGCACAGGGTAGGGGTACAGGGTAGGGGCACAGGGTAGAAAACAGGGTACAGGGTAGGAGTAAAGGACATACGGTACAGGGTCGGGGCACAGGGTAGGGGTACAGGGTAGAAAACAGGGTACAGGGTAGGAGTAAAGGACATACGGTACAGGGTCGGGGCACAGGGTAGGGGTACAGGGTAGAAAACAGGGTACAGGGTAGGAGTAAAGGACATACGGTACAGTGTCGGGGCACAGGGTAGGGGTACGGGGTACAGGATAGGGGTACAGGGTACAGGGTTGGAGTAAAGGACATACGGTACAGGGTCGGGGCACAGGGTAGGGGTACAGTGTAGGGTACAGGGTAGGGGCACAGGGTAGAAAACAGGGTACAGGGTAGGAGTAAAGGACATACGGTACAGGGTCGGGGTACAGGGTACAGGGTATACGACACTCATATAGCTGGAATATTCGAGTGCGGCGATAAACAAAAAACAAAAAACAAACAAGTTACCTTATGATATTACATTGTACGTGATTATTACAATATAACTTGATATGACGTCAGAGGTGGGGACGAATTGGCGTGAAGCTTGACGCACTGGCGCATTGAGGGCGGGGGTTAAGCAATGCACACGTTGCATGGCTTAAGACGTTCTTTCGCCTTCATCTATTTATATCTACAGACTGTTCGACTACAGTCGTTGTGGCATAATACAATTATTTTTTTTAAAAACCCCAATAATGTAAGAACGCATGCTCTGGAGTAGCTTAATACTAAATAATGTGAATCATTTGTTTACAATAAACACTCATTATTAAGAAGCGTATCTACCCCTTTTTAGTAAATTAATCACCAGGAGACCTGGTTTTAGTAACTTATTATAACTGAAGGTATATAACGGTTTTATTCATTCTGTGGTTGAATTGTTGAACAGTACAGAACACTCAGTGTGATTTTTCAGGAATAGGTTGATACAGTAAACATGCTTATAACGAACTGACGGATATTACGAACTTATTTTTTTCCCCCGTATGTATGTTGTATGTATGCTTGTAACGAACTACAGTTATAACGAACTTAGATTAGTGGTCCATTTGAGTTATAACCGTAGCTTTACTTATTATGTAGTATTTATTCATCTGCTGCCGTACAGAACACATGTTTCGCTTAGTTTGCTGAGATGTCAGATATGAGAATTATTGCTTGTTGACTATGTTGTGATATGTTGTAATGAGCCATTGTGGATAATAAATATATTCAACTCGCCCTTATTCTATACGGACTGGTTCACTATGTTTCCGAAGGGGTCAGCTTATTACTCTGTGAGCACTGGTGCATAACTTTGTTATGATAACACTGTAGACGAACCCAGGATGAAAGCGGGCACCCCCTTATGGATGTAGTGAAACACAAAACGCACTGAAGCGTGACGGGTGCTGTCTACTGCATTTTCCACCTATACATGTAGCATCCGAAGCGTCATGCACGGCACTGACATCGCTCTCGTCGTTGTAGACGTTGATACATACAGAGATGTGTATGCAACTCCCACTTACGTTTGTTTTGTTTGTTTGTTGTTTACGCCTCATTCAGCAATATTCCAGGTATATGGCGGCAGTATGTAAATAATCGAGACTGGACCAGACAATTCAGTGATTCACATCATGAGCTTCAATCCACGCAAATGGAATACGATGATATGCATCAACCAAGTCAGCGAGCCTGACCACCCGGTCCCGTGTGTTGCCTCTTACGACAAGCATGGGTTGATGAAGACCTATTCTAACCCTGATCTTCACGGGGGACAAGCATGGGTTGCTGAAGACCTTTTCTACCCCAGATCTTCACGGGGCACAAGCATGGGATTCTGAAGACCTATTCTAATCCAGATCTTCACGGGGGACAAGCATGGGATGCTGAATACCTATTCTAACCCTGATCTTCACGGTTGACAAACATGGGATGCTGAATACCTATTCCAACCCGGATCTTCACGGGGGTTCATGCATACGTAGATAGGAACCTTGTATGAGGATAATTTACTGGTATGTTTCTAGAGGGGAGTGAGTTATTATATGGTTTCGTGTTTCCGTCTGTATGTAATGAATAATAACGTCATGTGGCGCTCGGGTGACGCCACTATAACGTCACGCGGCTTGAGAATGACGTCACGATAACGTCATGCTGCTCCAGGGTGACGTCACGATTATGTATGAGGACCAATACCTGGCACATCCACGTGTTAATAAGTGACAGACTCTATAGACATGCAAAACATTCCTTATAAACATACTCCTATATTTGAATATCTGTTGTGTCATTTGCAGGTACCATGTAACATCGTCCAGTGTTTTGATCCGCTGATCTCTCTGTCATGTGGACCGGGTGCACGAATCAGTGAGAGAATAATCATCAAACGAAGCATGAAGAACGGAATGGCTTCTAAAGTCGAGAACGGGGCTAAGCCTACGTCGGAAGCTAGCCCCGACCCCGAGACGAGCCAGCCTGACTCTCATGATGACATTATACCGGACGGAGGCTGGGGGTGGGTGGTGTGTTTTGCTTCCTTCATGATAAACTTTATTTTGGATGGAACTATGTTTTCGTTCGGAGTTATAATGCTGGAACTCTTGGACTACTTTGGAGAATCGAAATCTAAAACCGCCTGGGTTGGATCTACTTTGCTTGGAATGAGCATGCTGATGGGTAAGTACCCGTATGTAGAGCCCGTTTGTGGAACCCATATGTAGAATCTTTATGTAGAACCCGTATGTACCCATTTGTAATAGTTCTACAGACATGTTTCATAGACTTTCAGTCTAGGCATCCCGTGTGTATGTGTGGTAACACTGTGTAAGTTCTGTATCCAGGGTGTAGTAACACTGTGTAAGTTCTGTATCCAGGGTGTAGTAACACCGTGTGAGTTGTGTATCGAAGGTGTAGTAACACTGTGTGAGTTCTGTATCAAGGGTGTAGTAACACTGTGTGGGTTCTGTATCCAGTGTGTAGTAACACTGTGTGAGTTCTGTATCCAGGGTGTAGTAACACTGTGTAAGTTCTGTATCCAGGGTGTAGTAACACTGTGTGAGTTCTGTATCCAGGGTGTAGTAACACTGTGTAAGTTCTGTATTCAGGGTGTAGTAACACTGTGTAAGTTCTGTATCCAGGGTGTAGTAACACTGTGTGAGTTCTGTATCCAGGGTGTAGTAACACTGTGTGAGTTCTGTATCCAGTGTGTAGTAACACTGTGTACGTTGTGTATCCAGGGTGTAGTAACACTGTGTGAGTTCTGTATCCAGGGTGTAGTAACACTGTGTAAGTTCTGTATTCAGGGTGTAGTAACACTGTGTAAGTTCTGTATCCAGGGTGTAGTAACACTGTGTGAGTTCTGTATCCAGGGTGTAGTAACACTGTGTGAGTTCTGTATCCAGTGTGTAGTAACACTGTGTACGTTGTGTATCCAGGGTGTAGTAACACTGTGTAAGTTCTGTATCGAAGGTGTAGTAACAATGTGTAAGTTCTGTAACCAGGGTGTAGTAACACTGTGTGAGTTCTGTATCCAGGGTGTAGTAACACTGTGTGAGTTCTGTATCCAGGGTGTAGTAACACTGTGTGAGTTCTGTATCCAGGGTGTAGTAACACTGTGTGAGTTCTGTATTCAGGGTGTAGTAACACTGTGTAAGTTCTGTATCCAGGGTGTAGTAACACTGTGTGAGTTCTGTATCCAGGGTGTAGTAACACTGTGTAAGTTCTGTATCCAGGGTGTAGTAACACTGTGTAAGTTCTGTATCCAGGCTGTAGTAACACTGTGTGAGTTCTGTATCCAGGGTGTAGTAACACTGTGTAAGTTCTGTATCCAGGGTGTAGTAACACTGTGTGAGTTCTGTATTCAGGGTGTAGTAACACTGTGTGAGTTCTGTATCCAGGGTGTAGTAACACTGTGTAAGTTCTGTATCCAGGGTGTAGTAACACTGTGTGAGTTCTGTATCGAAGGTGTATTAACACTGTGTAAGTTCTGTATTCAGGGTGTAGTTACACTGTGTAAGTTCTGTATCGAAGGTGTATTAACACTGTGTAAGTTCTGTATTCAGGGTGTAGTTACACTGTGTAAGTTCTGTATCGAAGGTGTAGTAACACTGTGTAAGTTCTGTATTCAGGGTGTAGTTACACTGTGTAAGTTCTGTATCGAAGGTGTAGTAACACTGTGTAAGTTCTGTATTCAGGGTGTAGTAACATCGGTGAGTTCTGTATACAGGGTGTAGTAACACTGTGTAAGTTCTGTATCCAGTGTGTATTAACACTGTAAGTTCTGTATCCAGGTAGCGTTGCATGTTAAGACACTGTGTAAGTTCTGTAACCAAGTAGCGTTGCATGTTATGACACTGTGTAGTACCACTGTGTAGTAAGTTCTGTATCCAGGTAGTGTTGCATGTTCTGACACTGTGTAGTAACACTGTGTATTTTCATCGTACAGGTAGTGTTGCATGTTGTGACACTGTGTATCCAGGTTGTGTTGTGTGTTATGACACTGTGTATCCAGGTAGTGTTGCATGTTATGACACTTTGTATCCAGGTAGTGTTGTGTGTTGTGTAGTAACACTGTGTATTTTCAGGTCCACTGGTAAGTTTTCTGCTGCGGCGATTCAGCTGTCGCCAGGTCACCATATTCGGCACACTGTTATCAACCTTAGGCTTCGTCACCAGCATGTTCGCCCCCAACGTAGAAACACTCATCATCACGTACGGCGTTATAGGGGGTAGGTCTCACAACATCATCAAGTACTGTGTTATAGGGGTAGGTCTTACAACATCATCACGTACGGCGTTATAGGGGGTAGGTCTCACAACATCACCAAGTACTGTGTTATAGGGGGTAGGTCTCACAACATCATCAAGTACTGTGTTATAGGGGTAGGTCTCACAACATCACCAAGTACTGTGTTATAGGGGTAGGTCTCACATCACCACGTACTTTGTTATAGGGGTAGGTCTCACAACATCACCAAGTACTGTGTTATAGGGGGTAGGTCTCACATCACCACGTACTGTGTTATAGGGGTAGGTCTCACAATATCACCAAGTACTGTGTTATAGGGGTAGGTCTCACCACATCACCAAGTACTGTGTTATAGGGGTAGGTCTCACATCACCACGTACTTTGTTATAGGGGGTAGATGTCACAACATCATCACGTACAGTGTTATAGGGGTAGGTCTCACAACATCACCACGTACTGTGTTATAGGGGTAGATCTCACAACATCACCAAGTACAGTGTTATAGGGGTAGGTCTTACAACATTACCACGTACTGTGTTATAGCGGTAGGTCTCACAATATCACCAAGTACTGTGTTATAGGGGTAGGTCTCACCACATCACCAAGTACTGTGTTATAGGGGTAGGTCTCACATCACCACGTACTTTGTTATAGGGGGTAGATCTCACAACATCACCAAGTACAGTGTTATAGGGGTAGGTCTTACAACATTACCACGTACTGTGTTATAGCGGTAGGTCTCACAATATCACCACGTACTGTGTTATAGGGGGTAGGTCTCACAACATCATCACGTACTGTGTTATAGGGGTAGGTCTCACAACATCATCACGTACTGTGTTATAGGGGTAGGTCTCACAACATCATCAAGTACTGTGTTATAGGGGGTAGGTCTCACAACATCATCACGTACTGTGTTATAGGGGTAGGTGTCACAACATCATCAAGTACTGTGTTATAGGGGGTAGGTCTCACAACATCATCAAGTACTGTGTTATAGGGGGTAGGTCTCACAACATCATCAAGTACTGTGTTATAGGGGGTAGGTCTCACAATATCACCACGTACTGTGTTATAGGGGTAGGTCTTACAACATTACCACGTACTGTGTTATAGGGGTAGGTCTCACATCATCAAGTACTGTGTTATAGGGGTAGGTCTTACAACAATTACCACTTACTGTGTTATAGGGGTAGGTCTCACATCATCAAGTACTGTGTTATAGGGGTAGGTCTTACAACAATTACCACGTACTGTGTTATAGGGGTAGGTCTCACATCACCACGTACTGTGTTATAGGGGTAGGTCTTAAAACATTACCACGTACTGTGTTATAGGGGTAGGTCTTAAAACATTACCACGTACAGTTTTATAGGGGTAGGTCTTAAAACATTACCACGTACAGTGTTATAGGGGTAGGTCTCACATCACCACGTACTGTGTTATAGGGGTAGGTCTTAAAACATTACCACGTACAGTGTTATAGGGGTAGGTCTCACATCACCACGTACTGTGTAATAGGGGTAGGTCTTAAAACATTACCACGGACAGTGTTATAGGGGTAGGTCTCACATCACCACGTACTGTGTTATAGGGGGTAGGTCTCACAACATCACCACGTACTGTGTTATAGGGGTAGGTCTCACATCACCACGTACTGTGTTATAGGGGTAGGTCTTACAACATCACCACGTACTGTGTTATAGGGGTAGGTCTTAAAACATTACCACACACTGTGTTATAGGGGGTAGGTCTTACAACATCACCACGTACTGTGTTATAGGGGTAGGTCTTAAAACATTACCACACACTGTGTTATAGGGGGTAGGTCTTACAACATCACCACGTACTGTGTTATAGGGGTAGGTCTCACAATATCTCCACGTAGAGTGTTATAGGGGTAGGTCTCCCATCACCACGTACTGTGTTATAGGGGTAGGTCTCACAACATCACCAAGTACTGTGTTATAGGGGTAGGTCTCACAATATCACCACGCACTGTGTTATAGGGGTAGGTCTCACAACATTACCACGTACTGTGTTATAGGGGTAGGTCTCACATCACCACGTACTGTGTTATAGGGGTAGGTCTCACATCACCACGTACTGTGTTATAGGAGTAGGTCTTAAAACATTACCACGTACTGTGTTATAGGGGTAGGTCTCACATCACCAAGTACTGTGTTATAGGGGTAGGTCTTAAAACATTACCACGTACTGTGTTATAGGGGTAGTTCTCACATCACCAAGCACTGTGTTATAGGGGTAGGTCTCACAACATTACCACGTACTGTGTTATAGGGGTATTTCTCACATCACCAAGCACTGTGTTATAGGGGTAGGTCTCACATCACCACGTACAGTGTTATAGGGGTAGTTCTCACATCACCAAGCACTGTGTTATAGGAGTAGGTCTCACAACATTACCACGTACTGTGTTATAGGGGTAGGTCTCACATCACCACGTACAGTGTTATAGGGGTAGTTCTCACATCACCAAGCACTGTGTTATAGGAGTAGGTCTCACAACATTACCACGTACTGTGTTATAGGGGTAGGTCTCACATCACCACGTACTGTGTTATAGGGGTAGGTCTCACATCACCACGTACAGTGTTATAGGGGTAGGTCTCACATCACCACGTACTGTGTTATAGGGGTAGGTCTCACATCACCACGTACAGTGTTATAGGGGTAGGTCTCACATCACCACGTACAGTGTTATAGGGGTAGGTCTCACATCACCACATACTGTGTTATAGGGGGTAGGTCTTACAACATTACCACGTACTGTGTTATAGGGGTAGGTCTCACATCACCATATACTGTGTTATAGGGGTAGGTCTCACATTACCACGTACTGTGTTATAGGGGTAGGTCTCACATCACCACGTACTGTGTTATAGGGGTAGGTCTTACAACATTACCACGTACTGTGTTATAGGGGTAGGTCTCACAACATCACCACGTAGTGAGATTCAGCATCCCTACATATTGTGTTATAAGGGGTAGGTATTGTAGGTATCTTTATCGTACGTAGGTAGTATAAATCTATATTTACATTGTTCGCAGGTATTATAAATCAGTGTCTTTATTGTCTGCGGGTATGATAACCCTATATCTTTATTATTATTATTATTATTATTATTATTATTATTATTATTATTATTATTATTATTATCACGTTGCTCCATGTCTTTATTGTCAACAGGTATGGTAACCTTATATCTTTTATTATTATTATAACCTTGCTCCATGAGATTTTGCCTGCAGGCATCATATGTCGATATGTTTTTTGTCCGCAGGTATTGGTTTTAGTATGGTCTTCCTCCCGGCCATAATCATTGTTGGACTTTATTTCAATAAGAAACGTGCCATTGCAACGGGCATAGCTACCAGTGGTTCCGGTGTTGGAACCTTCGCATACGCACATATATGTGACAGACTTCTTCATGCGTACGACTGGAGGGGGACGGTTCTCATCTTGTCCGGCTTCGTTCTGAACTGTGTGGTATGCGGCTTCTTGTTCCGGCCGTTTGTTGAACAGAAGCTGCGCCAGAAGTTCGAAAGAGATAAGGACGCCGGCGGAAGTAGCGGTTATGGGGGTTCCGGCGAGGAGAATGAGAGCGTCAAATCCAAGGAGGATATTTACGAATGTTTGAAACCCCTCCTCAGCAAGAAGTACCGTGATGCAAAGCCGGATGTTTTACTACCCATTGATCCGTCCAACCTGAGACAGAATACCACAGCAAGGATGACGAAGAGCGCGGAGAACATCAGTCGTTTGCACGTAGCAGTTCCCTTAGAGCGTTTACACAAAAGCAGCCACAACATCGCGATGAAGAACTCGCTAGACGACTTCCAGGCGGAGAAAATCAAGCGAGGACTCTCGAAGCCGATCCTGCGGAAGGATATCTTCTACTCGGGCAGCATACGTCACCTACAGCAGTTCCAGCACTGCCGGACGTTGTCGCAGTTTCTCGCCGAGATGACCCAGGATATGGAAGTGGAGGAGATTGAGAGTATTGACGAGAGGTGCCGCTTCAAGAAGGGCTGGTTTGCACGTCTCAAGTACACACTGGGCACGCACCTGTTCAAGAAGCCGGTCTTCCTGCTGCTCCTCATCACCTTCACAATGTGGACAGGTAGGTACATCCTTGCACATCTTGTACATATGGTCAGGTAGGTACAGGGACATCTTGTACATATGGTCAGGTAGGTACATCCTTGCACATCTTGTACATATGGTCAGGTAGGTACAGGGACACCTTGTACATATGGTCAGGTAGGTACAGGGACATCTTGTACATATGGTCAGGTAGGTACATCCTTGCACATCTTGTACATATGGTCAGGTAGGTACAGGGACATCTTGTACATATGGTCATTTAGTGTACTAGACTAGGCACTATTCAGGGAGGGGGTTGGGATTATTTTTCCAGACAAAGTTATGCCACATGTCCAGTGAGCGATACATTCCTTGGTGGAGGCAAAGGAAACATAGTCTTTATTGCATTTTCTCTGTGTAAAGACATTGACTTAATCTACATTATGACAAACTGACCGTCGTCCTTGCCTCCTCCAGTGCAGTCCGTGCCGCTCACGTATGTCCCCGACTACGCCGTCTCCATCGGCCTGGACAGATCCCAGGCCGCCTTCCTCATCTCCATCGTCGGCATCACTAACACCATCGGCCGCATCTGCGCCGGCTTCATCACCGACTTTTTCAACGTGCGCAGCATCGTCACCTACATCATCGCACTCATCGTCGCCTCAGCTGTCAACTTCGTCCTGCCGTGGTGCAATAGTTTTGCCCTCCTAGCCTGCTGTGCGGGCGTCTTCGGGCTGTGTATGGGTGAGTCAAGACACAATACCTCACACACAACACCTATATAGGCCTGCTGTGCGGGCGTCTTCGGGATGTGTATGGGTGAGTCAAGACACAATACCTCACCCACAACACCCATATAGGCCTGCTGTATGGGCGTCTTCGGGCTGTGTATGGGTGAGTCCAAACAATATACCTCACCCACAACACACATATAGGCCTGCTGTGCGGGCGTCTTCGGGCTGTGTATGGGTGAGTCAAGACACAATACCTCACACACAACACACATATAGGCCTGCTGTGCGGGCGTCTTCGGGCTGTGTATGGGTGAGTCCAGACACAATACCTCACCCACAACACCTATATAGGCCTGCTGTGCGGGCGTCTCGGGCTTTTTGTGGGTCAAAACCAACACTCACCCATGATAACCTGCATTGAAAATTCTAAGATATGCCCAAATAGATAGAAATATGAATGTTTTTTATTGAATTTGCCAAACTATCGATAAGCTGAAATATACACACAGGAACTTTTCACAACATTCTTGTAAAAACAGAAATTAACTTATTGTTGGATATATAACGTGGAGATGTACCGATTTCACTTTTTGTCGACGATTCTCGTTTTGCATCGCTTCAGTTTAGTTTAAGGCACTTTTCATACACTTCAATTAGTGTTGTGCACAGCACACAATAACCCTACCAGCTAGAATCCTTAAGCACTGTTTTCACATTGGTTATCCACCGCCATACTAATTCCCTTGTTTCAGCTGTGGCGGTGTCAATGCGGACGATCGTTCTGGCAGACAATCTTGGTATTGAGTACCTGACCTCCTCCTTCGGCATGGTGGCAATGTTCCAGGGAATGGCCTTCACAGTCTTCCCTCCCATTGGCGGTGAGTATTCGTAGTATTCGGTGCATGGCCTTCACAGTCTTAACCCTCCCATCGGCGGTGAGTGTTGGTAGTATTCAGTGCGTGGCCTTCACAGTCTTCCCTCCCATCGGTGGTGAGTGTTGGTAGTATACAGTGCGTGGCCTTCACAGTCTTCCCTCCCATCGTCGGTGAGTATTGGTAGTATTCAGTGCATGGCCTTCACAGTCTTCCCTCCAATCGGCGGTTAGTATTGGTAGTATTCGGCGTATGGCCTTCACAGTCTTTCCTCTCATTGTCAGTGAGTATTGGTAGTATTCGGCGTATGGCCTTCACAGTCTTTCCTCCCATTGTCAGTGAGTATTGGTAGTATTCAGTGCATGGCCTTCACAGTCTTTCCTCCCATCGGGGGTGAGTATTGGTAGTATTCAGTGCATGGCCTTCACAGTCTTCCCTCCAATCGGCGGTTAGTATTGGTAGTATTCGGCGTATGGCCTTCACAGTCTTTCCTCCCATTGTCAGTGAGTATTGGTAGTATTCGGCGTATGGCCTTCACAGTCTTTCCTCCCATTGTCAGTGAGTATTGGTAGTATTCAGTGCATGGCCTTCACAGTCTTCCCTCCCATTGTCAGTGAGTATTGGTAGTATTCAGTGCATGGCCTTCACAGTCTATCCCCCCATCGGAGATGAGTGTTGGTAGTATTCAGTGCATGGCCTTCACAGTCTTCCCTCCCATCGGCGGTGAGTATTGGTAGTATTCAGTGCATGGCCTTCACAGTCTTCCCTCCCATCGGGGGTGAGTATTGGTAGTATTCAGTGCATGGCCTTCACAGTCTTTCCTCCCATCGGCGGTTATTATTGGTAGTATTCGGCGTATGGCCTTCACAGTCTATCCCCCCATCGGAGATGAGTGTTGGTAGTATTCAGTGCATGGCCTTCACAGTCTTCCCTCCCATCGGCGGTGAGTATTGGTAGTATTCAGTGCATGGCCTTCACAGTCTATCCCCCCATCGGAGATGAGTGTTGGTAGTATTCAGTGCATGGCCTTCACAGTCTTCCCTCCCATCGGCGGTGAGTATTGGTAGTATTCAGTGCATGGCCTTCACAGTCTATCCCGCCATCGGCGGTGAGTATTGGTAGTATTCAGTGCATGGCCTTCACAGTCTTCCCTCCCATCGGGGGTGAGTATTGGTAGTATTCAGTGCATGGCCTTCACAGTCTTTCCTCCCATCGGCGGTTAGTATTGGTAGTATTCGGCGTATGGCCTTCACAGTCTTTCCTCCCATTGTCAGTGAGTATTGGTAGTATTCGGCGTATGGCCTTCACAGTCTTTCCTCCCATTGTCAGTGAGTATTGGTAGTATTCGGTGCATGGCCTTCACAGTCTTTCCTCCCATCGGCGGTGAGTATTGGTAGTATTCGGCGTATGGCCTTCACAGTCTTTCCTCCCATTGTCAGTGCGTATTGGTAGCATTCGGTGCATGGCCTTCACAGTCTTCCCTCCCATCGGCAGTGAGTGTTGGTAGTATTCGGGGCATGGCCTTCACAGTCTTTCCTCCCATCGGCGGTGAGTATTGGTAGAATTCGGGGCATGGCCTCCACAGTCTTGCCTCCCAGTGCCAGTGAATATTGGTAGTATTCGGTGCGTGGCCTTCACAGTCTTCCCTCCAATTGCCGGTCTCATTGCCTTCACAATCGTCCCTGCAATAGTTCGCGAGCACCTGTTTAGTACCAATACAGCCTTCAAATCTTCCCTGCAATAGTTCGCGAGCACCTGTTGAGTACCAACAGAGCCTTCAAATCTTCCCTGCAATAGTTCGCGAGCACCTGTTTGGTACCAACACAGCCTTCAAATCTTCCCTGCAATAGTTCGTGGGCACCTGTTCTGTAGCAAGACACATGCGTCACGATTGTCTTTACAATAGTTCGCGAGTACCTGACACAGATGCCACAATCGTCTCTACAATAGTCGGCGATGTGGTTGGGTCTAAATATTTGGCGCAGTTGAAATGAAGGACTATGAAATATACAGGCAACATAGGCTTTAATTCAAAGTACTGTAGGTTTTAATGCCAACTCCAGAGGCACCACGAACACTGTGCCGTCATAATCAAACATAACGAGGTCTTCTGACGTCTTCACGTCTCAGACCCCCCAGCATGTATTTCATAAAACAACCAGCCTCTAGTTCCCTTAAAGGGCAAGTTCACACGGAAATGAACCTTTTTTTCTTGTACTTTTTCCACATTAAAAGTGTTAACATAGAAGTGTCATAGACAAAAATATAAAAAACATCATATTTAATTAACATATTTTTTGCACTAAAACGATTTATATTTTTCACATTTACCAAGTGTTCTATTTCCATAACAAAAACACCATGGCTTATGTCCCTTGCAATATGACGTCATTGGTGCCAATTGATAAACATTATGACGTCATCATGCTTTGTTAGAGCCGCTTCACGTGGTGTAGGTACAGTTTTGTGATTCTAGCATCTCAGATGCAAGCCAGAATTGTGTTATGCTGAGTCACCACTGCGCCGCAGTGTGTCGTAAACCATGTTGTTTTACCGCAAACTGGTCCTTGATATCTTTTGCGTTGAGAATAGACAGGCACCCAGTTGAATTGGCACCAATTACGTCATAATCTAAGGGGGATAACTCAGGCCTATTTCGCTCGTAAAACGAAGGCCTCATAACGGCATATCACTTTCACACTATTGTGAGCTTCCTACTTTCACTGTGAAAAAAAATGAGTGTATATTTTCAAACACAGATACTAACTAATTCTAAAATTGCGTTTTGTTTAGAAAAAGAAAGAAAGTGATTTTTGCGTGTACACTTCCCCTTTAACAGCCCCAGTAGCCTACACCATCTCCTTCTTTGCCCTACCCTAGAATTGAGAGTCTTGAGGGTTCCTAATTGAAGTATTTTTGTTTAACCGTATACCTTAGCTGTATTTTAGGGTCTATACGTTGTCTGACGTTCACATGTTTGTAACAGGGAGTTGTGATTTGACGTTTTCACCAAAAATAGCAATAAACAATCGCCATGACAACATAATATGTTACTCGACTGAATATATATAATCAACACGTGTCTGATTATAATGCCCTTACACCTGGTCCTCTATATTCCTTATCTGCGTCAGCCAGCATTTTCGATGTGCAGAGTTGCGTCCCTTAGGCGTCGCAGAATCCTGTGATCGTGGGTTCAAAACACAGTTCGCCCTGATTATGTCCTGAGGTTTGTTAGAACCATACCTGTGTTCGTAGTAAACGTCTGGGACCTGCATCACTTCAGCTTTTCTTCCGGTCCAACTTAAATTCCGTTCAAAGTAGCGTTTAACCCAACTCACTCACTCATTCACTGATCTTCCATACAAAGCGCTGGATGCTGGGTTCTTTTAGCGTTACGCCATCTTATCACTGATCACTACACATTATGACGAAATTCCTGAATTATTTGTTATTCATTCACACAGCTTCACTCACTCATGGGGGGGGGGGGGGCACGGGTGGCCCAGAGTTGCGTCCCTTGGGCACGCCAGAAACCTATGATTGTGGGTTCGAATCCCGGTTCGCCCCGATTATGTTTCTAGGTTTGTCAGCACCATACCCGTGCTCGTGGGTTTCACCGAAGTGGTAAACGTCTGAGACCTGCATCACTTCAGGCTTTCCTCCCACATTAAGCTGACACGCCGCGATATAACTGGAATACTGTTAAAAGCGGCGTTAAACCCAACTCACTCACTCACTCACTCATGCACTGCAACAAGTCTGTGCTAATATCTGGGCGTGAAATGAATGTTGTTTCACGCCAAGTCACCAAACTTCATCTAAACTGTCGGGCAACGAAAGTACAATAAACTACGGTTATAACGAGCTCACCACTAATTTTAGTTCGTAAAATCCGAAGTTCGTAATAAGCGTATATACAACATATATATAACAAATGGCGTGGACTAAAACATATGTTCGTTATATCGGTCAGTTCGTTATAAAAGTCTTCGTTATAAACGTAGTATACACCAATGTTTGGCTGAACATTAGTGAGTGAGTGAATATGGTTTTACGCCGCTTTTAGCAATATTCCAGCAATATCACGGCGGGGGACACCAGAAACGGGCTTCACACATTGTACCCATGTCGGGAATCGAACCCGGGTCTTCGGCGTGACGAGCGAACGCTTCAACCACTAGGCTACCCGAACATTAAACAAACAGGAAATAGTTATACGGTTGTAGTGTATTTGATGGGGTATCGTGATTGTGTTTTGTACAAGTCTGCGGTGCTGTACTGACTTCAGCCTTGTAACGTTTTGATATCGTTTTTAATTTTGTGGTCGAATCCAATTTCCATGTGTATACTTTCTTTTTTCCGTCAGTCTATATCAGGTCTGTTTGTTCATTGTCGAGCTAATTTAGCAAATATTGCACTTCATATAGTTGAACTGACATGGTTTTCATCATTTATTTAACTATTTAATATGATATCTACCTCCCCCTCTACTATCCATGTGGATATCAATTTGGAATGTCCAGTTTGTTCTTGTTGCGTTATTGCTGATGCGGGGGGCGGTCGGGTAGCCCAGTGGTTAAAGCGTTCGCTCGTCACGCCGAAGACCCGGGTTCGATTCCCGACATGGGTACAATGTGTGAAGCCCATTTCTGGTGTCCCCCGCCGTGATATTGCTGGAATATTGCTAAAAGTGGCGTAAAACCAAACTCACTCACTCACTCACTCACTATTGCTGATGCGGCGTTAAACGTAAATTCGCTCACTAACTCGCCCGCCTATCTACTCACTCACACAAAAGCCAAAGCCTGAAGGTACTCCTTTAAAAAAAGACGAGAGAAATCTGCCCTGCCACTGAGTGAGTGAGTGAAGTGAGTATGGTTTTTTCGCCGCTTTTAGCAATATTCCAGCAATATCACGGCGGGGGACACCAGAAATTGGCTTCACACATTGTACCCACGCTTTAACCACGAGGCTACCCGACCGCCCGCCCTGCCACTGACAAGCGATCCTAACGCTATGGTGATCGTGACAAGTCTTAACATTGACTTAGGACAATCCTTACTCTAAGATGATCGTAACAATACTTTAACACTGACTCAGTAAATCCTAGCGCTAAGATGATCGTGACAATACCTTAATACTGACTCAGTGAGTCGTAGCGCTAAGATGATCGTAACAATACTTTAACACTGACTCAGTAAATCCTAGTGCTAAGGTGATCGTGACAATACTTTAACACTGACTCAGTAAATCCTAGCGCTAAGGTGATCGTGACAATACCTTAACACTGACTCAGTAAATCCTAGCGCTAAGGTGATCATGACAATACTTTAACACTGACTCAGTAAATTCTAGCGCTAAGGTGATCGTGACAATACTTTAACACTGACTCAGTCAATCCTAGCGCTAAGGTGATCGTGACAATACTTTAACACTGACTCAGTAAATCCTGGCGCTAAGGTGATCGTGACAATACTTCAAGATTGACTTAGGACAACCTAGCTAAGATGATCGTGACTATTCTTGACACCGACTTAGTACAATCCTAGCGTGGTCTAGTTGATAGAGAGTCTGCCCGTAGAGCGAAAGGTCTTGGTTGGGTCCCTGGCAGCGTCACACCAAAAGATGGTACTTGTTGTTACCGTGCCTGGCGCTCGGCATTAAGATGACAAAACAAGGACTGGCCGGCTTGTAGTCAGTATACTGTGTTTGAGTGGGATATCTTTTACAAACTAAGCATATTCGTGTAATCATCTTGAAAGCGGCGTTAAACCCCATATCACCTCACTCTATTTAGTCATTTTAAAACGTCTAAACACTTGACACACATAGAGCCACTTATGCTCATGTTGTCCTTTTGGATTCTTGTCGAGACGGCACAATATGTCACGTGACACAGGATCCTAGTTCTGAGAGTTATGTACACAAATATTCCGGGTTAGTCCAATATTTGCCCCGACAGTGTACCCTGATTAATAAATCCCCACCTGTTAACCTGGGTCATTGACCTCTAATATCTGTGACCCAGTCTCGAGATAATCTGTCTGAGGTTTAACTGCGAGGGTGTTACTAATGATGTCGTGGTGTCAGATACTTAAGTCACCTAATAACTTACAACCTTGGCAGTAAGTTTAAACAAGGGAAGATAACTCTTCTGTGAAAGCGGGCATTATCTGAATCTATGACCATACATCTCAGGTCGCCCCCAAATCTCCCAACAAAGGCGTATCCAGCATCTTCAAAGGGAGCGGACCCCCGGAATATCCACCCCACCCCACCCCACCCCACCCCACCCATAAAAACGATACTTCACTTGAGTGAAAGGACACTTCATTCCTGCGCTTTTTACAGTCTATTTTATGCAGTGACACAGTGTTCAGAGTAAGATCAGGAAAACCAAGAAACACTATAATCAATATTGTCATTTGTCACCTTAGGGCCAACAGAGTTAACATTTGTCACCTTGGGGCCTACAGAGTTGACATTTGTCACCTTGGGGCCTACGGAGTTAACATTTGCCACCTTGGGGCCAACAGAGTTGACATTTGTCACCTCGGGGCCTACGGAGTTGACATTTGTCACCTTGGGGCCTACGGAGTTGACATTTGTCACCTTAGGGCCTACGGAGTTGACATTTGTCACCTTGGGGCCAACAGAGTTGACATTTGTCACCTTGGGGCCTACGGAGTTGACATTTGCCACCTCGGGACCAACAGAGTTGACATTTGTCACCTTGGGGCCTACGGAGTTGACATTTGTCACCTTGGGGCCTACAGAGTTGACATTTGTCACCTCGGGGCCTACGGAGTTAACATTTGCCACCTTGGGGCCAACAGAGTTGACATTTGTCACCTCGGGGCCTACGGAGTTGACATTTGTCACCTCGGGGCCTACGGAGTTGACATTTGTCACCTTGGGGCCTACAGAGTTGACATTTGTCACCTTGGGGCCTACAGAGTTGACATTTGTCACCTTAGGGCCTACGGAGTTGACATTTGTCACCTTGGGGCCTACAGAGTTGATATTTGTCACCTTGGGGCCAACAGAGTTGACATTTGTCACCTTGGGGCCTACAGAGTTGACATTTGCCACCTTGGGGCCAACAGAGTTGACATTTGTCACCTTGGGGCCTACGGAGTTGACATTTGTCACCTTGGGGCCTACGGAGTTGACATTTGTCACCTTGGGGCCTACAGAGTTGACATTTGTCACCTTAGGGCCTACAGAGTTGACATTTGTCACCTTGGGGCCAACAGAGTTGACATTTGTCACCTTGGGGCCTACGGAGTTGACATTTGTCACCTTGGGGCCTACGGAGTTGACATTTGTCACCTTGGGGCCTACGGAGTTAACATTTGCCACCTTGGGGCCTACGGAGTTAACATTTGCCACCTTGGGGTAAACAGAGTTGACATTTGCCACCTTGGGGCCAACAGAGTTGACATTTGTCACCTTGGGGCTTACAGAGTTGACATTTGTCACCTTGGGGCCTACAGAGTTGACATTTGTCAGCTTAGGGCCTACAGAGTTGACATTTTCACTCGAGGCTGCGCCATTCAGGAAAATATAAACTCAGGAAAGTAGGTCACTCAAAGAGATAAACATTTGACAAAAAAAGACAAATATCCTCGATTACCACTCATAACAAGCACTTCACAGAGGACCTATGACGATCCCGGGAGGATTTGTTTTCAGCATCCCATGCTTGTCGTGAGAGGCGACTAACGGGATCGGGTGGTCAGGTTCGCTATCTTGGTTAATGCATGTCATCGTATGCTAATTGCGTGGATCGATGCTCATAATGCCAATCATTGGTTTGCCTGGTCCAACACGCTTATTACAGACCGCCGTCAAAGGGCTGGAATATTGCTGGGTTAAACAGTTAAACAACGAACAAACAAATATAAGCACTTCACACAGATAAAAAAACAAAACAAGCCCCAGTGACCACTATCCTCGGTTATCTACCGTATTATTGCTTCCCGATCGATGGCATTCCAAAAATTAACAAGTAAATACGAAAACAACCAACAGTAGCTTCGTTTCGGAAGTGACGTCAGCTTCACCTCGTTAACCTGTAATAATACACTGGATAATCGAGGATGAATTGATTTTGAATATGTATGTTGGATGGCTAGTTAAGGTTATACTAGTATTTGAAGAGCTGCCATTCTCCCAATCATCTTCAACATCGGGAGTATCAGGATATATAAAACCTTTGTACAGTCTCGCCTAAGACGTAATAATGTCTGTATATGAAATACTGGGTTGCTGAAAATCTTAGACCGATCTTCATCGTGATCTTCAAGTACACACACTAACACTTGGGTGTTTGAGCAACCTGCTATGACTGCCAAATGCTCGAATATATTCAGCTTCTTAGTGCCCAGATAGGACAATAGCCTGTTCGTAACGAGGCCACGCTGCACGGTATTCAAGGGCCGGGGTTTATCAGGTTGACCTGATGCCCTGTCGAACTCTATCTGATGATTATAGATGGCCCAGTCTCTATCAGACTGACATTCCACCATAATCTTGTACACCTTGCGGTAAATTTCCGTGGCACGTGCTGTCATGACATCCATTGGGTCACGTGACACCATGACATACCCGGTCAGTGACCGCGGTTTCATATCTCTAGCTGTTGTCCAAAAACGTCTGACGTGCCCATCTGTTGAGTTCAACTGTCCTTACCAAATCCGACGTCCCGTCTTAGACAGACAACAGGACCCAGTTAGATAGACCATCTAGTTTGAAATAAAGTAGTTATCGTCGGCTGGGCAGCTCTTAACACTGTATATTGTGTGGACACCCCACGGCTGTAGAATTAGAATGTGGCAGGGTGGCTGGGTCTGGGTGGGAGTCAACTTGTGCCATTTGTTACTACAGTCGCTATTGTTCTATTGTCCATGTATAGTTCAACTGTATCCAATTATTGCTCTAACTTGTGCATCTACATTCCTCTATTGTTCTATTGTCCCTGTCTAGTGCATCCCTATTGTTGTTCTATTGTCCCTGTCTAGTGCATCTCTATCGTTCTATTGCTCCAGTCTAGTGCATCTCTTTTGTTCTATTATCCCTGTCTGGTACATTTCTTTTGTTTTATTATTCCTGTCTAGTATATTTCTATTGTTCTGTTGCCCCATTCTAGTGCATCTCTATTGTTCTATTGTCCCTGTCTAGTGCATCCCTATTGTTCTATTATCCCTGTCTAGTGCATCTATATTGTTCTATTGTCCTTGTCCAGTGCATCTCAATTGTTCTATTGCCCCAGTCCAGTGCATCTCTTTTGTTCTATTATCCCTGTCCAGTACATCTCTTTTGTTCTATTATTCCCGTCTAGTACATCTCTTTTGTTCTATTGCCCCAGTCTAGTACATCTCTATTGTTCCATTGTCCCTGCCCAGTGCATCTATATTGTTTTATTGTCCTTGTCCAGTGCATCCCTATTGTTCTATTGCCCCAGTCTAGTGCATCTCTATTGTTCTATTGTTCCTGTCTAGTACATCTCTTTTGTTCTATTATCCCTGTCTAGTACATCTGTTTTGTTCTATTATTCCTGTCTAGTACATCTCTTTTGTTCTATTGCCCCCGTCTAGTACATCTCTATTGTTCCATTGTCCCTGCCCTGTGCATCTATATTGTTCTATTGTCCTTGTCCAGTGCATCCCTATTGTTCTATTGCTCCAGTCTAGTGCATCTCTATTGTTCTATTGTCCCAGTCTAGTGCATCCCTATTGTTCTATTGCTCCAGTCTAGTGCATCTCTATTGTTCTATTGTCCCAGTCTAGTGCATCCCTATTGTTCTATTGCTCCAGTCTAGTGCATCTCTTTTGTTCTATTATCCCTGTCTAGTACATCTCTATTGTTCTATTGTCCCTGTCTAGTACATCTCTTTTGTTCTATTATTCCTGTCTGGTACATCTCTTTTGTTCTATTGCCCCAGTCCAGTGCATCTCTATTGTTCTATTGTCCTTGTCTAGTACATCTCTTTTGTTCTATTATCCCTGTCTAGTACATCTCTTTTGTTCTATTGTCCCTGTCAAGTACATCTCTTTTGTTCTATTGTCCCTGTCTAGTACATCTCTTTTGTTCTATTATCCCTGTCTAGTGCATCTCTTTTGTTCTATTGTCCCAGTCTAGTACATCTCTTTTGTTCTATTGTCCCAGTCTAGTACATCTCTTTTGTTCTATTATCCCTGTCTAGTACATCTCTTTTGTTCTATTATCCCTGTCTAGTACATCTCTTTTGTTCTATTATCCCTGTCTAGTGCATCTCTTTTGTTCTATTGTCCCTGTCTAGAACATCTCTATTGTTCTATTATCCCTGTCTAGTACATCTCTTTTGTTCTATTATCCCTGTCTGGTACATCTCTTTTGTTCTATTATCCCTGTCTGGTACATCTCTTTTGTTCTATTATCCCTGTCTAGAACATCTCTATTGTTCTATTATCCCTGTCTAGTACATCTCTTTTGTTCTATTATCCCTGTCTAGTACATCTCTTTTGTTCTATTATCCCTGTCTAGTACATCTCTTTTGTTCTATTATCCCTGTCTAGTACATCTCTTTTGTTCTATTATTCCTGTCTGGTACATCTCTTTTGTTCTATTATCCCTGTCTAGAACATCTCCATTGTTCTATTATCCCTGTCTAGTACATCTCTTTTGTTCTATTGCCCCAGTCCAGTGCATCTCTATTGTTCTATTGTCCTTGTCTAGTACATCTCTTTTGTTCTATTATCCCTGTCTAGTACATCTCTTTTGTTCTATTATCCCTGTCTGGTACATCTCTTTTGTTCTATTATCCCTGTCTGGTACATCTCTTTTGTTCTATTATCCCTGTCTAGAACATCTCTATTGTTCTATTATCCCTGTCTAGTACATCTCTTTTGTTCTATTATCCCTGTCTAGTACATCTCTTTTGTTCTATTATCCCTGTCTAGTACATCTCTTTTGTTCTATTATCCCTGTCTAGTACATCTCTTTTGTTCTATTATTCCTGTCTGGTACATCTCTTTTGTTCTATTATCCCTGTCTAGAACATCTCCATTGTTCTATTATCCCTGTCTAGTACATCTCTTTTGTTCTATTGCCCCAGTCCAGTGCATCTCTATTGTTCTATTGTCCTTGTCTAGTACATCTCTTTTGTTCTATTATCCCTGTCTAGTACATCTCTTTTGTTCTATTGTCCCTGTCTAGAACATCTCTATTGTTCTATTATCCCTGTCTAGTACATTTCTTTTGTTCTATTATCCCAGTCTAGTGCATCTCTTTTGTTCTATTATCCCAGTCTAGTACATCTCTCTTGTTCTATTGTCCCTGTCTAGTGCATCTCTTGTGTTCTACTCTCCGAGTCAAACGCATCTGTACGCAGTCTAAATGCACGTCATACACATTATGTTACTCGCCCTAACATAATAATATTTCAGTTTCAGCCATTTGCACAAAATGAAAACTCTCAACACAAGTATTAAAGTAGAAATAATTCTAAATTATTATTTATTGAAAAGGTAAGGTACAGGCTGCATTATTACACACCTAAAAGATTTTGGTCCAAATAAATTATCTACTTTGGCCCTGTGCACAGCGCAGAGATCTAAAATCAAGTGAAGTTAAGCAACGTCGGTCGCGGAGAGTCCTTGGATGGGTGACCACGTTAAGTAGTTTGACACCTGAGAGTGTTTAGGGCTTCGGTCCAGCCCCACACTGAAGCACATGTACCACATTCGGTGTGTTTAAAGGCAAGAGAATGTGTTCGACGTGTGCTCCTGCTCACCCAGCAGTGAGTGGATACCCGGTAAGATGAGGGTAATATGTGCCTGTTACCCTTCTAGCGCCTCACAGGCAGCTTGGGTTGTAAACTCCTCAGGGAGCTGAGAAAGAAAATCGAGTGCTCACTGATCCATTGCCCGGGGTAATAATAGTGTAGCACTTGAAGAGTGGAATCTGGTGCATTATAAATGCACTTATTATTATTACTGTTTATGAAAACTTGCTGCACACCCGCAAGAGAGACAAATGATTTTCTGATCACAATGAAAGCAATGCAGAATCTTGGCTGACATGTTCCAACCCATGTAACACATATGTTGCTTTTGAGGTTCTTATACAAAATTCCTGTCTTCGGCAAGAAACACCTTCTTAGCATGTCCTGATAGTAGAGGTCTTCAGCAACCCATGCTTGCCGTAAAAGGTGACTATGCTTGTCGTCATATAGCTGGAATATTGCTGAGTGCGGCGTTAAACATCAAACCAACCAACCAACCCGATAGTAGAAATAATTATTTACAAATGACAGGGCCAAATTATCTTCGCAGATAAAATGACCGCCTCCGTGGTCTAGTGGGAGAGTGTACGGTCGGGGGTTCGATCCCCGGTCGCGTCTTACCAAATGATGTTAAAAGAAGGTACCTCTTGTTACCCTGTCTGGCGCTCGGCATTAAAGGGCTAAACGAAGGACTGGTCGGCTCGGAGTCAGTATACTGTGTCTGAGTAGGGTATTCATGCTTAAACTGCAGCATGGTATATCAGTGAGCTAGCGCTATAAAATCGGCTTTAGTCCGAACGAGTACAAGCAGACACGCACGCACGCACTAACTCATGCACGCACGCACGCACGCACGCACGCACGCACGCACGCATTTGTAACGTTAAACTCCACTTCACCTCACCTCACCTCACCTCGCAGCTAATTTGCTGATTAGGGAACAATTGGAACTATCACACATCCGAGATTAGTTCCTATAAATTAATGTCATATCCTCTTGTGACCCGTGAAGATTCGGCGTAGAATAGGTCTTCAGTAACCCATGCTTGCCGTAAAAGGTGACTATGCTTGTCATAAAAGGCGACTAACGGGATCGGGTAGTCAGGCTCGCTGACTTGGTTGATGCATGTCATCGATCCCAATTGCGTGGATCGATGTTCATGATGTCAATCACTGGTTTATCTGGTCCAGACTCGATTTTTTACAGATCGCCGTCATATTGCAGGAATATTGCCGAGTGAAGCGTAAAACAACAAACAAATGTACATTAACTTCTTTCAGTGGCATTTAGAAGTTGGAGTGATGAAGTAAGACGAGTTCTATGGATGAACAACTTCTTTATTACAATTAGTGCGACGTTTCGGTGTAGATCCTAACACCTTTATCAAGTAATTGATGGATAGGGCTAAACAACATAGGTATATATACACTTATTGACATGCTTAGTCTTAGTCTTTCTAAATGTACATTAATTGTTGTCGACATTATTTCAGCCAGGAAGAACTCAATATCCTTTGATCAAAGTAGACAACACCCAATCCCCAAATAGGGAGTGTCGAGAGCATTGATGGATGAACGTCAGCCAATCAATGCGCAGCACGCAAACCTCCCTTGATGTAGATTGTGCTTGTTATATGTTCCAGGTAAGCTGTACGATGTGACTGGGTCGTTCACGTCGCCGTTCATGATGGCGGGGTCTATGTACGTCGTCTCCTTCATCTCCACCTGCATCGTCGCCTTCCTCAGACGTAGCGGTCCCGTCGTCACCGTGGAGGAGGAGGTGCAAGTTCCGGCGGAAGTGCCGACGGAAGACAACGCTGCATGATCGGCTATAAACGTTGTATTCCGTCAATTATCTACAGAATGCGTTTTAAGAAAATCGTGGAGCGTTTTAACGTTGCGACCTGCGACACAAGACATGTGTGTGTTTAATATTGATCATTGGATGTGTGTGCTGTGGCCCTCAAACAACGTCAGACGCCACGTTTTTCAAGTTTAAGGTCAAGGTCATAAGGGGAGATGACTGTTGCGGTTTTTAATGTTATGAAGACTGTGCCACCGCATACCCGTGCTCGATAAAAATGATGTGAAGGGTAATTCGAGTAACGAATACCAGAGACATGTGTCAACCCATCGCATGAACATTTGGCCAATGCGATTTGGATTAACTCTATACGTGATGAAAAACATCTGAGTCATATTTCAGTCACATTCAATCGTTTAAGTGTGACATCACATACTTATCTCGAGGACTAGCATGCGATCGATTCCGAATGCAAGTCGTTCTGAAACAGTCTGAATGGCACGGACTATCATGAATGCCTCTTGCTCTGTTTCAATTTCGGTATCACGTGACTTGACGTCGTCAATCCTATGAGTCTTAGAATAATAAATTATCAACTATTATTTTGGGGTCAGCAAGCCCAATCCGGTATATAAGCGAGCTCCGGATACAACCTGGCTGGTGTATCGAGAGTGTAATGTTCCATCGTCCGGAATAGGAAGGTTTTGCAATAATGAGGAACTGTACATTATTACATCATGTCTTCCTTTAGAATGTGTTTTATACAAGCCCTGACTGTTAATTTGTCAACATTTTCAAGACGAGTGCTATCTTAAAGTGCTCGTGGAAAAAACCCGTCTGTCTCAAAGTCCTGCTCCATTTTCCGACTGTACTAATCACCTGTGAAGTGTTCCGGTGACACTTGTGGATACGGTTGGGAACCCCATATCTATTTTTAGATAATGGCCTCTGGGTATGCGCACTCTTACGCAAATGTTAGCGTTCTGTATTCGGTGTAGGAAATTAATTTGGGACCCCCATTTCGTAGACTGTGACCCCCATCTTGTTTATTGAGACCCCCATTTCGTAGGAGGGGACCTCTATCTTGTTTAATGGGACACCCATTTTGTGGACTAGGACCCCCATCGTGTTCAATGGAACACCCATTTTGTAGACTGGGATCCCCCCTTTGTAGATTGGTAACCCAATTCTGTTTAATGGAACACCCGTTTTGCAGACTGGGACCCCATTGTTGTTTATTGGGACCCCTATTTTGTGGACTGGGACCCCATCTTGTCCAATGGGACCCCCATTGTGTAGACTATGACCCCCATCTTGTTTATTGGAACCCCCTTTTTCGTTGACTGGGACTCCCACTTTGTAGACTGCGACCCCGATTTTATAGACTGGAAACCCCATCTTGTTTATTAGGACCCCCATTTCGTAGACTGTGACCCCCATCTTGTTTAGTAGGACCCCCCATTGTGTAGAATATGAATCCCATATTGTTTATTGGAACCCCCATTTTGTGGACTGGGACTCCCAATTTGTAATCTGCGACCCCGATTTTATAGACTGGAGCCCCCATCTTGTTTATTAGGACCCCCGTTTTGTAGACTGGGACCCCATTTTGTAGACTGGGACCCCCATTTTTTAGACTGCGACACCATTTTGTAGACTGGGACCCCCATTTTTGTAGATTGGGACTCCAAATTTGCAGATTGGGACCCCCATTTTTAACCTTGTACCTCTACAATTAAAGGCTTTGAGTCCCTTAACTCCCAAAATAATCTAACCCAGGTAAACTGTTATTTGTCCATATGTCTTAAACACTTGTGATGTGTGGAAATGCGATTGTAGACATACTGTTTCCATGTTATTGCTGTTTGTGTCATACGTCTAGGATAATATGAGAATGAAAATATTAAATCTATATCTATGCAAAGTGAGACTGAGTGAGTGAGTGTTTGTTTGTTTGTTTGTTTGTTGTTTAACGCCGCACTCAGCAATATTCAAGCTATATGACGGCGGTCTGTAAATAATCGGGTCTGGACCAGACAATCCAGTGATTGACATCATGAGCATCGATCCACTCAATTGGGATCGATGACATGCATCAACCAAGTCAGCGAGCCTGACCACCCGATCCCGTTAGTCGCCTCTTACAACAAGCATAGTCGCTTTTTACGGCAACTATGCCTGTCGTAAAAGGCGACTAACGGGATCGGGTGGTTAGGTTCGCTGACTTGGTTGATGCATGAGTGAGTGAGTGAGTGGCTTGGGTTCAACAACAACAGCGAATATCGGCGCCTTATTCGACGGGGCCACCCGCACCCCCTTCAGAGTGACACCAGGACTACTGCAGCAATCCAGTGTTGCAAGGAGGGCAAGTGCTAATAAATAAAACAGTGACGTTATGTTGGGAATAAGAAGTGTATCAAGTTTAACGATAAAGTGTATGCGATTTTTTTCTGAATAAAACAATAAAACATTGGGTTTGTTTTGTTTACATTGTATAATGACAGTGGCATATAGAATGAAGAGTGAGTGAGTGAGTTGGGTTTAACGCCGCTTTTAACAGTATTCCAGTTATATCGCGGCGTGTCAGCTTAATGTGGGAGGAAAGCCCGAAGTGATGCAGGTCTCAGACGTTTACCACTTCGGTGAAACCCACGAGCACGGGAATGGGGCTGACAAACCAAGTAACATAGTCGGGGCGAACCGGGATTCGAACCCACAATCATAGGTTTCTGGCGTGCCCAAGAGACGCACCTCTGCACAGTGAATCTCGGCGCCTTAGACGACTGGGCCACCGTGCCCCCAGTGGCATTTAGAAGTGGTGTTATGTTAATTTCGCTACAATGATGACATGGGGACGCTTAATATGGCATGCTTGTTTGTTTATTGTTGTTTAACGCCACACTCAGCAATATTCCAGTTAATTAATGGCCGTAGTCAACTAAAGAAGTGAAACATTAAATCCGTAAATAAATTAAGATAAGCTGGTATGTATTTCAAGGCGGTGTCCCAGTTTACACAGACCTTATATGTGAAAAGTACAGTAAACTACGGCTATTACGAACTAAAAGGGACCAGTAATTTTAGTTCGTTATAACCGTAGTTCGTTAACCGCATGTATACAGGTCATATAGAGCAAATAGACGGGACCAAAAAACAGTTCGTAATATCCGTCAGTTCGTTATAAGCGTTTTCGTTATAAACGTAGTTTACTGTATTCTCAATTAAGGTATCCAATTCTCCCAATGTTGCAGGGAATGTTTATAGACCGTCAGTAAATGATAAATCTGATAAACTCTGAAACGCCTGTTAAATGTCTAACCTCATTGAAAATCTAATCATGTACATCACGAGACAAATGTGATGAACCATCTGCATTGTACTATGGGCTGTGGTGGGCTTAAATTACTGAATACACTGTCTGTCTATATGTCTGTCTGTATGTATGTCTGTATGTATGTCTGTTTGCCTTCTGTGTCTGTCTGTATGATTATGTGTCTGTCTATAACATACAGAAACAATGGGAAACCTTGTAACAATAGAGCCGTGTTGTGATTTAGAAGCTTGCAATTACATCTGACCGACCCCTCGAGTCAGCAACCCATCCGACCACCCCAGTCACCCATCCGACCACCCCAGTCACCCATCCGACCACCCCAGTCACCCATCCGACCACCCCAGTCACCCATCCGACCACCCCAGTCACCCATCCGACCACCCCAGTCACCCATCCGAACACTCGTCACCCAGCTGACCGACCACCCCAGTCACTCATCCGACCACCCCAGTCACCCATCCGACCACCCCAGTCACCCATCCGACCACCCTAGTCACGCATCCGACCACCCCAGTCACCCATCCGACCACCCTAGTCACCCATCCGACCACCCCAGTCACCCATCCGACCACCCTAGTCACCCATCCGACCACCCTAGTCACCCATCCGACCACCCCAGTCACCCAGCTGGCCGACCACCCTAGTCACCCAGCTGGCCGACCACCCCAGGTCAATCACCGACCCAACAACCCCAGTCACCCAGCTGACAGACCACGCCAGTAATCCATCTGAACGACCACCCCAGTCACCCATCTGACAGAACACCCCAGTTACCCATCTGAACGACCACTCCAGTCACCCATCTGAACGACCACTCCAAACAACTACTCAGCTGACCACCACAGTCACCAATCTGCCTGACCACTCCATTTAGAAGCTTGACTGAAGAACTCACATGTGACAGGTAGCGTGTATGTTGGGCACCGCACATGTCAAGCATATTTTATGACCGCTTCATTCAATGCAATTACATCTTTTAAAGTAGAACATTTCATTGCAAAGTTGGAAACCCTGCTGGGAAATCATGACCACCCCAGTCACCAATCTGACCAACAACTCCAGTCACTGACCGATGGGCCACCCCACTCACCCAACCAACAAAGACCCAAGGTCAACCACCCACCCGACCACCCCACTCACCCACCTGACCGACCACTCCAGTCAACCACCCACCCGACCACCCCAGTCACCAATGTGACCGACCACTCCAGTCAACCACCAACCCGACCACCCCAGTCACACATCTGACCGACCACCCCAGTCACCCATCTGACCGACCACCCCAGTCACCCATCTGACCGACCACCCCAGTCACCCATCTGACCGACCACCCCAGTCACCCATCTGACCGACCACCCCAGTCACCCATCTGACCGACCACCCCAGTCACCCATCTGACTGACCACCCCAGTCACCCATCTGACCGACCACCCCAGTCAACCACCTACCCGACCACCCCAGTCATCCACTTGATCGACTACACGAGTCAATCACCAACCCGACCACTCCAGTCACCCATCTGACAGACCACTCCAGTCAACCAAAAACCCAACCACCCCAGTCACCTTTCTGACCGACCACTCCACTAATCGACTACTCGAGTCAACCACCAACCCGACCACTCGAGTCAACCACCCACCCAACCACCCCAGTCACCTTTCTGACTGACCACTCCACTGATCGACTACTCGAGTCAACCACCAACCCGACCACTCGAGTCAACCACCCACCCGACCTTCCCAGTCACGTTTCTGACCGACCACCCCAGTCACCCATCTGAACGACCACTCCAGTCACCAAGCTGACCGACCACCCCAGTCACCTACCTGACCGACCACCCACGTCACCAATCTGACAGACCACCCCAGTCACCCATCTGACCGACCACCCCAGAGAACAACCTACCCGACCACCCCAGTCACCCGTCTGACCGACCACCCCAGTCAACCACCTGATCGACTACTTGAGTCTACCACCAACCCGACCACCCCAGGCACCCACCTGATCGACTACACGAGTCAACCACCAACCCGACCACCCCAGTCACCCACCTCACCGACTACTCCAGTCAACCACCTACCCGACCACCCCAGTGACATACCTACCCGACCACCCCAGTCACCCATCTGACCGACCACCCCAGTCACCTACCTGACCGACCACCCCAGTCACCCATCTGACCGACCACCCCAGTCACCTACCTGACCGACCACCCCAGGCACCCACCTGATCGACTACACGAGTCAACCACCAACCCGACCACCCCAGTCACCCACCTCACCGACTACTCCAGTCAACCACCTACCCGACCACCCCAGTGACATACCTACCCGACCACCCCAGTCACCCATCTGACCGACCACCCCAGTCACCTACCTGACCGACCACCCCAGTCACCCATCTGAACGACCACCCCAGTCACCAACCTACCCGACCACCCCAGTCACCCATCTGACCGACCACCCCAGTCACCAACCTACCCGACCACCCCAGTCACCCACCTACCCGACCACCCCAGTCACCTACCTACCCGACCACCCCAGTCACCCACCTACCCGACCACCCCAGTCACCTACCTACCCGACCACCCCAGTCACCCACCTACCCGACCACCCCAGTCACCCACCTACCCGACCACCCCAGTCACCTACCTACCCGACCACCCCAGTCACCTACCTACCCGACCACCCCAGTCACCTACCTACCCGACCACCCCAGTCACCCACCTACCCGACCACCCGTCACCTACCTACCCGACCACCCCAGTCACATACCTACCCGACCACCCCAGTCACCCATCTGACCGACCACCCCAGTCACCCACCTACCCGACCACCCGTCACCTACCTACCCGACCACCCCAGTCACCTACCTACCCGACCACCCCAGTCACCTACCTACCCGACCAACCGTCACCTACCTATCCGACCACCCCAGTCACCCATCTGACCGACCACCCCAGTCAACCACCTACATGACCACCCCAGTCATCCATCTGACAGACCCAGTTACACAGTCACCCGACTTACCAGCTCGTTCACCCACCCAACCGACCAGCCTGGTCATCCGCACGACCACCCCAGTCACCTGACCAACCACCCCTGTTACCTGACCAACCACCCCAGTTACCTGACCGACCACCCCAGTCACCTGACCTACCACCCTAGGTATCTTACCGACCACCCCAGTCAACTGACCAGCCACCCCAGTCACCTGACCAACCACCCGTCACCTGACTGACAACCCAGTCAACAACGCAACCACCCAATCACCTGGCTGACCAACCCAGTCACCTGACCAACCACCCTAGGTACCTTTCCGACCACCCCAGTCACCTGACCAGCCACCCCAGTCACCTGACCAACCACCCCAGTCACCTGACCAGCCATCCCAGTCACCTGACCAACCACCCCAGTCACCTGACCAACCATCCCAGTCACCTGACCAACCACCCTAGTTACCTGACCAACACCCCAGTAAACAACACGACCACACCAGTAAACAACACAACCACCCCAGTTAACAACACAACCACCCCAGTTACCTGACCGACAACCCCAGTTACCTGACCAATCACCCCAGTCACCTGACCAACCACCCTAGTTACCTGACAGACTACCCAAGTAAACAACAAGACCACCCCAGTCAACTGACCAACCACCCCAGTCACCTGACCAACCACTCCAGTCACACAGACCCACCGACAACCCCAGTCACATACCTAACCACCCTAGTCCCCTCTCTTACCGCGTCCCCTGCACGGCCACCTCAGTCATCCGACCGACCGACCACCAAAGTCAAAACCCGACCGACAGACAGACTACCGTAGTCACGCAGTCACCTACCTAACCGACTGCCCCAGTTATCCACCCGACCGACCACCCCAATTACACACTCGACCACAAGTCACCGGCCTGACTGAACACCCCTGTCACAGAACTGATCACCCCAGTCACCCGACCGACCGACCGACCGACCGACTGACCGACCATGTGGCTGACAGAAGTGATGCAAGTCTACATACTCCTGTCCATGTGCTTCACAGAAGTGATGCAAGTCTACATACTCCTGTCCATGTGGCTCACAGAAGTGGTACAAGTCTACATACCCCTGTCCATGTGGCTCACAGAAGTGGTACAAGTTTACATACCCCTGTCCATATGCCTGACAGATCACCCCTGTCACACGACTGACCGGCCACCCTTGTCATCCACTCCTTGGAGCACCCCAGTCACACACCCGACCGACCGACCCGGTGATCCAATTGACTGACCGACCCAGTCAGCCAACCAACCACCCCAGTCACACAGACCGACCGACCACCCAAGTCACCCACCCGACCGACTGCCCCAGTTATCAATCCGGCCAACCAGTCTAGTCACCCACCCGACCGACTGCCCCAGTTATCCATCTAACCAACCAGTCTAGTCACCCACCCGACCGACTGCCCCAGTTATCCATCTAACCAACCAGTCTAGTCACCCACCCGACCGACTGCCCCAGTTATCAATCCGACCGACCAGCCCAATTCCACATCCGACCACAAGTCACCCACCTGACCGAACATCCCTGCCACCCGACTGACCGACCAACCAACCAACCTCACTGACCCGACTAGTGTGGTTGGGCAGATGGGTGACTAGGGTGGTTGGTCGGATGGGTGACTAGTGTGGTTGGTCGGATGGGTGACTAGGGTGGTTGGGCGGATGGATGACTAGGGTGGTTGGGCGGATGGATGACTAGGGTGGTCGGTCGGATGGGTGACTAGGATGGTTGGGCGGATGGGTGACTAGGGTGGTTGGGCGGATGGGTGACTAGGGTGGTTGGGCGGATGGGTGACTTGTGTGGTTGGGCGGATGGATGACTAGGGTGGTTGGTCGGATGGGTGACTAGGGTGGTTGGTCGGATGGGTGACTAGGGTGGTTGGTCGGATGGGTGACTAGGGTGATACATGTCTACATACTCCTGTCCATGTGGCTCACAGAAGTGACACATGTCTACATACTCCTGTCCATGTGGCTCACAGAAGTGATACATGTCTACATACTCCTGTCCATGTGACTCACAGAAGTGATACATGTCTACATACTCCTGTCCATGTGACTCACAGAAGTGATACATGTCTACACACCCCTGTCCATGTGACTCACAGAAGTGGTACATGTCTACATACCCCTGTCCATGTGACTCACAGAAGTAATACATGTCTACACACCCCTGTCCATATGACTCACAGAAGTGATACATGTCTACATACCCCTGTCCATGTGACTCACAGAAGTAATACATGTCTACACACCCCTGTCCATGTGACTCACAGAAGTGATACATGTCTACATACTCCTGTCCATATGACTCACAGAAGTGATACATGTCTACATACTCCTGTCTATGGGACTCACAGAAGTGATACATGTCTACACACTCCTGTCCATATGACTCACAGAAGTGATACATGTCTACATACTCCTGTCTATGGGACTCACAGAAGTAATACATGTCTACACACTCCTGTCCATATGACTCACAGAAGTGATACATGTCTACATACTCCTGTCCATGTGACTCACAGAAGTGATACAAGTCTACATACCCCTGTCCATGTGCCTCACTGAAGTGATACATGTCTACATACTCCTGTCTATGTGCTTCACAGAAGTGATACAAGTCTACATACTCCTGTCCATGTGCCTCACAGAAGTGATACAAGTCTACATACTCCTGTCCATGTGCCTCACAGAAGTGATACATGTCTACATACCCCTGTCCATGTGCCTCACAGAAGTGATACATGTCTACATACCCCTGTCCATGTGACTCACAGAAGTGATACCTGTCTACATACTCCTGTCCATGTGACTCACAGAAGTGATACATGTCTACACTACCCCTGTCCATGTGACTCACAGAAGTAATACATGTCTACATACTCCTGTCCATGTGCCTCACTGAAGTAATACATGTCTACACACTCCTGTCCATGTGCCTCACAGAAGTGATACATGTTTACACACCCCTGTCCATGTGCCTCACAGAAGTAATACATGTCTACATACTCCTGTCCATGTGACTCACAGAAGTGATACATGTCTACATACTCCTGTCCATGTGCCTCACAGAAGTAATACATGTCTACATACTCCTGTCCATGTGACTCACAGAAGTGGTACATGTCTACATACCCCTGTCCATGTGACTCACAGAAGTAATACATGTCTACACACTCCTGTCCATGTGACTCACAGAAGTGGTACATGTCTACATACCCCTGTCCATGTGCCTCACAGAAGTAATACATGTCTACATACCCCTGTCCATGTGCCTCACAGAAGTGATACATGTCTACATACTCCTGTCCATGTGCCTCACAGAAGTGATACATGTCTACATACTCCTGTCTATGGGACTCACAGAAGTGATACAAGTCTACATACTCCTGTCTATGGGACTCACAGAAGTGATACAAGTCTACATACCCCTGTCCATGTGCCTCACAGAAGTAATACATGTCTACAGCCTGGTTTTATGAGATGTTCTTCCAACATGATGTTTCTCGTCTATAACTGATACCCCTTCACAACACCACCAAATCAAATAGTAATTTATTGCACCAAAATTCACCAACCTAAATACACTCATGTACACTTTGACATATATACAATAGTTGCAACGTGCACCATATGAGTTCCTGGAACTATGGCAATACACATGAACGAAAGTTTAAACGAAAACATCACTAACATAAATATTCAAACACATCAGATAAATAAAACAATTATCAACTCTCCCACTAATTCTTTAAACTATATTATGTATATACATTGACACTTGTACTGTCTATTTACACTTACATAAACAAAATAAATTTATGAATTTCTTGCAAATATTTAAATATCTATTTACACTAACATTAACAAATTTGTATTATTTGTTAATGTTTACATATCAATTTACAGGTGCATAAACAAATATACATATAAACATATAAACAGTACCATGCATAACAATGACATATAAACAATATGATTCATCATATTCAATATACACAATATCATACATAACAATGACATATAAACAATATGATGCAAAACAATGACATATAAACAATATGATGCAAAACAATGACATATAAACAATGCCATGCATATTAATGACATATAAACAATACCATGCATAACAATGACATATAAACAATACCATGCATAACAATGACATATAAAAAATACCATGCATAACAATGATATATAAACAATATGATGCAAAACAATGACATATAAACAATACCATGCATAACAATAACACATAAACAATATGATTCATCATATTCACATATCAACAATAACGTGTGTCACATTGACATATGACCAACAACAGACATTACATTGACCTGCCCATTGGTGTATCTTCGACAGGATTCACCAGTGTTGTGAACCTTGATTGCATACATCACTTTGGGCTTCTACACATTTTAATATATTTTTTCCCTACTATAAACCAAAGAAATTTGCATTTGTTGTCAAACATTTGATATCCATTTACAAACATGCATTTGTTGTGCATGATGTAAATGTCTACTTACATTTACACAAACAAAATGTGTGTTTATCATCAAACATCTAAATTTCTATATACTCTTACATAAATAAAACGTGTATTTCTTGTCAGCCATTAGAAATCTATTTGCACTCACATAAACAAATATCATATGGCTGCCAAACATTAAACATCTATTTACACTTACACAAACAAAATGTGTATTTGTTGTACACTTACATTAACAAAATAGGAATTTGTGGTCAAACATTTAAATATTTATTTACCTTTACATAAACAAATTTATATTTGTTGTCAAGCATTTTTAAATCTTTTTGAGCTAACATAAACAAAATGCGTATTTGTTGTCAAACATGCAATATCTATTTGCATGTACATAAAAAAATAATTGTTGTCAAACATTTAAATATCTATGTACATTAACAGAGGAAAAATAATTTGTTGTCAAACATTCATAAATTAATTTGCATTTCCATAAACACAAAAGTTCTATGTGGCCAAAAAGATTAACATCTATTTACACTAACATTAACAAAATTTGAATTTTTTGTCAAACATACAAATATCTTTATATTTACATGAAGAAAATACAAATTCCTTGTCAAACATACAAATGATCTATTAACACTTACATAAACAAACTGTGTATCAGTTCAGTTGTCATTTTAATATAAATTGTGTATTTCTTGTCAGCCATTAGAAATCTATTTTTATTTACATAAACAAAATATTTTGTTGTCAAAAGTATAAATATCTCTCAACATATACACAGAAAAAGAGTGTCTTGTCAAACATTCATAATCTATTTACATCTAAAAAAAACATTTTGTGGCAAAACAGTTGATCATATATTTACACTTCCATGAACAAAATGTGTATTTGTTGTCAAACATTTTATATCTGTTTACACTTACATGAACAAAATGAGTAGTTCTTGTAAAACATTTAATTATATAAACACTTAAATTAACAAGTCTAACATAAAAATCTATTTACATTTACACAAAGAAAATCTGATTTTCTGGCCAAACTGTTTAAGATCTATTTACACATACATAAAAAAAAATGTGTATTTCTTGTCAAATATGTAACTTCTATTTACACTATAAAATATTTAATTATCTATGAACGCGTACATTAACATAATATGCATTTGTTGTCAAACATTTAAACATTTATTCACATTTACATAAAATAATTTGTATGTGTTGTGATACTGTTATTTATCTATTTACACTTACATAAACAAAATGTGAGTTTGTTGTCAAACATTTCAATATCTATTTACATGTACATCAACAATAATTGTATTTGTTGTTAATCATTTAATTATTTATTTACACTTACTTGAACAAACTGTGTATTTGTTGTCAATGAGTGATCGAGTAAGGTTTAATGCCACTTTTAACAGTATTCCACTCATATTATTGTCACACATTTTAATATTTTTGTAAATTAACAAGAACAAAATGTGTACTTCTTGTCAGCCATTAGAAATCTATTTGCATTTACATAAAACAATATTTGCTGTCAAACATTTAAATATCTATCTACATTTACATAGAATAAGAAATTGTGCTATCAAAGATTTAAAATCTATTTGCGTTGACGCATAATATATTATATAGTTGCCAAACATTTGACATCTATTTACTGTTACACAAACAAAATGTGTATTTGTTGAAAAACATTTAATCATCTATGCACACTTACATTTATAAAATAAGAATTTGTTGTCAAACGTTTAAATATATATTTACATTTACATAAACTAATTTGTATTTATTGTCAAGCATTTTTATATCTTTTAAGCAAACATAAACAAAATGTGTATTTCTTGTCAGCCATAAGAAATCCACTTGCATGTACATAAACAAATATCTGTTGTGAAACATTGAAATATCTATCTACATTAAAAAATGAAAGAGAATTTGTTTTCAAACATTTATAAAACTATTTGCATTTCCATAAGCACAAATTTATTTTGTTGCCAAACAGTTTAACATTCATTTATACTTACATAAACAAAATGTATATTTGTTGTCAAACATACAAATATCTTTATATTTACATGAAGAAAATACATATTCCTTGTCAAACATTTAATTATCTATTCACACTTACATAAACAAACTATGTATCAGTTATCAAACATTTTAATATCATATTAAAGTAACATAAACAAATTGTGTATTTCTTGTCAGCCATTAGAAATCTATTTTTATTTACATAAACAAAATATTTTGTTGTCAAAAGTATAAATATCTCTCAACATATACATAGAAAAAAGAGTGTCTTGTCAAACATTCATAATCTATTTACATCTAAAAAAAACATTTTGTGGCAAAACAGTTGATCATATATTTACACTTCCATGAACAAAATGTGTATTTGTTGTCAAACATTTTATATCTGTTTACACTTACATGAACAAAATGAGTAGTTCTTGTAAAACATTTAATTATATAAACACTTAAATTAACAAGTCTAACATAAAAATCTATTTACATTTACACAAAGAAAATCTGATTTTCTGGCCAAACTGTTTAAGATCTATTTACACATACATAAAAAAAAATGTGTATTTCTTGTCAAATATGTAACTTCTATTTACACTATAAAATATTTAATTATCTATGAACGCGTACATTAACATAATATGCATTTGTTGTCAAACATTTAAACATTTATTCACATTTACATAAAATAATTTGTATGTGTTGTGATACTGTTATTTATCTATTTACACTTACATAAACAAAATGTGAGTTTGTTGTCAAACATTTCAATATCTATTTACATGTACATCAACAATAATTGTATTTGTTGTTAATCATTTAATTATTTATTTACACTTACTTGAACAAACTGTGTATTTGTTGTCAATGAGTGATCGAGTAAGGTTTAATGCCACTTTTAACAGTATTCCACTCATATTATTGTCACACATTTTAATATTTTTGTAAATTAACAAGAACAAAATGTGTACTTCTTGTCAGCCATTAGAAATCTATTTGCATTTACATAAAACAATATTTGCTGTCAAACATTTAAATATCTATCTACATTTACATAGAATAAGAAATTGTGCTATCAAAGATTTAAAATCTATTTGCGTTGACGCATAATATATTATATAGTTGCCAAACATTTGACATCTATTTACTGTTACACAAACAAAATGTGTATTTGTTGAAAAACATTTAATCATCTATGCACACTTACATTTATAAAATAAGAATTTGTTGTCAAACGTTTAAATATATATTTACATTTACATAAACTAATTTGTATTTATTGTCAAGCATTTTTATATCTTTTAAGCAAACATAAACAAAATGTGTATTTCTTGTCAGCCATAAGAAATCCACTTGCATGTACATAAACAAATATCTGTTGTGAAACATTGAAATATCTATCTACATTAAAAAATGAAAGAGAATTTGTTTTCAAACATTTATAAAACTATTTGCATTTCCATAAGCACAAATTTATTTTGTTGCCAAACAGTTTAACATTCATTTATACTTACATAAACAAAATGTATATTTGTTGTCAAACATACAAATATCTTTATATTTACATGAAGAAAATACATATTCCTTGTCAAACATTTAATTATCTATTCACACTTACATAAACAAACTATGTATCAGTTATCAAACATTTTAATATCATATTAAAGTAACATAAACAAATTGTGTATTTCTTGTCAGCCATTAGAAATCTATTTTTATTTACATAAACAAAATATTTTGTTGTCAAAAGTATAAATATCTCTCAACATATACATAGAAAAAAGAGTGTCTTGTCAAACATTCATAATCTATTTACATCTAAAAAAAACATTTTGTGGCAAAACAGTTGATCATATATTTACACTTCCATGAACAAAATGTGTATTTGTTGTTTAAAATTTAATTATATATATACTTAATTTAACTAAATGTCTATTTCTTGTAAAACATTTGATTATATTTAGATTTAAATTAACAGAATATGTATTTGTTGTCAAACATTTAAAGATCTACTTCCACTTGGAAAAGAAATGTGTATTTGGTGTTAAACATTTAATTATCTTAATACAGTTAAAGGAACAAAATATATGTAATCAAAACGTTTATTTGCTGTCAAACATGCAATATCTATTTACACCAATGCAATCGAAATGTGTTTTGTTGTCTAACATAAAAATCTATTTACATTTACACAAAGAAAATCTGATTTTCTGGCCAAACAGTTTAAGATCTATTTACATTTACATAAACAAAATGTGTATTTCTTGTCAAATATGTAACTTCTATTTACACTTACATGAACAAAATGTGTATTCGTTGACAAACATGTTATATCTATTTACACTCACATGAACAAAATGAGTAGTTCTTGTAAAACATTTAATTATATATACACTTAAATTAACAAAATATGCATTTGTTGTCAAACAATTAAAGATCTACTTCCACTTGGAAAAGAAATGTGTATTTGTTGTTAAACATTTAATTATCCTGATACATTTAAATGAACAAAATATATATTTGTTTTCAACATTTAAAGATCTACTTACATTTACATTAACAAAATGTGTATTTGCTGTCTAACATGCGATATCTATTTAAACCAACGCAATCGAAATGTGTTTTGTTGTCTAACATAAAATTCTATTTACATTTACACAAAGAAAATCTGATTTTGTGGCCAAACAGTTTAAGATCTATTTACACTTACATAAACAAAATGTGTATTTCTTGTCAAATATGTAACTTCTATTTACACTTTCATGAACGAAATGTGCATATGTTATAAAATATTTAATTATCTTTGTACGCTTACATTAACATAATATGCATTTGTTGTCAAATATTTAAACATTTATTCACTTTTACATAAATTAATTTGTATGTGTTGTGATACTTTTATTTATCGATTTACACTTACATAAACAAAATGTGTGTTTGTTGTCAAACATTGCTATATATATTTACATGTACATCAACAACAATTGCATTTGTTGTTAATCATTTAAATATTTATTTACATATACTTGAACAAACTGTGTATTTGTTGTCAATGAGTGATCAAGTAAGGTTTAATGCTGCTCTTAACAGTATTCCACTCATATTATTGTCACACATTTTAATATGTATTTAGATAAACAAGAACAAAATGTGTACTTCTTGTCAGCCATTAGAAATCGATTTGCATTTACATAAAACAATATTTGCTGTCAAACATTTAATATCTATCTACATTTACATAGAGTAAGAAATTGTGGTATCAAAAATCCACTTGCATGTACATAAACAAATATCTGTTGTGAAACATTTAAATATCTATCTACATTTAAAAATGAAAAAGAATTTGTTGTCAAACATTTAAACATTAATTTGCATTTCCATAAACACAAATTTATTTTGTTGCCAAACAGTTTAACATTTATTTATACTTACATAAACAAAATGTGTAATTTTTGTCAAACATACAAATATCTTTATATTTACATGAAGAAATTACATATTCCTTTGTCAAACATTAAATTATCTATTTACACTTACTTAAACAAACTGTGTATCAGTTGTCAAACATTTTAATATCATTTTAAAGTAACAAAAACAAATCGTGTATTTCTTGTCAGCCATGGGTACTATTTTTATTTACATAAACAAAATATTTTGTTGTAAAAGATTTGAATATCAATCTACATTTAAAAAGAAAAATAGTGGTTAATGTTTCTTGTCATGCATTTATAATCTATTTACATCTACAAAAAATCATTTTGTGGCAAAACAGTTGAACATATACATCCACTTTTATGAATAAAATGTGTATTCTTTGTATGGTTTTTAATTTATATATATATGATCTACTTACACTTGGAAAAGAAATGTGTATTTGTTGTAAAACATTTAATTTTCTTTATACATTTCAAATAACAAAACATGTATTTGTTGGCAACATTTAAAGATTAACTTATACTTACATAAACAAAATGCGTATTTCTTGTCAAATATATTGCTTCTATTTAATCTTGCATGAACAAAATGTGTATTTCTTGTCAAACATTAAATTATCTATGAATGCCTACAATAACAAAATAGGCATTTGTTATCAAACGATAAACATTTATTTACATGTATATAAACTAATTTGTATTTGTTGTAATAATTTTATTTATCTATTTATACTTGCATTAACGAAATGTGTTTTGGTTGTCAAACATTTCAATATCTATTTACATGTACATCAACAACAACTGTATTTGTTGTCAATCATTTAGATATATATTTACACTTACATAAACAAACTGTGTATTTGCTGTCAATGACTGAGTTGGGTTTAACACCGCTTCCAGTCATACCCAACGTATATTTGATGTCAAACATTTTAATATCTTTATAAACTAACATAAACAAAATGTGTATATCTTGTCAGCTATTAGACATCTCTGTGCATTGACATAAACAAAATATTTGCTGTCAAACATTTAAATATCTATCTACATTTACATAGAGGAAAAGATTTTGTTATCACACATTTATAAATCTGTTAACATTTACATAAAGGAAACTTGATTTTGTGGCCAAAAAGCTTAACATCTATTGACACTTACATCAACAAGATGTGTATTTGTTGTCAAACACGTAATATTTATTTACCCTTACATGAACAAAATGTGTATTTGGTATAAAACGTTTGTTGTAAAAAATTTATAAATCTTTTTGCATTTCATAACAAAAAATGTTATTTTATTGCCAAACAGTTTAACATCTATTTACACTTACATAAATAACATGTGTAATTGTTGTCAAACATTGAATCTACGTTTACATAGAAAAAGAGTTTGTTGATAATCATTTATAAATCTTTTTACATTTACACGTGTCAATCACTGGATTGTCTGGTCCAGATTCAACTATCTATAGACCGCCTTCATAGAGATTAGGGAATATTGCTGAATGCAAACAAACAACAAAACACAAACAAAATGTGTGTTTGTTGTCAAATATGTAATATCTGTTTACACTTCTGGAAACAAAATGTGTATTTATTGTCAAACAGTTTAGTATCTTAATAAACTTACAAAAACAATATTGTAATTATTGTCAGCAGTTAGAAATTTGTTTGCATTTACATAAACAAAATAGTTTTTGTCAAAAACGAGTATATGACATATGTCATATGATAAAAGAGCTTGTTGTCAAAACCTTTATTAAAACCATTTACATTTAAAAATACAGAAGATTTGATTTTAGGTCAAACAGTTTAACATCTATTTACACTTACATAAACAAAATTTGTATTTGTTGTCAAACATAAAAGGTTATTTACATTTAGGTAAAGACATTATGCATTTGTTGTCAAACATTTATAAATCTATTTACATATACACAAAGAAAATCATAACTTGTATTTGTATAAAAATGTATTTGTCAAATATGTTATATCTATTTACAATTACATAAACAAAATTAATATCGTTTTAAACTAATAGACGCATTATGTGCATTTCTTGTCATCTGTTAGAAATCTACTTGCATTTACATAAACAAAATATTTGTTGTCAAACATTTACATGTCTATGTACATTTACAAGGGAAAAAAGAGTTTGTTGTCAAACATCAATATATCTATTTGCATTTACATAAAGAAAAATTTTTTTGGTTGCCACACAGATTAACATCTATTTACATTTTCATCAACAAAATCTGTAATTGTTGTCAAACATATAACATCTATTTACAATTACATAAACACAATCTGTAATTGTTGTCAAACATATAACATCTATTTATAATGACGTAACCAAATCTGTAATTGTTGTCAAACATATAACATCTATTTACAATTACATAAACACAATCTGTAATTGTTGTCAAACATATAACATCTATTTACAATTATATAAACAAAATCTGTAATTGTTGTCAAACATATAACATCTATTTACAATTACATAAACACAATCTGTAATTGTTGTCAAACATATAACATCTATTTACAATTACATAAACAAAATCTGTAATTGTTGTCAAACATATAACATCTATTTACAAATACATAAACAAAATCTGTAATTGTTGTCAAACATATAACATCTATTTACAATTACATAAACAAAATCTGTAATTGTTGTCAAACATATAACATCTATTTACAATTACATAAACAAAATGCGTATTTGTTGTTAAAAAAGTAATATCTAATGACACTTTCAGGTATTTGTATTTGTTGCGAAACATTTGATTATCTACCTACACTCACATAAACAAAATGCATATTTGTTATCAAACATTTCAATATCTATTTACACATACATCAACAACAATTGTATTTGTTGTCAATCATTTAAATATCTATTTAGACTTACATCAACAACAATTGTATTTGTTAAGTAAAGATAAGAATTTATGGATGATAAACGTCTTTATTACAATTGAGAGCGACGTTTCGGTGTAGGTTCTAACAACGTTATCAAGCAAGTGATATACAGAATGTGGTCGACAAGTATATATACAAGTAGGAGGCAATATATATACTTGTCAACCACCCTCTGTATATCACTTGCTTCATAACGGTGTTAGAACCTACACCGAAACGTCGCTCTTAATTGTAATAAAGAAGTTGTTCATCTATAAATTCTTATCCTTACTCAGTACTCCCAACTTCTAAATGCCCATCAAAGAAGATATTGTATTTGTTGTCAATCATTTAAACATCTATTTACACTTACTTCAACAACAATTGGATCTGTTTGAATATCTATTTACACTTATAATTACCCAAAATGGTGAACTGGCCATTGAAACACCATTTTCGCATACATGAATACATTTGCAGTGTGCACTGTCCTTCTACATACAGACGGAATCAGGGCAGGGCAGGCGGCATCTGTTCCCTGAGAGTCTCCAGATCTCAGAAGTATCATTTGACTTGGCACTTGTCTGGGGTCACCTGGGTCAGAATGACCTCCACCACCTGAAACAAAACAATGTACGATTTGAAAATTCAAATTGTTTCATCGATTTTCTATAAAGCAGGTCGTCACGCCGAAGACCCGGGTTCGATTCCCGACATGGGTACAATGCGTGAAGCCCATTTCTGGCGTCCCCCGCCGTGATATTGCTGGAATATTGCTAAAAGCGGCGTAAAGTCAAACTCACTCACTATAAAGCAGGTATGTATGATGCATTGTAAAATGGGATGTTTAAGAAGCCAATCAATCAAAGGTGAGGTGAAAAGGTGTTTAACGTCGCGTCCAAGATTATTGCACTTATATAGCGTCATGTGTGTGTGTGAGGCTGCTTGTACTAGTCCGGACTGATGCCGATTTATAGTGCTAGCCCACTGAGATACCATGCCGCAGTTTAACATGACTACCCCACTCAGACACAGTATACTTACTCCGAGGCAACCAGTCCTTGTTTTAACCCCTTAATGCCGAGAGCCAGACAGGGTAACAACAAGTACCATCTTTTAACGTTTGTTGGAATGACGTGGCTGGGGATCGAACCCCGGACCTTCTACTCTCCAGGCAGACGCTCTACCACTAGACCTCGGGGGCGGTCCCAAGTTATCAAAAGTTTCTAGGATTAGTCTACATGTGGCAGGAGAGTGAACTTCAGATACGTACGAACAATCCTCCAAATGGGGACATGACATGCCAAGTTCATTATTCGGTAAGATGATTCTCTGAAGCACTGCCGTATGCTGGGCTACCCCTGGTGACTATCCCTCCTGTAAAAAGCAGAAAGACCACCATACCCGTAGTTATTCCTTCGACACCTTCTGTGGAGGAATCTCTGCTGCCTGGGATGTGTCCTTCCCCCTTTTCCGTGAACTTCCATGACTAGGAAATGATATGGAATGTGAAGTACACACGATGATGTCATGCTGGTCATTTGGTGATTCAAATAGTGTAATAAAGCCCATAGATATTTAACTCAATAACATTTTTTACAAGAAGTATTTAAGATATGTCAGGTTTTCACCCCAAGTCGACATTACAAAAACATGTGCAAACACGCACACACGTATCTTTCTCTTTCCTTATTCGGGGGCCCGGGTGGCCCAGTAGTCTCAGGCGCCACGATTCGCTGTGCAGATTTGCGTCCTTTGGGCACGCCAGAAACCTATGATTGTGGGTTTGAATCACGGTTCGCCCCGATTATGTTTCTAGGTTTGTCAGCACCATGCTCGTGGGTTTCACCGAAGTGGTAAACGTCTGAGACCAGCATCACTTCGGGCTTTCCTCCCACATTAAGCTGACACGCTGTGATATAACTGGAATACTGTTAAAAGCGGCATTAGACCAAAATCACAGACTCACTCACTCTTTCCTTATTCACAAGCTACTCACCTCTTAAGGAACATGTCGGCTACCCCTCCTCCTCGGCTTACCGCCAGGGGTGTTTTCCCATCACCATCTTCGGCGTCAGGGTCAGCTCCAGCCGCCAACAGCCTCGATACAACATCTTCAAACCCACCCCTGCATGCGTAATGTAAAGGTGTTGTGCCATTATCAGAAACAGGGGATGCTGAGATGCCCTTATTGAGTAATAATGCCACTGTATCGTCATGTCCGTGTATACAAGCCACGTGTAGAGGCGTGTCTCCAGAGGATGTCTTTGATTCAGAGAGGGCACCTGATCTCATGAGAGTTTCTACGCAGGTGGCATGGCCTCTATAGCAGGCTATATGCAGGGCAGTTGGTTGTAATGTTCTGTGTTCGTTCTCACTTTGTGACAACTCTTCAATGCTTTGTCTATTGATGAGCTTTAACTCAGCGTCAGTGAATGTGTGATAAATATCAACATTGTATTTGATTAAAAGCTGCAATATTCGGAGGTAATTGTGTTTACATGCACAATAAAGGCAGTAGTTCAAGTTAGTGACATATTTCTCGTGGACAGAGTCGTCAGTTGGTTGTACACTTTCTATCTGCACCTCAACCAATAACCTTTGAAGCAACAACTCCAAAATTGACTCGCAGTCTCGATCACAGGCCAGCATAACCGGAGATACACCTTGATGATTCAAAACTGAAGCATCACTGTCAATATTCAGTAAAGTCTTCACTGCATCAGAACGACCTTCACGACACGCATGATGAAGAGCTAAATCACCCTGTTGGTTACACTGTACATCTCTTGCTCCCCATTTAGCCAGGAGAATGATGCTGTCAACTTTACCATGTATGGCTGCCATATGCAAGGGAGTATCTAGATTGTTGTCCCGTGCATTTATATCTGATCCTGCTTTCAGCAAAACTTCAACAACATCTGCACTCCCGGACATACATGCCAGATGAAGTACTGTCTGGCCCAGGTGAGTCCTGGCGCCTAGGTCAGGATCATAGTCAAACAAGAGGACCACAATATCTACATGTCCTGTCTGACAGGCTACATGCAGTGGCGTCATGCTGTTGTCATTTGTGATATATGGTGGAGAGCCTTCCTTCAAGAAGAGTTCTACTATAGCTGCACTTCCTTTTAAGCATGCATTAAACAGAGGTGTTTCTCCCAGTTCATTTGTAGCTTGACAGCTGTATCCTCGTCTCATCAACGTCCTTACAATAACGAGACTCTTTGTCTCTGCAGCATGGTGGAGAGGTGTATTGCCTTCAGAGTCTGGGCAAATCGTTTCGCCCATCAACAACTTTGTAAAGTCTTCTCTGCCCATTCTAATAATAAAGTCTTGAAGCCCCTCCTCAGACAGATCGGACTGGGTGAAGTGCCAGTACTTAGTCATCATGTACAGGATCATGGAATGATATCCACGGTTGACTGCCTCATGGAGAGGTGTTCTTCCTTCATAGTTTCGTGTGGCAATCACTGCTTCATTGTGATTTATCAGTCTTAACAAGGACAGATTACCTCCTGTGCATATGATGTGGAGAGGTGTGTTTCCACATTTATCTTTTGCTAAGATATTAGCTCTTGCGTTTAGTAATGTCAAGACTATGTTCGCATCACCAACATAGCAAGCAATGTGCAGAGCTGTTTGATCAAAGTTGTTGGCCAAGTTAACATCAGCACCCTTCTCCAGAAGTAAACATAGATGTTCAAACTTTCGTTCATGCGCTACAGTGTGCAATGGAGTATTGTTATTTCTGTCTCGCAATGATACCACTGTCTTTAAAAGATCCCTGTTGACTATTGCATCAGTCATAGCTTTGAGACAAGAAAATGTACCTCGACAAGCTACGTGTACTGGCGCCTCCCCAAGGGTATTTCGTAAATTCAACCAAGCTCCAGCTATTACAAGCAGTTGTACAATTTCATCTGAATCCTCCAAGCAGGAAATGTGAAGAGCAGAATTCCCATCACTGTCCACCTCGGAAAACACAATCTCAAAATTGTAGAGTAGCTGGGGTTTTTTGTCACGGCATATGTGGTGAAGAGACATCATGCTGATTCTAGGTCGACTGTTGGACAAAGCATAATAGGGATCATACAAACAGGTCACTCCATAGTGTTTATTTGCAATGGCAATGTCAAGTGAAGTTAAGCCTTTCAAGTTCTTTTCATTGATGCTCAACCCCTTCTTAATCAGGACGGTAGCTGTATCAAAGTATCCGTGTGCACATGCCACATGAAGAACTGTGTCACCTGAATTGTCTTTTGAATGAACATTGGCACCTTTCTCTATCAAATGCTTTACTGTTTCGATATTATCCATTTTACAGGCTATGTGAAGAAGTGATTCCCCATGTTCTGTAATTTCTCTTAGATCAAACCCTAATTCAAGAACTTTGTCCAATGAGGTTTGATCAATGCCTTCAGATTCACACACCACTTGCAGTATACTCCATCCACGGTCGTCTCTTTGTTGAATATTACAACCTTTTCCCTCTAGAATAGTCAGAAGTTCAGTGTGGTTTGAAATGATTGAAGTCTTAATTAGATGAAACATGTTCTTGGGTGGCATTAAAAACTGATCAAAGAATTCCATCAGACTTTTTAGTATCTCCACATAGCCTCTTGAGCAGACAGATTCGAGCAAAAGGAGCATATTTGAAGAATCCATCAGATAAGACTTGCATTTGTCTATCAGTACTTTGACTATTCCAAGATGGCCCCATAAAACTGCATGATGAAGGGGAAGTTTACCATTGATATTTCCTTGCAGTGGATCAGCTCCACATGAAAGTAATACTTTCACAACACTTTCATGGCCCTGAGCAGAAGCTCGATGTAATGGAGTATTGCCTCGATGTCCCGTTACGTTTACATTAGCTCCAGCCCTCAGTAAGAGTTTGACACAATTGATATGTCCGCCTTCACAAGCACAAACTAGTGGTGTAACATTATTCTCAGAAACTACTCCATCATCTACAAATGCCTTTAGCAACACAGCAGCAATTTCCGTAAACCCATCTCTGCATGCTAAGTGTAGGGGGGTTACATGATGTTTATCACACACATTTACATCTGCTTTGTTTCTTATCAAAATCTCCACGATTTCCAAATTATTTTCAGCACATGCAAGATGGAGAGGGGTCTGTTTGTCAATGTCAGTCACATTTATATCGGCTTCATGTGCTAAAAGGATGTCCATGATTTCCACACTACCGCTCTCCGCAACCTTATGTACAGCATACTCCAGTTTGTTATTGGAAGCTGATACATTCGCTCCTCTTCTACATAGTACATCAACACATTCGATATAACCCCTATCACAAGCAATGTGTAGTAGGGTATTTCCAGTAGAATCTTTTTCTTGTAACTCGCAAGAAAGGTTACAAAGAACTACAAACAGAGACTTCTGCTTCTCTGTCATTGAAACAGGCGTATTGCCTTTGTTATCTTTCGCATAAATTGACATCTTGTTTTGAAACAGTATTTCAACAGCTTGATTATGTTTATTTCTACAAGCAACATGGAGAAGCGATTCTCCATTTTTATTTGAAAAATAAAGTACACGGCTAAGAGACACTGGTCCCCCTTGTCCAAGCACATGCTTCGTTTTAAGTGAGATATGATGTATAAACAACTGAAGTAAATCCACTTCACCAGAGAGGCATGCACAATGAAGAACTGAGTTACCCTCGATGTCTGTCTTTGTTATGTCTGCGCCGTGCGATAACACCAGTTTCACAACGGCAACGTGTCCATGTCGACTTGCAGCAAATAAAGGCGTCTCCATCTGTGCGTTAGTTCCATGTACACTTTGACCCTTTTCAATCAATAATTTTACTATCTTGTCATCTCCTAGTTCACATGCTAGATGAAGAGAGGAATTTCCCTTACCATCGTAGGCATTCACGTCTACATCACATTTAAGTAACAATTCTACAAGCACAACGTTCCTCACTTTGAATGCTGCAATCAAACATCTGCCACTGTGGCAGGATCCACATGACAACAAAACATTACAAACCTGCACCTGTCCATGTTTACATGCATGGAATACCAACTGATCACTTGAATCATGAACATGTGGGACATTGTGCAACATTTGAAACACAGTGAAGTGTTTGTTTTGAACAGCTTCTACCATCATGTTCAACAACTGATTATCTGAAAATGACCTCAATGCATGACCTCTTGTGAGAAAGTATACACAATGTGCATCACTCTTGGCAACAGCTTTTTGAAGTAGTGCATAATGTAATATATCTGGAAAATTAGTCACTTTTAGTTTAATTAACATGTTTTTAATTATTTCACAATTACAAATTGAAGTTAAAAGCTTGACCAGGACCATCTTGTCTTGATATTGCTTAAGAGTCGAGAGCATGTTGGAAATTGAAGAAATTACACATATGTTCGTTTTCAAACATTTCTGAAGAATAGTGTTACAACTAATGGCATATGGCTTGTTTCTTTCTGTTGAGATGTTTACAAAATCCATAATAGTTTTCTTCAAAACAAGCGCTGTAAGTGCAGAATTACATTTTCCTACGGCCATCACAATATCTTGCTCAAACAATTTGACAATATCAATATGACCATTCTCACAGGCCAGGGAGAGAGGTGTGCCACCATGCCTATTAGTAGCAGATACATCAGCGCCTTTCTCTATCAACAGTCTGACAATATCAATATGACCATTCTCACAGGCCAGGGAGAGAGGTGTGTAACCATGCCTATTAGTAGCAGATACATCAGCGCCTTTCTCTATCAACAGTCTGACAATATCAATATGACCATTCTCACAGGCCAGGGAGAGAGGTGTGTTACCATGCCTATTAGTAGCAGATACATCAGCGCCTTTCTCTATCAACAGTCTGACAATATCAATATGACCATTTTCACAGGCCGAGGAGAGAGGTGTGTCACCATGCCTATTAGTAGCAGATACATCAGCGCTTTTCTCTATCAACAGTCTGACAAAATCAATATGACCATTCTTACAGGCTAGAGTGAGAGGTGTGTAACCATGCCTATTAGTAGCAGATACATCAGCGCTTTTCTCTATCAACAGTCTGACAATATAAATATGACCATTCTCACAGGCCAGGGAGAGAGGTGTGTTACCATGCCTATTAGTAGCAGATACATCAGCGCCTTTCTCTATCAACAGTCTGACAATATCAATATGACCATTCTCACAGGCCCAATGTAGAGGTGTGTAACCATCATCGTCATCATCAGCAGCAGCAGATACATCAGCGCCTTTCTCTATCAACAGTCTGACAATATCAATATGACCATTCTTACAGGCCCAATGTAGAGCTGTGTAACCATTCCCAGCAGCAGATACATCAGCGCCTTTCTCTATCAACAGTCTGACAATATCAATATTACCATTCTCACAGGCCCAATGTAGAGGTGTGTAACCATTCCCAGCAGCAGATACATCAGCGCCTTTCTCTATCAACAGTCTGACAATATCAATATGACCATTTTCACAGGCCAAATGTAGAGGTGTGTAACCATTCCCAGCAGGAGATACATCGGCGCCTTTCTCTATCAACAGTCTGACAATATCAACATGACCATTGTCACAGGCCAAATGTAGAGCTGTGGAACCAAAACAACTAGCAGCAGATACATCAGCGCCTTTCTCTATCAACAGTCTGACAATATCAATATGACCATTCTCACAGGCCCACTGTAGAGCTGTGTAACCATCATCATCATCAGCAGCAGCAGCAGCAGCAGATACATCAGCGCCTTTCTCTATCAACAGTCTGACAATATCAATATGACCATTCTCACAGGCCAAATGTAGAGCTGTGGAACCAAAACAGCTAGCAGCAGATACATCAGCGCCTTTCTCTATCAACAGTCTGACAATATCAATATGAGCATTCTTACAGGCCAAATGTAGAGCTGTGTAACCATCATCATCAGCCGCAGCAATAGCAGCAGCAGCAGCAGATACATCAGCGCCTTTCTCTATCAACAGTCTGACAATATCAATATGACCATTCTTACAGGCCAAATGTAGAGCTGTGTAACCATCATCATCATCAGCAGCAACAGCAGCAGCAGCAGCAGATACATCAGCGCCTTTCTCTATCAACAGTCTGACAATATCAACATGACCATTCTTACAGGCCAAATGTAGAGCTGTGTAACAATCATCATCATCATCAGCAGCAGCAGCAGATACATCAGCGCCTTTCTCTATCAACAGTCTGACAATATCAATATGACCATTCTTACAGGCCTCAAAAAATGGTGTTTGTTTGACATCATTGCCACTCATTGAAAACATCAAAGGTCTGGAACTCTCAAAACGACAATTCATACGGGATGTATTATTACAAACTGATCTGTTTGAATTGTAACGTAACAAAATTTTCACAAGTTCTGTGTATCCCCCCCTACATGCTGCATGTAACGGTGTATTGTAACCATCATGCGGTAGCGGGTATGACGTGGCATTTAACACTAATATTGCAATATCAAGGTATCCCTTCTGGCAAATAATATCAAAAGGTGTGAAGGCTTGGTAGTTAAGCAAAGTAACATCTCCATTTGTTTTGAGCAGGACCTCAACAACCCTCAGTTTTCTCTCCTCACATGCCAGGTGAAGGGGTGTGTTTCCATCGATATTCCTGGCTGACGTATCACACTCACTGATGAGTAACATGACAGCATCTGTATGTCCTCCTTTGCAGGCTAAATGCAAGAGGGAGTTATTGTTACAATCTACAAGATTCATAGCAGCATGGTGGTCAATGAGACACTGCAGCACAGCTGTGTGTCCTCCAGATGTGGCAGCTGCAGCTGGGGTTGATCCTGGAGGTACAGGACCCTCTCTCCCATCAAACTCGTCAGGAAGCTGGGCATTGATGTCACATCCCAACTCAAGAAGACATTTGACAATATCTGTGTGGCCATAGTAGGAGGAGAGGTGTAAGGCTGGCAAGTAGTGAGTTGCAAGAGCTTGTGTCTTTATCCCACAGCTATGAATACCCTCCACTTCTTGCATCTTTGGTTTCAAGGACAGTACATCCTTGATATCCATGTCTTCTAGGAGAAGCTGAAGAACGTCTAAATTACCACTCACGCAGCAGTAGATCAAACACTCTTCTTTTGCCACCTCTGGGATAAACATCCACAGTACTTTGTATAATTCAGCATTTCTACCAAAACACAACCAGTTGAGGAAGTTTCCGCCATGTTTGATATCAGGTGACGCAAATAATTCTGTCATACTGCCTGTCTGCATATATTGCTTTATCAGCCTGGCCACTTGAACACAAAATGTGTGCTTTCCAGCTGCTTGGTGCGACAAAGTAAAAGCAAAATTATGCTTGATTATCTCCTGAGCAAATCGTTGTGCAAGATCCTTCTGTCTTGCCCTATCTAAGCTGAGGGTAAATACTTGCTCTTCATCCATAGAAGCGTCCGTATGATGAAGTTTTACATGCAGGTATATGAACTCAAGATCTACTTTCGCCATGTATTCAACAGAAGTGTTTGTGAGTATATCTTTTATGTGAGATAGCGTTTTCTCTTGTCTAAATTGAACAACATCATCATCAATTGTAACGACAGTAGTATTTAAGGCCAGTAGACATGTTTTCACTTGCACTGGGCTCAGCTCCTCAACTCCAGACAACTGACAAGACCATGTGATGTGTGACTGTAAAGATTCACTGACCTCGGTCAAGTCTGACAAATGCAGTCGTCCTTTCTCCATACAAAGCAGTGTAAGAGCTGTGAAATGCAGCCTTTCATTTCGATATATCGCCTCACATTGTGCCAGTGCTGCAAAGAAAAAGTGTAAGTCTGGGCATATTTAATGTACAGTACGAACCCATTTACAACAAATACCACCACACCACTGAGTAACTAGTTTATAAGTGTACTGTATGAAGAGTGAGTGAGTGAGTTTGGTTTAAGGCTGCTTGGATGTTTAATGCCGTATTCTACTTAATGTTGGAGGAAAGCCCGAAGTGATACAGCCGTTACCACTTTGGTGAAACCCGCGAGCTCAAGTATGGCTGACAAACCTAGAACCCTAGGCTAGGTGAACCGGGATTCGGACCCACAATCATAGGTTTCTTGCATGGCAAAGGAACACAACTCTGCATATAATAGTGAATTGCAGTGCCTCAGACCACTGGGTCACCCCTTGCCCCCGAAATGTTGGAGGAAGCTCTAAATGACTCGGGATATGCACATGTGTCTGTGTGAAACCTACACAAACTATCATGGTGCCAACAGACCAAACTTATCATGAGCCAATATCGGATTCCCAGCAATCCATTTTCAGGTTTTATGTTAAGAGTAACTGAACCCATGTAACTGTGAATTCGTACCTGGTAGTGGTGTACAGTCAATCAGGACACTTGTGTTAGGTTTTCCCCATGCCATCCAAGTAACTGTGAAAATCTACCTGGTAGTGGTGTACAGTCAATCAGGACACTGGTGTTAGGATTTCCCCATGCCACACAAGTAACTGTGAAAACCTACCTGGTAGTGGTGTACTGTCCATCAGGACACTGGTGTTAGGATTTCCCCATGCCACACAAGTAAATGTGAAAACCTACCTGGTAGTGGTGTACAGTCCATCAGGACACTGGTGTTAGGTTTTCCCCATGCCACCCAAGTAAATGAGAAATCCTACCTGGTAGTGGTGTACAGTCAATCAGGACACTGGTGTTAGGTTTTCCCAGTGCCGCATGCTCGTCACATTCCTCATCTGAGACATGTTCTGTACTGGCATCCATCATCTCTTCCTCTTCTGTGATTGTCTCTTTACAGTCATCTGCATGTTCCCTGTCAGATCCTGATTTTCCAGATTCCTCATCCTCAGATTGACCCTCAGCTAGATCCGCCTGAGCATTACCTGGTCTATGATCACAAGGCAGAGCAGCATATGTCATGACCTCTGTGGAGTTGATAGCTTCAGTGGTAATCTGCAATGCTTCATCAGTTGGTACAGTCAGGTCTTCCTGTTCGCACCCCTGCGAGTGATCAATATGTCTTTCTGAAGAGATGTCCACCATATCGACAGGTTTGGCTCCATCTATACCCGCAATGGCGACGTCCTCCATGGTTGCGGTCTGCACTACTTCCGCTGCTGACACGAGCCTCTGTTTGACATAGCGCCTGTACATAGCCACGTGGCAAGTTCTCATTATGCCAGGAGGGATTCCTGCAACAAGGGCTTCTGCAGCCTGCATGATTCAAGCAAAGGTGTCGGCATGACATCGTAGGCATAATGTTACATCACATATATTACTTATCAGTTGAAGGGGCGGTCGGGTAGCCTAATGGTTAAAGCGTTCGCTCGTCACGCCGAAGACCCGGGTTCGATTCCCGACATGGGTACAATGTGTGAAGCCCATTTCTGGTGTCCCCCGCCATGATAATGCTGGAATATTGCTCAAAGCGGTGTAAAACCATACTCACTCACTCACTCACTTATCAGTTGTTCATGTTCATTTAAATCTCTATCATATTTGAGATGGTAGAATGAGTGGAAATGTTTTTTCATAGGAACTTGAAATATTTAATTGCTCTCAAGTTACAAAGAAAAATATGTCGACATGACATAAACTTTTCATCAGCAGTGTGACATACGTTATTGTGTCTGTAATATATACACTATAGATTGGTGCTTGCATTACCTGCAAAAACAAACAAAGCCCTATCCCCACCACAAAAGGCCTTAAAGGTTTCCCACCAGAAATATGAATCATGAATGAGTTTGACCACAACATCTTTTATCCGTTTTGCAGTATTATGTCATACAACTTAGTCTTTATCACTTGGAATTTAGCCAAACACACTAAATGCTGTAGAACTTTCAAAAAGAAAATATTAAGAATTTTGCTACATTAATACCAAACTAATAAGCACTTTTACGACATGTTTTTTGGAAAAACAAATTTGGAGCAGAAAGTGCAATGTGTCTAGCTACCCAAAAAGGGATCTCAGGTCTATTGCCCTTTACCTTCGATCTTAATTTGGTCTTACAAATGTGAAGTGTGTCACAATGTAAAGATACTGTTCGGAAGTATATAAATGCGTAAATATCTGTCATTTGATATGAATTTGAAACATAGAAGAAAGTGCTAGTGCACTAATCATTACATTATCAGGTCCTGGTGTTTTGATTATAAGGTTCCTGATGACTTTCACCTTCATTGGAGGTTACTAAGAATCCTATTAAAATATATCCAGTCAAATTTTTATTATAAATAAAGTGTTCGTGTGCAGTTGTTTAGTGACGCCTTCTTCACACACATTGACCTTGGGCTGCTCAATTTGAGCAGATATCAAGCAACAGTATATATTACAAACTGATAGGGAAAATAAATAAATTGTCATGCGTCAAGTTTTGGTCTTTTCTCTCATGTTAAAGAAAGGTTATCTCAAATCAGCATTACAGTAGTTTCGGTCAGATCATGTACAATGTGATCATGAAAAATGAAAAATATTGATATAACAATATGATATATGAAATTATTCAAAACATTGCATATGAACTATGTCACATATATTTGATTGTGTCAGTGATATCATGCATCCTCACCATCAGCACAAACACTCCACAGCTGCTGCACTCGGTCTGTGGGAACACAGGCTGCTGCAGGGGCCTCCATACACTCAGCTCTTCTCCTGTAGTCCGACTGCGGAACTGCATAAACTTCCTGCCCGAAATGATCAGATGGGATTTTTGGCCCACTGGAAAAACTACATTGTCTAACAGGCTAACACCAGCCTGTTTCCTCCTAATACTAATCTCTTTACCAAATAATGACATTCTTAAAAAAAAGTAAAATTGAACAAATATGGCTATTCACTACAGGAACTGTAGACAATACTTTAGGAATACATAGCCTTAGTGAACCATTTCATTTATGATAAAGTGCCAAAAGATTTGCAGCCATATGTGTCTACTCAAACACTCACACATCTGGAAACCACCATCTAATCATTTTGGATACGTTATGCAATTGTTTCTTAGCAAATTAACACCACAATGATATGCAGAGCTGGCTAAAAGCATATTTATCAATAATGAGAACATGGGGTATATGTGGTCAACTGACATGTACGATGTAAAACACAATCAACTTACATCCAGTGCTGAGTCACTTGTGGGGAAAGGTTCCTTGATGTTTGGGAGTTGATTATACACACTGTTCTATTCGATACATTGGCTGCTAATAGAACCCAGTGATTGCTGACACAAATCGGCATAAGAATACAGTCGAATGATGAGAACTGATCCTGAAATGGTATGTGATCACATATGAAGAAATCCGTGAGATCCGGGGTAGAAAAGGTCTTCAGCAACCCAGGCTTGCCGTAAAAAGCAACTATGCTTGTCGTGAAAGGCGAATAACGGGGTCGGGTGATGCATGTCATTATATCCCAATCGCGTGGATCGATGATCATGATGTCAATCACTGGATTGTCCAATCCAGACTCGAATTTTTACAGACCAACGTCATATAGCTGGAATATTGCAGAGTGCGGTGTTAAACGACAAAGAACAACAACGTGAAAAAGCATGACTTGGTAGTTACCCCCTTAATCCGGATGATTTATATATTGATTTTATCATACGAGTATGTTACTGAAAACCCCTGATTTACCATGTTAAACCAGATACATATTTATTTTTTGTCCCTCTGGTTTCATGGAGACTAGCAGGATTCCAGTGTCATATCAGGTTATGTAATAATATGAATTAGTCTGTACAAAAACATTTCTCACATATCAGCCTCAATAGCCGTAGAAGTCTGCCTCCCGGGTAAAATGGTATGTCTCACCTTTCCATACAGCCATTCAGAATAGTTTCCTTTCTCCCACAGTTTATACTGGAAGCATTCCAGTATCTTCACATCCCGCTGCCTCTCTTCAGTGTATTGCTTTTTGAGAAGATGGAGAAACGCATGGATAACCTGCAAGTGTAAAGATGGCAGGGTCAGGTTATTCATATATGCTTAAAATTGAATTAATTTTGGCGTAAAGATAGAGTTCAACAAACAATATGTTTCGTTCAGTGGAACAGTTGTCATCATTCCACCTATGAATAATGAAACTGGTCAAACACAGCCCTATAAGTTTTAATTAATCATTACATTTATTAAGCACTCAGAATATAAATAATGATTCATATTATACTTATAATGCCTAAACCTAAGCTTGTGAACCTCACTGTTGATTATTTGGAAAACAAATGCCTGTCAAATCGCTTACACTGTCATCCAGCCAGGAATTTCCGTCTAATCTCAAAATGTCAGTTCCTGATATGGTGTAGTTACCGATCCGATACTTAGTGCTCTTGTCAACAACGTCTGTTGGCAACTGCCTGCTCAAATGCCTCTCTAAATGAGATGGGTAGTTCTTCAGGGTCTCGACAAAAGTAAGGCAGTCAGTGCTGGTTTTGTAAGCACCAACAATAACAGCAGCAATTAAGTCAAGAAGTTCAAGGTGAGTCTGAATCACAGATCCCAGGGAATCCGACCGTAGTAAGGATTGCTTGATGCTTTGGAAGTCAGTTGCCCATGTTGAGGAAACTTGCGCGATGAGAGAAACAGCAGTGTGGGGTAGTGATGTTCCTTGTTGAAGTACGGCACACGGTCCCCCTTGCTGCAATGTTGAAACATCGCCATTCGACTCATTTACAGACGCAGTAGATGTGACCTTAGTATTTGATGAAAGGCAGGTTTCTGTACCAGGAGAAACCATCTGCAGGGTTTCTCTTACCAATGCCAGGATCCGATGAAGTTGGTTGCTGTCCATGACTTCAATATGATGTTCCAAGTTGTTGGGTGCGTCGGCAGTTGAAGGCAATGAACAGACAGGAGTATAACGAGTTCCAAGTCCGCCATGCTCTGTGTAATTCGTGTCGGAGTCTATTGAGTTTTGAACATCACATACCAACATGTTACTTGATGAAATTCCGCTATCTTGAATAATGTCACACACTTTGTGTGTTTCAGCTAATCTGTTGCTGTCTCTGTCTTCATTGGCTAACGGAATACACACTGTCCTTCCCACTTCAAACACTAAGCTGGTATCTGTTACCTCAAGCTCTGTGTCTGTATTGGGATTTGACATGTTATTGATGCCTGATTCATCATTCCCAGTCTGGGCAGATGGCTCTGCGTCAATGGCTTCCGCTGGATCGTATCCTTTGTCAATGACAAGTCTGTCTGAATTCTGAGCCTCCTCATTAGAAGTCTTGACCATATTCTCCTGATAGATATTTTCACACAGTTGTGCTAGTGCAGCTATTCTGGTCTGTGGAGACATGGCATCAGGCGACAGAGTGACATCAGCTTCCGCACTGGGCTTAGCGGAAATTCGGTCAGGAAGGTACGTTGTCGCAAGACAGGGACTCACAACCGTTTCATGCTTTGTTCCAGGATCTTCTTTCTTCTTTCTCTTTTTTCTTCGCGTCTTCTTTTTACCCGTTCTCGACCTTCTCTTCACACGGCTCCTTGTGTTGCTAATCTGCAACAAGGACCGCGGTTTATGGACTTCAGGAACTGCCGAGGACCTGGCTTGCTCCTCAAGTGTCTGCAGCACCTCCCTTGAAGGGACGGTGATGTCCTTGATGGCCTCGATGACTGACGGACAAAGACGTGTATACAGCAAGGAGGCATTCTTTGAGTTCCCGTGAGGAAGGTCCTGTGCTACACTTTCATCTCCAAGGTACTGGAACAACACAAGGTTCTTATGGTCTCCAATCAGAATGTACGCATGTTTCTTGAACCTTTTGTCTCCCTTCGCTTTGCTATGGTTGGTTCTGACTATGAAGAAGTTTTTATAGAATTTTGGATTAGTTCTTGGCTGTTTACGTAGGCCATCGTGTTTGAAGTGATACTGGTCACATCTCCAGTCATCTGGAAAGTAGAACAAACATTGAAATATGGATTTGGCTAGAAACTATGATAATTATATGAATTGTTTTGTTTGTTGTGGAGTGAGTGAGTGATGTTTTACGCTGCTTTTAGCGCTCGGGAGGGGGTGGGGGTTGGGGGGTACACCAGAACAGGTCATTGTGCCCATGTGGGGAATTGAACGCGGGTCTTTGGCGTGACGAGCGATGCTTCAACCACTAGACTACCACACTAGGCTCCTGTTTTGTTTGAGTTTAATAAACACATAAGTCATTAAAATAGGAATAATATGCTAAGTGATTCTATAGAAAACAGTATTGTATAAAGGTTGAATGTATCACTACAGTGTGTTGCATGCGGTTACAGAAATGTTTTGTTATTGATATTTCGTGTTTGTCTGAATGTTTACAGACAGTGTACAGTCACGGTAGAACAGTAACTCGTACACTATATTTAAGACTACTATAATACTAGAACCTTGTCTTTTAAAAGTAAATCTACGTAGTTTAGAATAGTTTGTTCTCGTTTGCGTTGAAACTCACATGATCTGTTTATTGGAACAAGCAAAAATGTAGGTATTTCAAAAGACTTTTGTAGAATTTGTAGAAATGATATCACTTTTTATGTGTATTTCCAGTGTATAATGATTTAAAAGATCTTAACATCTAGATAACTATTTCTTCTACAATCAAAATGTTAACAAATTCTGTTTGTTGTTATTTGTTGTTTAACGCCGCACTCAGCAATATTCCAGCTATATGACACCGCGGTCTGTAAATTCGAGCATCGATCCACGCAATTGGGATACGACGACATGCATCAACCAAGTCAAAGAGCCTGACCACCCAATCCCGTTAGTCGCCTCTTACGACAAGCATAGTCGCCTTTTTACAGCAAGCATGGGTTGCTGAAGACCTATTCTACTCCGGATCTTCACGGGTCCAATTAATGAGGTGATGTGAGAGAGAGAGAGCCTGTTTGTACTAGTCAGGACAAATGCCCATGTTATAGTCCACTAGTCAACTAAGATGCCATGCCGTAGTTTAACATGAATACCCCACTCAGACACAAAATAATGACCCCGAGCTGACCTATGTTCATTTATCATGCTTATGAAACTAAGAAATGAATGTATAACACTCCCCAGACCATGGCCTCAGTACCACGAAGCAAGATTGTTTGACTGAACTCGTACACAACTCAGAGGAAGTCAACATTCAATTGTTCCCTTCTCATAAATTCTCTGATTCGCAATACATCATAAGTACAACAAGAACAGTAAAATACAATATGCAGTTTTCAATTTCACTTATGAAATCCCTTATCTATTTCAATAATACAATGAGTACTGAAGTTACATGTATTGCATCGGTGATCATCTGTACATGACAAATTTATTAAATCCAAGTTAGCTGACACGTTTGATCCTGATCAAACATGATCAACACATGATATGGGAGATGTACCTATCTTGCTTTCCTCTGTGTAGTGGTAGAGGAACACCTGCCCTCCACGGGGCTTGACAGGGGGCTCTCGGATAACTCTGGACCAGTCGGGGTTGTGGAGAATGCCCAGCACTTCCTCTGTAGTGAAGGACCTCTCAATGTGCTGGTATATCACTGGCATCTGAGAACAATGTGCATATTTAGGAGCTACTGGTCGAACATGTGTTGAAGGAACATATGTGCATATTCATGTTTTGGTGTTGACAAATGAAATACATATCCCCGTATGTGTACTGACAGAACATGCACATAATATGTATGGCTCTTGACCGAATAGTTGCATACAGTAAAGTACGGTTATAACGAACTCAAAGGGACTACTAATTTTAGTTCGTTATAACCGTAGTTCGTTATAAGCATATATACAGCATAACTACAGCAAATAGTTGGGAGCAAAAAATAAGTTCGTTATATCCGTCAGTTCGTTATAAGCGTGTTCGTTATAACCGTAGTTTACTGTATTTGAAATATGGATGTGGATAAATATGAAGGTGTTGAAGGAAGATGTGCATACATACATATAGTTGTTTATAGAAATATGCAGAGATAAATGTTTGAGGACAAGATACAACATTATTTGCATAAACAAGTTCAAATGCTGTGTAAAAGTGTGTTTCACTTGTAGTTCCTTTTAGCGTCTTTTTCAGGTTTAACGATTTTTTCAGAAGTTACTTTCATTTAAAAGAATTTTTTTTATATTTCATTTTTTGTTAAATTAAAAAAAGACACTATGGGTTGATACATCTAATTAAAATTTAAACAGACACAGCTTTTTTGTGTCAAAAACTAATTTTCCAGAAAAACCATGTACATGTACAATGTTGGAGTGAGTGAGTGAGTGGTATGGTCTTAGCTTTTAGCAATATTCCAACAATATCACGGCGGGGGACACCAGAAATGGGCTTCACACACTGTACCCATGTCGGGAATCGAACCCGGGTCTTCGGCGTCACGAGCGAACGCTTTAACCACTAGGCTACCCGACCGCCCCTTACAGTGTTGGAAAATAACATGTTACAGAGGAAACATCTTAAAGGGGCACTGATCTAACGCAATTCCCCGGACTGGTTGTTGCCTTTGTTATTGTTTTTTCCCCGTGAGTACCCGGATGATACGCAACGCAACTGAGCGTGACCAGAGACTGGGCTACCGTCTGCAAGGACAGCTAAATAAACTTGGAGGCGAGAGGCAATATTTGTTTTACGCATTTTTGAACACGGATTGCTTAACTGTGATCTATAAAGATTTCGACAAAGGGCGCATGTTAATTAATTTCTTCAGCCTAAACAAACAGACAAAAAGAACGGCGGAGCTCATCGGATGTCGTCATTTGGAAATAACCCAGATGGTTATAGTTTAATAATAAAAACAAGTATCCATGCAGTGAAAGCATTTTTGGATTTCGGATTGCGTCGATAATACGATTACTATCCCCTTGCTGTCATCCACGTTTTCTGGTATAACCCTACACTTGTGTATTTGTTGTCATTCACTTGATGCTCAGTTAATGAATTTATTACAGATACAATTAGTGGTAGCACCACTTAGATTACCTGACAAAGGTTCCCATTTGGCATTTATTGTGTCTGGGGTAATTATTCAATCTAAATCCAGGTTTGAAGTGAGGTGAAATGTGTGTTATGTAATATGCACGTGGCAGTCCAGCAAGAGGTGAATGATCAGTTGATTTACTTTTTTTGTAAATCAACGGATCGTTCCTAGTCATCAGAGGATTAACAGCAAATAGTCGATTGGTTAATCACTGTTATCTTGTACAGTGGATATGTCAAAAGTGAGTGTTTACATGTCTAGGTTTACGAAAACAAAGGGAATCGATCGTATCATTGCGTGAAGTGCCGATGTAAAAACAACATACTTTGTTCAAAGGGTTAACTGATAATACGTTGATTGATTGCTCATTGTTATCTATCACTCAAAGGAACCGTGGACGTAATGAAAATAGTTGTCACGTGGGCTTTCTCAGCCGACCATTGAGACTTGACACCTATGTGAAACACCTGAAACAATCTAAGTGATCAGGTGAGAAACGAACACGGGTTATCAATATCCCGAAACGATATATATCTTTTTAAATATTTGATTGTTACAGAGACACGTGACATCGAATAAGTCTCTTTGTACAGCTGCAGACGAGTAGGATATTGTTCCTTTGTGTGGATATTTACGGATAAATTCCTCCAACAAGGAAGCTGCTTAAAATTTATGTTCATACATTTGGTAGGTTGTAGTTATGGTATTTGCATTTTGATTTCCTTTATTTGCTGTAGCATTGAACCGATTCGTTCTTTTTCCTCTACATCTTGGTTGGGAAATTCTTCAATATGCGATAGACGTTGTTTTCACAAGTCTTTTCTTTTGTAAGCGTGTATATATTACCGTCAATTTGTAAAATGTGATTCTCTCAGGCAATTTATAAAATGTGTAAATATTTCAGTCATTTTGACTGAAAAATCTGTCCAGATTGACTAAAATTGATTAAGACGATCAAAAGGGCCTAAAAACATCACAACAGATTATAATGTAGGATTAGAAGCCAAACAACATAGAAATGTACTTGTCATCGTAACATTTTCAGTCTCTTGGTGATGACATTAAACATCAAAATGTTTGGAATTCGTTGTCATAATCATATAGATGGAAATGTTTTTCAGTCACTTTGTAAAATAACTGAATATTTAGGCGTTTAATAAATTTGAAAATGTTACACATTTTGACAGTAAAAAAATATACACAATAGTGTAAACGAAAATCGCAAAATTACCAAGCAAGTGACTTATCCAAACCTTGTCACCATTACGATGCTACCCACAAAGATACCTAATTTCCTTATTATCTCGAAATTTATATTTCATTTTGTTGATCAATGTGACCATACACCCTTATTACTACCCATAAAAGTGACTAATGCGCTTACGAATGGCGCAGCAGAGGTCGCGAACTAGTCTAGATTTCTGCTATACATCCGGGTACTCACTGGGAAAAAACAATTACAAAGGCAACAACCAGTCCCGGGGAATTGTTTTAGATCAGTGCCCCTTTAAGATTTTTTTCAGCCCGTGCTTGTACCAAACAGGTCCACGATTGCTCCTATAGTAGATATGTGAGATAATACAGACAGGGATAAAGGGATATAGCTTATGTTATGTTATGAAGGTGTGGAGTACACGTGTTATGCATTTAAGACCGGAAATGCTGATTAAGGCTTACAAAAACTTAATAAATACAGTCCAAATATTGATGCCAGGCATCAACACGGAGCCAAAATAAATGTTTTGTGTTGAATCTTTGTGTTCAAAATGATAATATTTACAACTTCAGAGCTGAAAACTGTTGAAATCAAGTGAACCCATATAGAATGTCTGAATATGTCATCGATCATAAACCCGGGTTAAGTACAGCCATTTACATTTTAGATTTTATAAAAGAGTATGTTAGATGGTCATTGGAACAACAGTAGTGTTGTGAGGTAATTATAAATTCTCATTTGCATATATGTTTATGGTATTTCTATCAAAGAACTTATTTCAGTTTGTAAAAGCTTTACCATGAAAATAAATTCATGCATTTGTTTAATTAGAAAGACCACACTAAGAAATATCGCTAAAGTGTCAGTGGGGATGTGAATGGTGTCAATAGTTAATTATTTGATATGATTAAATTACGTAAAAGGTGATTCGATCCCGTTCACGTATATAAATGAAGGTATGTATTATCAAATATATTTTTTCGAATTCCCCGCCAAATGGTCATTTTGTGAGAATTACGTGTGTAAATATTATCTTAAAAGGAACAATGTGGTTTTCTTTTTCTTTTTCAACAGATACACATATGTACGTATTAGTTTCACATAGACAGTAACGCACCTCCCCTCTCTTAAAAGATGAAAAAAATGTTCAGAAACGTTATATAATTTACACACAAAGGTTCTTGATATATAACACAGTGTCGTTTGAAGCGATAAAGGTTGATTCAAACCGACACTCGTGAGATGTGATCCGGTTGGTGACTTACTTTCTGTTTGGACTACACAGGTTATGTTTATACTGCGACCGGGATGGTCACATGACTTGAAGAGCCAATCAGCTTCATGCAAGCCGAGTATGAACATGAATATTTATGAGTATGAGTACCTAGCGGATTGTTAACTGTGACATTCTTTCTGTTGTTTTCTTATCTGAGCGCAACAGCATGGATATATATAATCCAAGGAGAAGAAAACGTGAACTAGTAGAGTTTATTCTGGTCTAGATAAGCACAATAAAACACGTCTTTTTGACAGACTTCCTGCTTGATTTAAGGTAGAGAGAAAGCTGGGAAACACCAAAGCCGATGTTACTACATTTAGAATCAGGATTGGAAATCCCCATCTATAAATACACTTGCGTCATCACTTATGTATGTATGTTATCAGTCCTTTGGAATGACATGCAGAAAAAATATCATCTGGGTGTTGCTAAATATATTCACCCATAGCAAGTTCTATCAGTTTTACGTTTGTCTATTTCGCAAGGTCTATAAATGTCAGGGGTGCACAAGTTTTGAGTAAATGTGGAAAATATGTACATTACTTTGTAAGCATTTCTTTAATGAACTTCAAGAACACTTAACATGGGTGGGGTTTAGTTACCCACCCTGGGTCTGTGTAGTTGGAGTTGAGGTGTCATGTGTAGGGTAAGGAGAGAATACTGAGGCGGAACCCATTGCAAAATACAGGATTGTTTTTCACACAAGTACAGTGACTTCAAATATGTCAGCATGAGTCTGTCAAAGAAGCAAACCTGCAAGTGATCATCAACATTTGATGTTAAATGTCTCCAGGTAACAAACCACCTCCGTGGTCTAGTGGTAGAGCGTCCACCCGGAGAGCGGAAGGTCCGGGCTTCGATCCCCGGCCGCGTCATACCAAAAGACGTTAAAAGATGGTACTTGTTGCTACCCTGTCTGGCGCTCGGCATTAGGGGGCTAAAACAAGGACTGATCGGCTCGGAGTCAGTATACTGTGTCTGAGTGGGGTATTCATGTTGAACTGCGGCATGGTATCTCAGTGGGCTAGCACTATAAATCGGCATCAGTCCGGACTAGAACAAGCAGCCACACACACAGATAGACGTACATGCACGTCCCTATATAAGTGCAATAATCTCGGACGCGACGTTAAACCCAATTTCACCTCACGTCACCCAGGTAACAATGCAGTGCCATTAATTGTAAAACAATGTCGTTACTATTGACAGTTGATACCATCTTAAAGTTCAAGGTTCATCACATGGAAACATATTGCCTTACGCCGCATCAGGCTTGAAAGACACGACTGATCCGTCAAATGTACGTATGTGAAGATATCGATGTTCTAAGTCTAGCATAACTGTGAGTGAGTTGGGTTTAACAGTATTCCAAATTATATCACGGCGTGTCAGCTTAATGTGAGAGGAAAGCTCAGACGGGGATGGTGCTGACAAACCTAGAAACACAATTGGGGCGAACCCCCAATAATCCTTGTTTTAAAAATGGCATGATAAAAAGATTTGACGCCACCATATAGTATGTTTACAAAGATGGCGAACAAGAAGGAAATATTTTTGTAACCTACCATAACAAGGGGGTATTTCTAAGTCCAGAATATACAGCCAGCGACTATGTAACGTCTATGTTCTGAGATCAATGAGATCCGTCAGGTATGACTGCCACAAGCCATCTGTTATGTGATTTACGAGATAAAGATCACGTGACGAGATAGGCCAATCAGCGACGTCCTACCCGGTTGCGTTGTATTTCAGTCCAGTCACTGAGTGTGTGCACGGCGGATTGGGGTATACTGTTGTGTAAGGTGACGCTGAATCACCCTAGTGTTCTTTCGAGTGTGGGCGTCTGACAGTGATCATTATCTGAAACATTTGTGTCTAACTGCTTCCCCGTGGGAGCTACAGGTTAAATTAGAATAGGTCCCTATCAACAAAATGGATCGGGTGGTCAGGCTGGATGACTTGCTTCACTACGTGTCATTGTACACCGACGGTGTGGGTCGATTCTCAAAAAAACACATCACTGGTTTGTCTGTTCCAGACTCTAAAGTTCACAGACCGATATCAAATAGCTGGAATATTGCTCATTACCGCATTAAACAACAGACGCTCTTCTTGTATTGTGCAAAATAATGAGGGTGTAGGTGTTCGAGGGTACCCAAAACTGATAAAAATTTCATGCAGTGTGACTGCTAAACCCTATCGTCCTTATTGTGATTTATGCCAAGTATCGGACTATTTCTGCTCATTCAAATAGAAACCAACAACCTTAGATCCATGTAAATCTATAAAAGATGTTATGTCTACAAAAGTAAGAAGATGTGTCTTATCAGATTTTCATTTTACAGGCCAAACATCTGTCCGTGTGAGTGAGTGAGTGTGTATGGTTTTACGCCACTTTTAGCAACATTCCAACAACATCACGGCAGGGGACACCAGAAATGGGTTTCGCGCATTGTACCCATGTCGGGAATCGAACCCGGGTCTTTGGCATGACGAACAAACGCTTTAACCCCTTGGCTACCCGACCGCCCCTCTCTCTGTATGAGAATCCCCAGTCAAGGTGTTGTGTTTACTTGCATATTGTAAACCAGTGTTATGTATGTTCTTAATAGTATGTTCCTTATAGGTGTACATGTGTTTTTCTTCTAAAATAGAATTAACGTGTGTGGGGTCTCTTTATACTAGTCATGCATGTGTGCATTTTAATCTTACTGAAACAGCAACGTATCTTTCCTCTCTAACAACAAAAATGTTCAGAAACTTTATAGAATTTAGGCACAAAGATTCTCGATACATATATAGCACGCTGACGTTTAAAGGTAAAGGTTGATTATGTGTTAAAACACAAAGTTTTACACCAATGTAGGGTAGTGAGCAAACAAAGAAATTTCTGTGGAAGCAACCTACCTTCAATGACGTCCACTTGAGAACCGGGCGCATTCAGACCGACACTCGTGAGGTGTGATCCGGCTGGTGTGAGACAGGCTGGGGTGTGTTTATATTACCGCTGGGGTGTTCATGTGACTTGAAGAGCCAATCAGCTTCATGCAAGCAGAACATGAACATGAATATTTATGAGTATGAGTACATTACGGATTGATAACTATGACTTTTTCCGTTTCCTGTTCAAAGTCCAACAGGCGAATCAATCCACAATTCAAGGACAAGAAAACATGTATTTTGTTGGTTATCTTTCATGAACAAAATCAGTGTATGAATGTATGTTATCAGTCCTTTGGAGTGGATGTGGACTTTACAGCTGGGTGTTGCCAAACAAATTCTTCCATAACGGTCGCTGTCAGTTTTAAATTTGCGTATTTCGCAAGGTCTATAAATATCAGGGGTGCACAAGTTTTCAGTAAATGTGGAAAAAATGTACATTTCTTTGTAAGCATTTCTTCAATGAACTTCAAAAACACTTAACATGGGTGGGGTTTAGTTACCCACCCTGGGTCTGTGCAGATGGGGGTGAGGTGCCATGTGTAGGGTATGGAGAGAATACTGAGGCGGAACCCATTGCAAAATACAGGATTGTTTTACACATGAGTACAGTGACTTCAAATATGTCAGCATGAGTCTGTCAAAGAAGCAAACCTGCTAGTGATCATCAACATTTGATGTTAAATGTCTCCAGGGTGTCGATGCAGTGCCATTAATTGTAAAACAAAGAATTTACTATTGACGGTTGACACCATCTTAAAGTTCAAGGTCCATCACATGGATACATATTGCCTTACGCCGCATCAGACGCGACAAGACATCGATGTTCAATGTCTAGCGTAACACTGACAGTGACTTCACGCAGGATGAATGTTATAAGATCCCCATTCAAAATTCACCGCCCCTAGTAGAGTTTGTTCTGTTCTAGATAACTACAATTAAACACGTCTTGTTGGTAGACTTGATTCAGCCGATGTTACTACATTTACATGTAGAACAGGATTGGAGTGCCCATCTATAAATACACTTGCGTCATCACTTAACATTTAAAATGATAAATGATTTAACATGTTACACAAATAGGCATATCTTTCAGAAGCTTTTGCGGCGAGATTATAAAAAAGAATCATTCATTTCAAATCAGCAAATAAACAAATTGAATGCAAACATTTCCATCATATACGATAACCATCATAATAATCCTAGTTATAAACTCGGCATAATATATAGATTTGTCGACTCATACAGTATATTTACAAAGATGGCGACGAAGAAGGAAATATTTCTGTAACCTACCTTAACATGAGGGGATTTCTAAAGCCAGAATATACAGCCAGCGACTGTGTAACGTCTGTTCTGAGATCAATGATATCCGTCAGGTATGACTGCTACAAGCAGTCTGTTTTGTGATATACGACTGGTGAGATAACGTGACGAGATAGGCCAATCAGCGACGTCCTACCCGGTTGTGTTGTATTTCAGTCCAGTCACTGAGTGCGTACACTGCTGATTGGGGTATACTGTTGTGTAAGGTGACGCTGAGTGTGGCTGTCTGACAGGGATCATTATTTGAAACATTTGTGTTTAACTGATTCCCCGTGGGACCTATATAATAAATTAGAATAGGTCACCATGAACAAAATGGATCGGGTGGTCCGGCTCACTGACATGGTTCAGGGCGTGTCATTGTACCCCCACGGCGGGGGTCATTTCTCCAAAGAACATAAAACTGGTTTGTCTGGTCCAGACTCAAATGTTCACAGACAGACATCAAATAGCTGGAATATATCTCAATACGGCGTTTAACAACAGTCACTCTTCTTGTATACTGCAAAATTATGAGGGTGTGAGTGGTCGAGGGTACCCAGAACTGATAACAATTTCAGTTCTTAATAGGAACAAATGTTGTTCTTTTTCATAAATAAAAACTGTATATGCGTCTCTTAATAATAGTCAGGTAAATGTATGTTTTTATCTTACTTGAAAAGTAATATACCATTCCTCTCTAACAGAACAAAAATGTTCAGAAGCGTTACAGAATTTACGCACAAAGGTTCTCGATATATAGCCTACTGACGTTTAAAGGAGAAGGTTGATTATTTGAGAACCGGGCGCATTCAGACTGACACTCGTGAGGTGTGTTCCGGCTGGTGTGAGACAGGCTCGGGTGTGTTTAAATTACCACTGGGATGTTCACGTGACTTGATGAACCAATCAGCTTCATGCAAGCAGAGCATGAACATGAATATGTATGAGTATGAGTACATTACGGATTGATAACTATGACTCTTAATGCTTCCAGGACAGGAAACAATGAATTGTGTTCATCTTTCATGAACAAAATCAGAGTATGTATGTATGTTATCAGTCCTTTGGAATGACATGTAGAAAAAATATCATCAGGGTGTTGCCAAATATATTCGTCCAAAGCAAGCTCTATCAGTTTTACACTTTGTTTATTTCGCAAGGTCTATAAATAGCAGGGGTGCACAAGTTTTGATTAAATGTGGAAAAAATGTACATTTCTTTGTAAGCATTTCTTCAATGAACTTCAAGAACACTTAACATGGGTGGGGTTTAGTTACCCACCCTGGGTCTGTGGAAATTGGGGTGAGGTGCCATGTGTAGGGTATGGAGAGAATACTGAGGCGGAACCCATTGCAAAATACAGGATTGTTTTACACACGAGTACAGTGACTTCAAATATGTCAGCATGAGTCTGTCAAAGAAGCAAACCTGCTAGTAATCATCAACATTGTTTTATGCAAAGCCATTGACTACAAAACAATGGTGTAAGTATTGACCACGTTGACACCATCTTAAAGTTCAAAGTCTATTGCATCACAACAAAATATCACGTGTAAAAATGATACGAACTATCTGTTCCATGGGCATGTCACTATGGAGTTACAGGCTAGATGAAGTCAACGGGGTAACACAGGCCACACCTAGCTGATCCCCGACATCTCAGTGGCCAGGTGTGGATAGGTAGTGGATCGTTCTGTGAAACTCCAAGTCTCCAAAACCTGATAAAGATGTCATATATCAATATGCCATAACGTCAAAGGGATGCGACCTGTCGATCATTAAATCCAAAAATATTAAACTCTGTATCTCATAATTCTGTATGTTGGCCTTTTAATATCATACAGTATCCAGTGATTTGTCGGACCGTCCCGTGGTCTAGTTGATAGAATCCGCTCAGAGAGCTGAAGCTTGGTGGTTCGATCCCCGGCCGCGTCACACTAAAAGACGCCGATGGATAGTATTTGTTGTTACCCTGTCTGACGCTCGGATTGTAAGGGGATAAAACAAGGTCTGGTCGGCTAGGAGTAAGTATACTATGTCTGAGTGGGGTGAGGTGAGGTGACATGGGGTTTAACGTCGCGTCCAAGATCATTGCACTTATATAGCGACGTGCAATCACGTGTGTGTGTGTGTGTGTGTGTGTGTGTGTGTGTGTGTGTGTGTGTGTGTGTGTGTGTGTGTGTGTGTGTGTGTGTGTGTGTGTGTGTGTGTGTGTGTGTGTGTGTGTGTGTGTGTGTGTGTGTGTGTGGCTGGCTGCTTGTACTAGTCCGGTCTGATGCGGATTTGTAGTCCCAGCTCACTGAGATACCATGCCGCAGTTTAACATGAATACCCCACTCAGACACAGTATACTGACTCCGAGCCGACCAGTCCTTGTTTCAGCCCCTTAATTTAATTAATGCCAAGGGTAAGACAGGGTAAGAAGAAGTACCATCTTTTAACGTCTTTTGCTATGACGCAGCCGGGGATCGAACTCCGTACCTACCGCTCTTCGGGCGGCCCTCTACCACTAGACCACGGAGGCGGTCTCTGAGTGGGATATTCACCAAACTAATGCACGCGTACACGCGTACGTGAATTCATCTTCACCTGTAGGCCAGGTATAGTGGTGTATTTAATGTGACTTGAATTATTGATTAACGCCATCTCGTCACACACCCAGCTATTCCCCGAGAATTCAATTGAGGCGTGCACGAGCTGTGGATCGTCTAAGGCCGAGATTCAGTGTGCAGAGTTGTGTTCATTGGGCACGCCAGAAACCTATGGTTATGGGTTCGAATCCCGGTTCGCTCCGATTATGTTCCTAGGTTTGTCAGCGAATACCCGCATTCGTGGGTTTCACCCAAGTGGTAAACGTCTGAGACCTGAGGACTGGGATTTTGTAGAAAAAAAATAAATTTTGTCCTAGAAAATTCTTGAAAAAAATAATGATGCTTCAGGCTGCTGAAAAAAAAGAAAATTGTCTGCCACAAAAGTTACATTTTGCAAGGTGTTTTTCTTTAAAAAAATATCTAGGCCCACAGTTTAAGTAAATACATGTCTGGTCTTGCAGCTCGCTGACTTGGTTGATGCAGGTCATCGTATCCCAATTGCGTGGATCGATGCTTATGTTGTCAACCACTGGATTGTCTGGTCAAGACTCGATTACTTACAGACCGATCATATAGCTGGAAGACGGCGTTTAACAACAAACAAACAAACAAACTATTGAGTTGTGAACAGATCCTCATCGAACACTTATACTGATTTCAAAGTGGATCAGCGTGAAAGGGAATCTTGTTCCGGGCATTTGGAAATCCCACTTTGTTTGATGCATGTCACTAAAAACATGTTGCGAACTTGCTGGGTGTGTGGGGACAAACGCTATACATCGTATGCTGTGAGTTGGGCGTGTAAAGATGAACCGTATCTTGTCATCTCCCGTGTGTGATTGTATCACGTTTTGTTATTTAATCTATGCTATTATCTAAATAAAACTTCACCCACCGTGAATAAATGAGTGCTGACACAGTACTTGACAAATAGTGAACTGCTCTGTTTTCACATTGAAAATCTCCAGGTAGTAATCCGTCGAATATTCTTGAATACACTGCGCGAATCGGGCGACCAAGTTTTTCTTATTTCTTAATAATATACTCGACCGATCGGGATGACATCCCTTAAAAGATTATCAGGTGCACATGAAGATGATGTTTGTTTCATATGACGTTTGAAATATTTATCTCCTATATTGTTTTGGTAAATTTCAAAAGCAATAGCAAACACCTGGACGTGTGCAAGGCTAAGAATTACCTCCCCTTGATTCCAGACAATAGGAGTTCCCATTACTGACAATAAATTTATTTCATTTCGTTTAATAAGGTAAAGTCTTATCTCGTCATAGTTTAACAATTTACATGAACTGCATGTTTCTGAAGAGACTTCACAACACCAGACTGATCCGTCAAGTGTACATGTGTTGTTTAGGAAATATACTTTGGTAGAATCGCGACAGACGACGTCTGGGAAAGATGCTGTCTGTACTGGGGTAACTGTTGGCTAACAGACGTGGCGAATACCTGAATACTGGTGAATACTGCCAAGAGACACGGGGGGGGGGGGGGGGGGGGGGGTTATGGGGGGGCTTAAGATTGCGTGACTGTGCGAGACAGTCAACAGGGTAGATCCACACTGGTCCTCTGCACCGATCCGGCTTGTGTTTCTGATGTTCGAGGGTGTACAATGACGTCATGATAGGACTATTCTCATTCACGACGTGTGATTTGATGGATTTTAATATATGTGAAGGTGACGACATAAATAACGGTTGACTATGATCCGTCATGTTTTGCCTACTGGTAAATACAGCATCACCTATATGAAACACCCATATGTCATAACTAGCTCATTTGAACCGCGACAGTGAACAGACACACACCGTGTTCTTGGAACGGTGGAAGATCAGTCTTCTAGTACTTGGGACGTTATAGCAACACATTTTGTCAGGCACAGTTAGAAGTGACACATCGTGTTCTTGGAACGGTGGAAGATCAGTCTTCTAGTACTTGGGACGTTATAGCAACATATTTTGTCAGGCACAGTTAGAAGTGACACATCGTGTTCTTGGAACGGTGGAAGATCAGTCTTCTAGTACTTGGGACGTTATATCAACATATTTTGTCAGGCACAGTTAGAAGTGACACATTGTGCGCTTGGGACATTTGGAAGTCACCTGAGCCTAGGACAGTGGATAGTATCTCGAGATCTACCATGGCCGCTGCCCAGATCAACGGGTGGTCCACCCGGAGGAGACTCCTGACGTTCATCAGGACCTGGTGCTGCTGTGCTCTGCCAGACTATCAGGTGGGAACTGTTCTCTCCTAATTTGTGGTTTTAACTAAATCAACATCATTCGTTATTGTTCACTACCATTGACCTCTTGAGTTGTAAATTCATGAGAGGGGACAGATCCTCATTGGACACTTACACTGATTTCAAAGTTGATCAGCGTTAAAGGGAATCTTGTTCCGGGCATTTGGAAATCCCACTTTGTTTGATGCATGTCACTAAAAACTTACTTTGTTTGTATGCTTACTCCAAGTTCAAGACGTTGTCAGCCAAGCGACGAATGATTTCCCCGATTACATGGAGACAACGTCTCAGTTTAACACAATATCATGTTGCGAACTTGCTGGGTGTGTGGGGACAAACGCTATACATCGTATGCTATGAGTTTGGCGTGTGAAGATGAACCTATCCTGTCCCGTGTCCCGTAACTCCCGTGTGTAATTGTATCACGTTTTGTTATTTTAATCTATGCTATTATCCTAATAAAACTCCCCCCACCGTGAATAAATCAGTGCTGACACAGTACTTGATAAACAGTGAACTGCTCTGTTTTCAGATTGATAATCTCCAGATAGTAATCCGTCGAATATACTTGAATACACTGCGCGGATCGGTCGACCAATATTTTCTTGTTCGTAATTATATACAAGACCGATCGGGATGACATCCATCAATACATGGTCAGGTGCACATGAAGAGGAAAGTTGTTTCCTGTGACATTTGACTTCTTTTGAAATATTTATCTCCTATATTTTTGAGTAAATTTCCAAAGCCATAGGACCCGTGAAGATCCGGGGTAGAATAGGTTTTCATCAACCCATGCTTGCCATAAAAGGTGACTATGCTTGTCGTAAAATATGACTAACGGGATCGGGTGGTCAGGCTCGCTGACTTGGTTAATGCATGTCATCGATCCCAATTGCGTTGATCGATGCTCATGATATCAATCATTGAATGTCTGGGCCAGACTCGATTATTTTACAGACCGCCGTCATATAGCTGGGATATTGCTGAGTACGGCGTAAAACAAAACAAAAAAACAACCAAACAAACCAAAGCTATAGCAAAGACCTGGACGTGTGCAAGACTAAGGATTACCTTCCTTCCCATAACTGACAACAAATTTATTCCAATTCGTTTAATAATATAACATCTTATCTCATCATGAAAACATAGTCTGAAGGGACGTGACAAGACGAGACTGATCCGTCAAATGTGCATCTAGTGTTGAGGAGACAGGCTTTGGTAAAATTGCAATAGGAAAGGTGCTGTGGGTATTAGGGTAACTGTTGACTCACGGAGGTGGCGAATAACTGAATAATGGTAAATGCTGCTAGGAGACACGTAGGGAAGATTGCGTGACTGTGAGAGACAGTTAACAGACTAGATGCACTCTGGCCAACTGGGGCGGTCGGGTAGCCTAGTGGTTAAAGCGTTCGCTCGTCACGCCGAAGACCCGGGTTCGATTCCCGACATGGGTACAATGTGTGAAGCCCATTTCTGGTGTCCCCCGCCGTGATATTGCTGGAATATTGCTAAAAGCGGCGTAAAACCATACTCACTCACTCACTCACTGGCCAACTGCACCGATCCGGCTTGTGTTTTTGATGGACGAGGCTGGTTGTTCTCTGGCGTTGACGTTTTATCTAGAGTGAGGTGAGGTGAGGTGAGGTGAGGTGAAATTAGGATTAACGTCGCGTCCAAGATTATTGCACTTATATAGCGACGTGCATGCACGCGCGCGTGTGTGTGTGTGTGTGGCTGCTTGTACTAGTCCGGACTGATGCCAATTTATAGTGCTAGCCCATTGAGATACCATGCCGCAGTTTAACATGAATACCCCATTCAGACACAGTATACTGTCTCCGAGCCGACCAGTCTTTGTTTTAGGCCCTTACTGCCGAGCGATGGACAGGGTAACAACAAGTACCATCTCTTGACGTCTTTTGGTATGACGCGGCCGGGGGTCGACCACGCTCTACCACTAGACCACGGAGGCGGTCTTTTGTCTAGAGACCGCCTCCTTGGTCTAGTGGTAGAGCATCCGCCTGGAGAGCGGAAAGTCCGGGGTTCGATCCCCGGCCGCGTCATACCAAAAGACGTTTACATTTGTGAAGGTTCGTGACAAGACGAGACTGATCCGCCATATGTACATGTAGTGTTGAGGAGACAGGCTTTGGTAGAATCTCTACAAGACGTGCTGTGGGAATGGTTGTAACTGTTGACTTACTTTGTTTGTAAGACGAGACTGATCCGCCATATGTACATGTAGTGTTGAGGAGACAGGCTTTGGTAGAATCGCTACAGGACGTGCTGTGGGTATGGGGTAACTGTTGACCTACTTTGATTGTATGCTTACTCCAATCGGTTATTGATTTCCCTAATTACTACTAGATATTCTGGCCCGTGAAGATCCGGGGTAGAATAGGTCTTCGGCAACCCATGCTTGTCGTAACAGGCGACTATGCTTGTCGTAAGAGGCGACTAACGGGATCGGGTGGTCAGACTCGCTGACTTGGTTGATGCATGTCATCAATCCCAATTGCATGGATCGATGCTCATGATATCAATCACTGGATTGTCTGGTCAGACTCGATTATTCACAGACCGCCGTCATATAGCTGGAATATTGCTGAGTGCGGCGTTAAACAACAAACCAACAACAACTAGATAATGCTTCAGTATAGCACATGAAACTAGTAATGAGGTCTTGATCTCGACATGGGAACCATGGAGAAGAGCCCCCCTTTAAGAAAGTGTAGACCCTAACATCTGAGACAAGACAATCATTTGAGATAATCTGTGAATCGTGTACCATTTTGAAGGTAGTTTTTTAAAACAAATATTTTTTACCTAAAATAATTATAAATATTTTGTATGTGTCTATAGTTGCTGCTACTTGACGAGGACGAGGACCAGCTGACAGAGGACCAAATCAGGTCGGTTGTGACGGAGAGGACACTGGTCCTCGTGTCCCAGCATATCGGGGGAGGGATGCAGGTGCTGGGGGTGAGGCTGGGACTGCCCTACGTGTGTGTGGAGAGGTGCCAGCTGTCCCAACCATGCAGCCCGGTGATGCAGACATTCGCCATGTTGAACAAGTGGCGACAGCTGAAGGGAAAACGAGCCACGGTGGGGGTGCTTGTGGAGGCGTTGAAGGACAGCATGTCTGTCTGTACTGTGGACCTTGTCGGTGTATACAGGGCGCTCCGTGAAACACAGGAGCTGTAATACTTGTAGAGGCGTTGAGGGACAGCATGTCTGTCTGTACTGTGGACCTTGTCGGTGTATACAGGGCGCTCCGTGAAACACAGGAGCTGTAATACTTGTAGAGGCGATGAAGGACAGCATGTCTGTCTGTACTGTGGACATGGTCGGTGTGAACAGGGCGCTCCGTGAAACACAGGAGCTGTAATACTTGTAGAGGCGATGAAGGACAGCATGTCTGTCTGTACTGTGGACATGGTCGGTGTATACAGGGCGCTCCGTGATACACGGGAGTTGTAGTACTTGTAGAGGCGATGAAGGACAGCTTGTATGTCTGTACTGTGGACACCCTCGGTGTATACAGGGCGCTCCGTGAAACACAGGAGCTGTAATACTTGTAGAGGCGTTGAAGGACATCATGTCTGTCTGTACTGTGGACATGGTCGGTGTATACAAGGCGCTCTTTGACACAGAGGAGCTGTAATACTTGTAGAGGCGATGAAGGACAGCTTGTCTGTCTGTACTGTGGACACCCGCGGTGTATACAGGGCGCTCCGTGAAACACAGGAGCTGTAATACTTGTAGAGGCGTTGAAGGACATCATGTCTGTCTGTACTGTGGACATGGTCGGTGTATACAAGGCGCTCTTTGACACAGAGGAGCTGTAATACTTGTAGAGGCGATGAAGGACAGCTTGTCTGTCTGTACTGTGGACACCCTCGGTGTATACAGGGCGCTCCGTGAAACACAGGAGCTGTAATACTTGTAGAGGCGTTGAAGGACATCATGTCTGTCTGTACTGTGGACCTTATCGGTGTGTACAGGGCGCTACGTGACAAACAAGAGCTGTAATCTCGTACTGTTTGAAATCTTGAATGAATTCCACTGTAGACATGACACAAGGATCCGTCATATGTGACTAGCTTTCGTTGAAGCCCTGCGTGAATCCCGCTGTTGACATTACAAGGCGATCCGTGGTGTTTGATCGCTTTATGATGTGTTAACATTTAGACTTGTCAATGAAGTCGTGCATTGATCGTAAGCTAGACCTTCTCAGCGATCCATCAAATGGGATACGTTTTGCGCTGATATCAAAACTTCCAATGTGACAATTGTATGGCACTGAGTCAACTCAAAAGGTCCTGCTGTGTGTCGATCAGCTGAGCGGCGTGTTTTCAGTGTACATTTCAAGGATGTGATAACCGACTCACGTTGGTATTCGATGACAGATATGACTCACAGAGAATTTCCTTCTTCGAGTGTTACACTAAACGAAGCATTTCATCATTAAATTGTATATATTGATAACTCCTTTCAAATGTTATTAATATCTATGTTGGTACTACTTTCCGCAATGGTTAATTCAGGGCTTATTTTCCTTTCTTATGCGAGTATGTACATACCGTATTCGACGTAATAAGCGCCAAGGGCGCTCTCAAAATTAGAAATAGGGAGCTCTTATTAGAATATAATTCTGGTGAAAAAAACAGAGTTAAAAGATAAATTTCGTGGCTTATGCTGACAGCCTGATATGTTTATATACGACAGATATATTTTTCCAGAATGTATTTGCCCATAATTAAGGGTGCATATAACACATGAGTGCGTATTATACGCGAATAAATAAGTCCTGTGTACACTGATCAATCGGAAGGGGTGCTAATTGGGTTTGTTCACTAGCCAATATATTAGCAAATATCGCCGTGGGCGCTTATTAGAGCGGGGCGCTTATTACGTCGAATAACACATATTTCACTGTACTTAACAGTGTTCTCAACCCACCCCGATTACAATCCGTGGTTGTTCAGCACCACACCCGTGTTTGTTGGTGTCATTTAGACGTCACGCCGCGGAATACTGTAAATAAACCAACCTTCTAAAGTGTGATGTTTATTATTTGTTAACAAAGTATGAATTTCCTTTATACGTTTCGTCAAAATGTGCGAATCATATTATATTCCTGGGAATACTACCTATTCTGACTTCTTCATGATCCCAGGCCTGTGTCTGACTATGAGGAATGACAGTCCTGTTCAAAAGCAATTTACGTCTCACAACAATTCTGAAATAAACGATTCTCTAATTGTAACAGTTTTATCTTCACATATATACCCAAATCCAAAACGATATAACAAAGATGTACGTTTGGAAGTCCAGTTCATCTTACCATGGCTTGCGCTTTGAATTAACATATTGTAACAGTTTCTAGGGTGTCTGGAGTCTGGCATAACTAATAACTTAAACCATTGTAAACTCACACGTTTAGCTGCATTCGTGACCAACTCGTGTTATTCCGGGACAAGCCGAATAGCGACTCGTGCCCCACTCGTGGCCATTTCCGTCTTAGCGCAAACGGGCACACCTAAAACAATTGTCAACTCGTTGCGTAATGGTTAACATATATTTCCCCATATATTATATATATTTCAGATGAAATTTAAAGCACATCGGGACGTGCGGAATATTACAGTATGATTGAACACATTTAACTGTGTCTTGAGTGTATTTTTAGATGCAAGACATATGTAAAATCAAATATTATTTCTGAGGGATTCTTTGACGAAGTACTTGAAATCATACGCGCATTCTGATTGGTTTGTCGTATTTTCGCACATAACGTTCATCGATAGGGGGACGAGTCTTCTTGCACATTACAGAAAGGGGCGAGTGGTGACGAATGGTTTAGCTGCTAATATGTAAAGGGGGAAGCGGCCCCATTTGCCATGGACAACATAATTTGAAGCAGACTTCTTTACCCCCAGAAACCTTTTGCATGCCGTTATCTTTACAGATTCCAGTTGTTTAAAATTACCTTCTCCCATATTTCCGCGCCGTGAAGTAGAATTGGTACAACCTTTGTATCTAATATCTTAAAGAACAGGTCATAAAGGATTGGCATAATTTATATAGTGATCTCAGAACATTGAACAATATGACAAATGAACGCAAAACAAAGTTTTACTGAGAGAAACTACTTCGTATTTACAACATGAGACACATTCCAATAGCTTACCTCGGTCATACCTCTTTTCACTTCTCGCCAGAATACGTAATTTCTTAAAAACATCCGGTAGAATGTCCGTCATATCTGGCACGGATGTAACGTGACTGTGCGAGATTTTCAGCTGGTTAGATGCACACGGGTCCATGACACAGACCCCGCTGGTGTTGTACAGTGCACGCTGGTGTTGTATAGTGCACGCTGGTGTTGTACAGTGCACGCTGGTGTTATACAGTGCACGCTGGTGTTGTACAGTGCACGCTGGTGTTGTACAGTGCACGCTGCTGTTGTACAGACCCCGCTGGTGTTGTACAGTGCACGCTGGTGTTGTACAGTGCATGCTGGTGTTGTACAGTGCACGCTGGTGTTGTACAGTGCACGCTGGTGTTGTACAGTGCACGCTGGTGTTGTACAGTGCACGCTGGTGTTGTACAGACCCCGCTGGTGTTGTACAGTGCACGCTGGTGTTGTACAGTGCATGCTGGTGTTGTACAGTGCACGCTGGTGTTGTACAGTGCACGCTGGTGTTGTACAGTGCACGCCGGTGTTGTACAGTGCACGCTGGTGTTGTACAGTGCACGCTGGTGTTATACAGCGCACGCTGGTATTGTACAGACCCCACTGGTGTTGTACAGTGCACGCTGGTGTTGTACAGTGCATGCTGGTGTTGTACACTGCACGCTGGTGTTGTACAGTGCACGCTGATGTTGTACAGTGCACACTGGTGTTGTACACTGCACGCTGGTGTTGTACAGTGCACGCTGATGTTGTACAGTGCACGCTGGTGTTGTACACTGCACACCGGTGTTGTACAGTGCACGCTGATGTTGTACAGTGCACGCTGGTGTTGTACAGTGCACACTGGTGTTGTACACTGCACACTGGTGTTGTACACTGCACGCTGGTGTTGTACAGTGCACGCTGGTGTTGTACAGTGCACGCCGGTGTTGTACAGTGCACGCTGGTATTGTACAGTGCACGCCGGTGTTGTACAGTGCACGATGGTGTTGTACAGTGCACGCCGGTGTTGTACAGTGCACGCTGGTGTTGTACAGTGCACGCCGGTGTTGTACAGTGCACGCCGGTGTTGTACAGTGCACGCTGGTGTTGTACAGTGCACGCCGGTGTTGTACAGTGCACGCTGGTGTTGTACAGTGCACGCCGGTGTTGTACAGTGCACGCCGTTGTTGTACAGTGCACGATGGTGTTGTACAGTGCACGCCGGTGTTGTACAGTGCACGCCGGTGTTGTACAGTGCACGATGGTGTTGTACAGTGCACGCCGGTGTTGTACAGTGCACGCCGGTGTTGTACAGTGCACGCTGGTGTTGTACAGTGCACGCTGGTGTTGTACAGACCCCACTGGTGTTGTACAGTGCACGCCGGTGTTGTACAGTGCACGCTGATGGTGTACAGTGCACGCTGGTGTTGTACAGTGCACGCTGGTGTTGTACAGTGCGAGCTGGTGTTGTAGTAGGAAGTGAGAATGAAGGTGGCTACACAAATAAGCATTGTACAGAATCCGTCAGGTCCTGCCTAGACAATTACCAGTAACGTTCTGACAAAGAGAGAATCACACCCTCGTGTCTTTTGATATCAAATATATCAGCACGAGTTGATAAAAGTGGGAAAACTCCGAGATTTGCCGAGGATTCTTTCCACTTTTATCAACGAGTGTTGATATATTTGATATCAAAAGACACGAGGGTGAGATTTTATTTATCATCCAACATCATTTTTCCAACTTTTTTCAATTTGTAGACAGTAACTAGCAGTGTCTTCAGTGTAAAAAGTACTGCCAACAGATTCAGTAGCAGAGCCATTAGTGATGTCATTTGATTGTGACGTCATGGTAACCGGTGACATCACAATGGTCTGCAAAGCATTGTGATGTAATTTCATTGCAGCGATATCTACAGTGTAGATATCACTTGATCTAATCCAAGCGATATCTCCTGTGGGAGCCAGTTTTGGATGATAATATAAAGGTAACGCTATTTTTCAGGGCATTATCATTTGCAGAAGTCCGAGGTCTTCCATTAACTGCCTGACGAAGGAGGGCAGTTGAAAAGACCGAGGGCTTCTGCAAATGATAAAGCCCTGAAAAATAGCGTTAGCGTTATTATAGCTAAAATGGATGGAATTTGTTATCAAATAAAAAGAAACAACAATGTCGATTTTGAAACATTTACTGCAATCAAGACGAATGTCACTGACCCACTTTTACAAATATGGAAACGTCATAGAACAAACCAGATGACGTCACTATTGAACGTTACGTCACCTATCCCTATCCTATGACGTCACCTAACAACGGGCGTGATAATGGCCCGTCGTCAAGTAATATGAGGGCATTATCAAGTTACAGTGGCCCGCTCATTTCTCATAACATGCGGGTGCTTTTATGATAATTCTATCCATTTTAGCTATAATATCCTATATTGGTTGGTTGGTTGGTTGGTTGGTTGGTTGTTTAACGACGCAATCAGCAATATTCCAGCTATATGACGGCGGTCTGTAAATAATCGAGTCTGGACCAGACTATCCAGTGATCGATATCATGAGCATCGATCCACCGCAATTGGAATCGATAACATGCATTAACCAAGTCAGCGAGCCTGACCACGCGATCCCGTTAGTCGCCTTTTACGACAAGCATAGTCACCTTTACGGCAAGCATGGGTTGCTGAAGACCTATTCTACCCCGGAATCTTCACGGGTCATATCCTCTATTAACCCTGATATACTCAACCAGTTGTTAGACAGGAACAGGGGGAAGCTACACATGTTGTGCCTTGCACAGGGAATGAACGATTGTCTTGTGCTTGGGACAGTGGTGGTCATCTTGAGTAGGACTATGACAGATATCTGGGGTAACGGGTGGTCCACCCGGAGGGGGATATTCACGTTCATTTGGACCTGGTGCTGTTGTGCTCGGCCAGACTTTCAGGTGAGAATTCTTCTTCATTGTTTGATCATACATTTTACAAAGTCAAATTTTGTAATGATTTTACATAACGAATTGACAGTCTGCAGAGAAGAGCCACCAAACCCCATCCCCACCCTGTTTAAGAACGTGTAGTTCCGAACAAATGAGACAATATAAAGATCACATATTCTGTGAATCATTCACCATTTTCAAAGTATCTAGCTTTAAAAACAAACAATTGAAAAAAAACATTTTGAAAGTAGTTATTTTAAACAAATATTTTTTACCAAAAATAATAATAAAATATTTTGTATGTGTCTATAGTTGCTGCTACTTGACGAGGACGAGGACCAGCTGACAGAGGACAGAGGTCGGTTGTGACGGAGAGGACACTGGTCCTCGTGTCCCAGCATATCGGGGGAGGGTTGCAGGTGCTGGGGGTGAGGCTGGGACTGCCCTACGTGTGTGTGGAGAGGTGCCAGCTGTCCCAACCATGCAGCCCGGTGATGTGGACATTCGCCATGTTGAACAAGTGGCGACAGCTGAAGGGAAGACAGCCACGGTGGGGTGCTTGTGGAGGCGTTGAAGGACATCATGTCTGTCTGTACTGTGGACCTTGTCGGTGTATACAAGGCGATCCGTGAAACACAGGAGCTGTAGTACTTGTAGAGGCGTTGAAGGACATCATGTCTGTCTGTACTGTGGACATGGTCGGTGTATACAGGGCGATCCGTGATACACAAGAGCTGTAGTACTTGTAGAGGCGATGAAGGACAGCATGTCTGTCTGTACTGTGGACATGGTCGGTGTATACAGGGCGATCCGTGATACACAAGAGCTGTAATACTTGTAGAGGCGATGAAGGACAGCATGTCTGTCTGTACTGTGGACATGGTCGGTGTATACAGGGCGATCCGTGATACACAAGAGCTGTAGTACTTGTAGAGGCGATGAAGGACAGCATGTCTGTCTGTACTGTGGACATGGTCGGTGTATACAGGGCGATCCGTGATACACAAGAGCTGTAGTACTTGTAGAGGCGATGAAGGACAGCTTGTCTGTCTGTACTGTGGACATGGTCGGTGTATACAGGGCGATCCGTGATACACAAGAGCTGTAGTACTTGTAGAGGCGATGAAGGACAGCTTGTCTGTTTGTACTGTGGACATGGTCGGTGTATACAGGGCGATCCGTGATACACAAGAGCTGTAGTACTTGTAGAGGCGATGAAGGACAGCTTGTCTGTCTGTACTTTGGACATGGTCGGTGTATACAGGGTGCTCCGTGATACACAAGAGCTGTAATACTTGTAGAGGCGATGAAGGACAGCATGTCTGTTTGTAGTGTGGACCTTGTCGGTGTATAGTAAATAATAAGTATGTAAATAATGACATATGTATGACTCGGCTCGAATATTTACAGACTGCCTTCATAAATCTGGAATATTGCTGTGTGTGGCGTTAAACAAACAGAGCTGTAAAAGGCGCTTGTGGGCTCACTATCCTCGGATCCACGAAATGTCAAGGGGCACAACTCCGAAACCTGAAGGCCCCCGAGGCGACCGTTTCTCAAATAACATAATGCTTGGAGCAGAAAGAAATTGAATAATCTGTATTACTTTTATTAGCAAAACATGTACAGAGGCAAATATTGTTTCACATCTTCAGCATACAGGCATGTCTTGTACATTATAGCTAAAATGGATAGAATTATCATTAAACCGCCCGCATGTTATCAGAAATGAGCGGGCCACTGTAGCTTGATAATGCCCTCATATTGCTTGACGACGGGCCATTATCACGCCCGTTGTTAGGTGACGTCATAGAATAGGGATAGGTGACGTCACGTATTATAGTGACGTCATCTGGTTTGTTCTATGACGTTTCCATATTTGTAAATGTTGGTCTGTGACATTTGTGTTGATTGCAGTAAATGTTTCAAAACCCATATTGTTGTTTCTTTTTATTTGAAAACAAGTTCCACCCATTTAGCTATAATAACGGTAACACTATTTTTCAGGGCATTATCATTTGCAGAAGCCCTTGGTCTTTTCAACTGCCCTTCTTCGTCAGGCAGTTAATGCTTCTGCAAATGATAATGCCCTGAAAAATAGCATAACCCTCACATCAGTTGTTGACTTACTGTCAATTACCGTCTTTCTTCTGTAAATAGATACAAGTAAAACAGTAAAATAATGTGAACTGATCGGATCCTTCGCAGTCGGGAATAACGGAATGTCTAGGAGAGAAAATATGGTAACTGTCCATTTCCAAAGTCAAATCCTGCAAGCATCACTGCCTGTTAAAAGACAAACATTCTTCAGTTTTACAGCTGTTTTCTCTACACATCTGGGAACACACATATTACCACCATACTGTGAGTATGTCACTTGGTAAACAAAAACTGTTTCACATCGAAATATATAGTAAGATTTATTTTTATTTTGCCTTGTGTAAACTTACCAATGGTGGTACATGCAATGCCTCATGTGAAGTTCCATCATCATCATCCCCATCATCATCATCATCATCATCATCATCATCATCAATGAACACATCATCATCATCATCATCATCATCATCATCATCATCAATGTACACAGGGCCCTGTTCCACAAAGCAATGACAGATCATCATCATCATCATCATCATCAATGTACACAGGGCCCTGTTCCACAAAGCAATGACAGAGCTAAGGTGATTATAACTTCTGTAATTAAACGTAAGTTTAAGATAATTATAACGCTGAGATCGCTTTACTGAGGGCCGTGACAGCAGACTTAATTGATCAGGTGGCCTCACGTGAATTTGAATCATCATCATCATCATCATCATCATCATCATCAATGTACACGGGGCCCTGTTCCACAAAGCAATGACAGAGCTAAGGTGATTATAACTTCTGTAATTAAACGTAAGTTTAAGATAATTATAACGCTGAGATCGCTTTACTGAGGGCTGTGACAGCTGACTTAATTGATCAGGTGGCCTCACGTGAATTTGCATCATCATCATCATCGTCATCATTATCATCATACACAGGGCCCTGTTCCACAAAGCGATCACAGAGCTAAGGTGATCATAACTCCTATAAATTAACATAGCTCTATGACAGTCGTAGCGCTAAGATCGCTTCACGGAACGGGCTCCTGGTCATCAGGGCCAACTTGCACAAAACGATCTTAGCACTAAGACTATCGTAAGCCTATGTTAAATTATGGGCGTTAAGATCATCTTAGCGCTAAGATCGCTCTGTGACCAAGTTGATAGCGTGTCATCATACCCTGACGATGTGGATTGTTGCTCATAATATCAATCACAGGACTGTGTGATCCATTCTTTATTATTTCCATAGCTTTATTATATAGCTGCAATATTGCTCAGTGCGGTGCTAAATAACAAATCAACCAAATCATCATCACAATCTTGTAACACCATTCATAACAAATGTTGTGTCTCCTGTCCAATGAATGCTTCACACTATCACGTGACATTATATGGCCATTTGAGGAAGCGATTCAACTGCTACATGTTAAAGTAAGGGAGTCCCTCATAGAGTTTTGTGGAACAGGGCACTGTACAATAAAACATACACCTTCCACCCGTCTTGAACACAAATACTGAAATCATGTGGAAAACAATTGTTGAATACGTCCCGATTATGAATCATAAATCTAAAAACACAAATATCAACAACAAATATACCAAAAGACAAAATGATGTAACGTCCGACCAACATATCTACTTGTTTAAGGGTTAAGCTTATCCTGAAATTTATAATAATAAAATTCATCATCATCATCATCATCATCATCATCATCATATTTGTGATATATAACATTGGTTGTCATACTAGTAATTGTAATTTTGTCAACAGGTTTCATGAAATTCAGCCTATTGACAGGAAAGGAAATCACTGAGACAATCTGGCTTACCACAATATCAACAGAAACATAACTATCTAAATCAGTAATCTCTGGAAGGACTATAAAACTACTTCTACTTTTGATTGTTCTGGAGTCCTGATACACCTGAAACTCTTGAGCTGTGATCACAGGAATTATTCAACACCAAGACGCACACTACTCTCACACACTACACACACACACACACACACTAGACACACACCACTCATGCACACACACACACACCACGCACGCACGCACGCACCACACACACACACACACACACACACAAACATCTTCCCTGTTACTGTATCCTGTTTCTGCTGGATTTCCACAAGAACTTAACAATCCAAGCAGGGGGAGAGAACCATGCTCGACATGCCATGGTCATTCTTATTATTCCAGGACCGCCTCCGAGGTCTAGTGGTAGAGCGTCCGCCAGGAGAGCGGAAGGTCCGGGGTTCGATCCCCAGCCGCATCATACCAAAAGACGTTAAAAGATGGTACTTGTTGTTACCCTGTCTGGCGCTCGGCATTAAGGGGCTAAAACAAGGACTGGTCGGCTCGGAGTCAGTATACTATGTCTGAGTGGGGTATTCATGGTAAACTGTTGCATGGTATCTCAGTGGGCTAGCACTATAAATTGGCATCAGTCCGGACTAGTACAAGCAGACACACACACACACGTACATGCACATCGCTATTTAAGTGCAATAATCTTGGACGCGATGTTAAACCCCATTTCCCCTCACCTTATTATTCCAGACATTTGTGACCATAATACCACAGCTACAGAACCTCACCTATATTGAAATTACACTTTAGGTAGAGTGAGGATGTGAAACACAAATTATACTTCATACTAGATTCAATATTCAATAACTTGGTGTTTTCATAATTCTCTCATTGATTCATGACATTTTGCATTACTTTCTTCTGAATGACTTCATATTTTAATGAACTACTGATCAAATTGGCAAATGTCTGATGATACATTTTTAAACCAATTCCTCTGTAAAAATCAATTTAATTGCAGCTCTGGGCCCCATGCCTCAAAACGATCTTAGCACTAAGACAATTTTGCTCCCATACTGAGATCGTCTTTTGGATTGGGGCCCTGCTTAGTCTGGAGTCAATATTCAGTCTTGGTCAGACACTGTAATTAGCCTCGTGTGTGAATCTTCAAACTCACCTCACTGTCGCTGTCATCATCATTATGACATATTCTAATCAAAACAAGTTAAACAACACCCACAATTAGAAGGCTGTGTGTTGCAATACCCACCAGCTATGACAGATAAACTATATAGTCATAGGAAAAAAAGCATGTCTTTTAAATAGTTTACATAGGAGTAAGTAGATCATTAAAGAAGTGTTTGACCGACTTGAATCAATCTTCTGGGAGCCTAGCCCCCTTAAACATGTAACACTAATGAACATTAGATCTATAGGGATTCTTCAGACTTTAGGGGTTGACAATTAAATATTGGGTGTCAGCTTCAAGGCAGAATAACAAGGAGTCAAATAATCCTTTTTCAGGACATCCAGTGAACAGTGTTCTGAAAAAATGTTTTTCAATAATTTTCTAAAACACATACTTAAACATGGACTTACAACAGTCGTAGTGCTAAAGCGATCGTAACTCCTATACTTAAACATGGACTTACAACAGTCGTAGTGCTAAAGCGATCGTAACTCCCATACTTAAACATGGACATACAACAGTCGTAGTGCTAAAGCGATCATAACTCCCATACTTAAACATGGACTTACAACAGTCGTAGTGCTAAAGCAATCATAACTCCCATACTTAAACATAGACTTACGACAGTCGTAGTGCTAAAGCGATCGTAACTCCCATACTTAAACATGGACTTACAACAGTCGTAATGCTAAAACGATCATAACTCCCATACTTAAACATGGACTTACAACAGTCGTAGTGCTAAAGCGATCGTAACTCCCATACTTAAACATGGACTTACAACAGTCGTAGTGCTAAAACGATCGTAACTCCCATACTTAAACAGAGACTTACGACAGTCGTAGTGCTAAAACGATCGTAACTCCCATACTTAAACATAGACTTACGACAGTCGTAGTGCTAAAACGATCGTAACTCCCATACTTAAACAGAGACTTACGACAGTCGTAGTGCTAAAACGATCGTAACTCCCATACTTAAACATGGACTTACAACAGTCGTAGTGCTAAAACGATCGTAACTCCCATACTTAAACAGAGACTTACTACGATGGCTTTATGGAACAGGGCTCAGAGGGCCCAGACTGAAGAGTGCATCGAAGAGCAAGCTCGCAAATATTATACGCACTGTCAAATGTTTATCTTTACACATCTTACAAGTATCAGAAAGTCAATTATGAGTCAACCAGGTTGTAGTGGCCAGAGGTAAAACTGACCCAGTTACTGCATTGTTTTAGAGACACACACAAGCCAGTAAGAGCAACTGTCGATCAAACATACTACAGGTTGTCAAAACACAATCACTGAACCACATCAGTCGGACTAACGAATGTGTAATATTAATATTACTGACGCTCATGCCAACACCAGTCATCATCCCCCATCTTCAAGCTCCTGGATCTTCCTCTCCACACTGCAGTGATGTGATCTATTACAGAATATCAATGCTGAGCCGCACCCTGGCTGACTCAGTGTAGAATAATACCCTGAGGCTTCAAGTGGATGCTCTCACTATCAATCATTTCCAAATTCATTCAGACACTCATTTCTTTCAACCATGAAAACCAGACAAAATGGCTATATCTTACATAAGTTATGAACCTGTCAACCCAAATGAAATGGAATAATTAGCTTTTTAATTCAAAAGTCAACAGGGAAGGAAACTTTGACCCATTTGAATTATTTTTCTTTAGTTTCAAATAATTTTAGTTCACCTCACCAAAAACAAGTGTACGATACCATAATAAAAAAATATATTTTCTTACTTCTTATTTTAACAACCAACCCAATATTTTTTTTTTAAAAAGTCTGTGAACCAAATAATAAGGATAAAAGAAAAGTTTGTACAATATGTCCAAGGGAGAAAGAGGAACATCGCAATGAGACAACACAATTTTTAGCATGATTCCCTATGATAAACTACTGTCGCAATAAATAGGATTGACAATAATCAACAGTGTTGTAGTCAAAGAATGTTGTAAAAGTCTCCTCGAAAGCTTAACAAAACAAGCAAAACAAAACAGATGAATCCTGGCATGATTCATGAATCATAGAAGAGTCTTGACAGCTGATATCGGATGAGAAATGCAACTGCGCTGCAAACTACCTGGAAAACAAAATGGCAACGTGAAAGTGAGGAAGTGAAGAATCACCCAATAAATATGACAAAATAAATGTCCACAAGACCCCACCAAATTGTTCTTGTACAATAGATCTGCTGGACTGATTTGTTCTTGTACAATAGATCTGCTGGACTGATTTGTTCTTGTATAATAGATCTGCTGGACTGATTTGTTCTTGTACAATAGATCTGCTGGACTGATTTGTTCTTGTACAATAGATCTGCTGAACTGATTTGTTCTTGTACAATAGATCTGCTGGACTGATTTGTTCTTGTACAATAGATCTGCTGGACTGATTTGTTCTTGTACAATAGATCTGCTGAACTGATTTGTTCTTGTACAATAGATCTGCTGGACTGATTTGTTCTTGTACAATAGATCTGCTGAACTGATTTGTTCTTGTATAATAGATCTGCTGAACTGATTTGTTCTTGTATAATAGATCTGCTGGACTGATTTGTTCTTGTACAATAGATCTGCTGGACTGATTTGTTCTTGTACAATAGATCTGCTGAACTGATTTGTTCTTGTATAATAGATCTGCTGAACTGATTTGTTCTTGTATAATAGATCTGCTGGACTGATTTGTTCTTGTATAATAGATCTGCTGGACTGATTTGTTCTTGTACATAAGATCTGCTGAACTGATTTGTTCTTGTATGATAGATCTGCTGAACTGATTTGTTCTTGTACAATAGATCTGCTGAACTGATTTGTTCTTGTACAATAGATCTGCTGAACTGATTTGTTCTTGTACATAAGATCTGCTGAACTGATTTGTTCTTGTACAATAGATCTGCTGAACTGATTTGTTCTTGTATAATAGATCTGCTGAACTGATTTGTTCTTGTACAATAGATCTGCTGAACTGATTTGTTCTTGTACAATAGATCTGCTGAACTGATTTGTTCTTGTACAATAGATCTGCTGAACTGATTTGTTCTTGTACAATAGATCTGCTGAACTGATTTGTTCTTGTACATAAGATCTGCTGAACTGATTTGTTCTTGTACAATAGATCTGCTGAACTGATTTGTTCTTGTATAATAGATCTGCTGAACTGATTTGTTCTTGTATAATAGATCTGCTGAACTGATTTGTTCTTGTACAATAGATCTGCTGAACTGATTTGTTCTTGTATAATAGATCTGCTGGACTGATTTGTTCTTGTATAATAGTTCTGCTGAACTGATTTGTTTTTGTCAAGTAAAGATCGGGAATTGCATCAGACATTATTTTTGTCACTGATGCGTCAAATTTGGAAATGTCCTCCACTGTGTTACAGACTTTGCAGACTAAATCCCGTGGGCGAGAAATGTTTGTAATCATGTCACATCATCATTAAGGGGGCCCAGTCGTCCAAGGCGCCGCGATTCGCTATGCAGAGTTGCATCCCCTGGACACGCCAGAAACCTATGATTTTGGGTTCGAATCCCGGTTCACCCCGATTATGTTTCTAGGTTTGTCAGCACCATACCCGTGCTCGTGGGGTTCGACGAAAGTGGTAAACGTGTGAGACCTGCATCACCTCGGGCTTTCCTCCCACATTAAGCTGACACACCGTGATATAACTGGAATAATGTTAAAAGCGGCGTTAAACCCAACTCGCTCACTCACTCACTCACTCATCATCATTAAATTTTCTGTATCTACCTGATCAGTCATGGCTTGAGCATCTTCCCGAGGCAAGGGAGTTAACTGACTATAAAAGTCCAGTTTCCACCTTTCCCGAACTAAGCTGGAATTGTTTGGCTGGACTAACGAGTCTACGCACAGTCCCATAAAAATCGCGTAACAAACTAGATATCAAGTTCATAAACAGCATGGATCTTAAAGCGCAGGATTTTCAAAGTATGGTAACCATTAACTGGGCATCGACAGATATTTTCCAAATCTTTTCATGTTTTCAATCAAGGTGCTCAAGTGAATTGATGCACTTCGCAAGGTAAGTCCTGTTATATTACAGCATAGATCTTGATTATCGATCAGATCATCTTACCTGGGTGTGTCATGTTGTATGAAGCAAATGCAAGTGATATGAGAGATGGAATCTGATTGGTCAACAGGAGGAACAAATATTTGACATAATTCGTAATAGCCACTGGTGGCGCTACAATGGAGCCCGGAAATTCTAGCCTAGTTCGACAAGGGTGGAAACTGGACTTTTATAGTCAGTTAACGCCCTTGCCTCAGGAGGATGTGGTGAGAGATGTCTTAGAGCAGGCTCAAGGGTGGAAACTGGACTTTTATAGTCAGTTAACGCCCTTGCCTCAGGAGGATGTGGTGAGAGATGTCTTAGAGCAGGCTCAAGGGTGGAAACTGGACTTTTATAGTCAGTTAACGCCCTTGCCTCAGGAGGATGTGGTGAGAGATGTCTTAGAGCAGGATCAAGGGTGGAAACTGGACTTTTATAGTCAGTTAACGCCCTTGCCTCAGGAGGATGTGGTGAGAGATGTCTTAAAGCAGGCTCAAGGGTGGAAACTGGACTTTTATAGTCAGTTAACGCCCTTGCCTCAGGAGGATGTGGTGAGAGATGTCTTAGAGCAGGATCAAGGGTGGAAACTGGACTTTTATAGTCAGTTAACGCCCTTGCCTCAGGAGGATGTGGTGAGAGATGTCTTAGAGCAGGCTCAAGGGTGGAAACTGGACTTTTATAGTCAGTTAACGCCCTTGCCTCAGGAGGATGTGGTGAGAGATGTCTTAGAGCAGACTCAAGGGTGGAAACTGGACTTTTATAGTCAGTTAACGCCCTTGCCTCAGGAGGATGTGGTGAGAGATGTCTTAGAGCAGGATCAAGGGTGGAAACTGGACTTTTATAGTCAGTTAACGCCCTTGCCTCAGGAGGATGTGGTGAGAGATGTCTTAGAGCAGGCTCAAGGGTGGAAACTGGACTTTTATAGTCAGTTAACGCCCTTGCCTCAGGAGGATGTGGTGAGAGATGTCTTAGAGCAGGCTCAAGGGTGGAAACTGGACTTTTATAGTCAGTTAACGCCCTTGCCTCAGGAGGATGTGGTGAGAGATGTCTTAGAGCAGGCTCAAGGGTGGAAACTGGACTTTTATAGTCAGTTAACGCCCTTGCCTAAGGAGGATGTGGTGAGAGATGTCTTAGAGCAGGCTCAAGGGTGGAAACTGGACTTTTATAGTCAGTTAACGCCCTTGCCTCAGGAGGCAGTGGTGAGAGATGTCTTAGAGCAGGCTCAAGGGTGGAAACTGGACTTTTATAGTCAGTTAACGCCCTTGCCTCAGGAGGATGTGGTGAGAGATGTCAAGTTGTACTCACCTGAAAACACAGAATTATAACAACCAGCGTCCTTTCATGCAGTGGCCCCACAAACTTGAGAATGAGGTTATTGAGAGTCAGGTTGTTGCACTCAATCAACTCCCCGTCCTCCCCCTGTCTGTCCTTCACCTCCACCAGGAACAATGACCTCATGACCTTTAGACACAGGTCACCAACAGGGTGAAGGTCACGCTTCTTGAAAGTTGTGTAACTCATGCCAACTTTGTCAGACTTTGGGTCATATCTGAAGGGCAAATGGATACAGGGACATGATGGCATATAACTTAAATTTGTTTCTACCTATCTGTTGGTCCTCATTGATTGATTAGTAAACAGTATGGCTCAGTGTGGATCACAAGTTTTTTATTTCTACTTTGGTTGAAAACATATTTTGAAATGATTTAGCTATGGTGTTGTGATACGTTTACACTTAGAATAAACAAAAATCTATAGATTTTATAAACATATACATGGTAAGTATTCTAAATAGAAGTGTGGGCGTGGTGCAACCACGCCCACACACTTCCCCTCTGTCCCCTATGAATCTGAGTATTTGTTTCAATGGGTGTGCTGATGTCACATAATACCGACTTAGGTAAGCTATGTTGGTAAAGCATTTGTTAATAAAGGAAAGAGATCTGTCTCAGTCATGTAATACCTACTTAGGTAAGCGATGTCTTAGGTAGGCGATGTCGCGAGTAGGGCACCACCCAAAGACTGCCAGAGATCGGTCTCAGTCATATCAGCGGTAGAAACTAACAGTTTTCGTCCACTAGTCCTTATAATGATAACATATAGCAAAACACTTAAAAAGGGCATATTTCTACTAGTCCTTATGATACCTTTACCATTGGGCAGTTTGGCATGGACTACAGGACTAGTGCCAATTTCTAACGCTGCATATAATACCTACTTGGGTAAGCGATGTCTTAGGTAGGCGATGTCGCGAGTAGGGCACCAGCTGACAACTGTAAGAAATCTGTCTCAAGTCATGTAGTACTTACTTAGGTAATCGATGTCGAGGACAGGGCACCAGTTTAAACAGCTGTGGCACGGAGTATATGAAGTTGAAGACTTGGGGGGCAAAGAAGAGCAGCATGGTCTTGCTGAAGTGTCCGAGGATGGCGACAACTGCAAATGTCATCCCCGCGAAGTAGCAGAACGTGTCCCCAACAAACACTCTGGATGGGTACCTGGGGAAGAGTAAGTTAATAGCAGTCATTGGGCGTGGAGGTGTACTGACGTAAATTCTAGTGAAATGCTTTCTTGGCATCATTTATAAAATACAGAGCTACAGATAAGCAGCGTATTTGTGTAAAATACCCCATCAAAATATTCAAAACCCAATTACTTTCAATAAACTTGCGTACAAAAACGCATGCATTAAATGAAAAACTCAAATATATAAAAACAGCACGAGAAAATACCCAATGAAGCTTATTCAGCATTCATACAAAGGAGCTAATTTACAAAACACAATTACGAGCTAATTTAAGAGTCAAGCCTATATATTTAGAACAGTTACATACATTAAACATTATATCATTTTTTTAAATCTTATATTGTTTACTAATTTTGGGAAAAACCCAATAGAGTGATGAATAGATGAGTGAAAAATTATTGGTTACCAAATTAAAAATGTAATAACCCAATTAAAATCCACACCCTAGAGTAAAAACTCAAACGTTATCTGGAGCTCTGTAAATACGAATCATAGGGCTATGAAAATAGCATACATCAACATAACACCAATCTACCTAATCAAGCCTATCCTAACTGACTCTGTGATTAGCCTTAAACAGGTAAAATGATGATCAAAAGATATATTCGTGTGTTGTCATGCATGTATGAAATGGCCTAAAGCCTGCGGTAATCACCTAACACCCGTCCTGAGACGAAGACCTCACGCACAGACTACAAAAATCATTTTTCTGACATTTCTGACAGTACTTAAGAAATGTTGGTTGCTTGGTTGGTTTGTTGTTTAACACCGCACTCAGCAATATTCCAGTTATAGGACGGCGGTCTGTAAATCCCACGGAGTGGACAGCACAGGTTGTTGGGGATCTATTCTAGCCTGGAATCCCAAAGGGGTGGACCAGCACAGGTTGTTGGGGATCTATTCTAGCCTGGAATCCCCACGGGGTGGACCAGCACAGGTCGTTGGGGATCTATTCTAGCCTGGAATCCCAAAGGGGTGGACCAGCAAAGGTTGTTGGGGATCTATTCTAGCCTGGAATCCCCATGGGGTGGACCAGCACAGGTTGTTGGGGATCTATTCTAGCCTGGAATCCCCACGGGGTGGACCAGCAAAGGTTGCTCAGGATCTATTCTAGTCTGGAATCCCCACAGGGTGGACCAGCACAGGTTGTTGGGGATCTATTCTAGCCTGGAATCCCCACGGGGTTGACCAGCACATGTTGTTGGGGATCTATTCTAGCCTGGAATCCCCATGGGGTGGACCAGCACAGGTTGTTGGGGATCTATTCTAACCCGGAATCCCAAAGGGGTGGACCAGCACAGGTTGTTGGGGATCTATTCTAGCCTGGAATCCCCATGGGGTGGACCAGCACAGGTTGTTGGGGATCTATTCTAACCCGGAATCCCCACGGGGTGGACCAGCACAGGTTGCTGGAGATCTATTCTAACCCAGAATCCCCACGGGGTGGACCAGCACAGGTTGCTTGGGATCTATTCTAACCCTAAATCCCCACAGCCTGGAATCCCCACGGGGTGGACCAGCATGGGTTGCTGGGGATCTATTCTAGCCTGGAATCCCCACAGCCTGGAATCCCCACGGGGTGGACCAGCATGCGTTGCTGGGGATCTATTCTAGCCTGGAATCCCCACAAGCCTGGAATCCCCACGAGGTGGACCAGCATGCTTTGCTGGGGATCTATTCTAGTCTGGAATCCCCACAGCCTGGAATCCCCACGGGGTGGACCAGCATCAAGGGGTCAAGAGTTCTACCCACTGGTGTCAAACTAGGCATCATTGACCACTCCAATCAGTGAACTGCTGTTGGTTCTATGATTTTATTGCCTTTGAACTTCCTTGATGCCAGTCAGCAGAATAATGTTGTATTTTGAAAAACACCATTTTTTGTTTTCACAGAAGTGCTTTTCTCGTCGCTTATAAGCAGGGCTATTTGCTGTTTGATTGGATTAAGGATAGGTTGGAAGAAGGTAAGAATGTCATTCCACTGGAGATGAGGACGGGGAAGTCGGATTTTTGGCTTGGGGTCAGCAGTCGTATTAATTTGGAGACACATTAATTTCAAGATTTACAGTAAGCCATTGCTTTATTAATTACAGGCCGCCCTCATATGGATGGAGTACTGCCGACCCACAACAAACAGATATTTGTCAAGGCAACTGTGTCACTTAGCATAATTACACCGATAACATGTTCTAAACTCAAACTCACCAGTTGTAATAAAGTAGCGCTGAACACACTCCGAAGAAAGGCATTATGAAATACATGGAGAAGACATGATTGGACCGATATTCTCCTGCAATGACAAATTGAAGAATATAACCATTCATATCCCATTTCAACATGGTCAAGCAAACCTATTGTAGCTCACCTGATGCAAGACATAATGAAATATTATGATGATAGTCATATAGAGAACGAAAAATACAATTTAAACGGTAAATCAACATGTCTGGTGATTTTTTATCTCAAATTTCAAATTTGTACTGACAAATTTTCCAGTCACCTGTTCGTTTAACAGAATACGCTAGGGGTACGATGTAATTTTTTTCTGCGTATGATATTCGAATTTATTTTTTTCAAAAATACTGAATCCGCTTGAGGGGTTCGCATTATACTTGGGTGCACACTATACTCAAGAAAATACGGTATTCCTTGTTTGTTATGGAACCCTGTCAGTATTTCAAGGTGTTATACACTGCGTTCCTCCATCCCTGTGAATACACAGCTGCTAGTTTTAACCAATGAACCTATCATGGACCTGGTTCCAGGAAAACCAATGCAAGCATGTGGTCAGACCATTGAGATTTCAGCTTCTATTAGGGCTTCAAAGAGTACTCGAGTACTCGGACACGGGCCGAGTTTAGTGAGACTCGAGTCTAGTTTGATAGACTCGAGTACTCGACCAAGGGAGATAACTCTAATGTGGTCGACTTTCAATAAGTGTCTAGAAACGTGTCTTTATGTAACTTTCTTTTTCAGGAGTAATCAATTAAATCAAATGAAAGTCTCAATAGCTTTTCTTTTCGTTATTTTCGAAACAATACACTTATTTACAACCATTTCATAAGGATATTTCCTGGTTTAAAAAAGCACTTTATTGCTTGTTTAAAAAGGATGTTTTACGAAACTATTAAACTGTCGACCTATTCATTCTAAATTAGCGTTGTAACGTTAATCATTATTAATTCAGCCATTGACCAATCGCAACATACATCACGTGACGATCACGTGTGCAATATTGTTTTAATTTTTCACCCTGAACGTGGCGTGTGATACATTGAAACGTTTCTTTTCCCAAGTTGACAATTCTTATTTCAGTGAAGCTTCAGCGAATCAGCATACAAATTTCAAAGGTATTTTATTTGATACGCGATCACATCTGTTTTCTTAGTGATCTAGGATGTCTCTTTCATTCTGTATTCACTCTTTCATTTTGTATTCGATAGGATAATTGCCAATTTTATTGAACAAATGTATAATTGTGGGTACTCAAGCACGAGCCGAGTCTTACCCCTCGGGTACTCGAGTCCATAGTTTTGGACCCGTTGAAGCCCTAGCTTCTATCATGCTAGACTAACATCTAGTCTCTGAAATGAACATATCGTACATAAAAAAACAGTTGTTCAGTTATCTTAATAAAAATATAATAAAAAGGAGCCCAGTGACTCTCTTCATTTTCAGATACTGCAGTGATCTAGTCTTGCCAAACATTATAGACTTGCATGGGCTGTATTTGATATATATTTGTATCAGGGTCTGTTTCCCCTTGACAGTGTATGCAGTCTGTACCGTGGCCATGTGTCCAGGACGTCTACTCTACATGTTGATTCACTGCAGTATTCCTGCTGGCTTTTGAAAGTGCCGCCCCTAATTTTTGTCAACTTTCAACCAATAAAAGTTTGATTGAAAACATCTTCCCGAGGCAAGAGAGTTAACTGACTTTAGAAGTCCAGTTTCCACCCTTGCTGAAATAGGCTGGAATTACTGGGCTCGATCGTAGTGCCACCAGTGGCTATTACCAGCTATGTCCCTTCTAAGCCTCTCCTATTGACCAATCAGACCAATCCACCTCACGTATCACTTGCGTTTGCTTCACACAAAATGGTGGCGCCTGGCCAGGACGATCTGGTCAATAATCAAGATCTATACTGTGATAAAACGGTTCTTACATCGCGAAATGTGCCAAATCATGAAAAGATTTGGAAAACATCTGCTGACAACGAGTTGGCGGTGCACATGCTTTGCAAATCATGCAATTCACAGAAATCTGCATGCCAGTTAACGAACCGGATTTCGATTTCAGTGGTCGATTTTGATTGGACTATGCATAGACTCGTTAGTCTAGCCAAAATGTAACTCCATAATACCAGCCTAGTTCAGCAAGGGTGGAAACTGGACTTTTGTAGTCAATTAACTCCCTTGCCTCGGGAAGATGGGTTGAAAATGACCTGGTTTTAATTCTTTCAACATCATGTAAAATGCAATGGCGTCATCTCTGAAGTAACCATGGTAACCTAGTTAGATCTATATGTCATTCTCACAAAGTTAAGTCACAAGTTTTTTTTGTTTTTTTTTGTGGCTTAGTCTAAAATATATATCTAACCTTGAAGAAAAGCTAATGTTATTTCCTTGCACGAAAACCCTGATGGTGAGTGAGTGAGTGAGTACGGTTTTACGCCGCTTTTAGCAATTTTCCAGCAATATCATGGCAGGGGACACAAGAAATGGGCTTCACACATTGTACCCATGTTGGGAATCGAACACGGTTCTTCGGCGTGACGAGCGAACGCTATAACCACTGGGCTACCCGACCGCCCCAAAACCCTGATGGTAACAGACAAGCTGACTACATACTTCTATGAATATTGCCAATGTTTATTCATAAGGTACTATATTTGTGGGTCCACAGGGACTGGCAGTCACATGAATTACCGGACCAAGCCTAATTTTACCAGTAAAAATCTGGTAATTACCGGTTAAAGAGAACACAAGACTCTTGCGCAGAGTAAGGCCTATTTGACAACCACTATGATCAGTTATACATGGCTGCCTTTCATTAGCTTGATCAAAAACAACAGGACTGTGTTAGTCTATATAGGCACATGAAAGGGATGACAGTGTGATAGAGTATACAAGTCCTACAGTATCAACAATGGTTATGAAGGTTGGTTTGTTGTTTTACGCCGCACTCAGCAATATTCCAGCTATATGACGGCGGTCTGTAAATAATCGAGTCTGGACCAGACAATCCAGTGATTAATATCATGAGCATCGATCCACGCAATTGGGAATGATGATATGCATCAACCAAGTCAGCGAGCCTGACCACCATTCTAAATTAGCGTCGTAACGTTAATCATTATTAATTCAGCCATTGACCAATCGCAACATACATCACGTGACGATCACGTGTGCAATATTGTTTTCATTTTTCACCCTGAACGTGGCGTGTGATACATTGAAACGTTTCTTTTCCCAAGTTGACAATTCTTATTTCAGTGAAGCTTCAGCGAATCAGCATACAAATTTCAAAAGTATTTTATTTGACACGTGATCACATTTGTTTTCTTAGTGATCTACGATGTCTCTTTCATTCTGTATTCACTCTTTCATTTTGTATTCAATAGGATAATTGCCAATTTTATTGAACAAATGTATAATTGTGGGTACTCAAGCACGAGCCGAGTCTTACCCCTCGGGTACTCGAGTCCATATTTTTGGACCCGTTGAAGCCCTAGCTTCTATCATGCTAGACTAACATCTAGTCTCTGAAATGAACATATCGTACATAAAAAAACAGTTGTTCAGTTATCTTAATAAAAATATAATAAAAAGGAGCCCAGTGACTCTTCATTTTCAGATACTGCAGTGAGCTAGACTTGCCAAACATTATAGACTTGCATGGGCTGTATTTGATATATATTTGTATCAGGGTCTGCAAGACTGACTATGATACTGCAGTGATCTAGACTTGCCAAACATAATAGACTTGCATGGGCTGTATTTGATATATATTTGTATCAGGGTCTGCAAGACAGACTATGATACTTCAGTGATCTAGACTTGCCAAACATTATAGACTTGCATGGGCTGTATTTGATATATTTGTATCAGGGTCTGTAAGACAGACTACTATCATGCAAACAGCAATGTTTCCCCTTGACAGTGTATGCAGCCTGTACCGTGGCCATGTGGATGGGACATCTACATGTTGATTCACTGCAGTGTTCCTGCTGGCTTTTGAAAGTGCCGCCCCTAATTTTTGTCAGTCCAAACTTTCAACCAATAAAAGTTTGGTTGAAAACATCTTCCCGAGGCAAGAGAGTTAACTGACTTTAAAAGTCCAGTGTCCACCCTTGCCGAACTAGGCTGGAATTACTGGGCTCGATCGTAGCGCCACCAGTGGCTATTACGTTATGTCCCTTCTAAGCCTCTCCTATGGACCAATCAGATTCCACCTCACGTATCACTTGTGTTTGCTTCACACAAAATGGTGGCGCCCAGCCAGGACAATCTGATCGATAATCAAGATCGGTATTGTGATAAAACGGTTCTTACATCGCGAAATGTGCCAAATCATGTGAGCACCTTGATTAAAAACATGAAAAGATTTGGAAAATATCTGCTGACTACGAGTTGGCGGTGCACATGCTTTGCAAATCATGCAACCCACCCAAATCTGCATGACAGTTAACGAACCGGATTTCGATTTCAGTGGTCGATTTTGATTGGACTATACTCGTTAGTCCAGCCAAAATGTAACTCCATAATACCAGCCTAGTTCAGCAAGGGTGGAAACTGGATTTTTGTAGTCAGTTAACTCCCTTGCCTCGGGAAGATGGGTTGAAAATGACCTGGTTTTAATTATTTCAAAATCATGTAAAATGCAATGGCGTCATCTCTGAAGTAACCTAGTTAGATCTATATGTCATTCTCACAAAGTTAAGTCACAAGTTTTTTTTGTTTTTTTTTGTGGCTTAGTCTAAAATATATATTTAACCTTGAAGAAAAGCTAATGTTATTTCCTTGCACGAAAACTCGACAAGGGGAAACCCTAATGGTAACAGACAAGCTGACTACATACTTATATGAATATCGCCTATGTTTATTCATAAGGTACTTTATTTGTGGGTCCACAGGGACTGGCAGTCACATGAATTACCGGTCCAAGCCTAATTTTACCGGTAATTGTATCTGGTAATTACCGGTAAAAGGGAACACTGACGTGTCAGGCAGGGTAGGGTTCACACAAGACTCATGCACAGAGTAGGGCCTATTTGACCGCCATCACAGCGGTAGAAACTAACATTTTTGGTCCACTAGTCATAATGATGATAATATAAAGCAAAACCCCTAAAAATGGCAATTTTCTACTAGTCCTTATGATACCATAACTATTGGGCAGTTTGGCAACGACTATAGGACTAGTGCCAATTTCTAACCCTGCATCAGTTATACATGGCTGCCCTTCATTAGCTTGATCAAAAACAACAGGACTGTGTTAGTCTATATGTGTGATAGAGTATACAAGTCCTACAGTATCAACAATGGTTATGAAGGTTGGTTTGTTGTTTTACGCCGCACTCAGCAATATTCCAGCTATATGACGGCGGTCTGTAAATAATCGAGTCTGGACCAGACAATCCAGTGATTGATATCATGAGCATTGATCCACGCAATTGGGATAAGATGACATGCATCAACCAAGTCAGCGAGCCTGACCACCCGATCCCGTTAGTCGCCTTTTTACGACAAGCATGGGTTGCTGTTATGAAGGGGAAATACATGATCTACACATATACTGTTAGGGTAACAATCTGTTCATAGAGAGATATGTAACAAAAAGAGTGAAGATCTGTGGTTTACCTGAGAGTTCTATAAAGTTATGGATGAGTACAGAGACTGCTATGACCCAGGACTGTCCAACCTCCAAGCCGTTGACCCCAGACAAAATGTTGATCGCATTGGTACAGAACACAGCCAGCATCCCCATATATACATAGTACAGCACCCCTGTGGAAGAAATACATAGTACAGCATCCCTGTGGAAGATATACATAGTACAGCACCCCTGTGGAAGATATACATAGTACAGCACCCCTGTGGAAGATATACATAGTACAGCATCCCTGTGGAAGATATACATAGTACAGCACCCCTGTGGAAGATATACATAGTACAGCATCCCTGTGGAAGATATACATAGTACAGCATCCCTGTGGAAGATATACATAGTACAGCATCCCTGTGGAAGATATACATAGTACAGCATCCCTGTGGAAGATATACATAGTACAGCATCCCTGTGGAAGATATACATAGTACAGCACCCCTGTGGAATATATACATAGTACAGCATCCCTGTGGAAGATATACATAGTACAGCATCCCTGTGGAAGATATACATAGTACAGCATACCTGTGGAATATATACATAGTACAGCATCCCTGTGGAATATATACATAGTACAGCATCCCTGTGGAATATATACATAGTACAGTAAACCTGTGGAATATATACATAGTACAGCATCCCTGTGGAATATATACATAGTACAGTAAACCTGTGGAAAATATACATAGTACAGCATCCCTGTGGAATATATACATAGTACAGTAAACCTGTGGAATATATACATAGTACAGTAATTTGAGTAAACCTGTGGAATTTATACATAGTACAGTAAACCTGTGGAATTTATACATAGTACAGCATCCCTGTGGAATTTATACATAGTACAGTAAACCTGTGGAATATAATACATAGTACAGTAAACCTGTGGAATTTATACATAGTACAGTAAACCTGTGGAATTTATACATAGTACAGTAAACCTGTGGAATTTATACATAGTACAGCATCCCTGTGGAATTTATACATAGTACAGTAAACCTGTGGAATATAAACATAGTACTAAGGGTGCAACGATCCACCGATATTCCGATGCATCGCGATACTTGACCCACGATACGATATACGATAAACGTAGGCCCATTTATCGATACGTCACGATACGGAACGCAAATCTCAAGTACAGCGTTTCCTCGCTATTGTGCCTTTCAATAAATCGCTAACTTGGTTATAGCGCGCGGTAACGCATGGCTCCCAAAAACGTACTTACATTTTTAAAAAGCTCAGTTTTTACACCGACAGATGTTTTTCCCCATCTCAAACGACATTATCAGCTGATCCCCGCAAGCACATAACAATGGAAATACCTGTCAGCAAATCCGAACTGAAGCACGCAATTCAATACCATTATCATACTATCTTGTTATTAAAACGTGTTCATTGTATATCTGGACTTGTGTTTGTAATATATTTTAATAGTTTTTTTCCAAATTTCATTTAATATTATTGCAATTCAATACCATTATCATACTATCTTGTTATTAAAACGTGTTCATTGTATATCTGGACTTGTGTTTGTAATATATTTTAATAGTTTTTTTCCAAATTTCATTTAATATTGTTTTCAATAAGTTATGTGAAATCGTGTGTGAAGAGATACAGCAACCACAGTCAGATTACCGCTTTTGACGCATTGAAACGAACTTCAGTTGCTATAGAATGGATACATATATTAAAAATGCCATACTTTGACTCGTTAAATGTCATATTTGTGGCAATTTGGCTAATATATGTCAACATGAACGTTTTCGCAATCGAAATACATGTAGCACGGGAAGTGCCTAGGGTGACTGGTCAAATTGTTCCATGCGTAAAAATATCCTGCAACAGCAATCACCAGTACCAAAATGCTACACTTGTGGTTCTTATAATTTTAAAAATATATATAATAAAAGCTGCAACTAAGGTAACACGCTATTGGAATATATTATTCCTGATAAAACAATAATTTCGGATACAATTTCTTCGACCATTGCATGAAAATTCTTTGACGTTGTATCACTGGTGGAGCACATTAATTATTTTCTGGTGTTTGAACTTTGAATTGTTTTTAAGGAAAGTTAGAGAAAGTTCCACTTTGAAGCTGAACAACTTCAGTAGTCTTGTTATTATAAAACAATTTTGACTATTCCAAAATCATGAAAGGTGCAATCTTGACATGCTTAAGTCTTGTTTTTTTATCATTGCGTATCGAGATACGTATCGTATCGTGAGCAGAATATCGAGATGCGTATCGTATCGTGACCTTCCTGTATCGTTGCAGCCCTACATAGTACAGTAAACCTGTGGAATTTATACATAGTACACCATCCCTGTGGAATAAACACAAGTACCATCTTTTAAAATCTTTTGGTATGACGCGGCTGGGGATTGAACCCCAGACCTTCCGCTCTTCGGGCGAACGCTATACCACTAGACCTTGGAGGCGGTCCGCTTCACACAGGGCAATATGCCAAGCTGATATCTTTGACAGTGATGGTGAATCAGAGTAAAATGAGTGAGTGAGTGAGTGTGGTTTTACGCCGCTTTTAGCAATATTTCAGCAATATCACGGCGGGGGACACCAGGAATGGGCTTCACACATTGTACCCATGTCAGGAGTCAAACCCAGGTCTTCGGTGTGACGAGCGAACACTTTAACCACTATGCTACCCGACCGCCACAGATCTGAGCAAAGCAGCCACTATGTCTTACCTAGGTTGACATCATACCCGACCAGCATCCGCAGGGGTTTGGGTACAATGATGGTGGTAGAGTTGAAGTTGACGAAGTACACCATCAGTAGCGGCAGGGATGCCATCGTCGGCAGCATCAGCTTGTGTCGCCACTTAAGGTCAAGGACATCATCAGCAAATCCCAGAAATATCATACAGCAGATTGACAGGAGGGCTGCTATAAACTCCACATACTGAAACAGGGTTGAGAATTGCTTAAATTTCAGTATTCTCATTCATTTAAAGAAGTTAAAAATCAACTTATAATCTTAGATCAAAACTGTAAATCTTGATCATTCTTTCTTCCTGTAGATAATAACAAACAAAAAATATCTTTATCTTATAACAATTTAGCATTGCCATGGCAACACACCTTTCCATCATGATCAACCCTGGTTAACGGATCATTGTGCACTCGAGATTCAGGTCCTTATGTAGTAGGGCTGGGAGGGTAACTCGGGTACCCGGGTCAGGTGGGTACTGAGTAGGACCCGGATACCCACAGCACTACGCGGACCCGTGGTTAGGCACGTGAGCTATTGTTTCATGACAAAAATTATCTAGAACTCTATGGTTACACTACAAGTCACAAATGTTAACATTTCTTTCTGACAATGCACCCATTCCTTCTGACTTTTCATATGGTTGAATAAAGATATAACTTATTCAACTTCAGTGGATGAATGACTAGATTGTTTAATACGTGTATCTAAATACGTTTTGCCAGGGTTATGCTAAAAATGTTCCGAATCGGACATTTTGAGACATCTCCTGTGACCTACAGTGGGTACCCAGGTAGGGTCGGGTAATAGAGGGGTGGGTACCCGGGTAGTAAATTTGGACTCATCCCGGCCCTATTATGTAGTCTACAACCTGTGAGGTGCTAGAAGGTTAACGGATACATTACCATCTCACAGTGAGTTTGACACACAAAGCTATACATAGTTCAATGGCTTGGACCAAGACCCGTAATAAGTAATAAATAAACAAAAACGGCGGATGAACCATAACAAGAAATCAATCCAATACCGTTTGTGACATCTTCCCGAGGCAAGGGAGTTAACTGACTATAAAAGTCTAGTTTCCACCCTTGCCGAACTAGGCTGCAATTATGGAGTTTCATTTTGGCTGGACTAACGAGTCTATGCATAGTCCAATCAAAATCACGTAACGAATCAGACATCTGGTTTGTAAACAACATGGATTTCAACGTTGACTGCAGGATTTTCATAGCATGTGCACCGCCAACTGGGCGTCCACAGATATTTTGCAAATACTTTCATGCTTTCAACCAAGCTGCTCTCTTGATTTGATGCACTTCACAGGGAAAGACCCTATTTATTACGAAATAGATCTTGATCAGCGAGCAGATCATCTTGACTGGGTGCTGCCATTTTGTTTGAAGCAAGCGATATATGAGAGATGGAATCTGATTGGTCGACAGGAGGAACATAGAAGGGACATAACTCGTAATAGCCACTGGTGGCTCTACAATCGTCCCTGGAAATTACAGCCTAATTCGGCAAGGATGGAAACTGGACTTTTAAGTCAGTTAACGCCCTTGCGTCGGGAAGATGCGTTTGTGACTGGATGAATATAACCAATCTGGCTAATGAACATCGCGATAAGAGGAGTCCTGACAACTTTTCCCTATGATACAGAAAGTATGATGCATTGCTCAGAATGTAAATTACGTTTTTGATGGCTGTGCCTTGTTTTATTAAATCGATAGTGTAAGTAGAACTAATCCTTACTATTTACTTATTAATCATGCATTTCTATCAGTCAAAAGTCTGACAACTTAAACAAACCATCAGTAAAATTGAAATTTTATCGGCCTATGACGAAAGAACAGAGGCCATCTGAAACACTGTCTCATCCTACCACTAACCAGGTATCCATTCACTGCTGGGTGAACAGAGGCATATTTCGAACAAATTCATTTTCCTAAGAAGACACCATATGTGCTTGCGGAGTTTCAGTGAGGGGCAGAACCGAAGCTCTCAGGAGTCCAGCTGCTGAACATGGTCACCCATCCACCTACTCTCGACAACATCCCTCATCTTCACCTGATTTGTGATGTGCACTGTACATACATGACCATGTGCCACCAGGTTCATGACACAATGAGTGAGTGAGTGAGTTGGGTTTAACGCCGCTTTTAACAGTATTCCAGTTATATCATGGTGCGTCAGCTTAATGTGGGAGGAAAACCCGAAGTAATGCAGGTCTCAGATGTTTACCACTTCGGTAAAACCCACAAGCACGGGTATGGTGCTGACAAACCTAGAAACATAATCGGGGTGAACAGGGATTCGAACCCACGATCTGGCGTGCACAAGGGACGCAACTTTGCACAGTGAATTGCGGCGCCTCAGACGACTGGGCCACCTGTGCCCCCTAATGACACAGTGATTACACCTACACCCACACCCACTTTGTACCCAGGCAGGCCTCAAAGTTTAAATTTTTACCAAGTAGCAATATGGCTACAGGCATTTTTCTCCAGGTAGCCAGTGGTAAAATCAAGAAGTCAAGCCAATATTGTAGGTAGCCAAAAGCATTTGAAATTATCTTTTATCAAATAACTATTATAAAATGTACAAGTCATAGCATTAGTCTTGGGATGGTATATAAGTGGAAACTGTACTTGATTTTTCTTTATTTGGTGACTCAAACAATGATGCAATTTATGTAACTAGATTATTTAGGTATATCCTTGCTTATCCAATGAGCATTGTCAACTGAAATAAGATACTAATTACATTAATGTTTATGTATTTCTGTTCATTGTCGACTTTAGCAGGACTTATACGCAAGTACAATTATTAGGAGACATGTTTTCCACATTTAACTGTTATTTGTTTTTGTGTCTTCAAATGTGAAGCAATAGAATTAAGTCGCCTCTATTTTTCAAAGAAGTCATTTGGCTACCTCTGAATTTAAGACAGAAGACAAATTGAAATGTAGGTCTAATTGGTGACCGTTTTAGTCGCAACTTTGAGGCTTGCCAGGAGGCCCACACAGACATGCCCTGTTCTCCGTAATGTATATTTTGGGTGACAAGCATTACCTCATGATAGGGGAACTTGGCTGTGTCTGTGTCTGACAAGTGTTTGTAGAAGGGAACAGGGATGAAGAGAAACATGACAATCAGGAAGACAGCTCCACATATCACACCCAGTGCCTCTGGTCTGAAAAAGAGGTATACTTTCTTATACCGTAATAAGCGCCCCGCTCTAATAAGCGCCCACAGCAATATTTGCTAATATATTGGCTAGTGAACAATCCCAATTAGCACCCCTTCCAATTGATCAATGTACACAAGACTTATTGATGCACCCTTAATTATGGGCAATTAAATTCTGGAAAAATACATTGGTCCTATATAAACATTTCAGGCTGTCAGCATAAACCACGAAATTTATCTTTAATAAGGGCCCCCTATTTCTAATTTTAAAAGAGCCCTGGGCTCTTTTCACGTCGAATACAATATGTTAGGTATAACTGATTACAAGCACAATGTGAACAAAATATAATAGCCATGTGAATATCATTGTGCTACAATGACATTTGGGCATGTAAATATGAGTTTCCACCACATTTCTTGCTGGGGACTTATCTTGCAAACCCTTAATCATCCCTACAAATTTTGAGTTATTTGCAGCTTTACTTAACATGCGTCCCGTGAAGATCCGGGGCAGAATAGCTCTTCAGCAACCCATGCTTGCCGTAAAAGGCCACTATGCTTGTCATAAGAGGCGACTAACAGGATCGGGTGGTCAGGCTCGCTGACTTGGTTGTTGCATGTCATCGATCCCATCGATGCTCATGATAACTATCACTGGATTGTCTGGTCCAGACTCGTTTATTTACAAACCGCCGTCATATCGCTGAAATATTGCTGAGTGTGGTGTAAAACGACAAACCAACCAACTACTTAAAGGGACAGTACGTTGACGGATCTGTGTTTTCAAATCATGCATGAAATAGTTTCTGAGTACGACATCACATGCCCAATTCAGTTCTCAAACCAAAACAATAGAGGTCCACAATGCGTAGCCGACAACGCAAGTGCTGTGCTGTCAAATGGCATCAATCCTGTTTGTGTGTTTTCATTACAAATGAGGGAACTGCTATAGAATATGTTCACCACTATTTTTATTCAAGGATCCGGGGGCTAAGGATAAAGTCGTGGGTAACCTACCCTAACCCTACCACAACTAACCTTTAGGATTGTAAATATGTATTGTATGTACATAATACGTTAATAAGTATTATGTATATGTAATTAACTTGAGATATATCTAGTTTTTACGATGCTATTGGGTGGCTAACAGATACTGTAACCACATTCCTTGAGTCCAGCCTAGTACGTCTATCAGATCATTACATCATACACAGTCCATTCATTTGTTTTTCATCTGTTTCATTTTGGACGAGTCTACACATTTAGACAAACATGACTTTAAAAAGTGAAAAACTATTCCCATTTGCATATTTATCCTCCAAATAGCGTAATCAAAGCCCTATCGAGAGCTAGCAATACTGTCACTCTGCTGTGTAAAGCTATATAATATATTGTCATGCACTGTCGCAAATGTAGTAGTATATCAATAATTATGCAAAACTAAGTCAAGCACACCTGAAGGTTTGCATTAGACCCACCCATTGTTATTTCAGAATATGTGCTTTTGTTTACAAACAAGAGAAAAGTCTAGTGATGTGATAAGCCTACAACCACTGTGTGGTCAGTGGAGCAAAAATTTCTCTCGTGGAATAAGGCGAGCGGAGACGAGGAAGCTCAGGGGTTATCAGCTATGGTTAACAAACAATGCTTTAGAACAGCTGACACCTTGTCCCTTTTATCTTCCTGTTATCATCATCATCATCATAACCATCATGTGGGCTGTTCTTAAATAGGTGTCTTGGTAAAAACAAGCTGCGCAAAAACAAATGCTAAAAGGTGGTCAACAATTCAATCAAATTCTAAATATTTGTTCATAATAGTCATTATGTTAGTGCACTACATCTGTTAGATATACAAATTTCCGGTTTTAGCATTTTCAGAATAGAAAACGTCCTTGAAGCTAGTGCTATTTTCCCTATTTTCAATTCATTTTACTAACATTCTAAATTCTTATACTAAATGTTAATCACGAAACTAAACTTGCCGACGAGGGCATATATAAAAATCAATTACAACGTTTACTCAGACATGTCCGAGAATTGATTGTATGAATGCATTTACACGAAACGGCAGCTGACGCAACAGAAACCATGGTATCGTCAGCTGTGGGGCTACTCACACTTTAGCCTTGGAACTTTTGCTCATGTCGACACCGAAGAGATTCGCTTTGACAAACATGCTTCCAAATTTGGGAATTATGTTCAAACACAGCAGAAAGCCACACGCAGACATAGCCGCGTTGATGGCAAGTGTCATCCCTGTGTCGCTGAGAGCTAGATGCATGGTTGTAGTATATAGTTTCTGCCACGAACCAAATGCAGTCTGCTACGACGCCATGACAGATCACGCGAGACTCGAGACCTACGCGAGATTTCGATACGGACTTGTTTCGTGCTCTGCCACGGCGCGTGTATGCCTAATACTCCTTATTGTTTATATGTTGAATGGGTGTCAAAATATCTCTGGCATGAGTTTATATCAGCCAGAACCAATCAATCACTCGAGTCCGATTTCAAAAGCCAGGACGAACATGGACACGCGCGTTGACCAAAGAATACCCACTATGAGATCATATGACTGACGTTATGACCAGAGTTGCCCCTGTTGTGTTGAACCTCGCGTGACTTTATCATAAAGCTAATTAGTTTGATTGATCCAACCATGAACTCGGTATTTATGTTCTAATATGCGTTGAATTTTAGATTGTTGACACAGATCGAATTACTATAGATCAATAAATTGTAAAACAAAACAAAAAATCGTGTCATTCAGCTGGGATAGTCAAAAGGGCCACAAATAAAATAAATGGACAAAATGGCCACACCTGGATAAGATGTCTGTCTCACATCTGTGAGAGCTGACGTGGAGAGAAAGTGCGTCACAATAACTAGTATTTTGAATTACAATGTTGATAAATATTATGAATTTCCAGATTTGCATACATGTAGCCTACGTATTATTGAATACTCGATGCCCGTATACTATTTACGATTTGAAACCATCAGAATAAATTTAAAACACGAAAATCTGAAGAATAACAGGACAATGACTGGGAATAAATTGTGACCACATCTTTTGAGATAACTTAACGTCATCAGACTCCCCTGTCTATTTGTCTAACACGTCACAATATACACACACAAAAACGTATTTTTAAGTGTACATCCGTTTGCTAATATTACATTTTTAATCACCAAAATAGAAATAGTTATTGCGTCTATTATTTCGAAATTATTAAAAACAAACTGAATTTACATGATTAATCTAATCTATTAAAATCTATCTTTCATCTGAAAGCTGAATACATTTTTACGGACCTCTAACGAATGGTATATATCTAACATAAATCTATACATCGGCAGATTCACTTCGTGTGCCTCGTGTCGCATGCATCTATCCAACAACACTTCCACACATTCATCATTATATGGTGAGAACATAAAATATATAGATTGTTTGTTTTCAACGCCGAACTCAGCTGTACGACGACGGTCTGTAAATAATCGAGTCTGGACCAGCAATCTAGTGATTGACACCATGATCATCGATCCACGCAATTGGGATCGATGACATGCATTAACCAAGTCAGCGAGCCTGACCACCCGATCCCGTTAGTCGCCTCTTACGACAAGCAACTGTTTCGCCCCCTTTCGCCCTGCCGCTCTCAACGCCCCGTGGGTTTCCGGGTTAGTATAGGTCCCCAGTTACCTATGGTGGTCGTACAGTCGACATAGTGGATTGGGTGGTCAGACTCGAATACTTGGTTCATTGCGTGTCATCGTACTCCGACGGCGTGATCACAACATCGATCACTGGATTGTCTGGCATGGATCGATGCTCATGTCAATTACTGGATTGTCTGGTCCAGACTCGATTATGTACAGGCCACCGTCATATAGCTGGAATATTGCTGAGTGCGGTGTTAAATAAGAAACAAACAAACAAACACTTCATCAATTGTGTTGGTCTCAAATGTTACAGCTCTGATTGTGAAAAGCCGCTTCATATAATGAGCTGTTCTATTTTGTTTCATCTCCAGTTGCGATGCACCACTTCATATAATGAGTTGGTCTCTAATGTTTCAGCTCTAATTGTGATGTGACACTGCTAAGTGTGGCGTTAAACGACAAACAATCAGTCAGCAATCAATAAAGTCTCAACGGAAGGCCAACATCACCTAACAATCTATCTGTAAACGTCTTTTAGCCTTTACGTATCTATAATAGATAAAAGCGACAAAACCCTTTCCATATTCATAAGAATTTTCTGCTAAAAGCAGATGTACGTTTCCGACTATATCATGATCACGTGTTCATGAATCACTATCAAATAGTAATTATACCAGGTGTTCGTGAAAAGGTGATAGTGTGAGTGAGTGAGTTTGGTTTAACGCCGCTTTTAACAGTATATCAGTTATATCGCGGCGTGTCAGCTTAATGTGGGAGGAAAGCCCGAAGTGATGCAGGTTTCGGACGTTTACCACTTAGGTGAAAACCCAAGAACATGGGTATGGTGCTGACAAACCTAGAAACATAATCGGGTCGAACCGGGATTCGAACACACAATTATAGGTTTCTGGCGTGCCCAAGGGACTCTGCACAGCGAGTCGCGGCGTCTTAGACGACTACATGGGTCCTGCCCCACCGGTAGCACCCGTAACAAACACACGCAAAGGCAAGTTAATTGTTTCACCTGGAAAAACACGGGAACGGACATCCATATGAAGCAATACTCTCACGTGATGAACGTTTACTGCATGAAGACAGTGACTTTGATCGATCATCCCAGCAATGGTGTCGCAGGTATTTACCGAAGCCTGTGTAATTGCGAGTCCTGGGGACTCGTTAATGGATTTTGGGGGTCCCGTGAATATATTCGGGTACTAGCTTAGTGACCACTGTAGACACGTGAAGATCCGGGGTAGAATAGGTCTTCAGGAACCCATGCTTGCCGAAAAGGTGACTATGCTTGTCGTAAAAGGCGACTTACGGGATCGGGTGGTCAGGCTCGCTGACTTGGTTGATGCATGTCATCGATCCCAATTGCGTGGATCGATGCTCATGATATTAATCACTGTATTGTCTGGTGCAGACTCGATTATTTACAGACCGCCGTCATATAGCTGGAATATTGCTGAGTGCAATCAGTGAAAATCAGTATATTTGCTCTTTTCGGCATAAATTAATAACATTTCAGACATGTTAGAGGTCATGTGGTTGCAAGTTCATTCATCGAACCAATATATTTACAAACAAGATTATTCAGCCACTTTTCACAAACTGTTGCAGGAATGAGTGATGGTTAAATAGACATAATCAAATTTAATAACAGTTCTTTCAATAATTGTCCATTACATGTAAAAACAAACTCGGTATACTCTCCTTTAACCCTCAGTTAATACGTTTTTGCTCGGGTGGTACTTTATAAATATTGTTCATAATTATTTCATAATTTTTGTTTCATTATCATCATTATTGATTAAAATGCATTCTATTATGATGAATACCGCTAAAATCCATTTGCGAAATTTGGAGCAAAACATTACGGAGAGGGGCGTCAAATCGGCTCTACATGGTGTACCCATTTGGTTAATTGGTGTGACGAGACAACGCTTTAACCTCGCTAGACAAACCCTAACGGCCAATGGCTTTGTCGGTTAAGATTATTTATATAAACAAATGTCAAATCAGGTTAGAAGTGTTGTATATTTCATGCAGGTGTTCATCATAGTCACGTGATGTCATGGTTACGAGTTTAGCCAATCGGGAAACACTTCATGCGCGTAATCCAGACTCTATGGATCGAAGCAGACGACACCTACTTTATCAAATGCACCGGTGCATGTTAAATTAATTTCAACAAGCTGTTAAGAATTCATTTAAAATCGAGATTACAATGGGCTTAGACCCCTTTTTCTCATGTTTATATTATACACGCGCTACTTTGAACGCTGCGTTTAAAACTTTGGTATGTCATGTGCATTTTGAAGACTTTTGACGAAGAAACATTTTCCAGCTTGATTTCCTGCCTTGCCGGATGTTATCACTCTGGAGAGGACGTTGAACAAAACGACATGGTAAGTGCAGCAATATGTAATTAAACAATCTGTTGGTGAACATATAATTATGTAAACGAATACTCGCTGTGGCTGTAACAATTGGCAGATGATTTGCTGTCATTTTTTGGCGGTGGGGGTGGGGGTACAAATATTTGTACAAGTATCACCTGCCCCAACTTGATTCAAATAAAACTGTTTTCTAATTTTTTTAAATCCACGGATGGGGGCCCCCGAACCCCCCGGCTGGCTACGGCACTGATATTCGCTACAAAATATTCGCTACAAAACAGCACCAGGGCACCAGGTCGGTAAGTGCGTTTCTCTGTCACTGTGTGAGTGCGTGTGCGTGTGTGCGTGCATCTGTGCGGAGGGGGTGGGGGAGTTGAATTTCGTCAATGAATGAAGCATATTATTTAATGTAAGAATACAGCATGTACATAAAACTTATTGATTCCAAATTCTGTTTATGTTCTTACACCTATGTCGTTGGTGTTTTCAGCTTAACCAATTACACAATTATAATTATATTTAAACCACATTACAACGGGGAGACTAAGGATGGGTTTCACACATTTTACCCATTTTGGGTACAAGACCCGGGTTTTCGTCACAAGAGCGAACGTTTTAACATGGTTTCTCCATACAATACCAGTGATGTAAACAACAGAAAACAGTTTCGTTGCCGTCATAACGGCTTCCTCAACACAATTATGCAGTTTAATATACCATTTCTAAACTCCACCCGTAGGAACAAGTGGTAAATCATATTTATGAGTATAATTTAGATAATGAATGTGTGAATGAATGAGTATGTTTTTTACGTCGCTTTTAGCAATATTCCAGCAATATCACGGCGGGGGACACCAGAAATGGGCTTCACACATCCATGTCGGGATTCGAGCCGGCGCGTCAACACTATACACATACCGAATTATTTTTTTCAATACATTTTCACAAGGAGAATTTTGGCCAACGCCTCCACACATTGGCCAACAACATTTGCATATATACAGAGTATTTGCTGCGAAATGACCGTTTTAATCATTCATTGCAGCCCTATCTTGTCCAGCTCCGCTATGAAAGGTGTAGTAACATCAATACATGCTGTTTTCTTTGTGAAACCTGCAAACTGTTGGTTTAATATCAATAACACTTAATTGCAATAAAAACGAGTTTAGCTCCGTCGATTCAGCAGTCTTACTCCGACGAGGGTAGTTGTTTTGTCCGCTGTAAGCAACCGCAAACTTAGTACCAGTGTCTAAATAGGGAGGAGTGAGGTTAGGTGTCACTTTTTCCTTCGCAATTTTTATTAACAAATCTTCACAAGGTGAGACTTTGCTATTATTAGACACATATCCACTATTATTAGATTGTTGTTTAACTCGCGGTCGAGTTACATTTTTAAACGGGGAATACTGTAATGTAAGTAAAAATCACAAAACCGACAAATTTTCTGATTATCAACTTGCCAAAATAAAAGTGCCCCTAATATAATTTTTCTCTTGATATTAGAGAATGTGATACTTGAGAAGTACTTTCTAGATCAATGCAGCGCATTGATATGTTTAATTAATTTGAAAATAATTAATGAATTAGCCTTATCTGCTAGGACAGTCAACTCTGTTACGGATCACAAAATGGAAAGTAATTTTAATAGCGCTAGGTTGCTTTGAAATATAAAATCATATTTAACAATTAACATTAAGTGTGAATACAATTCAATGTTAATACAAATGGAAACTGGCTAAATAAAATGTGTGATTGGACATTTGTAAGTGCTCCCTCAATATTTCAAAAGTTTGCCTAGACAACAAAGATACAAAGACAGTATTCAAAATATAGTATTTTTCATCCTTTGTCACAACATATATTATCATTAACCCCAATCTGATGTTAAAACACATAAAAACAACAAAGTATTTTGTCAATTGTTAAAAGAAGTCAAGATGAATTTGTTGTAACAGGGTTGTAACTCATACACTTTGTTATTGCTCTGTAGCATAAAATAACAACCTGTTCATACCTTTTGAGATGAAATGAGAAAATACATGTACTGTATTGTGTTACTTGTTAGTACTTTGGTACTCACGGTTTATAAGCCAGCTCCTGCAGTAATGGCATACAAAAGCGGGTCTACCAAATTACTAATGTTCAACCCTTTGTATAGACGTTGAAATAAATAAGCACAAAGCTGCTTATAATGGCATTTTAGATCTCTATAATTTAGTTACAAAACTCACAATTGTAATGATCAAATTCCAGATCAATCATAACATCAACACTGTCCGAAAATATATTGTTTATACATGCATAATGAAATTGCTTTCTGCCGCCCTAAGCACCATAGCCAGTCACTCCCATCAATGTGAAAAACTACAGTTCTGTCTCCAATAATTAGTATACTGTCTGAAAGAGCTCTATCAATAGTCGCAAATGCACATTTAGCGCAGGTCATAACATCTTGTTCATCAAAAGCACTAGAGTAGTCTGAGTGATTATTTAAAAAAAATATTCTTATAGCTGACTTTGGGGAAAAAAAATTCTGTCAGGTACAGGGTTAAAAAAAAGAATTCTTGCAGAAAAACAAAGCTATGTACTGGCAATAACTATCGAAATTGTGCAGATGTACAAAAGATGTCCACTCCCTTACACTGTACACCATTACAGAGTTGAGTGTAACGGAGTTGAGAAACCTTACTATATATGGAGCACCATGCTTTGCTTTTTATGAAATTTAAAATACTCATTGCTAACATGATATTACAAACTGATTTATCTTGGAAAAGTGAAGTAAATTACAGTGAGATATAGATCTATAGACAGTGTTACAGAGTTGAGGCTTAGAAAACATACTGTACTTACAGAGACATCTTGATGTCATTGGCTTGAACATTGTACATAAATGTGGCATCTATCTATCACCAGCTGATGATCTTCATACTAATGTTGCCAAATGAGGAAGCGTATGAGAGTTATCTCCCATAGCGCATTATTTTTTCAGTATTGGTACGTTGTAACGGAGTTGAGTGCCTTTTGAGTCACATCTCTTTTTTCCTAATTTTTTTTTTTTCAATTAGGTTTTAGATAATAATGATAGGATACATGCAATTAATGTTCATTTGAGTGTCTGAAAAACAAAATTTGTAACATTTTTATAATATTAGATATAGTTTAGGTATTATGTTTTATTCTGATCCAGCTGAGGGACAGCCATTTTTAAGTAAATCCAGAAAGATATTTGCTTATAAACAAACAAATATGAACTTGAAAGTACATTATTTTAGCATTTTACATTTGAAGAAAGGTAATCTACCTATGAATAGTCTTGAAAAGGAAATCAAATATCTTTAAGTAACATTTCTGCAAACAAACTACTGATGTACAGGTCAAGTTGGATTGTTACGGTGTTGAGATTTTCACCGACTTACAAGACTTTTGTACATTTCGGTCAGTACAGTAGTAGTGAGTGAGTGAGTTGGGTTTAACGCCGCTTTTAACAGTATTCCAGTTATACCGCGGCGTGTCAGCTTAATGTGGGAGGAAAGCCCGAAGTGATGCAGGTCTAATCAGATTGTACATGCTGTAGGCAATACAGAATACAACCGTAGACATATATGTAATTGCTTCATGAATTAACAGATATCACCACTGACTTACTGACTCTTTGTTTAATGTGCAAAAACAAAATGTGAATACGTTCTATATCACCTGTTTCGATTTGGTAACGTGATAGTTCGTGTGACGTCACCTATATTCGTGAGTCTGTTCCACGAAACTACTTCTTGTAGCATAAGGGCTTAAATCCGCCTTGTATGGCTTCAAAATTGCACCTAGTATATCCAAAAGCATTGTATGTTCCTACTCCATAGCCGAGAATACTGTCCGATGCCTTAAATGGCCTCAAGGGTAAAGGCAGATAGTTTTTATTTTTTTATGTATAGAGCTCGAACAGAAGTTATTTACTGATCGTGATATAAAGCTCAGTTGTCAAGGTGGAGCCACCGTTGGTGCAGGATACGCTCATATTTTCTCGAACACCTGGTATCATCACTATTCTCGAGTGATTCATAAACACATGCTCATGACACGGTCGGAATCGTACAATCGACTCAGCTTTTAGCAGAGATTTCTATTGAATGTGGTTAGTATATTGTCGCTTTTATTTATTTGAAGAAGAATGGGGGCAGGACTTTGTTGGATTGTGGTATGATCGGAGGCTTTAGATGGAGACTAGTGGTGGAGGTTGAATTGAAAGCTGTTGGCGAGTCGGGCGTTGTGCTGATGATGATGCCGGGATGTTGCTGTCGCTGTTGCTAATACTTGCTACGGCCGATTATACTATGAAATAATGTGAATGAATGAATCATAATGAGTGCGTCTCTTAATGTTTTGGCTCCAGCTCAGATGCGTGAAAACCTATCATGATCAGTTCGTCTCGTACGTTTTAGCTTCAGTTCCTACAATAACGAGGGGCGGTCGGGTAGCACAGTGGTTAAAGCGTTCGCTCGTCACGCCCGGGTTCGAATTCCGACGTGGGTACAATTTGTGAAGCCCATTTCTGGTGTCCCCCACCGTGATATTGATGGAATATTGCTAAAAGCGGCGTAAAACCATACTCACTCACTCCTACAATAACGAGTTAGTCTTTTAATGTATTAGTTCCATTTAAGACGCACAACTTCCCATTAAAATTAGTTGTACTTTAAGTGTTTTAGCTCGAGTTGAGATCCATCTCGATCTCTTAGACGATGCAGATACAGACAGTATTGTTTTCAATTGTATGGTTATTGAAATGAATTGGTCTTTTAATGTGTCAGTATCAGTTGAGGCGCCCCATTTTTTATTAAGGTGGGTGTATCATTTTTAGCTCCAGCTAAAACGCATTACTTCTATTACAATTAGCTAGATTTTTTTGCGAAACGATCGTAGCCCTAAAAATATCGTAAGGAAATCGTAGGCTATCGTAGCCTATTTTTAAAACTATCGTTGCGCTAAGATATGATGGGGCGGTCGGGTAGCCTAGTGGTTAAAGCGTTCGCTCGTCACGCCGAAGACCCGGGTTCGATTCCCGACATGGGTACAATGTGTGAAGCCCATTTGTGGTGTCCCCCGCCGTGATATTGCTGGAATATTGCTAAAAGCGGCGTAAACCCATACTCACTCACTCACTCACCTAAGATATGGTAAGATTGTCATAAATCAAAGATAGCACCATACCTGTAGTAAGTTTATGTTATCTTCATCCAAGATGGCGGTATACTTTGCCATAGATATTTTTCAAACAAATAATCTGCTTTACGTACAAAGATTGACATTTCATTTTGTTAAACTTCGAAAAAACACGAAGACCGCATCGAAGATATCACGTTAGAAATCTTCTTTATCGCGACAGCGATCCACATAACAATGGAGTACATAGCTTACAATATATTTCTATCCGTAGTCCATGCTGAAGAAGTGTGAAACAACATAATCTTTTCGATAATTTGGGAAGGTGTCGGCAGGCTCTGTAGCAATGACCGTGACCTTATTGATAACTCAGGGGCAGCTAATCTTATTGAAATACATGTGATCAAATATGCATGTAGTATATTTTTATAAAGAGTATATTTAATGTTTTTCTAGCAAAAATAATTGTGTTTGGATTCGTTTTCGGTCGTTTTGAAAACAACACCTAGGTTCTCTATATTACTGAAAGACAAGTATTTGATATGTCATTAAATATTGTCTATTAAATAATTGCATTCTTTTAAACCAGGTGATTAACGACATAGATGTATTCCCTTAAATATAGCAATTTATTGAGATTTTGAGAGCAAAAGTTAAACACATATTTTCGAATCGTATTTTCGAGAATGGCGATTGTAAAAAATGGGTTTCCATGCTCATTTGGGTTTGAAATGTCGTAAAGAAGTAACATATTTTGAACATTGTCCAAAACTCACTTTACTATATATTTTCGCAGAAAATGTTTATTGAATGAAATTTACTGAACAATATGAAATAGCCATTTTCATCACAATAATCTTTGAATTTTGCATTCAATGGACCGATTTTAAAATAATAATTGATGTTGGTCTTCTTAAACTTTAAGTGTACATTTGCCCGTTTTATATTCACAAAATATAGATGCTTGAGACCATTCAAACAATAATATCATTGTAAAGGATAGGGTCACGGGACAAATACTATTAATTGACCCTCAGCAATGCTGTCAGACAAGCCAAGGGTCAACGAACTACGTTCTGGAATGTAGATATTTCGCTCCTCAGCCAGATTTAAATCAAATCAGACTGATCAGTTTATTAGCTCTACTTAATTTAATGGGACTACATTATATGTATGTTTACGTTAATTTGTGGCGTGTTCCATGAGACAAAATAACTTGGCTATTCCTAAAATCTCTCCCTTTGTGAACGAAAGTGTCACTTTCAAATTTTGATAAGAGTTATGGATCTAGATACTAGTAGATAGGTTTAAAAAAAAGTTACGTCATCTGAATACAAATAGCTGAATTTGAGTCCTTTGTTTATTGGTGAAATATATCGGATATGTAAGTAACAAATGAAAATGACATTGTCATTGTAACTCGCTCGTGGGTGCGCTGCTTCCCGAACAATCGTTGTTTTGAGTGTTTCCAGGTATAACATTAGCGATTTCTCTATAACCTGGACTTTTCACATAAACACAAAACCAAGCAGTATTGTGAAACTGACCCAGCATACATAAAGTAACATCAGACTTGAACACGCATCTTAAATGCCGAACGCCTGCTATTCGATGATAGGTCTCGTCATTGTTATTTAGATTAATGTCCCTTAATTACTTTCGTCCTTGACTTTGTATGCGATATGTTTACACGAAGCTGTAAAGCTTCTAATAACTATGATGTGGTAACACTACACTTATTGATTATAACATTTATTGGGTTTGGAAAAGCACAGCACAGCATAGCGTTCGCTCGTCACGCCAAAGACCCGGGTTCGATTCCCGACATGGGTACAGTGTGTGAAGCCCATTTCTGATATTGCCGTGATATTGCTGGAATATTGCTAAAGGCGACGTAAAACCATACTCACTCACTCACTTTGCATGGCACACGAATGCCATTTGTGTTCGGGTAGTCATGGTATCATTTATCATAAGAACAAAACGTCTACATATTGGACATATGTTGCATTGAACGGACCGTCACTCAAAAGTTGCGTGTTAAACAGTGTGACCTGACAATGTGACACTGGTATTTTGATTAGGGTCAAATGCAGTATTTGGGTCCCCACTTCGGGGCTTTTCGTAAGGAAACCGCTGCCGAAGGCAGCTTTGCTTATATATAATCGCGAAATCCGTAAGGGGGCATTTTTGAGCAAAAACGACCCCATAAATAAGCTGGACGTGAGCACCCCTCGATAAACAATTAGACAATTAGATATATGTACATCATGCGATCACTTCCATCACACCCGCATTCAACTTTTCATAGTCACACAAAGTTTCAGTCATAATATTAATCAAACACTCTGTGACTCTGGCACAATATAACACCCTTCACTTTATGATACGCAACAACCACAACGATAACACGTGGCCTTGTTGTCAAACAAAGTCTTTGTTTTGTTTCTCAAGTGATGTCATTTATGCCACGTCATTTACAACACTCACTTCGCCATCTTGTAACTGCTACCCTACGCGGTTATACTTTCATAACAATTAGGCCTAGTAGTTTGTAGTAGCTCAGTACAAGATCCAGCAATGCCACCAAAAAGAAAAGCATCGTCAGTTCACAAGTTAGTTAGACATCATTATGAATTCCGTGTCTCTTCTCCATGGTGTTGTTATTGTCAGCAGCTGGGACATACCCGTGACATCACTGGACAGCAGCCTGCAGCCAAGAAAACTGCAACGGCAGCGACAGCGACAACGGCAGCGGGGGTAAATGCAGCATTAGCTTCAAGTAACAACTCGGAGCTACTCAGTACGGATATGTTGTCTCAAGGAGCAGGTGTAGATGCAACAGTAAATATTAACCCAGACTTACTTGTTTCAAGCTTACCACCGGTTCAATCAACCGGTGTGCACCCTACTTCAAATAATGAGGTATATTACAGATATATAATCTTTATAACAATTTATATAAAGATTTATCATCCAAAACTGGCTCCCACAGGCTTGGGTGAGATCTACACTGTAGATATCGCTGCAATGAAATTGCATCACAGTGCTTTGCAGACCATTGTGATGCCATTGGTTCAAAAAAGTTGATAAAAGTGGAAAAACTATCCCGATAAATAAAATGGCTAAAAATATATTTGCCAGGGGATGATTTTGTTTGGGTTTGATATGGTGTGACAGAATATGTCCAAGATTCATTTTAACATAAAATGTGTCTGTTATTAAAAAATGTCTAGGTGTTTCAATATTTCTACTGGCCTATATGCACTGCCTAGCCATCGATAAGAGAGCCGGTATTGTGAGGTTCCTTCTTTTCCACATTAATCGTATTATGGAAGCACCCGAATGTGGCAAGTAAAGTCAAGTAAGCGCTCTTGTTAGAAATATAATTGTCCAATAATTCATATCATTGGCAAGTACATATCCTGACGGTGATAGACATATGACATTTATGTCGCATTACACATTCATTGAGAATTTTCAGTGGTTATAATGTTTACTGGTCACCGACCTGTTATTTGTTTTCATGTTGTTTCTGACATATCCGTGTACAAAGTTGACTGTACAAATAACTTTTAGTTTTGTGAAACTATGAGCAAATGCGCTCATTTCTATCCGTGGAATAAGATTCAGTTGATTTCTGTTATAACGCTACCATAGGGAATCAAAACAGTGGAAATGGAACCTTCCCGTCTACTTACTGTACCAGTTATCGCCATCGTCTTAACAGCACGTGCCACGTGATCACGCGCACCGCTTTAGTTTTACAAATTGCATTTTTTAGTATCTCGGGTATCGCACTGATTTCTTTTTATCAAAATGAATAATAAATGCTATTATAAATTTGTCGACAAACAAATATTCCCCAAATTCGATCTACTTTATTAGAAGCATCTAACAAACAATGTATTATATGTCGTTTGATTTATATATGCTAAAATTGTATTTCGGCAAGGTGATTATGGTGTTTTTTAGAATTATTTCCTCACAGGAGTCCATTTTATTAAAGAGCAACAGTAAAATTAGGTGCGATGACGTGTGCGCGCTATAACTGGGAAGCTGGAGTAATTGGTCATCAGCGATAACTGGTCAGTACCCATATACAATCCCGATAAAATTTTATTGTTGTTTTTTTTACATCAAAACAAAATTGACGGAAGTGGACGTGATTAGTTCGTACGCAAACTGTCAAAGAGAATGTTACAATACGAGTGACAGTTTGGAATGTATATCTTGAAGAAATCCCGATTATGTCAAGGTAGGTTTCAGTGTCCGTGCTCATTCATTAGTGATAAAAGCAACTTCGGGGTAATTAAAATCGGATACACAGCCCTAACGATACTCAAATTGACATCGTTCAATATCGGACATCATTATTATTTCTTAATAATTATCAAGATTATAACATACTACCACCCAAGAGTAAGTACATGTAGATTCAATCAACATCGTTGAAACGTTTTCATGGATTGAAATCTATTCAACAAACCTATTTTCGATCACTACAAGCATATTGCTTCGTTGTGAAATCACACAGACCGCTTAATTATACTTCGGGTTTTATGATGTGTTGTGATTGGCTTAAATCTGCCTTACAAAAAGCTTGAAACGAGATGTGATTGGACGATTGAAATACTTGCATTTGAAAGCTCAAGAAGCATAGAGTAGGCTATGATTAATACAAGGAAACGATAACTTGCAAAGGTGAACGAAGGAAATATTATTGTTTTTGCGGTACTGGTAATATCTAGATGAAGTGAAAGAGAAAATTACGAAAATATGAATTACTTTGATTGAAGCAGTGTTCAATGTATATACAGTTCATGTGCTCAAAACACAATGACCACTAGAAAACATACATCCTCGTCTCAGCATGTATTTCGAACTTGGCTGCCTCGCTTTGCTCAAAATATACTTGTATGGTCTGTCCTTAAAATACAACTTTTTGTTCATATTGTTTTATAAATACGACTTCAGAAGTGTATTTTACACCTAGGTATGTACATGCACATTCAAAGACATTCATGATAGTTTATTTCCAGTACAGTTTTCCAATTCATCTCATTCTACGAAAGGAATAGTTTGCAATAGATAATGATCGTTGGTGAATGAAAGTAATGAAATTATTTGTCATATATTCTTGATACTGAACTTCGAAAATAACAATCTGTAATGGTATTCAGTTATTATGTCTTTCCTTTTTTCTTTTGGCCTAGCCTAACTACAGCTTGGAGGGAACATACACAATTTATAATTGTGAAAAAGAACCACAAGAACGCATTCATGTTACTCTTAGACAAGAATTTTCTTTACAAACTCTATATCTTACTAAGGATGCCAAACAAAGTAATTATTCCTAAGTACGTATGTCACTGATCGAGGTATTTGATAATTAATATAATGCTCAGTTAAAAAATAATTAAAAACTATTTGAATCATCAAAACGGAGCCACAGTTAGTCTACACTGAAATTATTTTGTCATTCAGAAATCGATTGTGAATTTACCTATATATTGCGTGTAGATCTAATTAAATTTACTATGCTTGTCGTAAAAGGCGACTAGCGGGATCGGGTGGTCAGGCTCGCTGACTTGGTTGATGCATGTCATCTATCCCAATTGCGTGGATCGATGCTCTTGATTGTCGGGTCCAGACTCGATTATTTACAGACCGCCGTCATATAGCTGGAATATTGCTGAGTGCGGCGTTAAACAACAAACAAACAAACATAATTATATTTACTATTTATGTTATAAATTGAACCATGCGATATTCTAATATATGAGGCTCTAAAAAAAAGAAGGTTTGATAATCACGTGTATCCATTATACGACCACAGCATTAGATCAACTGTTTAACATGACGTCATCCACGCCACAACACGCGAGGTCAAATCACAGCGGCGGGACATCCCCGACCGTCTGTTTAGCCTACACAAATTAAATTGAAGATTGTAACGTCATTGAACGAAAAACAAAGCGTTTACTCACTGCTGATTTTTCAGATAACATATCAAATAATTGGATCAATTGGAGATCTATGGCAGAAGGTTGGAAATACGAGCAGTCGTCCCATGATAATATATTCCATTTTCTGAGGAGATCTATAATGTGTATTTGATTATGTATTTACATGCATAATTGATTATCAATAATCTTGTACATGACTCACGGAAAATACTATTTCAGCAAACCAATCATTACCACAATCGAACTTTACAGCAAATAGTATGCCAAATGACCAAAAGGTATTGCTGTCATCATTTTAGAACCCGTGAAGATCCGGGGTAGAATAGGTTTTCAGCAACCCATTCTTGCCGTAAAAGGTGACTATGCTTGTCGTAAGAGGCGATCGCGACTAACGGGATCGAGTGGTCAGGCTCGCTGACTTGGTTGATTCATGTCATCGTATCCCAATTGTGTGGATCGATGCTCATGATATCAATCACTGGATTGTCTGGTCCAGGCTCGATCATTTACAGACTGCCGTCATGTAGCTGGAATATTGCTGAGTGCTGTGTTAAATAACAAACAAACAATCAAACAAAAATTTCAACAATTGTGTTGGTCTCAAATGTTACAGCTCTGATTGTGAAAAGCCACTTCATATAATGAGCTGTTCTCTTTTGTTTCACCTCCAGTTACGATGCACCACTTCATATAATGAGTTGGTCTCTAATGTTACAGCTCTTCGTGAGTTAGTTTCGATTGTTTCATCTCCAATTGTGACACGCCACTTCATATTAGTTGGTCTCCAATGTTTCAGCTCCAGTTGTGTGCACCACTTCATATAATGAGTTGGTCTCTAATGTTTCAGGTCCAGCTGTGACTCACCACTTCATATAATGAGTTGGTCTCTAATGTTTCATTAAGCACATATACTGATAGATATTAAAAAGCTCTAAGCTCCAGTTCAGATGTGCAAAATCCTATTTTAATGAGTTGGCCTTTCACTGTTTCAGATCAGTTTGAGAAGCGCCACTTCCTGGTATAATGAGTTGGTCTCCTATGTTACAGCTCCATTTGTGACTCGTCCCTTCATAACACCCGTGAAGATCCGGGGTAGAATAGGTCTTCAGCAACCCATACTTGCCCTAAATTACCACTTCATATTAGTTGGTCTCCAAGGTTTCAGGTCCAGTTGTGAGCACCACTTTATCACAGTTGTTCTCAATGTTTCAGGTCCAGTTGTGACTCACCACTTTATATCAGTTGTTCTCAATGTTTCCGGTCCAGTTGTGAGGCACCACTTCACATAATGAGTTGGTCTCTAATGTTTCAGGTCCAGTTGTGACACACCACTTCATATAATGAGTTGGTCTCTAATGTTTCAGGTCCAGTTCTGACACACCACTTCATATAATGAGTTGGTCTCTAATGTTTCAGCTCCAGTTGAGAGCACAACTCCATATAATGAGTTGGTCTCTAATGTTTCAGGTCCAGTTGAGAGCACAACTCCATATAATGAGTTGGTATCTAATGTTTCAGGTCCAGTTGAGAGCACAACTCCATATAATGAGTTGGTCTCTAATGTTTCAGGTCCAGTTGTGGCTCACCACTTCATATTAGTTTGTCTCTTATGTTTCAGGTCCAGTTGTGAGCACCATTCTATATATGTTGGTCTCTAATGTTCCAGGTCCAGCTGCTATGTACCATTTATATATCAAGAGTTGGTCTGTAATGTTTCAGGTCCAGTTTTGATGTTATGCTGGACTTTCCCTGTGAAGAATGTGGTCAGTAGATATAGGGGTGTATTTTGCTGGTCCGAATGTTGCGAGTAGTAGGGAAAGTATAACCTTCCGCATTCATATAATGAGTTGGTCTCTAATGTTTCAGGTCCTGTAGTGAGCACCACTTCAGATAATGAGTTGATCTCTAATGTTTCAGGTCCAGTTCTGACGCGCCACTTCATATAATGAGTTGGTCTCTAATGTTTCAGGTCCAGTTCTGACGCACCACTTCATATTATAAGTTGGTCTCTCTCTTTTCAGGTCTAGTTGTGACGCACCACTTCCTACTATTATATGAGCTGGTTTTTATGATTCAAATCCTGTTGGGACGCATCACATAGACGTAGCAGATTATTTGTTTTCAGACAGAATCATTTCTTTCATATTATGGTTTAGACTCGGCGCTATTTCAACTCCAAATAGTTTCTGTAGTCACAGTGACTTTAACTGAATGTAAATATGTCCTTCTACAATTGTAGGTTATGCCCAGACGACCAAGGTGCTTGGACATGGGTTACACATTGCAACTGTCCGTGGTCACGTGGGCTCCATTCTGAGAAAGCCATGTTATGCTGGACTTTCCCTGTGAAGAATGTGGTCAGTAGATATAGGGGTGTATTTTGCTGGTCCGAATGTTGCGAGTAGTAGGGAAAGTATAACCTTCCGCATTCATGGTGAAGTGTAAGAATGAGTTGCGGGTGCTGTCCACACCCAATGATACCCCAGTTACCGTAGAAAGGCAGTTGTAGTGTCAGCTGAGGTCGTCTGGAAGTCTGACCTCTAGAGCACATATACTGGTAGATATTAAAAAGCTCTAAGCTTCAGGTTAAAAGACCAACCGTTTGACCATTTATTTAACCCAATAGTCAGTGCAAACATTTGGAGTTATGTGGTGTGTAACCGTTCCGGGAGGTAACTTTTTAAGAGGTTCATAACGATTTGCGTATCACTACCAAAGGATCATTGTGAAAACAAAATCAATACTCTATAGTCTATATTGAAATGTGCAAACCTCCAATAACGATGAGTAAGTCTTTTCCTGTTTTGGCTCCAGCTCAGATGTGCAAAACGCTATTTTAATGAGTTGGTCTTTCACTGTTTCAGATCAGTTTGAGAAGCACCACTTCCTGGTATAATGAGTTGGTCTCTTATGTTACAGCTCCACTTGTGAGTCGCCCCTTCATAACACCCGTGAAGATCCGGGGTAGAATAGGTCTTCAGCAATCCATACTTGCCCTCAGTCACCACTTCATATTAGTTGGTCTCCAATGTTTCAGGTCCAGTTGTGGGCACCACTTTATATCAGTTGTTTTCAATGTTTCAGGTCCAGTTGTGAGGCACCACTTCATATAGTGAGTTGGTCTCTAATGTTTCAGGTCCAGTTCTGACGCTCCACTTCATATAATGAGTTGGTCTCTAATGTTTCAGGTCCAGTTGTGAGCACAACTTCATGTAAGGAGTTGCTCTCTAAAGGTTCAGGTCCAGTTGTGAGCACCACTCCATAAAATGAGTTGGTCTGTTATGTTTCAGGTCCAGTTGTGACGCGCCACTTCATATAATGATTTGGTTTCTAATGTTTCAGGTCCAGCTGCTATGCACCACTTCATATAAAGAGTTGGTCTGTAATGTTTCAGGTCCAGTTGTGACACAACACTTCATATAATGAGTTGGTTTCTAATGTTTCAGGTCCAGTTGAGAGCACAACTCCATATAATGAGTTGGTCTCTAATGTTTCAGGTCCAGTTGAGAGCACAACTCCATATAATGAGTTGTTCTCTAATGTTTCAGGTCCACTTGTGGCTCACCACTTCATATCAGTTGGTCTCTAATGTTCCAGGTCCAGCTGCTATGCACCACTTCATATAAAGAGTTGGTCTGTAATGTTTCAGGTCCAGTTCTGACGCAGCACTTCATATAATGGGTTGGTCTCTAATGTTTCAGGTCCAGTTGTGACGCACCACTTTATATGATAAGTTGGTCTCTAATGTTTCAGGTCCAGTTGTGAGCACCACTTCAGATAATGAGTTGATCTCTAATGTTTCAGGTCCAGTTCTGACGCGCCACTTCATATAAAAAGTTGGTCTCTAATGTTTCAGGTCCAGTTGTGAGGCACAACTTCATATAAAGAGTTGGTCTGTAATGTTTCATGTCCAGTTCTGACGCACCACTTCATATAATGAGTTGGTCTCTAATGTTTCAGGTCCAGTTGTGAGCACCACTTCAGATAATGAGTAGGTCTGTAATGTTTCAGGTCCAGTTGTGACACAACACTTCATATAATGAGTTGGTTTCTAATGTTTCAGGTCCAGTTGAGAGCACAACTCCATATAATGAGTTGGTTTCTAATGTTTCAGGTCCAGTTGAGAGCACAACTCCATATAATGAGTTGTTCTCTAATGTTTCAGGTCCAGTTGTGACGCACCACTTTATATCAGTTGGTCTCTAATGTTCCAGGTCCAGCTGCTTTGCACCACTTCATATAAAGAGTTGGTCTGTAATGTTTCAGGTCCAGTTCTGACGCAGCACTTCATATAATGGGTTGGTCTCTAATGTTTAAGGTCCAGTTGTGACGCACCACTTTATATGATAAGTTGGTCTCTAATGTTCAGGTCCAGTTCTGACGCACCACTTCATATAATTAGTTGATCTCTAATGTTTCAGGTCCAGTTGTGAGCACCACTTCAGATAATGAGTTGATCTCTAATGTTTCAGGTCCAGTTCTGACGCGCCACTTCATATAAAGAGTTGGTCTCTTATGTTTCAGGTCCAGTTGTGAGGCACAACTTCATATAAAGAGTTGGTCTGTAATGTTTCATGTCCAGTTCTGACGCACCACTTCATATAATGAGTTGGTCTCTAATGTTTCAGGTCCAGTTGTAACGCACCACTTCATATAATGAGTTGATCTCTAGTGTTTCAGGTCCAGTTGTGAGCACCACTTCAGATAATGAGTTGATCTCTAATGTTTCAGGTCCAATTCTGACGCGCCACTTCATATAATGAGTTGGTTTCTAATGTTTCAGGTCCAGTTCTGACGCACCACTTCAGATAATGAGTTGATCTCTAATGTTTCATGTCCAGTTGTGAGCACCACTTTATATAATGAGTTGGTCTCAAATGTTTCAGCTCCAGTTGTGAAAAACCTTTACGTGTGAAAAAATGAGTTGGTTTCTAGTGATGTAGCTCCAGCTGTGACGAACGACTTCAAATTATGAGTTGGTCTCTACCTTTTCAGGTCTAGTTGTGACGCACCACTTCCTACTATTATATGAGCTGGTTTTTATGATTCAAATCCTGTTGGGACGCATCACATAGACGAAGCAGATTATTTTTCCAGACAGAATCATTGTTTTCTTATTATGGTTTAGACTCGGCGCTATTTCAACTCCAAATAGTTTCTATAGTCACAGTGACTTTTACTGAATGTAAATATGTCCTTCTACAATTGTAGGTTATGCCCAGACGACCAAGGTGCTTGGACATGGGTTACACATTGCAACTGTCCGTGGTCACGTGGGCTCCATTCTGAGAAAGCCATGTTATGCTGGACTTTCCCTGTGAAGAATGTGGTCAGTAGATATAGGGGTGTATTTTGCTGGTCCGAATGTTCCGAGTAGTGGAGAAAGTATAACCTTCCGCATTCATGGTGAAGTGTAAGAATGAGTTGCGGGTGCTGTCCACACCCAATGATACCCCAGTAACCGTAGAAAGGCAGTTGTAGTGTCAGCTGAGGTCGTCTGGAAGTCTGATCCCCAGAGCACATATACTGATAGATATTAAAAAGCACTAAGCTTCAGGTTAAAAGACCAACCGTTTGACCATTAATTTAACCCAATAGTCTGTGCAAACATTTGGATTTATGGACCTCTGTGGTGTGTAACCGTTCCGGGAGGTAACTTTTTAAGAGGTTCATAACGATTTGCGTATCACTACCAAAGGATCATTGTGAAAACAAAATCAATACTCTATAGTCTATATTGAAATGTACAAACCTCCAATAACGATGAGTTAGTCTTTTAATGTTCTAGCTCCAGTTCAGATGTACAAAATCCTATTTCAATGAGTTGGTCTTTCACTGTTTCAGATCAATTTGAGAAGCGCCACTTCCTGATATAATGAGTTGGTCTCTTAAGTTTCAGCTCCACTTGTGACACGCCACTTCATAAAGTTACTTGTTCTCATATGTTTCTGTTCTGGATCTGAGGCGCCACTTCAAATAATGATTTGGTCTCTAGTTTTTCATCTCCAGTTGTGACACACCACTTCATAACACCCGTGAAGATCCGCGGTAGAATAGGTCTTCAGCAACCCATACTTGCCATAAAAGGCGACTATGCTTGTCGTAAGAGGCGACTAACGGGATCGAGTGGTCAGGCTCGCTGACTTGGTTGATACATGTCATCGATCCCAATTGCGTGGATCGATGGTCATGATGTCAATCACTGGATTGTCTGGTCCAGACTCGATTATTTACAGACCGCCGTCATAAAGCTGGAATATTGCTGAGTGAGGTGTTAAATAACAAACAAACAAACACTTCATTAATTGTGTTGGTCTCAAATGTTACAGCTCTGATTGTGAAAAGCCACTTCATATAATAAGTTGTTCTATTTTGTTTCAGCTCAAGTTGTGATGCACCATTTCACATAATGAGTTTGTCTCTAATGTTTCAGGTCCAGTTGTGACGCACCACTTCACATAATGAGTTGGTCTCTAATGTTTCAGGTCTGATTGTGATGTGACACTTCATGAGTTAGACTCCATTGTTTCATCTCCAGTTGTGACACGCCACTTCATATTAGTTGGTCTCCAATGTTTCATCTCCAGTTGTGTGCACCACTTCATATAATGAGTTGGTCTCAAATGATTCAGCTCCTGTTGTGAGACACCACTTCATATACGTTGGTCTCTAATGTTTCAGGTTCAGTTGTGACACGCCATTTCATATCAGTTGGTCTCGATTATTTCATCTCCAGTTGTCACACGCCACTTCATATTAATTAGTCTCGATTGTTTCGGCTCCAGTTGTTACACGCCACTTCATATTAGTTGGTCTCCAATGTTTCATCTCCAGTTGTGTGCACCACTTCATATAATGAGTTGGTCTCTAATGTTTCAGCTCCAGTTGTGAGACACCACTTCACATACGTTGGTCTCTAATGTTTCAGGTACAGTTGTGAACATCACTTCGTACAATGAGTCGGTCTCTTATGTTTCAGTTCCACTTGTGATGCTCCACTTCATATTAGTTGGTCTCAAATGTTTCAGCTCCAGTTGTGAGCAGCACTTTATATAATGAGTTGGTCTCTAATGTTTCAGGTCCAGTTGTGACGCACCACTTCATACAATGTGTTGGTCTCTAATCTTTCAGGTCCAGTTGTGAGCATAAGTTCATATAATGAGTTGGTCTCTAATGTTTCAGGTCCAGTTGTGACTCACCACTTCATATTAGTTGGTCTCTTATGTTTCAGTTCCAGTTGTGAGCATCACTTTATATCAGTTCGTCTGTAATATTTCAGATCCAGTTGTGACGCACCACTTCATAAAATGAGTTGGTCTCTAATCTTTCAGGTCCTGTTGTGACACACCACTTCATAAAATGAGATGGTCTCTAATGTTTCAGCTCCAGTTGTGAGCATAACTTCATATAATGTGTTGGTCTCCAATGTTTCAGCTCCAGTTGTGACGCACCAAGTCATGTAATGAGTTGGCCACCATATAGCTGGAATATTGCTGAGTGCGTCGTTAAACAACAAACAAATAATGAGTTTGTCTCTAATTTATCAGCTCCAGTTGTGAAACACCTTTACATGTGAAAAAATGAGTTGTTTTCTAGTGATGTAGCTGCAGTTGTGACGAACCACATCAAATTATGAGTTGGTCTCTACCTTTTCAGGTCTAGTTTTGTCGCACCACTTCCTACTATTATATGAGCTGGTTTTTATGATTCAAATCCTGTTGAGACGCATCACATAGACGAAGCAGATTATTTTTCCAGAAAGAATCATTTTTTTCAATATTATGGTTTAGACTCGGCGCTACCTCAACTCCAAATAGTTTCTATAGTCACAGTGACTTTTACTGAATGCAAATATGTCCTTCTACAATTGTAGGTTATGCCCAGACGACCAAGGTGCTTGGACATGGGTTACACATTGCAACTGTCCGTGGTCACGTGGGCCCCATTCTGAGAAAGCCATGTTATGCTGGACTTTCCCTGTGAAGAATGTGGTCAGTAGATATAGGGGTGTATTTTGCTGGTCCGAATGTTCCGAGTAGTGGAGAAAGTATAACCTTCCGCATTCATGGTGAAGTGTAAGAATGAGTTGCGGGTGCTGTCCACACCCAATGATACCCCAGTTACCGTAGAAAGACAGTTGTAGTGTCAGCTGAGGTCGTCTGGAAGTCTGATCTCTGGAGCACACATAATGATAGATATTAAAAAGCTCTAAGCTTCAGGTTAAAAGACCAACCGTTTGACCATTTATTTACCCCAATGTCAGTGCAAACATTTGGAGTTATGGACCTCTGTGGTGTGTAACTTTTGAAGAGGTTCATAACGATTTGCGTATTACTACCAAAGTATCATTGTGAAAACAAAATCAATACTCTATAGTCTCTATTTTGAAATGTTCCACCTCCAGTAACGATGTGTTAGTCTTTTAATGTTTTAGATCCAGTTCAGACGTGCAAAATCCTATTTTAATGAGTTGGTCTTTCAATGTTTCAGATCAATTTGAGAAGCGCCACTTCATAAAGTGACTTGTTCTCATATGTTTCAGTTCCGGATGTGAGGCGCCACGTCAAATAATGATTTGGTCTCTTGTGTTTCATTTCCAGTTGGAACGCACCACTTCATAACACCCGTGAAGATCCGCGGTAGAATAGGTCTTCAGCAACCTGTACTTGCCATAAAAGGCGACTATGCATGTCGTAAGAGGCGACTAACGGGATCAAGTGGTCAGGCTCGCTGACTTGGTTGAGTCATGTCATCGATCCCAATTGCGTGGATCGATGGTCATGATGTCAATCACTGGATTGTCTGGTCCAGGCTCGATTATTTACAGACCGCTAATATTGCAGATAAATAACAAATAAATAAATAAACAAACAAACAAACAAATATTTACTTTTCGAACCAAGCTTGCGCATTATCACACTTACCACTCTCAATCTTTAAGGGCACTTTCGCAATGTTGTGAAGGTGTTTCAAAACCAACCTTCATACTTGTTCGTGGCCAACACGTGTCATTCCGGGATAAGCCGAATCAGGTGACGGAAAGGGGCGAATCATGACGAATACTTTCATTTATGGGTTAGAGAAATTGGCACGGGCGTCATGGGTATGAGTAATCGTTGGAAAGATGTAAAAGAAACTTTATCTTTGTCTCACATGTGTATAAAGATATGCGTACATATGAAACACATAAATGATTACGAAATTATTATAAAAACATTTATAACTGTAAATGATTCATCTTCCCGGGGCAAGCATGTCCACTAGCCTATATCAATGACTAAACCAATGTCCAAAAGAAACTTAACACCATGCTTGAAGAGTTACTCAATAACAACAAACGAATGTAGAAAAACAATATATATATATATCATTAGAGTAATAATTGCCCATCAGGTACAGACAATTTCATTTAATTCAATGATAAACGTCCGGTCTGACTGAGACACAAAGACACTGGATCACAGCAGCCGTTTCCATTCTTATCAAAGACCCGGTAAGGCTCGAATTATTTACTTGTTTTCATCTATCTGTGTTTGATGACGAATTTCAAACTTTCCTTCGACTACTAAAACTACTGCCTGCATCACAGACCTTTTTCACACAAGTAGGAAAAGGTCAGCAAAAGCGAAAATTAGCTACATTGTCTACTTTAGAAACACGTTACGGCTTTGGTCGATAATAAGGTAATTTCTTTTACAAAATTCACATAATTACAGCTGTGAATAAAAGCTTTAAAAATCAGTAAAAGCGTGTCTAATTACTAACGTATGTGGGCATTAATACACGCCATAACACGTCGACGCATTGAGGCGTTAGACGTCGGATGAAGTTAGGCGGGATTCTCTAACATTCGCCAATGAGACATTGTTCCAACTCCTGAACGATGGTTGGTGCCACGATTCGTTTTCTTAACTGTCGGTCGAGATGGCCCCATATGTGTTCAATCGGATTCATGTCAGGGGAACATGCTGGACAGGGTAAGACGTGAATGTTGACGTTATTCAGAAAGTTGCATGGTTGTTAGCCTTGCAGTATGCGGCGTAGCATTATCATGCTGTACTTTTCGTGTCACCAAACCTCATTTCTGGCAAATTCACGTTTATTTCACAAATTAAGAATATAAATCGCTCTTATCAAACAAATACGTTAGTTTTGGCACTAGGGATATGTTTAATGTAAATTATTAGACTATACATGTTTTCTTTATTTGGCAACAATCGTAAGTGGGAGACACGTTCTGTCTCAGACTGGTTTACCAGCCCTAGAACCCTTGCGCTGCTCTCCTGCAGCCGCTATCAGGCAACGAGCAGTCAAGCTCTTACCGACTTATTTCCCCATACAAGATTTCGCTGCGGTGAAACGCTGACCAATTTCCGTGTAGCGAGATCTTCCTGTCGAGAGGGTCGGGAACAGACCTGTAGCATGTCGCTATGCGGGAAACGTTGACCCAGTTTCCGTATGGCGAGATATTAACACTTTTGGACAGAGTGTATAATTGACATATCAGGTTACAGACTTAATAAATGCATTCGGTTCCTGTATAGAAGCTTTGATACCATTACGCCTTCGTTTTAAACCAATTCAGCGCTTTGTATTCAAATAGATGATGGCCTATCGTACCTTATCGTAGTAAATTCATACCTAACAACATAAAATTATATTTACATGGTTTCAAATACGTTCATTTTCTTGGAAATTGACTTATTATTATGGAGTGAGAGAGGGAGTATGGTTTTACGCCGCTTTAAGCAATATTCCAGCAATATCACGGCGGGGGACACGAGAAGTGGGCTTCACACATTGTACCCATGTCGGAATCGAACCCGGGTCTTCGGCGTGACGAGCGAATGCTTTAACCACTAGGCTACCCGACCGCCCCTATTATTATGGAAAATGTCCTAAATATATTGTTCACGTTTGGTAATTGTACATGGTAAAACCGTAAAAACATACTCACTCACTCCATGCACGTACCATGGCAGCGTTGTCCGACAATAAAACACTTGTTAACACCTCATGATTATGTTTTACCACATTACTTCATCAGGCCATAGTGTGTCCAGTGCATAACGTTTAACACAAACTGATGAAGAAACGTTACCAAACTGAAATTTGGACACTTTGGGTCCAAACCCCGAATAGTGTTACAAAATGGTTGGGAATCAATCGCCAAAACACAACCAGAACAATGTCCTGCGTGAAGAACGTGCTACAGTGCCAAGTAGTCATACAGACCCTGAAACAGTTATATCCAATACAACCCATGCAAGTCTATAATGTTTGGCAAGTCTAGATTACTGAAGTATTTGATAATGAAGAAAGTCTCTGATCTCCTTTTTATTAAATTTTATAACTATAATTTAACAACTGTTGTTTCTGTAAAATATGTTCATTTCAGAGTCTAGATGTTAGTCTAAGTACCCAGGTCAGTGGAACTTGAGTTTGAAATAAATTCTTGGCTGCACTTACAGCATGCCAACCAACAAAGATATGGGTATAAAAGGAACGATTTACTGTTGCTGGTTTAGCCCCTTAATGCCGAGCGCCAGACATGGTAACAACAAGTACCATTTTTAACGTCTTTTGGTATGACGCGGCCGGGGATTCCAAGCAGATAAAGGTTGAGCTTGTTATTTTGACACAAATCATGAGCTGTGTATATTATTTCAACCACTCCTCCAATAAATCAAATGGTCCAACCCTAATCGTCTCTTCCTGGTGTATCACTGCAATGAAATTGCATCACAATGTTTTGCAGACCATTGTGATGTCACCAGTTACCATGACGTCACAGTCATATGACATCGCTAATCTATCCACTGCTAAAAGGGTAACGCTATTTTTCAGGGCATTATCATATGCAGAGGCCCGAGGTCTTCCATTAACTGCCCGACGAAGGAGGGCAGTTGGAAAGACCGAGGGCTTCTGTAAGTGATAATGCCCTGAAAAATATTGTTACCGTTATTATAGCTAAAATGGATGGAATTCGTTATCAAATAAAAAGAAACAACAATATCGGTTTTGAAACATTTACTGCAATCAACACGAATGTCACTGACCCACTTTTACAAATATGGAAACGTCATAGAACAAACCAGATGACGTCACTATTGAACGTGACGTCACCTATCCCTATCATATGACGTCACCTAACAACAGGCGTGATAATGGCCCGTCGTCAAGCAATATGAGGGCATTATCAAGTTACAGTGGCCCGCTCATTTCTGATAACATGCAGGCGGTTTAATGATAATTCTATCCATTTTAACTATAATAGTTTTTACACTCTAGGCCCTGCTTATTAGGGGAGTTTATATCAAACGCGTTTATTCCACGGGACTCCGACCTCGTTTATGAATGCAGTACCGGAGGTGACCACATATGAGGCATAACAAATAGTGGCACATATAATGTGTAATTACTCAACAAGTTATGCATTCGAACGTTATTATGTTTCTAAATGTGTTTGTGTTGAAGCAGCATTCTGAATAACATTCTGTTCTTTATTTGCAACATTTTTGTGAAAAGTCTATGAGACATGGGTAATTGAAATATGGCCTTATGGGTAATTGAATAGCAAAACATCCAACATAAAACATGTTAATTTTGCAGTCTCTAGTAACAGTTATTTCTTCAAATTCTCGATCTTTTGTTAGTTTTTCAATTTTAGTTTTAATTAGACATTGAAATCCTTGACATTTGTTAAAAGTTTACCGCAATAATGAGAGGGAGACAGTGATGCTGCCAGTCCCCTTTTTCGACGGGGGATTCCGGGGTCTATTTAGAGGGTATTCGGGATTCTTAAAGTAAACTACGTTTATAACGAACTACGGTTATAACGAACTAAAATTAGTGATCCCTTTGAGTTCGTATTAACCGTAGTTTACTGTATTTGGTACGCAGATTCAACATTCTCAAAACAATGGTGTATGTAACACATTCCTTTATTATGACATCTATATTTATTCAGTAATGTAACTTCATATCGCAGTCTTGTAATGCCTGGGAAAGTTTCCGGCACAACGACACTTATAAAATAGTGACCAACTCGTGTCATTCCCGGCCACGATTCGTGTTGACATATTCATATAAAACTCAGTTAAAACTCGATTTCCGTCATTCACAACAAGTAACTATGTGTTTTGTAAAGGTAACGTTACACATACTTGTATCAGTGTATGATTAACACCGGCGAAATATGCTGTGTTAACAAAGTTTCGGACAACACTTAGCACTATCTGTTTTCAAACCAATGTAATACTTGCAATTTATGTTACACCCTCTGAAGGAAAAGTAATAGTTTACATCGGTACGCAGTTTTATATTTAGCAGTAAACCTAGTGCCGCGCGACCATAATTCTCTTGACGGCCATGTTTGTTTGTTGTGTAGCGCTACACTCCCCAATATTTAACGTCTTCAAGGCCATATTGGCCTACCTACATACAGTTTTCACACAAAAGCTAAATAGGTAAAGGAAGTACAGCTATAAATGTGCAATTTGTCTTTATTTATTTTTATTTACGTAATAATCATATTTTATACAGAATTTTATTAAGTTTTCTACAACAATTGTTCGCTTATCACACATAAGATTACAAATGATTCTAAGGTATCGTTATCCAAATATTACTTAGGACCATTTTTCTTTCTTAGCTCTTTATACAAAGGACACTTTATGACATGAACCTCTTCTTCGACACTATTTAAGTTGCAAAATGTGCATATTCTGTCTTTTTTCTTAGTGTATGTCGGCGACCAATATCTATGTCCTGTCCTATCCGTGCTTAGTTGTGCTAAATATCTCCTGAAATGAAATGCTAATGTATTCAGTATATATCGTACATATATTCCAGCAGTAATTTTTTTAAAAGATTTACATTCTCTGGAAACTAGCATCGATAAAAACACTTCCCCGTTTCTCTTCTCCGCTACTGCATGTCAGCCATTTTTTGCGGGCTGTGGCAAAAGTAGGCCTAAGTGTTGTTGTAGTTCGGCGAAATTCGGAAATTAACGGATATGACCGAATGTGTTCGGTTGGCAATGTTGTCGGTTGTGTGGTGATTCTAATGTTCGTTTGTTGTTTAAGAAGCACTCATATGACGGCGGTCTGTAAATAATCGAGTTTGGACCACACAACCCAGTGCTTAATAACCTGAACATCGATCTACGCAGTTGGGATACGATGACATACATTGATTAACGGAGTCAGTGAGCCTAACCAGTCGATCCCATTAGCCGCCTGTTACGACAAGCATGGGTTGCTGAAGACCACTTCCTAAACGGATGTTCACAGGTCCGTGACGGTCATATGCTGGCGAGGTCGACGGGTCAAATACGGTATTGTCACGGTTAACAATAGTACACGATCGGATAGCTCCGGTGAAAAGAGACCTCTGAGGTGACTCGCATCTACTGAACAATATAAATATATAAAATGCATGTGTAAGCTTCTTTATATAATCTTTGGGGCTTACGGAAAGGTTGTCCGAAAGTTCTGATCGATCTAACTCCATTCTTGACCAACTCGTGTTATTCCGTCACGAATCTTTCGGCCAACCTCGCCCTAATCCGTTACCAAATAGAGTGCCTATTTTCACCGGAAATAACCGATCGTGTTCAGAAAAAGAAGGGCGCTGTTTACGGAAAGGGGCGAATGCTCACGAATGTTCCGGAGCACTTGGCGGGTTTTACGGTTATCGTCGAGAGAAGGACGCGACACTGTTGTGTTGTCGGCGGTGAATGTCGTACATAACACGACTTAGCCGACATCGTTTTCCTTCCGGACAATATGTGGACAAGTAGAATCAGTAGAGAAAACAACTGACAGTGAGACCGTCTACCTGTCATCAGAACAATTCGAGGGGAAAAGAGGACCTTCTGTCGAAGTGAATCTGCCTTCTTTTCCAGCACTAAACCTTCAAAACTACCGAGGTAAATATTTTTAACATACAGGCCTATCAGTTGATATGATTATAATTAATTAGCATGAATTTCCAATGTCGTACTGGCAGTCAGATCATTATCGTGTTCAGGCCTAGCTCTAAGGCAATTTAACAAAGAAAAAAACACAAAGAACGCTAAGGTCGGTAAGGAAAGAATACAAAGCCAACAATGCAGTTAACCGGTATCATCTTCTCGCTTCACGGATCTCACGTGCCTCTTTCAATCCTTTATAGGGTTATTCGTGTTAGGGTAGGTTACCCCCAGCCTTCTCCCAAGCCATTCGATCCCTTTCCCGACCAAGCAACAATTTACAATCATCTTGGGTCAGGTAGCCCTTTCCTGTCATTTTTTTGTGTTTTGCACTAGCCATTTTCTCCTTGAAACTTGATAAACATTGTAACATTTTCCTCAAATTACATTAGCTTGATTAATTAAAGCAAACACTATAACCCTAGTCTGTCATACAGACCCTGAAACAAATATATCCATGCAAGTCGATAATGTTTGGCAAGTCTAGATTACTGCAGCATCAGGAAAATAAAGAATGTCTCTTGGATCCTTTTTATCATATTTCATAAATATAGTTTAACAACTGTAAAATATGTTCATTTCAGAGACTATATGTTAGTCTAGCTATAATAACCCATACCCTACCTCACCACTAACCCTGGACTAAGGGTCGTAAAGGGGTGTTTGATTGTCAAATGGTGCCCAAGGATTGTGATGGGGTGATTACATGTAAACAACTGGGTGCTGACCACTTGATAAATAATCACTAATTAATTGCGAATCTCCCCTGGTAAAGTGTTGGCTATTTAGATGAACCTGTTAATTAGTCTTGCTTAGCTTCAAGCTGACGTGAGTGTGATCTTCCACACTGCTATGAGGCGCTGTTTTACTATTTATTCCCTATTTCATTATATCCATTATGACCATACCTCATTTATTCATATCACAAGTTCAAATTGGAGATATTAAAAAATCCAATGTATTTTTAGATATCACTTAATTGGATTATTGATATAAAAAATCAATTATTGATGTCTCAAATTTTATTATTGGATTTCCCAAAATTAATTATTGATATCACATAGCGGTAATTGAATTTATATCATTATAAACCTCCGGTGACATCATCCTATTGTTCTCCAGACGGGTTAAATCTCATAAACAGGGATGTTGTAATGTCCCTGGGATTTTATATAATATCCCCAGGATTTTATAGGATATTCAAGTCATATTTGCTATACAATGTGTTATAATATCCCAGGGATTTTACATAATGTCCTGGGTATTTTATTGATATAACTTCCGTTCAGATTGTAACATGTAATGAAATGTAAAATCAAATGACAAATGTTTTCTGTATATTCCCGAGGATCGAACTCGCAACCTTCATATCTGTAGCCCAGTGAGTGTACCACAAGGCTGCAGAGGTGTTGATAAGCCATACTGGTTTTTAGAAAACCCTTTCCCTCGGAAAATCTCTCGAGGCAAGCCCCTCGGTATTTAATCCCTCGGGATGCAGGTTTTAAATATCATAACAACCCTTGGACATGTTTTATCCTATACTAAAATACTTATGACTTTTAGATATAACAAATATGATTTAGTGATATCATAAAATACATTTTTAGATATCACAAATTCATATCTAAAATTCAAATTTGTGACATCAACATGATCAATAATTCATTTTGTGATGTCAATAAATGAATTACTGTCGTAAAATATCAGGAATAAATGGTAAAACGGCACCTCATACACTGCTAATTGAAATAAAAAAAAAGTGTGCCTGCTAAAGTGTACTACTTAGCATACAAATAGTCAGAGCCAATACTTATGAGAACGTCTGTGACGCCCGAATGTAGTCAGTGTAGTGACTAGACTATGTGGAACGTCTGTGACGCCCTGAACAAAATGTAATAAAATTAATAAGCCCTCAAATTTTACAAACCTGATTAATATTTGATTAACATAGTAACAAGCTGGTAACAGCTCTTTTTTGTAAAATTAACCCAAAGTATACTTTTTGAAAAATGAATGTAGCTACCCTGTCTACTTCGTCAATGCAATCAATATTAACAATATCACCAATTAATTTAAATGATTGTAAGATTATTCATGTAAAATATACTGATTGTTATTTACAACTAAGACTTGAGGGGCGGTCAGGTAGCCTAGTGGTTAAAGCGTTCGCTCGTCACGCCGAAGACCCGGGTTCGATTCATGACATGGGTACAATGTGTGAAGCCCATTTCTGCTGTCCCCCGCTGTGATATTGCTGGAATATTGCTAAAAGTGGCATTAAACCATACTCACTCACCCACTCACTAAGACTTGAGTACCCTACCCACAGTCCCATCTGTGATATATACTCCTCACAAAAAGTTAAGCAACAAATCTATTATGTGTCAGTCCATGTTCATATATTCAAATACCTAAAAACTGACAAAAGCAATATAAAGAAAGAGCACAAACACCCATTGTCCTCAAAGGGAACTGAAAAGCGTTTATGCCTAACAGGTTCACAAATGATCAAAAACAGTAGCATGAAAACAGTCGTGCAAAATGTGCTGCACTGAAAGATGAAAATCTTTAAATTTGAGTTTAAGTCATTTTGAAACAATGATCCAATGTTCAGTAACGTGTATGTCCGCCATTGGCTTGAATGCAAGCTTCTACACGTCTTGGCATTGACCAGATAAGCCTAAGGTCGTGTTCAGCAATTGCACAGTTGGCGTATCGTTCATTACGGTTTCTCCACACACATGCCCTACCATCGTTGAAGTCAAGGCAGAATCTTGACTCGTCTGTGAAGATAGCGTTACGCCAGCGATTGACCCTCCAGTTACGGCGTTGATTGGCCCAAGCAAGTCTCTGTTGTCGATGGTGTGCAGGCAGTGGGATACATCGTACTGGTCGTCTGGACCTCAGATCCTGAGTGTGAAGTCTGTTTCTTACTGTCTGTGTTGAGACTCTGTTTCCTGCAACTGTCTGAAGGTCATTCTGGAGAGATCTGTCCGTAGTAAACCTGTTTCTCCGGGCTAGGGTGGCTAAATACCAGTCCTCACGAGGAGTTGTCACCCTTGGACGACCTGTGCGTGGTCTCTCTGTCATCAGACCAGTTTGATGGTATCAAGTTATCGCTCTTGAGATGACACTGCGGTGGACATTAAAATGATTGGCAACAGCAGTTTGGGTGAGACCCCCCTGTACCATTCCAACAATCTGAGCAACCTCAGTTGGCGTTAAGTGACGCCTAGCCATGTCTAAAGTGTTAATGTCGACAAATTGCCCTTGCTGGCAGTTTTTAAGCAATCAGGGTGCATGGGTGAAGTGTGTAAAACTTACATGTCGTGCATTGTGCATGTGTGTTTTGAGGGTGGTTGTGTTCAGGCGATGTTATCAGTGTTATCAGGAAAATCTACATGGAAAAGGCTTTAAGTCGCGTATTTGTAGGTAATTCTCCTGCCTGAATGTGTTCTCATTGGATGGCATTCAACACTGATGAGAATGTTGCACGGAAAATAATACTTGTTGCTTAACCTTTTGTGAGGAGATTTGTGATCGAAGTCATACTCATATAGGCAGTTTCTTTCATGATGTTAAAAATAAAAGCAGAAAATATATTCTGAATCTGAACAATTGGGATCAGCGTTGTCATGGAAATAAGACAAAGCGGTATTGTCCTGATTGTTGTCTTCTGTTACAGGACCTGGATCTTGTCCCACCTGATGCTCTCTTTGAGAACAGGAGACTTCAGCAACAGCTCATCTCACTGTTTGGGAAATTGAAAGCGACTCTGCCAATAATTTGAAGCTGAATTGATATGTCACTGACAGAGTAAATGTTGTTAAATTATGAACAATAGCATATAAACTGGCAAGTTATGCACCAAACCTTTTGTCTGATTGCAAATGTATATAGAGCTGCTTGGCTGCAATCAGACTATACGCTTAAACGTGCCATGATAGTTCACACGGGGGTTTGGTGTGGCTAGCTCGTACCCCAAAGTATAGTGCAATTTGTGATATCGCTTGTGATTACAATTATCTCTATAGTGCAAACTGCTTACAATTACGCATATGTTTGACTTTATTGCTTATCAGCACTTGCTTGGCAAGTCACCGGTCGTTGACCACAGGGGTACACCTCCAATAGTTAGACGTCTGTGTAAGGCATTGTTGTGTCTTACTATATATCTCAGTATTGTGAATAATTATATTGTATTTAGTTGACATCAATTACTTATAGACTAAAAATGAACAGGTATAGGGTTACTAGTGCTTTCAGAAATTCCATCAATCATGGTGAAACTGTCACCATTACGCAGGAGCAGGTGAGGACATGGGCTGAATGGTCCTTGTTCTTTGCACAACTGTTGACTTTATACTGTGAAGTTGACATGCCTGAGGTTATTTACTTAGAGGTACCAGAATTAATAACTCCATATATTCATAAGGAGATTTTGGCAATCTTCAGTTATGATATAAAGGAAACTATTTTCGACAACCGGTTGCCAATCGCCACCACTATGAGAAATAGAAGGTACCGAGGATTTCAAATTCGACCCATAACCATGGTCATATATGGGATGTATTTTGGTTTCTTTGACATAGTTAAGTTGGGATTATGCGGCATGTTGACACCGTCTAATGTAGGAGATTCTCTAATAATATGTTATGCTTCACCCTATCGAGAAAATTTGATGCCCTTCTTCAATGCTTACTTGCGAGGAGCTGGGTATACTACCGATCAAGTCAATAAGTTTTGTGTATTTTGGGATGAAGGAAATTTAAACATTCAGCTTAGGTTGCGGTGGACACCACTTGCCCACACTGATCATTTCCCTTTCCACAATACCTGGAAAAGGTGTGGATATGGCCTGGAGGACTTGCTTGGTGTAGACCGTTATGCAAGTAAGGGCTACGAAGTACAGCATTGTGCGTGGTGCATAAACACAGCTATAAATCAGGAATATTAATTAGAAGACTGCCCATGGAATTCTAAAATGATATTATATTTTTATTGTAGATGTGTCAGACAATGTCAGAAGCATGGTCTGAAAGGAAATTTTGGGAAGGGATCATTAACAATTACAGACAGTTGACATATGGACAGATGTTAGTTTCTGCCCATGCTTCTAAATTGACGGAACAATTCCCTAATGTAGTGAAACTAATGGAAGTCGGGCGCATTTTGCCCGTATCCAGCGTAGAGTGTGAGCGAGGTTCTTCTAAACAAAACCTCATCAAGACTCGACTAAGGTGCTCTTTGACGACGGAAACATTGGACAGACTGATGCGGATTTCAATTTCCGAACCAAGACTGAAGGACTTTGACCCTAGAACGACGCTATGACGATGGAAGGGCAAACGAAACAGACATTTGTGCAGCGGCAACGAATCGATAGCCAAGATATTGAAACCCCCCATTGCAAATGTCCAATTGGGATTTTAAATTTTAAAACGTTTGTACCATGCAACATGTGCCATGTATGTGTTGATTATTTCGAAAAAGGTTGAATTTGAGCTAAGGGATAGTATTGCTGGGACATTAGGCAGGATGACAGAACAGGACAATGGACATTTGTTTGTCGACAGCAATAATACACTTCGGTGTGAAGTATGTCAGGTCAGGATGGATGCTAACATACGAGGGGATATATCGGATACTCTGGTGTACTATCCTATTTTGAGTCCCAAAGAAGGTCCTGGACTACCACCAGCTATGCTATGTGGTGGAATGAGTTCCAATTCCTCATTCCAGAACTCCAGATGGACGATCCTCTCGAACATCAGGACTTTTATGCTACAATATCAGAGTATCAGTTAGAATTGCCTGACGCTTCAGAAAGTCAAACTTTCCACTATCGTACTTATAGGGATGAGCAGCCTCATTCTACAAGAACCGCCTCCATGGTCTAGTGGTAGAGCGTCCACCCGGAGAGCCGAAAGGTCCGGGGTTCGATCCCCGGCCATGTCATACCAAAAGACATTAAAAGATGGTACTTGTTGTTACCCTGTCTGGCGCTCGGCATTAAGGGGCTAAAACAAGGACTGGTCGGCTCGGAGTCAGTATACTGTGTCTGAGTGGGGTATTCATGTTAAACTGCGGCATGGTATCTCAGTGAGCTAGCACTGTAAATCGGCATCAGTCCGGACTAGTACAAGCAGCCACACAAACACACGTACATGCACGTCGCTATAATCTTGGACGTGACGTTAAACCCCATTTCAACTCATTCTACAAGATGGTGGAGAGCCGCTTTCCATAAAAAAAATTCTCATTTAATGGTACATTACTGGCCTTATTCAGACCAGTTTATTCGAAGTGGATTTTTCCCAATAAGAGCGAGTCCGCCTGTTGTGGTCCCTAATGTAGTTGATAGTGACAGTGACAGCAAAAGTGACGCTTCATCAGACACAGGTCTACATTTTAGAGTTAACCCTGATGACTTGGACTGGTTAATCTAGGGAGTAATAGAATACATAAGTAGGACATTGATGATAAGTTGTTAGTTGGTGTTGTAAAATTATTGTGATTTTTGCCTGAAGAAAAATGCTCATATGTCTATATATATATATATGAAATTAAAACGTTGAGAAGATGTTTTATTTTTACCAATCTGCATCTACCGAAAAACAAACAACTGAAAACTTTACAAAGAATAATAATTTGATTATGCCTTTATAAGCCTTCACATGTTATTATTCTCAGATAGGTACAACCCAAGACAGATCCTATCTGAGACATTACATTGTAAAATTTCATAGTATTGATTTTTCTGGTCCTCAGATGCATACACACACAAGTTGTTACATATTGATTACATATTGATATTGTACTACTGTATTTACATTTCATATTCTATTATCATTGGTCAATCGCATGGGACATGCTCTACAACAGGAAGGGCATGTATAACCAGGGTATTTTGATACTTATTTAATATTTACTTAAAACATAGATGGATATGAGTGAGTGGGTGAGTTAGGTTTAACGCCGCTTTTAACAGTATTCCAGTTATATCGCAGCGTGTCAGCTTAATGTGGGAGGAAAGCCCGAAGTGATGCAGGTCTCAGACGTTTACCACTTCGGTGAAACCCACGAGCACGGGTATGGTGCTGACAAACCTAGAAACATAATCGGGGCGAACCTGGATTCGAACCCACAATCATAGGTTTCTGGCGTGCCCAAGGGACGCAATTCTGCACAGCGAATCGCGGCGCCTTAGACGACTGGGCCACCCGTGCCCCCCAGATGGATATGAGAGAAGTGACTGTACAGGGTGAGGGTATCACTCCCAGGGCAAATGATTATTGATTTTGCTTCTTTTAAGTGATAGAGATAACTTTTCATTAGTACAATGAAATTAGTAGAATCCGGTCTTGCAATATAAGTACCAGAGGGGAAATCAATGGATGGAACAAACTGTCAGTCTTGAAATGATCAAATATTTCTCACTACTACTGCTTGATTGGAATGTCTGATTAACATGATTAAGTATCTTTTAGGCGCCTTCCAGTTTGACAGAGTGTTGGGTGTTTGTCATAAAGAGGTTGAATTATGAGTATGTTATTAAGAGTATATCGGTTGACCAATGAGTTAGGAAATTAGCTGAAGGTTTGGTTAAGAAGGGCTTGATAGAAAAACTGATTGGAACGGAAATTGGGGTTCATATGGAGGTGAGCGTTAGGACTCATTTCACAATACTATTTCGGTGGGAGGAGCAAAAATTATCATGAATAGTATTTAGTGAGTTGTCCAGGAGTGGTGCGGGGAGTCAGGAGCATACAGCTGAACAGAGAGGTTCTCTGTAGATTAGGATCCCAGGTCAGAAAAGAAATAGAGTTAAACGTTCATCAGAAAAACTATCAGGTTCTTCAAAGCATCATCTAGGTATATTTTGTACTTAAGTAATACAGGCAACAAGAAGATAACTGAGGACCTTGTGTGTATATTTACAATAACTACCATCACCAATAAATGGACTTAAGCAAACCATCTGACTTGTGATTTTGAGAGAGAGCTACATCATCCCCAGGACCAAAGAGTGGTTAGCTAGAGAAAGTGACCAAGGGTAGAGTGAGTGAGTGAGTATGGTTTTACGCCGCTTTTAGCAATATTCCAGCAATATCACGGCGGGGGACACCAGAAATGGGCTTCACACATTGTACCCATGTCGGGAATCGAACCCAGGTCGAACGCTTTAACCACCAGGCTACCCGACCACCCCGACCAAGGGTAGAAGGGTACAGTACCCGAACCTAATGTTACACATTACCTGTAAATTTCATTGTTTTTTTCTGGTCCTCAGATGATACAGTCACAAGTTGTTACATATTGATTTTGTAATATTGTATTGCTAAAAGTAATGTGTATACGAATATATATATATATATATATATACATATATATATATATATATATATGTATGTATGTATGTATATATATATATATATTTGCCATAATAATTCATATATTTAACGGTACATTCTATTATCAAGTCTTTGGTCAATTGCATAATTGCATGGGACATGCTCTACAAAAGGAAGGGCATGTATAACCAAGGTATTTTGGAAAAAAAAGGTTTTAATATTAACTTAAAATGTGGTTTATGAAATTTTATAAGGTTCTAGGTTCAAATATGAAATGGACATGAGATGGGGTGATTGTACTGGGTGAGGTCAAAAGATTATTGATTTTACTTCTCTGGGAGATCGAAATAGCATTTAATGAATATTGAGGAAATACCAAGATTTGGTCTGGAAGTATAAGTGCCAGAGAGAAAAGGAAAAGATTGAAGATTTAAATACATGATCACTCGTGACTCCAATATATATTTTTGTGATAACAGCTGCTTGAATTGGAATGATCTGATTGGGAATTCTTCAGTCTGACAGGGTATTTGGTTTTCATCTTAGGGTTGCTTGAATTATGAGAACCGTATTCGACGTAATAACCGCCCACTCTAATAAGCGCCCACGGCGATATTTGCTAATATATTGGCTAGTGAACAATCCCAATTAGCACCCTTCTGATTGACTTATTTATTCACGTGAAATACGCAATGTGTGTTATATGCATTCTTAATTATGTGCAATTAAATTCTGGAAAAATATATCTGTCGCATATAAACATTTCAGTCCAGCAGCATAAACCACGAAATTTATCTTTCAACTCTGTTTTTTTTCCAACAAAATAATACTCTAATAAGAGCCCCCTATTTCTAATTTTGAGAGTGCCCTGGGACTTATTACATCAAATACGGTATGTACAATTGACCAACGAACGGAGGTAGTTAACGGAGATGGTTTAGTCAGGAGAGTTTGATGGTACAACTGATTGGAATGGAAATAGTTGTTATTATGGAGATGAGCGTTAGGACTCATTTCGCATGACACCAAACATTTCAGTGGGAGGAGCTAAAGTTGCCCAGGAGTGGTGGGGGATTCGGAAACTCACGGCTGAACAGAGAGATTCTCAGCCACCGAGGTAAGATCGCTGACTTTGTGTGCTGGCGATTAGGTGCCTCACTCTGGCAAGTGTGGGTTCGAACCCCGGACGGGACTCAACTCCAAAAAGTATGAGAATCTGTACTTCACTGAGAAAGTGTTGTCCCAAATATAACATTTGTTACATTTGACCACTTTCTAAATGTCATGCTACAAGCCCCAGGTGTTCTTGAGCTAGTGTACAAACAACATTCACGACTGTTCCAATAAATATTTTTATTCACATATTTCCATCTGTACAAGTAAAACAGGTGTCATTAAACATGGGTAGGGAGCCACACAGTAATGTACAGCTGTGTTATCTCTCATTTGATGTTCACAAGCCTCTCCAGGCAAAGATCTCTTGTCTTCACTAAAAACCATCAACAGCTCTGAACAACATGGACGGAATGGACTTAATGTGGAGGATCTCCACACATTTGTAACATACATGAACAGGGTTAGAAACTGATAGTTTTTGTCCACTAGTCCTTATAATGATAACATATAGCAAAACCCTTAAAACGGGCCAATTTCTACTAGTCCTTAGGATACCTTATCTATTGGGCAGATTGGGAAGGACTGCAGGACTAGTGCCAATTTCTAACGCTGATGAATATACTACTCAAAAGAAATTAAGGGCCAACTGCTTCTTTCAGATAACTATAGTGAATCTCTCATGCCATTATAGTCTATGCTTTCATAAAAGAACCGGACATTCCTTAACTTCTTTTGAGTAGTATACTATTCCTTCATCTTCATCAATGTATATATAGTATGCAACATCAGGCGCATGTTTCAAGATCAAATTCCAAATCAATCTGGATTTGAAAATATGGATGGATTCCTTGCAATTATCTTAATATTAAACATTTAGTGGTTTCCTGGTTCAAAATATTTTAGCCAAACCTCAAGGACGAAACCCCTTAATTTGTAACGATGACTCCTCAACCTCTAGTACTGATGAACAGCCGTGTGATGAAAGATACATGATCAGGGCTGATATAGAATAACACTTGTCTGTTACAATGGCTATGTAGAAACAATGACGGCGTGTGAGTTGAGGAATGTAGAGTCCTACTGATTGGTGATGACTGAATGCGTGGTCATTACTGCTGAGTTACTGTCAGCAGTGTCAAACATCGCGTACCACTCAATACAAGCGGTACATCACAACAGCGATTTCTTGCTGCTGGGTGTCTGTTAACATCACAGTCAATGATATTCTGGTCCGGGTAAAACAGCATACTGATGGTAACGCACTGTACATAACAAGTCACAATACTAGGATTTCATATAGTAAACAAATATAGACAAGAGAAACCTAATCAGATCCTATTGTCCGGATTGTTAGGTTAATGACGATTCTAAAAAACAGTAGTTTTGCGTGGCATTGGCTCCTTTGTTTTCTTATGTTTCGTAACACATACTACTCAAAAGAAGTCAAGGACAACCCGATTCTTCGATATTACTACAGTAGAACATGGATATAACGAACACGGATAGAGTAAACAAATTGATACAACGAACTGTTACAAAATCCCCGATTTATGTCCTATATATTATCATATAACTTACGTACTTAACAGACTCTCTGCAGCGAACTAACGGACATAGTGAACTGATATCTGACCAACGGCAAGGCCCATTTACCACTAATTAGTGACGTGTATAGCGAACTGAGAAATCTCACTCAGTGTCAAGTGTCACTGACAATTGGCTGTTCGCAATCTGCGTTAATCAACACCACGAATCAACACAATCAGCAGTGACGGATCATCCTTGCATTGTGTTACTCTTACCTGGACATGTAATCTTGTCTGTAAAACAAACATTAAACATATACATTTTACGAGATTGTGTCCAAGTGTCATATACTATCCTGGTGGGCAATAGTAAGAGGAATTTGATAACAATGTTCGAAAAATGTTATGAACTTAATGTTATCAAAGGAATGTTATAAAATGTAATCAATTGAATGCTATGAAGTGATCACTGCTAATACAAGTCAATGCTGCAATTACGTATATTGTGTTTTGTTTTATCCAAGATGGCGGACGTGTCCGAGCAAAAACATATATAACGAACAACAGATATAACGAACTGATTTCTCTGGTCCCTTGTAGTTCGTTATATCCATGTTCTACTGTAATACTCTACTCAAATAAGTTAAGGACAACCCAATTCTTTCATTCTATTTATATACTACTCAAATATGTTAAGGACAACCCGATTCTTTCATATTACTATAGTTACTGTCATGGTAGACTTCTCAAAAGAAGTTAAGAATGACATATTACTATAGTTAATGTGTGATGGATGACTTCTTTTGAGGTGGATAATTCAACCATGAATAAAGATTTTTTTATTATGTCTGTGTATTAGTCCAGCAGACTTCATCAACATCAGGGTGGCACTGTAAGCTGTGCCCATCAACGGAGACAAGGTCCTACCGTCAATCCTGTCTTCACTCGTACACATACAAGGCACAGCAGTATCGTGTGATTACACAAGAAGTCAGAAAATGCTTCTCATCAAGGGATGACGGCCTCGCTACCAGGCCTGTGTTAAACATCAGGCACGAACACAGTTTGATCTTATCAGCAACGATGTCTGCATGTTTTAGGCCAGGAAAGGGAAGATAACTCTTTCACTGAAAAAACATGGCAACCTTGACTTTCGTCATTCTAATATTAAAACCAGATATCATGGCGGAAAAAGTCAACCAATAAACACTGCACTGATCAAATATTCATGTGATCAGAGACCATCGGTATATGGTCTCTGATGTGATGTTTGAAACTACTGGGCCCATAATGAGAAACATTTGGTTAACACTTCATGGCCTTATCTTCGCTATGAATGTGTTTCAGCATACCCGGGTACATCCGTGGCTCACCATGGCAACAAGCCATTTTAAAAAATAAATCGAAAGTACCAATTTTACTAAATTTGAGGACATTCAACATGTTCCCAAACCCTCCTCTGTACCCCGTTGTGTTGTGTGTTGGTAGCTGCTATAGAATCAGTCTCTCCTGGTCGTCAGTGTGGTCTTCAGGCTTGAAGGAATTATCCAGGCGATTCTCCTCAGCAAGGGTGCGGAAATGCTGAAAATGACATAAGCTCCATCATCATTTACCGCAAAACATTAAATCACCTTAAAGTCAATCCTTTGCCCCATACAAACCCAACACGATCACATAACTGAGTTAATAAGCAAGGTTTTGGGATGCAGTTAATTTGAAACTAAACAAATACCATTTTTACATTTTTAACAAAAATGGACACAAACACACATTTCAAAATGGCTGCCATGGCAGATCGGTGTGGGTGTCATCATTGGTGGGGTCATCTTCCTGAGGCAAGGGAGTTAGCTTACTGAAAGTCCAGTTTCAACACACGCCGAAATAGGCTGCAATTTCGTGGTTTGATCGTAACGTCACCAGTGGCGATTACAGGTTGTGTCCCTTCTATTGACAATCAGATTCAACCTTCTGTATCACTTGCATTTGATTCAAACAAAATGGCAGCACCCAGTCAATAATCAAGATCTTTCTTGTAATAACATTGGCAAATTTACAGCAAATAACATTGGCAAATTCTCAGGCACCGCCCGCATCATCATAAAGTACACCACACATTTCGTTTTCAAAAACTAAAAAAATCGTAACACTTATAAACAATAAAACACACATTTACTTCCATTTACATCTTGCGGCATGGCCATGGCGGCAATAGGAGTTTGTTTGCTTGTTTATGTTGGGAGGCCCTTTCCAGGTTGTTCATTTGGTTTCTTACAAGTTTGGACAAGCCCCCAAAACACAAACTAACAGAAAAAGAAGGCCAAACCTCCTGCTCGCCTTCCCGCCTGCCCGCCCGACCACCTGCACTATATTTTCAAAAGTCATTGTCTGAGAACCAATTCTTTTATTTCTTTAAGCCAAATGGAGACCATTTGCCCAACTGACGCATGTGGGCAAAAATTAATGCGACATAATTGAAACAGATGCAGCGTTGCCGCGCTCTAGGATGATTGGTTTGGTTGGTTGGTTTGTTTAACGCCGCACTCAGCAATATTCCAGCTATATGACGGTGGTCTGTAAATAATCGAGTCTAGACCAGACAATCCAGTGATAAATATCATGAGCATCCATCCACGCAATTGGGATCGATGACATGCATCAACCAAGTCAGCGAGCCTGACCACCCAATCCCGTTAGCCGCCTTTTACGACAAGCATAGTTGCCTTTTACGACAAGCATAGTTGCCTTTTACGACAAGCATAGTCGCCTTTTACGGCAAGCATGGGTTGCTGAAGACCTAGGATGAGCAGTGATGATAGATGCGTTTAGAGCAGGTGTCCCCGGTTGGATGGCATGACGGTGTGGGTCTGTACCTGTGAGTTCTTGAACTCCGAGTACAGGGTGAAGAGCACATGCAGAGCCTGTATCTTCTCGTTCTGGTGGGTGCTGTTACGGTAGATAGGGATGTCCAGCATGGCTGCAAGAGTACATCACAGTCAGTCAAAACTAGGGCTGGGACAACACACCAACTATGACATCCAATACATATCCCAACACCGTGCTGGACAATCATTTTGTAAGCAGTGGCTAACGGCTTTCACTTGGTTGACATACAATGAGGAATTGCTGATTTTATTGTTTTCAGTAGCTAGTCGTATATTGAATCTTGATTGACTGCCATTTTGCTTTCTGTGACGATCAATATCAAATTTTTTTTATGGTCAATAATTAAGTACAGATGAAAAAACTATTCAAATAACTATTGCTATCAATGATATTTTAGTATTTGTGATTATATTATCTGTCTTGTTTTTAAATAATCTTTAGTTTAAAAAAAACTTTTGGTGAGGTCACGTGATAACCAAATATGGGATAATAGTCTCGAACCAAATGTTACAACGCGTACACTTGAGCAGACTCATCAATATAACGCATGAATATTAATTAGACCGTTCACTACGTTAACAGATCGTTTTTATAACAGAAACAAACGTATGTTTTCCATGTATATCTAAAATGATATATATATATATCATCATATTATGAATACGTAACAACTTGTAATGTGTGTGAAAAGTCGTACCAAAATACGCTATTTGAAGGGGGCGTGGCCTAAATGCAAATGTCCGATTGGGATTTTAAATTTTCCGGACCCCTGGTGCTCACGATCTGATATGTACCACGATACGTGTATGTGCTCGTATCTGTAGTGCTTAACCCATATTTTTACCTGGCACAGTGATGATTTACAGTTGGCAGTGTCAAGTATGGCACAAAGGATGAAAATATTTACTTTTTTACTACTGATTTTCACGACTAATTAGTGTTTGGTGTAACAGTCATTAAAGTAAACATTTAAGGTATGAATCGATATTTTTTTACTTATTGTGCAACTGTGATAAATATTTGTATGGTGAAGGCAAATATCGCAATCTCAAATATCAAATGCATCAGCGTATCGTCATACCACTAGTTAAAATATTATGTGTTTCCAATCAAATGAAATAATTGAAGATTGATCAGAAGGTCCAAACAACCAAGCAATTGAATGCAATTTTAAATAATAGAACAAAAACAAATTTGCCCCCTCTTCCAAGATCTCATCTTTTCAGATATTTTATAAAGGTGTATTCACTAGTTACACTTTGGAACATGGAAAAAAGACAAGGAAAGAGTGAGGCCAAAGTCATTTTTGAAAAATAAATGGCTGTGTAAGTATTTGTGTTTGTTTTTGTTTAGTGTGATCTGGATTTACAGAACTGAACATTGAGTGAGTAAGTGAGTTTGGTTTTATGCCGCTTTTGGCAATATTCCAGCAATATCACGGCGGGGGACACCAGAAATGGGCTTCACACATTGAACCCAGAACTGAACATTAAAAAACAGCAGTGTAATGTCCTCCAATTCATTTTGAGGATCAATCTGTTTTGATAAGCAATTCTCCACACAACAACTTACAGCACACAATCTCCACGTACTGGCCCAGGTCACAGTCGAGCTCCGCCGTCGGGAGACCAACCTGGAAACACACGGCACAAACGTCTTTACAACAATACTACAGGAGATATCTAAGCCTTCTCAGAGGCCCTTACTTAGAGTTGGTTGGTTGGTTGGTTTGTTGTTTTACGCCGCACTCAGCAATATTCCAGCTATATGACGGCGGTCTGTAAAATAATCCAGTCTGGACCAGACAATCCAGTGATTGATATCATGAGCATCAATCCGCGCAATTGAGATCGATGACCTGCATCAACCAAGTCAGCAAGCCTGACCACCCGATCCTGTTAGTCGCCTTTTACGACAAGCATTGTCGCCTTTTATGGCAAGCATGGGTTGTTGAAGACCTCTTCTACTACCTACAGGTCCCTTACTTAGAGAAAATGTCACTCAAAATTCCCAAATTTGACTACAGTATTCCCAATTTAGGTTATCACAATTGCATCTACTGTGGTACTTTTAACGTCTGACTGACCACAATAAGGAGTGTAGGAGTGAGTTGGGTTTAACTCCTTTTTAACAGTTTTTCAGTTATATCACGGCGTGTCAGCTTAATGTGGGAGGAAAGCCCGAAGTAATGCAGGTCTCGGACGTTTACCACTTCGGTGAAACCCACGAGCATGGGTATGGTGCTGACAAACCTAGAAACATAATCGGGGCGAACCGGGATTTGAACCCACAATCATAGATTTCTGGCGTGCCCATCGGAGGCAACTCTGCACAGCGAATCACGGTGCCTTAGATGACCCATTCCCCCAAAACAAAATCTCAATTCTGGACACAATACTGTTTTCTAACCTCACTTTCCTGTCACAGTCACATTTTCTGCCATCCAAGATACATCCCGGAACAAGTATGTTTGTACAGTGAATGCTTGTTCTTATGGCCATTCCAGCCAGTTATCTGTGAGAATGTCAATAAACGGGACATCACCATGATTTGTTACTCTTAAGATGAGAGATGAGAACGTCCTGGACCAAAGTCATAAAATCTATTCCAACAACTGACAAATGCATTGTTTTCTTTGCTTGTTTGTTGTTTAATGCCACACTCAACATTATTCTAGCTGTATGATGCGGTGTGTAAATAATCGAGTCTAGGCCAGACAATTAGGTGATTGACATCATGAGCATTGATCTACGCAGTTGGGATACGATAACATGCATCAGCCAAGCCAGCGAGTCTGACCACCCGATCCCGTTAGTCTCCCCTTTACAACAAGCACTGGTTGCTGAAGACCAATTCTACCCCGGATCTCCACAGGGGGAGACAAGCATGGGTTGCTGAAGACCTACCATAACCCGGATCTCCACAGGGGAAGACAAGCATGGGTTCCTGAAGACCTACTATAACCCGGAACTCCACAGGGGAAGACAAGCATGGGTTCCTGAAGACCTACTATAACCCGGATCTCCACAGGGGGAGACAAGCATGGGTTCCTGAAGACCTACTATAACCCGGATCTCCACAGGAGGAGACAAGCATGGGTTCCTGAAGACCTACTATAACCCGGATCTCCACAGGAGGAGACAAGCATGGGTTCCTGAAGACCTACTATAACCCGGAACTCCACAGGAGGAGACAAGCATGGGTTCCTGAAGACCTACTATAACCCGGTACTCCACAGGAGGAGACAAGCATGGGTTCCTGAAGACCTACTATAACCCGGATCTCCACAGGAGGAGACAAGCATGGGTTCCTGAAGACCTACTATAACCCGGAACTCCACAGGAGGAGACAAGCATGGGTTCCTGAAGACCTACTATAACCCGGATCTCCATAGGTGACTGATGTAATGAGATCCCCTGGCAGTTTCACCTGTACTCTGTGAGTCTCACCTCCTTCAGCAGCTCCTCAAACTCAGGCGGCCACTCCTGCATCAGTGTGTCGATGTCGGGCATGTTCCTGAAACATACTGCTACATGTAGACACAGTCCTGTAATATACTGCTACATGTAGACACAGTCCTGAAACATACTGCTACATGTAGACACAGTCCTGAAACATACTGCTACATGTACACACAGTCCTGTAATATACTGCTACATGTAGACACAGTCCTGAAACATACTGCTACATGTAGACACAGTCCTGAAACATACTGCTACATGTACACACAGTCCTGTAATATACTGCTACATGTACACATAGTCCTGTAATATACTGCTACATGTAGACACAGTCCTGAAACATACTGCTACATGTAGACACAGTCCTGAAACATACTGCTACATGTACACATAGTCCTGTAATATACTGCTACATGTAGACACAGTCCTGAAACATACTGCTACATGTAGACACAGTCCTGAAACATACTGCTACATGTACACACAGTCCTGTAATATACTGCTACATGTACACATAGTCCTGTAATATACTGCTACATGTAGACACAGTCCTGAAACATACTGCTACATGTAGACACAGTCCTGAAACATACTGCTACATGTACACATAGTCCTGTAATATACTGCTACATGTAGACACAGTCCTGAAACATACTGCTACATGTAGACACAGTCCTGAAACATACTGCTACATGTACACATAGTTCAGTAATATACTACTTCATTCAAATCATGTTTGATTATGTGTGTGGAAGGTTGAATCTCGTACATACTTGGAGTAGTGGACGTTGGGCGGTGGCTTGGACCGATGTAGTTCTCTGATACTCTCCACCCAGTTCTCGATGTGTTTGGGGTTGCGGTCAGCATTCTCCAGACTCTTCACAACCTGCAGGACACAAACATCGTCACAGCTGTTCTCACTCATCGTAACACGTACATACAACCACAAACATCGTCACAGCTGTTCTCACTCATCGTAACACGTACATACAACAACAAACATCGTCACAGCTGTTCTCACTCATCGTAACATGTACATACAACCACAAACATCGTCACAGCTGTTCTCACTCATCGTAACATTTACATACAACCACAAACATCGTCACAGCTGTTCTCACTCATCGTAACACGTTCATACAACCACAAACATTGTCACAGCTGTTTTCACTCATCGTAACACGTACATACAATCCAAACATCGGCACAGCTGTTTTCACTCATTGTAACACGTTCATACAACCACAAACATCATCACAGCTGTTCTCATTCATCGTAACACGTTCATACAACCACAAACATTGTCACAGCTGTTCTCACTCATCGTAACACGTACATACAATCAAAACATCGTCACAGCTGTTTTCACTCATTGTAACATGTACATACAATCAAAACATCGTCACATCTGTTCTCACTCATCGTAACATGTACATACAATCAAAACATCGTCACAGCTGTTCTCACTCATCGTAACATGTATATACAACCACAAACATCGTCACATCTGTTCTCACTCATCGTAACACGTACATACAACCACAAACATCGTCACAGCTGTTCTCAATCATCGTAACACGTTCATACAACCACAAACATCGTCACAGCTGTTCTCACTCATCGTAACACGTTCATACAACCACAAACATCGTCACAGCTGTTCTCACTCATCGTAACATGTTCATACAACCACAAACATTGTCACAGCTGTTCTCAGTTTGGGATTAGCCCGAAGTTATGCAGGTCTTATTGTTAGACAATACCACTTTGGAGAAACCCATGGGTTTGGTATGGCTAACCTTAAAAGTAAATTAGGCCACATCGGATGGGAACCCACGATAATAGCTTAATGGCACACCCAAAGGATAAAACCCTGCACAACAAATTCTGGTGCTTCAGACAACTTGGCCACAAAGATGAGCATGGTTTTACGTCACTTGTAGCAATATTTCAGCAAAGGCACACCGGGCACACCGGGCACACCGGGCACACCGAGCACACCGGGGACACCACACGTTGTATCCATGTGAGAAAACAACCCAGGCCCTTGGTGTGAAGACTGAACTGTTTACCCACGGGGCTACCTCTCCGTCCTTCTTTTGACAGAAAATGTGGGACTAGAGTGAAAATATATGTAACACCTTTTTTCAAACTTGAGCAAAAGAGGTACAGAAGTTCACCTATATTCAGTGACCTAGTGAGTGAGTATAGTTTTACGCCGCTTTTAGCAATATTCCAGCAATATCACGGCGGGGGGACACCAGAAATGGGCTTCACACATTGTACCCATGTCGGGAATCGAAACCAGGTCTTCGCGGTGACGAGAGAACCCTTTAAGCACTAGGTTACCCGACCGCTCTTCAGTGACATAACCCTAGAGGGGAGATTATGTGTTCACACTAGAGTACAAGAGGTACGGAAACTCATTTATATAACCCTAGAAGGGTGATAACGTGTTAAACTAACCATTCTGTCTAACCAGACACTAGACCAGACAAGTTCTCACCAGTATTCCATAACTATCCAAAACGCTCATCTTGTCTACGGTAAGTGAGGGAATCAGACATCCACATGGCGTTCTTTCTTCTTAGCAAAGATGTACCGGTATATATATACTCACCAGCTGTTTGGCTGTCGTCTGTTTCGAGATGGCTCTGAGCTGCAGATCCAGCACGGTGGGGTCGGACTGTTTGGCACAGGGCTCATCAAGCACCGTCAGACCCAGTGTGTCAGGCTTACCATCAGGCCGGGCAATCTGAGCCAACATAACACATGCAGTGCACTACATATGCTCTAAGTTGGTCCTCTCAAGGCTGACGCCGTGGCCATGTTTTATTTGCTTGTTTGTAGTTTAATGCTGCACTAAGCAATATTCCAGCTGTATGACAGATGCTTTTAAAATATCTGGACCAGACAAACGACATCTAGTACATTATCAAGTGTTCTAGAGGCCATATTGTTAGAGGTATGCCTTGGTGGCTAGTAAATGGGAGTTACCTCCCTTAGTTGTAAACAAGCATAGCAGTCTTGATCATATGAGAAGTTTTGTCAGGTGACAGTTTCAAGAAGGTGGCTGTTACAAGGGCAATATGAGGCCTTTTACAATCTCTACTTGCTTAGCGCGGACCGAACTCCTATCTGCCACCACTGTTACAGATACAAGAAAGGAAAACACGTCTCTTTGGAGACATTCCGCAGTGACTTATTTCTGGAAATTTGTGAGTGAAAAGAATGCGTATAATAGGGCCTGTTATATATTGCTGCCTAGAAGTTCGGGGATGGGTATCAGGCTTGTTTCAAGACAAAACTCTAAACGCTTATGAGTGCACTTACATTAATTATAACACTTGTTACTTACTGCTACTGCTATGTATTGGACAAATTATATTGCCCTTTATGATTGTACCAAAAACCTAAAACTGTGTGATTCAATATAATTTGTTGATTATTCATTGATCATACTGATTTCATAAGTTAGTTCTGTGTTTCAATTTGGAAATCACGTAACAATAGCATCTTGATATATATACACACTTTTTCATAGCAAATAAGCAAAGAATGGCCGATATAAAAAATTGTTATCCATGATATTCTTTGTCATGTGTGTATCCAACTTGTATGGCTGTAAAGACTCATAGCTGACCTTGATAAATGCATCAATGTCTCCCACAGCAGGGATGAAGTCCGGGATGAAGGGCCTCAGTTTGTGGTCCAACTCGATCGACTGCGGAGTGTAGCTAGCAAACACGATATTCATACACTCATTTCACTGCCACTGATAGCAGTACATCAATTAATATAAGGGTGACGCTATTTTTCAGGGCATTATCATTTTCAGAAGCCCGAGGTCTTCCATTAACTGCCCGACGAAGGAGGGCAGTTGAAAAGACCGAGAGCTTCTGCAAATGATAATGCCCTGAAAAATAGCGATACTCGTATTTTAGCTAAAATGGATGGAATTTTTTATCAAATAATATCAAGAAACAACAATATCAGGTTTGAAACTTTTGCAGCAATCAACACAAATGTCACTGACCCACTTTTACAAATATGGACACATAGAACAAACCAGATGACGTCACTATTGAACGTGACGTCACCTATCCTACCTATGATGTCACTAAACAACAGGCGTGATAATGGCCTGTCGTCAAGCAATATGAGGGCATTATCAAGTTACAATGGCTAGCTCATTTCTGAAGCGGTTTAATGATAATTCTATCCATTTTAGCTATAATACTCATTACAAACACATTCTGGCTTCTCAATGTATCAATGTTGCAGCCAGTGAGTAATTTATTGTCTTTAAGCACAACATGATGAAAAGTGTTTATAATAGTTACTTTCTCGCCAGTCTTTTGTTTAGGATACGACATTGTCAAAGCTAAGTCCTGGGCATATTGAGGGATGCTGCCGCAGTTTAACACTCCAGGATCTCCTTCATCTCTAACACTAGAGTTACTTCCCCTTGTCTTTCAAAGTTCATTACAGTGTGAAAACTCCAAGATAATGTGCTGTGACCATTGAATAGGCAGATCCAGAGGGCAGGTCCAGGGGTCCATATACCCAACCCCCTTTTTGAAAAACAAATGTAGCATGTTGTTGGATGTAAAATTATCTGGAGAGGGATTTTAATATTTTGGGCCCCTACCTCTCAAATCTCTGGATCCGCCCTTGCAATGGCAAATCAGAACTATTACAGTGGGTGAGTGAGTGAATATGATTTAACGCCGCTTTTAGCAATATTCCAGCTATATCCGACAGGGGACACCAGAAATGGGCTTCACACATTGTACCCATGTCGGGAATCGACCCCGGGTCTTCGGCGTGACGAGCGAACGCTTTAACCACTAGGCTCAGAGCTCCAGATAAGCTGCGTATCTGCGTAAAATACGCATCAGAAATGTAGAAAAACAGTGAAATAAAATTCAAGCGTATCAAATACGAAACGAACATTACAGATGAGCTACAAAAATAAAACTAGTGCGTATCATCAAAATATTGTGAAGTAACCTTGCGTATTCGATTAGCAAATCAGCAACTTATTTTGAAATTATATACAGACATTCCGTCAACCTTGCCGAACTCCACATGACAGTTACATCATGATCATTTGCCATCACACTTTCTTGTGGAAGTATCGTGGTATTTTTGAGTCCTATAAAGATCTCGAACCCACACGACACCAGTTTGCAGGGACTAGATGAATAGAGTTTTTAAATATTTAACTTAAATGCCCACATGTGTAAAAACTAGTGGGTAACAGAAATTTGAATACCCAGATAGAATTACTGATACCCAATGATTTTAAAATGCATGGGTAAAATACCCACAACACCAAAAGCTTACCTGGAGCTCTGTGGGCTACCCGACTGCCCCAGAACTATTACAGATGTTGACAAGGACATACACAAGAAAAGAAGTGAGGACGTCCTGGCTGTGCATGCGCACAAGGCTTAGGAAGGAAGATGCTATTAGTATCTCAACTAGTTATGAATCGTTGACAGTGAGGTGGACAAGATTTACCAACAGGATGAAATTTACAGGCAATTACGTCATAAATGTTTTATAATTGCAAGAATTTCCAAAATTGTTGGTCATTTTATCATGTAACTCAGGTTTCTACAGTCATTTGACCAATGCAATCTCATTACAATCAGATCATAGTTTTCGCTACCGCTAACCAAAGATCTGAGGACATCCCATTACGGGTCACGTCAGAACGATCTTTCGCGAACATTGACCGACCAATGAAATGACTGACAAGAAATCAACATCAGCCAATCAGGTGGCAGCTTTCTGAAGCTTTACGGCACTAGTTTCAAACCCGTAACTGTCGTTCGGAATACACTCTGTTAAATATTTCAAGGTTCCATGATTAGAAAACACATTCTAACTGTCACTTTCATGATCTGGTAAGCGATGGTCTGATTGGTTGGATGAAAGGTCGTTCTGACGTGGGCCGTAATGGGATGTCCTGAGATCTTTGTTTAGCGGTAGCGAGAACTAAGATCTGATTTTAATGAGATTGTTGACCAATGCTACATTGCTGACAATGGCTGACATCAGTTTAATCCTGTGACCTGCTGTAGCCTCACCGTGTGATGTACTGGAACAGCTCCTTGATCTCGGGGTTCACCACCAGACTCTCGTAGTCGTTGGGGTCATACGCTCTGCAACATAACATAAATAAGGCTAATCGTACTGCGCTATATTTCAGAGTATGTCCACACAACATGCTGAAGCACAGCTTATTGTAACCCCAGTCAATGGATCAGTGTGTACCTGATGTTCATTCTCAGCTCCCCGGGGAACATACCAACCCAAGCTGCCTGTGAGGTGGTAGAAGGTCAAATGCATATTACCATCTCATCCGCCATTCATTGCTGGGTAAACAGAATCATTTTTCAAACAAGTGTATCAGTGTTGGTTGGTTTGTTTGTTTGTTGTTTAACGCCGCACTCAGCAATATTCCAGCTATATGACGGCGGTCTGTAAATAATCGAGTCTGGACCAGACAATCGAGTGATTAATATCATGAGCATCGATCCACGCAATTGGGATCGATGACATGCATCAACCAAGTCAGCGAGCCTGACTACCCGTTCCCGTTAGTCGCCTTACGGCAAGCATGGGTTGCTGAAGACCTATTCTCTACCCCAGCGTCTTCACGGGCCAGTGTATCAGTGTGAAGCCCTAGAAACTCTCAGGAGTCAAGCTGCCGGTCACCCATCCAACTCCTCTCCGCAACCAATATAGCGTTACTTCACCTTGTTTGTGACATGTGCGCTATACACAGGACCACACATCGACATGTGCCTTCCAGTATGACACACAAGCACTATTATATGTTTCAGCATAACACTGAGGGCTTCAATTGTTCCACTGATTTGTTGCCTGTAAACCTGAAGGGCCAGGTTGGTTTGTTGTTAAAAGTGCACTCAGCAATATTCCAGCTATATCACAGCGGTCTGTAAATAATCGAGTCTGGACCAGAAAATCCAGTGATTGACATCATAAGCATCGATCCACACAATTGGGATCGATGACATATATCATCCACCCGGTCCCGTTAGTCGCCTCTTACGACAAGCACAGTCACCTTCTACGGCAAGCATGGGTTGCTGAAGACCTACTCTCTACCCGGATCTTCACGGGTCTGAAGGGCCAGGTGTCGGTACTAAGGAACCTACTCTGCTCTGTAACAAAGTAGTGTTTGGAATGTTTTCCTTCTGACCAGATGACCTTGCAATCTGATTCTGAGGGGACATGGGGTTTAATGTCATGTCCGAGATTATTGCACTTATACAGAGATGTGAATGCATGTGGATGCATGTGTCTGCTTGTACTAGTCCGGACTAATGCCTGTTTTATAGTGCTAGCCCACTGAAATGCCGCAGTTTAACATGGACACCCCACTCAGACACAGTATACCGACTCCGAGCCGACCAGTCCTTGCTTAAGCCCCTTTAAGCTGAGCACCAGGCAGGGTAACAACAAGTACCATCTTTCAACGTCTTTTGGTATGACATGTCGAGGGCCAAACCTCTGACTTTCCTCTCTCTCATGGCAGACGCTTAATCCACTGGATCACGGAGGCAGTCAGCCGATGCTGCAGGAATATGAATTACCGTATTTGACGTAATAAGCGCCCCGCTCTAATAAGCGCCCACGGCGATATTTGTTAATATATTGGCTAGTGAACAATCCCAATTAGCACCCCTTCCGATTGATCAATGTACACAAGACTTATTTATTTGTGTATAATACGCACTCGTGTTTTATATGCACCCTTAATTATGGGCAATTAAATTCTGGAAAAATATATCTGTCCTATACATACATTTTCAGGCTGTCAGCATAAACCACGAAATTTATCTTTCAACTGTTTTTTTCCTCACCAAAATACCATTCTAATAAGAGCCCCCTATTTCTAATTTTGAGTGCGCCCTGGGCGCGTATTACGTCGAATAAGGTATCTAATTGGTTTATCATGGATAATTTTCTTCAAAATGTCTCGCTTATTGAATGTTGACAGGAACATTCGTTCTAAATAAAACCCTGTTCAGATGGTAGTGTTCCCAGAGAAAATGTCTGGATTAATTTCTAGAATATGGTGAGTGAGTATAGTTTTATGCCACTTTTAGCAATATTCCAGCAATATCACGGCAGGGGACACCAGAAATGGGCTTCACTCATTGTACCCATGTCGGGAAACCTGGGTCTTTGGCATGACAAGCAACGCTTTAACCACTAGGCTACCTGACCGCCCCTCTAGAATATGGAATCATGGATAGAGAATCATGTTATCTTTGTAGGCCGTACCAACAGAGACCGCCTCCGTGGTCTAGTGGTAGAGCGTCCGCCCGGAGAGCGGAAGGTCCGGGGTTCGATCCCTGGCCGCGTCATACCAAATGACGTTTAAAGATGGTACTTGTTGTTACCCTGTCTGGCGCTCGGCATTAATGGGCTAAAACAAGGACTGGTCGGCTCGGAGTCAGTACACTCAGTCTGAGTGGGGTATTCATGTTAAACTGCCCATGGTATCTCAGTGAGCTAGCATTATAAATCGGCATCAGTCCGGACTAGTACAAGCAGCCACACACGTATATCACATCGCTATATAAGTGCAATAATCTTGGACGCGACGTTAAACCCCATTTCACCTCACCTCACATGTCTAGCAGGTGTTGCTTCTGGACTAACAGCAGTGTTTGAAATTGAATGGGGTCCTGTGTCCTGGGTCCTTGGGATCTGCGCCTGTAGTATTTGAATCCAGGATCGACACTAACTCTGAACATGATGGTCATGACAAGGACCCCTAGACTTTCCTGCATAACATCGAACACTGAACTGGGTTTACCTGTATTTGAGAATCTAACATCTACTTGCTTTCTATAATTTAGAAACGAACAAAATTACGATATTTCTCAAACTATCTCCGAGGCTCACGGATTAATGACCAGCTGTAATCCCCGACTGGACATGAGATACACAATAACATGCTGCAGAACTCACCCCTCAACTGGAGGATGGCCCTCTTCTTCATCTTCCTCCCCAGATGATCCTTCTTCATCCTCGTCATCATCATCATCGTCCTCCTCAGAATTGAACTGTTTCTGTTGTCCACCTCCTGGCCCCCCGAACTGTTGAGGAGGAGGAGGTCGACCATTCAGCGGCTTGGGCTCTCTCTGATAAAGTAGACTCAACGTAAGTCTCTCTCAAATAAAGTAGACTCAATGTAAGTCTCTCTCTCTCTCTCTTAACAAAGGCAACAGATGAGTCTAGTGGACTCAACGTAAGTCTCTCTCTTAACAAAGATAACAGATGAGTCTAGTAGACTCAATGTAAGTCTCTCTCTTACCAAAGGCAACAGATGAGTCAAGTAGACTCAACGTAAGTCTCTCTCTTACCAAAGGCAACAGATGAGTCAAGTAGACTCAACGGAAGTCTCTCTCTTAACAAAGGCAACAGATGAGTCAAGTGACTCAACGTAAGTCTCTCTCTTAACTAAGGCAACAGATGAGTCAAGTAGACTCAATGTAAGTGTCTCTCTAAACAAAGGCAACAGATGAGTCAAGAAGACTCAATGTAAGTCTCTCTCTTAACAAAAGCATCAGATGAGTCAAATAGACACAATGTAGGTCTCTGTCTTAACAAAAACAAGACAGAAAAGAAATGTCAAACATAAAATTTATCCTGACTAAATACAACGGAAGATGATGCCTCATGTGAAACTCACTCTAAATCTCTTGGTCTCAACTGAAGACAACAGAAATAGGCTTATGTCAAACAGAACATAAATCTTGACCATGTTTACAAACAACAACCAAAGGGTCAAACCCTCCCTACTCTGCTCCCCTCCTGTGTTTGGACAAGTACTTACTTTGAGAGGTCCACCGGTCAGAAGACCACCTGGATGGTTGCCAGGCTCGTTAAAATCATCCTCCTCATCATCATCATCATCATCATCGTCCTCAGACAAGTTAGAGGTGGGAGGGGAATCTCCTCGGCTGTGTCCCCTGTCTAGAAGAAGAAACATAGTTGCTGCATGTCAATTCCTGCAGTGTTGTGATCAAGCAGAGGGTGAGTGAGTGAGTGAGTGAGTGAGTATGGTTTTACGCCGCTTTTAGCAATATTCTAGCAATATCACGACGGGGGACACCAGAAATGGGCTTCACACATTGTACCCACCAAGCAGAGGGTCATCGTGATACAACACTGTGAGGTCACATCTACAACTACCGTGTAGCACAGCTAACTTACAAAGCAATTATTCATCTTCTATTTGTCAAAGACTACAGAAATATTTACAATCTGTATTGCATTTTAGTAGAAAACGAAATTGTATTTTCAGCTGTGCACAATTTAAGGATGGTTGCTTGCTTTGTTGTAATGCCGCACTCAGCAATATTCCAGCAATATGACGGCGGTCTGTAAATAATCGAGTCTGGACCAGACAATCCAGTAATTGACATCATGAACACCGATCCACGCAATTGGGATCGATGACATGCTTTAATGATAGTGATGTTGACAATGTATTTTGATGATATTCATCATCAGGTTTAACATGTCTTCATGTGCCATGTTCTCCTGACTTCCACACCAGTGGATGAAATAGCTAAAAAGAAAAGTCAAACTTGCTCAAGCAAAATTAAAAATAGTGACTTCCTACTGCTCTTATCTTGCTTTTCTCTCTCAGAGCTCCAGATAAAAAACATATCACCATTTCCCTATTAATTTTGAGTTGCTTGCATACAAATACGAATTAAAACATTTAAAAAAAACTATATTGTAGTGGGTTTAACGCCGCTTTTAACAGTATTCCAGTTAACTCGCGGCGTGTCAGCTTAATGTGGGAGGAAAGCCCGAAGTGATGCAGGTCTCAGATGTTAACCACTTTGGCGAAACCCACAAGCACAGGTATGGTGCTGAAAACCTAGAAACATAATCGGGGCGAACCCACAATCATAGGTTTCTGGCGTGCCCAAGGGACGCAGCTCTGCACAGCAAATCTAGGCGCCTTAGACGACTGGGCCAACCGACATGATGACACGAAAAGCTGGTTGCACCAGACAAAATCAGGTTGCAATATAGTACTAAAAATTTATCAAAATTGAAACACAGATTCATAAACAAGTTCCAAAAAGTAAAATCTCAGATCTCTGATGACTGTGTCGTGTGTCATGAAGTTGCCTCCTTGTTGTTAAACGCCGAACTCAGCAATATTCCAGCTGTATGACGGCGGTCTGTAAATAATCGAGTCCGGACCAGACAATCCAGTGATTGACATCATGAGCATCAATCCACACCATTGGGATACGATGACATGCATCAACCAAGTCAGCGAGCCTGACCACTCGATCCAATTAGTTGCCTCTTACGACAAGCATAGTCGCCTTTTATGACAAGCATGGGGTGCTGAAGACCTATTCTACCCCGGATCTTCATGGGTCCTAATACACATCTAAAATATTTAACTGAAAAACATCCTCCACCAAACATAAAAACATTTTTAAAGTACTGTTTGAATTCTTCCAAAAACTTCTAGAAAGTCAAAATTGTGCAAAAAAAAGAATAAAGGAGATGAAAGTCCTATCTCGTGTGACAACAGCCTAGTAACACATGTACCCCTTCTCAGACACTTCATGTACCTGTCTACAGTGAAACATCACTAGACTCCCATCTCCCCACACCCAACACATGTACCCCCTCTCAGACACTACATGTACCTGTCTACAGTGAAACATCACTAGACTCCCCATCTCCATACACCCAACACATGTACCCCCTCTCAGACACTTCAAGTACCTGTCTACAGTGAAACATCACTAGACTCCCCATCTCCACACACCCAACACATGTACCCCCTCTCAGACACTACATGTACCTGTCTACAGTGAAACGTCACTAGACTCCCCATCTCCACACACCCAACACATGTACCCCCTCTCAGACACTAAATGTACCTGTCTACAGTGAAACGTCACTAGACTCCCCATCTCCACACACCCAACACATGTACCCCCTCTCAGACACTACATGTACCTGTCTACAGTGAAACATCACTAGACTCCCCATCTCCACACATGTACCCCCTCTCAGACACTTCATGTACCTGTCTACAGTGAAACATCACTAGACTCCCCATCTCCACACATCCCACGCATGTACCCCCTCTCAGACACTTCATGTACCTGTCTACAGTGAAACATCACTAGACTCCCCATCTCCACGCATGTACCCCCTCTCAGACACTTCATGTACCTGTCTACAGTGAAACATCACTAGACTCCCCATCTCCACGCATGTACCCCCTCTCAGACACTTCATGTACCTGTCTACAGTGAAACATCACTAGACTCCCCATCTCCACACATCCCACGCATGTACCCCCTCTCAGACACTTCATGTACCTGTCTACAGTGAAACATCACTAGACTCCCCATCTCCACACATCCCACGCATGTACCCCCTCTCAGACACTTCATGTACCTGTCTACAGTGAAACATCACTAGACTCCCCATCTCCACACACCCCACACATGTACCCCCTCTCAGACACTTCATGTACCTGTCTACAGTGAAACATCACTAGACTCCCCATCTCCACGCATGTACCCCCTCTCAGACACTACATGTACCTGTCTACAGTGAAACATCACTAGACTCCCCATCTCCACACACCCCACACATGTACCCCCTCTCAGACACTTCATGTACCTGTCTACAGTGAAACATCACTAGACTCCCCATCTCCACGCATGTACCCCCTCTCAGACACTTCATGTACCTGTCTACAGTGAAACATCACTAGACTCCCCATCTCCACACATGTATCCCCTCTCAGACACTTCATGTACCTGTCTACAGTGAAACATCACTAGACTCCCCATCTCCACACACCCCACACATGTACCCCCTCTCAGACACTTCATGTACCTGTCTACAGTGAAACATCACTAGACTCCCCATCTCCACACACCCCACACATGTACCCCCTCTCAGACACTTCAAGTACCTGTATACAGTGAAATGTCACTAGACTCCCCATCTCCACACACCCCACACATGTACCCCCTCTCAGACACTTCAAGTACCTGTATACAGTGAAACATCACTAGACTCCCCATCTCCCCACACCAATGCATCACCCTCATCTTCCAGACAAGTACTGGTTAGAAAATCTCCACATCTCCACGTACTTAAGGAGACATTTCTACGTACTTGTTATTCAGATTATCAGGAATTTTAACAGTCTGGGAGCTGAATGTCCCTCCTCTAGAGATCTAGACTTGCTCAAAGGCCATATTTGGCCCCAAGTCTGCAGCAAATGTCTGTATAAATTTTTAAATTTGAATTAAAATGTAATATAGAACAATGTGTAATCCACCAACATAAATTTTCTCAAAACTTAGAATCGGTGGTTCTGTAATTCGAAAAATATAAAACGCCCGGCCTAAGGCGGAAGAGTCTTCAGCGCCAAGCTTTACATTATTGAATGTAATGTTAATACACAAAGTTATAATACCTCGAAATTTAAGAAAACAGGAATTTTTTTTTTAAATCTCAATTTGGACCAAAATAACAATTTGTTGTCAAAATTGCTTGCCAAGGGCACTTAGTTTTGAATCCAAGACAAACCCCCGCACTCACAAATATTCATATTCAAATATTCGATGGCCATGTTAGAAACTGTATGAACACTTACAACAGTCGGTGAGCTCAAATTAACGCTGGATCAGCATTGTATCAACCACACAGCGACTCTCTTACAGTGAGTAGAATGGTTTAAGTAACATACAAAAAGTATGAAGAAAGGTTTAGTTAGATACAACAAATGAATGGATTAGTGTTCAGGTGTTTGTTGTGTGGTGATGTTTGTGTTGACTAACACTGCCCTAACACAGTTGTTGTCTGAAGCTGACGTCTTGTCAGATCTCCAATCTAGTTTGTTTGTTTGTTGTTTAACGCCGCACTCAGCAATATTCCAGCTATATGACGGCGGTCTGTAAATAATCGAGTCTGGACCAGACAATCCAGTGATTAATATCATGAGCATCGATCCACGAAATTGGGATAGATGACATGCATCAACCAAGTCAGCAAGTCTGACCACCTGATCCCGTTAGTCGCCGTTTACGACAAGCAGTCACCTTTTACGGCAAGCATGGGTTGCTGAAGACCTATTCTACCCCGGAATCTTCACGGGTCTCTAATCTAGTAACACGAGCATCCTCTTTATCTCTACGGCTGACATTCCAGCAAACCTATGCTGATCCCTGGACCATTCCCGTGGTTCTCGCCATCTCAAATTACCCACCTTGGATTTCCATTTGACAATTTGATTGGCTAGGCTACTATGTCTAACGTACCAATCACAACACGAGTTACAAGCCAGCCTCAATATTGGTTTGGCCAGTCTCATTAATTGTGATCGGGTTTGTGAGATATTAAACATTGAAAACCTGACTGACTCACAAAAGAAAGCCCTCAAAACTCTTTTTGACAGAAAGGATGTCTTCACGTCCTTTAAAAAAGGGGGTGGCTTTGGTATCTGGGTAATCATGGTAATAGGAGTTACCTCCCTTACCTTTCCCTTCTGTCAACGTTCAATCTCATTAAAATCAGATTTTAGTTCTCGCTACCGCTAAACAAAGATCTGAGGACATCCCATTACGGGTCATGGCAGAACGACCTTTCGCGATTTTTGACAGACCAATGAAATGACTGACAAGAAATCGGCATTAGCCAATCAGAAGGCAGCTTTCTCGAGCTTTACGACACTAGTTTCAAACTGGCGACAACACTTCGAAACATATTTTAACGCATTCTCGATTAAAAAAATTAAACTGATAAGAAGAACATTCTGGAATGGCTAATAGATGGCCTAGATTGTATGGATATAATCCTAAAACCCGTAACTGTCATTCGGAATACCCCGTGTTAAATATTTCGTGGTTGCATGATTAGAAAACACATTCCGACTAGCACTTTCATGATCTGATAAGCGTCGCTCTGATTGGTTGTATGAAAGGTCGTTCTGACGTGACCTGTAATGGGATGCCCTCAGATCTTTGTTTAGCGATAGCGGGAAAGTAAGATCTGGTCTTAATGAGATTGGTCAACGTTTGATTGGTCGGTAAAGTGTTGATGAAATACAAGGGCGGGTAATTTGCAATTGCAAGAACCACCAGAATGGACCCAGGGCTTAGTGTAAGTTAACCTAGATGCTAGCCCTGGAGATAAAGATGATGGTAACACGAGTAAAACTACATCATTCACTAGATACTGATGGAAATCAATAATGAAACTGTGATAAGAGGACCGAGGGAAGCAGCACCAATACTTAAAGTAATCCCCGGATTATTCAGCATGTAGTGAACACACAGAATACCTTCATTACTGTCAGCGACATAGTGTTGTGACATGAAGAATTGGAACTGAATACAACAATTCAGTGTTGGGCGCCAGGAACTCTGACATGGCTTCATGTCTTTGTGGTCACCATGATAGTGTAACTTTAAAATTAGAGAGTGAGTGACTATGGTTTTACACCGCTTTTAGCAATATTCTAGCAATATCACAGCAGGGGAAACCAGAAATGGTCTTCACACATTGTACCCATCTGGGAAATTGAATTTTGGCTTGATGAGCAAAAGCTTTAACCTCTAGGCTACCCCACCGTCCCCCAAAACCTTACGAATTTTGCCTTTCAAGGTATGTTTTCTGTAATGTTGTAACATGTTTAGAGGAATCTGCTTCTCCCTGTTATTGCCGTCAAGTGAACTCAATGGTGTTGAACTTTTGACGTTAGCTGCATTCTGAAACATTCCTATCATGTCTGTTGCCTCTTATTCCTTATTTGTTTCCATCAGTACATTGAGACTAAAGTTTATGAAACATGAAGCTAAAGACACTTGCACAAATAGAAGTAGAAGTATTTGGCACAGAGCTGTAGGGACAACTTCTTCCCCTGATTGCTTAGTGTCTAAAATGCCATGTCCAAGTAATATACTACTGGTCAGTTAACACTAAACGCCATGGCTACACCAGTACTATAAACAGTATGTTAGAAGGGACTAGTTTGTGTTACAGTGTTATGTACTGGGGTGCCTACGTGTGTCTACGTGATAGTGTTGCCTACAGATGTCTGTGTGATAGTGTTGCCTACAGGTGTCTACGTGATAGTGTTGCCTACAGGTGTCTGTGTGATAGTGTTGCCTACAGGTGTGTCTATGTGATAGTGTTGCCTACAGGTGTGTCTACGTGATAGTGTTGCCTACAGGTGTCTATGTGATAGTGTTGTCTACAGATGTGTCTACGTGATAGTGTTGCCTACAGGTGTGTCTATGTGATAGTGTTGCCTACAGGTGTGTCTACGTGATAGTGTTGCCTACAGGTGTCTATGTGATAGTGTTGTCTACAGATGTGTCTACGTGATAGTGTTGCCTACAGGTGTGTCTATGTGATAGTGTTGCCTACAGGTGTGTCTATGTGATAGTGTTGCCTACAGGTGTGTCTATGTGATAGTGTTGCCTACAGGTGTGTCTATGTGATAGTGTTGCCTACAGGTGTCTACGTGATAGTGTTGCCTACAGGTGTGTCTATGTGATAGTGTTGCCTACAGGTGTGTCTATGTGATAGTGTTGCCTACAGGTGTGTCTACGTGATAGTGTTGCCTACAGGTGTGTCTGTGTGATAGTGTTGTCTACAGGTGTCTACGTGATGGTGTTGCCTACAGGTGTCTGTGTGATAGTGTTGCCTACAGGTGTCTGTGTGATAGTGTTGCCTACAGATGTGTCTATGTGATAGTGTTGCCTACAGATGTGTCTATGTGATAGTGTTGCCTACAGGTGTGTCTATGTGATAGTGTTGCCTACAGGTGTGTCTATGTGATAGTGTTGCCTACAGGTGTGTCTATGTGATAGTGTTGCCTACAGATGTGTCTATGTGATAATGTTGCCTACAGGTGTGTCTATGTGATAATGTTGCCTACAGGTGTGTCTATGTGATAGTGTTGCCTACAGATGTGTCTATGTGATAGTGTTGCCTACAGATGTGTCTGTGTGATAGTGTTGCCTACAGGTGTGTCTATGTGATAGTGTTGCCTACAGATGTGTCTATGTGATAGTGTTGCCTACAGATGTGTCTATGTGATAGTGTTGTCTACAGGTGTGTCTATGTGACAGTGTTGCCTACAGGTGTGTCTATGTGATAGTGTTGCCTGTAGGTGTGTCTATGTGATAGTGTTGCCTACAGGTGTGTCTATGTGATAGTGTTGCCTACAGATGTGTCTATGTGATAGTGTTGCCTGTAGGTGTGTCTATGTGATAGTGTTGCCTACAGATGTGTCTATGTGATAGTGTTGCCTGTAGGTGTGTCTATGTAATAGTGTTGCCTACAGGTGTGTCTATGTGATAGTGTTGCCTACAGGTGTGTCTATGTGATAGTGTTGCCTACAGGTGTGTCTATGTGATAGTGTTGCCTACAGGTGTGTCTGTGTGATAGTGTTGCCTACAGATGTGTCTCTGTGATAGTGTTGCCTACAGGTGTGTCTGTGTGATAGTGTTGCCTACAGGTGTGTCTATGTGATAGTGTTGCCTACAGGGGTCTGTGTGATAGTGTTGCCTACAGGTGTCTGTGTGATAGTGTTGCCTGTAGTTGTGTCTCTGTGATAGTGTTGCCTACAGATGTGTCTATGTGATAGTGTTGCCTACAGGTGTGTCTATGTGATAGTGTTGCCTACAGGTCTATGTGATAGTGTTGCCTACAGTTCTATGTGATAGTGTTGCCTACAGGTCTATGTGATAGTGTTGCCTACAGGTCTATGTGATAGTGTTGCCTACAGTTCTATGTGATAGTGTTGCCTACAGGTCTACGTGATAACAACATCAAGGTGAACAGTTGTACAACTAGAGCAGACAGATCACATGAGCAGTGAACTCAGACAGAGATGTGAGCACCATGCACTGACAGATAGATGCAAAATATACAATGTTACCATGGTTACCTGGCTTCTGTAAATTAGATTTGGGAGCAGAGAGACCCAGAGCTTGTTTAGATCGAGCTGAACAGGGAAACAAAATTACATTAAACTATTATAACTAACTATTCGAAGTATAAGTGATCATTTCATCTACACAGCTTGATAACTATTTCCTATTTCAAACTGATTGGGTTTGATATATATTATATCAAACAAGACTAGGGCTGGCTTTGAATAGGCAATCAAAGTGATGTTTCAGTGAATGGTTTTAGTTAAAAAACCCAAGTCAGCAATATTACAGTGATATACAAAGAATGATAAAGCAGATCTGGACAAGGCAAACAAGTGGTTGATAGCGTAAGCACTGCACTATTTTCCAGGTCACACAGTGACACTGAATATGATTCTTACTTTAGAAACTGGCAATTTCTCGTCTCTATTGATTTTTACACAAACCTTGTGTTTTTGGCATGCATATCGGATGCCCAGTAGCAAATGTCTTGGTTTGGACCAGACATACCAGTGGTTGAATGTGTCTTCACTGAGCTGCTCATGTTGGTATGAGTGAGTGAGTATGGTTTTACGCCGCTTTTAGCAATATTCCAGCAATATCACAGCGGGGGACACCAGAAATGGGCTTCACACATTGTACCCATGTCGGGAATCGATCCCGTGTCTTCGGCGTGACGAGCAAATGCTTTAACCACTAGGCTACCTGACCGCCCCTCATGTTTGTATGAACAAGGTCATACAGATAGCATGGGCCCACATGCACAAAACAACTATAGCTGGCTCTGTTGTCTCACAAGTACTGAAGTCACACAGTACTTTGAGGACACAAGGACAAAGGTGACATAAATTCTCCAAAGACGTCGCTCATCCAAGTAGTATACATCCTCTGCCCCATCTGGACCACCCAATCCACCTTGTTTATCTGATGAATCCAGGATAACAAAGGTGTAGGACTGACATAGGACGAGACTGTTAACATCTTTCTGACTTGGAATAAGAAAAGATACTGGTGCTTCAAGACCAAATCCCACAGAGGTGAGGTGACGTGAGGTGAAATGGGGTTTAACTTATATAGCGACGTGCCTGCACATGTGTGAGTGTGTGTGTGGCTGCTTGTACTAGTCCGGACTGATGCCGATTTATAGTGCTAGCCCACTGAGATACCATGCTGCAGTTTTAGTTTAACATGAATACCCCACTCAGACACAGTACACTGACTCCGAGCCGACCAGTCCTTGTTTTAGCCCATTAATGCCAAGCGCCAGACAGGTTAACAACAAGTAACGTCTTTCGGTATGACGCGGCCAGGTTCGAACCCCGGACCAGACGCTCTACCACTAGACCACGGAGGCGGTCAAATCCCACAGAGAGATGACAGTGAAATGTACAAACTGAAACATATTATGCTCATAAAAGTTTGAATAATCAGCTCTGGTTACGTAGATTTTGACAGTTTGTGAAACCATGGTACTATTTCTTAATCCCTGGTAAACTTCATTGTGACCATGGTTGGTGTAAGCTGATAGTGACAATGACATGATGTCCCCAGTGAGCTGTGTTCCCACTGTACCTGCAGGGTTGGGAATCCTAGGGGTCGGGGAGTATGTGCTGGCGATCTCCTCAGCATCCGGAACATCCAGGGACTCGTCATATGGCTGGTTTTGATGAATCTTAGCTTCACGGTCCTGGAAAACAGTGGAATATCATAATATTGATGAAGGTATTGAGTGAGTGAGTTTGGTTTAACGCCGCTTTTATCAGTATTCCAGTTATATCATGGCGTGTCAGCTTGATGTGGGAGGAAAGCCCAAAGTGATGCAGGTCTGAGACATTTACCACTTTGGTGAAACCCACGAGCATATCTTAATGTAAAGTATAGAGTATAGATCTACATTAAGATAAGGACCGGCAGGACACTTTTGTGCCAGATGAACTTTCAAGTCAAACTGGTTCTTGAGGCCGTCCAGTGATAACATAAGTTTAAAAATCATATATATGCAAATGTATCTATAATTAAAACTTCAAACTTGTCCAATTCATCACTATGACATATTTATTTTCCAGGATATTGACTATCATCCAAAATGGGATAAAGATTTTCGTAAAATTGTCTAGTGATGTCAAAGAATGTCCTACCAAAAGTTGATGGAAGTCATGAAAATGTCCCCATACCCGTCCCATCGTATTTGTCTCCATACCCGTGCTTTGCTATTTGTCCCCATACCCGTCCTATACTATTCTCCACCAAAATCACGGAATGTGCAGACACCGCTGACGTATGAAAACAGTCGGATATTAGGTCTACACAAGTTGCATTTCACTTATTGTTTACATTAGTAACATCACAAACTTCATAACGTTTCCTGATGTCAAATAAAGAAATATACTAAAACAGACAAAATTTGTATGGTAACACTTCCTGCAATTCAACTAACTATATTCCCAAGAAAACAAAGCTTCACAAGCTGCATATGTTCACAAATACCATTTCCTCATCCGAAATATCCCCTTGGAACGCCATCTTGTGTTGAAGAATTTCTCACGGAATCATGGGTAAAATACATACAGAGCTATCTCCAATCAATAATATTTGTTTTCAATTTAAACTTATCTGTAATTCCATCACAACTTTAACAATATAGTCCACAATGTAAATAGAAATAAAACTACACTTTGAAATTATACTTAATATTTTAATGCGCAACTAAATACAATTTCGATTGGCTTCGAATTATACTAGTTTCCCACAAACAGATTATTGGTCGTTAACGTTAAGTTGTCTTCACCAGTAACGCCATTTGATAAAGTTTTTGCACACATTGGAATATATCGTTAATATTTCTAAGGGAACCTTTCTTTATTTAATTTGTATATATAAATCTCTTTGACATAGTTTTTATTTCTGAATGCGAAAAAAAAAAATATTTTTAAAAATATTACACGAACCATCGTAAAATCTGTACGAGATAAGCATCAGCATCGCTGTCAAATGAAAATGTTCGTCTTCTTCCTCTTTCTAATTAGCGCACCCTAGATACATGCTGATTAGTTAACAGTTAAAGAAAGTGAATTTATTTGTTACAGTCATTGTCTTTGTTACAAAATGTGAAAAAATGCCGAAAATTCGTTAATTTCTGAGGTCCCCTGCACCTTATATGAATATTGGCGTATTGACTGATGGTGATGGTGATGGTGATGGTGATGGTGATTGTGATTGTGATTGGAAATATAAGGCGTGAGTGAGACTGGCATGCGTTTATTTATTGTTTAACGACCCACTCAGCAATATTCAAGCTACACATTTGTTCATATGTCTTCATAAAAAATAATAACGACTAACAAAGGCAAATTATTTCTTGAACTATTAACATAATTCAAACATGTTGTATGTCATGTACACTGGGGCTACTCCATCACAACTACAACGACTACTTCCACAGCATACCACTCCAGGAATCAGTTATAGTTTTAAAAACTTAAAAAACAGTCACACCCAAATATGAAGACGAAACGTCTTTCAAATGCATGAGATTGTGATATTTAATGTCATCCCACAGTTACTTACAATGATAGAAACCAAAAAAAAATGTGCTTTTAATCCTATCATGATTAGTCTATTGTCATGTTTTTTTTAGCCCTTTTGAACTTCGTAAGAATTTTGAGTCCGTCTGACAACTCTATCTGTGAGTTTGTAAAATAACTGAACTTTTTTGGCATAAATTACCTATATTGCCTAAGTGAATTATATTTTACACATTGACTAACGTATAGAGTTACGAAATGCATGTTATACGTTATAGCAGTTATGAAATGCATATTGGGCGTGACTGTGGTTAAGAAATGCGTATTAGTAGGTAAATTCTTTTATATATAACTAGTCAACATATCTTTACGCTTGAGGCCCCGCAGTGAAATATTTTTGGAGAATTACATTTATTTATCTGTATATTTTATCAAATGGCATACCGCAGTGAGGACACCGTAAAGACGCGATAACTGATTGATTTATTCACTGATAAAGAACTGATTACTCTACTAACGATGCTGATTATGAATGTAATTAGTTGTGTATAACATTGTGCGTATAAGCAATAATAGACTGACATTTTTTCCCAGAAAGAAAATAGAACGGAATGAATTGTCCCCGAAATTGCCTTCCATAAAAATTACATTGTTGCAAGGTTTTTTTTCTTTTAAAAAAACATTCAGGCTCATAGTTTTGGACAAAAAACATATTGTTGTGGAGCTGAAAAAATATTTCATTTCGATATCAAATCAAGGGTTGTGGTGCTTAAATTTTCGTATTTTACGCAAATACGTAGCTTTGTGGAGCTCTGGTTGAGCGATGTGGGGATGAACAAACTATATAACGCAGTGTTATGGTTTTTTTTTGTTTTACGCCACACTCAGCAATATTCCAGCTATGTGATAACGATCTGTAAATAATCGAGACTGGACCAGACAACCCAGTGATTAACATTATGAGCATCAGTTTGGTTACGAGGACATGCATCAGCCCAGTCAGCTAGACTGCCCCCCGATCCCCTTAGTCGCCTCTTTTGACAAGCATGGGTTGCTAAATACCAATCCTAACCCAGATCGTGAAGGGTTAAAAATAAAGGTGTCCTCAGATGTTTTTTCTGTCAAGTTGGTGAGTCCGGAGAAATATATATTTTTCAGTATAGATTTATGACAAGGGTCCCCTGACTTCCAATTCTTAATGTCCAACAGTCCTCTGTACATATGTACATCATGAATATGTGGATGTGTATACGAAAATCATGACTATGTTGGTATGTATACGAAAATCATGAATATGCTGATGTGTATACGAAAATCATGAATATGTCGATGTGTATACGAAAATCATGAATATGTCGATGTGTATACGAAAATCATGAATATGTCGATGTGCATACGAAAATCATGAATATGTCGATGTGTATACGAAAATCATAAATATGTTGATGTGTATACAAAAATCATAAATATGTCGATGTGTATAAGAAAATAATGAATATGTCGATGTGCATACGAACATCATGAATATGCTGTGTGTACGAAAATAATGAATATGTTGATGTGTATACGAACATCATGAATATGTCGATGTGTATACAAAAATCATGAATATGTGTACGAAAATAAACACACACACACACACACACACACACACACACACACACAAATTAACTTAGTGCTGTTTAGATTACTGTTTGGGCATACGCAGATCCAAGATTGTGTGCATATAATTTGCACATGATTATAGGTCAACACGAAAACAAATAACAGTTACTTCTTTCTATGTTCTCGTGTGCATATTTCTATAGATACACCTTGATAACACTGAAATTGAGACAATTCCCTCAATACATATTTTGGATATGAGAAAGGAATGTGATTATTTGCAGATCCAACCGACACCCAAAACAACAAACTGAAACTGTAATTCGTCGTACAACAAGTAGTATAATGTGCCGACCAGCTGAGTTGTTAGGTTTTGGAGAATATTATTATTTGGTGCACTACCGCACTATGATGTATTTTGTGCTAAGCGGATAATTTCCGCATGTCAGATATTGCCCAATGAGCAGATATAATCGGAAAACACTCTTGGAGATATCTAAATCAAATTCCAGCCCCGAAGGATTTGACAAGTACCGCGAGGGCAGTGAGCCGAGAGAGTTTGTCGGGGGTAAGCAGACAACATCAGTGGAATCCGTTTACAACTGCAAGTATCAACGTTTGTCGCCCCAACCACACAAGCGCCAGTGAGTTAGTTTTCAGATGTTATTATGAATCACTGTTGCATTATGCAGTTGTTCTCAAAGGTTGTGACAGATTAATTCTGCTTTGGCAGGAATAATGCGATGACAATAATGTCAAGGTGTCCATTTGTTTTTGTTTTGAAGTCAACAGACAGCGGTTATTCTGTGGCTGGTTACCGTTAAATATTTATGTTTAAGAATCTATACATTTCAGTTACCGTGGCAATGTTATGTTTACTATGGCAACGACTTGTAATTTACTTATGATCCTTTAGAACAATTGGTAATCTAAGCGAGTAAGGCATATTTATTCCTCATTAGGTATCCAAATACTTTCAAATTTGGCTTGTTAGCAAGGTGAGGACAGGAGGTTGGCCTACAATGTAGTTTACATGTTTGCAAGAAACTTTTACAGTACAGAATGTTTTATGTCTATGCAGTTATTCAATTATGTGTGTTATGACACCGATGTTTAAGAACTGTGGAAATATTAATCACGGTTTCCAACTTATTATAATATAATATCAAGTATCATCTGTGTCAGTTACGTTTCGTACATTGTTCTGCGAGATGCTTACTTGTATAGTAATGTTATTGTTTCATCAGGAGAGTGTGTTGACACAACAGAGGGACATATTTCTACAAAAACAGTTACTATGAACCGTGATTGGCATTCTATAACTTTAACAAAAATGATAAACTGATGACATCTGATCATGCTGATCATGATGAAATAATGTTAAATAAAGTGATGCCCATATCCCTAAGAGAAGAAATAAGCACCACCAATTCCAACACATTTTTCCTGCTTTTGATATTTTTCGCCACCGTGTTACGCATGGAAGTTGGCGAAAATAATCGAAAAAGATCGCGTTATAGTGTTACTCAAGCATTTGCGATTCTAGTGATTAAGTTTTATTACAAAATTCATCACATTAAGTTTGCAGTTACCATGGTTACCAATTGAAATTACCCTACTGTTTTGCATCATTTATTTTTAACATTTTCCCTTGTCAAGATTACTAGATAGACACAATTTTTATGGATAACAACTTCTTTAATACTGGGAAAAGCGACGTTTCGGTATAGATCCTCATACCCTTGTCAAGCAAGACTGAATGGCGGACATAGTTGTCAGTCTTGCTTGACAAGGGTATAAGGATCTATACTGAAACGTCGCTTTTCCCAGTTTAAAGAAGTTGTTATCCATAAAAAAATTGTGTCTATCTTGTCATCCGTCATCTTCTAAGTAATGCCTATCAAACAATTTAGTCAAGATTACTGTTAATTTTTTTTCAAAAGTACATTAATACAAACATAATGAATGTCTATTACTATCTGTGTCTTTCTTCATGCAAGATAATACTTTTTTGATAACAAAAAGGGGAAAAATGTAAAAACAGGCCAAACTGAATTTCTACTCAGAGTTATAGGAATTGAATTGCCATGTAGGCAAGAGGCCACCCTGACTGAGAAGATGGCAGTTATGAATTGAGTTGATTAAACATGGAATATATAAAACAGTGGCAATAGATTACCATGTTGGTAATGGTACTTTTATTTTATGAACTTGTCATCTGGGTTCACTTAAGATTTTGAATTAAGACACCGATTAGCTAACTGCTTTGGAATATATAGTTTATGTATGACTTCACTTGACTTGACTTGTGATAAATAGAATCAATGTAAGCATGTGTAAATATATATGCTTGAAAAAGAATTGTCAAGTTGTTTGAAAGAGTAAGCTCAATTGGAAGCATTAATAATTGTTCCAAGACAATGTGAGTCGTGTCAAAAGAAGTTGATGAGGCCTGATGAAGTTTGACAGCGGGTTGATGATAATTCTTTCAGTATCCCTCAGAAGCTAAGATGATTGTAACTCCCATACCTTAACATTGGGCATACAGGAGTCGATGCGCTAAGACGATCGTAACTCCCATACCTTAACATTGGGCATACAGGAGTCGATGCGCTAAGACAATCGTACATACCTTAACATTGGGCATACAGGAGTCGATGCGCTAAGACAATCATAACTCCCATACCTTAACATTGGGCATACGGGAGTCGATGCGCTAAGACAATCGTAACTCCCATACCTTAACATTGGGCATACGGGAGTCGATGCGCTAAGACAATCATAACTCCCATACCTTAACATTGGGCATAGGGGAGTCGATGCGCTAAGACAATCGTAACTCCCATACCTTAACATTGGGCATATGAGAGTCGATGCACTAAGACAATCGTAACTCCCATACCTTAACATTGGGCATACGGGAGTCGATGCGCTAAGCCAATCGTAGCTCCCATACCTTAACACTGGGATATGGGAGTCAATGCGATAAGACAGTCGTAACTCCCATACCTTAACATTGGGCATACGGTAGTCGTAGATATTCAGGTGTATCTTCATACACATGTTTGACAATGATGAAATGCCAAGTTAACATGGTATTTGGTAAAGAAACGTTCTCAATTGAGACTTCACCAAAATTATCCGACTGTCAAAATTTCAAAAGTACATTAATACAAACGTAACGAATGTATATTACTGTTTGTGTCTTTCTTCATGGAAGTTAATACTTTTTTGATAACAAAAAGGGGAAAAAATGTAAAAACAGGCCAAACTGAATTTCCACACAGAGTTATAGGAATTGAATTGCGGCGTAGGCAAGAGGCCACCCTGACAGATAAGGTGGTAGTCATGAATTGAGTTGATTAAACATGGAATATATAAAACAGTGGCAATAGATTACCATATTGATAATGGTACTTTTATTTTATGAACTTGTCATCTGGGTTCACTTAAGATTTTGAATTAAGACACCGATTAGCTAACTGCTTTGGAATATATAGTTTATGTATGACTTGACTTGTGATAAATAGAATCAATGTAAGCATGTGTAAATATATACGCTTGAAGAAGAATTGTCAATTGTCAGTCGTAACTCCCATACCTTAACATTGGGCATATGAGAGTCGATGCGCTAAGACGATCGTAACTACCATACCTTAACATTGGGCATACGGTAGTCGTAGATATTCAGGTGTATCTTCATACACATGTTTGACAATGATGAAATGCCAAGTTAACATGGTATTTGGTAAAGAAACGTTCTCAATTGAGACTTCACCAAAATTATCCGACTGTCAAAATTTCAAAAGTACATTAATACAAACGTAACGAATGTATATTACTGTTTGTGTCTTTCTTCATGCAAGTTAATACTTGCTAATATTGGTAACAGTATCCAATGGAAACAGCTGTTTATTTCAGTGCTAGTTTATTGATGTGTAAACTTCAGGCTCTTACTTCAGTGCGATTCATATAGAAAGACCAAATCCAGACATTGTTGTAACAACAGTGAACTAAACAGGCTGCTCAGTCAGGCTTTGACAATAACAATTTTGTTGCTTGGTCCCCTGTTATGAATGTGCAGATCTGTGACCCTTGACCTTAATGTTTCCAAAGCAAGAAGAACAGGTGTTCTCATCTAAAGTAGGCGAGGAAAGCCATTATGCTGCAGTGGACAATGGTGGCCCAGTTGTCTGTGCAGAGTTGCATCCCTTGGGCATGCCAGACACCTATAATAAAGGGATGGATCCAGATTCGTCCCATCTTCCCGAGGCAAGAGAGTTAACTGTTTCTACCCTTGCCGAACTAGGCTGGAATTACAAGGCTTGATCGTAGCGCCACCGGTGGCTTTTACCAGTTATGTCTCTTCTAAGACTCTCCTATGAACCAGTCAGATTCCATCCCTCGTATCACTTGCGTTTGCTTCACACAAAATGTTGCGCCCAGTCAGGATGATCTGATCGATAATCAAGATCGGTATTGTGATAAAACGGGTCTTACATCGCGAAATGCATCAAATCACTTGAGCACCTTGATAAAAACCCATGAAAAGACAACGAGTTGGTGGTGCACATGCTTTGCAAATCCTGCAATTGACCGAAATCTGCACGACAGTTTATGAACCGGATTTCGATTTCATTGCACGATTTTGATTGGACTATGCATAGACTCCATAATACCAGCCTAGTTCGGCAAGGGTGGAAACTGGACTTTTATAGTCAGTTAACTCTTTTGCCTCGGGAAGATGGGTTCGTCCAGATTATGTTTCTGTTTGTCAGTACCAAGCCTGAGGTTGAGGGTTCACCAAAGAGGTGGACATCTGACCTGTATCACTTCATGCTTACCTTCCATGCCAAACTAGCATGGCATGATATGACAAAATGGTAACTGTTTAACATGTTTAAAGCAACTTTAAACAAGACCCATTCACTCACTTATACTGCAAGATGGTCACAGCTGTATTTTACATGGTACACAGCAAGGAGGTCTGTAAATAATAGAGTCTGGACCAGACAATCCAGTGATTGATATCATGAGCATCGATCCACGTAATTGAGATGCAATAACATGCATCAACCCAGTCAGCGAATCTGACCACCCGATCCCGTTAGTCGCCTCTTACGACAAGCGTTGCCGCCTTTCACGGCAAGCATGGGTTGCTGAAGACCTGTTCACCCCCGGATCTTCAGGAAAATAAAGTACTGGTGATATAGCCATGATGGCAACATGCTCCCATCTTGAAGAACAGTGCTGTTTGATTGACGAAGCTATGGGATGAATGGGTCCAGGGTATTTGTCGTGATGGAAGGGAGGTATGGATAATGGAGGAATCGGCATCCGTCAAACCGTTTCTGTTTGTCCATGGATTTTTGCACCACCATCTGCTACAGGCTGGCCATGAGCTGATGAGTGTACTTACTGTCACATGATCTCCATCACATGCAAGAATGGGTTATCAATATTCCAGAAAAACTTTGTCAGACATTGATCCATGGTAGAACATTAGCTGCATGGAAGCTCCTGCGCAAACGCTTATTCTTTGACTTACCATATTTTCTTGAGCATGTTGAGTAAAGTGCGCAACCAAGTATGATGCCCCCCTCTAGTGGATTCAGTATTTAAAAAAAATAAAATATTTTGAATATTATGTGCAGAAAAATATTACACCCTACCCCTTCAGCGAAGTCCGGTAAATGAAGGGGTGATAAGAATCTTGGTCAGTACAAATTTGAAATTTAAGATAAAAAAAAAATCACCAGTCATGTTGATTTACCATTTAATTTTAAATTGTATGTTCTGCTAGGCATTGTTTTAGATGTTTCTATGGAATTTCCCTGTGACAAGTTGATATTCTGAAGAACATCCCTACTAAAAACAATGGGATGATGTTACTAGATTTTGAAGATTTATAAGCTTCAAGTGACAATGGGATGACGTCACTGTAGGGTAATATTGTCGGGTCAAAATAGGTTGGCAGTGCCTCATGCTTGTCCTATAAACTGACCTGTGCATCATTTCCCCAGCATTCACCACTACAGATTTAGGCAAGGCTTTCCTGTCGGCCCTAGGACATGTAAAAAGATATGGAGCGGAATATACAAGTAAACGTCACATTTTTTGGTGGAATGTTAATTTGGTTAACTACCATTTTCAACATACCAATAATATAACAATTGCAGGGATGCAAACTGCAGCGGTAGAAACTAACAGGTTTGATCCAATAGACCTTATGATCAGAGCTCCAGATAAGCTTTTGGTGTTGTGGGTATTTTACCCATGCATCTTAAAATCATTGGGTATCAGTAATTCTATCTGGGTATTCAAATTTCTGTTACCCACTAGTTTTTACACATGTGGGCATTTAAGTTAAATATTTAAAAACACTATTCATCTAGTCCCTGCAAACTGGTGTCGTGTGGGTTCGAGAGTTTTATAGGACTCAAAAATACCACGATACTTCCACAAGAAAGTGTGATGGCAAATGATCATGATGTAACTGTCATCATGGAGTTTGGCAAGGTTGACGGAATGCCCCTTTATAATTTCAAAATAAGTTGCTGATTTGCTAATCGAATACACAGGGTTACTTCACAATATTTTGATGATACGCACAAGTTTTATTTTTGTAGCGTATGTGTAATGTTCGTTGTGTATTTGATACGCTTGGATATTATTTTACTGCGTATTTCTACATTTCTGATGCGTATGTAGCAGGGTACCTTTATCATATTCTTCCTAGTTGATTCATTATTCATACACCATCATCATAATCATCTATATGTTCAATGTTTGTCTTGTCTACAGTTGAATATCAGTCAATAACTCTTTAAACAACTCAACACCCTTATTTTCAGTTTCTGGGAATCTCTCACCAGATCTTCCCTTTCAACCTTCTGTCTATCTTTAGACATTTTTCACACCTGTAGGGTTTCCCTCAGTCTATTCATATCTTGCATTAAACACTTCCTTTGATGTTTAATGCAATCTGTCATCTAATTGGCCACCCTGGTCCTCTACAGGTAGCTTCCTTCCATACCTGACATCCTCCTCACTTCTTGTGCTGCTGTTGAGGAGGAAGGACATTTTCTTTTCTTCAGATATGGAAACATTTCAATCTGTTTTCATCTGCTTCTGTCAGAAATTAATATCTCTATTAGGGTGCTGAATTAAACTGAATAATATATATAATTTCATTTAAAGTAATATTAAATTAGTAAATGGAATATTGATATTATAAAACTTGTTTGTAAAATAATTAACCACATGGTCCATTTTGGCCCATGTGCTTTTCAAGTGTCCTATAATGAACTTATAACAGTAATTTAACATCAAAGTTAGTTTTATCATAGTTGTAAAATGGCTTTTGTACTTATATATTTAAGATAAATAATACCTGTGAACTTGCAAATATATGACTTCATGTGTTGCTGTTGAGGAGGAAGGACATTTACTTTTCTTCAGATGGTTCTTCAACAGCAGCCACCCCCTTGTAATAAATCCATTATCATCATCTGCCTGTGTCTGTGTTCTCCAACGGCCCGAGCCGGATCATAACCACTACCCTGGCTACACGTATTTTACGCAGATATGCAGCTTATCTGGAGCTCTGTATAATGAAAACAGACCCGTGAAATGCGGGGTAGAATAGGTCTTCAGCAACCCATGCATGCCGTAAAAGGTGACTATGCTTGTCTTAAGAGGCGACTAACGGGATCGGGTGGTCAGGCTCGCTGACTTGGTTGATGCAGGTCATCGATCCCAATCGCGCGGATCGATGCTCATGATCTCAATCACTGGATTGTTTGGTCCAGACTCGATTATTTACAGACCGCCGTCATAGCTGGAATATTGCTGAGTGCGGCGTAAAACATCAAACCAACCAACTTTCCTGTCGACCCTAGGACGTGTAAAAAGATACGGGGCAGAACACACAAGTGAACATCACATTTTTTCAGTGGAATGTTAACTTGGTTTACTACCACGTTGACCACAACAACAATTGCAGGGATGCAAACTGGCACACACATGCGATGCAGAGTGAGTGTTAAGCTAGTGTTAAGGGTATCCTAAGGGCTAGTACAATGCAAGGTTGGGCTATTTTTGGCAAGTAAATGTATCCGGTTAAGTTGCATGCTGCTGGTTATACTGCAAGACCAGCCCTGGAAACGAACATTTTTAGTCTGCTAGTGAGTGAGTTGGGTTTAACGCCGCTTTTAACAATATTCCAGTTATATCACGGCGTGTCAGCTTAATGTGGGAGGAAAGCCCGATGTGATGCAGGTCTGAGACGTTTATCACTTCAGTGAAACCCACGAGCATGGGAATGGTGCTGACAAACCTAGAATTAGAAACCTGATCGGGGCGAACCGGAATTCGAACCCACAATCATATGTTTCTGGCGTGCCCAAGGGATGCAACTCTGCACAGCGATTTGCGGCGTCTTAGACGACTGGGCCACCCGTGCCTCCTAGTGTGCTAGCCCTTATAATAATAGATAATGATAACATATAGCAAACCCCTTAATAAAATGGCTCATTTCCACTAGTCCATGTCATACGATAACTATTGCGCAGTTTGGCAAGGACGTCCATAGGACTTGTGCCAATGTCTCATACCAAGCAAGACAGGGAATCATAATAGGTGTTCAATGGCTAACTCTGCACACATGGCAACATATTCATAAGCAGCCAAGAGTTGCTGAAGAGCCAAAAAATATATCTGCGATGACAGTTAATTTCATTAAATGTCTTTATCTTTTCCTGCTTGCCAACCAGGATTTAAAAAAAGAAAGAAACAAGGCACAGAAATAAAAACCTGTCTGCACATCAGTCTGAAGCTCTGACTGTCATCCTGTTCATGAGATTAGCCGATCAAAAGTTAACCCATGTCACCCAAGTCAATATGGCCGTGACCTCGTGTGGCTGTGTCAATACTAGAAAGGTGTCTGTAGAATTAAATACTGGTAGTTTCAATTCTACTTAAGATGGTTGTGAAATATACACTCAGTGAACAAGCCATGTCCAACCAGGCCTCCATTGAAGTAGAGTGGTTGTGTGTGCAGCATGACGTTCCCTGGCAAGATCACCTCGTGTCAGGGTGTCACGTCAACCATGTCGTTTGTCTAGCTTATCAGTTTTGAGCCATTGGTTGAGTGAACGGATTATCAATTTGGACCATTTCCAGCACAAGGTGGGCAGTATCTCTGGTTACACGTGGGAATATGGCTGAAATGCATGGGGATGGAACGTGGTCACTGTGGGGGTATTTACCTCAGCCAGACGTTTTATTTTGCTTGTTTGTTTGTTGTTTAACGCTGCACTCAGCAATATTTCAGCTGTAGTGACAGTGGTCTGTAAATAATTGAATATGTGTCACACAATCCAGTGATTGATATTATGAGCTTTGATCGACGCATTTTGGGATATGACATTCATGATGCATGTTATTGTATCCCAATTGCGTGGATCGATGCTCATGATGTCAATCACTGGATTGTCTGGTCCAGACTTGATTATTTACAGATCGCTGTCATATAGCTGGAATATTTCTGAGTGCGACGTTAAACAGCAAACATCATGACACTCACTGGCCAAAAAAAATGTATAACAATATGTTGCCGTAGAGGTATCTATATCGTGTGTATTGTTATACATATTTATGATGTATTGAGAGGTAGTGTGTTTGACATTGATTAACACTGATTGTAGTGTTTTCTGGACACTAAAGTAAATATTACAGTGTCAGAGACAGCAGGGTCAGGTGCCACCGCCGTGAGAATAATCCGACATTTCCGACGTTTTGTTAATCGCTTTCGGAGGGACACATCATTTGTGAAGGACTTTCTGCGTAGAGTTTAGGTTGAACGATACAGATCATAATGGAACTTGCAATATATTTTTTTACCCAATATACCTGAACATAGAAAGACTATTTCAATATGTATAGTTTGAAAACGTGTTGCAGTATGCCGGTAATACTGTGCAGCCCTACTCCTTGTGATAGACTTGAAAATAAGAGTGTTGTTATTCATTGATGTATGTTGTGTAAATCCACCCCACCCACCCACTCACTCACTCACTCACTCACTCACTCACTCACTCACTCACTCACTCACCCACCCACCCACCCACCCACTCACCCACTCACTCACCCAGCTACTCACTCACTCACTCACTCACTCACTCACTCACTCACCCAGCCACCCACTCACTCACTCACTCACTCACTCACTCACTCACTCACTCACTCACTCACTCACCCACCCACCCACTCACTCACTCACTCACTCACTCACTCACTCACTCACTCATGTTTAGGACTGTAGACTGTCTGAATGAACAGACAATGATGTCTATGAATAGTGATATGACCAGACTGGAGAGCAATCATTGTGTCATCAGCAACAATGTGGCATTATATCACCACTCACTTCAGTAGAGTAGTGTGTGACGCCAGCAGTGCAGTGAATGGTTTCAGCTTATGTAATAAAATGACAGTAAATCATAAACAAAAGGGGGAATCCAAAACTGAAGTGTATTAGTCTGCGTGATGTATTTTGAATTTTATTCGATTTCGAAGTGAGGGTTGAAGAGGAGGGACATATGTGTCGCTGTGGCATCCAGGGGGTGCATTACACTGTGAAAAAACCCGATAATGTTGACATAACAGATAACGTAACTGATAATAATAACAAACTAACTCGCAGACGAGGACGAGTTTGTTTATTCAATATCGGTTTTCAAACATTTACTGCAATCAACACGAATGTCACTGACCCACTTTTACAAGTATGGAAACGTCATAGAACAAACCAGATGACGTCACTATTGAACGTGACATCACCTATCCTACCTATGACGTCACCTAACAACGGGCGTGATAATGGCCCGTCGTCAAGCAATATGAGGGCATTCTCAAGCTACAGTGGCCCGCTCATTTCTGATAACATGCGGGCGGTTTAATGATAATTCTATCCATTTTAGTTATAATACCAGTTATCTCAAATGGGTTTTTCACCCACAGGTGTGTAAGAAAATGAGTCTCTGGACTGATTGAAGTGAATGGACATGTACAGCAGGTGCTTGCCTTTGCTAGACATTCACATAGTTGTCAGTGCAACATATGTTTATCACCTGCGTCATGACAGGCTTAACATGTCTGTGTATAATTATGATAATTTGCATGGTACAAAATGTGTTCCAGCTAATGAAGCCTGATCCAGACAACGTCCCTGCATACAAATGATGGAGACTAGTACTTGGTAGTAATTGTCACCATGGTTACATATATGTACAAGAGAGTCGTTGTACATGCTCCTGTATAAGCTGGGGCGGTCGGGTAGCCTAGTGGTTACAGTGTTCGCTCGTCATGCCGAAGACCCGGGTTCGATTCCCGACGTGGGTACACAGTGTGAAGCCCATTTCTGGTGTTCCCCGCCGTGATATTGCTGGAATATTGCTAAAAGCAGCGTAAACCATACTGACTCACTCACTCACTCACTCACTCACTCACTCACTCACTCACTCACTCACTCACTCACTCACTCAGATGAGGCGGTAATAGTGTGTACCGTTTCACATTTTGAGAGTTCAATGCAGGCTTATTGATTTTTTGGTATCAAAGAACGTAGCAGATAAATCACACTCACTCACTCACTCACTCACTCACTCACTCACAACCAGTGATAATGAATAAGCATGAAAGCAGGGTATGAAACTCCCCAAATGTTCAGCCAGACCACAGGAGTGGCTAGCTGAAATACTTGCCAGCCCTGAACAAAACCTGCCTGCCCACTATAATCATATGTTTCTCAGGATAATTTAATCAAAACTTTAAATCGAATTCATTGAACATGAAGTAATGCAAGAAAGGAAATAGCAAACACTTTTTAGGTCAGATTTGTATTTAATATCCTAGAATACATCATGTAAATAATGCTTATCATCGGGAAGTATTTAGAATATTTTTACATATGAAATGTAACCCGACCGTTGGGCTGGGGGATTTGGCAGCCCGAGTTGAAATCAACCCGTCTCGGACGGTCGGGCAGGCAGATATTTCGAACACTGATAAAAGTCGAGGGTTCTTTATAATGAAGCCAATGTTAAAAGTTAACCATTTAGAGCTCTCTAAAAGCAGAAGAAAAAGAAGAATCTAGTTCCTTGTAGACACTTGTAATTGTTACTAGGGTTGTACAGTTTTCTGTTTTCCTCATAAAATGGACACACTAAAAGGAAATGGCACAACACACAGTGTTTCATCCCCTGAGCAACACCACATACAGTGGTTCATCTCTATGGTAACAAGTAGAGATTGTGGCGTATTCATGTTATGGCTCAATGGCTCAGACATTGGACTTTCCATGATCAACATCCCCCTGGGAACTTGTAGAATCTAGATGTTGAGAGCAACAATATACAAGCTTATTGCATAGGAGTAGTAATACCTCAACATGGAGTCAAAAGAGTCTATTAACATTGTGGGGGCACGGCTGGCCTAGTCGTCTAAGGCGCCGCGATTCGCTGTGCAGAGTTGCGTCCCTTGGGCACGCCAGAAACCTATGATTGTGGGTTCGAATCCAGGTTCGCCCCTATTATGTTTCTAGGTTTGTCAGCACCATACACGTGCTCGTGGGTTTCACCGAAGTGGTAAACGTCCGAGACCTGCATCACTTCGGGCTTTCCCCCCACATTAAGCTGACACGCCGTTATATAACTGGAATATTGTTAAAAGCGGCGTTAAACACAACTCACTCACTGTGTTTGGGCTTGTGTGCTTAGCTACTAATATTGACAAGTAGGGGCTTACTGGAAGTCATGCCGAGAGACAGTTTAGGTTAGTAGACTATGAACATGATATCACAGGCTAGTATTGTGATGGCCTTCCTACTCAGCATGCTCACAGGAAACCTGTGACGATCAGGGGTAGAATAGGTCTTCAGCACCCATGCTTGTCGTAAGAGGTGAATAACAGGATCGGAGGGTCACACTCGCTGACTTAGTTAGTGCATTGCGCAGATCGCTGCTGATTATTGTCTGGTCCAGATTTGATTATTCACTGACCACTGTCATTTAGATGTAATACTGCTGAGTGAGCTGTTAAACAACAAGCAAACAAACAAACTCACAGAACAATTACCATGAGTCAGATCCACTTGACTCCTGGCTCCACTAGATCATATATTGTTCAGAAATAGATTTGGGGAGAAACTGCTTGTAGTTGTAGTGGCTGTGTCTTTCCCTGACAAACCAGCTTCCCCAACCTCACTAAGTAGTATTGTGATGTCACTTGAAAAAATATTCTGAGAATAACCAATGAACTCTCATGCTTAAAAAAATAAAGAATTGGTTCTCAGGCATTGTTTTTTGAAAATATAGTGTGGGCGTCTTTTTGTGTGTGTGTGTGTGTGTGTGTGTGTGCGTGCGTGCGTGCGTGCGTGCGTGCGTGCGTGCGTGCGTGCGTGCGTGCGTGCGTGCGTGCGTGCGTGCGTGCGTGCGTGCGTGCGTGCGTGCGTGCGTGTGGTTGGTGTGTGGGTGTCGTGTGTTGCGTGCGTGTGTGCGTGTGTACGTGTGTTGTGTGTACAAACTAGTATCAAACCAATAAACAGTTGTGCAATCAATATAACTATTGTTGTATTCAACCAACCAAGACTATTATATTTTTTAGCATTACATATTGATATTGTTTAGGTATATATTACAAAATTTAATTAATTTAATTACATCACTTGATGAGAGACAGATGCCCGTTAGTTCCCAGCTGCAAGTAGGTTATTCTATGTATTACCAATTGTGGCTTTTCTGAGTAACATGTTGTATAATGCGGGCGTCCTGTCACACGGGGCTAGTCATCAGCTCAGTCAAATAAAACTCTGATGTCCTCAACAGGGACTGATCTTGTCCCAGTGTTCCCGCTAGCTTTGAAGCTGCCAGTCCCCGTGAGACTGCCAACTCCAAAAATTACCAGTCATACCCAGTTTTTGTCAGTTTTAACTTTGAAGAAATGAAAATCGTATGTAAATTAACTTGTATGTAATTCTTTCAACGTCAATTTCAGTGCAGGGTACTTACATGACTGACAAATTCTGTGACTTCATTTTGATACGTGTCATTCACACAAAGTTCAGGGGCGGTCGGGTAGCCTAGTGGTTAAAGCGTTTGCTCGTCACGCCGAAGACCCGGGTTCGATTCCCGACATGGGTACAATGTGTGAAGCCCATTTCTGGTGTCCCCCGCTGTGATATTGCTGGAATATTGCTAAAAGCTGCGTAAAACCTCACTCACTCACACAGAGTTCAATCATAATTTTCCCTTTTTTCTGAATATTTCACTTTGGTTCAAGACTAAGCCACTACAAATGGATGTTTAACATAATATTATTTCCTTGAACTGAAAAAATATGTATGACACGAAACAAGCAGACTCCTTTGAAAAATATACTTTATTAACTATTGCTGATGTTTTGTTCAACAACAAAGATTTACAAGATACCGGTCCACAGGGACTGGCAGTCACAAGAATTACAGGTCCAAGCCTAATATTACTGGTAAAAGAACCTGGTAATTACCGGTAAGCGGGAACACTGCATCCAATTTCAGGCTTTGTAACCCATGTGTCACTTTACTCTAATGACAGACTCCCAGACCCCAGAGAATAAATCCTGAAATGAATCCAAGTCTTGGCTGAAAGTAAGCATTCTTCTGGGCTATTTTTGGATTTTATATTTTATTTTGTTATGTGTGTATTTTTAAATAAGATAACTTTATTTCTGGGACTTAATGTTTGTCTTATCTTGGCCAAATGGCATGTTTAAAATCACAATTGTCTGGTCAGTAGGGGTGAGAATAATCATCTGGGGCCTTAAGGACACACTCAGAATTCAGGTTTAGCTTATATGTTTATTATATGTGATAATTGTCATTTTCACAAGAGTAAACTGAACAAACGCATTTAAAATGGCAAAGTAGACACAATTTATGGATAACAACTTCTTGCGACGTTGCTTGACAATGGTATAAGGATCTATACCAAAACGTCGCCTTTACAGTATTAAAGAAGTTGTTATCCATAAATTGTGTCTACTTTGTCATCCATCAACTTCTAAGTGATGCCTATCAAACAATGCATAGAAAATGAACTCACAAGCATGCTGTCTGATGGACATTTTGATTCCCAAAAGAAGCATGGTGATTCAGAGAGTGAAACTGGTGTGATCGATGTAAGTGATGAGGAAGGAGGAGGCTATTACTAGTAGTAACTCACTCATCTCGGTTTGACAACAACAATTTTGAAATTCAGTGGATGTATAATTAGGTACCGGCAGCAGATTTATAATGTTTTCAAGTTGTCCAACCACATTTCTATTGATCTTGACCATGTTGATTAGATTGTTCAGTTTTATTGGAGATATGCCATTTTTTTTACATTCCATGTACTACGAGATAGCAGACGGTTATTCAAGTACATTTCATGTTTTTAGAAATCATATCAATTTATGTGTTTTGTGTATACCATAGGCAATGACAGCTAGTGTAAACAATTATCCTAATTGGAAAATAGAAAAATATATTCAGTAGAATTTTTGGTGTTGTTAATATGTCATAGCCTTGTGTGTGTGTGTGTGTTTGTGTTTGTGTTTGTGTGTGTTTGTGTGTGCGAGTGCGTGTGCGTGTGCGTGTGCATGTGTTTGTGTGTTTTCGGCAACCAATAAAATGGCAGCACTTCTGTAACAGCCAATCAATTGTAAGCTAAAACTGTAACCTCCCTAAGGAAATTACGGGAAGTGAACTAACCCACATCTCCTTTCCTGTTTGGGTAATAAAAAGAAAAACTATACAGAATTTGGGATTGTCCGTTCCTCGTAAATTAATGTTCAAAGTTTCTTGCCAAAGCTTGGAACTTTCAAATTTACACCTAGGACAGGTTATCCCTAATTCCTTGTTGCACCTGTGTTATTATCTAACTCATTTCACATAATGTATTTGTTCAATGTGCACTGTATGTGCTAAAGTAGGTTACAGTTTGGAATAAGCAGAGACAAGGGTCATGATAGGTATCAGTTACTGTCACTGTGATGATGGGGGGCACAGGTAGCCAAGTCAACTAAGGCACCACATTTCGCTGTGCAGAGTTACGTACCTTGGGCACGCCAGAAACCTATGATGGTGGGTTTGAATGCCAGTTCGCCCTGATTATGTTTCTAGGTTTGTCAGCACCATACCCGTGCTCGTGGGTTTTACAGAAGTGGTAAACGTCCGAAACCTGCATCACTTCGGGCTTTCTTCCTACATTAAGCCGACACGTTGTGATATAACTGGAATACTGTTAAAAGTGGCGTAAAAACCCAACTCACTCACTCACTGTGATGATGAACCCAAGATGAGCTACAGTACTTCATAGACCTTCAAGTCAAACTGTCTGTCCTTGCTAGTAGAGTTGGTGTTGGTCCCCTGTTAGCCGAGCCACACTGATTAATAATGTACATGCATACTGCTGTTGTGTCGGGTCACCGGTCTCCATAGAGGCAGATAGTGTGTGGTGATACAGTAGGGTGTTGCCATGGAGATGAACCACTGTGAGTTGTGTTGCCATGGGATGAACCACTGTTTTTGTTACCATAGAGATGAACCACTGCATGTGGTGTTGCTCAGGGGATGAAACACTGTGTGTTGTGTTACCATGGAGATGAACCACTGCATGTGGTATTGCCATGGAGATGAACCACTGTGTTGTTACCATAGAGATGAACCACTGTATGTGGTGTTGCTCAGGGGATGAAACACTGTGTGTTGTGTTACCATGGAGATGAACCACTGAACGTTGTGTTGCCTTAAAGAAAAACTAATGTATGTGGTGTTGCCATAGGGATGAACCACTGTTTTGTTACCATAGAGATGAACCACTGTATGTGGTGTTGCTCAGGGGATGAAACACTGTGTGTTGTTACCATGGAGATGAACCACTGTATGTTGTATTGCAATGGAGATGAACGACCATATGTGGTGTTGCCATGGAGATGAACCAGCGTATTGTGTGTTGCCATCGGGATGAACAACTGTATGTGGTGTTGCCATAGAGATCAACAACTATATGTGTTGTTGCCATAGAGATGAACAGCTGTTTGTGGTGGGAATGTGGTAATATAACCACTGTATGTGGTGTTGCCATAGAGATGGGATTAATCAGCGCATATGGTGTTGCCATGGAGATGAACCATGGCCAATGTAGTATGACCTTCATTAAGAGAACATACAAAAATTGATATGAGCATCACGCAATGTTGTCAATGATAGGGTTGAAACTGATATGATTGCAAATTGTTCCTTTGCCTGCCCCATTGATTACCTCTACTGGGACAATGACATGGTGAAACACTGAAGAGAATACCTCTACTGGGACAATGACATGGTGAAACGCTGATTGAGAATGATCTTCTATTAACATGGTTAAAGGTAATTGGGACAATTAGTCATTTGCAGTGTACCAACATCGTATGTTTCACCACTAAAACAACAGATGAAGCTAGTCCTTTTAAGATGTACAAACAGGATTTCGTTATTCTTGTTCAGGTTAGTCCATGAGAAACAGGAACAAATTCAGTGAATGACAGTTAGGAAGTACTGTGGGGTGACTGTTCTATTTGGACAGTTGTATGTTACATCGAAGAAGTTTGGAATATTTTGCTATGATGAAAACAGTTAATCGGGGACTAAAGGGAATAAGAGACAAGTAACGGGTTCAAGAATTTTTCGAACCATCATTCATAGTTTAAGTTCACCTGATACTGAAAGTTTGGATGATCCCAGCAAAAATCTGTTAAGTTGCTGTATTTCAATATGGCTGCCATGTCGGCCATATTGATACTGTTACCATATTTTCTTGAGTATAGTGCACACCCATGTATAATGTGCACCCCCCTCTAGCGGATTCAATATTTTGGAAAAAAATAATTCGAATACCAAGCACAGAATTTTTTTTACACCGTACCCCTTTGGCTTTAGTGAAGTCCGGCAAACAAACGGGTGATGAGAAACTTGGTCAGTACAAATTTGAAATTTGAGATAAAAAATCACCAGACATGTTGATTTACCGTTTAAATTGGATTTTTTTGTTCTGCTAGGCATTGTTTTATATCCAGGGATTAAGATTACCTTGTGTATTTTCTCATAAACTAAGCTAAGGTATTATTTAGGTAATTCATACATTTGTGCATGCATTTATGAAATTAGGTATGCAGTATACAGAATAACAATTAACATATTAAACAATTGTTTACACTTATGTGTCCTAATGTTATGAAATATTCATGCTGTTCTCTTTGTTTACGATTTCTTGTTTCCCCATTTGATATTATAACCCTGTAATCTAATGTTTAACAATCTGTTGAGCTACAGAGAACTCTGTTTCTATTTTTTCACAGACAGGGCTTGATTTAAGGAACTTGATTTAACTGATGCACAAAACAAAGCTAGATTGCTGCACCTTGGTCCTCTAAATGTATCAGAGCTGAAACATTGGGCAGTCTGCTGCCAGTGTCACATAAATTAATGACACACATTGCTGTAAAACATAATAGGAACATGTGCACATAATCTATAACATGTTTTAGTACTCATAGTTCGATGATGTCAAGAAAGCATGACAAATGACACATGATACCAGGACTAGTGATTCAGTATAGTAAATAAACATTACAGGTATTGAGTGTGTTCAAAGATCGATTTTGTGAGGGGACAACGTAAGGTTTATTCAGACACAAATTTGAATATTTTTTTGTACATGCACTTGGTGAATGCAGACATTAATGTTAGGTTGCATTTTTCAATGATAGGTTGCACTGGCAGTGTTAGAAATTGGCACAAGTCCTGTAGTCAAGGGTGCCGTTGTACAAAGCGATCTTAGCGCTAAGGTGATCGTAACCCATACCTTAACATAGACCTACGACAGTCGTAGCGCTAAGGTTGTTTTGTACAACGGCACCCTGGCCAATAGCTAAGGGATCATAAGCTGATAAGGACTTGTAGAAGTTTGCCATTTTAAGGCTTTTGCTTTATGTTATCCTTATAAGGACTAGTTGCCTAAAAGTGTTAGTTTCTACCACTGGACTGAGTTTATATACTTAAACCGAGCCCTGACAGAAAATGGCCATATTTTGCAATTCCCTGTTATGTAAATATGATTATGCAGTTGGATGGAGTATCAGATGATCGTGTATGAGAAGATGGGTGTGTCATTGGATGATGTGGTGTCACGTGACACACAAGCGGGTGTATGATCGTATTGGGTGGCACAGGCTGAAATATTTTGTTGATCTGACGTGACAGCGTATGGCTTTGTGTTATGTCTATTTGTGACCACGCAGACTCATGTGACATAAAAGAGGATGGTGTATGATCGTATTGGGTGGCACAAGCTGAAATATTTCGATGATCTGACGTGACAGCGTATGGCTTTCAGTGTTTTGTAAATAAGGGACCACGCAGACTCACATGACATACAAGAGCTGGGTGTATGATCGTATTGGGTGGCACAAGCTGAAACATTTCGATGATCTGACTTGACAGCGTATGGCTTTCAGTGTTTTGTAAATAAGGGACCACGCAGACTCACATGACATACAAGAGCTGGGTTATGATCGTATTGGGTGGCACAAGCTGAAATATTTCGATGATCTGACTTGACAGCGTATGGCTTTCAGTGTTTTGTAAATAAGGGACCACGCAGACTCACATGACATACAAGAGCTGGGTGTATGATCGTATTGGGTGGCACAAGCTGAAATATTTCGATGATCTGACGTGACAGTGTATGGCTTTCAGTGTTATGTCAATACCACGCAGACTCACATGACATACAAAGGATCGTATTGGGTAGCACAAGCTGAAATATTTCGATGATCTGACGTGACAGCGTATGGCTTTCAATGTTATGTCAATACCACACTGACTCACATGATGAATACGTCATGAAAATAAATGAATGTAATATATTTTGCGTATTTATATTTATCGATCATCTGTTATCATCACATGGCCACTTACATTGATCCAGATGGTTATTCAAGATCCTCGCCGCCGGGGGTTTACTGTCAATGCTGAATGATTAGCCAAAAATGAAGGCAAATGGTAAAGAGAAAGTAAATACAAGGCTTTGTGATTGAGTGAGTTTGGTTTTACACCGCTTTTAGCAATATTCCAGCAATATCACGGCAGGGAACACCAGAAATGGGCTACACACATTGTACCCATGTTGGGAATTGAACCCGGGTCTTCGGCGTGACGAGCGAACGCTTTAACCACTAGGCTACCCGACCGCCCCCAAATAAAAGTCTTAAGTTAGAGTAGATTCCTTTGAGGCCAGACGTAATAAACAATAAATTGACCCCACAATGTCTTGAAAAAAATGTTTATTCAACAGACTGTTGAATAAAAAATAAATTGCCAGACACAAAAGAATTTTTTCTAAAAGTATAATTCAGACTCATAGTTTTAAATAAAAATATATCTGGTTTGGTAGCCGTGGCTGAAAAAATATCTGCTCTTGATACAAAATCCCAGCAACCCCCTCCCCCGAAACATCAAGTGGTCATTCTTTTAGGGTTCGATGTTAGTTTCCATGATTCTTGAATTGTAGGTAAAAAATTGCCACAGAAACAATAATACGAGGAACGTGATGGGAAGTGAAGTGAAACGATGGGTTGGTCTGGTTACCTGAAACACAAGTATTATATTGTGCCTGACTTTGGGTGAGGCTCATTTCTGGTTTTACATCTTGAGAGTTCAATGCAGGCTCATTGATTATGTGGTATCAAATAACGTAGCAGATAAATCACCCACCCACCCACCCACCCACTCACTCACTCACTCACTCACTCACTCACTCACTCACTCACTCACTCACTCACACTCACTCACTCACTCACTCACTCACTCACTCACTCAGGTGAGGCAGTAAATGTGTGTACCGTTTCACATTTTGAGAGTTCAATGCAGGCTTATTGATTATGTGGTATCAAATAACGTAGCAGATAAATCATGTTGATAACAGATAAGGCCCCCGAAATATAATTATTACATTATCATTCAAGTTTATCAATAAATCATTTTATTTTATACAACATATGTAGGTTTAATTAATTTGTATGCACCTTTAAACCTGCGACGTACGCATAGAATGAGATATTTGAATGGCTTGTTGTGAAGACTTTTTGTTGATGAAAATTTTCACCCAGAGAGCGGAGGTAATTCATCTTGAAAAGTGAACATATCTAAAATATTATCATGAACTAAAGCTTGTCAAGCTTCACTGTCAACAAGGTGGCATGGATGGCCCAGTCGGCTAAGGCACAGCGATTCACTGGGCAGAGTTGTGTCCCTTGGGCACGCATGATTGGGGTTCGAATCCCGGTTCGCCCCGATTATGTTTCTAAGTTTGTCAGTCTATGACTAATACTGACAGCCATGTCCTCCTGTCTATGTAGAGTGACAAATACTGGCAGTCATGTCCTCCTGTCTATGTAGAGTGACTAATACTGGCAGTCATATCCTCCTGTCTATGTAGAGTGACTAATACTGGCAGCCATGTCGTCCTGTCTATGTAGAGTGACTAATACTGGCAGCCATGTCCTCCTGTCTATGTAGAGTGACTAATACTGGCAGTCATATCCTCCTGTCTATGTAGAGTGACTAATACTGGCAGCCATGTCGTCCTGTCTATGTAGAGTGACTAATACTGGCAGTCATGTCCTCCTGTCTATGTAGAGTGACTAATACTGGCAGTCATGTCCTCCTGTCTATGTAGAGAGACTAATACTGGCAGTCATGTCCTACAGTCGATGTAAAGTGACTAATACTGGCAGTCATGTCCTCCTGTGTATGTAAAGTGACAAAAACTGGCAGTCATGTCCTCCTGTCTATGTAGAGTGACTAATACTGGCAGTCATGTCCTCCTGTCTATGTAGAGTGACTAATACTGGCAGCCATGTCCTCCAGTCGATGTAAAGTGACTAATACTGGCAGCCATGTCCTCCTGTCGATGTAAAGTGACTAATACTGGCAGTCATGTCCTCCTGTCTATGTAGAGTGACAAATACTGGCAATCATGTCCTCCTGTCTATGTAGAGTGACTAATACTGGCAATCATGTCCTCCTGTCTATGTAGAGTGACTAATACAGGCAGTCAGGTCCTCCTGTCTATGTACAGTGACTAATACTGACAGCCATGTCCTCCTGTCTATGTAGAGTGACTAATACTGGCAGTCATGTCCTCCAGTCTATGATCGACACCACCAGCTGATGACAGGGGTATGATTACATGCTATGACCAAGTCACTGAGCCTGACCATGCTAGCATGACCACCGGATCCACTAAGTTTACTTGTTAGGATGCTTGGGATCATTTCTAACCCAGGTGATTCTGTAATGGAGAAATCAGGGGAATATGGTTGATATGTTATTTCTCTATAAATTTGGGGCGGTCGGGTAGCCTAGTGGTTAAAGTGTTTGCTCGTCATGCCGAAGACACAGGTTCGATTCCTAACAAGGGTACAATGTGTGAAGCCCATTTCTAGTGTCCACACGCTGTTATATTGCTGGAATATTGCTAAAAGCAGCGTAAAACATCACTCACTCACCCACCTATAGTTGTGTCAACTGCACTTTAGGAGACCCGTGAAGATTCCGGGGTAGAATAGGTCTTCAGCAACCCATGCTTGCCCTAAGAGGTGACTATGCTTGTTGTAAAAGGGGACTAACGGGATCGGGTGGTCAGGCTCGCTTACTTGACAGGAGCATGTCATCGATCCCAATTGCATGGATTGATGCTCATGATATTAATGACTGGATTGTCTGGTCCAGATTCGATTATTTACAGACCTCTGTCATATAGCTGGAATAGTGCGGCGTAAAACAACAAACCAACCAAAAAAAGCACTTTAGGAATGGCCCGTGAATTCCTGGCTCAGAACCAACTGTAACAATGGTGTGACGTCATCACAATCTTTTGACTGGAAGATATGTGAACGTGTGGGAGTGTAGGCATGTTAGAGTTGCCCTGGTCATGCAACACCGTATCTACAGCATATGTCTTTCGTCCAGAGATACAGCAGTGCCCTCTGTTGGATGTGAGCCAGGCCATGACAAATGATGTATTCCAGAAACCAGCATATAGATATAAAATTAGCCCGAGTTCCACTCACTGGTGAACACAGTGATGTAGTCATGCCACCATAACATGCCTTGCATTAATGCCTCAGCATCAGGAATACTGTTGTACATACACAAACAAGCCAAACTTTGTTTTATATCTCAGATAGTGCAGGGTCTACTCAAATGAAAATTGAGAGTGAGTGTGTTTCACGCCGCTTTTAACAATATTCCAGCAATATCACGGCAGGGAAGGGCTGTGTATTGACCTGGATTTTGTATTGCAATATACTGCCATACTTTAACCTGTATTGCGATATGTATTGCAATATATTGCCAATTTACATTTTCATGAGTTAAGCAGAGTTATACCCTGTATTAATGTCACTAGTTTTCCCTTTCAGCAAATAAATGTATGATAAAGAGATTAAAGAGCAAAAACAAAACAAGAAATAGATCTGACTTCATCCCATTTATTTTGTAACATAGATTCAGAAAGATGCTATTTTCCATCTCCATATCAATTAGGAACACATAGATATACTTATTTATATTTGTCTCGATATATTGCTAAATTTGCAAACGTATCGCAATACGTATTGCTGAAGATTTGCACCACAATATACTGGTGTACCGGTAATACCCCGCACCCTTACCATGCTTACGGAGGGGGACACCAGAAATAGGCTTCACGCATGGTACTGCGTCGGTGAAACCCACGAGCACAGATACAGTCATAGGGATGGTGATGACAAACTTAGAAACACATGAGGGAGAACGGGAATTGGAGTGAGTGAGTATTGTTTTACGCCGCATTTAGCATTATTCCAGCAATATCACTGGAAATGGGCTTCACACATTACATCCATGTGGGGAATTGAACCCGGGTCTTCGGCGTGACGAGCGAACGCTTTAACCACTAGGCTACCCCGCTGACCCTTAAAATAGAGAAAAGAGTTATCCAATTACTTGATGTTGAGATAAGGTGGTTTCACAGAACTAATCATCTTGGTTTGATCTGTTTTTTTTTCAATTTCTGAATTAGACGTGTGTACTGTTTCCATCAACTTCAACCAGTGCACTGGATCAGTTTTCCGCCATGTGAGTGACTGAGTGAGTGAGTGAGGTTTTACGGCGATTTTAGCAATATTCCAGCAATATCACGGCGGGGGACACCAGAAATGGGCTTCACACATTGTACCCATGTCGGGAATCGAACTCGGGTCTTCAGCGTGACGAGCGAACGCCCCTCAGCCATTTGAGTACAGTACGAGTCAATATCAGAACTACCCCATGAAGACCTTGGTTGGAATTGGTCTTCAGCAACCCATGCTTGTCATACGATCAGGTGGTCAGGTTCACTGACTTGGTTGATGCCTGACAGACAGACAGACAGACAGACAGACAGACAGACAGACAATATCAGAACTGATGAGGACCAGACATATTTTTTCTGGTTGTTTGTTATTTGTTTAAGTGGAAGGTAATGCCTGATAATGTAAATAGAAGTTTAACAATGTTTGGAAGAATGTTTTTGAGGATAAATAGACAAGGTACGGTAATAATTAATCATGCAAGCGTATGGTATTGTTTGCCAGCATATTAGATACTGTTGTATTGTCAGGTTTTCATGCCTACAGTATGCCCATAAGGCATCTGTCTAGCACTGGTCAACATAGGGTTTGGATGTGTGGCTACCATCATCAGTGATGCTGTTATACAACAGTATAATAATCTCGTCCTATCAATGATGGAGCAGTAGGTAACCTATCAGTCTGAGACAACTAGCCAGAGCAAGGCACCTAGCATCATTTTCAGTAGAACTTAGTGTTATGATATGCATTATAATTATCTATGCTTACCAGACCGAACAAAAGTTTACTGGACTCGGACTTCAGACTCGTGACTGAACAGAGCACCAGATAAGCTTTTGGTGTTGTGGGTATTTTACCCATGCATTTTAAAATCATTGGGTATCAGTAATTCTATCTGGGTATTCAAATTTCTGTTACCCAGTAGTTTTTTTAAACATGTGGGTATTTAAGTTAAATATCTAAAAACACTATTCATCTAGCCCCTGCAAACTGGTGTCGTGTGGGTTCGAGAGCTTTATAGGACTCAAAAATACCACGATACTTCCACAAGAAAGTGTGATGGCAAATGATCATGATGTAACTGTCATCGTGGAGTTTGGCAAGGTTGAAGGAATGCCCATTTATAATTTCAAAATAAGTTGCTGATTTGCTAATCGAATACGCAAGGTTACTTCACAATATTTTGATGATACGCACAAGTTTTATTTTTGTAGCGTATCTGTAATGTTCGTTGCGTATTTGATACGCTTGGATTTTATTTTACTGCACATTTCTGCATTTCTGATGCGTATTTTACACAGATACGCAGCTTATCTGGAGCTCTGGACTGAAGTTGCAGACTGGCTTTGTGGTTAAAGTGTTGCTTGTCACGCCAAAGGCCTGGGTTTGATTCCCCACCACCCCATTGCTAGTCATAAGAAGCGACCAAATTGAGAACCCCATGGGGTTCCTTGTTATCATTGGTCCCTTACAACCTTCGCTTGTCATAGGAGGCAACTAGATAGATCAAGTGATACGGCTTGGTGGCTATTAATCATGTGTGATGTCTTCTCAACACCACCAAATGCATCTATCGTTCACTTGTTTGCCTGTCATGCTCCGGGGGCACGGGTGGCCCAGTCGTCTAAGGTGCCACGATTGGCTGTGCAGAGTTGCGTCCCTTGGGCACGCCAGAAACCTATGATTGTGGGTTCGAATCCCGGTTCGCCCCGATTATGTTTCTAGGTTTGTCAGCACCATACCCCTGCCCGTGGGTTTCACCGAAGTGGCAAACGTCTGAGACCTGCATCACTTGGGCTTTCCTCCCACATTAAGCTGACACGCCGCGATATAACTGGATTACTGTTAAAAGCTGCGTTAAATCCAACTCACTCACTGGTCGTGCTCCATGTGTTTATAGACCAGCATCATACAGCTGGAATATAGGTGAGTGCAGCATTAAACAAGACACTCCCCACCTGATTCGCCTCACGTTGAGTCCCTTGCTGTGATAATGATGTTAAGTGTGGGGCTTAACCATACTCACCCACTCACTCACATCAGTGAAACTGATTTACAGCTGTGGCTCTATGTACTTATATATGGACTTGCTATGAAGGAGTATTGGCTTTCTTTCAGGGGACTTGATATTTACCATGGCCAGATGCCTGTGTACAAAATACTTACAGGTGGGATCAGTTAATTCCTCACTGGTACTTGACAAATAAATGAATTAAGAAACTGCTTTCATTTTGGAGCGATTGAATGACATTTAAACTCCTATCACACATGCTCCGGTTGAGGCATGACAGAACCAAAGCCAGTGGTTTCAGTTTTCTGTCATGTATGAAGTAGCTGTCACAAGGCTGGTTGTTGGACCAAAAGTAGTTCTCAATCAAGGCCATTATTATCTTCTTGTTGTATTATTGTACTGCCAAAACTGTTTGTTTTGAAAAATGTCATTCCTGCTAATTTTTTTCAATCTGCAGTTTTGATTTGGTTTGTTGTTTTACGCCGCATTCAGCAATATTCCAGCTATATGATGGTGGTCTGTAAATAATCGAGTCTGGACCAGACAATCCTGTGATTGACATTATGAGCATCGATCCACACAATTGGAATCGATGACATGCTTCAACCAAGTCAGCGAGCCTGACCACCCGATCCTGTTAGTCGCCTTTTACGACAAGCAAAGTCGCCTGTAATTATGAAGAACACTTACTAAATTATTGTCATTCATATTTTCCCTAATTGATTTGTTGATACGCAGATTTCAACGAAAAGAACTTCGTGAACCTTCTGAGCAAACCTGACTTTGAAAAAAAAATACCTGTAGTGATTCCTGGTTATAATTAGTCCCCAGGAGCGCATGCTGGTTGTAGTAGCGACTTCATTGATGGGGTGGTCAGGCCCGGTGACTTGGTTGAAGCATGTCATCGATCAGGTCAGGCTCTGTATCTTGGTTGATGGCGTGTCGTGTACCCTGACAGCGTGGATCATCGCTCACAATATCAATCACTTGATTGTCTGGCTGTCATATAGCTGGAATATTGCTGAGTGCGCCATTAAACAACAAACAAACAAACAAACTTGTCTTTGGGTGCTACTTTCTGAAGTTGAACCACTCTTGTTTTGAATTTTATAAGTACGATATATTCGAGCTCCGTTATTTCAAATTGTAGCCATCAGTGTTCATCTGGTTTTGGACAAGAGGCACAGTCAGTAAAATCAGGGATAGAAAATAGAAATTTATGTTTGACAATTCTTCAAGCCTGGACAGTTACACCTTGTCAGCGGCTGCACGGATGCTGCAGTTCGTTGTGCACAGATGCCGCAGTTTGTTGTGCACAGATGCCGCAGTTCGTTGTGCACAGATGCCGCAGTTCGTTGTGCACAGTTGCATACAAGAAACCTATGATCCTGGGTTCGAATCCTGGGTCACCCTGGAAATGTTGCCACGTTTCTCATTACCATTCCAGTGCTCATGTGAACTTATTTTAACTAACTGTGTCATTATCGTTTAACCATGCCATTGGCTGTCCAATACATGGAGGGGCGGTCAGGTAGCCTTGTGGTTAAAGCGTTCGTTCGTCACGCCGAAGACCTGGGTTCGGATCCCCACATGGGTACAATGTGTGAAGCCCATTTCTGGTGTCCCTCGCCGTAATATTGCTGGAATATTGCTAAAAGTGGCGTAAAACCATACTCACTCACTCACTCGAATACATGGAATTTTGAAGCATAAGGCCATTATTTATCAGCACAGGGCACACTTGTCAACTTGTCCATGGTCAACCAAAAGGCACAAGTGCAGCAAGCGGTGGAACAAGTGAGGTATCTGCACAAATGGGTAGCATTTTTATTGAAAACATGTTCACACGAGTTTCTGTTTGCTAAGCTTAACTGACCAAGAGAAGTATTTCTGACAACCAGCTTTGTGTTTGTGGCCGAGCATACTCAACATACGTAACATGCGTGAACTGTAAGATGTTGTATGGTCCTTGTGAACACTGTGTCAGGACAGGAGAAATAGGCTGTGTTGGATTATTATGGCAATGTGATCACTCAATTTTGCACAAGGGTTTTTTAATGGGAAGCCTGACTCAGTGAGATTACAACTTGTGCCTCACAGCACATGCTGAGGGAGCGTTCATTGTTTTGGAAGTCCTGGAATTCCGTCTAAAGCAGAAGAGCAATGAGGTTTATGTGTTGGGTAAACAAGCCAGTGACAGCTCCCTCTGTGGCCCTGCCATGCTGTGTTGGAGGGGAGCAAACAGCAGTGTTAAGTGTGAAAGTTGTGGAAGCTACACACGCTGTTGCCATGTTGCACAGTCCCTTGCCCAACCACTACACCTCAACCCACCTCAACCCCAACATAACCCCACCCCCAACATCTCAGCCCCACCCCAACCCCAACATAACCCCACCCCCAACATCTCAGCCCCACCTCAACCCCAACATAACCCCACCCCCAACATCTCAGCCCCACCCCAACCCCAACATAACCCCACCCCCAACATCTCAGCCCCACCTCAACCCCAACCTCAACCCCACCTCAACCCCACCCCAACCCCAGCCCCGCCTCAACCCCAACCCCGCCCCTCATCCCAACACAGCCCCCACCTCCCAACCCCAACATAATCCCCCCCCCAAACACCTCAGCCCCACCTCAACCCCAATCCAAACCTCAACCCCAATCCCAACCTCAACCCCAATCCCAACCTCAACCCCAACCCCGTCCCTCATCCCAACACAGCCCCCACCTCAACCGCAACCTAACCACCACCCCTCACCGCCCACCACCCTGAGACACCATCTCTCCCCTCAACCACCATCCTTCACCCATGTTCACCCCCCCCCCCCCCACCCCACCCCCCCCCCCCCCCTCCTCCTACCACAATCCTCACCTCAACATCACCCGTCATCCCCACTCCTACCCTTCATCCCCAACACCTCCCCTTACCTCCAAACACCTCCCCCCACCCCCACCCCCCCACCCCTCACCCCTCACTCACAGTTGGTGCCTGACTGACAGAATGTGGCAACATTAATGTATTTCAGTCTGCCAAAAACTTTAAATCGACTAGCCCAAATATCTATTTTGACATTATATTCTGTAACATTTAGTGTTCATAGGCAATTATAACCAACTAAGAAAGGAAGGCCTCCGTGGTATTGGGAGGAACCCTGTACGTCCACTGGAAGTTACAAATTACGAAATGTCGATTTTAAGACTTGTTCAAATGTCCAACACTGTAGCCATTTTTTCTGAGGACAATTGCAAGAGGACAAGTCACATTTTGCTAAGCCCTTGGGGAACACAACAGGATGCCATAATTTTTTGAAGTCAGAAACAAAAATAGTTTTGGGAGTGAATTCAATATTCAGGGATTTGTCTAGGGTTCCAGGAGCCCTCAAGGAAAATATAAATATATATATAAAGGATATATTTCAGAATTGGATCTTTTTACTGTTGTTATGTTTGTACATTCTGCAGTATTGGGAAATTTTTAATTTCAATTGGGAATTTTTCCTGTCAGTTGCTACAGACTTAGGCCTTAGGCCTGTTCTTTTAATGCGTAAATTTGACAAATAATGTACACATTTGTATCTGTTAATTAGATTATTCCGTTGTTGCCTGGTGTATACATCCAATATCAAGCATCCCAGCCACACAATAAGGTGATGGTGGAATGTGTGCAGAAGTGTTGCATGTTGTTTGGGAACAAACGTGGGCACTCGGGGACACTGTGTGGTGATGCTCTACCTCCCAGCACAACTGTATGGTTTCCAACATCCTAGCTCACAGCCTGAAGGCCTCACACGCAAACCTTGTGTTTCCTTAGAGCTTTGTGTCCCTTGTTAATGTGTTAGTTTCCCTGATGGGCTTTAGGAGGTTCAAAGTGAAGTCTGCCAGTGGTGCAGAAAGGTGGCCATGAGATGGGTAGACCTTGGAGTGATTTGGTTGGTTTGTTGTTTAATGTCGCACTCAGCAATATTCCAGCTATAGGACGGCGGTCTGTAAATAATCGAGTCTGGACCAGACAATCCAGTGATTGATATCATGAGCATCGATCCACGCAATTGAGATCGATGACATGCATTAACCAAGTCAGCGAGCCTGACCACCCGATCCCGTTAGTCGCCCTTTACGGCAAGCATAGTCGCCTTTTACATCAAGCATGGGTTGCTGAAGACCTATTCTACCCCGGAATCTTCACGGGTCGGTGCAATAAAGGTGGCCATGAGATGGGTAGACCTGGGGGGGAAGCAATACACTGAATCTGATGCAACACCATGACGTGGCCTTTGATATGTTAGAGCAGAGGTAAATACTTTCATCCAATGGTATGTCACTATTTTGGTCAGGTGGAGTACATTTTTATGCTGGACCTGTGAAGATCCGGGGTAGAATAGGTCTTCAGCAACCCATGCTTGCAGTAGAAGGCAACTATGCTTGTCGTAAAAGGCGACTAACAGGATCGAGTGGTCAGGCTCGCTGACTTGGTTGATGCAGGTCATCGAACCCAATTGTGTGGATCGATGTTCGTTATGTCAATCACTGGATTGTCTGGTCCAGACTCAATTCTTTACAGACCGCAGTCATATAGCTGGAATATTACTGAGTGCGGCGTAAAACAACAAACCAACCAAACAAAATTCATATGCTGATGAAGTACTGTAAAGTTTATAGAGGCGGGACACTTGTACTCATTTCACCATCACAGGCCTCAAACAACTTGTACTCATTTCACCATGACAGGCCTCAAACCACTTGTACTCATTTCACCATGACAGGCATCAAACCACTTGTACTCATTTCACAATGACAGGCCTCAAACCATTTGTACTCATTTCACCATGACAGGCCTCAAACCACTTGTACTCATTTCACCATGACAGGCCTCAAACCACTTGTACTCATTTCACCATGACAGGCCTCAAACCACTTTTACTCATTTCACCATGACAGGCCTCAAACCACTTGTACTCATTTCACCATGACAGGCATCAAACCACTTGTACTCATTTCACCATGACAGGCCTCAAACCACTTGTACTCATTTCACAATGACAGGCCTCAAACCACTTGTACTCACTTCACCATGACAGGCCTCAAACCGCTTGTACTCATTTCACCATCACAGGCCTCAAACAACAAACACTTGGCTACACGAATTGTACAGTCTATTTGAAATCGTGGAATCTGTTTCAAATGGAAATGGTGGAGTTTGTGTGATCTGCAGTGTATGGTTCGTGGAACTTGAGTATTTGCCTGTGCTCTGAGATCTTGTGCCAGTACTTTCTTGGAATATAAATATATTCCCGATAATGGACTGGCACTCCTCCTCTGACTTGTCTGGATAATCTCACAGAATGTCTTTTGATGTATCCACACATGGTTTGTTTAGCAGGAGCCAATAGGTTGAAATAAGTGACATTCATATTTCATGTTCTATTGAGTGCGGAATCTTGAATAAGAACCAAGATGGCGGGTGTCTCTATGTATATAGAGGGGTGTGATATTTTCTATACAAATATATTGTGTTATACACGCTATCATCGAGTTCCTGTGACTTTAGGGTGTGATAAATAAAAGTGACAAACAAGCACTGTAAAGTTGGATCCCATACAAATGTGAATGCTTTTGTATGTAAACAGCTTAGTTTTATGACAGTGTGGAATTGCTCAACCTTGATGTTTTGTCCAGCTCAATGACTTCCTGGTTGATAAGAATAAGCTAGAAGATTAGAGTGGCAGGTACCCTGAATGGCTGTGTGTTGTGGGCCTGGAGTCAGACAGGGGTGGATAGGGGTCAGATAGGGGTGGCAGGTACCCTGAATGGCTGTGTGTTTGGGGCCTGGAGTTGAGTCAGACAGGGGTGGCAGGTACCCTGAATGGCTGTGTGTTTGGGGCCTGGAGTTGAGTCAGACAGGGGTGGCAGGTACCCTGAATGGCTGTGTGTTGTGGGCCTGGAATCAGATAGGGGTGGCAGGTACCCTGAATGGCTGTGTGTTTGGGGCCTGGAGTCAGATGGGGTGGCAGGTACCCTGAATGGCTGTGTGTTTGGTGCCTGGAGTCAGATAGGGGTGGCAGGTACCCTGAATGGCTGTGTGTTTGGGGCCTGGAATCAGATAGGGGTGGCAGGTACCCTGAATGGCTGTGTGTTTGGGGCCTGGAGTCAGATAGGGGTGGCAGGTACCCTGAATGGCTGTGTGTTTGGTGCCTGGAGTCAGATAGGGGTGGCAGGTACCCTGAATGGCTGTGTGTTTGGGGCCTGGAGTCAGATGGGGTGGCAGGTACCCTGAATGGCTGTGTGTTTGGTGCCTGGAGTCAGATAGGGGTGGCAGGTACCCTGAATGGCTGTGTGTTTGGGGCCTGGAATCAGATAGGGGTGGCAGGTACCCTGAATGGCTGTGTGTTTGGGGCCTGGAGTCAGATAGGGGTGGCAGGTACCCTGAATGGCTGTGTGTTTGGTGCCTGGAGTCAGATAGGGGTGGCAGGTACCCTGAATGGCTGTGTGTTTGGGGCCTGGAGTCGAGTCAGATAGAGGTGGCAGGTACCCTGAATGGCTGTGTGTTGTGGGCCTGGAGTTGAGTACCGTATATCGCTGTGTATAAGGCGACCCCACGTATAAGACGACCCCCCTGTACACGCCTTAAAAATCAACCCAAAATCCTATACTCCGTGTATAAGGCGACCTGGAATGAAACACATCACAAGTCTGACTGATATACCGGTAGAAGATTTAACGTGCTCTTGCCGACTGTAGCGTATTTCGCACACGGACATCACAAATTAGTTAGTTAGTTACTTTGGAGATTTAATGTGCGCTTTCCGACTGATGCGTATTTCGCACACATCACAAGTGCGCACACAAACCTTATATATGCAATAAAAATATGTTTATCTTGCGTTGTTTTTTTTCTACAATGATAGGTCGCGTGTGTAACTCCGGCACACGTCGCCATTTTGTGTTTACACGGTACGACACCAAATTGGTGCCCGTAAAATAAAATTCATTTATGAAGTAATAACATATAAGAGACAATGGTGAGTAATTTAATCGCCAATTAACTATGTTGTAACTAACTAGGCTTATTATTGCTTCACATTCAGCGTGTTTATTCCACAATCACTTGTACACACCGTCTCCAACACTTGTTAATACAACTGTAAAAACAGCGGGAATTGAATTCAGCTTCACCGGTTATCACATGTTAGGTCACATGTGCAATATGCAAATGATTACCGGTACTTCCGGCTCTCTACTCACGGATGTTGATTGTTTTACCGTGTCAGCTGGTTTGACAATCTGCATTGAGGAGAAGGTCATTTCAACATTATTTGCAGAAATTATTAAACATTATTCAAGGAAAAGAGATACAAATCATGTTTATGTATGGAAATAGTTATTTGAACAGCTATTTAGGACGAAATGCGAAGTTTTATTGTCAAATGCTGGGCTGGCTATCAGACGCCGGTTGACATCGCCAGTGGAAAAAAAAATGTGAGATCTTCGACTCCGTGTATAAGACGACCCCCCTTCTTAGCCCCCTCATTTTAGGTACGAAAAACTCGCCTTATACACAGCGATATACGGTATGATAGGGGTGGCAGGTACCCTGAATGGCTGTGTGTTGTGGGCCTGGAGTTGAGGCAGATAGGGGTGGCAGGTACCCTGAATGGCTGTGTGTTTGGGGCCTGGTGTTGAGTCAGACAGGGGTGGCAGGTACCCTGAATGGCTGTGTGTTGTGGGCCTGGAGTCAGGTAGGGGTGGCAGGTACCCTGAATGGCAAAACCTCCCATATTAACATTAACATTTTCTGGGGACATCAGGGAGGCAAATTTCTGTCTTGATTGACAATGACGAAAATAACGAGGAATTAAGCTAATAGGTATTTTTAGATGGCCTAAAACACATGGTGACATAGACTTTTGCTCACTCCGTAGCAGAAGTAATCAAACTCCAAAATTTCCCACTTGCCCGGCTCTTTATTTTCGGGCAGGTGAGGTGTACTGATTGAACACCTCTGCTCTGTAGCCTTCGTTGTATCAAGGGTCTCTAGTTCTAACATTACAGACTTCACACATGATCGCACAACAGGACAGGGGAAAATTACATAAAATATCTAACGGATTGCATGTCAAGGAGCTGGTTTGTTTGTTCTTATCTCAGCATAATCTTGGCATGGAAGGCCAATCTCGTGTTGAGTGCGATAATCATCATAATAGGCACTTGGATAAATGACTTATAAGTTTCATGCCTCAATAGAGCACTTGTCTTGTTGTGTTTCCTTGTTGATGGTTGAGGTGTTGGTTGAAGATATTACTTACTAAATTGTTTCAAAACTAGAAGATCTTGAAGTCAGAATTTCAAATTTAATTACAGAGCTACAGATAAGCAGTGTATTTTTATAAAATACCCCCCAAAATATTGAAAACCCAATTAGTTTCAATTAACTTGCGTACAAAAACTCAAATGTATAAAAACAGCTGGTGTAAATACCCAATGAAGCTTTTTCAGCATGCATACACATGATACAAAGGAGCTAATTTCCAAAACACAATTACGATTTAATTTACTTTCTGCGTCAAGCCTATATATTTCATGTAATTAGAACAGTTATATACATCTAAAATATTTTTTTTTTTTTTTTAAATCTCTAAACGTTTATTAATTTTGGGAAAATAACTAATAGAGTGATGAACGGGTGAGTGAAACAATATTTGGTACCTAATGAAAAATATTATAACCTAATTAAAATAGAAACCCGAGAGTAAGAACTCAATTGCTGAAAAAGTTATCTGGCACTCTGTAATTATTTGTCAGGTTCCTCTTCAACAAGCAGACCAGGTGCTATGTCCAGCGGCCATTAAGGGACTGACCAGTTGATAATGTGGCATTCTGAAAATCTGGACATGAGCCCTGGACGTTAGTCTGTCTTACAGACCCTGATACAAATATATATCAAATACAGCCCATGCAAGTCTATAATGTTTGGCAAGTCTAGATCACTGCAGTATCAGGAAATGAAGAGTCACTGGGCTCCTTTTTATTATATTTTTATTAAGATAACTGAACAACTGTTTTTTTATGTACGATATGTTCATTTCAGAGACTAAATGTTAGTCTACCTGGACGTGTTTGATGTCTAAAACATAATGTGGTGTAAAATGTTAAAGTGAATATTGAATGGGTTTGAAGTTTGGGTTACCAGGGCAACGTTTAGTGTTAACATATCCACTGTGTAGCTGGGGTATTGCTCAACACCTACTTGTTTTGGTTGTATTGTGAGATTCAGCAGTTGTGATGATCGTTGTGCAGGTGTTTCGCAATCCTCCGACACAAGGACCGAGCCAAGCCCACTACTGACTTATATACATATACAGCTCTGGTTGACTTCATAGCAACTTGTGATGGTAGGTTAAAGTTTGTGAGTGATTGAGGATATGTTTGATGGGAGTTTAAGTTTGTGATTGTACCTGGCAAGAGACTGACTCTTGTTGACTGATCATAAATCAATCAGTGATCAAAGAACATGCATCCTCACTATGCAATTTGAAAACATGGACAAGCAGTGATTGTTATGTGTGACACTGCAGAGGGTATGATATTGGAAGTCCCGGTCCTGGAGCTTGGGAGAATAGTCACTCTCTTTACGTTCATGGTATTCCAGTTTGTCAGCACCATACCCGTGATTGTGGATTTCACTCATAAAGTGGTAAACGTCTGGGACCTTCGTCATTTCATGCTTTCCTACCACGCCAAGCTAACACGCTGTTATAGAACTGGAATACTCGTGTACTGTTCAAAGTGGCTTAAAACCCAACTCACTCACTCATGTTATTCCACTGCTAAGTGATATTGAACTGATGTGTGATAATGAACTGATGTGCGATATTGAACTGATGTGTGATAATGAACTGAATGGTCTCACATTCTGAGTGTCAGGGAACAGGCATGTGACTGTTACTTGATATTAGTTTGGAGGAGAACAGAGCTAATGTGTTATTCCCACAGTGTGAGGAGTTGGTGGTTTGGAAAATGAGATGGCCTACTCACATGTCAGGTGCACAAGAGTTGTCACTGGGATAAGACAGAGTGAGGAGTTCGTAGTTTTCCTGACACTGTACCCATAAACTGGTGTCACAACTTGAAAAGTTTATGGTTTGAAAAGGAATTGTGAAATTAAATTCCTCGAAAGGTTCATTAATCCTATGATGTTTCATTGATGTGAAAGTCACCTTAGTGGACAATAAGAACATATTTTGATCACTCTTACACTCTCACAGCTTACCAAGCTTGTTAACAAAAAACTTCGAACAAAACTCGCAGGAAAATGAAGGAAGTTTGAAACTACCTGTGCACAAGCACCCAATCTAACAAGATAAAGTCCAAAGTTATGAGTGGGAGATACTGATTGATTTGTTGTCAACTACACACTGAACCTTCCTGGCATGATGGGTCAGCAGGTGGAGTCAGGTGTGTCACACAGGGGACACAGCTAGTACCTCCAGGTGGAGGGTGGAGGGAGGTAGGCAGACAGGCAGACAGGAAGTTCTAGAGCAGTCGGTGTAGCAGCGACTCGCTCCATTTTCGGAGGGAAGCATTCATGCCACGTTGGCTTGCTCTGCCTTTGGGGTAAGTTTGAGAGCAGGTGCCCTGTACCCTAGTATGGGGACTGTGTGAGAGCAGGTGCCCCCACCCTAGTATGGGGACTGTGTGTGAGAGCAGGTGCCCTGTACCCTAGTATGGGGACTGTGTGAGAGCAGGTACCCTGTACCCTAGTATGGGGACTGTGTGAGAGCAGGTGCCCCCACCCTAGTATGGGGACTGTGTGTGAGGGCAGGTGCCCTGTACCCTGGTATGTGGACTGGTAGGCGGTGATAAACAGAAGGAGAAAGGGGTGTGCCAGGGTAGATAGTGAGTAGGCTGTGATAGACACCTTGATACAGAAGGAGATAGGTGTGTGCCAGTATAGATAGTGAGTAGGCTGTGATAAACACCTTGATACAAAAGGATATAGGGTTGGGCCAGTATAGATAGTGAGTAGGCTGTGATAAACACCTTGATACAGAAGGAGATAGGTGTGTGCCAGTATAGATAGTGAGTAGGCTGTGATAAACACCTTGATACAAAAGGATATAGGGTTGGGCCAGTATAGATAGTGAGTAGGCTGTGATAAACACCTTGATACAGAAGGAGATAGGTGTGTGCCAGTATAGATAGTGAGTAGGCTGTGATAAACACCTTGATACAAAAGGATATAGGGTTGGGCCAGTATAGATAGTGAGTAGGCTGTGATAAACACCTTGATACAGAAGGAGATAGGGTTGGGCCAGTTTAGATAAGATATCTGTGCAGCATTCGGCATGTTCAGTTAACCCATTTTAATGAAATAAACAGCTGTGTGAGTAATTGAAGTGGAATTACATGGCCGTCCCGCTCTACTGATTAAGAATGTAAATGTTTGCATCTGAACATGGTTTGAGTTCACTGACGAATGTTCAGGTTTGCTGACCAGTCTCGTTCTGTTTTCCTGCTTCTCGCATGAATTGTTGCATGACATACTCTCACATGATGACACGATACATGATGCACTCTCACGTGATGACACGATACATGACACACTCTCACGTGATGACACGATACATGACACGCTCTCACGTGATGACACGATACATGACACACTCTCACGTGATGACATGATACATGATGCACTCTCACGTGATGACACGATACATGATGCACTCTCACGTGATGACACGATACATGACACACTCTCACGTGATGACACGATACATGATGCACTCTCACGTGATGACACGATACATGACACACTCTCACGTGATGACACGATACATGACACACTCTCACGTGATGACATGATACATGATGCACTCTCACGTGATGACACGATACATGACACACTCTCACTCTTTTCATGTGCCGATACAATGCACGATTATTTTTTTTTTGTATCGATACAAGACGATGCTCTTGCTCAAATACTTTACTGTTCATTTAATGACCACCGGGGTGTTTGTCATTAAAATATCTAAAATGTGTTGTAATTAAGTTCTATTCTATAAATAGCTGCAACAAACATGTGTCTACATCCTTTTGAACTTGCTCTGAACAATTTATTGTCAAGATGTTTCCAAGTGACTCGACGTAAATATGCATATCGCGATATTATCGTATCGTGATACACATCTTGATCTTACTGTATCGTTCACCCCTACTGACAAGCTGTGGTGCCACATCAATTTGTCCATCAGTATGACATGAATATATATATATCGTGTTGGGCCTCCCCTGTCGAGGCAAATGTGAAACATGCAATAATAAACGTACCATATTCGACGTAATAAGTACCCAGGGTGCTCTCAAAATTAGGAATGGGGGATCGGATTAGAATATAATTTTGGTGAGAAAAAAAAACAGAGTGGAAAGATTGTAAATTTCGAGGTTTATGTTGACAGCCTGAAATGATACCAAACAAAAGTCTGTGTGTATTTTCCAGAACTTAATTGCCCATAATATAATTAAGGGTGCATATAACACACAAGTGCGTATTATACACAAATAAATAAGTGTACATTGATCAATTGGAAGGGGTGCTTATTGGGATTGTTCAATAGCAAATATATAACCAAATATCCCCATGGGCGGTTATTAGAGCAGGGCGCTTATTACGTCAAATATGGTATTACAAAATATGCCTGTTGACTATGATCCCAGTCAGTTTGTTTGGGTTGACAAGGTCAGATAAAGCTTGTGTTGACAAGGATTCATAAGGGGTTGTTTTGGTTTCAGCCGGCGTTCACGTGATTTGACCCCTGCCTCGAGTCAGGAGTCTCTCCACATGGCTGGTGGCGCCCCCTCACCTTCAGGACGTGACAGCCTCATCATTTACAGCACCTCAGAGATCCGAGATGACGAGTGAGTTACCTCCCTTCTAGTTGTTACAATGGCAACAGTAGTGATTAGTCAGTTACTCCTGTAGTTGTTACCATGGTTACAATAGTGATGATGATTGAGTGATGGCACAGGAGTTGTTTCCATGGTTACAAAATTGATTCTTATTGATTCACATCACTGTAGTTGTTTCCATGGTTACAAAAGTGATGCCTAGTAACTTGTAGTTGTTCTGGTTACTTTGTGTGAGAAATTTCAAAACAGTGAGGAAAAATAACAAAATTCAGATTATTTGCTCACCTGGCCCCGAGGTTATAAAACTTCCCTGAGTACGATTTCATGCTCAAATCCGGTTTCGTGCTCAACTCAAAACTCAGACTCAATAAACGGAGGTTATAAATAATCTGAGTACGTTTTCGTGCTCAACTTGAGCATGAAATCCGTACGATCTCAAGTATGCTTTGGACCGTGCTCAACGCTGAGTTCGACAACAATGGCAGCTCACCTGCGACAGACTCGACAAGCGAGGCGGAAAACTCGTGTTCCGAGAGTCTTTCGAGATCGTTCTAACCCGCTGGAAGATTTAGATGTGGATGAAGTTTTTGACCGTTACAGATTTAGGCCAAATACTATTATATATTTACTTGGTCTACTCGATCTAACTAGAGAGACAGCTCGTAACTGTGCGGTTCCACCACTGTTACAGTTGCTGGTTTGCCTTCGCTTCTTGGCGACAGGCGCTATGCATCTGCTGGTTGGGGACAGCCTAAACATTTCCCGATCTACAGCCGGCAGATGCATACGTGCAGTTTCGTTGCAAATCTCCAAACTGTCAGGAAGGTTTATTAAATTCCCAGTTGGAGGAGACGCTGTACGAGCGAAGGAGGCATTCGGCAACATCGCAGGTACGTACATGGGATTTTCCCGATGTAAACACAAATAAATGATTTCATTGGTGTGATTCGCGTCAGTGCCATTTTGATTGGTCAGTAAAAAGAAAATGGGTCAGAGGTCGAGGTCATGTATATAAATAAAATAGAATTATAATCAAGCGATAGATCTTGGGATGACCTTTGGTGTCCTGAAACGGTGGTTTCAGTGCCTGCACAATGAGCTCAGGGCGACCCCAAGACAGGCTGTGACCTATGTTGTTGCATGTGTTGTGTTGCATAATTTGGGTATTGAAAGGGGGGATATTATAAATCATGACGAAAATCTAATGCCTCCATCTTCAAATGTGAATAATTATGTGCCACCGGTTACAGGTCAAAATGATGGAGCTGATGTGAGACGGCACATTATTCAGACATTTTTTAGTCGATAAGCATAGGAACATTTATTCCTACAGTTTAATCTATCTGAATTTGTGATTTCAAATGTATATCATCTTAATTAATGATTGTGTGAGTGGTATTGCTCAGTAAGTCAGATATGTCATGACAGTTAGACTTGAATACATAATCAATTTGGTCATTCAATGTTTTATTCAGATACAAGCAGTGCACAAAATGGAACAATATTTAATTTGTATAGTCTGGCCATGCCAACAGTGCAGATTTATTTGTTGTTTAACTCCTTACTCAGCAATATTCCAGCTATATGACGGAGGACTGTAAAGTAATTGTGTCTGGACCAGACAATCCAGTGATTGATATCATGAGCATTGATCCACCCAATTGGGATCGATAACATGTATCAACCAAGTCAGTGAGCCTGACCACCCAATCCCGTTTGCCGCCTTTTACGGCAAGTAAAGTGGGAAAATGTTATAATATAAAGCACGTACTACGGTAGAAACTACCATTTTTAGTCCACAAGTCCTTACAATGATAACATATAGCAAAAACCTGAAAAATGGCAAATGTCTACAAGTTCTTTCATACATTGACAAGTGGACACTTTGGCACAAACTGCAGGACTAGTTCAAATTTCTAACATTGCACATTGTGACACAGCAATTCAATTCATATTTGTTTCTTAATTTCTAAATTTGAACAAGATAAAGAGTTAGCTGGAATAAAACGTTGTCATTTGTTGTGAGTAAAGATACAGAACTTATGCATTTTAGGATATTCAAAATAGTCTGTATGAAGGACAAATATCTTGACCTAATGTTAGTATCAGCTGGACAAATGAAAAGTGCATGGTATTCATCATCTAGGTCTACACAAATTGCATAAACTATAAGTAAAGTCATGATCACTAGACATTCTATATTTATGTCTTTCTGTTGGCACATCATACTTGCATAAATGCTGAATTATCATCACAATGTTAGAGTTACATGCTTTAAAATGATCTTACTTAAGAGCACATAACAAAAAAATCAGGATTTTTGGAGCAATTGCATATGTAATGAATAGTGATAAAACAATACAGATAGAGTTGATATTGTGTAACAATATTTCTTTGAATTATCATTAACTATTGTATCTGTCAAATTCAACTGATCATGTCCAAGCAAATCAGTAAATGTTGTTGTCATTCATATTGCATTTCTACATAACTCTCTTTAGTAATTTTGATAATAATTATTCTTCAGTTGGACATGATTCGACAAGAGAAACACCTAATTCCGCATTCATTTTTAGTTGGTAGTAGACTGATTTCCTCTGCAGCATTTGAATTTCAATGTCTAATTTCTTTTGATTTTTTTCTAATAATTCAATTTCCAGTTTCAGCTTCCTTTGTTCAAGTTTGATCCTTTCCGTGTCCTGTATCGTGTTGTCATATGTTGCCTCAGCTTGTGTTCTTTTTCGTTTGCGCCCGGTCTTTTTGTCTGTAAATATAATGAGACTGACTTGTCACATTTTAGAAACATGAATTGTGTACTCAGCGTCATCTTTGGGAGTATAGTATTGTTGATAGCATTATGGGTGTTAGTGTGACTGAAATATAATTATACTAGTATTATATAAGGATTATGCAAACATAAATTTGATCTGTAACTGCAATCTTGAATATACTGAAATAAACTCTGAAAATGTTCATTATTTAGTATAGTAATATGTTCTACAGATATTACTCAGATCCTTATGATGTACCTTCTGCTGGGTTGTCTTGCTCATCAATGTGATGTGCTTCACCTTGCAGACCTGTAAATAAGGGGATACAATTTTTAACATTGAACAAATGCAACAAATTATTGTATCATTTTCTGACATTTATATATTTAAGCATTCAATAAAGTCACAAAAAAAAGTTATACTTTAATGTTATTAATTGAGAATAATTACATTGATTGTATACAATGTGTCAGCTCAGACAATAATGTTATGACAGGAATAGCAAACTATGCTCTACAGTACATGTTGGAAATTTTGGTATTTTGTTCAAGACATGACCTATATAAGGGAGACAACCCACAGAGTAATTAGATACATGTCCCATGTTATAGATGTGATTATGTATAATAATACATGTTAATAGTATTCAGATATATGATGATATGTATTACCTTCTGGTGAAGCGGCAGCTACATCGCCATCATGAATGACTGAAGTAAACAGAATATTAAAATACAGTAATGCAGCTATTTTAATAATTTTCGGGTTAGAATTGACAAAAACAATTGCATTTGTGACTGAAATTGTGATGAGTGATTAATTTGATTATCTGACAAATATTAATCATTATTTGAATGATTTTGTACCAGTGCAATTCACAACAAATGTATTCATTACTTTGATCACAGGCATAAAAAAGTTGTTGTCTGAATTTTTTGTTGTTTTTTCCTTTGTCTTTTGACAGTACTTGATTTGTTTGTACTATATTTGATAAGTATTTTTGTCATCCAAATACATTGTCCCAGGTGATAGGTCTCACCATAACCAACATTAATGAGAAATAGTTGGCTTTAAAATTTACATTAATCTTTTACATATTGAACTGCCCATACCATCAGTGTCAATGCCATGTTCTAGGCCATGAATACCTGGCCTCCCCTCCAAAGACTGAGAAAGGACCTCGTCCGCGTTGGACAGTGCTGGGAGTGGAGGCCCTCCTCCAGTTGTGGCCATTGACCTTTTAAGGCCATCGATCTTGCTTTTAGCTACAATACAAACTTGCAGTTTAGTTTCAGTAACTATAACCTATACATTGAAATATTAGATTTGGGTTTCATTGACATGTGTTCATGTGTTATTGAGGGATAAACATGTGTTTCATCAATTATATAATAACCATTTAATACATTATGATGGAGTAACAATGTTGACACAATATGCCTCTTAGTATTTTTCTAATATAAAAGAGTACCTCTTTGTTTCAAATTGAAGTACTTCTTCTTCACTTCAATAGCCTCCCTTTTGGCATTGATGTGTCTTCTGAAAGTATATAAAAGAAGAGATATAATTTGAAAATTAATATACAGAACATGTTTTCTTCTTCACTGTCAAGGAATTGTGGAGGGGAAAGCCCATGAAAATAAATGTCTCCATTTAGATTCCCAGTGTATACAATAAAGTTAATGCAACGAAGAATCAGGTATATCAAGAGTGTGCTTGTCATGACACACATTTTCGACTGTTTACTTATGCAAATCTGGGCACCACATTTCAACGCATGATTGAATACAGGACTCGTTGCGATATGTCACGCCTACGACTGAGAACTTTATAACTTAATTACCACAACCTCCACTCGAAATTGGTTTGAAAAGAATCCACTAAAACTGTTTGGAGGATGTCCCTTGACCTTGACCCTAACTAGATCGTATGAATATTGATTATGCATAATCCAAAACAGGAAGTAGTGTAACCCACATAATTCTCACGTATCCCACCACAATTAGTGGAAAGCGAAGACACAGCCCCCCCCCTTACTTTTTTACTCGCTTATGACAGGTATACTTTGTTTTACCGAACACAGTAAAAAAATCAGCATCGATCAATCCTGTGTCATAAAAGTTGAATGAACACTTTGCGCAAGACGTATTTATAACTTAACTACCGCGATAATATAGCGTACCATGCTGCAAATGATATTAAACAACAAAAACATATGAACAACTTACGTGTTGAGGATATCCGTGATGCTTTGCCATCCATCGGTCCGCTGTCGATGGATGGACTTCACACCGCTCCCCTTTATTTCGCCGAACAACAGTTGCTCTCGCTGAACAACTTCCTGTATGAGACAAACCTCCTCCGCTTCTGACCACCCCTTACCCCGCCTTCATGATTCGGTCACGCCCTCCGTTGCCATTGTAAATAAGCAGACGACAACATCCGGGTTTTTTTCTTACCATTCTTGACGGAAGAGTTCCAAATTGCCGCTTATATCATAAACAAAGATTCCTTTGAGCATGCTCAAGCCGAGGGTGAGTTGTTCTCAGCTGAGTACAGACTCAAGATGTTTTATAACTTCTGCTTGAGTACAAATCTCAACTGAGTACGAACTTGAGCATGAGCATGTATTTGAGCACGAAACTCAGTTGAGCACGAAATTTTTTTTATAACCTCGGGCCCTGATCTATGATTTTGATTCCACAAGTGACATGGGCGGTAAGGTAGCCATGTGGTTAAAGCGTTCACTTGTCACCCCGAAGACCCGGGTTTGATTCACAACATGGGTACAATGTGTGAAGCCCATTTCTGGTTTACCCCGCCGTGATATTGCTGGAATATTGCTAAAAGCGGCGTAAAACCATACTCACTCACTCACTCAATTGTAACAGAGAGGACCGCAGACCTTCGCCCAGTTATGCATTCTCCCACATGTATTCAGTATTAGTCAGAATACAACAAACTCTCACTCAATACATTTCAGACGCAGAAAATCCTCAACAGATATCTCGTGTCGACCCCAAAACACAACCATTGAAGAGGACCCAAGGGAGACAACTCTGGATGAGCCCGAGAGCCCATCCAACAGTGACAAGGTGAACGGCAACGTGGACAACGCCAGCGAAGACAGCGGAGCCGACAACAAGGAACACTCACCACAGGTGTCCTTCGACAATGGCTCACCCATGGACGACAGGACGGCTGACCGGCGCATCTACGCCATGGACGGAGAATCGCTGTCGGAGAAGGAGAGGCTGCCAAACAGACACGCCCGGGAGAAGTCCTTCGAGAGGTCCCTCGACAACATCATGGACAAATGTTCCGAGAAGTCGCTGGACCTTAACTTAAGTGTGGAGTCATGGAATGGGTCGATGAGTGACGCCAGTTGTCGGTCTCCAGACAACAGCCTTGTGACAGGGTCCACCTCGCTCAAGTACTCGAAGAACGAGAAGAAGAAGAAGTCGGCTTGGTACACAGTAAGTTTCGTGGTTGATGTTAGCTTTACCTTTCCTTAGGGTGTGACTTTCCGAATCAAGGTCAGCATGTGGGGTCACACCACTGAAGCTCCAGTATTGGTCCACGGTATTTGGTTTTTGGTTTGGTTTGGTTTGGTTTGTAGTTTAACGCCGCACTCAGCAATATTCCAGCTATATGATGGCGGTCTGTTAATAATCGAGTCTGGACCAGACATTCCAGTGATTAATATCATGAGCATCGATCCACGCAATTGGGATCGATGACCTGCGTCAACCAAGTCAGCGAGCCTGACCACCCGATCCCGTTAGTCCCCTTTTACGACAAGCATATTCACCTGTTATGGCAAGCATGGGTTGATGAAGACCTATTCTACTCCGGAATCTTCACGGGTCTGGTCCACGATAAGAAGCAGTCGTAAAACAGGGTTCACCTGAGTCATGGGACCTGGAAAAAGTCATTGAATGTTAGTTTGAGTTTCACAGTCCTGCAAAAGTTTTGGGAAAGGCTCAAAACATAAAAGAACTGGTTTTCAGGCAATGACTTTTGAATATATAGTGCCAGTGGGTGTTTTTTTTGTGGCTTGTTCAAACTAGTATGTAACCAAATAGACAGTGTACCATCGACCTGGGAAAGGGCCTTCCTACATAAACAAGCATACAAACTCCTATGGCTGCATTTACCAAAGCATCAGATGCGCAGCTAAGCAGTGCGCATGTAAAGGGAAGGAACTGCGTGCTATGTTGGATCACATTGTTTTAGAGTGTTAAGATTTTTTTTAAAATGGAAATAAAAACAAAACATGCTTCAGACTTTATGATCATGCGGGCGGTGCCAGTGAATCCACTTTTATTTTTTAAGCCAAATAGAAAATTGCTATAAAGACGTAGAAAAAAATGAAAATTATTATCTTTTAATGGCGATATATATATATAGCCATGTCAGGCAAGTAAAGCCTTGGGCCAAAGTGAAGTTCAGTTTGGATTAATTGAATTAAGATTGTTGTTTTGTTGTGATTTTTGTTGTTGTTATCATGGAAAGAACTGGCGTGACACTCTGGAACAGTCATGGAAATGAGTCTGTGTATTAAGTTAGGTTTGTCAGCACCATACCTGTGCTCGTGGGTTTCACGGACGTGGTAAACGTCTCAGACCTGCATCACTTCGGGCTTTCCTCCAACATTAAGCTGACACGCCGTGATATAACTGGAATACTGTTAAAAGCGGCGTTAAACCCAACTCACTCACTCACTCACTCACACACTGTGTATTAAGTTATGAAGCCTGGTTAAGGAGCCGTTGTGAAAAGTTGGGGAGGGGTGGCCCAGGCATTGCCATCAAATGTGCAGCAGTTCACTGTGCAGAGTTGCGTCCCTTGGATGTGTAATCAGAATAGTCATTGTTTGGGAAATGGAGCTGTGCTGTTGGACTTGGTTGTCTGCCTGGTACCCACCAATTGCTGAGGAAATAGGGCTGTTTTATGACTGCTACTTGCCCACCTGGTACCCACCAATTGCTGAGGAAATAGGGCTGTTTTATGACTGTTACTTGCCTAGCTGGTACCCACCAATTGCTGAGGAAATAGGGCTGTTTTATGACTGTCACTTGCCTACCTGGTACCCACCAATTGCTGAGGAAATAGGGCTGTTTTATGACTGCTACTTGCCTACCTGGTACCCACCAATTGCTGAGGAAATAGGGCTGTTTTATGACTGTCACTTGCCTACCTGGTACCCACCAATTGCTGAGGAAATAGGGCTGTTTTATGACTGTTACTTGCCTAGCTGGTACCCACCAATTGCTGAGGAAATAGGGCTGTTTTATGACTGTCACTTGCCTACCTGGTACCCACCAATTGCTGAGGAAATAGGGCTGTTTTATGACTGTTACTTGCCTACCTGGTACCCACCAATTGCTGAGGAAATAGGGCTGTTTTATGACTGTCACTTGCCTACCTGGTACCCACCAATTGCTGAGGAAATAGGGCTGTTTTATGACTGTTACTTGCCTAGCTGGTACCCACCAATTGCTGAGGAAATAGGGCTGTTTTATGACTGTATTGCCTACCTGGTAACCCATCATTGCACTGGAAATAGAGACAAGTTTATCCGAGTCTATAGCCCACCTGGTTAACATTTATTTCTGGGTAAAGTGAGGCAACTCTTGGTGCCAATTCCTGGCTTTGGAAAGAGTGAAGTGTATCAGTTTCACTGTTACTTAAATCCAAACTTAGTGATGGTATCAAGCATTGACAGAGACACTTGACTGAAACAAAGTATGGGAAAAGATGGTGAATCTTGCGCTGGGAAGTTGAAGACTGACTTGCCCCTTCATGAATCCTTCGTGAGTCAACAAACCATATCTTATGTGAAAGAAAGAGCCTAAATGTCACCCCGAACTGGCCTTTCCAAGAGAAGCAATTGGTTGCTTTTGGATCGAAATAGGAAGTTAATGACTGTGAGATGTGGATTTTAGGACCAAAAGAAAATCAAGTTGAGTCATGGGGAATATGTTATCTGTCTACTCTAGGGTTTATATGTCTGCTCTAGGGTTTATATTTCTACTCTAGGGTTTATGTGTCTACTCTAGTGTTTATGTGTCTACTCTAGGGTTTATATTTCTACTCAGTCTCTAGGATTTGTCTGTCTGCTCTAGGGTTTATATGTCTACTCTAGGGTTTATATGTCTACTCTAGGGTTTATATGTCTACTCTAGGGTTTATATGTCTACTCTAGGGTTTATGTGTCTACTTTAGGGTTTATCTGTCTACTCTATGCTTTATGTTTCTAGTCTAGGGTTTATGTGTCTACTCTTAGGTTTATATTTCTACTCTAGGATTTGTCTGTCTACTCTAGGGTTTATATGTCTACTCGAGTTTTTGTCTGTCTACTCTAGGGTTTATATGTCTACTCGAGGGTTTATGTGTCTATTGTTTATATGTCTACTCTAGGATTTGTCTGTCTACTCTAGGGTTTATATGTCTACTTAAGGGTTTATGTGAATGATTACATAAATCAATGTTCAGTTGTTTTCATGACCAATGATAGAGTTTGAAAGCTATGTTCTTAATGTCAATGTGTTTGGTTTTAACTGACAAAAGGAAAACAAAACATGATATAGAGCAGTCGGTTCAATATGACAACATATGGGACATGAAGAACATGCAAGTCAATATTCTTGTCTTAACACCGACCCAGCGCAGTGTGAAGGATATGCCTAGATATACAGACAGGTAACACATGGTAGCCATGCCACATGGTGTACCTACCTATAGATTTCCCAGCCTGCAGTGTCACCCTGCCATGTTGGCGTCAGTACAGATAGCTAGTTGTGCTTTGACAGATTATGGATTGATTGCCCAGGTTGACGGATTGCAGGGTGCTGATAGATTTCAGATCTGCTTTGTTGGAGGATGTGGGTAGGTAGTGGTTGAGGACATTCCTTACATACATTGGGCATAGTACAGGATTGGTCCCTGCTAGCCCCTGCTTGTCTCCCTGTGGGGATTCTGGAAGAGAGTACGTCTCCAGGGCCCATGCTTATCTCCCTGTGGGGATTCTGAGAAGTAGTAGGTCCCCAGTGCCCCGCTTGTCTCCCTGTGGGGATTCTGAGAGAGAGTAGGTCCCCAGTGCCACGCTTGTCTCCCTGTGGGGATTCTGAGAGAGAGTAGGTCCCCAGTGCTCCACTTGTCTCCCTGTGGGGATTCTGAGAGAGAGTAGGTCCCCAGTGCTCCACTTGTCTCCCTGTGGGGATTCTGAGAGAGAGTAGGTCCCCAGTGCCCTGCTTGTCTCCCTGTGGGGATTCTGAGAGACAGTAGGTCCCCAGTGTCCAGCTTGTTTCCCTGTGGGGATTCTGGAAGAGAGTAGGTCCCCAGTATTGCAGCTTGTCTCCCATGGGGATTTTGAGAGAGAGGAGGTCCCCAGTGCCCCCCTTGTCTCCCTGTGGGGATTCTGGGAGAGAGTAGGTCCCCAGTGCCCCGCTTGTTTCCCTGTGGGGATTCTGGGAGAGAGTACGTCCCCAGTGCCCCCCTTGTGTCCCTGTGGGGATTCTGGAAGAGAGTACGTCCCCAGTATTGCAGCTTGTCTCCCTGTGGGGATTCTGGAAGAGAGTACGTCCCCAGTGCCCCCCTTGTCTCCCTGTGGGGATTCTGGGAGAAAGTAGGTCTCCAGTGCCCCCCTTGTCTCCCAGTGGTGATTCTGGAAGAGAGTAGGTCTCCAGTGCCCCCCTTGTCTCCCAGTGGTGATTCTGGAAGAGAGTAGGTCTCCAGTGCCCCCCTTGTCTCCCTGTGGTGATTCTGGAAGAGAGTAGGTCCCCAGTGCCCCCCTTGTCTCCCTGTGGGGATTCTGGGAGAGAGTACGTCCCCAGTGCCCCCCTTGTCTCCCTGTGGTGATTCTGGAAGAGAGTACGTCCCCAGTGCCCCCCTTGTCTCCCTGTGGGGATTCTGGAAGAGAGTATGTCCCCAGTGCCCCCCTTGTGTCCCTGTGGGGATTCTGGGAGAGAGTAGGTCCCCAGTGCCCCCCTTGTCTCCCTGTGGGGATTCTGGAAGAGAGTAGGTCCCCAGTATTGCAGCTTGTCTCCCTGTGGGGATTCTGGAAGAGAGTAGGTCCCCAGTATTGCAGCTTGTCTCCCTGTGGTGATTCTGAGGGAGAGTATGTCCCCAGTGCCCCCCTTGTCTCCCTGTGGGGATTCTGAGAGAGAGAGTACGTCCCCAGTGCCCCGCTTGTCTCCCAGTGGGGATTCTGGAAGAGTAGGTACTCGATATACCATGCTTGTATTCCCATGGGAACCAAGTTCCATTCAAAACTGTCACTTCTAATACAAGACTGAGTGTCTTCATCAGCTTTGGTAGTTGAAGGGAAGTAACTCTTGTCTGCTTCATTATACAGAAAATCTGTTTCAATTCAGTGTCAGTGAAACATTGAGTCTGTCATGCAGACCCTGTAACAGATTTATCCAGTAGAGCCCGTGCAAGTCTATAATAGTCTAGATTAGTTCAGTCTCTGGGATCCTTTGTATTATATTTTGTTATGATAATTTTACAACTGTAAACTTTTATCTGTAAACTATTTACATTTCAGAAAAAAAGATGTTAGTCTAGTGAAACATGATGTGTTATTAGTAGTAGGGAGTCCAATCGTTAAAGTGTGAGTGGTGGCGTCAGCATCGTGATATACGTTGAGAAAGACATAAAACACCTGATGGTCATAATGATAGAAGCACTCATAAAATATTTTAGTTTCACATTTTGTCTTGGCTTGCTGACACCGTAAATCCAGCTGGTCAACAGTATATTTTGGAATGGTGTTAAGATTGTAACACAAGTAAATTAGAGCTTTTGAATGTGTCGAGTTGGTTTACTCAAAGAGCAAATGATTGTATGATTGTGGGTTCGAATCCAGGTTTGCCCTGATTGTTTCTAGGTTTGTCAGCACCATACCCCTGTCCGCGGGTTTCACCGAAGTGGTAAACGTCTGAGACCTGCATCACTTCGGGCTTTCCTCCCACATCAAGCTGTCGTGTCGTCATATAACTGGAATGCTGTTCTTAGCGACGTTATATCTGCTCACTCAAGCGACATTGTACCCGCCCTCTTAGGCGCAGAAATTCACTGTGCAGAGTTTTGCCCCTTAGACATGCAAGGATCCTATGATTGCAGGTTCTAATCCTAGATTCTCCTGATTATGCTCCTAGGTTTGTCAGCACCATACCCGTGCTTGTGGGTTTCAGCAAGACATGAATTAATTGGGTCTTTCCTTACCATTTAAAGTTGACATCAAAATACTGTTCAAAGCAGCATTAAAACCGCCTCTGTCACGACCCTGTGTTGAGTTGTGTGGAGCTGTGTGGAGCTGTGAGAGCTGTGTGAGTTGTGTGAGAGTTGTGTGGAGCTGTGTGAGTTGTGTGGAGCTGTGTGAGTTGTGTGGAGCTGTGTGAGTTGTGAGAGTTGTGTGAGTTGTGTGGAGCTGTGTGAGTTGTGTAGAGCTGTGTGAGTTGTGTGAGCTGTGTGAGTTGTGTGAGTTGTGTGGAGCTGTGTGAGTTGTGTGGAGCTGTGTGAGTTGTGTGGAGCTGTGTGAGTTGTGTGGAGCTGTGTGAGTTGTGTCGAGCTGTGTGAGTTGTGTGAGTTGTGTGAGTTGATTGAGCTGTGTATGTGACATCAAGGACACGAGCTGTACAGGCGAGGGAGACTGTTGTCACTATTGTCATGTACTCAACTCACCACTTCCTGGACCAGGCACACAAATAGCGTCCTTCCATTGATGTAGTCTCTTGTGATGGGGCTTGTGATGTCTGGAGATACAACCTGCCATTGATGTAGCCTCTTGTGATGTGTGACAGTGCAAGCTGGGCCACTTGTGATTAGCAGGTTGGTGATGATTAGGTTAAGTGTCAATCTTTCTTTCTTGGGCAAGAATCGAAGCAAATGTTTGGTAAGTGATGCATTTTTTAACATGTGGTGAGCTGTAGGGCTGTGGTGATTCACAACTACCTACAATGTTATCGATACTTGAACTGTCGGTTTGCGAGATTGTGATATGCTATAAATAGAACAAGAACTGATGGAGTTAGCAACCGTAACAGCAAAAGTAGCATAGTAAGCATGGCGGAACACGAGAACGTGGTGGTAATAGTGGAAGCGTCTTCCTGAATACAAGTCTTCAGTTGGGCCAGATTTTTGGTCTGAAAAGTCCTCAAACAGAGAAAGGTGTGGTGCAGTTGTGTCTCACAGCGGGAAAATAGTTTTACAAACAAGTCTGAGATTCAGTGCTTATCCAGGAAAGTTGTTCGAATTTTGATGGAAGTACTTTTCCAAGATGAGTTAAGAATATTATGTTTTTCAAATATTTCTTCATGCAATGTGCATTTGGATTCAAAATGAAAAAAAGTTGATGCCAAAAAAAATTAGACACAAACTTATTGGTGACAATTCACTGTGCGTATTATATATGATATATATAGAAATGATAGGAGTAAAATAGGCAAAATATATATATGTAAGCACTGTGGCTATGCATAGAGTGCTTTTATAATGAGATAATAGGCTGACGTCACACTCATTACGCGAAGTCAGTGATTCATAAAATTGTGTTTTTGGGATAATATGTCATTATAATATGAAACATATATACATATCTAATAAGCGCCCACGGGAATATTTGCTAATATATTGGCTAGTGAACAATCCCAATCAGCACCCTTTCGAATTGATCAATGTATACAAGACTTATTTATTCGCGTATAATACACACTCGTGTGTGATATGCACACTCAATTATGGGGAATAGGCTGCCAGCATAAACCACGAAATTTTGAGAGCGCCCTGGGCGCTTATTACGTCGAATACAGTCGTATTATTCCTTTCACACACTGTCTTACGCAATCTGCTAGTGCAGTGATTAAGTTAGTAATAGCGATAAGCGCGATGTTCACAATATACGTAATCGATTCTTTACTAACTTGAAGTTACATTACTTGATTGGTTATTAAGTAGTATATTTGATATAATTGATACACAAGCAATTAGATATAGATGTAGAAGGCGTATATAGGGGAGGTGCTTACCTGTAACATGAAACGTCAACATTAGAAGTGTTGAGTGCTCTCGGCCAATCCTACCAGGCTGACAGGTGACAATTGACTGTGCGTTCAAATTGCCGTGATGTCACAGGTAGAAGCCTGTGAATTAGGCGTTAAGCCAGGTACGGGTAGCACGTACAACTCATTACATGCAGACAGTGGAGGAGCGGCCTTACGATGGATAAAAGTAGAAATAGGCTGCCGGCGACATAAATATTGAGGCCTCCACTCCCCTGGACCCCACTTTTCTAAGTCAAGGTGAAGGTTCTCTTACCGAGAAGGGGCGGTCGGGTAGCCTAGTGGTTAAAGCGTTCGCTCGTCACGCTGAAGACCCGGGTTTGATTACCGACATGGGTACATGTACTGTCTGTGTACTTATAGTCGTCCCCACTTGAAACAGAATCATGAAATATATTATGTGTGTTCATTACCAGCACAAACTGAAAGAAAACACAACATGCACATGTCGTATTTAAAGCGCTGTTGACCCAGTTAGTGATGCTTGCACTACTGAATAGGGGCAGTCGGGTAGCCTAGTGGTTAAAGCATTCGCACGTCAAGCCAAAAACCCGGGATCGATTCCCGACATGGGTACAATATGTGAAGCCCATTTCTGGTGTCCCCCGCCGTGATGTTGCTGGAATATTGTTAAAAGCGGCGTAAAACCACACTCACTCACTCACTCACTCTCTTCCAGAGGAAAGGAAGTTAACTGACCACAGAAGTCTGGTTTCCTTCCTTGCCGAACTAGGCTGGAATTTAGTGGCTCGATCGTAGCACAACCAGTGGTAATAATGAGTGATATCCCTTCGAAAACTGTTGAGTGTGACGTGACGTCACAGGTAGGAGCCTGTGAATTAGGCGTCAAGCCAGGTACGGAGTAATATCCAGTGTATATATGTATGCAAGCAATCAATAAACTGTTGTCCAACTCTGAACAATATAAACATGTCCCACCTCACAGGCTTTGTGTACCGGTATGTTGGAGCTGTGCATGTCCTGCCGTGAGTAGAGAGACCTCTGGTGGCAACACCAGGAAACAAACCAGGCTTCCCACTGTCTCTCTACAGGCCCTCTACTCCCACCTGACCCTTCCTCCCTGACTGAGCATACCGACATCACACGTACATGCAGCCTATGTGACAGTCAGGTGTATACGGTCGTAACGGAGCACCAGTATGTATTAATATGCTCAATATGAACTCAGTTGGATACATTACCTGCCTACTTCAAATTGAAATATATTAAACAGCAGTGAATTGATGCGTGTGATGTGTAAATATATGTGATATCTGTTGTGTTGATTGGAAATAACTGGCAGTGAATTGTGATGTGGCAATATTTCGGGACGTTTTGAAGGAAGTTCAAATGTTCAAGGTGGATCTTTTGTGTGCCATGTTATAACTGGAGCACCCACTCACAACAAGGACGGGTGTTGCTGTAGGCCTGTCTGGTAGTGAATGCAGAACAACTGGAGTTTCACTGGCTCAAAGAATACCTTTCTTTATCAAGCAGATTGTGAGCATTGTTGTTTGAGTCTCTCTTCTGGTCAAGGGTTTGTTAACTGTGTTGTCACATGTATACAAGATAGGTTTTTCTATAAAGAAGCTTTGAAGAGAAGCCTTTGGGACACCTGTTAGTCAACTTACTGTTGAAACGTTTATTTCTTTCGCTCCTGGGGAAGTCAGTGTCGACCGAACCAGTCAGTATCTGGGGTTATGTCATAGAGGCATAGTGTCTCTTACTGAAACAGATACAGTTATACCAAGAAAAGGATTGACTTTCCCGTCTGGTGAACACTGTCAACTTGGTCTGTCAGTGTCTAGGCACATGGTGTCTTTTACTAAAAGGATAGCACTACGTCAAGAAAACATTTGATTCTTTCCTGTATGGTGAAGACTGTCAACTTGGTCTGTCAGTGTCTGGGGTTGTAATAGAGCCACAGTGTCTGGGGTTATAATAGAGCCACAGTGTCTCAAAGGATACCTTTGCCCAAAGGACACCTGTCATCAAGAAAACATTTGAGTCTCTCCCTTGTGGTGAAGACAGTGTCATCTGGGACTCGATGTCAGGTGTTGTATCATTTAGGTATATTTGAAACTGTGTTGCCTGTTGCCTGTTGCCTAAGACAGACTTGACAGAGGAATGTTTGTGACAGTAGAGTTGAAGGTGGAATAACACCTTGGACATGTGAAATACAAGAAGTGATACCGTGAACTCCACTGCGTAGTGACCAGTGGTCAGTGCATAGCCGGGTGATATAGAGTTATCAACCAGCAGTGAGATATGGACGTACACTTCTCCAGTCAGGAGGACTCCTGTCGGATACATCAACACTCCACTTCAGACGGGACTGTAGACATGGGCAACAAAAAACTCAGCAAGGTGTTGTCAACGTCTTCGCTGAGTGTGTCCGATGTTGTGGGCAATGTTACCGGTGCAGTGGCTGATGTTGTAGGTGGTGCTGTTGGGGACGCAGTGGACAGTATATGTATGGTATGGTGATAACAGTCTTTTGTTTTACACAGTGCTCACTTGTGACGTTTCAGTGTAGGTTCTAACACCGAAACGTCCCTCCTAATTGCAATAAAGAAGTTGTTCATCCATATATCCTATCCCTACTTAGTACTCCAACTCTAAATGCCTCTCAAAGAAGTTAAGCTTATAAATGTTTGACTGATTGTAACTAGTGATTGATTAGTTGAATGAAATTATTATACCCAATGATTGATGAGTTGTTGAAACTAGTTATGACTAATGTTTGATGTTGAAGTGTTGACATTTTCCCTTCACAATTCAGTATTTTGTGAAGACAACGTTGAGAACAGTGATCTCCTTCATGCATGGTAGGGCTGGCAGAAAACATTGATAATCTAAATTATCGTTGATGGGAAGAAAGATTAACGATTATCAATATGAAAATTGAGTCATCTATAATATCTTACATTAACTATTGAGATGAAATAAAATTAAGCTTTACCAAAACAGTCTCGTTATTGACAATAATATCAATTGCTGAAGATGGATAGCAACTGTTTTTGTAATATCTCAAATGTCCACGAAGTAATCCCTGCATAAATGTACCACCACTCCCAAGCGGAGTGAAATAGGCTGATTTCTTTCGGAACGTATTTTGAATATTTGCTCAAAGTTACTTGTTCGATATTTATCGATAATTGATCGCTGTTTAGTTAAAGATTATCAATCAGTATGATCTGTATAGATAGCCAGCCCTAATGCATGGAGTTATACCACCACTCCCAAGTGGAGTTAAATAGGCTGATTTCTTTCGGAACGTATTTTGAATATTTGCTCAGTTACTTCTTCGATATTTATCGATAATTGATCGCTGTTTAGTTAAAGATTATCAATCTGTATGATCTGTATGGATAGCCAGCCCTAATGCATGGAGTTATATACCCAGTGCTAGAGGCTGCTGTATGCAGTGACACACAGGACTGAATAGGCCGGGTTGCCCCCATGTCTTGTGTGTTTGAAAACAGCATGTGTTTCATGTATGTGTGTGGGTGGGCTAAATGTAGTAACTTATGTCATGTTTTATTGCTCAGTTGAATATGTATTCACAGAAACACTTTGAAACCTGTATGTGTGAAGGGTATTTTATCATCCAAATTGGCTGGCACAGGAGATATGGCTTGGATGAGATCAAGCGATATCTACACTGTAGTTATCGCTGCAATGAAATTACTTAAGAATTGACCTTCACTTTTTGTGAGTTCATTGGAGTATGAACCTTCATAGAGTGAGGGCCAAACTGTATGAACGTCGGAGCTTTTTCCACTTTTATCAACTCTTGTTGATCTATTTAATATGAAAAGACCTTTTCCCTTTTCCTGCACTCTGAGATTAATATTTTATTAGCCAGACATGCCATCTACTTTACGTTTCAGAAAGCCTTTTGTAATTTTACCTGGCCACGGCCAACGGGCCAGCAGTTAAATCGACCCCTGTACGTATTTTAATCTGTTTTAGTACCAAGGAAAATGTTTTCTGCATGGTATGTTCGAGTGAGTGAGTGAGTGAGTGAGTGAGCGAGTATGGTTTTACGCCACTTTTCGCAATATTCCAGCAATATCACGTCGGGGGACACCAGAAATGGGCTTCACACCTTGTACCCATGTCGGGAATCAAACCCGGGTCTTCTGCGTCACAAGCGAACGCCTTAACCACTTGGCTACCCGACCGCCCCTGGTATGTTTGAACCGAAAGTGAATCTTAAATAAACATCTCTCTCTCTCTCTCTCTCTCTCTCTATCTCTCTCTCTCTCTCTCTCTCTCTCTCTCTCTCTCTCTCTCTCTCTCTCTCTCTCTCTCTGTGTAAACCATGAAGGGAGACAACTCAAAACTGTTGGGTTGTGTGACAGGACCATATGTTATGTGTGGGTACTCAGGCTTGTCATTTAGCTTGTTATTCACCACAATGGAAGGTAACACCATGACATTCAGAGCAAAGGCTTGAAGGCATGTGTTATGTGTTAGACGTTAGGGTGATGTTGTATTGTGATTGCAATCCACCTTGTAAATGTATGAGATCTCTCAAGCTCCTTCCCAGCGTGTGACACCCTTGTTACACTCTCGGTAACATCGCTGCCACCAGTGTGACGCGGCCATTACAAGAATCTTGAAATTTGGCGATAACAGATAGATCAATGTTGTTGTGTAACAGATATACCAACGTTGTTGCATGATAACAGATAGACCAATATTGTTGCTGGATAACAGATAGACCAACATTTTTGCTTTATAACAGGTAGACCAACATTGTTGTATAACAGATAGACCAACATTGTTGCTGTATAACAGATAGACCAACATTGTTAGTGTATAACAGGTAGACCAACATTGTTGTATAACAGATAGACAATCATTGTTGCTGTATAACAGATAGACCAATATTGTTGCTGGATAGCAGATAGACCAACATTGTTGCTGTATAACAGATACACCAACATTGTTACTGTATAACAGGTAGACCAACAATGTTGCAGGATAACAGATAGACCAACATTGTTACTGTATAACAGGTAGACCAACATTGTTGCTGGATAACAGATAGACCAGCATTGTTATTGTATAACAGGTAGACCAACATTGTTGCTGTATAACAGATACACCAACATTATTGCAGGATAACAGATAGACCAATACTGTTGCTGGGCAGCAGATAGACCAACATTGTTGCTTGATAACAGATAGACCGACATTGTTGCTGGATAACAGATAGACCATTATTGTTGCTGGATAACCAGTCAACATTGTCAGGATCTGTGACAGATTGGTGTTGTTTTCGTATAACAGTAAGGCCAACGTTTTTGCATGATAACAGATGACCAGTATTTTGCTGTGTATTTATATATATATGGCCATCCATGTTATGTTGCAAGAGCAGAACACATTGAACATCCAGTGAGAAGTGTGTACACACCAACGTTCTCTAGGTAGCATGAACACTTACAAACAATTCCAGCGAAACTCAGTCATATATATGCTATGAGAACCCAATCAGATGTTTGGTATGTGATACAGATAATATAGAATGGGTCTGACCTGTTCCCAGTGAGTCCCATAGTCCACATTCACTGCCATCTGTCATATGAATATGTATGGCACAATTTAACAATTACTTGACATGAATATATTTGTTGGGCATATAGAATTAGCAGGGTTATACAACCAAAAGCACCTGATTGGTTGTGCGAAGTTACCTGCTGATAAGATCCACACAACTGTTAGAGGACATGTGTTCTGTAGTGATTTGCTTTGATGTGGAACATCTGTTGTATCTGTGACAAACACAAGGTACTGCCAGAGGGATACAATGTACTCCTGTCCTTCACCAAGTGTATGCAACAGCACTGCTTGATACTGGACTGTGTGGAACACCCAGGGCCTACAGGAATAAGACTTGGAGCTTTATCTGTACACTCAAAAGGGTATATACAGGAGTGAGACTTTGATAATGTTGAGGCATCTGTGGTCCCAGTAAGACTTTGATACCGGCCTGTGTCTGTGGTCCCGGCACCTGCAGCACGATGGACGCGATTGACTACAGCAAGATGGAGGAGTTCGATATGTTGTATACATCCATCGCATATCGACCTCCAGGGATGAACCCCTTGTCTCACAAATCTCGACCAAGAAAGGTAGGACAAGCTTCCCGTCAAGGGTCCCGTGTCAAAACCCTGTTGCAGCAAACCTTAAATAACGATCACTAATCAATTATCAATCACTTGTTTTTCGTTGTGATAGGAAAGTTGACGTACTTTGAGGAGTTTGGGTAAGAACAAGCACAGGATAATTTATTTTGATCATGCTATAATGATAAGTATAATTTTTTTCAATGAGTTTAAATGAAGTTAAATATATCTTAGCCACCAATTTTCGCAGATATTCCTAATTGCCACTGTTTTGAGGGGTGATCTTTGTGTTACTTCTCTTGTCAGTATGGCAGAGACGAGGATGATGGCAGACAGCTTGCCACCAAACTAGGTCACATTCACCTTTGACCCAGTCAGGTTGACAGGTCACCTTTGAACATGTTTATTCCTTAATCTGTTGCTATGGCAATGTGACACTAGGCACCTGACTCTGTCAACTGTGAGCTGGTCAGTGTGTAGGATGTACAGTGATAGGGGTACAGGTGGCCCAGTCGTTTGAGGCGCCCTAATTCGCTGTGCAGATTTGCATCCCTTGGGCACTCCAGAAACCTATGATCGTGGGTTCGAATCCTGGTTCACCCCAATTATGTTTCTAGGTTTGTCAGCACCATACCTGTGCTCGTGAGTTTCACCGAAGTGGTAAATGTCTGAGACCTGCATCACTTTCCTCCCACATTAAGCTAACACGCTGTGATATAACTGGAATACTGTTAAAAAGGGACGTTAAACCCAACTCACTCACTCACACAGTGATAGGGCAGAAGGTCTGGGGATGTCACACTAGGCACCTGACACTGTCAACTTTGGCAAGTCTAGATTTCTTCAGTTTCAGGCTGATCATATGTTGACACGAATTTCATTACAGAGACTTAATGTGTGTCTAATTAGTAGTGAGTAAGTACTGTTTTACACCACTGTCAACAATATCCCAGCAATATCACGACAGGGGACACCAGAAGGGGGCTTCACAAATTGTACCCATGTGGGGAATCGGGCCTTTGACCTGACAAGCAAACACTTTAACCACTAGGATTCCCCACTACCCCGTCTAGGGTGTGCTGTCACACAGGTCGTCAGTCAGGGCATCAAGTGGAGAATGTCCTTGATAATTATGCTCTAATTGATCAAAAACCTATGTAAATATTATTATAAAACACAAACAACCCACTGTATTGGGCTGGTACTTATCCCTTGATGAACAAGTCAGCAAAGAGTAGTAAGAAAATATCTTATAATCTCTTAAATCCAAATAAGGGATCATTTCAGAAATTTGATGTCACATTAACATCTGACATTTAGGGGTTGAACAGGTCTGCAAGAATCCTAGCTGACAGAATCCAATTTTCAGGATATATGCTGTTCAAGCTCGAATCCCAAGATTTAAATCTGAAATAGTGGGCACGGGTGGCCCAGTCATCTATGGCGCCGCAATTCGCTGTGCAGAGTTGCGTCCCTTTGGCACACCAGAAACTTATGATTATGGATTCGAATCCCGGTTCGCCCAGATTATGTTTCTAGGTTTGTCAGCACCATACCCGTGCTCGTGGGTTTCACCGAAGAGGAAAACGTCTGAGACCTGCATCACCTCGGGCTTTCCTCCCACATTAAGCTGCCACGCCGTGATATAACTGGAATACTGTTAAAAGCGGCGTTAAACCCAACTCGCTCACTCACTCACTAAATCTGAAATAAACAGCATCAGGGGTGTAAGAAGACAGTCATCTTGTATTCGCACATTTATTACCCACAGGGTTGCAAATAACCCAGTTTATAAAAATCGTATGTGCACTCGTGCAAATATCACTTCTCGTGCACCAGTGCATTGTCATCCGAATGGCATTGTTGGCGTCATTCGAATCTCATTGTAATGTAAGGTCGGGATGAGTGAGTGAGTGTGGTTTAAGCCGCTCTTAGCGATATTCTGGCAATATCAAGGCGGGGGCTTCACACATTGTACCCATGTGGGGAATTGAACCCGGATCTTCGGTGTAATGAGCGAACTCTCTAACCACTAGGCTACTCAACCGCCCGGAGTGTCGGAATGGCGTCATAGCTGAAGATTGTTAACGTCATTGGTTTTCTAGGACAGTGGTGGTGATAAGTGCATTTTTCTAAAGGGAAGCTCAAAAGGATTAAAAAATAATGGGCAATAAATAAATTATTACTCTAACATGTGTGTCATGCTGATTTTACGAAACTTATGAACTCTCTCGGTTGGGAAAAACAAGAATTCTGACACTCGTTTCAGAAAACCAGTATGACACACATGCTCTTATATAATAATCTCTGTTTATGCGGAATAAGCTGTTTGGTGTTGTCAGAACATCACCTGTTTTCAGGGATTTACCTTGGTTATTTAGTTTGGGAGTCGAGGAAACTCGGATCCTTTAATTGAAGGGGTCCAGGGGTCCTGTGCTATAAAATGGGGATCCCAGAGAAATGGGACGTGAAACTACACATGCTCGGAGGCCGTTCCCCATCTGAAGGTTCCCCAACTGAGATAAATCAAGTGATAGCACTAGAAGATTTGAAGCATTCACACTGAGTATTGAATACATACAGAAATGTCTTTTGGTACCAAAGTATGATATAGCAGCATTCTTTCCTAAACATGCATACAAATTGTCTGCATCCCACTGGATGCACTGTGTACTTTTCTGGTTCTGTTTTCAATTTTCATGTCTGTAGGATGCAGCATTATGTGTCTGGTATATATCTTTGGTTACCAGTATATTCACAATGCTGGTTTAGCGGTGTCTAGCCGGGAGAGCCACATTTCAGAAATGGCTATTGCCGGTAAAGCCACATTTTCAGCTGAGTGCATTTCGCCTATTCTAGCGGGTAATTAATTAATCCGATTACCGATACCTTTATATGAGTGTCCCACATTTAAATTACTAAGCGCGGTACTCCCAGACTGAGGGAGGCGACCAGTTCCTACACCGTGTTAGTGACGACATCATCATCTTCACTCCAGACAAGAACATTGAACATTTGTGTACTGCAGACATTGTATTTTGTGATGGTACATTTTATGCCTGTCCCAAGTTGTTTGATCAGATTTATTGTTTACATGCTGAGGTGTTTGGCTATATGTTTCCATTAGTTTACTGTTTGTTGTCCAATCGAACAAAAGTTATGTCAACATGTTTCAGTACCTATGCGATTTTGCTAGTAGAGGAGGTCTAGAGTTTGCCCCACTTACAATTCAGTTGGACTTTGAACGTGCAGCTCACAATGCCGTGACTGATGTATTTCCTGGGACATTAGTTAGAGGGTGTTTCTTTCACTTCACCCAATGTATCTGGAGGAGGGTGCAGAAAGAAGGTCTGGTGTTGGACTATAAGGAAGATAAGGAGGTGAAGAAGCTGGTGAGAAGAGCTGCTGCCCTCCCTCTAGTACCTCGTGACAAAGTGGATGATGTGTGGCTTGATGCCATTGCTGACTCTCCTGCTGGCCCTAAAGTGACTGCCTTCATGGACTACGTGACAACCTGTTGGGTTCAAGGAGGGGCCTTCATGCCAGAGATTTGGAACCATTTCGAAAACAAAGGCCACCATACCAACAATCACCTGGAAGGGTTGCACAACAAGATAAAGAAACTTGCCAAGAAGTGCCACCCGAACATCTACGAGGTAGTGAAGCTATTTCAGCGAGAGCAGTCACTCAAAGAGGTTGCAGTCCTGAGACTCTCACACCAGTGATCAGAAACTTCACGAAGAAAGAAGTACAAGGCAATCGATGCACGTATTGCGTCCCTCAAGATCCAGCTCCTGAACCCACACCTGAGTGAGATGGAATATGCTGACCACGTGGGCGACCTCCTTCATCTGCATTATGATATTCATATGCTATTCATATTCATCAATGTAAAGTTTTGATGAATATGTTATCCTTGTTGAATAGAAAATGAGAAAACAAGACTTGTTTTGTTATATACGGTAACCTGTTAGAATCACAAAGCATGTTTTGACAGCATAGCCGCGAGAGCCACATTATACAATCACGCAACCATAACCATTGCCGCGAGAGCCACATCAATTTAAGCTATCTATTTTCGAAATGTGGCTTTGCCGGCCTGTAACCGGTTTAGCCATGGCTGAACTTAAGGGGTATGAACTCTTTGAGGATGTTGACATTTTCGCAATTAAGTTTTCAGGGATAGTCTCAAAGCTGAAGGAAGTAATTTTTTTCTTCATTTGAAAAAAGCAAACTCTACTGGCTACATACAAATCTTTTGTAAAATCTACACCTGCATAAAAATGATTGCTACTGAAAAAGAACCACTTTATTCTTTATATGTAACAAGTTAAAATCACATGTAAGTGGAATATATCCGATAGAACTAAAAAAACACATTTCTATGGATGAATACACTGTTCTGTAAACCACAGATGGTGGCAAATGGGCGATTCGTTGGCCTTGATGATGACATTAAATTGTGATTTGTTAGTCAGCGTAAACTCGGTAAGAAAACTACTGCAATACAGGCCCGTAAATGTATTTGTTAATGAGCATGCATGAACCGTGCATGGCGCATGACTTTCCAATTCACTGCACAACAGGGTATGACTGGGTTGTCAGTCTCAGTAATTGTCTTTGTGTCCCAACAGCAGGAAGCATTGCTCTTAGTATTCTTCACTGGGTGACCCTTGTGACATAGGTTGGGGGACAAGATGATCATCATTCAAGTCATGATGACAATTGTGACATTTTACGTGTGCACTCTGACCTCATGATGACCCTCTGACTAAAGTGTTCCTGGATCAGTCAGCTTGAGTTTGGTGAGGCACTCTGGCCTCATAATGACCCTCTGACTAAAGTGTTCCTGGATCAGTCAGCTTGAGTTTGAAGAGGCACTCTGGCCTCATGATGACCCTCTGACTAAACTGTTCCTGGATCAGTCAGCTTGAGTTTGGTGAGGCACTCTGGCCTCATGATGGCCCTGTGACTAAAGTGTTCCCTGGATCAGTCAGCTTGAGTTTGGTGAGGCACTCTGACCTCATGATGACCCTCTGACTAAAGTGTTCCTGGATCAGTCAGCTTGAGTTTGGTGAGGCACTCTGACCTCATGATGGCCCTGTGACTAAAGTGCTACTGGATCAGTTAGCTTCAGTTTGGTGAGGCACTCTGGCCTCTTGATGACCCTCTGACTAAAGTGTTCCCTGGATCAGTCAGCTTGAGTTTGGTGAGGCACTCTGACCTCATGATGACTCTCTGACCAAAGTGCTACTGGATCAGTCAGCTTCAGTTTGGTCTAACTGTCATGTTTGTTCAGTTCCTAACTTCAGTTCGGTAATGAATATATTTCTACTGTATTGTGATCACAAGGTCAAACATTTTTTCTTCTAATAAAAGTTAAATTGTGATGAGAGTTTTATTTAGCCCTTATTGTCATGTGCAAGTTATTCTATTGATTAGTTTCATGTTTGTGTGGCTTGGAAATGTTGCAATTATTCCCTGTTTAACAGAACATGTTTCATTATAGCGCATGCAGACAAATAATGGGAGCACTGCATTCAAGATTACACTCTACAATAAGGCTAATCAGACCAGGAAGAGTATTGGCTAATGAGCTGCTTGATGTTTATCACTAATCAACCAGCCTTCCAGTGATTTTGCTTTTCACAAGTAGATTTAGACTAACAATCAGTCAGTCATAGGTCAACATCACCTCGCCAGATACTACATGCACTTTGTAGTGCCTGTTTGGGGCCCAGGATTGTGAGTGTAGGGCCCTGATTGAATGTGTTATCCTGACCGGGAGATAAGTTGTGTTGTCACCACCAGTGTCTGATATACGGCTCATATCAGCCGACATGGTGTTACGAGATGTGGTCTCTGCAGGTATTCATGTTGTCTCAGTGTGCTTCTCAAACATTGCTTCTTCTCGAACATTTTCCTTACTTCCACCCCCGTGATGATCCGTGTTAGAACTGGCTTGTCATAAGAGGCGACTAACGTGATCGGGTGGTCAGGCTCGCTGGATTGGTTAATGCATGTCATTGTATCCCAATTGCGAAATCGATGCTCATGATGTCAATCACTGGATTGTCTTGTCTAGACTCAATTAATTATAGCTTCAGCTAGTGCTTCACCATGTATCCTATGGGCCACATCCGGCTTTGCACAAGTCCTGTGTGAGTTTTAGACATTAATGAAGTTGTTCTGTTTCAGATGCTGGCTCCAAGCTACAAAACCAAGACAGATGACTTCCGCAAAACATTCAAGGATATCCCTCATGAAGAACGCCTCATTGTCGGTGAGTTGTCTGCTGTTGTGGTTTGATCAGGCAGGCCGTCTCCATGGCGTGTGGATAGAGTGTCTGCCTGAGTGTCTACCTGAGTGTCTACCTGAGTGTCTGCCTGAGTGTCTGCCTGAGTGTCTGCCTGAGTGTCTGCCTGAGTGTCTGCCTGAGCGTCTGCCTGAGCGTCTGCCTGAGCGTCTGCCTGAGTGTCTCCCTGAGTGTCTGCCTGAGCGTCTGCCTGAGTGTCTACCTGAGTGTCTGCCTGAGTGTCTGCCTGAGTGTCTACCTGAGTGTCTGCCTGAGTGTCTACCTGAGTGTCTGCCTGAGTGCAAAAGGTCTGTGGTTCGAACCCCTGCCCATCTCTGGTCCAGCGGAAAGAGTGTCTGCCCAGAGAGCAGAAGGTTGCTTCGATCCCTGATTGTGTCATACCAAGTGCAGTAAAAAGTGGTACACGTTCTAAGCCTGCCTATCAAGGGGATATAAGGACTGGTTAGCTTGGTGTCAATAAATTGTGTCTGAGTACGGTATCCGTGTTAAACTGTGACATGTCTTAGTGTCCTAGTGCTATAAAACCCACGTTAGTAAGGACTAGTAAAAGCGGATATAAGTCCAATAATCTTGAAAACAATGTTAAGCCCCTTTTCACCTCACCTGTTTGTAAGGGTCATTGACTTTGTGCACTGTTGAAGGGAACAGGTGCTCTAATTCCTGTCTGTTACGAAAACATGCGAGTCTTACTGCCCAACTGTCTCATGGTCATCAGAGAGACTTGACTGCTGAGGACAAGGAACTATCCAATGATGGTGGTCTTAAGTGAATAGCAGAATTTGAGGGCTATTATTCTGAACCAGTTCTCAGTGTTTCAATTTTACTTCAAATGGGAACTGTATAAAACTGTCAGAAAGTGTAAACAAACAGGACTAACTATGACCTCTGAGCACTAGTGAAATAAGGTTTCTCTAGTCCTCTGGACTAGTCTTAAAAAGATGAATTTCTGAGCCAGTAAAGTCCTGTCTTAAAAAAGATGAATTTCTGAGGCTGTAAAGTCATATCTTAAAGAGATGAATTTCTGAGGCTGTAAAAAGATGAATTTCTGAGGCTGTAAAGTCCTGTCTTAAAAAGCTTTAAGGCCCATTTGACGTGCCCGGCTTGTGTTGTCAGACTACTCGTGTGCGCTGCAGAAGGACATCTTGGTGCAGGGGCGGATGTACATCACGCAAAACTGGATCTGCTTCTACGCCAACATCTTCAGATGGGAGACTGTGGTCAGTGAAGTTTTCATACAATTGTCCCAAAATCTTAAGATTTCTTGCAAATACCCCACCTCTATTACATCATAGCCATAAATCCATCACGCTTTAAAATCTTCAGGTTTTCAACAAAGGTCCTGTTCACTGCCAACTATCCTTGATCAGTTGTGCAGGAATTGAGTGTCTTGCTACCCATCTACTTTCATAGCTGTCAACCATCCCAAATTTATCATTTTTGTTGTAAATTTGCAACTGAAATATGAAAATATGATTTCTTCCATATTACATACGAGATCTATGCCTTTTCTATGATAAAACTCACAAAATGAAACTTTCATACATACCGGTAAAGGTTGGATAATTATCTTGTATCACATGATGAACTAACGTGGGGATTGAAATATGCTGGTGTTGTACATCACGAAACCATCAACCAATGTCAGTTCATCTCAAGGACCATACGACCGCCTCCGTGGTCTAATGGTAGAGCGTCCGCCCAGGGAGCGGAAGGTCCGGGGTTCGATCCCCGTCCGCGTCATACCTAAAGACGTTAAAAGATGGTACTAATTGTTACCCTGTCTGGCGCTGCGCATTAAGGGGCTAAAACAAGGACTGGTCGGCTCGGAGTCAGTATACTGTGTCTGAGTGGGGTATTCATGTTAAACTGCGCATGGTATCTCAGTGAGCTAGCACTATAAATCAGCATCAGTCCGGACTAGTACAAGCAGCCACACAAACACACACACGTACATGCACGTCGCTATTTAAGTGCAATAATCTTGGACACGACGTTAAACCCCATTTCACCTCAGATCACTCAAGGAGCATAGTCACAATAATGTATCCCTTTATGTTAGTCCTGGACTGCTGTCCACTTGCATGTCTGCTGTACGACTACCATCACCTTTACAGCTAACCATACAGTGCAAGGAGATTACAGCTGTCACAAAGGAGAAAACAGCGCGAGTCATCCCAAATGCAATTGCCATAACAACGGAACGGGAAAAGTACTTCTTTACCTCCTTTGGTGCCCGGGATAAAACGTTCATGATGCTGTTTCGTATATGGCAGAATGCTCTCCTCGACCAGGTAGGAGTTGTCTCCCGTTGTTTCCACTTCAGGTCTGATATTAACTTTTCATTTTCCCTGTTTGAATAAAAATATATATAAATGGGTATGTCTGTGGAAAAAGCGTTTTTTTTTTCATTTTGAAACTGGGGCAAAGGTATCTTTTTGTATGACAGAAGTGGTTTCCATAGATAGATTTGTGATAGGGTTAGGCAAGGCAGGGTTTCACATCTATACCTTTGATAAAATAGTTTTAAGATATAATAAAACTTTGTGGAATGTGCTGATAACAATTAATATCATCACTAAATTGTCCTAAACCCTCTGTGGATGCTGGGGATATGGAGCCCATCACTGAATTCTCCTAAACCCTCTGTGGATGCTGGGGATATGGAGCCCATCACTGAATTGTCCTAAACCCTCTGTGGATGCTGGGGATATGGAGCCCATCACTGAATTCTCCTAAACCCTCTGTGGATGCTTGGGATATGGAGCCCATCACTGAATTCTCCTAAACCCTCTGTGGATGCTGGGGATATGGAGCCTATCACTGAATTCTCCTAAACCCTCTGTGGATGCTGGGAATATGGAGCCCAAATTTTATATTGTTGTTCATTAGCCTAATTATGGTATTGTTTTCACCCTAGTTTTAAGGTCATATGTGTTGCTAGTGATTGTTCTGTCCTTTAAGGACAGGTTCCTACAGGTTCAAATGTATAACTTGTGTGTATTGTTGAGAGTGGCATATAAACATGCTCACTGACCACAATAAAGTTGTGTTTGGTTTCGGCAGCCGATGAGTCCGAAGGAGCTGTGGCAGTGGATACACTACAGCTATGGCGAGGAGCTGGGGCTCACCTCCAGTGACGACGACTACGTGCCGCCCCCCGGCATGGACGACCTCCGGGAGAGGCTCAGCAAGGAAGAGATCATGCCACCCAAGGTACGGCACACAGAACAGATGCTTCTTCCCCTGTATTGAGTTTGTTTATACTGAACAAAAAAAGTTAGGGATCATGAATATTTTGGGGGATATTTTTATGAAATTTTTTGCTCGTTTTTCAGTGCAAAAATTATCCCCAAAATATTCGTGATCCCTAACTTTTTTGGTTCAGTATATATGCATGTGGTGTGTTCACATTATTTCACTATTTTATGGTATTTCATTGGCTTCCCTTCCGTTTATCCCATCACCTTCCTCAATGTGTTGTTATCTTTATACATAAATCCTACCTTGAGTAAACATATTAGCAGGTATATATAGTGACTCAATATACTTACTCAGTTTTCGAATAGGTCTTCAGCAACCCATGCTTGCCGTAAAAGGCGACTATGCTTGTCGTAAAAGGCGACTATGCTTGTCGTAAAAGGCGACTATGCTTGTCGTAAAAGGCGACTAACAGGATCGGGTGGTCATGCTCGCTGACTTGGTTGATTGCGTGGATCAATGCTCATGATGTCAATCACTGGATTGTCTGGTTCAGACTCGATTATTTACAGACCGCCATCATATAGCTGGAGTATTGCTGGGTGTCGTGTTAAACAAACAAACAAACAAACAAACAAACAAACTCAGTATTCACCTGATGAAGGGGCAAGAGGTAGCCAGAGCTCCAGATAACATTTTGAGCAATTGAGTTTTTACTCTTGGGTTTCTATTTTAATTGGTTTATAACATTTTTCATTGGGTAACCAATATTATTTCACTCATCCATTCGTCACTCTATTGGGTTTTTCCCCAAATTAGTGATCATTTTAAGATTTAAAAAAAAGGAAATAATGTTTTAGATGTATAGAATTGTTCTAAAGATTTGGGCTTTACTCAGAAAGTAAATTAGCTCGTAATTGTGTTTGGGAAATTAGCTCCGTTGTACGCATGCTAAAAAAGCTTCATTTGGTATTTACGTGTCCTGTTTTTATATATTTGAGTTTTTCCTTTAATGCATGAGTTTTTGTAGGCAAGATGATTGAAAGTAATTGGGTTTTGAATATTTTGGGGGAGTACTTTACGCAAATACGCAGCTTATCTGTAGGTCTGAGTAGCCCTGCAACGGTGTTACTCAGTATAAAGATGTTATTGTACTTGTATAAAGCTTCATGTCCTGATTGATATGAGAACAGGGGCGGTCGGGTAGCCTAGTGGTTAAAGCGTTCGCTCCTCACGCCAAAGACCCGGGTTCGATTCCCGACATGGGTACAATGTGTGTAGCCCATTTCTGGTGTCCCCTGCCGTGATATTGCTGGAATATTGCTAAAAGCGGCGTAAAACCAAACTCACTCACTCACTCACTCACTGATATGAGAACAAATGACTGATGCTGAAGGGAAAGTACTAGGCCACTTACTCACTACAAGATCCCTATGTAACGAGTGTCTTCCTGTTTGCTGGGTAGAATATCAGTATGTTATCGTGGGGGTTGGCCTTTTACAATTTATTACAATAATGATTGACATGTTGCGATACGTCCCACAATATAATGCATGTGTCCTGAATTAAAAAAAATACACCCCCAGCACATTTTTGACAAATTCATATTTTGTTGAAAGTTGCTATGGTCACAACGCATGTGTATTAGACACATTATATACAGTAAAACTGGTCACAAATAGTCCCTCTCTTTTCATAACTTGAAGCAGTTGCTAATTTCTTAATTCATAATTTCAATTTGACTTGTAACTTATATTGGACTTTGCGACAAGCTTCTGAAAAGCATGATTTTGAAAAACGCAATATACCATTTTTAGCCAAAACATATTGTGATACGTTTCATTCATTGGTATTTGCTGTCGTGGTATACGGGTAATACCCTGCACCTCTAGTATGTTGTCATTGTTCCAAGCGCTGATGAACAAGCACTTCCTGCATGCTGGTGCTGACAAGATAACCATTGTTTGTTGTTTCTTTAAAGGTACGAACTCTAACATTTCAGGGGCTGTCTGATTCCTCTGATCTCCATTTGCAGGGCGAGCTTGGTCAGCTGATCAGCAACGATGACACAGATGTCCTCGTGTCCGACGAAGTCTTCTGCCAGTTGCCAGTCTCGTTAGATTCCCCCCTTGGTATTCGTGGTACCGAGGTGCCCACTGACTTCGGGGACACAACGGAGGACAGTGAAGGTCTGTATGTTGTTTGGGTGTCATGGTGTTTATCTGTATTACATGTGTCGCTAGCGGATATTAAGTGATTTACTATGTGCCTTGATAATTTCTTTTGTCACTGAGTAAGGTGTGACTTAGGTGGTGGTGTTTGACATATGTGGTGGTGTTTGACTTACATGAGGGTGTTTGACTTCCGTGATGGTGTTTGACTTCTGTGATGGTGTTTGACTTCCGTGATGGTGTTTGACTTACATGAGCGTGTTTGACTTCCGTGATTGTGTTTGACTTCTGTGGTGGTGTTTGACTTCCGTGATGGTGTTTGACTTACATTGGGGTGTTTGACTTCCGTGATGGTGTTTGACTTACATTGGGGTGTTTGACTTCCGTGATGGTGTTTGACTTCCGTGATGGTGTTTGACTTCCGTGATGGTGTTTGACTTACATGATGGTGTTTGACTTCCGTGATTGTGTTTGACTTCTGTGATTGTGTTTGACTTCTGTGGTGGTGTTTGACTTCCGTGATGGTGTTTGACTTACATTGGGGTGTTTGACTTCCGTGATGGTGTTTGACTTCCGTGATGGTGTTTGACTTCCGTGATGGTGTTTGACTTCCGTGATGGTGTTTGACTTACATGATGGTGTTTGACTTCCGTGATTGTGTTTGACTTCTGTGATTGTGTTTGACTTCTGTGGTGGTGTTTGACTTCCGTGATGGTGTTTGACTTACATTGGGGTGTTTGACTTCCGTGATGGTGTTTGACTTACATGAGGGTGTTTGACTTCCGTGATTGTGTTTGACTTCTGTGATTGTGTTTGACTTCTGTGGTGGTGTTTGACTTCCGTGATGGTGTTTGACTTACATTGGGGTGTTTGACTTCCGTGATGGTGTTTGACTTCCGTGATGGTGTTTGACTTGCATGGGGGTGTTTGACTAATGTGATGGTGTTTGACTTATATGGTTGTGTTTGACTTCCGTGATGGTGTTTGACTTACATGGGGGTGTTTGACTTATGTGATGGTGTTTGACTTACATGGGGGTGTCTTCTGCCAGTTGCCAGTCTCGTTAGATTCCCCCCTTGGTATTCGTGGTACCGAGGTGCCCACTGACTTCGGGGACACAACGGAGGACAGTGAAGGTCTGTATGTTGTTTGGGTGTCATGGTGTTTATCTGTATTACATGTGTCGCTAGCGGATATTAAGTGATTTACTATGTGCCTTGATAATTTCTTTTGTCACTGAGTAAGGTGTGACTTAGGTGGTGGTGTTTGACATATGTGGTGGTGTTTGACTTACATGAGGGTGTTTGACTTCCGTGATGGTGTTTGACTTCTGTGATGGTGTTTGACTTCCGTGATGGTGTTTGACTTACATGAGCGTGTTTGACTTCCGTGATTGTGTTTGACTTCTGTGGTGGTGTTTGACTTCCGTGATGGTGTTTGACTTACATTGGGGTGTTTGACTTCCGTGATGGTGTTTGACTTACATTGGGGTGTTTGACTTCCGTGATGGTGTTTGACTTCCGTGATGGTGTTTGACTTCCGTGATGGTGTTTGACTTACATGATGGTGTTTGACTTCCGTGATTGTGTTTGACTTCTGTGATTGTGTTTGACTTCTGTGGTGGTGTTTGACTTCCGTGATGGTGTTTGACTTACATTGGGGTGTTTGACTTCCGTGATGGTGTTTGACTTACATGAGGGTGTTTGACTTCCGTGATTGTGTTTGACTTCTGTGATTGTGTTTGACTTACATGAGGGTGTTTGACTTCCGTGATTGTGTTTGACTTCTGTGATTGTGTTTGACTTCTGTGGTGGTGTTTGACTTCCGTGATGGTGTTTGACTTACATTGGGGTGTTTGACTTCCGTGATGGTGTTTGACTTCCGTGATGGTGTTTGACTTGCATGGGGGTGTTTGACTAATGTGATGGTGTTTGACTTATATGGTTGTGTTTGACTTCCGTGATGGTGTTTGACTTACATGGGGGTGTTTGACTTATGTGATGGTGTTTGACTTACATGGGGGTGTTTGACTTCCGTGATGGTGTTTGACTTATATGGTGGTGTTTGACTTCCAACATAGTGTACGACCTTTGTGGTGGTGTTTGACTTATGTTTGGATGTTTGATTTATGTGATGGTGTTTGACTTCCAAGATAGTCTTTAACTTATATGGTGGTGTTTGGCTTATGTGGTGATGTTTGATTTATGTGATTATGTAATGGTGTTTGACTTATGTGGTGGTGTTTCCAGGTGAGGTAACGTGTTCGGGTCATGAGCACCTGGAGAAGTGTTACCTGGATGAAGTGTTCAACCTCTCGGTGGACCAAGCTTTCGAGTACCTCTTCACAGACTCCGCATTCTTCAGACAGTTTGTTGCATCAAGGAAGACTTTTGGTAAGCCATTCAAGAGAACTATGCTCAGTTGCCAGGTGTCTATTTTCAGCCAAGATATCGACATTGTATTAAGTGTCCTGTGTGAGAAACTGTCACTGTCTCTGACAGTAACCAGCAACTGATGGATCTACATCCTAAAGTTACCCATGAAGATCCAGGTTAGAATAGGTCATAAGAGTCGTGAGAGGCAACTGACTGGATGAGGTGGTCAGACTCACTGGCTTAGTTGATGCATGTCATTGTATCCCAATTGTGTAGGTCGATGCTCATTATATCAATCACTGGATTATCTGGTCCAGAGTTGATTATTTATAGGTCACTGTCATGTAGCTGAAATATTGCTGAGTGTGGCATTGAAAAACAAACGAACAAACAAACATCCTAAAGTTAAGTTAGCAGACAACCAAACTGGTGTTTTGAATGAATGACAGGAATTTGCTGCCAAATTGTTCACCCTGATTATGTTTCTAGGTTTGTCAGCACCATACCCGTGCTCGTGGGTTTTACCGATGTGGTAAATGTCTGAGACCTGCATCACTTCGGGTTTTCCTCCCACATTAAGCTGACACGCCGCGATATAACTTGAATACTGTTTAAAGCGGCGTTAAACCCAACTCACTCACCCTTAGCCTGAAACTTACATTGGTTCACATTCTCAGAATTCCCTTCACTGTTTCAATGTTGTCTTGCACAAGTAATGTCAGTATTTAACTTGTCAGTCAAATCCATAATCTAACCTGTCCATGCTGTATTATTTGGCGAAGTTAAAATATATTTATTTATGTTGCTTTGGTTATATGAGATCAGTGTTAATCTTTTTCCTTAAAAACATTGCATTGTATAGGATGTTTTTGACTGATTTGATGAATATGACAGTCACAGAGTTAGACATATTGTGTGCTCACAATCAGTGGTGGCCTTGACCTTATTCCAACATTAACCCAGACCTGTTGTGTGTCTCTGTGTCAAAACGGTAACCAGCAACTGATAGATCTACATTCCTAAAGTTACCCATGAAGATCTGGGTTAGAATAGGTCATAAGAGTCGGTTGATCTGTCATCTGCCAAAACTTTACTCAACTCTTAATCATTGGTGGCCTTGACCTTTTTCCATCAATAACCCTGACCTGATGTGTGTCATGCTAACACGCCTGTGTGACCTTTGATCTTCATGCGTTGTATTACCTTGACCTTTTTTTGTAATATAAGTTGGGCCAGTTGTGTACTGATTATGACCATGGCCCATTATTTTCTGTGACCTTGACCTAAGCTGACCTTGACCTTGGCTTGTGTTTGTAGAGTTGGAGCTGCCAGAGTGGAGCGAGGTTGACGAGAACGGAAGCCGGGCACGCATCATCCACTACACCCTCACACTCAACCATTCCATAGGGCCAAAGACTTCCCCCTCAGAAGAAAAACAGGTGCAGTGAGCTTCACACAGTCACTCTGTCCATCTGAGGTGTCAAATATTATCTTTCATTTTCTCACTCTTGTTTTTTGTTTAGATGTATTGGAAAGTTTTGGCATACCATTTCCAAAAATTTGTATTTCATAGAATATTACAATGTAGATGATAATCCTGGGATTTTGAATGAAAAACATGACTTTGAATCCAGGTAAAACAGCATCATGAAATTAATTTTGTAACTGATGAATTAATATTACCTCTAATTTGGAGCAAAATACAGTAGATACCTCTATAGAAAAGAATACAAGACTTTTTCTGACTACATTTTCAAGCTGGCATTCAGGGATAAATCTAGGGTGGGGCCTCGTGCTTGTTGTCCCTAAATTTTTAAAAAAGGCCCACATTTTCAAATACAATGGGGCATTTTAACACTGTGCTGTATGGGAATATTTGAAGTTTTATCACAAAGGGCCCATGTCAGACAATTCCTAGTGTGAACCCTGGGCATTGATTGTTGTCTGTTGTACCATGGGTGCTGCATGCATGCCATCTGGTAACCAAGTGCATGATGGAAGTGAACCATTGGGGGTATCAAATATCAAGCAGATGCGCGGAATGGCCAAACAAAAGGCTGATGACCATGCTAAGTGAGTGAGTGAGTGAGTTGGGTTTAACACCGCTTTTAACAGTATTCCAGTTATATATCAAGCTTAATGTGAAGGAAAGCCCGAAGTGATGCAGATCTTGGACGTTTACCACTTTGGTGAAACCCAAGAGCATGGGTATGGTGCTGACAAACCTAGAAACATAATTGGGCGAACCGGGATTCGAACCCACAATCATAGGTTTCTGGCATGCTCAGGGGACGCACCTCTACACAGCGAATCATGGCGCCTTAGATGACTAGGCCACCCATGCCCCCCCAATGCTAAGTCGATGTCAACTAACACTAAGCTCTTAAAACTGCATGTTCATAAATGACAGCCGTACAGTGACTCATAACAATATATCTGGCCATGTCTTGCTGCCTCAAATGGAGGACACTCCATTCATTGTAACATGTCAACTTCCCCTGCTGGGAAAACCGACTGCCGACAAATAGGTGAAACTACAGGCTACAGAGTGTTAGTGTACTGCTGGAAGGGCAAGTTAAGGCTCCTGATGTTGTGACATCCTTGTGTCTGTTTACAGACGTGTATGAAGGACAGCGAACCAGGGCTGATGTACCTCATCGACACCGACTGCATGAACGGCGGCATCCCCTACGCTGATGCCTTCTTCGTGGCCAACCGCTACTGCCTGACAAGGGTTTCCAAGAACAAGTGTCGGATCCATGTCTCCAGTGAAGTGAGGTACAAGAAATCTGTCATCGGCATTGTCAAGGGTAAGTGGCACGTTTTGGTTACATGTCAAGTATTTGAGTTACATGATCACTAGTGAGATGTACTTAAAAAACAAACCACGCATGGTTGTTGTTTATGATACAATAAAACACTGCAGGGAGAATAAACCACGAGTATTTCATTCTTATGTGAGATATCAACATTAGGTACAGCCTCTTTAAGGATGAGCAAGTAATGTACAAGCTTTGAAAGAATTTACCCGTATTTTAATAATTATGACTCCCTCAATAGAATCCAAATTCAGCAATGTCGGACAAGTCCATTTTATAACCTGTACCTTTTCTCCCAATACTGATACTCCCCTCTCAAAAATAACATCACCCAATATATGACGTCATCAAGTTGCGAGTGCATGTTCGAATCTCTAGATATGATGTCATGATGGAACAATGTTTTATCGTGAAATAAACCATGTTCTTTGTTCTTTGCAATTTGTTGTATAGCTGGCTTATATAGGATGTTAAGACCTGAACAGGCATGTATACCACAAGACTGACTTGATATGGAACTTTTTTCTATTGTCATGTACACCACAAGACTGACACATGGAACACTGTGTCATTGTCATGTACACCACAAGACTGACACATGGAACACTGTGTCATTGTCATGTACACCACAAGACTGACACATGGAACACTGTGTCATTGTCACGTACACCACAAGACTGACACATGGAACACTGTGTCATTGTCATGTACACCACAAGACTGACACATGGAACACTGTGTCATTGTCACGTACACCACAAGACTGACACATGGAACACTCTGTCCTTGTCATGTACACCACAAGACTGACATATGGAACACTGTGTCATTGTCATGTACACCACAAGACTGACACATGGAACACTGTGTCATTGTCATGTACACCACAAGACTGACACATGGAACACTGTGTCATTGTCATGTACACCACAAGACTGACACATGGAACACTGTGTCATTGTCACGTACACCACAAGACTGACACATGGAACACTGTGTCATTGTCATGTACACCACAAGACTGACATATGGAACACTGTGTCATTGTCATGTACACCACAAGACTGACACATGGAACACTGTGTCATTGTCATGTACACCACAAGACTGACACATGGAACACTGTGTCCTTGTCATGTACACCACAAGACTGACACATGGAACACTGTGTCATTGTCATGTACACCACAAGACTGACACATGGAACACTGTGTCATTGTCACGTACACCACAAGACTGACACATGGAACACTGTGTCATTGTCATGTACACCACAAGACTGACATATGGAACACTGTGTCATTGTCACGTACACCACAAGACTGACATATGGAACACTGTGTCATTGTCATGTACACCACAAGACTGACACATGGAACACTGTGTCATTGTCATGTACACCACAAGACTGACACATGGAACACTGTGTCATTGTCACGTACACCACAAGACTGACACATGGAACACTGTGTCATTGTCATGTACACCACAAGACTGACACATGGAACACTGTGTCATTGTCATGTACACCACAAGACTGACACATGGAACACTGTGTCATTGTCATGTACACCACAAGACTGACACATGGAACACTGTGTCATTGTCATGTACACCACAAGACTGACACATGGAACACTGTGTCATTGTCACGTACACCACAAGACTGACACATGGAACACTGTGTCATTGTCATGTACACCACAAGACTGACACATGGAACACTGTGTCATTGTCACGTACACCACAAGACTGACACATGGAACACTGTGTCCTTGTCATGTACACCACAAGACTGACACATGGAACACTGTGTCATTGTCATGTACACCACAAGACTGACACATGGAACACTGTGTCATTGTCATGTACACCACAAGACTGACACATGGAACACTGTGTCCTTGTCATGTACACCACAAGACTGACATATGGAACACTGTGTCATTGTCATGTACACCACAAGACTGACACATGGAACACTGTGTCCTTGTCATGTACACCACAAGACTGACATATGGAACACTGTGTCCTTGTCATGTACACCACAAGACTGACACATGGAACACTGTGTCATTGTCATGTACACCACAAGACTGACATATGGAACACTGTGTCATTGTCATGTTCACCACAAGACTGACACATGGAACACTGTGTCATTGTCATGTACACCACAAGACTGACACATGGAACACTCTGTCCTTGTCATGTACACCACAAGACTGACATATGGAACACTGTGTCATTGTCATGTACACCACAAGACTGACACATGGAACACTGTGTCCTTGTCATGTACACCACAAGACTGACACATGGAACACTGTGTCATTGTCATGTACACCACAAGACTGACACATGGAACACTGTGTCCTTGTCATGTACACCACAAGACTGACACATGGAACACTGTGTCATTGTCACGTACACCACAAGACTGACACATGGAACACTGTGTCATTGTCACGTACACCACAAGACTGACATATGGAACACTGTGTCATTGTCATGTACACCACAAGACTGACACATGGAACACTGTGTCCTTGTCATGTACACCACAAGACTGACACATGGAACACTGTGTCATTGTCATGTACACCACAAGACTGACACATGGAACACTGTGTCATTGTCATGTACACCACAAGACTGACACATGGAACACTGTGTCCTTGTCATGTACACCACAAGACTGACATATGGAACACTGTGTCATTGTCATGTACACCACAAGACTGACACATGGAACACTGTGTCATTGTCATGTACACCACAAGACTGACATATGGAAAACTGTGTCATTGTCATGTACACCACAAGACTGACACATGGAACACTGTGTTATTGTCACGTACACCACAAGACTGACACATGGAACACTGTGTCATTGTCATGTACACCACAAGACTGACACATGGAACACTGTGTCCTTGTCATGTACACCACAAGACTGACATATGGAACACTGTGTCATTGTCACGTACACCACAAGACGGACATATGGAACACTGTGTCATTGTCACGTACACCACAAGACGGACATATGGAACACTGTGTCATTGTCACGTACACCACAAGACTGACACATGGAACACTGTTTTCTCCATTGGATACAGGACAATATGCTTGTCGGTGTTTTTTTAATAAAGGATGAAAGTACATGTCTTTGAGAATAATTACAAATAAAAGTATGATCAGTTTTAGGAGGTCCCTCGATTCAAATGCGATACCAGTAAAACTACCCCAGACCCGTGAAGATTCCGGGGTAGAATAGGTCTTCAGCAACCGATGCTTGCCGTAACAGGTGACCATGCTTGTCGTAAAACGCGACTAACGGGATCGGGTGGTCAGGCTCGCTGACTTGGTTGATTCATGTCATCCATCCCAATTGCGTGGATCGATGCTCATGATATCAATCACTGGATTGTCTGGTCCAGACTTGATTATTTACAGACCGCCGTCATATAGCTGGAATATTGCTGAGTGCGGCGTTAAACAATCAGCCAACCAACAAAAAACCTGAGTTGGGACTTACAGCAGTTGACATGTGACTTGTGTGTTGCAGGTATGATCGAGCGGAGCGCTGTCGGGGGACTGACAGACTACTTCCGTGCACTATGTGAGTACAGAGACCACGCCCTGGCGCAGTGCTGACTCAGCATAACACCACTGCCACAGGCTAATTTGCATATCATGTGACCGGACTTTTCTCTTGTTTGTTAACAAACACGCTTTTTCAGAAATCTGTATAGAACGGACTAATGCAAGTATTTGAGCGCTTTGCATATTGTTTTGCATAATTAGATAGATATGCTACTACAACTGCGACAGTGAGTTGCATGACAATATATATTTATACATCAAAGTGACCGTATCTCTTACTCTCCATTGGGCTTTGGTGACAGCATGTGGAGCCGTACAACCAATGTAAACAAACGATAACTACACGAAAACAAGTAGATGTTCACGTATTTGGATACTTTCTTAATGAATCGTAACTATTCTGTGACATTTGTTTATGAAAATGTGTGGATGAAAAGCAGTATGTAATATCTTGAATGGACTGTGAAAGATGTGACTAATCGTCACATGGCGCTGGCCTGTGGCAGAGGTACTATGCTGGCTGGCTGCCGGCCGCATGGAACTCTGGGTAGGAGAGTGTACAGGGGGACAGGCGGACATCAGACACCAGGCATCTGATGTATCAAGGAGTCCTCCCATTTGTCAGACCGCGGTCTAGTGGTAGAGTGACTGCCCGGAGAGCGGAAGGTCCGGGGTTCGATCCCAGGCTGCGTCATACCAAAAGACGTTAAGAGATGGTACTTGTTGTTACCCTGTTTGGCGCTCGGCATTAAGGGGCTAAAACAAGGACTGGTCAGCTCGGAGTCGGTATACTGTGTCTGAGTGGGGTATTCATGTTAAACTGTGGCATGGTATCTCAGCATCAGCCCGGACTAGTACAAGCAGCCACACAAACACACACGTACATGCACGTCGCTATATAAGTGCAATAATCTTGGACGCGACGTTAAACCCAATTTCACCTCACCTTACCTCCCATTTGTCAGATACTCAGTTGTCAGACATGGAATATATTTAAACTGCCACACACCCCTTTACTCATGATATGACCCAGACACTGACAATCTCTTTGACATTTTATACAGCTTAGTTAAACTGTAAATATGTTTGTTTTCACTGACATTTGTGACATGGTGCTTAGAATACAACCTGGGTCATCGAAGTTAAATTTAACAGTTAAATGTCAACTGTGGCTTTTTCACAGAATGGTATACCAGTATGGGGATTTGAAAATTGACAAAGAAAGAAAATAATTTGGCAGGGGTAAGATTGTTCGGTGTCACGGCAGTCAACACTTATTTGTAAATGGTCAGTTGGCTGCAAGTTCAACTCCAAGCATGGTTGTAGCCACATATCATAGTGAGGAGCTTTCACTAGTGGCAGCGATAGTATAGAGAGCTCCGCGAACAGGACATCACTGTGAGGAGCTTGATGTATCAGTGCAGTTGTAACAGAACATACTGAAGTTTCAGGATCTGTGGATACTTTGATATGTAACCGTCTCATCATCAGCTGAAATTTCAAGTGAGAGAAAGAAATGTTAACGTGTTGTTAAAGGGGGACCATGTTCCAAGGAAGCCACTTAGTGTTCGTGCCATAAGTGAGTGAGTGAGTATGGTTTTACGCCGCTTTTAGCAATATTACAGCAATATCACAGCGGGGGACACCAGAAATGGGCTTCACACATTGTACCCATGTCGGGAATCAAACCCGGGTCTTTGACATGACGAGCGAACGAACACAGATAGAGGGAACAAACGGATACAACGAACTGTTAAAAAATCCCAGATTTATCGCCTATATATTATCATATAAAATTTACGTACATAACAAACTCTCTGCAGCGAACTAACGGATATACCGAACTGATATCTCATCACCGACAAGCCCATCTATCACTAATTAGTGATGTGTAAAGCGAACTGAGAAATCTCACTCAGTGTCAAGTGTCACTGACAATTGGCTGTACGCAATCAGATGCGAATAAACACAATCACAGAGAATCAACACAATCAGCGGTGACGATTCAGCCTTGTTAAACTTGCATTATGTAATCTTATCCATCCATGTAATTGGACTAATCTAGTCTGAAAACAAACAAATTTCATTCCATAATGTTTACATTAACTTCGGTGATATTGGAATATATTATTCTGATAAAATAATAATTTCAGATATAATTTCTTCTGACCATTGCATTAAAATTTTATGAAGTTGAATCATTTGGTACTTTTTAACTGAATCACCGGTAGATGCGGGAGGAAACGTGTATAAACGTTTATGTGTATTGTGGTTTGTTTTAGCCAAGATGGCGGACATTTCCAAGCGAAAACGTACATAACGAACTGATTTCTCCTGTCCCTTGTAGTTCGTTATAACCATGTTCTACTGTAACTGGAATATGGAATATTGCTAACTAGCGTAAAACAACAAACACTCCGAGATAAGCTATTGCCAGGTGTACTGACACTGGAGGCTGTGTTTCAGCGGCTCACCTGCGGCGGGAGGCCGAGAGACAGGAGACAATCAGCAACAGTCAAAAACCAGCCAAGAAGAAACTGCGTAGACGCAGGAAAATCGTTGGGAACACTTCAGAAGTTGTGATGCCGTTACGGCAGCCAGAGAGACAGATGTCAGCCCCTCCCTCCCCAGTGAAACGTAAGTGGTGCCGTGATTACAGTTTGAGTCTTCAGAAAGGACCATTTTCCTTTTCTTTTATTTTATGGAAATAGTGATCATGAGTTTTGGAACCGAACATAATTCTGATATTGGTGAGTAAGTGAGTATGGTTTTACGCCGCTTTTAGCAGTATTCCAGTAATATCAAGGCGGAGGACTCCAGAAATGGGCTTCACACATTGTACCCATGTCAGGAATCGAACCCGGGTCTTCCGCGTGACGAGTGAACGCTTTAACCACGAGGCTACCCGATATACAGATCATCACTAAACTAAGTCACACAGCCTACTATAGGTCTTCAGCAACCCATGCTTGCCGTAACAGGCGGCTATGCTTGTCATAAGAGGTGAGAAACAGGATCGGGTGGTCAGGCTCGCTGATGCATGTCATCGTATCCCAACTGCGTTGATCGATGCTCATGATGTCAATCACTGAGTTGTCTGGTCCAGACTTGATTATTTATAGATCGCTGTCATATAGCTGGACTGTTGCTGAGTGCAGCGTTGGTGTCCCACGATTATTGCAGAAGTTGTCTCACTATGGATAATGTGTGTGGTGATATTTCATCTGTGTCTCCTTATTTCAGACATGGGCAACCGGGACATGAAGCTGAGTGTCAATGCGGAATCCTTTGTGCGATTAATATTTTTTATGTAAGTATGAGCACTGCTTCTACTGCTTGAGTGTTCATGTTTGTGTGTCTACATCAGACAATATTCCATTTCGAAGTGTCTATGTTGGACAATATTCTGTTCAGAAGTGTATATGTTGGACATTATTCTGGTTAGAAGAGTCTATTTAGGACAATATTCCATTTCCAATTTCTGTCGGACAATATTTTGTTTCCAAGTGTCTCTTTTGGACAATATTCTGGTTAGAAGTGTCTATGTCGGACAATATTTCGTTTAGAAAGCAAACTAAGATCATCTCTCTTGATCAGAGGTATGATAGATGATCAGCAATACCTCACGCAGCGATAGAAGTCACAAAACTCTAATCACAACAGCTTGTGCCCAAATCTTCTAAGACTTCTAGCCTGAATATGACTTTTTTCCCTCTTTTTCAGTAGATGTTAGTGTTGTTATATGGACTACTATCAGCTGAGCTTATGAGAACGGATATTTACTGGACTTGTGGCTAAACATTCTGTTTTTATCCCACGCCAACTTATAGAAACGGGCTCATCCGTCCATCTGTCAGTCACGTTTCGTTTCCGTAGCATAACTCATAAACCGTTCAATATTTTTTCATCAAACTTTGCAGGTCTGTCAGGTACATGCTGAATTGGTGCCTTTTGCTATTTAGAAATTTTAGAAATTTTTATTTGTTATGTTTCCATGGCAACAAGATGGACTTAGGTTCCAAACTCTTTTTTTTTTACAATTTCCATGACTAGTTCGACCTCGGTTAAAAAAGGTTAGGGTTTGTTTAGATTGAATTATGTCGTAAATTCTGCACAGGGATGGGGGATATAGCCATGTTAGTGGCAAACTCTTGTTTGTGTTTGTTTGTTGTTTAACGCCGCACTCAGCAATATTCCAGCTAAATGACGGCGGTCTGTAGATAATCAAGTCTGGACCAGACAATCCAGTGATTGACATCATGAGCATCGATCCATGCAATTGAGATCGCTGACATGCATCAACTAAGTCAGAGAGCCTGACCACCCGATCCTGTAAGTCACCTTTTACGACAAGCATAGTCGCGTTTTACAGCAAGCATGGGTTTTAACCAATAGATGGGCATGTGTATCATGTACTGCGAGGTCAGCAGGGGTACAACTTAGCGCAAGACATTTACTAGGTTGAGGAGTGATGACATGTAGAGACACTCCTAAAAAGCCTGAAATTTGATTCACCCTCAGAGAATACCTTCTAATCTCACCCAGAGGTGGTTGGGTAGCCTAGTTGTTAAAGTGTTTGCTTTTCACGCCGAAGACCTGGTTCGATTCCTGACATTGGTACAATTTGTGAAGCCCATTGTTGGTGTCCTCCTGGAATATTGCAAAAAGCGGCGTAAAAGCATACTCACTCACTCATTCCCTCTGACCTCACCTTCAAGATACCTTCTAACCTCAACCTGAAGATACCGTCTATCCTCACCCTCAGAATACCTTCTAACCTCACCCTCGGAATACCTTCTAACCTCACCTTCAGGATACCTTTTAACCTCAACCTGAGGATACCGTCTATCCTCACCCTCAGGATACATTTTAAACTCACCCTCAGAAAACCTAAACTCACCCTCAGGATACCTTCTAAACTCACCCTCAGAATACCTTCTAACCTCTCCCTTGAAATACCTTCTAAACTCCCCTTCAGAATACCTTCTAAACTCACCCTCAGAAAACCTAAACTCACCCTCAGGATACCTTCTAAACTCACCCTCAGGATACCTTCTAACTCTCCTTTAGGATACCTTTTAAACTCACATACGAAATAACTTCTAAACTCACCCTCAGGATACTTTCTAAACTCACCCTCAGGATACATTCTTACCTCACCCTCAGAATACCTTCTAACCTCACCCTCAGAATACCTTCTAACCTCACCCTCAGAATACCTTCTAACCTCACCCTCAGGATACCTTCTAACCTCACCCTCAGATTACCATCTAACCTCACCCTCAGATTACCATCTAAACTCACCCTCAGATTACCTTCTAACCTCACCCTCAGGATAGCTTCTAACCTCACCCTTAGGAAACCTTCTAAACTCACCCTCAGATTACCTTCTAAACTCACCCTCAGATTACCATCTAAACTCACCCTCAGATTACCTTCTAACCTCACCCTCAGGATACCATCTAAACTCACCCTCAGGATACCATCTAAACTCACCCTCAGATTACCTTCTAACCTCACCCTCAGATTACCATCTAAACTCACCCTCAGGATACCTTCTAAACACACCCTCAGAATACCTTCTAACCTCACCCTCAGGATACCTTCTAACCTCACCCTCAGGATACCTTCTAAACTCACCCTCAGATTACCATCTAACCTCACCCTCAGATTACCATCTAAACTCACCCTCAGATTACCTTCTAACCTCATCCTCAGGATAGCTTCTAACCTCACCCTTAGGAAACCTTCTAAACTCACCCTCAGATTACCTTCTAAACTCACCCTCAGATTACCATCTAAACTCACCCTCAGATTACCTTCTAACCTCACCCTCAGGATACCATCTAAACTCACCCTCAGGATACCATCTAACCTCACCCTCAGGATACCTTCTAAACTCACCCTCAGGATACCATCTAAACTCACCCTGGCTTACCTGTGTTGGTGTTCCAGACTGGCAGTACTGGTGGTCCTCAACGCCATCCTGTTCTTCAAGGTGTGGTGCTTGGAGGACATCGTCAGGCAGAGGTACCTCCACCACACTGCCAAAGACTTCGACAATGTCGCGTAAGTCATGCAGGGCATAGGATATATTGAAAAGATCACTAAAAATTGGCATATTTTCTAGATCACATGACATGTTGGATAGATTACATGACATGTTGATAGATCACATGACATGTTGATAGATCACATGACATGTTGATAGATCACATGACATGCTGGATAGTTAGCATGACATGTTGTATAGATCACATGACATGTTGTATAGATCACATGACATGTTGATAGATCACATGACATGTTGATACATCCATGACATGTTGATAGATCACATGACATGTTGATAGATCACATGACATGTTGATACATCACATGACATGTTGATACATCACATGACATGTTGTATAGATCACATGACATTGTTTAGATCACATAATTTGTGGGATATATCACATGACATGCTAGATAGATCACATGACACATTGAACAGAACAGATGACATGTTGGATAGATCACATGATATGTTTGACTTTTACATGAATTGTTAGTTGTTAGTTGTTTAAGGCCGCGCTCAGCATTATTCCAGCTTTATGACGTCAGTCTGAAAATAATTGAGTCTGGACCAGACAATCCAGTGATTGACATCATGAGCATTGATCTACGCAGTTGGGATACGATGACATGCATCAGCCAGCCTGACCACCCGATCCCGTTTGTCACCCCTTACAACAAGCATAGCCGCCTTTTACGGCAAACATGGGTTACTGAAGACCTATTCTACCCCGGATCTTCACGGGTAGACATTTTACATTTTCCAATATTAAAGTTTGATGTTGTTTTTCAGGGAATATCCCCGGTCTCAGGAACAGTGGGCAAACTTGTTGAACCAGCAGAAAAGTCTGTACAACCGGGAGATTGACAAGTGGAGCGATGTGTTGGCTACCTCCATACAGTTGATAGAACAGGTAGGGAGATTGACAAGTGGAGCGATGTGTTGGCTACCTCCATACAGTTGATAGAACAGGTGGGGAGATTGGCAAGTGGAGCGATGTGTTGGCTACCTCCATACAGTTGATAGAACAGGTGGGGAGATTGACAAGTGGAGCGATGTGTTGGCTACCTCCATACAGTTGATAGAACAGGTAGGGAGATTGACAAGTGGAGCGATGTGTTGGCTAACTCAATACAGTTGATAGAACAGGTGGGGAGATTGACAAGTGGAGCGATGTGTTGGCTACCTACATACAGTTGATAGAACAGGTAGGGAGATTGACAAGTGGAGCGATGTGTTGGCTAACTCAATACAGTTGATAGAACAGGTAGGGAGATTGACAAGTGGAGCGATGTGTTGGCTAACTCAATACAGTTGATAGAACAGGTAGGGAGATTGACAAGTGGAGCGATGTGTTGGCTACCTCCATACAGTTGATAGAACAGGTAGGGAGATTGACAAGTGGAGCGATGTGTTGGCTACCTCCATACAGTTGATAGAACAGGTAGGGAGGTTGACAAGTGGAGCGATGTGTTGGCTACCTCCATACAGTTGATAGAACAGGTAGGGAGATTGACAAGTGGAGCGATGTGTTGGCTACCTCCATACAGTTGATAGAACAGGTAGGGAGATTGACAAGTGGAGCGATGTGTTGGCTACCTCCATACAGTTGATAGAACAGGTAGGGAGATTGACAAGTGGAGCGATGTGTTGGCTACCTCAATACAGTTGATAGAACAGGTAGGGAGATTGACAAGTGAAGTGATGTGTTGGCTACCTCCATACAGTTGATAGAACAGGTAGGGAGATTGACAAGTGGAGCGATGTGTTGGCTACCTCAATACAGTTGATAGAACAGGTGGGGAGATTGACAAGTGGAGCGATGTGTTGGCTACCTCCATACAGTTGATAGAACAGGTAGGGAGATTGACAAGTGGAGCGATGTGTTGGCTACCTCAATACAGTTGATAGAACAGGTAGGGAGATTGACAAGTGGAGCGATGTGTTGGCTACCTCCATACAGTTGATAGAACAGGTGGGGAGATTGGCAAGTGGAGCGATGTGTTGGCTACCTCCATACAGTTGATAGAACAGGTAGGGAGATTGACAAGTGGAGCGATGTGTTGGCTACCTCCATACAGTTGATAGAACAGGTAGGGAGATTGACAAGTGGAGCGATGTGTTGGCTAACTCAATACAGTTGATAGAACAGGTGGGGAGATTGACAAGTGGAGCGATGTGTTGGCTACCTACATACAGTTGATAGAACAGGTAGGGAGATTGACAAGTGGAGCGATGTGTTGGCTAACTCAATACAGTTGATAGAACAGGTGGGGAGATTGACAAGTGGAGCGATGTGTTGGCTAACTCAATACAGTTGATAGAACAGGTAGGGAGATTGACAAGTGGAGCGATGTGTTGGCTACCTCCATACAGTTGATAGAACAGGTAGGGAGATTGACAAGTGGAGCGATGTGTTGGCTACCTCCATACAGTTGATAGAACAGGTGGGGAGATTGGCAAGTGGAGCGATGTGTTGGCTACCTCCATACAGTTGATAGAACAGGTAGGGAGATTGACAAGTGGAGCGATGTGTTGGCTACCTCCATACAGTTGATAGAACAGGTAGGGAGATTGACAAGTGGAGCGATGTGTTGGCTACCTCCATACAGTTGATAGAACAGGTGGGGAGATTGACAAGTGGAGCGATGTGTTGGCTACCTCCATACAGTTGATAGAACAGGTAGGGAGATTGACAAGTGGAGCGATGTGTTGGCTACCTCCATACAGTTGATAGAACAGGTGGGGAGATTGACAAGTGGAGCGATGTGTTGGCTACCTCCATACAGTTGATAGAACAGGTGGGGAGATTGACAAGTGGAGCGATGTGTTGGCTACCTCAATACAGTTGATAGAACAGGTAGGGAGATTGACAAGTGGAGCGATGTGTTGGCTACCTCCATACAGTTGATAGAACAGGTAGGGAGATTGACAAGTGGAGCGATGTGTTGGCTACCTCCATACAGTTGATAGAACAGGTAGGGAGGTTGACAAGTGGAGCGATGTGTTGGCTACCTCAATACAGTTATTTAGATACGAACTGAAGTTAGAATGGAACTTGTTCCGTTATTTATATTTCATGCCATGTTTTATATTTGCAGATGAAAGGGACCTTAGAAACACTCAGGGACGGACTGGAAATGAGGAATGCCGACAGGAAGTCCAAATCCTGACCCACAATACATCTGTGTGAGCGCTTACCTCAAACCTACCTGTCCAGTAGTCAATGGTAGAGGTCACAACTCCGCAAAACCAGCAACCATCTTGGGATCAGCAGCAAATGTTTCTGTGACATTTGATTGGTCAGTTGTTGTTTTGTCTCTGACCAATCAGGGACCAGGATTTTGAAGCTTGTGAAACTGTTACTGAATGTGATATAATGTCTCTGGTATACAAGAGAAAGTTGTTAATATTTATTTGACAATGAGAGAAGTCTCTCAGTTAAGTTATGACTATAGTAGATGCCCATGCAGAGTTTACACTGCTCAGTGGCGTCCAAATATCTGTTCTTTGTCATTTGCAAATTAATGGATTGAGATTTTCTCCAAACACAGGAGGTATGCCAAAATCATCCGCTTCTTAGAGAAGCATTTGACAAACATTTGGGACGCAGGTAGAAATGATCACCAAGTTATATCATGGCTGAACATTAAGCTTTGAGTCAGCACTCTGCTAGAATTGTTTCATTCCAACTTAATTCACATGGCGAAGGGGCTCGGGGATATTACAAGGGGTTCAAATTTTGAAATATTTAACTTCAGCTGGGGTGGAGGAGTCATTATCTAATGTTAAACTTCAAGGGGATCCACCTGGCAAGGTATATATCAATGATATGAAGGTACCGTATTCGACGTAATAAGCGCCCCGCTCTAATAAGCACCCACAGCGATAATTGCTAGCATATTGGCTAGTGAACAATCCCAATTAGCACCCCTTCTGATTGATCAATGTACACAAGACTTATTTATTCGTGTATAATACGCACCATGTTATATGCACCCTTAATTATGGGCAATTAAATCAGGAAAAATATATCTGTCGTATATAAACATTGTCAGCATAAACCACAAAATTTATTTTTCAACCCTGTTTCTTCCACCAAAATAATATTCTAATAAGAGGCCCCTATTTCTAATTTTGAGAGCGCCCTGGGCGCTTATTACGTTGAATACGGTATATGTCACACCATGGCCATGTGGTGGTATTGTCGGAGGGTCTACCTTGATCGGCACTGAAGTCGGCTTTTATACGAAAAGTGTTTACGTTTGTGTCCAAATTACTTCATTGTTGTCCTTGTTATGGTCCAAGTTCCAGGAACATCCGACACTTTTCATTCCAAGTAATGACATGAATTGTCACATTGTCAAACAAATAAAGGTCACCATCAAGCATTACATAACGGCTTCCTCACCAAACATATCATGTGACATTATGTCATGGTGGATTTGCCTCTTTGTCGGGTTGTCGACCACGATGATGTTCTTGTTGCACATAACAAACAAAGACATTTACAAATGTAATCAAATGTTGGTTATGAATTTGGAGACCGATAAATCCAAAATACTTCACTGTTACAAATTCAGCTGTAGGACCCAGATTGTTACAATGATGTGTTTTGTGTTGGATTCCAGCAGGCAACCACTAGATTTTTTCTGAATCTGTGCATGTGTTAAACATATCACTAACAAGACTGCATATGGGTTGACGTCACCTGCCACTAAGAGTAATGACAATGATTAGGGTCTTGTCCTAGCTATGACATCTTCCTGGGGGCAAGAGCGTCCACTAGCCTTTCTATCAAGGTCTTGTATCCACCTGCCACTAAGAGTAATGACAGTGATTAGGGTCTCGTCCTAGCTATGACATCTTCCTGGGGGCAAGAGCGTCCACTAGCCTTTCTATCAAGGTCTTGTATCCACCTGCCACCAAGAGTGGCGATTTTGTTACGCGATTTTGATTGGACTATGCGTAGATTTGTTAGTCCAGCCAAAATATGACTCCATGATACCAGCCTAGTTCGGCAAGGGTGGACACAGGACTTTTGTCAGGAACTCACTTGCCTCGGGAAGAGGTTATCTGACCAATGAGTGCTCAGATTTTTAATTGCCGTTGAGCAAGAAACATCCTGCGAACTGCAGTGATTCATGCATCATGTGCCCTAGTTGTGGTGCCACATGCTCTGCAGATTCCTTCAATGTCAGTCTGGGGGTTTCATAAAATGTTCATGCATGAGTTGGGCCTATATGACTGCGTCTAAGGCGCCGCGATTCGCTGTGCAGAGTTGCGTCCCTTGGGAACGCCAGAAACCTATGATTGTGGGTTTGAATCCTGGTTAGCCCCGATTATGTTTCTAGGTTTGTCAGCACCATACCCGTGCTCGTGGGTTTCACCGAAGTGGTAAACGTCAGAGACCTGCATCGCTTTGGGCTTTCCTCACACATTAAGCTGACTCGCCGTAATATGACTGGAATACTGTTAAAAGCGGCGTTAAACCCAACTCACTCACTCACTCACTCACTCACTCATTTTAATGACTGACTAAAAATAGACCCATGTCACAACTACACTGCATTCCGGCTGTTTGTATTTACGTCGGGTAGAGGGACGTTGTGTATCAAACCTGTGAAATACTTACGTTGTAACAATCTGGGACATGGTCCACAAATCGATCTTAGCGCTACGACTGTTGCAAGCCTATGTTAAAGTGTAGGAGTTACGATCACCTTAGCACTAAGATAGCTTTGTTCAGTGGGGCCCAGGAGTCATACCAACACATACTGGTGAAATAAGTACGGAGTATCGCAACACCCATCATCAAATAATTGCTTCAGACAATCAGGAGATCGGGAGATAGTAAGGTGAAACATAACACAAAGACAGAATGAGTTTTAGTGTCTGTTTATTAATCAAGATGACCTTTCAATGATGTTCACAGCCTGATCAGGGCCTGACTAGCATGCATCATGTTGGTTATGGCTTCGGGATGTGGATGGGGTGGGGTGGGGTGGGGTGGGGTGGGGTGGTGGTTATGGCTTCAGGATTGGGGGGTAGGGGGATGGGGGTTGAGGGGATTTTGTATCGAGATAAGAAATGTTTTCAGCTACAAAACCATATATTTCTTTATAGAACAATGAGTCTGAATTCTTTTGGAGGAAAACACATTGCAACAATGTAATTTTTGTGGTAGGCTATATTGGGTTTTTGGGCCACTGAGGTGTAATTATTTTTTTCAAGAAATTTTGGGGACAATATATTGTTTTAGATTAAATCCCTCTGCCCAATATGAAATAGTGGCTCCCATCCCATCAAGAAGGAACGAAATGTGTAAAATCTTTATTATAAGACATACCCAAGAAATACTTAACCATTTAATACAAGATTTTGTGCATCCATGTCTTACCACCCTTTATTTGTGATGGGGTGGTGTGGTTAAAGTACTGGCTAGACATCTGCACTGCCAGATTTTATCCCAACATGGGTTCCTTTGTGTGAAGCCCATTCTGGTCGAACAGGTCCCCATGGGGATCCAGGGTTAGAACAGTGCCCCAATGGGGATCCAGGGTTAGAACAGGTCCCCATGGGGATTCAGGGTTAGAACAGTGCCCCATGGGGATCCAGGGTTAGAACAGGTCCCCATGGGGATCCAGGGTTAGAACAGGTCCCCATGGGGATCCAGGGTTAGAACAGGTCCCCATGGGGATCCAGGGTTAGAACAGGTCCCCATGGGGATCCAGGGTTAGAACAGGTCACCGGCAACCTACAAACACTGTGGAGACTTTCATTTCAACATATCAGCATATTCCATGTCAGTTTGGTTGCCCTTTGATGTACTGAAGCCAGATAGTGCCGGGCCTGGAGTGAGACTGGGGTGCACGGTGCTGTGTGGGAGGTCGTGTTTTTTTGTTGAATATGTTATTCAGAGTTAATATATAAACACACATTTGTATATAGAGATCATAGTTTTGTATTGGGGATTACCCCGTGTGCACCTTGTTAGAATCTTGTTTAAACATTCCACACCCAGTTGACGTGTAGATTGCTTGCAATGTTTGTCTCATAGACGCAGCACTGTGTTATATGTTGGGAAAGCCTAGTTTGTGGGCTGCAGGACATGTGACATGCTGCTGGGTTATGGTCACGTGACATTGCACAGTGAGTGTCACGTGACATCATGAAGGTCGTATGGCACTGTACACTGTGAAGGTCATACGACATTGTATATTATGAAGGTCATGTGACATTTTGCAATGGTCATGTGACATTGTACACTTTGAAGGTCATGTGACCCACATTGTAAGGTTCATGTGACATGTTACGGTCTAATAGTCATGTGACATTATGCAGTGTGAAGGTCATGGTCAGAAATGATACTTAATAATTGCTGGAACACGACACGGTCCCGCCATTTGTAATATTGCCCTATGTAGACAGTCATACACTAATCCTCATGTCATGACATATGACATCTGCAGCCTCGTGACATCCTGGTACACACGTAAAGATCGGGGGTGAAATAGGTCTGAGGCAACCCATGCTTGCCGAAAAGGTGACTAACGGGATCGGGTGGTCAGGCTGACTGACTTGGTTGATCCATGTCATCGTATCCCAATCGCGTGGATCGATGCTCATGATGTCAATCACTGGATTGTCTGGTCCAGACTCAATCATTTACAGACTCCGGTCAATTAACTGGAATATTGCTGAGTGTGGCGATAAACAACAAACATACAAACATCTTATGAGACATCTTTAGTGATGTGACCTCATCGTCAGGTTAAAACTGGTCCAGCTTTGTCCATTATAAACAGTCAGGGCTGTTGTCAATATCACAAGCAATCAAATCATAACACATGTTTCTCGTACAGTTTGGTCGCGATTATCGAATTGCAGCCTTACTGCCATGCCGTATCAGTCATCCATTTGTCCAATGTTTCATTCTGTGTGGTGTTCTTTCCCTGGGTTGGCTTGTCTTGATTGACAGTGTGTGTTAAACATATTCATTTACAAAGGCAAAGGACACCATGTTGTATAGGCGGGGCTGACGTTGGGATTATGACCCATAAACCTGGGTTTCAGTGTTTCAGCATTTTAGGCAATTTTCAGACTACATTCATCATTCAAACATTTGTTTCTGTAGGCCACATAATATGTGAAGCAAATGCAAACGTCAGTTCTAGAGTGTCCTTGACAGCTTATATGTGTAATCATCCCTCACCGTAGGATGTGTGTCTCTTTGTTCCTGTACAATATGACTAAATGTCATGTATACTGCTCAAAAGAAGTGAAGGAACACTCAATTCTTTTCATATCACAATAGTTTATCTGTCATAAGTTATCGTCATATGAAACAATATGTTCTTTACCTTCTTCCGAGTAGTATATATGCCAGATATTGCTGCAGACAGTGTGCTTCTATACTGCTCAAAAATTGATAGGGATGCTGTTCTTTGATACACCAACTGATAAATATAGTCTGAAATATCTCAATATTCCTATCAATAGTTGAGTAGTATAGTTGCTCTAACAAATGTCTTGTTTCCATCTATAAATACCTGTGGAGCCTTGTTGTTAATGTGATGGCTTCGATTCACATGAACTAGCTGCCATCTGTCCCAAACTAAAATATAATTCCTTCCTTAATTAAAACAGGGGGCACGGACGGCCCAGTCGTCTAAGGCACCGCGATTCGCTGTGCAGAGTTGCGTCCCTTGGGCACGCCAGAAACCTATGATTGTGGGTTCGAATCCCGGTTTGCCCCGATTATGTTTCTAGGTTTGTCAGCACCATACCCGTGCTCGTGGGTTTCATCAAAGTGGTAAACGTCTGTGACCTGCATCACTTTTGGCTTTCCTCCCACATTAAGCTGACACGCCGTGATATAACTGTAATACTGTTAAAAGCGGCGTACAACCCAACTCACTCACTCACTCACTCCTTAATTAAAACCAATATAATGCCAGTCTAGGAAAAAAAAAATCACCTCAATTTTGCACCTTGCTCTGAAAAACCAATTTAATTTCGAGATTGAAGATTTTGTTTTGACAGCTCCCACTGTCTGCAGCCATGCATAGACTGTGATAATCATTTTGTGCAATATCTTGTCCTCCTTGTGTATGTGTTTGTCACTGCAGTTATCTCCCTTCTTCTCATGACCACCAGATGTCATGGTAGTTTTGGTGATAGATATACAGGTTATTCACTGGCACAGTGTAAGCAGACAGTATCTCATAGTATTTACACTGTAACCTCAGCCTGCCTGTTTTAGCTTGCGTTCTTACATAGGTGAGGCTTATTTCCATACACAAGATTGTACATATTTGTAAGCTCGTATTTGTGTGTGATGTGTGTGTATATGTAGGATGTTTGTCGTGGATACAGCCTTACTGACCTCCACACCTCTCCACTGCCATGGCAACACATTACAGGTGCGACGACATGAGGCCATTCTAATAGAGAGTGGGGTGGGTGTGTGGCGGGGAGGGGGGAGGGGGAGAGGGACAAGGGTTCATTGAGTAGACCAATGTCCAGTCTAGGTCTAGATGTTATAATTAGAAACGGTCAATTCAGAAGTTGTCTTTGTGTAATGAAAGCCATCAGTTCAATATATTTGCAGGAGGGGTGGGGTGGGTTCGGGGTGTATCTAAAAAAACCCACCTGATCCTAGAAAAAGAGGGAAGAGTAATTTTTCCTCAGGTTTTACACACAAAAATCAATTTTTTCACTGAAATGTAATGCACTGTGGGTAAAACCTTTTCATTACGCCTTTCAGAAAATATATTTATGTCTTTTAGCACTAACTGACAAAAAACAAACTGTCACAAACAATAATCCCATTCCCCCCCACCTCCCCAGAGTATTGTCAGATTGATATATTTCGTAATATTTGTGTGACATAGGTATTGATGGACTTAGATCCAACTTACTTGGATTGCTAATTAACCCCAATCTTGTACCCTTTTAGTCTCTTCAACTCAACACCCCCTGACATGCAATCCCCCGTCTATCCCAACAATTGACTTCTTCTCTCACAATGGTGCTGTCAATGTTGCTATGATTTAGTAAGGAGAATTTGATATTGCGTAAATCAAAAGATAGCTGTAATTTCAGATTGGTATCTATTTTTCAGTAAACAGAATGATGTCCTATATACATAAATACGGATGCAAGAGGTGTATGTGTATGATATGTTAATCTCTGAAATTTCAAATGTGAGCTTGGAAATCCCCCTGTGTAGTATGGCCTCATATCGTCCGACCTGAGTGTGTATATGCAGACTGTTATCACTGATAGCTACGCCATCCCTATGATGACTGCATCAGTTGGCCAACATGTTTCTTGATATTTTCCATTGCAGTTTTAGCAACTTTTGCTTCGTCTATTTTTCAGTTCCAATTTATGGGTACGAGGAAACAGGTCCTGGCTAGACAATGGTGATGCTTTCACTTTCAGATGGACTCTGTCCAAAAACATTTGCAGAGAAGATGATTTGTGTTGTATTGGTGGTGTTGCTCGTTTTATGTGTCTTTTCTGGATTATTTTTAATAACATTTGAATATTGTGCCATGTAAGTCGGAACTCTAACTGTAACCCATGAGGGTCAAGGACACTAAGGAGAGAACAGCTTGTCCAGTTTGGGCGAGTTTGTTCTTAGACCCTGCACTACAAGAAGATGAAGTTATCATTTGTTTGAGTCGGTATCTCAGGGTATACTGAACAAAGAATTTGATCATGAACATTTTGGGGGCATTTCTATAAATATTGTGTGCTCAGTCTTCATCCAAATGTTCATGATCCTTGTCTTGTTCAGTATGTGTACTCATAAATAGGTCAAGGTCATTGGCATCACTTTAATGACCTTGTCGTTTTGGAATATTTACATCTAAAATTGGGAGATGCTTGGGACCCAGAAAGAGTTCCTTCTCAGTCCACACCAGGACCATGTTGCTCTCAATGTGTGGGTGTTGCTCCAGACTGTCACACTTAAACATGACTGGTTCACTGAGGTCATTGGTACTTCTGATGTGGAACAGGGCTGTGGTCCACAGAGGTCATTTATTTCTACCTCCTGATTTGGCTCCGAGCTCTGGTCCCCCACATGAGGTCATTCGTACTTCTGATGTGGAACAGGGCTGTGGTCCACAGAGGTCATTTATTTCTACCTCCTGATTGGGCTCCGAGCTCTGGTCCCCCACATGAGGTCATTTGTACTTCTGATGTGGAACAGGGCTGTGGTCCACAGAGGTAATTTATTTCTACCTCCTGATTTGGCTCCGAGCTCTGGTCCCCACATGAGGTCATTTGTATCTTGTGATAGACTCTGATGTAGATAGTTAGACCTTTGAGGTGTTCAAGTCCAAACCAGAGGGCCAGACATCTTATCTGCCTGTGATAATTCCTACTGTTGTCAAGATCAAAGATAGATATATATCAAAGCCAGATGCTACATAGTTGAAACATAATATAATATGTCACCATGGTAACCTCTACTTCAGGGACACAGGTTTCGACGAACGCATCCCACTCTTGTTTAGTCTTCAACAGTAATTTCCGAATGTGTATTCATTTGGTACGTAGTTATGTAGACATATGGGGAAACTTAGGGATATAATTTGTTTCAATTCTTTTGTGTTTGGGACAATCCAAAACAACTCTCCCACCTGACAGGTATGTCGTTCTTTTGTTGAAGAATGACTAAAACTCTGAATGAAAGTCTGCGAAGGTGCCATGGTGACATGATTTAGCTGAGGCTGTTTTGTCCTGTGATGTCTCCAACCAGTCTTGTATATAGTTGTAAGGGGAGTAGTACCTGGAGTTTACGATGTACATAGCTGTAAGGGGAGTAGTACCCTTAGTCTACATTGTACATAGTACAGAGAACATTTGCACTGTCATATTTTCATCATTTTTCTCAGATTGAAAAAGTATATAAACTATTTCAAAATATGAGCTGTTTCCTGTTATGCTTTGTTTGTTTGTATGTTGTTTAACGCCGCAGTCAGCAATATTCAAGCTATATCACAGTGGTCTGTAAGTAATCGTGTCTGGACCAGGCAGTCCAGTGATTGACAACATGAGCATTGATCCATGCAATTGTTATCGATGACATGCATCAACCAAGTCAGCAAGCCTGACCACCTGATCCCGTTAGTCGCCTCTTACGACAAGTATGCCTTTTACGGCAAGCATGGGTTGCTGAACACCTATTCTACCCCGGATCTTCACGGGCCTCCTGCTTTGCAATTACAGAGAGCTTTCTTAAAACGGATTGGAGAACATGAACAAGAGCATTACAGAACAAGGTGATTCGAGGTTAAATGGGGTTTAACGTCACACCCAAGATTATTGCACTTATAAAGCAACATGCATGCACATGTGAGTGTGTGTGGCTGCTTGTACTAGTCCTGACTGATGGCGATTTATAGTGATTGCCTACTGAGATAACATGCCGCAGTTAAACATAAATATCCTACTCAGACAGAGTATGCTGACTCCAAGGCGACCAGTCCTTGTTTTTGCCCCTTAATGCCAAGCACAAAAGATTGAACCCCGGACCTTCGGCTCTCTTGGCAGACGCCCTTACCACTAGACTATTGTTTGGTTTGGTTTGTTGTTTAACGCCGCACTCAGCAATATTCCAGCGGCGTTCTGCAAATATTCGAGTCTGGACCAGACAATCAAGAGATTCATATCATAATCATCGATCCACACATTTGGGATACGTTGACATGCATCAACCAAGTCAGCGAGCCTGACCACCCGATACCGTGAGTCGCTTCTTACAACAAGCATAGTTGCCTTTTACGGCAAGCATGGGTTGCTGAAAACCTATTTTTCACTGGATCTTCATGGGTCACTAGACCATGGAGGCGGGCGCATTACAAAACAAGCATATTAAGCCTAATCGCCTGTTACTATAATGAAGTTACATTTTGCCAATAAGGCTTTTTTATTTAGTCGGTTTACGAATCTGCCAACCCAAAATACTGAAAAGAGGGAGAAACAAAATTGAATTTAAATTATCATTTATTGATTTTTTTTATCCCCACTGACCAGAATAAAAAATAAAAGAATAACAAATATCTTTTCTAAAATCTTGTAACCAGAACACTTTTCCAGAGAACACTTTACATCAAAACTCACTCCTTTGCAGAAGGGATTGCTTCAGAAAATTATTTACGCTGCAGGGTTGACAGTATTAAAAAGGGGCATAACTCCAGCCACATTAGAATATCATCCGAGATTACTTTTTTGCACTGCCTATTTTATATATTTTGACCAACTAAATAAATACAGATCTAAACAAATTTGGACCAAGCAACTGAGTGAATGAAAGAATTAGCAGCCATCCACACCATACATAAATATTTGAGTCAAGGCCATGCAAATCAGTGAATGAACAAATAAGCAACCATCCACACCACACATAAATATTTAAGTCGAGGCCAGGCAAATCAGTGAAGGAAAGAATTAGCAACCATCCACACCACACATAAATATTTAAGTCAAGGCCAGACAAATCAGTGACCAATATAGAGAACAACATCACACCCTTTTGGGCTCGATGACGGATCAACCAAGCCACAGTACCTGGCCAGCAAATGTCGCTTTACGACAATCCTGGGGAAACACAACACAATGTGTAAAACAAAAATATATACAACATAATGTGAACAACAACATGATGTACACAAGGAAGACAATTTGACAACATTATTTTCACAATGTCTTGTGTCCAAGAAGACAATGTGTACAACATGATGTATACAAGAAGACAATGTGTACAACACGATGTATACAAGAAGACAATGTGTATAACACGATGTATACAAGAAGACAATGTTTACAACACGATGAATACAAGAAGACAATGTGTACAACACGATGTATACAAGAAGACAATGTGTACAACACGATGTATACAAGAAGACAATGTGTACAACACGATGTATACAAGAAGACAATGTGTACAACACGATGTATACAAGAAGACCATGTGTATAACACGATGAATACAAGAAGACAATGTGTACAACACGATGTATACAAGAAGACAATGTGTACAACGCGATGTATACAAGAAGACCATGTGTACAACACGATGTATACAAGAAGACAATGTGTACAACACGATGTATACAAGAAGACAATGTGTACAACACGATGTATACAAGAAGACAATGTGTACAACACGATGTATACAAGTAGGCAATGTGTACAACACGATGTATACAAGTAGGCAATGTGTACAACACGATGTGTACAAGACAATGTGTACAACATGATGTATACAAGTAGGCTATGTGTACAACACAATGTATACAAGTAGGCAATGTGTACAACACGACGTATACAAGAAGACAATGTGTACAACACGATGTATACAAGACAATGTGTACAACACGATGTATACAAGAAGACAATGTGTACAACACGATGTATACAAGAAGACAATGTGTACAACATGATGTATACAAGTAGGCAATGTGTACAACACGATGTGTACAAGACAATGTGTACAGCCGTCATTACCGGTCATTTGACTTGCATTCGATTCCGAGGAGCAATGAAATCTATGCTTTGTATCGTCCAATCTGCGAGAAATCGGCCCCCGTCTGTCTCCTGGTTTAGGTAGTCAGGAACCCAGTCTAAGTCCGGTATACTGCCTCGAAAAGTCAAACACAATACAACTGGAAAACCTTGACTCGAGGCATCAATACGGGGTTGGTTGTACTTTAGTGAAATTTGCCTCATTTCAGAACGGCTTCAAAATTAAAAAATCAAGACAGCCCCAAAATGTTAAAATAGCCACAAACCCTCAGTCAAAACGGCCACAGGAAAAACACTCGTCACAACGAACGCTAAATAAGTCATAATGGCCACGGGAAAATAGTCACAACGGCCGCAACAAAAACGTCATGACGGCCTCACCAAATCGTCATGACGGCAACATCAAAACGACATGACGGCAACAACACAAAAGTCCTAGTAAACAATTCCTTCTCGGCCTTCGCTGCCAAAGGGTTGATTGGACAATGATTATGCATGGATTTCGCTAAATGTCCTGTGCATGACTGAGCAGAGAGGGAATTCCCTCGACTGTAATTTTGGATTCCCTGACATTCATTAGTAATAAAAGTAGTCCGCTTCGGTGGAGGCGGGTTAATTTTTCCGGCGCAGTGGTGACTTGGCATTACTCAACTGCCACAGGCTAATTTGCAAATCACGTGACCGGGCTTTTCTCTTGTTTGTAAACAATAGCGCTTTTTCAGAAATCAGAATAGAAGGACTAATGCAAGTATTTAGGGGCGCTTTGCATACTGTTTTGCATTTAGTATATAGATATGCTACTACAACTGCGACAGTGAGTTGCATGACTATACATATTTTTACATCAAGGTGACTGTATCGCTTGCTCTCCTAGGGCGTCGATGACAGCACGTGGAGCCGTACAATCAATGTAAACATAGGATAACTAATCCAAAGGAAATATATAGTTTTCTCAATGAAAGTTAACCATTCTATGACATATGTTTATCTAGATATGTAGACTTGTCATAAATGAAACAGATGAACAGCAATAGTCAGTTGACTGACACAGATAGTTTGCCATGGTTTACTTTGCTACTGCAGTCCGTGTCTGACCTAGATTGAAACACGGAACCTGATGTGATTACCTTACCCCCAAATCGAAACTGGACACTGACTAGAACGGACGTTAAATTACGGAGAATCACATCCCTTCAATCCACCATTCATCCAGCTAACGCTGTAAGGTATAACGCAACATTTCCTTAGCACTTAGGCTTTCACAACAATGCACAAACAGAATCTGAAAACGCAGTATGATGTAAAGCATCGTGAAAACAGGCTACAATTAGTAAGCTTGCCATCTTTAGTTGCCCTGTCCAATTTGATTTTCTTTCGAGATTAGATATTTTTAAGCTACAGGCACAAATAATCTTTTTTTTTTATAACTATGAGTCTGATTTTTAAAAATATGAAAATCAAAGCAACAATATCATTTTTGGAAATGCGATTTCCTTTTATAACATTTTATTCCTCACGGATTTTCGGTGACTAGGATTAGGATCCTGAGAACATCCTACAGTTTTCTAGCATAACGGTGGAACATTTAGGTATGCTGTTTGCATTCTCGAGGACGTTTTCATAACACACATACCATTTCATCGTATTGGAAATGTGTACCCCTTTAATTGAAGATGCTTCGATTAGGTATGCAGGCGCCCAAAACTTATTCCTTATTTCCCCGAAATCCGTTCAAATGGACTCAGTCAGTTATTGTTTTTCACATACCCGCGGGATTTCTGTCCCAACCTCGAATTTTTACAGTTAAATGGGGTTGAGATAAAAGTTAGGGATGATGTTGTAGTAACCCTCATTATATGTCGTGTCTTTTTTTTGTCCCAATAATAATGAACAGATTGATATTTTTAATTGTTCTTCTAACCAAACAAAAACCATATGTTGCACACCTCAAGGTTTGTCAGTCCACGTAGCCTCTGGCCCGGTACAATAATGCACCGGGTTGCCAATGCCCCGCGGTTTTGTTGTAATTTCGGATCGGCACGAACCTGTGGGATTTTTGGGACCTCAGTTCTTCTCAAGAACGCGTTACAAATATCCGGCAAATGAGCGTCGTTGTGCTTCGGGGAGGCTGAAAATTTTCGGATCCGTGCGTATTTTCGGATCCCTATGTATTGCTGACTGCGATTGTCTGTAACTTCGGATTTCTTAATCAATGAGGATGATGTATGTTTGCCCGGAAAATACACGCTCCGCATGGTTAAGGAGCACACACAAGGCAGGAGGAAAATAGTCCTCATTGACTTTGGAGGTTGCTTTACGGAAATTCGGATCTGGCGGAATTGCTAGCTGCGCGAAGCTACTTGAATAGGCGGTACATGGACCGCGGCCCTGTTACGTAGAGACGAGCGAGAGAGTCCATGGCCGAACGCCGGGCAGCTGATTTCGACACACGATTCTGAGAACTCGGCACGAGATACGCGAAAGCAAGCCTCCCTCCATAATTTCGGATCGCGTTTTCAGAAACGAATGAATGAATTTATTTCCTTCTTACTTCGCGGGTCGGGTACACACGCCAATCAGCACACCAAACACATCATCATCTTTACGTGATGGCAAAGGGCTAATTAATTATTTTAGTGACAGCAATAATATAAAAACCAGATCATGAAGTTTATCATCATAGACAATCTCTGACTGTTTTGACTTGATATTTCACATACTCTCAGTATTGAATATTGGTGGCAAATGGACACATTCATGATTATTCTGAGAACAATTGTATGGAACACGTTGCTCGACAAAATATGATTACAATTTGGATATTAAACAAGGTCCTTTGGGTTTGGTTCTAAAAATAACACAATATGATGGAAAATGTGCAGTTGCCAATAAGTATATGCGTATACATATTCCTTATTTTCATAAATATACTCCAAAAACATGAAATGATTGATAACATGCATGGCAAGCAGGACAACATCTATATTCCCATTGCATACCTGCAATGCGTGTCAGTTGCAACCTTTGAGTATATTTTCCCATATCAATCAGTAGAATAAAAATGTATCATACTTGCATATCCCACAAATATTACCAAGTACTTGGCGCCCGTATGTATGTAGCACATTCATTAAAGATATATTATTACAAAACAATCAGTTGGGTGCTTGAATATTGTTTACCTATATGTAAATTACATGGTAAACAATGTTAACGTTTTGTCGACGAATCTACACTTGCAGCCAAAAATCAGACAATTTAAAAATACGTTTTTCAATGTACGCCATTTAACATGAATATGGTTTTTCATATTTTTCTAAGACAGCGGCCGTGATCAATGCATCATCATTTATTTCTAAAGAAAATGGTAATCAAGAAATTATTACACTCGCATGCGTACACGCTATTTTTGAAATATATATATTATCTATCTACTCTTACAATTAATTCCTGTACTAAATACTGGTTGGGTTTTTTTGGTCAGTTTTTATGTAACATACCAAAATTACAGACAGCTCCCCGTGCGTCGTTCCCGCGGGGCACATGAACGGCTCAGGTTACACTCATAACTTCGGATCGCCCGGCACTTGGCGTTGATTATTTGATAAGGTCGGATCTGTGCAGAAGTGCGAATTGCAGTCGATCTTTTCAGGAATCCCTCCGCTTAACGCCGTGACTATGGCGATTTGTTCGGCATGTTTTAGGACATCGGCGAATGGGAACGAGTACCGCGCTTAACATCGGATCTTTCTCGGCAAAACTTTGTTCACGCTCTAATTTCGGATCAGGGACAAAATATGCAGTAGAGGTGGGTTAAACCGACCATCGTGACCACATGGCACGGAGGATTGTCGAGAAGGCTCGGGAGCGGGCACGGCAGCTTCAGCGAAACCACCAGGAAGTACTAGCGCCAAACAAATTTCGGATATGCCGACGCTCTACGCCGCTTCATTGGTAATATCGGACAGGTGGGGAAAACTGCATGACTCATAGAAACTTTGCTGATTTTTGAACGACGGGATCGGCGACTACATGCCAGCTGGTAGCAGTGGAAGTTGACTTCCATTCCGGTAAGATTAATCTCACTCGCGAGAATAATTTCTGTGCATGGGCCTAGTATGTCTGGTTAGTTTCGGATCCCGCGGCTAGTTAATGCTGTGACTGAAAATGCGTTGTGTGGTGTGTGCGCGCGTGTGGTGGGTGGTGTGTGTGTGTGGTAGTTAGTTAGTTAGTAGTAGGTAGTTAGTAGTAAGTAGTATAGTACTAGTAGTAATAGTACTAGGTGGTTGGTAAATAAATATAAAACAACCGCACAAGTGACGTCAGAGACAATTACGGCACAACATATGCTTGAATCTCAATTACGAAATAGAGAAATTATGACAATACTAATACAATTCAGGTTAATTAGTTTAATAAGATTGGAATATAATTTGGTTGTTATATTATGTAAACCCCCCCCCCCCCCCCCCTCCCCCCATCCGACATAACTGCTTAGGAAAAACGATAAGACGTCATCTCTGGAAAATCGCTGCATTCGCTCTCATCATTCATGAAATGCACCGGTCACTCCTCTTGCCCTGGCATTAGGGGTCAGACAGGGGGGAAAAAAACATTGTTTTTTTTTTCCAATCAGGGAGCAGATTTTTTTCGGATCCCGTGCCACGGGAAGAGGCGAGCGAAAGAACGCGGTAGTTCGCGAATCGTGTTCACGTTGATGATTCTCAGGTACTTATGACGAAACAGAAGCAAGCATCTCGGATTTTACCGTCGGTTTTCGGATTCGCTTAACCATAGTTGTTTTCTGCGTTTTCTCGGATTCCCAACGCTGCTTAATCTACGGAGACGAGTACCGTGACCACGTTGTGATGGGTCGCGAGCCAGTTGCCTGGTTGTAACGTATTTTCTTCGGATCATTAGTGTAACTTCGGATCCTGTAAGCAGTAAGGTTTGTTGAGTAGTAATATCGGATCCATGGCGAAAACTGCATGATGGAGAGAATCATCGGAACATTTGGACACTTGTTACACATTATGCTCGCGTATGGTCGACAACCGGGTCTTACGCCCTGCGCTCTCAGATTAATCTGAGCCCAACAGTCATGCCAGCTACTTCTCATAACTTTTCATTGTTATTTCGGATCGCATATAAAATTTGACGATCAAGTATGTCGGCGCAAAATCTTGAGCCGCCGCGTCAAAGCTACCTCACAAGAGGTACACTCACGCCCCTCTTCCTATGCTTTCCGCGGATCCGCGGATTAGGCTGCGAAGTTCAGTCCAAGTCGCGTACATTAACAGCGCAGCGTGAGAAAGCCCGCGCACAAGCGTGAGACAGCTCGCTCGCGAGAGCGGGCAGCCCTGCCTCGGCAACTACAAGCAGTTCGCCAGTGTTGGTGATCGGGTTGTGCGATGTTGTGAGCTCAATAGCAACGCCAGTCGGGCATCTGCTGGTACAACGCGAGGTAATTAATTTGGTGGTAAAAACAGATCAATCAGCTCAATCCCAAAAGTAAGACAGACGCCACACCCTATTTTCGCCATACTGAAAAATATTTAAGTGACAACATTTCAAACGGCTGGTTCTTAAGATCTAGTCAGATTTGGCGACTACCCTTCGAAACATATTTTGGCAAATTCTCGATTAAAAAATTGAAACCTGAACGAACGAACATTCTTGAATGGCAAATATATGGTCTAGATTGAATGAATTCAGTCGTTAAACCCTGAACTATCGTTCGGATGCCCCGTGTTAAAAGTTTTCGAGGTTGCATGATTAGAAATCACATTCCAACTGTCACTTTCATGATCTGGTAAGCGACGCTCTGATTGGTCGGATGAAAGGTCGTTCTGACGTGACCCCTAATGGAATGTCCTCATATCTTTGTTTAGCGGTACCGAGAACTAAGATCTGATTATAATGAGATTGGTCTGGTCTGGACTCGACTTTTTCCATGCCATCATGATATACTCAGCTGCAATATTGCCGGCACAGCATTCACTCACTTCAACATGTGTTCAATAACGTTCACTCTGTGTAATCCTCGCAGTAGTCATGGGATGGGTGTTAATATATCCTGAAAACGAAATGTATTATTTCTGACAACAAGGTCCGTGTCACCTTCTCGCGATGACAATTTTGCCCATAACAAAGCTTTAATTACTTAATTATGGTTTTGCATTTGCATATGATTACCATTTGACGAAACAACGAAAGCACCCAGCTTCAAACTGTTAGTTTTGACAATGATTTATTTCAGATAAGTGTAGCTGATTCTCGAAAAAGTAATGGCAAGTAATGTACGTTTCTTGTTTATTTGTTGTTTAAGGTCACATTCAGCAATACTTCAGCTCTATGACGGCATTCTGTGAATAATCGAATCTGGACCGGACAGTTCAGTGATTGCATCATGAATATCGGTCCATGCAATTGGGATACGATCACATACATCAACCAAGGCAGCCAGCCTGACCACCCGATCCCGTTAGTCGCCTCTTACGACAAGCATGGGTTACTGAAGACCAGTCTAATCCGGATCTTCACGGGTCAAATCATGGACGCAACGCCCACCCTAAAAAAGAGTAAAAGAAAAGTTGCAATGCTTTAAAGGGGATTGAAACATAAACATCCAGCTTAACGTTAAATATTGATAATACACGTTTGATTTCGGATAATAAATGATTTCACAGTTTGCTTCATTGTTGCTTTCGTTGTATCATCAATAATCAATTACAAGGATCGTGATATTGACACAATTAGAAAAGGCATTTCAGGCATGTCTTAACATCAGTACAGGGTTACGTGATATAGAGAATCTCACCCGAGTGTCTTTTGATATCAAATATATCAACACGAGTTGATAAAAGTGGGAAAACTCCGAGGCTTGCCGAGGATTCTTTCCACTTTTCTCAACGATTGTTGATATATTTGATATCAAAAGACACGAGGGTGAGATTTTATTTATCATCCAACATCATTCTTCCAACTTTTTCAGTTTGTAGACAGTAATAAGCAGTGTCTTCAGTGTAAAAAGTACTGCTAACAGCTTCCGTTGCAATTAGTGATGTCATTTGATTGTGATGTCATGGTGACCAATGACATCACAATGGTCTGCAAAGCATTGTGATGCAATTTCATTGCAGCGATATCTACAGTGTAGATATTGCTTGATCCCACCCAAGCAATATCTCTCGTGGGAGCCAGTTTTGGATGATAAAATACATACGCAAGTTTGATGTAAACGATTGTAACTAGTTCTCTGGTAGAACTATCGGAACTCGCAGCGGGAATTACCATTGTAAACAGGAGATAAAAGCGCAAAACCAGAAGTTGAGAAAATCACTGACACAACTTTTACACACCGTTTATGAAATAATACGATCAATATACAGAGAGAATACTACCGAAAGGCAATGCGAGATGTCACTTCAAGTCCAAAACGGTTCATATCCTTCACAACAAATGGCAGATTCTAAAACATGTTCAGCAAAGCATAACCCATCTCTACGCCAAACATATTTTCACACAAAAGAAACCCCAGATATTTGTGTTAAGTGTAATAATTTACAGTCAGGAATGTTTTAAAAAAATATTTTCATAATGACTTTGTTTTTCGTATGTAGGCAAGGATAAAGTTTCTTTAAAAAGTGTGTTTTACATCTTTTCCAAGTACTCATCCTGATGCAACTTTCTCAACCAATTGCTTCGATCGATGCTCATGATATCAGTCACTGGATTGTCTGGTCCAGACTCGATTATTTACAGACCGCGGTCATATAGCTTGAATATTGCTGAGTGCGGCGTTAAACAAAAAACAAACCAAACAAAATCTTTCTCAAACCCAAACCCCTGGAAAAGTACTAGTCTGGATTTGCTAGTTTTACCTCAGTGCTCAATACAAAATGTACTTTACAGGAGGTAATTTGTAGGCACTTTCAACATTCAAAAATAAAAATGAGTCCAAATTGACATGACAGAAACAGGCTATAGGCATTATGCAAATCAGCCTGGAAAAAAAGTTATCCAAACAACAATAAAAATAACAGCTATGTTTATGTACATAATAATAATGACATGTAAGTTGTTGTTTGAGAAGGGAATATGTTACTTTTACGTTCTGACATTTTGACGATGATTCACTATCCCACAATGCCGCTCACAAATCATCAAACCACTGACAAATTACATGCACGTGGGTTTCAAGCACCTGTTTTCACCTGTCGTCAAGGTGACATAGGTCATGGACATTCACCTTGATCTACTAACACCTGGTTATGCTCAGTTTCACAAAAGTCTGTTTTGTTCATATTTTTATTCACTTTCACCTGTAAAAAGACATAAAAACCTTTGATACGCTGTATTTGTGCCAAGGCCCAATTGGCTGTTGAGCTGTTTGAATATTTATATAATTTGAATATTAACTGCATTTATTTAAAATCTGAGATCGAAAAAAACATTTTTTTTCATTTCCGTGAGTACTTTAGAACTTAGATCTGCTCCCAGAGAGCTACATGGAATATATCAGATTGTGGAAACCAAGTTCGCGGTTTTTTCTCTTGTATCTCGCCTCGGGGTTTGTAAAAGGCCATTGATTATGTTGTACACCAAGGAAAAACATTTCAATGAAAAAGAAAGAACGCACAGTAATTTCGGATCGGATAGTGCAAACTCTGCACATTACTTATAAGCGTTGCATCCTTGTTACTGTATGGAGTTTCTACACAAGGGAGATAACTCCAGCTACTTCCTTTTACGAAATCAACATGGTTGACGAAGTCACCAAGAAAACTTTAGCACAAATTCCCCTGTTGAAAACAAAAGCCAGCCCACGGGATGGGGAATTGTGGGTGCAGCGCTTAAAGGAGGAATATCAAGGACTGATAAAGGTTTTGTTTTTCTCTCACTCTTTATGTCAGATCGTTGTCAATCCAGTGAGTTGTAGTTCCATATGGTGAAGTCAACCACAGACTCGTGGAGCAGTATATATTACTGAAACACCGGACCCATATATAGATCGTACCGTCACTGCTCGGATATTTATGGGCACTGTATTTCGCTATCGTCGTCTATTATCCGTGTCCACGCCAACATTGATACAATGTGTGGAACACATTTCTGTTGTCCTGTGCCGTGATATTGCTGGAATACTGCTGGAGAGAGGGTATAAAACACAGCAACTCGTTATTGGTCAGTAAATAAAAATATACACCCTATGTGTAAGTAGAGAACTTAGCATATAGGGTATATATTTTTACTTACTCTCCAACATGTCCAATAAAGAGTTCCTGTGGTATAAAACCATACTAAGCCACTCCTAATAGTCCTATCCATTTTACGATGATAATGATAATGATTATCCCAGAATAAGTGGATCATAAGGCTGTTTGATTGAGGGGCGGTCGGGTAGCCTAGTGGTTAAAGCACATTGCGTGAAGCCCATTTCTGGTGTCCCCTGCCTAGTCATGAACAATGTTGGTGTCTGGTGTGGACATGACAGGTGCGGGATTTGTTCACATGCGCATGATCATAATGTTGGGTATGTTTGATGCAATAATTTGTTTGTTTGTTGTTTAATGTCGCACTCCGCCATATTCCAACTATATGAGAGGGGTCTTAAAATAAATCGAGCCTGGTTCAGACATTCCAGGACTGACATCATGAGCATTGATCCACGCAAATCAATGGGATACGATGACATGCATCAACCATGTCTGTGAGCCTGACAACCCGATTCAGTTTGTCGCCTCTTATGGCAAGCATGGGTTTCTGAGAACCAATTTTAACCCTGATCTTCACGGGTTGATTGAATAATACTATGCTGGAATGTGGGGATACAGATTGGTTCTTTTTGCAGGACATCGACTGATTGTCATCCGAACTGTCCTGAAGATTGTTTTTAAATTTGGTACAAATATGGAAGAATACCCTACTCACATGATCAAATCAAGAAAATGTTATGCAGAGTGTTGTTTACTATAGTTTTATTTGTACACTAGTAACTCAAAATAAATTTGGAAATGGTATTTTACACAAATGTGTTAAGGGAGCTGCGGTTACCAAAATCTTTGAATAGCTGTCCGATGAAATCCCACTGATCTTGCTGATCAGAGAGATGTTTTTGTGATGAATGAGTGATCATAGTGACAGGAGGGGTGATGATGGTGACTTCCAAAACAAAGCTGTGGTGATGAATGCATCCAGGGTACTTGTTATGATCATGTGAATAAATACATTGGGTGAACATCAAGGGAGGACTGAGTGTTACTGAGTGACGTATTCAGACATGCACAGATCCAGCATACAGTATACACGATCGTGTTTTTCATGTTTACAGGTAACCATAATACAAAGAACTTGTTTTGACACCACTCCCAAGTTTTCAAGAAGTTGTTAGATTCATGTAGTTCTTCGGGGTTAGAACTGAACTGAAAAGCTTTACTAGCCCAAGTAAAGATAAAATGCCCTTTGGAAACGCCCACTTGAAATTTTTACTGGCCTGCAGGAATTTTTACTAGCCCCTGGCTTGCAGGCTTGTGTTAATTTCTAAACCTGTCCTTGTATATGAATATGTGACTACCATATGCTCCCCTCTTTTCTCTTAAAGTTGTATATGCGATGCAACGGTTACAACAAGAACAACTGTGTCTGTTTTCAGTATGTACAGAATAACAAGGAGGCAGACAATGACTGGTTTCGACTGGAGTCCAACAAGGAGGGGACGCGCTGGTTCGGGAAATGTTGGTATATCCACGAACTACTCAAGTACGAGTTTGACGTAGAATTTGATGTAAGTATAATGTTTCATACTTTGTGATGGACCTGGCAGCATTTGCTCTTACTGGGTTATAAATAAATGTATTTAAAGTTGTCGGGAGTAGATGGGGTGGGATCTAGAATGTCCGCATTGTGTGAAAACTTTTTCAATTGTTGTGGTGCTTTCTTTCTGCTCATTTAGCGAGTGTAGGACAAAGTTCACTGGCACAATGAAGGACCTAGACAACAGCCCCTTCTTGATATTTAATAAAACATAAAGCCAGCAAGATTTTAGACTTTGTTACGGTTCCTCCTATTCCCTATCCTATTGCAGCGTTAGAATATAAATGTGAAATATAACTAAATCAAAAGCAGTGTTTTTTAATTTTGCTGACCAGAAATAAGTAAAATGTTTAACTACCTCATTTATTTTTGCTTTAAAGATAAATAAATTATTTTTTTATTATTGAACTTCAAAACATGAATTGTGAAGAATAGCAACAGATCTGTGTCTATCATGGAAAGGAGATGATTCTAAACTTGATGCTGCCCTAGTTCTCCTGCTCCCATGTTTTCGCTATCTGTTGACCCGCTGACGTGGTTGATGCATGTCATCGTATCCCATTTCCATGCATCAACGTTCATGATGTCAATCACTTGATTGTCTGGTCCAGACTTGATTATCTACAGACCGCTGTCATATAGCTGGAATATTGCTGATTGCAGCGTTAAACAACAAACAAACAAACCTGCTTAACGTTTTAGTAATTCTTTGACCTACCAACCTGAATGTTTGGCCCAAAAATCCATATACCATTAAAAAAAAAAGAGAAGAAATCTGGCCTAACATATATTAGTGTATAAAATTAGTATCACTAGCCAAAAGTCTGCCTCCTTGGACACACCCATCTCACATGTATGATGGAAGACTTACCCATGGTTCCCTGTTCCTTGCATATACACCATCATTAGTTGCATATACACCATCATCGGTTGCATATACACCATCATCGGTTGCATATACACCATCATCGGTTGCATATACACCATCCTTAGTTGCATATACACCATCATCGGTTTTATATACACCATCCTTAGTTGCATATACACCATCCTTAGTTGCATATACATCATCCTTAGTTGCATATACACCATCCTTAGTTGCATATACACCACCCTTAGTTGCATATACACCATCATAGGTTTCATATACACCATCCTTAGTTGCATATACACCATCATTGGTTTCATATACAAGATCATTGGTTTCATATACAAGATCATTGGTTTCATATACAAGATCATTGGTTTCATATACAAGATCATTGGTTTCATATACAAGATCATTGGTTTCATATGCAACATCATTGGTTGCATATACACCATCATTGGTTTCATATACACCATCATTGGTTTCATACTTACCATCATTGGTTTCATATACACCATCATTGGTTTCATATACACCATCATTAGTTTCATATACACCATCATTGGTTTCATACTTACCATCATTGGTTTCATATACACCATCATTGGTTTCATAAACACCATCATTGGTTGCATATACACCATCTTTGGTTTCATATACACCATCATTAGTTTCATATACACCATCATTGGTTGCATATACACCATCATTGGTTTCATATACACCATCATTGGTTTCATAAACACCATCATTGGTTTCATATACACCATCATTAGTTTCATATACAACATCATTGGTTGCATATACACCATCATTGGTTTCATATACACCATCATTAGTTTTATATACACCATCATTGGTTTCATATACACCATCATTGGTTTCATAAACACCATCATTGGTTGCATATACACCATCATTGGTTTCATATACACCATCATTGGTTTCATAAACACCATCATTAGTTGCATATACACCATCTTTGGTTTCATATACACCATCATTGGTTTCATAAACACCATCATTGGTTGCATATACACCATCATTGGTTTCATATACACCATCATTGGTTGCATTTACACCATCATTAGTTTCATATACTCCATCATTGGTTTCATACACACCATCATTGGTTGCATATACACCATCATTGGTTTCATATACACCATCATTGGTTTCATATATACCATCATTGGTTGCATATACACCATCATTGGTTGCATATACACCGTCATTACTTTCATATACACAATCATTGGTTTCATATACACCATCATTGGTTGCATATACACCATCATTGGTTTCATATACACCATCATTGGTTGCATATACACCATCATTAGTTGCATATACACCATCATTAGTTGCATGCTTGTACTGTGCTTGTCGTAAAAGGCGACTAATGGGATCGGGTAGTCAGACTCGCGTGACTTGGTTGATGCATGTCATCATATCCCAATTGCGTGGATTGATGCTCATGATGTCAATCTCTGGATTGTCTGATCAAGACTTGATTATTTACAGAACGCTGTCATATAGCTGGAATATCGCTGAGTGCAGCATTAAACAACAAACAAACTTTAAACCTGTACCCACAGATCACGGTTAACCAACAGTGTTCAGAAATGCATATAGACATAGTCTCTTGCCACGCTCAGTTGCATTAGCGAGCAAATCGACTTACAGAAGTTAGTGAGCCCTAGCGAGCAGTGTTTGACAGCCAGACAGAAGCCAGAGATTAATGCCCCTTTTAAATATCTTTTGCAGACCGGATTTACACAAAGCGTGCCTACTGTTTTTTGTTTGTTTATACCCCCATAAATGAAAAAGAAAATGTGAAGTCAATTCTTTATTATTATTTTTGAACAACTTCCAGATTCCTGTGACTTACCCAACAACGGCGCCAGAAATAGCACTGCCAGAACTTGATGGCAAGACAGCCAAGATGTACAGGTAACCCTAGCAACATGTCACTTGTCAGGAAAACATGTACTCTAAACCATGATAATTTATCTCCTTTGTCAGTGAAAGATTACTATAGCAACATGATATTTGTTGTTTTCATGGTCATGGCAAAATATTGCGCCTTAATCTCATAAACAATTACATGTAGTCATAGCAACATCTTATCCATTGCTAATAATGTGTGTGTATGCTACCATGGCAACAGAATGAGGAGATGGAAACTGACTTTCTCAAATGCTTCAAATAAAGATTTTGTGTAATTCACAGGGGAGGTAAAATCTGCTTGACGGATCACTTTAAACCACTGTGGGCCAGAAATGTACCGAAGTTTGGGATAGCTCACGCCATGGCACTAGGGGTAAGTGTGACAGGTGTTAGGGATAGCCCACGCAATGGCACTAGGGGTAAGTGTGACAGGTGTCAGGGATAGCCCACGCAATGGCACTAGGGGTAAGTGTGACAGCCATGTGACAGGTGTTAGGGATAGTCCACGCCATGGCACTAGGGGCAAGTGTGACAGCCATGTGACAGGTGTTAGGGATAGCCCACGTCATGGCACTAGGGGTAAGTGTGACAGCCATGTGACAGGTGTTAGGGATAGTCCACGCCATGGCACTAGGGGTAAGTGTGACAGCCATGTGACAGGTGTTATGGATAGTCCACACCATGGCACTAGGGGTAAGTGTGACAGCCATGTGACAGGTGTTAGGGATAGCTCACACCATGGCACTAGGGGTAAGTGTGACAGCCATGTTACAGGTGTCAGGGATAGCCCACATAATGGCACTAGGGGTAAGTGTGACAGCCATGTTACAGGTGTCAGGGATAGCCCACATAATGGCACTAGGGGTAAGTGTGACAGCCATGTGACAGGTGTGAGGGATAGCCCACATAATGGCACTAGGGGTAAGTGTGACAGCCATGTTACAGGTGTGAGGGATAGCCCACGCAATTTCACTAGGGGGAAGTGTGACAGCCATGTGACAGGTGTGAGGGATAGCCCACGCCATGGCACTAGGGGAAGTGTGACAGCCATGTGACAGGTGTGAGGGATAGCCCACGCCATGGCACTAGGGGTAAGTGTGACAGCCATGTTACAGGTGTGAGGGATAGCCCACGCAATGGCACTAGGGGTAAGTGTGACAGCCATGTTACAGGTGTGAGGGATAGCCCACGCCATGGCACTAGGGGTAAGTGTGACAGCCATGTTACAGGTGTGAGGGATAGCCCACGCAATGGCACTAGCGGTAAATGTGACAGCCATGTTACAGGTGTGAGGGATAGCCCACGCAATGGCACTAGGGGTAAGTGTGACAGCCATGTTACAGGTGTGAGGGATAGCCAACGCCATGGCACTAGCGGTAAGTGTGACAGCCATGTTACAGGTGTGAGGGATAGCCTACGCCATGGCACTAGCGGTAAGTGTGACAGCCATGTTACAGGTGTGAGGGATAGCCCACGCCATGGCACTAGCGGTAAGTGTGACAGCCATGTGACAGGTGTGAGGGATAGCCCACGCCATGGCACTAGCGGTAAGTGTGACAGCCATGTTACAGGTGTGAGGGATAGCCCACGCCATGGTACTAGCGGTAAGTGTGACAGCCATGTTACAGGTGTGAGGGATAGCCAACGCCATGGCACTAGCGGTTAGTGTGACAGCTATGTGACAAGTGTTGGGGAGAGCCCATGCCATGGCACTAGCGGCAAGTGTGACAGCTATGTGACAAGTGTTGGGGAGAGCCCATGCCATGGCACTAGGGGTAAGTGTGACAGCCATGTGACAGCCATGTGACAGGTGTTGGGGATAGCCCATGCCATGTCACTAGGGGGAAGTGTGACAGCCATGTGACAGCCATGTGACAGGTGTTAGGGATAGCACATGCCATAGATTAGCACAGGTGTCAGTCAGGTGTAGAAAGTGATGAATGCTGTTAGGTGTGACTTGTACATAGTGTTGGTTAAGCATAGCAAGTAATAAATGTTTTTGTGTTGCATTTTGTGCGAGTGAAGCTTGATGATTTGTTTCAGCTGGGACCGTGGCTAGCGGTTGAAGTCCCGGACTTGGTACAGAAGGGAGCTGTGACACATAAAGACACCTCTGCCCAGTGACCTCACCGATGCCTAGGACATATTCATTACTTTATCCTGCATCAAACTTTTTATTGTTGGATTTGAGGTTGAAGCAAGAAAAACAATATGACATCTTAAAAAAACCCTGCAAAAAATATAAGTTTTTTATTGCGCTATATTATCTGTTTTCGAAGCAGTTTCAGAAAAGGTTGACATGAATATCTCTAAAAATCCTATTAAAAGATCATCTTGACATTTATGTGAATAACGAATTATGATGTATATTTTGTTATTGTTTTCAAGGTCTATGAATGAAAAGACATTTCAATAATGACACCTACCTGTAAGCATAAGCATTCTTTGTTGATACTTATAAGCATAAGGGTTCATTACTGACACCTATAAGCAAGACAAGGATTTGATTAATGAACAATGTATGACCTATAAATCCTAGACCTGCAAGCAGGATAATTTCCTGATATTCAGGTGTTCATTTGTCCTTACTGAGAACTTCAGTATATGCCCTTCTTCAATCCTGAATATTCACTGACTCGGCACATTACTTCCAGGGTGATGGGGTAGATGGTTACAGAGACACTAAAGTTTATATTCTCATCTAGGTAATACGTCATTTCACTGCAGTTATGTCATAGGCTGCTTTTCCTCAGGGGCGGTCGGGTAGCCAAGTGATTAAAGTGTTTGCTCGTCACGCTGAAGACCTGGGTTTGATTCCTAACATGGGTCCAATGTGTGAAGCCCATTTCTGGTGTCCCCCGCTGTGATATTGCTAAAAGTGGCGTAAAACCATACTCACTCGCTTTTAGTCAAGAATAGTAAAAAAATTGTTTCAAGATGCACATGGTGTCATATCGTCAGGTCAGCACTGGTTTCCATGTGTTATTTTGAATGTTTATCAATCATGAGGAAGATGTGATGGGTGAGGACCATGATCTGAACAGGGAGGTTGTTCCGTCATACGCCTTGTTCTTGTTGACAAACCCCTCCTACTTGGTTCAGAGGGGAATGTGTTGCAATGTGACACTCATGACTGAGTTTAATTCTAACAGATGTGGTCTATTGTCGGCATCCTGTTATCACAGAGAATGATTTGCAATATCTGGCTTAAAAAACTGTTTCTAATCAATGTAACTTTGGCTCAACCTATTATGTTGATATGTTTATTAAATTGCAACTGCCAATATATTTTTTTTGTTCTCTTTGCGACAACCATCAGACCATGCATCTGAAGGATAAACTCACTTCATACCACCCTTTGTTCAGGGAATGCTTGTTGTAAGAGGCGACTAACGGGATCGGGTGGTCAGGCTCGCTGACTTGGTTGATGCATGTCAATTGTGTGGATCGATGCTCATGATATCAATCGCTGGATTGTCTGGTCCAGACTTGATTATTTACAGACCGTTGTCATATAGCTGGAATATAGCTGGAATATAGCTGGAATATTGCTGAGTGCAGCGTTAAACAACAAACAAACAAACATCAGGTGGGGTATAAGCCTTTCATGGAGAGGCAATCTGAAGGATAAACTACACACTACTACGATCTGCAGGATCGGCCAGAATACGTCCCGAACAATCTGCTTATCAAGAATAACAACTAAATTGGATTGGGAGGTCTGCTCGGTGATTTTTAGAGGTTCTCTAACCCCCGAGAGTCCCCAAAATGATGGTGGGTTGATCCTGACTCAGGGCATTCATCCACGTGATGGAGTAAGCATATACTCCGAAACGCTGTGTTCCTCATAATAAAGAAATTGACATCCATATATTCTCTCCCTTATGTGTATCACTTCTAAATGCCTTTCAAATATTTTGTTGATATACTAGTTGATTTTATGAAACGTTTGAAGGAAATGTCTCCTTCTCACCTCACCAACTTCCAGTTAGGAGAAGACAAAAGTCGGTAAGGAGAGATAATATCCAGATCTATATTTGCAGTATTAATATGAGATTTGAGCCGAATTCAAAGTGGAGGAACCAGCTTTAGTTTCTTTTGAAACAGTTCTTCATAGAGGGGATTAGAAACAGTCATAAGCAGAATTTGAGGGATTGGAACACAATTTAGTAATATATTGGAGAGACAATTTAGTACGACTTTCTTTTAAGGAGGGTTCATCAGCCTCATAGAGGCAACATAGAGGCTGTCAACCTAGGAAGTTCAAAAAGCATCTAGAAATAGTCTCAATTTTGTTGGTGGATTGAATCCAGTTTTTTAAAGTTACTCTTGCATACACAATGGAGCCATAGTCCAGTTTAGAGCGAATTCGAGATCTATATAAGTTAAGAAGGGTTATATGATCTCCCCACTTTGAATTTGAGACGACTTTTAACAAATCTAGGGCTAATTTGTCGAACATTAGTGCTAAAAATTTTGCTTCTTTTACAATCTTGATTGGAGTGCCATCTAAAAAGAGTTCGGGGTCTTAATGGGGTGTATACTTTCAACAGAAATGTACCCAATTGATCTTGGTCTGTGAAAACTTTAAGTCCATTCTCAAGACATCAATTTTGAATTTTATTAAGAAACAATTGTAATAATGGTGTTCAAAAGTAAGCATATTTTTACCACGACATGAGATATTAAAATCATCCACAAACAATGGACCCATCAATTGAGTCATTTAATACATTGGATAAACTATTTATTATTATATTGAACAATGTGACAGACAAAATACTGCCCTGTGGAACCCCCCTGATCTTGTTCATAATGATCAGACAGGGTTGATCCAACACGAACTTGAAACTGTCTGTCCGATAAAAACTGGATATAAAATGAGACAAAAGGCCTCATAAACCAAAGTTATGTGAATCCTTTAAAATACCATGTTTCCATTTTGTATCATAAGCTTTGGCAAGATCGAAAAAGATAGTTGCATCAGGCTAATGGAATTTTTAATGAATGATTCAAAACGAACAAGATGGTCAATAGTACTTCGATTTTTTGTGGAAACCATATTAAATATTTGTAATAAGAGCACTGGTTTCTAAAAAAACCATACCAGTCAATTATTGACCATGCGTTCCATGGTTTTAGAAACGCAGAACAAAATAGGTCTATAGTTAGGTTTGATCCCAACCGAGTTTTGGTATAGGGATAGCAATGGCATTGTGCCACGAAGGAGGAGAGTGTCCTGTTGTCCAAATATTATCAAGAATATTTTGAAACGTTTCGAGACGTTGACTGGGTAAATGTTTAATGAGCTAGAAGTGTATATTATCAGTTCTTGTTGCGGTTCAAGGGTTTGAGCTCATGTAGTGAAAATACTTCATTGAAGTCTTCACCATTATCCAAATAAAAGTTTATAGTTTTCTTTTATTGCTGATTTTTATATTTCTGAAATTGTTGAATATAATTGGATGATGAAGAATGTTTAGCTAAAGTTTCACCCAACTTATTTGCAATGTCACCTTTGTGAGTCAGTAGACCATGGTCATCTTTAAGATGATGAACGCCAGAATTTGAACCTTTCCCTTTGATGTCTTGTACCATGTTCCACACCTTTCTCTTCTCCTACCCACAAAACAGACACAAATAACAAAAACACTGTATGTCCCCTCCGGTACTAGCCGAAGGCCTTTAATTGTCTACCCCATACACATTTTATTGACTATTGTTTTCCTCCACGAACCCCTCTGGGTCCAACCGATAACCATCTGAAGTCCCTTGCTCTGATGCCACAGTGACGTATGTATCTTTCTGTAAGAGTGAGTGAGTGAGTTAAGATTTACAGTCACATTGGCAGTATTTCAGCCATATCGTGACTACGACAATTTAAACATACATACGACTTTCTGTAAGATTATTGGCAAAGAGCCTTTTCCGCAACAACCCGTCTCCAACTTATGAAATTAAAGCTGCTTGTTTTATGGATAGGCCACAGGCGAGAATGAACTCCCCGCCCTATGACGTCACTCATATACTCCATACAAGCGCCCTCTGTACATGAGTTTGTATCTGGTTTGCGCATGAAGAGAAATCAATTTCATTCTAATTCATTCTATTCAAACGAAAGAAATTTCATTTGTCATTGGCGAACGGGAATTACTCTTTGATACAAAGTTTTTCAAAGACCGATTTTATTTAAACAGACGTCGAAACTTGGCACTGTTTATCTTTACATTATTTAAATTGTGAACTGTAGGATGATGGCGAAGTATTTTTCAGCCTTCTTCCTACACATCCTAGTCTGTTTGCAATCATAAGTAAACCATGGTGTACGAATGTGTGGTTTGACAGAGGACTTAGGAATAGTCACAGATGGATCATCATTCGGGTTAGTAGCCGAAAGTATTGTATGGAAATAGTCATTTCCACATAGGTATTGGTTGACCGACCATTCAAATTCGTAATATACATTTTGATCTGTGAGTGACACCTCAAGAGCAGACTATTTTTCAGTAGTGGGATGTGAATTTGTGTTTTTCATCCATCATTAAACATGCATAAATTGTTATTTGAAATGAAGTTTTTCAGGATTTTCCCTTTGTTATTGGTACCAATACTTCCCCAGAAAGGGTTATGCCCATTTAGGTCACCCATGGTGATACTGGGTCAAGGGATTTGGGATCACACTGCTGAAGTGCAGACGATGGTGAAATGTTTAAGGAGCAAAGTGTGAAGGTTTTTGTAAAGAAAGACGGACATCAACAGCTTGAAGGTTGCATTTAAGAGGTGCACGGCTATGGATGACATCATGCCTCACAAAACTACAAGCGCCACATTTGGCTTTGTCACCTGGAGGGGAAAACGAGTGATACGAAGTGAACTGACAAAAAATTATCTGTATTTTCAGGTATGTTTCTTGTAAGCTAAAAGCTGATGGTTTCAAATATACACATGCACAAAAGTTAAGCGCCAACAACCATATTTGTGAGCTGTTACTTTTGGCACTTAATGATGACTATTATAACGAGATGTACGATTGTTATAAGCCGTATATCTAAACCTTATGTGATGCAAAAGTTGTCCCAAAGCAAGTTTATCTTGTGTTCCAAAAGAATATGAGCAGAAAGGAATTTTACCGAAGACCAGAAATTGAAGGATTAGAAAACGTTGAAAAACTTTATGTGTCATGTAACTGTCATAATATCAGCATACCATATCAGGTGTCACATAGACACCCTAGGGAGTGCAGAGTCTATTGCAAGACAGAAACGTGAGTTACATGTGTATGATCTACGGACATTGACCACACCTTCAACCCTACCCCTCATACTCATTACAAGTAGTTGAATGCTTCTCTGAGGCAAACGGATCCATTCTTCATGAAGTGCAGCTTCAAGTCCAGCGAGATTTTGAACTGGGGGATCACGATATCTGATTTTCCGGGCTAGAATGTCCCAGAGATGCTCAATCGGATTTAGATCCGGACTACAGGCCGGCCAAGGAAGAGTGGCAATAGCTTCTTGACGCAAATAAGCCAAAACTGCCCGAGATTTGTGTGGTCTAGCATTGTCGTCCATGTAAACAAGTCTTGTCTGAAGAGGATGGTTGTCAAAATGAGGGACAACCACTGGATGAAGAACGGCATCTTGGTATTGTTGGCCATTCAGGTTTCCACAAATTGTCACCAGCGGAAGTTTTCAGCCGAAGGAAACACAACCCCATATCATGACAGACCCCCCGCCACATGCTAAGGTCTTCTGGATGTTCCTTGGTGCAAAACGAGTGTTACGTTGCCTCCAAACACGTATTCGACCATCAACAGTTCGTAGCAGCATTCGACACTCGTCAGACCAATGGATCCTTTATAGAACCAGGAGACACGATGTGAATATTGATTTGCCACCCCTGCTCACCAACCACCATTGAGTGTAAACAAGGACTGGTGTTATGTCATATTTTTAAATTATTAAGTATTCCAGGTTGATTCTACCACACGTCTAGGTGAAGTAAGGGTCGAAAGTGGTGTGTTTGGCAAAAGGAATACTGGTTTCTGGCTTCAGTGCCCTCAACCACCAGGCACAGGCACAACCCACGGCAAATGGGTTAACCAATTCGGTCGCATTTTATGACAAGCAATTGGGTGCTGAGGACACATTCTTATCTAACCCGGGTCCCCACGGGAGGTAACTCAAGAACAAATAGGATATTTGACACTTGTCTGTTAATGACTATGTTACAACAATATGATACCAATAAAATATAAAGCCATAACTTGTTTCATGAATCCAGTCGTTGATGAGAGACAATAGCTATACTATGAGTGACATCAGCTCTAATATGACAAGCACCAGCTGCAGTGGATACAAAATAATTTTGTCTTCGCTGGAATGTCCGTCAACTTCTTACACACTTAGAAGTATCTATATTTCATATTGTCATCATTAATTCATCTGAATACCACTGATAACATACCAGCTTAATGTGATAGGAGAGCTATCAAACCTGGTGTGGTAAGCATCGTTCATCTGGGATCCAAGATGCTTGCAATAAAGATACTACATAAAGGTGAAGTGTGAAATACATCATTGTTCTTTAACCTGTGTCGACACAAGGGCTTGTCGTCTTGGCCTCCCATTGTACTACATTAAACTGGACCGGGATTTTCAGTTGTGTATCTCGCATACATCTTTGAACGATATCATTAAGAGGTGTGTGGTCAACATGCATCACCTCCTAACAGTTTGCTTGCTATTCAGTGTCGATATGCCAACTGGTAGAATCTGCAAGCTTCACGAACACTGGCATCGCGTTATGTCAACACAAGTGTATGCAGTATGGCTGTCGAGGTATTCGATACAACATTGAGAATATGATGTGTCATCTGTCAGAAATGGACTCAGAAGTGTTTACCGAGGAGACAGGACACTTCCTTGGACCTATACATTTTTCAAATGTAACATTTGTACAAAAATCTCAACAAACATCTGATATTCTTAATATAATCATATGGATTAATGTGTGGATTTTCTACTTAATTGCTATTTCTTCCAATTGTGCACAGTGATATGTAGGATGACGAGCAAAGAAAACTGCAAAGCAGTATCACTGCTACATACATATGAAAGTCAGGTAAAGGTCTTCCTATAAACATACCATTTTCTTATCTATCATATTTCGTGTAGTGACTAGCCCATACAATATTCTATATCCTGTCATTCAGTACTGGAAAATACTGCTATCTGACTAATATTGTGCTTTTAAATTCAAAGTAGTTTCATTGTGAATATTTTAAGAAAGATCTACGTTCGATTCCTGTTTTGTCCTTTTAATGTTTCTAAGTTTGGTAGAACCATACCTATGATCGTGGACTAGCATCAGTATAAATCTTACATTTCTTCTGGCTTTCCTTCTCAACCAAGTTGCCATGGTGTAATACGACTAACATACTGTTCAAAACTGTGTTAAGCCCAATTCACACACTGATTCACGTCAAGTAAAGATTGTCAAAATTACGCAGTGACTTAATCAATCCTTAATGATCCTTAATGACCCTGGTCTTCGGTCCGAGCTGGCGTCTGTGCATTCAACACTTGCCAAGGGAGGAGATGCCTGGAGGCAATTATGCTTGCTGTAATAGCTGACTAACGGTGGCCAGGCTCCCTGACTTGGTTGATGCATGTCATCCTATCCAAATTACAAAGATCGATGCTCCCCACTCAGCAATATTCCAGCTATATGATGGTGGTATGTAAATCTAGTCTTGACCAGACTATCAAATGATAGACATCATAAGCATCGATCAATCTCATTAAAATCATACCTTAGTTCTCGCTGCCGCTAAACAAAGATCTGAGGACATTCCCTCACGAATCACATCAAAACGACCTTTCGCGGACTTTGATTGACCACTGAAATGACTATCAAGAAGTCTTATCGCTATGGTGCAAACTTTTTGGGGATTGTGTCTTGTTTGTAATTTGTGTGGATATTTCTGTTTAAAGTGTGACCAAATTCCAAGGTTTGGTTGCTCTCTGCTGTTGTTCTTTGACAGGCCTGCTCTACAAGATCTACAGAGACTATATCGGAATATAAGACCAAGAGAGAATAATCTGCAGATCCGTTTTAACACGTTGAAATAGAAAGAATAAATGCGCCTGCATGCTTTAAAATACAAAATCCCACAGGAACTGGTTTGCTGGACACACTCAAAATGATATTTAACTGTTTAAACTTAGACTGCGAGGTGTATTGCAACAATCTATCCGAATTAGCCACACAATCAACAAGTTTCATTTTTCTACTCATTTTCAAAGTTACTACAAATGCAAGAGTTACAGCCAAGTTTATACAGAACGTGTGAAGCGTTGTCTTTGCCTGTTGTCATTTTAAATGAGAGAACGATATTGGGTTTAATATACGTACTTGGCAAGTTGCAAGACTTTATGAATGTGTATCATTTTTAGTCCAATTCATAGGTAAAATGTCAATGTTTCCAAAATGAACAATATAATTATTTTTTGTTGGATTAATGTACGAATTTACATTTTGCCTGAGGATTTGTTCAGAGGGATATAAAACTGCATAAGATTTATTTAGAGTAAATCACATTCTGGAAAATATGCATAATTCCCATCTGGATCAGTAAAACTATCTAGCTTTAGTCCAATAGAGGAGTCTAAAGAGGAATGAGTGAGTGAGTTAATATTTAACGTCACATCGGCAATATTTCATAATGTCATAGATTAAAAATTAAAACTAGCATACAACCATTAAAAGATATCACTATAGCTAGCAATACAATATACAAAAGGGCTATACATCGCCAGCAACTGAAGGTCGATCACCATACTAGGGACAATGGTGACTTACAGTACCTTTGCTACCTGCATGGACCCCAGCAGGATTTACACCATCCCTTCAGCGGCTGGTGATTGTACCTAATGTGAGCCATGACCTCTTCAAAACTAAACTGACAAACCAAGCTGGTGTTTCCGACATTTGGTTTCATTGCATGCAATTTATTTATATCCACTTAGTTGTCCCACTTCTTGTACATTAGATCTCTGATGTAACACCTATTACAGGTTTATAGTCACTCTAGGGTATAAGAATTGATGTAGCAGATGTGTTGAGTGCTGCCTTAGCAGCAGCAGCTCAAGTGTAACTAACGATCCCATGGCTGGGCAACCAACAAAAGATGATATCGTATTGGCCAGTCCCAAGATAATTGTGTAATTCAATTATGGCATGTAAAACTGGATGCTCAAACGATTGCCTGAATAATTCTGAAATTGATGTATAAGTTGATGAGGATGTATGTTTCTCCTAATGCATTTGCTATATCTGATTTATTGGTTGATAAGGTGTCACCCTCCTTAAGATCGTGAACTTCAGATTCGGAAACTTTACCTTTTATCCATTGCACCATATTCCAAACCTTAGAAATTGGTCTACGTGATTTTATTTTAGAAACATAGATTTGCCACGTTTTGCATGTAAAATTTGGGTTGCGGGTGAAATATTTCTATTTTGCAGACACACAACCAAACTCCAAGAGCCTAAAGGTGTAGTTTATAAAACTGACTGTATCTGTGGATAATCTTAGGTTGGTGAAACATCCCGCCCCATCAACACCAGAATCAAAGAGCTCAAAACCTCAACCATTATATCAGACAGTAAATCAGCCATCTTGGACCATATCAGCAACTGTCCTAATCACAACATCAACTGGGACAATGTCCAAATCCTCTCCAACAACCTCAATAATTTCACTAAATAAAACTCACAGAAGCAGTACACATTCGCCGCCACAAGCCAACAATCAACAGAGGTGAAGGCTATTTCATCCCATACGCCAAATGAGACTCATTAAGCAATAATCGCCCCACCTATGCAAACTTATCCTGTTTAATTGGCTTCATGTCCCATTGGCTTCCACCTATGTGTTATCTGTCCATCATGTTGTGACAGTATTATCCTTCTGTTGTACTTACTTACTCATGTTATCCTACTCATATATGCAATTGTTGTTCCTGTTACCTCCAGCCATGATATATTCTGTACAATGTTCCTCATTCAGTCTTGCTTGACAACGGTATATTGATCTATACCGAAACGTCGACTTTACAGTATTAAAGAAGTTTATCCATAAATTGTGTCCACTTTGTCATCCGTCAACTTCTAAATAATGCCTATCAAACAATTGAAACTGTTGACATATTAATAATTTGACAAACTTGTGCAATTCCATTGTAAGGCACAGTGCTTGGCGTGACCCGCCAATTGATAGAACACATAGATTTTCTACCACAAATCAAGGTGAAGTTAGGGTCAAAGTGGCATATTGGAACCAGTGCCCACAACCACCAGACTACCTTCCTCCACTGACATAGGGGTGCAACCAACGGCAAATAGGTTGCCCAATTTAGTCGCCTCAAATGACAAGCAATCGGGTGCTGAGGACACATTCCAAACTTAGGAAGAGCGATGTGCGCTACCCAGCACTCACCACTCACCACGTGGAGGTTGCTCTGAAGAGAACATAACTGAAAACGCTGGTGATTTTAAATAGTGAAAGAGCTCCAGATTATGATAATTTTACCCTTGTCGAAACGTTTCCATAATGTGACACAAGATCAGTGTTTCTTCCGAAAACATACAGTTTCATAAATTTATCATTCAAATTCAAATTTTACGATTCAATGTGAACTGTTATGAACAGTTATTGAGCAATGCATCTACCCCAAAATTCTGTTCTTCACTGAGATATGAATAGTTCTGGTGTTTGTTAGGAAGTTCAATGTCATTTAATGTCTCCAAGCTGACGGGGGGCACAGGTGTCCCAGTCGTCTAAGGCGCCGCGATTCGCTGTGCAGAGTTGCGTCCCTTGGGCACGCCAGAAACCTATGATTATGGGTTCGAATCCCGGTTCGCCCCTATTATGTTTCAAGGTGTGCTCGTGCTCGTGGGTTTCACAGAAGTGGTAAACGTCTGAGACCTGCATCACTTTGGGCTTTCCTCCCACATGAAGCTGACACGCCGTGATATAACTGGAATACTGTTAAAAGCGGCGATAAGCCCAACTCACTCACTCACAAATCCTTTAGATTTTCAGCCATATTCTTTAAAGAGGTAGATATAGATTTAATTAAATGAATATGAAGTTATCAATACTAAAATTCAAGTCATGTTTCTACCAAAACCAAAATTGTATATGCAGATCCTTCGAAATCCAGTAATTTATTACAGAACCAACAGGTCCTTGTGTTTTCGATTTCCATCTATGGTGCTGAATTTGGAAGACTATCCCAAATGGACTAATATATAAACATCTCCCTAAGGCACGTCTTCGCAGATTCAGCATGTTTTGCAGACCTGACTGATTGTTTAAAAGTTCAAGCGGTGTGAAAGATTGTGTCCGAGATTAAATTCTTGAATGTTTTTGTCTTCTGTAGGCATGATAACAATTATCCGCACTCTGCACTTTATAATGATAATGTTTATGTATTCAGGTTAGAATGCTTCTACTTCCATACCTTTATTGACTTATCTCAACCATATATTGACATCATTTATTAATGCCAATGATAACATACTAGCTTAATGTGAGAGAAGAGCTATGAAACCTGAGCTGAACCGATTTGATAGAAAATGTGAATCACACTGAGATACTTTGTAGTGAAACAATGCAATGTGTCGCAGTATACAAGGAATTCGATCAAAACGTGCGAGAGGAACACCACACGCAGGATGGACCAACAGGAGTCATAACATATAAAACTGAACAACTTTTCATCACTTGCCTAACACGATATGTGAATATTTAGGTTCGATTCATGGTATGGCATTTTCATTAAAAACAATTGTGACTTTTAACAAATCAACTATATATTCATATCATTTCAAAATTTCAACTAAAAAGGGATGTTCAGTTTTACAGTCATTGATGTCCCATCAGAAAAGATAAACTATCAGACAAAATGATAAAGCTGTTATCTTTTGAACATTCAATAAGTTGCCAGTCTAACAGTATAGCCTTAGCCGCTGCTGTAAAAATAAGTTTAACTCAAAATTGACATTAGGCTGTATTGACTGCCACAGTGGCAATTCAGGTAGTTTATAAGTTGCAATTGAAGAAGTGTTTAGATCCGCATCTGTAATCTGCTGTTGAATACGGATACCAAGTGGAGGAATTGAGCTTGGTTTCTTATCATACAAAGTCTGATAAGGGGGATTAAAAACAATGTTAAACGCCAGATTGGAGGGATTCAAATGGAGTTTTGTAACGTATTGCAGTTCCATTTTTATCTTTCTGATATCAAGACAAGTTTCATTAGCTTCAACATATAAACTTTCAACAGGGGAAGTTCTAAATGCCCCCAGACACAACTTTAGACCTTGATGGTGAATGGTGTTAAGCTCTTTAATGTACGACTTACAGGCTGAACCATATATGAAACAGTTTAAATCAAGTTTAGATCGAATCAATGTGCTATAGAGATGTAACAGAGTTTGTTGGTCTCCACCCTATTTAGCATCTGATACCACCTTAATGATATCAAGTGCTTTCAAACATTTAGCCTTCAAACCCAAAGAACCTTATCCAATATCGGGTAATATGGAGATAAGTTCATAATCGAAGTTCAACATTTTCCTTCTTATCTGTGTCAGATGGTCATCTAGTCTCCCGCTGTACCTTATCAGACTGGGTCTGGATTTTCAGTTGTGTATCTCGTATACATCTTTAGCAAGATTATTTAGAAGTGCTTGGTCAACATCCATAACCTTTTATTCACAGTTTCAATATACCAACTTCATCTTGTAGTTTCTATAAGCATCACATTAAGTCACTACATGTATGACTGTCATGGTATTCGATAGAAAAAAACGATAATCTGAGGTGTCATCCATCAGAAATGAAGTGATTATAGATGAGACTGAACACTTCCTTGATCCTACACATTTCAAATGTATTATCTTTACACAATGTGTATCTACATGCTGTCATTTTCTGCATGATACTTTCTGACAAACATTCTACTTCTAAATTCAAGGTGATTTCGATGTCAATATTTTAAGTATGATGCAGATCATATAGATTTTCAAATAATGTTTTGTGGTCATTGAGCTACTAGGTTTGTCAGCTCCATACTGAAGATCCTGAGTTTCACATAGATTCAAAACGTATAAAACCCGCATCTTTTCATCAGGAGTGGTTGTTGTAGACCCATCAACAGGTCCAACGTCCTACTGGCGGCATGAGACGTAGGGTGGAATGGGTCATCCGGGCACGTGGCTGTTATAGACGCTACTGATCTGTTTCACGTGTCATGTCAAGTAGAGACTTTAAGGAACATTTCCACATGAATCATCAAACGTAACTCGTTAACTTAATCCTGCAGCTCCATATTTTTTTTTTGAGGTATTGTCTAAGGTCAGACTCAGTAGCTGTGTTACCAAGATGTTTCCGTCAGCAAATTTCACCAATATCTTCTATATTTGTTGTGAAATGTTTGTTCTATCCGATGACATTGGTATCGCCTAGCTCCTGTGGTCAGTCATCCCATGCAATGATTTTTGCCATTTGCCATGGTTATGAAATAGGGGGGTGCTAAATTTGTTTGTGTATATTATATTTTGTACCATAATCCCTACATTCTCATTGATCAGGTATCAAGCAGCTTTATCGTTAATCAGTCATGAACCTTACGACTTAATCAGTCATGAACCTTTCCGTCGTACTGGACAATTGGTGACACTTTGAGTAATGGGTAATTTGGTGTATCAATTAAGTCTCTCCAGGAAAAGCTTTCATATCTACAAACAAAGAAACTGTATGAGTAATAAGATTCAACATCCAGTGACTCAGTATAGAGCCAACATGTCGTTGTGATTTCGATTTCTATCACTAGTATTGGGATTTAAAAAATATCCACCATCTCGTCATACTGTTCAATGGTATTGAATATTCAGGGACTCTACTGAGTAAATTATATGCACAACCACAAGGCATTTGTGTTTTGCCGAGGCAAAGTATTTTTTAACCTGACTGATTGTTTTCAATTTCTTTATCCATTAAACATTCGAAATAAGCACAGAAATTCAGGATGAATAACTGGTTGTGTGAAGGACTTTTGTATGAGACCAAATTCCAGAATGTTTTCGTCTTCTGTGACATGATAACAATTCTCTGCACTTTGTGATAAGGATACTGTTCATGTATTAGTTAAACTCTCAGGAGTGTAGAAAGGCCACCAACGTCGACTGCAAACACTTCTTTTCCCATCACCTCTACAGGTTTTCTCTAAATCTGACTAATTTGTGACTAAACAAAAGAGCCCTAAACATACATCTGGTGTCACATCGGATTCTACTTCGCTGAGCTGATAGAAACAGGGTATATAAATCTGATATAGCTAATACATGATAACAAACGCTTTTGGACCATAAGATAATAAACATTTCATAAATACATATCGTAGAACCTCCTCCTCCCTAACCTCCATCTCCTCTACCTCCACCCTCCTCTACACCTCTTCCACCTCCAGGGGCTGTCGGGTAGCCTAGTGGTTAAAGTGTCCACTCGCCACGCAGGTTCGATTCCCCAAATGGGTTCAATGTGTGAAGCCCATTTCTGGTGTCCCCAGCCCTGATATTGCTGGAATATTGCTAAAAGAAAACTTAAACACTACTCTCTCACTCACTCACTCTTTTAAAACAAAGGTGGTCGTGTGGACATCTGACAGAACAATAGTGACATATTGGACTCTCTCATAATTCAGCATTTCACCTTAAATATGTCACATACACAACAGGTCTTCAATGCGGAGAAATTGGCATTCCCTCGACACGATATGAACCCTGGACCTCAGCCAGCATCTTCTCGTATCTAGGATGGTGCAACTCGGACTCCATTGGACCTGATTGTATACAGTGCTATAGAGCTGTAGGTATCAGTGTAATCAATATCCAATCAATACCCAACCAAAATTCAGAGTTTCAGCTTTGATATCTGATGTTGATTAAACGTCGACATTTCCACATCATTTCAACTTTCAAATCCAGCGAAAAAGGAATGTCATTTCAACACTGAATTTGACATTGATTCAACACTATTGTGCTTTCTTGGAGTTGCTGAATCAAGCACTGGTGTGTCTGACCCAGTCTCTAGTTTGCCATGCGTCATTATATAGCTGGATAGTGCATAGTGCATAGTGCATAGTGCATTGTGCATAAAACAACAAAGACAATCCAGGTCTCCATCGGTGTATTCCCATATATGCAGTAAGAATCAGGTCAGACGTTCAGACAGCCTTATCATGCATGATCTGGGCAGATAGAATGTAATCTCCAGATAACACTCATATCTGACAACCACACCAATGTCAGGTGGGTCCCACTGCGCAGTACGGGAGAATACGACTGGTCAAATTTTCAGCTGCTTTGGAAAGAAGGTAATGTACACAGGGTAACTACGGAATATTTAAGGGACATTCTCGCATTCTCGTAGTCTCGCACTTTGGGCATATTTGACTTGTTTCCAAAGGTTGAGATCGCAATGATGTCCTTTACAGTATGCCATAGGTGACCCAATACACTGTTTCTACAAAAATTATCTTGATCTAAATATGTGCAAAACTTACTGTGCGTTAAAGCAAAGGGTCATTTGTTTTGTTTCTTTGATATTTCCTCTGTTATTTTAACCTTTACCTAAATTCGAATCGTTAGGCAGTAACTATTGTTATTATCGTCAAACAAATTCAATCCATTGTATAATTTTGTTCTCCAGGACGCACTCTGCACAAAGCGATCTCAGTGCTAAGACTATGGTAAGCCTATGTTAGAGTATGGGAGTTACGGTCATCTTAGTGCTAAGATCGCTTTGTGCAAGTGGGCCCAGGACAAAGTAGTTGTTTATATTACTTCGGAGGGTGTGATATATATTTTAAACAATATCTGTTTCCATAGAAATGCATATTATCGGCTCTTGATGTCACTTCCGGTGTCATGTTGGTGTCTATGACATCACTTTCAGTATTGATGACTAAGTCCATGTAAGTTATTCAGAATTATTTCTCTCAAGTGACGGTGTAGTCATGATGATATCACTGCTGACGTCACTGTTGGTGGTGGGCGTGTCGGCAAGTTCGCCAGGAGTGGAATTTGTGGGCGTGGGGTACAACCTGCTGACAGCCAACCCCGACGGAGGGGACAGCACCCTGGGGGGAGTCGACCCGGGGCTTCTCTACACACGGAAGGTATCTGACAGACAGACAAAAATTTATCAGCCTCTCAGAAATATATGTAAGATAAACCGTATACAATCATACATGGGAGAATTACGAGAGGACGTATATACATGGATTAACAAATAAAATAGAATTAGAAAATGTGTTTTCTCCGATATAGCTTAAAACCGTTTTTAGCAAAAGTAAACAAAACACACTGGAATTGTTGAAATATTAAACGAAACTTTTCGATATCGGATTTATCTGAACAATCTGGAACACATTAAACAAACACATTAATTAAACAGGTGTTCACTCAAATCGTTATATAAAAACTGGGGCTCCTGTACACACGCAAGGTATTCAACATCGCCCCTGGCAACAACCCTCCGGAAGTGGTGGTGGAGAAGCGACACAGTTGCGTGCACATCCAGGAGAATCACGTGTTCTACGGCAGCAAATCTTACCAGGATAAACTAGGTCTAGACGTTAAGTCTTCTGGTAGGTGAACGTCTTGCTCCAGTTAATCATCCCTATTTACATACATATGCATTAATACGTTTATTAGGGCAATCATTGGACTTCATGTAAGTCTGAACTATGTGTAATAGTATCTCTTAAACAGCACATTAGGCAATGAACTGGTCACGGCTAAGGCCCCTGATCAGGAAATCTGGGACATCCAGGACTGGTCTAGGCTGCGACCTCTCACCGGGAAGTGTGTGACATCCAGGACAGGACAACACTCCAACCTCTGATCAGGAGGCCTGGGAGATCTAAGACTTGACAAGACTCCAACCTCTGATCAGTAGGCCTGGGAAATCTAAGACTGGACAAGACTCCGATCTCTGATCAGGAGGCCAGGGGGATCTAAGACTGGACAAGACTCCCATCTCTGATCAGGAGGCCAGGGGGATCTAAGACTGGACAAGACTCCCATCTCTGATCAGGTAATCTGGAAGATCTAAGACTGGACAAGACTCCGATCTCTGATCAGGAAATATGTGAGTTCTAACACTAGGACCCCGAACCCTGATCAGGAAGTATGGGAGATCTAAGACTGGACAAGACTCAGACCCCTGATCAGTAAGCCTGACAAATATTGTCTCCAATAAGAATCACAGTCCCTGTCGTCAGTTCAACATACATATATGATCAGGTAACAGAATGTGATGCCAACGATTATGTTTCAGGTGGAGTGAATGCCGCTGTGGCTAAGTTCGCCTTCAGTCTCAGTGGACGTAAGTTTCCCTTCAGGGATGTCATGATGTCAGTAGATTTCATGTTGTTCTAACACGAGTGAGTTGTGTTTGACGCCGCGTTTAACAGTATTCCAGTTCTATCACAACGTATCAGCTGAATGTGTGAGGAAAGCCCGAAGTGATGCAGGTCTCAGACGTTTACCTCTTCGGTGAAACCCACGAGCACGGGTATGGTGCTGACAAACCTAGAAACATAATCGTGCGAACCGGGATTCGAACCTACAATCACAGGTTTCTGGCAAACCCAAGGGAGCCTTAAACGACTGTGCTACCCGTGCCCCCGTCCTTAAATGAAATGTGCAATCCATTTTTGCGCTTTGCATGAACAACATTGCCTTTTATAGCTCCGTTGACCCAAATGAGTGAGTAGGACTTTACGCCACGTATTAATATAACCACATTATGGCGAAAGACACCGCAAATAGGCCTCTATTAAAATGACCTTGTATGGAATATCACGTGAAGTAAACGACCAGATGCTGTTTCTGTAGTGTGGACCACAATCTGTCAACAGAATGAACTAATCGTAATATGTTGTCCCTTACGTTAACCAATCATAGATGTTGTCAGTTAACGTTAACCAATCATATATGTTGTCAGGTTACCAGCATGCACGAGAGGAGACCAATCAGAAGCACGAGGTGTTCCTGGACAACCAGAACGTTTGTAACCTCGGCCGGGCGAGATACGCAGATGAGCTGGTGCAATCCTTGGGCTTTTCCGTCAGTAGGAACTTTGCTGCTGCCGGTTGTCGACTGCCGTCTGTGTACAATGAGACTAAATACATGTCCTTCATAGACCAGTGGGGCACGGTAAGTCTGTCGTCTGTGTACAATCAGACAATATACATGCTTTCATAGATGAGTGGGTTACGGTAAGTCTGTCGTCTGTGTACAATCAGACAATATACATGTCCTTCATAGACGAGTGGGGCACGGTAAATCTGTCGTCTGTGTACAGTGAGATTAAATACATGGCCTTCATAGACCAGTGGGGCACGGTAAGTCTGTCGTCTATGTACAGTGAGACTAAATACATGTCTTTCATAGACGAGTGGGGGACGGTAAGTCTGTCGTCTGTGTACATTGAGACTAAATACATGGCCTTCATAGACGAGTGGGGCACGAGGGTATCAACTGGTTTAAGCATAGCATGCATTGAACTTTAACTCGTCCTAAGCTATATTTATTTTCAACACAGTAGCACTGCAGATCAGTACACTTGCTCCAGTGCTCCTCCACGTCAGTTACCCCTGATGTGTTAGATCCTGGTCTGTCAACCAGCCCTCCACTACAGTAGCCACTTCTTGGTCCCGGTTAAACCTCTGACCATGCAGGTGGTAGTCTTCAGGGTCCCGATATGGTGAAAAAGGTGTATGGGGTAGAAGCTGGTATCCCCATACCTGTGCCTTTGCAACATTGATATTAATATATGTGACACCTAAGCACAACAAACACGTGGATGTGTCAGGCTCATCACTTTCTGACCCGTGGGGGCACGGGTGGCCTAGTCGTCTAAGGCGCCGCGATTCGCTGTGCAGAGTTGCGTCCCTTGGGCACGCCAGAAACCTATGATTGTGGGGTCGAATCCCGGTTCGCCCCGATTATGTTCTGGAATACTGTTAAAAGCGGCGTTAAAAACCCAACTCACTCACTTTCCCCCCGTACGTGTCCTCGCATTTCAACAAATAGACACGCTTACCTTCTGTGTGTACAAACATTAAACCTCTGTTCGTGAGATGACCGCTTATATAAAACATATAAGATGTATACAGAAAACAATATTGAGGAAGAGAATATATGGATGCCAACTTCTTTATTATGAGGAACACTACAATCACCTGATGAAGGATTAAGCATATACTTGTGTTCCTCATGATATAGAAGTTGACATCCATATATTCTCTTCCTTATGTGTATCACCTCTAAATGCCTTTTAAAGACCTGTTTAGGCTCATAGTTTTAGTTTTTAAAAATATATGCTTTACAGTGCAGCTGTAGCTAAAAAAGTAACTAGTGTTCATATATGTTTCTTCAGCACGTGACGATGGAGGTGGAGCTCGGAAGTAAGCAGATCAAGAGGTACAAGAGCACTCTCAGTCAGTTTGTCGAGCATGTCAGGAAGCAGGTGAGGCAGTAGGTGACATGGGGCGATGTAACGTTACATTACAGAATTAAAGCCAAATCGTTGTACTGCACTGTACTGAACATTGTTGAGTCAGTTGAGTTTAACGCTGCTTTGAGCAGTATATCCGTTATAGCTTGTCAGCTTGGAGTGGGAGAAAAAAAACAAAATAAATCTGCTTGATCGTTCACCACGAACATGGCCATAGTGGTCACTGATTAAACAACATATTCAAGGAGAATCTGGTGCTCGAAATCACGATCATTGGTTCCTGATCCATCTAAGGGACGCAACTTGATCAGATGTCCCCAATTAGCAAACATGAAGGACTATGGACTGAGGGTAATGAATTATCGAGGTTTTGACTAACTGCAGGCTTCTTCAAGATTCGAGACGCTTTCGGGACAATCTTATCATTACGAGGATACAGATTCCTGTGATCACAAGGTTTTATCTATATTAGTGCAATAATTTGCAAAGCAATTTCAAATTGTAATATTGACCTTTTTTTCGTATAAACATACGAAAACCCGTATATGTGATATGGAAAGAGGTAATTTCATATACTTTTCAGAAATAGTATTAACTTGTAACAGTTTTACCTTTAAATCCTCTTTAAGTTCATAGGAAGGATTCAGCGTGTCAAAATGGACCATTGTAAACTGCAAAATATTTCTGCGTGAAAGTAGTGATACAATGTCATGGAGAAAGACCTCTTTGCAATGCCCACGAGCTATTTAATAATCGTGAGCAATTACACTGCCTATATAAAAACCCATCTTGCACATTTTACATTTAATAAGTTCTGTTTGATCCATGGATCAAAAACGTAATGCCACGACTCAATGTTATCAATCGAAACATTGTCATCGGAAGCCTGGGGGCTGGGGAGTCTCTGCAGTCACATGTCATCTCAACGCTCACCAGAGCCCCATTTCTCGTCTTACTGGATAGATATGGGCAAACCAATGCCACGCGCGATCGGCCCTGAAGCGGTAGATCTCGAATCACCACTGCCGCCGAGGAACACCAGTGTTCTTCATTTGCGTAACGTGACTGTCGCAGCAACTGAAACCTCATGTGGAGGAGTATCTAGTTTCAGTCGGCTCATCCGTAATCATTTGTGAGAGGGTGGTTTTCGAGCCAGAAGACGCTATTTCTGCCCAGTGCTGAGATGGCTATATCGACGAATCGATGGTGCAAATACGTTCGTAAGATATTGCCAGGAAGCACTCTGCAAGGTACACGGTAGACGATGAACAGAATGAGAACGTTACAATTCTCCCATGGCCTTCCAAAGCGCAAGAATTTAACCCCAATGAACATATGTGGGATGACCTTGATAGATAGGTACGTCAGCGTCAACCGCCACCCCAGACGCTTCAGCAACGCTACACGTATTGCAGGGCTGATGGGCAAGGAATCCACAAGCTCGCACCCAAAGACTTCTCAAATTCATGCCGACAAGACGCAGAAGAGTTTTGGGGGCACATGGTGGTCACAGTAGGTACTGAGAACAACGCCCAAATGTAAACTGACGTCTTCACTGATTGAACTTATAATCATTTATTTATGATTTCTGACATTCCTTTTTTATCATTGTGCAATTTGGCTGCAAATAATATTGAATTTAATGGTTCATTCTACCAATGATCGTGAATTCGAGCACCAGATTCTCCTTGAATATGTTGTAAAATGTATGAAAATCCACAAACACGGGATTTTTTGGGAGTGTTTATTTTATTTATTAAACGGTTTGGATGCAAGTTAGCACAACCTAGATAGCCGTCTCCCATTATTCACATTTAATACAATATATGACAGAAAGGAAAGAAGAGAAATAGAGAAAAGTATGTACATTAGCCAACTCGAACCTTTTTGTACTCGTTATATATGTATGTATTGCTGTCAGTTTCTGTAACACGTGTATATGTGGTCTACCGAACCCCAATAACGTTCCTGTATGGCTCCGTCAACCCACATCGATACTAAAACACCAGACCCGTAAAGATACAGGGTAAAATAGGAATTCAGCAACCCATGCTTGCCATAAAAGACTTGTAAGAGGCGACTATTGGGATCGGGTGGTCAGGCTCGCTCGCTCGGTTGAGCATCCAAATTTTGTGGATCGATATATTCCATAAACATGTAGCTGGGATATTTCTTCGGCGTTTAACAGCAAAGAAACTAATACCCCAAAGGTTCCCACAGGTTCTTCATATTTTCAGGGAGGGGCTGATATCTCCCTGGGAGGATCCTACATGGGGTACGGGGCCTCCCTTGCTGTCAACTTTGAGAAGTTCAAAGGCAGCGACAGCTACAAGCTGCAATTTGGGGACTTCCAGTACACGCTCGAGGCAGGGACTCCGGAACTTCCAGAACCCATCGGGGTCAAAATCGTTACCATAGACACGGCCTTCAACTCTAAATACTGGCAGAAAATGGATGACTTCATGAGTGGCCATCAGTGTGGGGACGGCTTGGACACGATGGCACTCAGTAGACGTCAAGCTAACGTCGCCAAGGCGCTGCAAGGTTATGCTGCTTACAAAATGGCACAGGGACCAACGGGCAAGTCTTTCAAAATCCAATCAAATCGCCTGACGTTTATGATTCTGTTTTTTACATAAGGTCATTAAGTCCTGGGTGAGTGTTCTTTGTGTTTTAACACATGACAAAGACCGTTTTGTAACATACGTCACGTCACGTCACGTCACGTCACGTCACGTCACGTCACGTCACTCACGTCACGTCATATCATGTCATGTCATGGCAAGTCACGTTACGTTACGTTATGTTTATGAAAAAATTATTTGTCCCAGAAAATGCTTGAAAACGATAATAATGCTTCAGACCAACAAAAGAAATTGTCACCATCCTTTTAAGCCTCCATATATGAAATGTTTAAGTCAAGTCTTAATAAATGTTTAATTTGACGTAACACGATATACGGCTTTTCCATTGGACGAGAGGTCGGTCACATGACCGCGAAATTGACGTTCATGAGTGTTTGAACGACACAATTTGACGTTCATACGTTTTTCACGAGACCGTGTTCTTGAAATGACGTAAACAGTGACGGACTACTTCCACATTCCTTGAGAAACCCCTGGGAATTCCCTAGCACGAAAACATGTATAAGCGTTCTTTCTGATCATTTAGAACCTTTATTCTTGGTCTCAGCGTTTCAGTATACATAGGAAAATGTCAGAGAGCGTGACTGCATGATTGTTCACGAATATCCTCGCTACGGCCCATCCTAATGAACAAACGAAGAAATGCACATTCGTATTATCGACTCGATCCGTGCCTAGGCTGACATTGACCGTCTCCAGCAATCTATGAATTTACGTTTGTGTCTGTTTGACGCATCTTTATTCACCTTTCAATGATCGGCCAGTTGATCAATGATGACTAACACATGTAACCACCACAGGTTAATTAACAACTTCGGAAATCTCTCCCGTCACGTTTATCGTGTCGGCCATTTTGACGTCTTGTACTTGATGTAAATGTATTACGACGCGCTGTCATTGTGACTGACTTACTGACGTAGTTCTTTACAGACCTTTCTCATCTAATGAGGATATGATTTGAACACATGTGCTGAGTAAGATGTTTCTGAAGAGCAAGGTGTGCATCCATACGCCCATGTCACCTCTCTTTTTGAGGAACTATTTTACTCTGTGATACAGCTGGTTGTTGTATGGCTGTCAGTGTAAACATGAAGTCACACGTACTAAATAAAATTGTGTTTAGATCTTGGTCTACATCCTTTGAGGTAAGAAATTGTTATAAAAAATGATAAGAATTGACTTTCACTTTGTGTGAGTTCATTGGCGTATGAACCTTCACAAACTCCGACGTTCATACAGTTTGGCCCTCACTCTATGAAGGTTCATACTCCAATGAACTCACACAAAGTGAAGGTCAATTCTTAAATGACATCGTCGAGAATAACAATCGAGTTTGGGTGGGTTTCATTGCTTTTTGTAATACTCAAAGAATATCGAGGCGGGGGACACCAATACTGGACTCAACTCTTTGTACCCATGAGAGGAATGGAATCCGGGCTTTTAACCACTCGGCTTCCCCAACGCCCCTCATATTTTATAGAGCAGCAGCCATTTGGCCATAAATACACATGGACGACCGATCACTTGTTTCCTTATGGGCTCAGAATATGGCAAACTTGTTTGATAGAAGTTTTCTCTTACATATCTCAATGTTAATTCCAATGTTAATTCCTAGTTTGTCTGTATTTGAGTAGTATTTTGAATTTTTTAAAACGTGGATTATTTTATCAGCTTAGGTACTGACATGCAGTCTATATGTTCTGAAACTTATAGAAGATCTCCAGTGGTAAAGTGAACCTCAAGGTACCTACATTCCAAAGGACATGAGATTTGATATTCTTTTATTAGCTGATGTAATATACTATTGATTATCTGGAGTGACTGACTTTCATCAGACCCCCAACTGATAATCCCTGTGACGTGGCCCCAGGGTACATACGGGCTGATGAAGGCGAAGACTGGATGCCCTGGGGGACGGGTCACGTGGCACGAGGGGTGGAGGTACGAGGACTTCGAGGACGTCATGACTCACAACCACGTGTCTGGACAGCTTCACCTGGCGGGTAGGGGAGATAACTCATTACACTCGTGATAGGGTCCATAAATGTCTGTAAGGCTTGTAAAATGATGAGTGCTGTGTTGGACAGGTTTTAACAGGAAGTGATTAGAGTTACCGCCCCTGGTTGTTTACAAACATGACTTGATCGATAAGACTTGATCGTTAGAGGTTTCGGGATGCCTCTACCAATTCAAGAGCATCAAGAGGGCGATTCGAGGCCTTTTTTTCGACTTATGAATATAACCTTCCTGTGCACAATTACAGGGAGCATTTCCATTGCTAAAAAAGTAGTGGTAGACTGCCTGATGATGTTGAAATGCATCTAGAAGCTTTTTTCAGCTTACCTGTTTTCCTAAAGGGTCATTTGGAAACAACATACGCTTCGACTTCTGCATGAAGGGGGATGTGAAGTCTACCGAGTTCGACATGATGTGGCCGGCAGGGGACTACTGCGTCATGAAATATGGAACCTGTCCTTCTGGTGAGTCTACTCATCAGGTGAGTCTGTCCTTCTGGTGAGTCTACTCATCAGGTGAGTCTGTCCTTCTGGTGAGTCTACTCATCAGGTGAGTCTGTCCTTCTAGTAGTCTACTCATCAGGTGAGTCTGTCCTTCTGGTGAGTCTACTCATCAGGTGAGTCTATCCTTCTAGTAGTCTACTCATCAGGTGAGTCTGTCCTTCTGGTGATTCTACTCATCAGTGGAGTCTGCCCGTCAGGTACATCGGCCTTCATGTAAATGCCTTTTCATGTTAGTCTGTCCAAGTTGTGTCTGTCCTCCAAATGAGCCTATGAAGTAGGTGCATCTGCCCACCATGTAAGTCTGTCCACCAGGATATTCTGTCCACCATGTAAGTCTGTCCACCAGGATATTCTGTCCATCAGGTGAGTCTGTCCACCAGGATATTCTGTCAATCTGGTGAGTCTGTCCACCAGGATATTCTGCCCACCATGTAAGTCTGTCCACAAGGCTATTCTGTCCATCAGGTGAGTCTTTCCACCAGGGTCCACTTGTACAAAGCGATCTTAGCGCTACAATTATTGTAAATCCTTAAGATCGCGATCTTAGGCTTACGCTTCAATCGCCATCCACTTGCACGAAGCGATTGTAGGCTAAGATCATTGTAAGCTACAATCGAAACTTACAATGGGTCCGGACCAATCTTAAGTACCTAAGATCGTTGTAGTCCCTGACAAAATGTTGTGCAAGACAGGGCTTGTTTCACATTAATAATCTGCTTTACTTTAAAACATTGCCTCTTTATTTTGTTAAACTTTATGACTCGAATCGACACTTCAACAACACGAAGAACGCACCACAGATTTAACGTCAGAAATATCGTGACTTGCGATAGTGAACCACATAACTATCGAGTCGATGGCTAAAAGTACTATTCCCATCCGACTCAATGCTGTAGGAAGTGTGAAACAACATACCTTATTAAGGGAAAGATAAAACCTAAGTCGCGATTTGTAACGTCCGTGACCTTTTTGATAAATCAAGGGCAGCTAATCATTGTTTATACTCTAGATGGGAGTGGTTTCCCCTTGTATAAGTATCGTAGAATCTACCTTGCCCAGTGTATTAATGTTGTGGAACCGCCGAGCTCCCCCTGTATCACTTTTGGGTCACATTCGTGTCAGTTATTTTGTCTTTAGTTTATAATTACATTAATCTGCAAGTAAACACAAGTTGAAGTGCCAAATCATACGTGTAAATCTAAAATCGAGCGGGACGGGCATGAGCGGTTGTAATATCTGAATTTATAAACAAAAATACGAATATTCATCAAACAAGCAAATACTCATGAGACTTTTGAAATTTGTGTAAAATATCCCATAAATAGCAAAAGTAAAATTCACACTTTAAAAAAAAAAAAATGAATACCCATTGAATATATATTAAACAACTGCTTTCTTGAAACATTATTCATTATTCTTATTTCCCGTCCATGCATTCTTGAAATCTCTCGTCTTACTGTGTTTTGAAAAAGTAGGCATATAGCGTCGAAACTAAAACATGAAGGATATACATATATTAAGGATTTTACGAAAAACTCCCCCAAGTAGATTACGACAATACAGTTACCTGTCATGTTATTAGGACATATTATTATTTTCTAATTTTATTTTCATAATAAGTATGCCACTAAATCCAGAGCCAATTCTACTAATGTATTTATTTGTATTTGAATGTATGTATTCGTATTTCAATACTTTCAATAAAACATGAGTAGGTATTCTCTAGTTACAATATCAAACAATTCCTAAATCACGACAGTATTATAGCCGAAAAAACATATGCCATCATTCCAGTAATAGTTTCCTTCAAATAATTGGGACCGTTCAACTGTGCAAAGTGCGATGGAGGGAGGTTCGTGTTGTATGTCGTAACCGGTTCCACACGTTGTATGCGCAGCAAGATTTGCGAGTTTGCAGTCAACCGTAGACAGGAGTCAAGTTTAAGATATTTGTAACTCCACCATTGAAGATTTTAATCTTAGTTAAGATTGCGGTCTAACAATCGCGTTAAGATCCGTTTGTGCAAGTGGAATAGGACAATTGTATGGTAATTGTAAAGTTGATTGTAGGCGCCTAAGATCGCTTGTAACTAAGATTGTTCTGTGCAAGTTGGCCCAGGAGTGTCTGTCCATCATGTGAGCCTACCCGTCAGGTGAGTGTGTCCATCAGGTGAGTGTGTCTACCAGGAGAGTCTACCCGTCGGGTGAGTGTGTCCATCAGGTGAGTCTGTCTACCAGGAGAGTCCACCCGTCGGGTGAGTCTGTCCACCAGGAGAGTCTACCAGTCAGGTGATGTTCCACTTGGTCATGAGCTCATAACATCGTTATAATGTTGATAGATATAGTGATACATTTAAGTGAGTGAGTGAGTGTGGTTTTACGCCGCTTTTAGCAATATCCCAGCAATATCACGGCGGGGGACACCAGAAATGGGCTTCACGCTTTGTACCCATGTCGGGAATCGAACCTGGGTCTTCGGCGTGACGAGCGAACGCTTAAACCACTAGGCTACCCGTCCGCCCTTGATACATTTAAAGGCGAAAACATGGTAAGCTTACTAGGAGAACAACCAGGGCAGTAGGCAGCGTTACCTACTCTCTATAGGAGTCCTATCATCATGTTGCACGGCTAGTCAGATGATTATACTCCCCAGTGTATTTGTTCAGATTTCCAGGAAGGGTGGATCTATTGGAACGACGAACGCCATAACAACAAAAACATGGCAGGTGGCGCCCTCCCTGACGGCGTCTACAACGACAACACGAGGATCGCCTACTGCTGCCGGTACTACTTTGTCTTCGGTTTCTGATCCTTGTCTCCCTCATCTTAGTCTTGTATTTTAACACAGGTCAGAATCTGAGATTTGTGACTATGAGTTGGTCAGCAGTGTAACAATGTGGTCCGTCGTGTCAGACTCCTGACCATCGAGTGTCGTACGAGGGGACTAAATAGATCGGATGTTCAGGCTCGCTGACTTGATAGCCTAAGGCTTTGCCCTGAATATCAATCATTGGTTTGCCCGGTTCTGACATGAATATTGCTGACATCAGATGACATTGAAAGATTTAGTTCTGTGGGTCACTCTCTGTAAGGCATATTCTTCTTGTTTTGGGCATGTCCATCACTTTCTGTTGCCGATTGGTTCAATGCGCCATTATGCTTAAGCCACGTTATTTATCTTCTTTGGGATTCCTTGCTCCCACCTCACCTCAAGTTTTGTACAATTTCCTTTGTATTTCCACCGTCTCAAGCATAATTATTTTTTTCACGAAATGTGTGAGACAATGTGTGTTTTTAATAAAGTCCTACGAACCCCCCTCGAGTATGCTCCACCACCACCACTACATGTGTTCGGCCCCCCTAAGGACTTGCCTTGTGTTATAATGATGATCATTTGTACACATGATAACATTTGAGTCAACAAATACAATTTTCATCATGGATCCGACAATTGGCCCACATCTCGACTGATTTCTCTTCAGAGACGACGGGCTGCCAATCCACGAGATCGCTCTCCCCTCCAGCAAGCCTTTCTTCCTTCTCAAGTACAACCGAGGGTGTCAGCGGGTCACTGGTATGAGCCTGACGGAGGAATACGTACAAACCGACACTGAGGACATCTGGGGTGACGACTCACTCGGAGGATCACATCCGTACATCGACGGTGGCAAAAATCCAAGGATGCACTACTGCTACTATGCACCGAAAGCAAAAGTTTCACTGATTGGATAAAATTTATCACATGGAGTCGTTTACGTTTTTAAAGTATATAGTTATCACGCGAGTGTGTTTGGGGATGGTAAATATCCTGTATTAGGAATAAACATTGTATTTACCCGGCCTTGGCGAGCATAATACAAAGTGTTTATTCCTAACATAGGGAATTTACCATCCCAAAACACACAAGCGTGATGACCACTTTATCATATAATGTCATTCTCCAATTCTGTGCTCGAAAATATCTTCCCATCTCTCAGAAACATTACCTAAACATTGCAAGTTTTTCTTGAATGTGCGCATTAATATATATTACGTCAGAAGCTAAGTTATGTGTCAGTTGGACAGTAACAGTTGCCAATATAGTTCCAACTGAAACCTATTTCTTATGCAGTGGCGTAACTATATATATACAACACAATAATTGTCTACACAAACTGTTTTTACTTTCGCGGCAATCCATCGGTCTGTCCGAAAGAGTAACTGCCCTTTATCAAAGGGAAGCTACTCTAACCATAGTCTATGAAACGTCACCGACACAGTCAGACGTTGTTGACAGTCGGCCTCTCCTGTTATAACGTTACGAAGTATAGTATGATGTACACACAGCCACAAAACGAAACAAGGCTAAAACTCGAACATATTTCGGTCAAATCCCACTGTTTTAATTTGTTGAAAAGGTTCCAATCTGCAAAGGTATATGGAAAGTGATCCCTCTTGGCTCGCAAAATTGTTTTGCACTTGTTATCTCCAAAGTTGCCAAAACGTTCTACATCACAGTTAGACACTGATTTTCAGAATATATGAATTTTCTTTTGATAATGATAGCAATTATCTAGTTTCTCCAGATTCCTGATGGTTAATTCTTAATCGATCGCCGAAGGACAAGGGCGATGACATGTTTGTATATAAACAGTGACAGTAGTCCCGACCTTTGATATTTGCATCTCCATCTGCATATGATCCCAACGGATATCCGTTTGCTATATCCTGCCGAGAAGGTCGGAGAAACATACCCATTATATAATAAAGAACATTATCTTTTTGTGTGTAATTACCAGTAACGTTATACAAAAGAGATTCCGACATGAAATACCAGGTGATCATTTTTGATCTCGAAAATAGTTCCGTTACAGAATTTCTGCAAAGACGATCACTCTCACGCCACGCGCCACAAGTAAATTTGCATATCACGGGATCGGACTCTCTTCATTGGTTTTATACAAACGCTCTACTTCTAAAAATAAGGCCAGTCTGGTCTAATGGCAGCCTTTGAGTGCTAATTACAGACCGATTTGCATAATTATAAAGATGTGCTACTTCAACAAGGAGAAGCACGGTATGCCTTTACACATCAAAGTAGCCGTACCGCTAGCTATGCAAAAGAGTTCGGTGACTGCTGGTGGAAGAAGGCATAAACACACAAACTGGGATGCGATGACATGCATCAAATCAAATCAGCGAGCCTGACCACCCGATCCCGTTACAAGCATAGTCGCCTTTTACAGCAAGCATGGGCAGCTGAAGACCTATTATAACCCGGATTTCCATGGGTATCAGTGTAAAAAAGGAGGGTTATTTTTTTCAATGTACAGTAAAGTACGGTTATAACGAACTCAAGGGGACTACTAATTTTAGTTCGCTATAACCGTAGTTCGTTATAAGCATATATACAGCATGGCTACAGCAAATAGTCGGGACCAAAAAAGTAAGTTCGTTATTTCCGTCAGTTCGTTATAAGCGTGTTCGTTATAACCGTAGTTTACTGTATAGACTTTTTAAAAAAAAGAAACAGTCTAATGGACTGTATAAGATGTGACGATTCGTGCAGAGGCACTAGGTTGACTGCAATGGTTAGAGAGTGATCCAGACATGTTTGCTACAGTTTGCCAACCTATCTGATTCTGGGTGAGAGAAGGCCCCTCTTACCTTATGCTTGTCGTTAGAGTTAACTAACATGAATATTGGATGGTCAGATTCTGTCATCCTACCCAAAACGCGCGGGTTACTGCTGATGCTTTCCAAGCTGCCATGGTGGAAATACTTCTGCATGCACCGTTTACACAATATTACAGCACTGAAGACCAGGGCCATTAGGGATTAATTAAATCTAGTTTCACTGTGTAATTTTTATAATCATTACTTGACGTCACTCAGCGTGTAAATTGGGCTTAACACAATTTTGAACAGTTTTTCAGTCACGTGACACCATGGCAACATGGCTAGGAAGGAAAGCCAGAGGAAATGGAGGCATTATACTCATGCTACGACCATGGGTATGGTTCTGCCAAACTCTGAGTGAAAAACAGGATTCGAACGTACATCTTACTTAAAACATTCAATGAAACTACTTTAAATTTAAAAGCACAAAACTAGTCAGATAGCAGTATTTTGTAGTACTGAATGACAGCATATACAACACTATATGGGCTGGTCACTACACGAAATAAGATAGATATGAAAATGGAAGACCATTATTTGACTTTCACATGTGAGTGTGTGAGTGAATGAGTGAGTATGGTTTTACGCCGCTTTTAGCAATATTCCAGCAATATCATGCCGGGGGACACCAGAAATGGGCTTCACACATTGTACCCATGTCGGGAATCGAACCCGGGTCTTCAGCGTGACGACCGAATGCTTTAACCACTAGGCTACCCGACCGCCCCTGACTTTCATATGTATGGTGCAGTGATACTGCTTTGCAGTTTTCTTTGCTTGTCACCCTACATGTCACTGTGTACAATTGGTAGAAATAGCAATTTAGAAGAAAATCCACATATTAATCCCTATGATCATAATAAGAAAATCAGATGGTTGTAGGAATTTTGTACAAATCTTACATTTGAAAAATGTATAGATACAAGGAAGTGTCCTGTCTCCACGATAATCACTTCTGAGTCCATTTCTGACAGATGACACGTCATATTCTCAGTGTTGTATCGAATACCTCGACAGCCATACTGCATACACTTGTGTTGACATAACGCGATGCCAATGTTCGTGAAGCTTGCAGATTCTACCAGTTGGCATATCGACACTCTGAATAGCAAGCAAACTGTTAGGAGGTGATGCATGTTGATCACACACCTCTTAATGATATCGTTAAAAGAAGTATGTGAGCTACACCGAAAGCAATATTGCAACTTCGATGTGTGTTATCGTCTCTAGAAAGTGAGAAATGTTTTAAAGACAGCATAGTTGCTGCAATGAATTTAGCTGCTTTTGGAGGTTTTCTACGATCATTTGAATTATTTCACATTGCAAGTTCAGATATAATATTTTGTAAACATTATATGTCTACATTTGTTGAACAGTCCAAGAATGATGAGTACCGAAATTGTGCATTGATAGGCATAGGCTTATCCGATTCATTGGTATGTCTTAGGAATATGTGTTCAGAGCACTTAGTACTGTTAGTGGCAAATATGTTCTGAGTAAAGAAAGGGTCTTTGGTCCATTTTCGAAATGTCATATGAAACAATTTAATTTTTTATGATGAAATACGATAATCTACTTAAGCAAACATAAATATTGCCTAGGGTCCTATACCAGAAAGGGTGCACGGGTGGCCCAGTCGTCTAAGGCGTCCCGATTCGCTGTTCAGAGTTGCGTCCCTTGGGCACGCCAGAAACCTATGAAATGTGGGTTCGAATCCCGGTTCGCCCCGATTATGTTTTCTAAGTTTGTCAGCACCATACCCGTGCTCGTGGGTTTTACCGAAGTGGTAAACGTCTGAGACCTGCATCACTTCGGGCTTTCCTCCCACATTAAGCTGACAGGCCGCGATATAACTGGAATACTGTTAAAAGCGGCGTAAAACCCAACCCACTCACTCACTATAATCAAGGTTAAGCGCGTCGCACAAATACGACATATTTGGGTGTACAGTTTCCTTATGGTTCTAAAATAATTTAAATCAGAAGTGGTTGTTGTGATTTGAAACCTCTGGTCAATTAATGGATTTTGAAAGTAAGTTCTTGTTACAAACATGGTTAGTTTATTCGATAGGCTTGAACGCCCTTCTTAAATAATGATATCAAGCAATTTCTCCATCTAAACTATTAACCTGTTCTCTATTCTTCATAGTGGGTACCGTTGGCCGGTTCTGTGAAACTAATGGGTTTAAACACGTCGCCAGACAGGTAGCATGTTTCAGGCTCTGAGAAGTACATAGAAGAGCAGTTTTGATCCAAATAGCATGTACTCGCACACTCGACCGTCGTTGACACCGTAATACCCAAAGGCAGAGATGGGGGCTGAAAGTTAAGTATCATATGCATTAACCACAAAAACACCTATGAATGACATCCTTCGATTTACTGCTTAGTGTGGCAATGATGTTAGACGTGCAACTGGACAACGTATTTCATCTATGTATACCCACTATAGTTTGCTTGACTGAATGTAAATGACTCATTCAATGGACGTGACAGTACTTGAGATAAAGACCAATTACTTATCTATTGATCCCAATAATGATCTGTTGATACTAATCATTGGCGTACGGTGTTAGTCGAGCGAGGAATATAGAGCGCCACCCTCCAACATACATATTAGTTGTGTTGTGTAGTCAATAATATTCTTTAGAATACGTAAAAATCAATGTTGTATTGAACTAAGATCGAAAACACATTTAACAGAATGTTTTTTTTAATAAACTATTCTCACTGTATTTTCGGTGATAATATTTTCACTGATACTGCGCTTGACTCCACACACAAGTTGAATGTTCAAAGCGTTATCTAGTAAAGCGTGGTCTAGAGGTAGAGCGTCCCCCCGGAGAGCGTACATGTTGTTGCCCAGTTTGGCACACACACACACACACACACACACACACACACACACACACACACACACACACACACCCCCGCCTGCACTGCAGTATATAATTCTAATAATCTTGGACGCGGCGTTATACCCAATTCATCTCATCTCAAAGCGTTATCCTAGATCAGTGTACACTCCATCATCCTCAGCTCCCTGTGTAATAATACTGCATCACTGAAAATCATTGATGACACCAGAGGATTGGGTACGCATGTCCGGCCCAACCTTTTTTCCCCGCCATTCACAAAATTTGCAGGACACAAAATTTGCAGGACATAAGTATTTATTGCCTGAACGATTGAGACGATTGACCGGTTAGAAACCGGACAATCCAGTGACAGGATAGTGCATTTACTGATGTTGTTGAATTACGTCTAGTGCAGACATTCTGGTGCTCATAAGGAAAAAACCCGTTAAACACAGTGAAGGTGACTCAGCACAGATAGATGCTACTAAATCTATGATTAAACTCTGGGACTTTATAACTTTTTAACAATTAGTAATGTTACTCAATTGTTAAGACATAGACTACATATACCATCACATTTTATATTATGTTCAGGAACTACAACCTGTAAATTATCTTTTTCTACATTTACTTGAACCTAAGTTACGCCTTGGGCATATTGACAAGATAACCATCATCCATTTCTAACAAAACCCATTAATATCATATTATTCAATGTAATTAACATTCGATCGAGAACAGTTGATCTTAGGGAATTGATGATACATTCGATACACATAACAAGCTGGTGTATGCTATCATCGTCTTGATCATGTAGCAGCCAACTGAAAAAAGTTTTGAATTACATGGCTTCTATTTGTGCTCAATAGTCAGTATTTGTTGGAGAAATATCAATAAACATTCTTTTTTTCATTCTCCCATTATCAATTGTATCCATATCGATTGAGTCTTTAAACCGAAAATCATTTCAAGCAATTTTACCATTTTGTCTATTTCTTGTCGTCACTTAAGATCTGCAGAGAACTGAGGACCAATTGTTTGACAGGAATTTCTTAGCAGTTGACATGACAACGTAAACACAACAAGTGTGGAAAAGAACTTCTTCATTATACTGTCCTCGACTGGCTTGCTTGACAAGGGTATAAGGATCTATACCGAAACTTCGCTAGTACAGTAACATATAGAAGTTGTAATCCATAAATGTTATGTCTACAATGTTGGACCACACTTCCTTTATTGGTTTGCGGACATAAAGAGAAAAATTCACATACAATTCGTAAACTGTAAAACCACAACACCGGTATGTCTGGAGAATCGAACATGCGCTCGCAACTTGAGGAAGTCGGGAATTGGAAGAATATTTTGTTCAGGGAAAATATTATTTCTTTCTCTATTTGTTAAATGAGATATCAACATCTCAATCCACGTCCTAGAGGACCCCCCACCTGTGGATTCAATTATCAACAAATAGCATCCCATAGTTATGCCTATAAAACTATATGATAATATATGAGGTAGCTACGCAATGAATCGCAAAGACCAATAAAGAACGAGGCATGGTATATTTGACGATGAAATATTTTTTTTCTGTCAAGACAGCATGTCTGGAGATTCGAAAATACGCTCGAAATTTGAGGACGTCGGGAATTGGGAATTTTGTTCAGGGAGAATATTATATTATCCTGCAGTGTTTTACATTACGATAAACAACGACCACGAGTCTTTTATCAGTAAAATGAGTTATCAACATTGTGTACAGCCTCTTTAAAGACGTTAATAAAATGTACATGCTGCCAACAAAATTTACCCCGTATGTAAATAATGATGACTCCCTGAATACAACCCGATCTCGGCAATGTCAGACAAGTCTCTTTATGAGCAGGTGGGTTAAATCTAACAGTATAAGGGGGAAATGTGCCAAACGAATAACTGACGGCTATTATCTGTACCTTTTCTCCCATTACAGATTATATCTCATCGAGATAATCGACGATATCCTGACCGTGGAATGACAGAGTGTCATATTGTTAGTTCAGGAGGCATCTTCAAGGAGAGAGTACATTTCACTATCACATTAACTTTGATAATGAAGAAGGAATCAGCTTGTTTGGTTCCAGAGCTTTTGACTTCTTATGAAAAACACACCATGCGGTGATAAACTAGCTCTGTTTAAAGCTGACCCAGAAAGGTTCTTGAAACTTGGGTTCGCCATTTCCGGCCAAACATCAATCCAAACAGTGGAAGCATCTGATATCACCACAACCAAACAAACCAAAGACGAAAAAAGGAAAGGTGGGTTCTTCCATCAGGACAATGTACCAATTCACACCACCTTACTCTCCTGATCTCCGAAAGTAGGATTAAATCCATTCAACATCATTGGCAAAAGTATATCAATGTGGAAGGGTGATAGTTTGAGAAATACATCAGTTGAATGTCTTCACTTCAAGTCATTCTATGTGAGGAATCTATCTACGGTCTTTGAGGTCAGCTCCAGAAAGCAAAACGTGAGGAAGGGACAGCACATATTCCTACATGGATGCCCCCTCCCCCATCTGTGGCAGGGATCATAAGTGGATTCAAGTTGTACACAATTATATATACAAACCACAGAAGACTTTCAATACAAGATTGCACATGGTGGCCCTGGTGTGATGTGAAGGCAGAGAAGAGAGGTTATTCTCATATACCAACGCTTCTTTCAATTTTATATGAGGCATTTACATTTAAATGAATTTTGACCGCCAAACGCTGCTACTTCTGACAAGCACCCATACAGAAACATGATGCAACATACGATGTTGTTTCATAATGCCAACTTTGAATGTCGTCTGTGAAGAACCTTTAAGAAACGATAAATTGTAATTGGTAAACTTCGGGCAAAACACATATTTTGTGTAAAATAATATTATTAATGTTGTTAGCAAAGAGGACATTTTGCCCCAAGATTTATGGCTTAATCACAATTTCAAACAAGCAGCATACTACATCCAGCAATGGGCTAAGATTGGAATTTACTATATTAAAGATGTATACATTGACAACTGATTGATGTCATTTGAAGAACTGAAACTAAAATATCCGATAAAAGGTGCAATATTAGACTATAGATGTTTAATTTTCAATATTTCAGACTCATGGAAAACGACAATCAAGAAAACTAGAAAAATTGTTTTTAAGAATTTGTATATACGCAGTTGCTAAATGGATATGAAGTAATCCGGTAAAGGCGCTAGAATCTTTTATTATAAATTAATTATCAAATGAATATAATCTTTGTAAGTTTGTAATAAATGGCAATTTATTCTTGACTGTGAGTTAAATAGGAAAAAAAGATATTTACTGTTTATAGATGTAAACTGAAGGATGTAAAACTTTTAGTTTTCAAACAAATGTCTATATGGATTATCTACACGAAGAAGGAACTATGAACCTTGTAGACAACAGTGTATGTAGCTTTTGTAATGCTGTCACAGAGGACATCAGCCATGTCTTCAGGGAAAGTAATGAAAGTAAACAATTTCGGAATGATCTCGGACTTTGGCTTTATAATAATTATTTTTTTTGTGAAAAATAAATTGACAAAACTAACTACTCTTATACAATCATATACTTTTATTGGGAAAAGGGCATATTCATGACTGCCCAATCAAAGGAATCAAAAGATATAAAGAAATACAGCATATTTTCAATCGAGAAATGTATTGCTTTAACAATGGATGACAAAAATAGCCTTTTTGGTTGGTTTGAAATGTGACAATGTTTGTTCCCAAACCTTTGATATTTTAAAGTGTATACTGTGTAATTGTATACATTCCGAAATATGTTTTTAACGGAATACTGTATTAGTATATATTATACCCCGGGAACAATAATTAAAAAAACAACAACACCTTTGTGATATCCTGTGTGCAACAATATCTGCATAAACAACGCTCTTTAGGCACACAACTGCCTCCACATACACAGAACACTCTACATAAACAACACTCTCTACACATACAACACTCTCTACACATACAACACTCTCTACATAAACAACACTCTCTACATAAACAACACTCTCTACATAAACAACACTCTCTACATAAACAACACTCTCTACACATACAACACTCTCTACACATACAACACTCTCTACATAAACAACACTCTCTACATAAACAACACTCTCTACATAAACAACCCTCTCTACACATACAACACTCTCTACACATACAACACTCTCTCCATAAACAACACCCTCTACATAAACAACACTCTCTACATATACAACACTCTCTACACATACAACACTCTCTACATAAACAACACTCTCTACATAAACAACACTCTCTACATACACAACACTCTCTACACATACAACACTCTACATAAACAACACTCTCTACACATACAACACTCTCTACATACACAACACTCTCTACACATACAACACTCTCTATACATACAACACTCTCTACATAAACAACACTCTCTACATAAACAACACTCTCTACATAAACAACACTCTCTACATAAACATCACTCTCTACATAAATAACTCTCTCTACATAAACAACACTCTCTACATACACAACACTCTCTACATAAACAGCACTCTCTACATATACAACACTCTCTACATATACAACACTCTCTGCATTAACAACCCTCTCTACATAAATAACACTCTCCACATAAAAAAACACTCTCTACATATACAACACTCTCTACATACACAACACTCCCTACATAAACAACACTGTCTACATAAATAACACTGTCTACATAAACAACACTCTCTACATATACATACGCACCGCTCTATACATATACAACACTCTCTACATATACAACACTTTTCACATAAAGAGCACTCTCTACATAAACAGCACTCTCTACATAGACAATACTCTCTACATAAATAACTCTCTCTACATAAACAACACTCTCTACATACACAACACTCTCTACATATACAACACTCTCTACATACACAACACAGTCTACATAAACAACACTCTCTACATATACAACACTCTCTACATAAACAACACTCTCTACATATACAACACTCTCTACATACACAACACAGTCTACATAAACATCACTCTCTACATAAACACCACTCTCTACATCCAAAACACTCCCTACATAAACAACACTCTCTACATACACAATACTCTCTACATAAACATCACAGTCTACATAAATATCACTCTCTACATAAACACCACTCTCTACATCCACAACACTCCCTACATAAACAACACTCTCTACATACACAATACTCACTACATAAATAACTCTCTCTACATAAACAACACTCTCTACATACACAACACTCTCTACATAAAAAACACTCTCTACATATACAACACTCTCTACATATACAACACCCTCTACATACACAACACTCTCTACATACACAACATTCTCTACATACACAACACTCTCTACATACACAACACTCTCTACATAAACAACACTCTCTACAGAAACAACACTCTCTACATACACAACTCTCTCTACATATACAACACTTTCTAGATATACAACACTCTCTACATACACAACGCTCTCTACATATACAACTCTAGCTACATACGCAACACTTTCTACATATACAACACTCTCTACATACACAACACAGTCTACATAAACAACACTCTCTACATATACAACACTCTCTACATAAACAACACTCTCTACATATACAACACTCTCTACATACACAACACAGTCTACATAAACATCACTCTCTACATAAACACCACTCTCTACATCCAAAACACTCCCTACATAAACAACACTCTCTACATACACAATACTCTCTACATAAACATCACAGTCTACATAAATATCACTCTCTACATAAACACCACTCTCTACATCCACAACACTCCCTACATAAACAACACTCTCTACATACACAATACTCTCTACATAAATAACTCTCTCTACATAAACAACACTCTCTACATACACAACACTCTCTACATAAAAAACACTCTCTACATATACAACACTCTCTATATATACAACACTCTCTGCATAAACAACACTCTCTACATACACAACATTCTCTACATACACAACACTCTCTACATACACAACACTCTCTACATAAACAACACTCTCTACAGAAACAACACTCTCTACATACACAACTCTCTCTACATATACAACACTTTCTAGATATACAACACTCTCTACATACACAACGCTCTCTACATATACAACTCTAGCTACATACGCAACACCTTCTACATAAACAACACTCTCTACATATACAACACTCTCTGCATACACAACACTCTCTACATAAGCAACACTCTCTACATAAATAACACTGTCTACATATACAACACTCTCTACATATACATACACACCGCTCTATACACATACAACACTCTCTACATATACAACACTTTTTACATACACATTACTCTCTACATAAATAACTCTCTCTACATAAACAACACTCTCTACACATACAACACTCTCTACATATACAACGCTCCCTACATAAACAACACTCTCTACATACACACCGCTCTCTACATATACAACACTCTCTACAGAAACAACACTCTCTACATATACAACACTCTCTACATAAACAACACTCTCTACATAAACAACACTCTCTACATATACAACACTCTATACATAAACAACACTCTCTACATGTACAACACTCTCTACATACACAACACTCTCTACATATACAACACTCTCTGCATATACAACACTCTCTACATAAACAACACTCTCTACATAAACAACACTCTCTACATATACAACACTCTCTACATACACAACACTCTACATACATAACACTCTCTACATATACAACACTCCTTACATATACAACACTCTCTACAGAAACAACACTCTCTACATACACAACTCTCTCTACATATACAACACTTTCTACATAAACAGCACTCTCTACATAAACAACACTCTCTACATATACAACTCTAGGTACATACGCAACACTTTCTACATAAACAGCACTCTCTACATATACAACACTCTCTTCATGTACAACACTCTCTACATAAACAACCCTCTATACATATACAACTCTAGCTACATGCACAACTCTGGGTTCCAGTGGTGGATACATGTTTCATCACCTCACTAAAAGAGAATTAAATCCAGCTTCATCAGGAGTATAGAGATCCAGGAGGTTTCGACAACTTTTAGTTCTCTGATGGCAATCTTGAACTCTGAGGTTTCTGGGTACCCATCTTGCAGATACCCTGGACCTACCAAGATGCTCATGAATAATGGTTCCAACAGTTCCAACTGATGTTTGGAATTCCCTAGAAAGTTCAGATACTTTCACTCGTCGGTCAGGCAAAATTCTTCTTTCTATAGGAGCAATGGTTTCCGTTTGGATGGCATCTGAAGGCCTGCCTGACCTTGGTTCGTGGTCTATGGACTCCCTACCCCTTTTAAACTGTAAGGACCAACGGCAAACTGTGGAATAGTCAGGAGCATCCTGACCCATCACTTTACACATGCGATCATGGATTTCTTTTGCTTTGCATCCCTCCTTGATAAGGAACTTTATTACAGCGCGTTGTTCATGTTTGAGAGAATCCATGATTGTGACCACCTGTAGGAGAATGATGCCATCACATCTAACTTATTGTTGTGTCTGGAACGTGTTACGACACGTTTGTGGAAACACAAATGCCAAAGTCGCAAAACTTATTGAACGCCTCTCGTACATACCGGATCCCCTGCAACTGTGGCCACCAGTGACATCTTTAATGCAAACGTTCAGAACTAAATGTTATGTTATTGTAAGATATACCCAGCTCTTGTAGTTAAAGAACTGACAACATGCCATACTCACTCACTGAGTAGTTCTGGCAATAACTCAAAAGGCGTCCAGGTGAAGCACCCAATTCTCACTTCAGTTGTGTTTCAGTGACAAATCCACTCTAACAACCATACATGTATCAATTGTACCATTTGGCGGAGTACTTGAGACCAAAAAGACAAAGGTTTTATGTGGAAGTGTGATCATGTCTAGCAGATGAGGTTGAATATAGATTAACGTCGAGTTCAAGATTATTTCAATCGTATATCAACGCGCATGCACGTTAGTGTGAAATCTTGTACTTGTCCGGTCTTGGGCTGGTTTTACAGAGTTAGCCCACTGAGATACCATGTTGCTAGTTAACATTGATTGACATCCCCATTATACTCAGAGACTAGAAGTCCATGTGTAATTCCGTCAAACATTCAAACATATACGCTGTAAACGCATCATTAATCGACAAATGTACTCCAAAGGAACAAAAGGTACTCTTTATGGAGGAAATGAATAAACATTCTCATGTCTATTTGCTGTCTAGACAATGTGGGGATGGGATCAACGAAATAATGAAGCGTAGGAACGAAGTTTGTGCTTGGTTATCATTATCTAGTCAAAAATCATGAACTCCACAATTTACTATCGCGCTTGGGATAACATGATATGTGAATGTGTGAATTATCTAACTGCTTACGTGAATTATTTGTCAAGGCATTTTACCTCCTTTGAAATCACTAGTACAATCACAATCACAGTATATTATTGACATGGAAGTCAACACTATTCTCCTTTACACATGCTGAATATCCCCAAACATGTGTCATGCTACAGACCACCATGTATATAGGACAGAGCCCATCACCATGTGTCTCTCATAGATAGTACCCATCACCATGTGTGTGTCATAGTACCCCTCACCATGTGTGTGTCACAGTACCCGTCACTATGTGTGTGTCACAGTACCCATCACCATGGATGTGTCATAGTACCCGTCACCATGTGTGTATCATAGTACCCATGATCATGTGTGTGTCATAGTACCCCTCACCATGTGTGTGTCATAGTACCCCTCACCATGTGTGTGTCATAGTACCCGTCACTATGTGTGTCATAGTACCCCTCACCATGTGTGTGTCATAGTACCCGTCACTATGTGTGTGTCATAGTACCCCTTACCATGTGTGTGTCATAGTACCCGTCACTATGTGTGTGTCACAGTACCCATCACCATGTGTGTGTCATAGTACCCGTCACTATGTGTGTGTCATAGTACCCATCACTATGTGTGTGTCACAGTACCCGTCACTATGTGTGTGTCATAGTACCCGTCACTATGTGTGTGTCATAGTACCCGTCACTATGTGTGTGTCATAGTACCCGTCACTATGTGTGTGTCATAGTACCCGTCACTATGTGTGTGTCATAGTACCCGTCACTATGTGTGTGTCATAGTACCCGTCACTATGTGTGTGTCACAGTACCCGTCACTATGTGTGTGTCATAGTACCCATCACTATGTGTGTGTCATAGTACCCGTCACTATGTGTGTGTCATAGTACCCGTCACTATGTGTGTGTCACAGTACCCGTCACTATGTGTGTGTCACAGTACCCGTCACTATGTGTGTGTCACAGTACCCGGCACCATGTGTGTGTCATAGTACCCATCACCATGTGTGTGTCATAGTACCCATCACCATGTGTGTCATAGTACCAATCACCATGTGTGTGTCATAGTACCCTTTACCATGTGTGTGTCATAGTACCCATCACTATGTGTGTGTCATAGTACCCTTTACCATGTGTGTGTCATAGTACCCATCACCATGTGTGTGTCATAGTACCCATCACCATGTGTGTGTCATAGTACTCATCACCATGTGTGTGTCATAGTACCCATCACCATGTGTGTGTCATAGTACCCATCACCATGTGTGTGTCATAGTACCCATCACCATGTGTGTGTCATAGTACCCATCACCATGTTTGTGTCATAGTACCAATCACCATGTGTGTGTCATAGTACCCATCACCATATCTGTGTCATAGTACCCATCACCATGTGTGTGTCTTAGTACCAATCACCATGGATGTGTCATAGCACCCATCACCATGTGTGTGTCATAGTACCAATCACCATGGATGTGTCATAGCACCCATCACCATGTGTGTGTCATAGTACCCATCACCATGTGTGTGTCATAGTACCCATCATCATGTGTGTGTCATAGTACCCATCACCATATCTGTGTCATAGTACCAATCACCATGTGTGTGCCCTAGCTTTTCATGTGATGATTATAATACGATAATTGATATGTTTCTAACAATAAACGACCACTTAATGGTCAATAAATGTAACAGACATGACGCACGCACTTAACGTAACGTAAAGTACTTATCCCCCTGAACCAGGTAGATAAGTCCCATATCATTCAAAGCATTTTTAATCTCTTCGCTGTGTTACTCAAAAGCATACTCGTTGGTTTTAACTGTTTGGCTTTCTGACAATTGCCAGTAGCCAGAGCGATGGTGTAAATCCTCGTGGGGGACCACGTAGGTAGCAGAAGTACCGTAAGTCCCCATGGTTCCTAGTATGGTGGCCTAACTTTGGACGCTGGTGATCTATTACTCCTTTGTCCATTTGTTTTATTGTTCATTGTAGACAGGCCTTTTATAAACTATATTATTTGTGTATAAATTGTTCTCGTCACGATATTATTGAAATATGGCCGATTGACATAAAATAACTCACTCCCTTAACAAGACAGCCACTTCCCATCTGGAACTTTTGAGAATATATCAAAATATCCCCATCGTTAAGTGTTTAAGTGTATTTTAATATTAGACTAGGGTTAATCCAGTATTTTCAGAACCCACGTGTTTGTCTCCTGGCTTTCCACGTGGTGATAATAATCAATATGTCTGAAGTTATACCTTTTAGTTATCTTAGCGACAGTCAACACCATCAATGTTTTATTACAATAATCAATATGTTCCTCACAATAAATGATCAATAAATTGTCAGTAGATGTTACAGACATGACGCACGCACTTTAACAAGACATCATCTTCCCATCTGGAACGTTTGAGAATAAATCCAAACATACACAACTTAAAGGGTATTTAAGAATTGAACGTCAGTTTGGATGGGTTCATTGAAGTGTGACAGATTTAAAAGCGCTGGTTAAACTGTGTGAACCTCCGAGCTTCCGAATACTGACTCCGAGCCGATAAGTCCTTGTTTTAGCCCCTCAATACCGAGCGTCAGGCAGGGTAACAACAAGTACCATCTTTTTACGTCTTTTGGCATGACGCGGCCGGGGATCGAACCCCTCACCTTCCGCTCTCCGGACGCTCTACCACAGTGGTGGTCCAATGCAAAGGGAAGACTGTATGTATCAATTGGTCAAGATTGCCCTAAGGTTAGTCCATCTTTGAAATTTCGGTAAGGTGTGTTGGTAGTTAATTTTGCTTTTGTTCGTTGATCTCAGCAATAGTCCATCTATGTTACAGTATACATAAATAAATTACCTAGTCTGAACCAGGCAAACCAAAGGTTGATATCATGAGCAACACCGTCAACAAAGTTTCGGGTAGGTCCACCCGATCAGTTGATTCGTTTCTTTTCACGAGCATTGATTTTATACAGACATGATAAATGAGACAACATGCATTTTTTATTGCTCCCTTGTGACGGTGGGTGTAGATCTCTTTGTCTCTGCAATTATTGCTAGGCCGTCATGAGTTAAGCCTGGCTAGCTCTCTCTTTGTTTCTTTGTTTTAAACAAGTCATCATTTTATTGACTTGTTTCACGTTTGAGCGGTTTGTACCACGGATTTTATACAAACAAACCAAGGCCAATACTGTTGAAGATCTTGTTCACCCGAAAATTGGCGAAGAAAATAAGAAACCTGCGAAAATTCAAATAAACTCTCGATGTTCGGGTGACGCCATATTTGTCTGTACACGCTGAAAGTAGTACCTACCTGACCTATTATATTTTCTCCAGTCTTCTTCCCCACAGAACATGTCTAGGATGAGATGGGGGTAGGTGATGACAACGACAGGACCAGACCCCGCCACTAACGCTTGCTCAGTTGGATCAGTCTCTGGTTGACATTTGAGGTGAGGTGAGGTGAAATGGGGTTTAACGTCGCGTCCAAGATTATTGCACTTATATAGCGACGTGCATGTACGTGTGTGTGTTTGTGTGGCTGCTTGAACTAGTCCAGACTGATGCCGATTTATAGTGCTAGCTCACTGAGATACCATGCCGCAGTTTAACATGAATACCCCACTCAGACACAGTATACTGACTCCGAGCCGACCAGTCCTTGTTTTAGCCAATTAATGCCGAGCGCCAGACAGGGTAACAACCAGTACCATCTTTTAACGTCTTTCTCTCCGGGCGGACGCTCTACCACTAGACCACGGAGGAGGTCTGTTGACATTTGAAACAACCTCCCCAGGTTGTTTTCAATCAAATGGTATACAATACACTGTCGATGCCTCGTCGGCATTAACGCAAATGGTGGTCTCACCCGATATTGAAATTGTTATCCTGTTACCAAGTATGGGGTTTGGACAATGAATTTGCTGTGATAAAACTTTGGTAAACGAATGACCAAATATTATGTTGCTATTTCAATAACATTGCATTTAAACCACTTTACATGAAGCACAGTTACTTTTGTACGTTGGTATATACACAAGCAATACAATTACAAGAGGGCGGTCCCTCAGTCTGGAACCTTGCCACAAGCGTATTTGCCATTCTAGGTATCCGCAATATTTATTGAAAGGCGATTGTCTTCGATGTGTATCCGGTGTGATGAGAGAATTACAGCGACAGTTGTCCTGATTAGCTGTATTGACTTTTCCACCACACGGGATAAATATTTTCAAAGCTTCGTATGTGCTTCTTTACTGAGGTAGTCTTGAAGAAATGTAATTACTTGATGGATTTTGAGATAATGGGCAAAGTAAACTTTTAGTGTTTAATCAGTGCATGAGATTGTTAGATGCTGCATTCTCAAGGGGGGCTGATGTTGCATCTTTTCTACCCTGCCTGGTTTAAGTACAAATATGTGATAGTATAGTTACATGTTCTATTGGCGACTGGTATGTTATATTCCAAGGAAAAACTTAATTCTCGTCACTGTTTCGCTTAAAGCCCGACCCTGACTATAAATAGCCTGCAAGGTGGCGGTGTTTCAGTTTCGACCAATGACTGACAACGTAAACACAACCGAGTGTCGGGAGAAGCTTTTTGAAAACCTCACGCACACAAGATCACCATTGACCGTCAAACTTTGTATCAACCTGAATGACAAACCCTGGATACCACAAATGGCTCCACATCTAGATAGAGGTCAATAAATTTCTGTAGTTTTATCATAAAAAATCGAATCGATCGTGTTTGAGGTCTGCATCAATCACAGTGGGTGGAGCTTAGTTAGGGTTGTGCTATAAATAGCAAAGCACATCGTCATGTGTATATGTGACACATTTAATTCATTTGTTGTCAAAGTATATTGTTTTGTATACTTTTACGACAGAACAGCACCAGAACAACGGTTTTTGTTAATGTAACAGTAACGGTACATAAATACGAAATTGACGACAAGATTCTTTCAGTTCAAACTGAAAACTACAGATACTTGTTTAGTTTTGGTCATTTGTATACAACAGTAAGATCTATACCAGGCAATTATCAGATTATGTTTATAAAATTTAAATTATTACACAGATATTTCAACTACTGTTTAGGAAGGGGCCTAATTTGAAGCACCAGACGTTGAACCAATATTTCTTAGCCTGACTACAATATATGAACATGTCACGTGTATCAACATAACAATGCACATAAGCAACTCATAAATACGTAACGAAATATACTTGATGTTTTGACTTACATATGATCCTATCTAGATAATATTGTACTTACGACAAACGAAAACTTCAATACACATATTTCAAGACAATTTTTATCATGGATTTCCTTTCCTTTCACAGAATTTTTACACACATAACTGAGTTTGACCATTAGATCCACACTTGTCCCATGTATTTATTGTTTGGGGGATTTGGAAACACATCGCGCACTATTTTTGAAATACAATCTGGGACCAGTTTCCCGTTTTGTCCACACCAATCCTTCATCTGCTGCAACGTTTAATATCCGTTTTTTCAGTATATCTACGATCTCTCAAAACCTTGTATATTTAGCCCAGCTCAGTCGAGAAGGTTGGGCCACACTGTTTTCGAATCGACGAATTTCTGCAACATGGTGGCCGCACCATTCCCTAACTGCGATTGCCTGTGCTGTGTCACGCATGGTTGACAAAAGAAGTGTGAACATACATATTCGGCTTTATCTGGTTCCACAAGGAAATATCGCTGTGACACTGATTCACTAATCCAAAGGATCGGCACTGAAGTTGTCAAAGTTCCTGTTGCACTTGCAAAGGCGTGAAGAGAAGCGCTATCTTGTCGATTCGAGTTGACGATCGGAATTATTTCATCTTGAATTGGAACTTTCTCCACGATAAAGTCACCAATGTAATAATCGAAATGACCAAAGGCTCCCTCATCATCTCGAACAGCTCTCCGTCAAATTATGCGCCACATGAAAATGTTTTGTTGCTCATATCGAAGTTGGCGAACTTGCAAAGTTCTTGACAGTTGTAAGCAGCAACCAACTTTGATGCTCCAATGGGCGTGGTTGGTAGGAGATCGCGCGGTCAGAACGGGGGAAAACAAAACGTTTTAGAAAGGAAAAAAAGAAATCCGCAATAAAATCCAAAAGTACCATATACTGGGTATTTTTTAAAAATAATATCAACGAAAATATTCTTTTCTAAAAATGCAATCTAATTTATTAATTCATCCGAAGGTCGTAACCCCAATCACGTGGTGGGTATTTCGTGGTGGGTAATCTTGTGATGACGTCGTGAATGAGGCTGTGTGTATTACATTGTTGGAATCAACTGACCAGGAAGATTATCGAGGCATTGACAGTATGACAGATGCTCGTCATGGATGGAGAAAAAAATGCATCCGAGAGAAACATTGTTGCTTTGAGCTTCGAAACCAAACATGTGTTCATGTCGAACTAGTTTACAAGAGGGGATGATTTGTGCGGCCAGCGACCTGAATGAGCTTGATGAAAAAAATGTTAAAATCCATGTTCATGCACATGACAGAATTAAGGTGAACAAATATATATCTGAACATCGTTTCGAAGTATCTGAGGCTGTCCGTATTTTATCTCCATTCCGACGTGAAATGATATAAAATCTAACTTTGTGTCTAAAGTTTTCCTGCCGCTGTGGAAAATTGCGCACCGATCTAATAAAAGAAATACTACTAGACCTACCACTGTCATAAAAAGAACCAGGTCATCTTTATCTTTCTTCAGTTGTTTATTAAAAAAACGTTTCCTGAGCAAAGCGACACGATCTACATCATCAATTAATTCAAAGACTACATTCTAGAACCAAGTGTTTAAACTTTTGTTTAAAAATGTCATACAATAACTTACACAATTATTGATAGACATTTTTTAATGAGTAATATATTTTATTTCGCCCGCCCGTTCTCTTGTTAGTTTAGGCTGCGGGGGAGAAACACATACAAAAATATGGATGGCCTTATGCAAACGACACTTGGCATGTCAATCAACGGGGAACCTTGGTCACTGCATGGAACCCGCCATGTGTCATGGATCGAGTGACTTCGGCATGAGGAGCTTTTGGACAAGTGTGACCTTGCCAAGACACATTGCTGCTGGGCAATGAAAACATGTGACGGAAACGATGTCCCACGTGACCCAAACGCTGAAATCCTCAATACGAATGAGTGAGTGAGTATGGTTTTTCACCGCTTTTAGCAGTGTTCCAGCGATATCACGGCGCGAGAATGGGCTTCACGTATTGACTCTGGTGTCATCGAATTGTAATAATACTCAAGTGATCGCGAACACAACCTTGCTGACACCTCTGTTTGAAATAGTTTGAAGTTTGTGTCATGAGGACACGTGTTCAGCGGAAACGACATAGAACTATTTTATAACTTGACGATATCATGATGAACGTCTTCACGATTCACTGTCACCCAGATTCATGATTTATGCAAGAACTAATTCCTTTGAGAAATGCTATTCATTAAGGGCAAATAATTCGAACAGCACAAACTATATCTGAAATATTTTACAAAACACTGCTGTTATTTATTCCTACCCGACAGGAGAATACAAACGATGAAAGCATCGATCGTGGTCTCTTCACAGTAACCTTCTGTAACTTGTGTCTTCACTGAAGACGACGATGCAGTAAGGTTTCGAAAACAAAAGAGGTGTGGCTTTGTTGAAAGTGTTGGCAATGTTTCATTGATGGTGAGTGACAGTGCAGTTATTGTTCTTTTCAAATGGTCCAAGAGGGAGTGTTTACATGTCATGTCAACTGATAAACAGCAGCCAGTGAGGTTGTGAGCTATCGTGAAGTCACATCGACAGCTCAGCTAACTCCAACAGGCATCGCCTTCTAATAGTAGGGTAGTACTACCGCATATGTCATCAATATTGAAACTCAGTAGTTGTGATGTTGTAATCATCAGACACTCAGTGTGTTATAGCTACAGTTGATCAGGGTCTTGCTTTCCCACAACCATATCTCGAGCAGTACTGTTGCAAACTATGGTCATGTTCTTGCGGATCTTCGTTGTGTTGCATCTTGGTCAATTAGTACTGACTAATACATTATGTATAAACGTAGACTTTACGAGAATACAACAAGTTTTCATGGCGCATCTTCGAAACACCGCAGCCAACTCTACTGCTGATTGTAGCGTCCAGTGTTTGTCAGAAGTTAACTGTGGCGCATTTACATTCACTGATGTAGATGGAACGTGTTCAATGCTCCGTGATGACACGGGGTCATCTGCAAGCTGTGTTCAAGGACATGTGTACAAGTCAAGTATGTATAACATTCTACTTATTATTTTTATCCCCCACAACACGTGGGTCCCTCCGTCAGTCTATGTTTGTTTTAAACATATTTTTTTGACATATATGGTCAACGGGATTGGGCAAAAGTTATCCAACTTAGATGGCACATATGCACATATTACATTTATAGTAACAAAGAGAAATATATTTACACAAGAACATCAACATAATGTTTGCAAAAATTACATAGACATGCATAAGAATTGCCTATAGACACAGTTTACTTGTATATACACATTAATCCAAAATACATGCAAGACTACATATATAATTACAGAATCATACATACACTTATATAAATGTACATATATGCATACATACACACACTACATGTACATACATACACATATACAATTGTATACGCATGAATACATATATATACATACACATACACATATTTACACATTTACACTAGGATATATATACCCGTAAACATTATGTTTACAGAAGGAGGTAGAGATACCCATGTATTCATATACATGCATGCAGTTTATTCACTGATGGCGTAATTAATAATCAATGGTTGCAGAGCGATATTCTGTATTAATGATAAAGGGTCACTCGAATCTGTCTATCTGTGAAAGATATCGTTTCTGGGGTAGCTCTTGAAAGCATACAATATTCCTTTGCGAAACTTTGCACATGGATTAGTCTGCTGATAAACCGGAGCCTTTTGATAGCTTGGGAATTTTGAAACAAATGAAACATGGCAATTAATCTTGAAAATCGTAAATATTTTATATCAAAAAGAAGTATTTACCATTGCGGGTGATATCGATGACTTTGCCCTCTTCGTGTTAATATTTCTGTAAACTGTTTACGGTATTCAGAATACGGACAGACCGGAAGCATATATCAACTGTTTATTTTTTGTTAGTAGCTTAAAACCAAATAACAATAATATTGGATAGTTCTGGCATCACTATCATAAAACTCCTTGTTATTATTTTCAAACTCAAGGTTTATATAGGAAGAGGTGACTAACAGGATCGGGTGATCAGGCTCGCTGACTTGGCTGATGCATGATTGCGTAGATCAATGATCATTATGTCAATCACTGGAATGTATTTGCGGACGCGATAATGTAAGACCGCTTTTCATATAGCTGGAATATTTCTGAGTGCGGCTTTAAACATCAAACAAATAAATATATGTATGTCTTTGCAAAGAAATTGAGAGATTCTTTTAAAATATAAAGTACTTGCACCATGGCGGGACTAGCGTAAGTTGTACATTAATAACACATAAAAACCTGTTGACGATTGGCAACATATCTACCAGCTAGCATTTTACAGTTACACATTAAAGAACCTTTAACAGTTATGACTATACAAGATGAAAACCGGTCTATAGATTGCCTTCAACCGAAATCAAATCACGATACTTGCAAAGAAAATTGTACATCGCGGACAAAAATGTGTGTTCAATGAAGTCGTTGTACATGCTGATGCGGTTTATTGGATTCTAAAGTTATTCATATCATACATCATTCTGATGTATTTAGATTGGTACCGATCTTGTTGAATTTAAAAATCCGTTGCGACGTCGTTATTTTATATAAATGTAGGAAATCATTATAAATGTCAAATGAAATATCTGTCTTTTCCACAAAGAATAATACCACAAATGAGGCGACGCTGCATTAGTGTGTAAAAGTTGAAAAGCTTTGACGTCACACTTCATAGAGAATTCTATTCCTAATGGCCAAGGATTTTGCCATTTTCACGGTCATTTTGCAAAATTGTTGAAAAAATCCTCAAGGGAAAAGGACAAAATAGAAAGAAAGAAAGGTTATGGAAAACAATGAGGGAACGAGTGAGTATGATTTTATGCCCCTTTTTAGAAATATTGGGCCACCTGAAAGGGGCTTCCCCCATTGTACCTGTGTGGGGAGTCGAACCCGGGCCTTCGGCGTGATGAGCGAGCGCTTTACTGCAAGACAACCAGGGCGCCCCTGGAAAACTATGAGATAATGTAATCCAAATAATGGGATTGAAAAGTATCTTTTTTCCCTACTGGGATTTAATTTATATAATATTATATATTACGCCAATTGCTGGTAACGAAACGATAAAATAAAGTGTACTGCCTGATGTGCGGAAAAATGATGTTGTGCGGGACCCTAAACTTGTTTATTTCCTCCTTTCAGTGAAAACATGTAAATCATTTAGAGCTAACTAATACCGTAGTGTCTCAATTACAACGCCTGTCATAGAGTAGTTATACTGTCAAGGTTCATAGGTAGTAGGGTATTATTTAATTCTTGTGACGATATCCCTTAATTTTTTTATCCCCGACCTAGAAATCATACATTTTCATCAAATTCAAATATGTTATCGCGAACACAAGCTACTTGTGTGCATTGTGTTTGACGTCATTGTTTCCAACAATAACTGACAAAGTAAACACCCATAACGACCGTGAGAAGCTTGTTGATAACGATAAGCAAATAACTTTCGATAGCAAACAAGACCCCTAATTGCATGCACATATTAGAAAAAAACCTCTCTTGTCACATAAAACAAATCGAATTGCACGTGAGCATCATTGCGAATAATATATTACTGTTGGTGTTTGCCAAGGAATTGGTGTGTGTTGGACGGAATGAAAACATAGGTTTTGAAAGTAAAGGTTACGGCTTTGTTGAAAAGAGCTGGAATCATGTGGTGTATATTTTATTGTTACGTGCTGATATCCAGGGTATGAGAATGGTGGGGCCCAATGATCCCACACAAGAGAGTTGAGTTGAGTAATGAGCCACGGTGTCTTTACTGTTGGTCTTGTAACATGTCCGACGGGGAAGGCAGAGCCTGTGACTGAATACACTTAGCGTCACCAGAGAACCATAATGTCCTATCTCCACTTTTACAAGTTTTGAGTAAATACTGTTTTAAAATTTGAATTGCTGTGTAATATTCACTTTAAAACAACATGCATTTATTTCACATAAAGCGAACAAATACCAATTAATCTAAATGTTTTTTGAATCAAAAGTAATTATTAATGTTCTCTCACAGATAAATGTTATTTTTATGTGAGTACCAAAGACGTTTGGTCCATCCATACTGTTCAGTCTCCATTGGTAAATTCAGTTGGTGTATTCTTATCATTCTGGGCTAAAGTTTTCACCCAAAGGAGTGAGTGATAGAGTTGGGCTTAACACCGCTTTTAACAGTATTCCAGTTATATCACGGCATGTCAGCTTAATGTGGGAGGAAAGCCCGAAGTGATGCAGGTTTCAGACGTTTACCACTTTGGTGAAACCCGAAAGCACGGGTATGGTGCTGACCAACCTAGAAAAGGAGAGATCACATACTTCACACATCTTACTGTAATGAAGGCATCAATTTGTATTCAGTAGTTGAACTGAAAGATCACAAAATTGACTCCCAATGTTCACATTCTAAGTTGATTAATGATAAACTAAGTGGCTCAATCTCCCTTTCATGTGACCTGTGTCAAGAATTTGACTGGACATGAATATAGACATGGACATACACCAATCTGGGTTTTAGCCACTGATGAGTTTTTTGGACATAGAATCACTGAAAAAAATACTGTCCGGCAACAGGGGCTTTGTGAAATTTACAACAATGTAAACACGAATTTGGAAAGAAATTCCCAGAAGGTCAAATGTGGAGCTTCTGGTTCTCGGCGGCGATAGTCAAGGGAGATAATTCTCGTAACACTGACTGCCAATGGTGGCAGACAGGCCTCGGCGAGGTTAGACGTGCAGGTAGTCGCTCTCGCTGCTGGGCTCATATGGGGCTATACTTTGTTACATTTCAATCTTTCGGAATCAAATAGATTGATGATATGACCAAGGTAAGTGTAGAGACGTCTTTTAGCATGACGCGGCCGGGGATCGAACCCCTCACCTTCCGCTCTCCGGACGCTCTACCACAGTGGTGGTCCAATGCAAAGGGAAGACTGTATGTATCAATTGGTCAAGATTGCTCTAAGGTCAGTCCATCTTTGAAATTTCGATAAGATGTGTTGGTAGTTAATTTTGCTTTTGTTCGTTGATGTCAGCAATATTCCGTCTATGTTACAGTATACATAAATAAATTACCTAGTCTGATCCAGGCAAACCAATGGTTGATATCATGAGCAACGCCGTCAACCAAGTCTCCGGGTATGTCCACGCGATCAGTTGATTCGTTTCTTTTCACGAGCATTGATTTTATACAGACATGATAAATGAGACAACATGCATTTTTTATTGCTCCCTTGTGACGGTGGGTGTAGATCTCTTTGTCTCTGCAATTATTGCTAGACCGTCATGAGTTAAGCCTGGCTAGCTCTCTCTTTGTTTCTTTGTTTTAAACAAGTCATAATTCTATTGACTTGTTTCACGTTTGAGCGGTTTGTACCACGGATTTTATACAAACAAACCTAGGCCAATACTGTTGATGATCTTGTTCACCCGTAAATTGGCGAAGAAAATAAGAAAACTGATAAAATTCAAATAAACTCTCGATGTTCGGGTGACGCCATATTTGTCTGCACACGCTGTAGTACCTACCTAAGCGGCGTAAAACCATACTCACTCACTCACTCAGATATTTTCTCCAGACCTCTTCCCCACAGAACATGTCAGTTTGATCAGTCTTTGGTTGACATTTGGAACAACATCCCCAGGTTGTTTTCAATCAAATGATGTACAATACACTGTGGATGCCTCGTCGGCATTAACGCAAATGGTGGTCACACCCGATATTGACATTGTTATCCTGTTACCAAGTATGGGGTTTGGACAATAAGTTTGCTGTGATAAAACTATAATAAAACGAATGACCAAATATTATGTTGTTATTTCAATAACATTACATTTAAACCACTTAACATGAAGGACAGTTACTTTTGTACGTTGGTATATACACAAGCAATACAATTACAAGAGGGCGGTCATTCAGTCTGGAACCTTGTCACAAGCGTATTTGCCATTCTAGGTATCCGCAATAATATTTATTGAAAGGCGATTGTCCTCGATGTGTATCCGGTGTGATGAGATAATCGCAGTGACGGTTGTCCTGATTAGCTGTATTGACTTTTCCACCACACGGGATAAATATTTCAAAGCTTCGTATGTGCTTCTTTACGGAGGTAGTCTTGAAGAAATGTAATTACTTGATGGATTTTGAGATAATGGGCAAACACTTTTCGTGTTTTATCAGGGCATGAGATTGTTAGTTACTGCATCCTCAAAGGGGGCTGATGTTGTATCTTTCCTGCCCTGGCATGTTTAAGTACAAATCTGTGATAGTGTTGTAATATTGTCTATTGGAGATGGTATGTAATATTCCAAGGAAAAACTTAATTCTCGTCACTGTTTCGCTTAAAACCCCAACCTGACTATAAATAGCCCGCAAGGTGGCGGTGTTTCAGTTTCGACCAATGACAGACAATGTAAACAACCGAGTGTCGGGAGAAGGTTTTTGAAAACCTCACGCACACAAACTTTGTATCAACCTGAATGACAAACCCTGGATACCACAAATGGCTCCATATCTAGATATAAGTCAATAAAATTTCTGTAGTTTTATCATAAAAAATCGAATCGATCGTGTTTGAGGCCTGCATCAATCACAGTGGGTGGAGCTTAGTTAGGGTTGTGCTATAAATAGCAAAGCACATGGTCATGTGTATATGTGACACATTCAGTGTATTAGTATTTAATGAATTTGTTGTCAAAGTATATTGTTTGGGTACTTTTACGACAGAACAGCACCAGAACAACGGTTTCGGTTTATGTAACAGTAACGATACATAAATACGAAATTGATGACAAGATTCTTTCAGTTCAATCCGAAAATTACAGATACTTGTTTAGTTTTGGTCATTTGGATTCAACAGTATGATCTATACCAGACAATAATCAGATTATATTTATAAAATTTAAATTATTACACAGATATTTCAACTAGTGTTTCGGAAGGGGCTTTCAACAGTAAGATCTATACCAGACAATTATCAGATTATGTTTATAAAATTTAAATCCTTACGCAGAGATTTCAACTCGTGTTTAGGAAGGGGCCTAATTGGAAGCACCAGAAGTTGCACCAATATTTCTAAGCTTGACTACAATATATGAACATGTCACGTGTATCAACATAACAATGCACATAAGCAACTCATAAATACGTAACGAAATATACTTGATGTTTTGACCTACATATGATCCTATCTAGATAATATTGAACTTACGACAAACGAAAACTCCAATACACATATTCCAAGACAACTTGTATTATGGATTTCCTTTCCTTTTACAGTATTCTCACACACAGTTTGACCATTAGATCCACACTTGTCCCATGTATTTATTGTTTGGGGGATTTGGAAACACATCGCGCACTATTTTTGAAATACAATCAGGGACCAGTTTCCCGTTTTGTCCACACCAATCCTTCATCTGCTGCAACGTTTAATATCCGTTTTTTCAAGTCCGAGTATCTACGATCTCTCAAAACACTTTGTATATTTAGCTCAGCTCAGTCGAGAAGTTTGGGCCACACTGTTTTCGAATCGACGAATTTCTGCAACATGGTGGCCGCACCATTCCCTAACTGCGATTGCCTGTGCTGTGTCACGCATGGTTGACAAAAGAACTATGAACATACATATTCGGCTTTATCTGGTTCCACAAGGAAATATCGTTGTGACACGATTCACCAATCCAAAGGATCGGCACTGAAGTTGTCAAAGTTCCTGTTGCACTTGCAAGGGCGTGAAGAGAAGCGCCGTCTTGTCGATTCGAGTTGACGATCGGAATTATGTCATCTTGAATTGGAACTTTCTCCACGATAAAGTCACCAATGTCATAATCGAAATGACTAAAGGCTCCCTGATCATCTCGAACAGCTCTCCGTCAATTAAGCGCCACATGAAAATTTTTGTTGCTCATAATGAAGTTGGCGAACTTGCAAAGTTCTTGACAGTTGTAAGCAGCAACCAACTTTGATGCTTTGGGCGTGGTTGGTAAGAGATCGCGCGGTCAGAACGGGGTAAAAAAAAATGTTTTAGAAAGGAAATCCGCTGTAAAATTCAAAAGTACAATATACAAGGTATTTTTTAAAAATAATATCAACGAAAATATTCTTTTCTAAAAATGCAATCTAATGTATTAATTCATCCGAAGGTCGTAACCCCAATCACGTGGTGGGTATTTGAAGGAATCTTGTGATGCATCGTGAATGAGGCTGTGTGTATTACATTGTTGAAATCAACTGACCAGGAAGATTGTCGAGGCATTGACAGTATGGCAGATGCTCGTCATGGATGGAGAAAAAATGCATTCGAGAGAAACATTATTGCTTTGAGCTTCGAAACCAAACATGTGTTCAACTAGTTTACAAGAGGGGATGATCTGTGCGGCCAGCGGCCTGAATGAGCTTGATGAAAAAAATGTTAAAATCCATGTTCACGCACATGACAGAATTAAGGTGAACAAATATATATCTGAACATCTTTTCGAAGTATCTGAGGCTGTCTGTATTTTATCTCCTTTCCGACGTGAATTGATATAAAATCTAATTTTGTGTCTAAAGTTTTCCTGCCGCTGTGGAAAATTGCGCACCGATCTAATAAAAGAAATACTACTAGACCTACCATTGCAGGTCATACAAAGAACCAGGTCAACTTTATCTTTCTTCAGTTGTTTATTAAAAAATCGTTTCCGGAGCAAAGCGACATCATAAATTAATTCAAAGACTACATTCTAGAACCAAGTGTTTAAACTTTTGTTTAAAAATGTCATACAATAACTTACACAATTATTGATAGACATTTCTAATGAGTAATATATTTTATTTCGCCCGCCCGTTCTCTTGTTAGTTTAGGCTGCGGGGGAGAAACACATACAAAAAATATGGATGGCCTTATGCAAACGACACTTGGCATGTCAATCAACGGGGAACCTGGGTCACTGCATGGAACCCGCCACGTGTCATGGATCGACTGACTTCGGCATGAGGAGCTTTCGGACAAGTGTGACCTTGCTAAGACACATTGCTGCTGGGCAATGAAAACATGTGACGGAAACGATGTCCCACGTGACCCAAACCCTGAACTCCTCAATACGAATGAGTGAGGGAGTATGGTTTTTCACCGCTTTTAGCAGTGTTCCAGCAATGTCACGGCGCGAGAATGGGCTTCACGTACTGTACAGTTATCGCGAACACAACCTTGCTGACACCTCTGTTTGAAATAGTTTGAAGTTTGTGTCATGAGGACACGTGTTCAGCGGAAACGACACAGAACTATTTTATAACTTGACGATATCATGATGAACGTCTTCACGATTCACTGTCACCCAGATTCATGATTTATGCAAGAACTAATTCCTTTGAGAAATGCTATTCATTAAGGGCAAATAATTTGAACAACACAAACTATATCTGAAATGTATTACAAAACACTGCTGTTATTTATTCCTACCCGACAGGAGAATAGAAGCGAAGAAAAAATCGATCTTGGTCTTTTCACAGTATCCTTCTGTAACTTGTGTCTTCACTGAAGACGACGAGGCAGTAAGGTTTTAAAAACAAAAGAGGTGTGGCTTTGTTGAAAGTGTTGGCAATGTTTCATTGATGGTGAGTGACAGTGCAGTTATTGTTCTTTTCAAATGGTCCAAGAGGGAGTGTTTACATGTCATGTCAACCGATAAACAGTAACCAGTGAGGTTGTGAGCTATCGTGATGTCATATTGACAGCTCAGCTCACTCCAATAGGCATCGCTTTCTAATAGTAGGGTAGAACTACCGCACATGTAATCAATATTGAAACTCAGTAGTTATGATGTTGTAATCATCAGACACTCAGTGTGTTATAGCTACAGTTGATCAGGGTCTTGCTTTCCCACAACTAGATCTCGAGAAGTACTGTTGCAAACTATGGTCATGTTCTTGCGGATCTTCGTTGTATTGCATCTTGGTCAATTAGTACTGACTAATGCACTATGTATAAACGTAGATTTTACGAGAATTCAACAAGTTTTCATGGCACATCTTCGAAACACCGCAGCCAACTCTACTGCTGATTGTAGCATCCAGTGTTTGTCAGAAGTTAACTGTGGCGCATTTACATTCACTGATGTAGATGGAACGTGTTCAATGCTCCGTGATGACACGGGGTCATCTGCAAGCTGTGTTCAAGGACATGTGTACAAGTCAAGTATGTATAACATTCTACTTATTATTTTTATCCCCCGCAGCACGTGGGTCCCTCCGTCGGTCTATGTTTGTTTTAAACATATTTTTTTTACATATATGGTCAACGAGATTGGGCCAAAGTTATCCAACTTAGATGGCACATATGCACATATTACATTTATAGTAACAAAGAGAAATATATTTACACAAGAACATAAACATAATGTTTGCGAGAATAACATAGACATGCATAAGAATTGCCTATAGACACAGTTTACTTGTATATACACATTAATCCAAAATACATGCAAGACTACATATATAATTACAGAATCATACATACACTTATATAAATGTACATATATGCATACATACACACACTACATGTATATACATACACATATACCCTTGTATACGCATGAATCAGATATATATACATACACATACACATATTTACACACTTACACTAGGATATATATACCCGTAAACATTATGTTTACAGAAGGAGGTAGAGATACCCATGTAATCATATACATGCATGCAGTTTATTCACTGATGGCGTAATTAATAATCAATGGTTGCAGAGCGATATTCTGTATTAATGATAAAGGGTTACTCGAATCTGTCTATCTGTGCAAGATGTCGTTTCTGGGGTAGCTCTTGAAAGCATACAATATTCCTTTGCGAAACTTGGCACATGGATTAGTCTGCTGATGAACCGGAGCCTTTTGATAGCTTGGGAATTTTGAAACAAATGAAACATGGCAATTAATCTTGAAAATCGTAAATATTTTATATCAAAAAGAAGTATTTACCATTGCGGGTGATATCGATGACTTTGCCCTCTTCGTGTTAATATTTCTGTATATTGTTTACGGTATTCAGAATACGGACAGACCGGAAGCATATATCAACTGTTTTTTATTGTTAGTAGCTTAAAACCAAATAACATTAATATTGGATAGTTCTGGCATCACTATCATAAAACTCCTTGTTATTATTTTCAAACTCAAGACTTATATCGGAAGAGGCGATTAACAGGATCGGGTGGTCAGGCTCGCTGACTTGGCTGATGCATGTCAACGTATCCTGATTGCGTAGATCAATGATCATGATGTCAATCACTGGAATGTATTTGCGGACGCGATAATGTACAGACCGCTTTTCATATAGCTGGAATATTTCTGAGTGCGGCTTTAAACATCAAACAAATAAATATATGTATGTCTTTGCAAAGAAATTGAGAGATTCTTTTTATATATAAAGTACTTGCACCATGGCGGGACTAGCGTAAGTTGTACATTAATAACATATAAAAAGCTTTTGACGATTGGCAACATATCTACCAGCTAGCATTTCACAGTTACACATTAAAGAACCTTTAACATTTACGACTATACAAGATAAAAAACGGTCTATAGATTGCCTTCAACCAAAATCAAATCAGGATACTTGCAAAGAAAATTGTACATCGCTGACAAAAATGTGTGTTCAATGAAGTCGTTGTACATGCTGATGCGGTTTATTGGATTCTAAAGTTATTCATATCATATATCATTTTGAGTTGAATTCAAAAATCCGTTGCGACGTCGTTATTCTATATAAATGTAGGAAATCATTATAAATGTCAAATGAAATATCTGTCTTTTCCACAAAAAATAATACCACAAATGAGGCGACGCTGCATTAGTGTGTAAAAGTTGAAAAGCTTTGACGTCACATTTCATAAAGAATTCTATTCCTAATGGCCAAGGATTTTGCCATTTTGCAAAATTTTTGAAATAATCCTCAAGGGAAAAGGACCTTAAAAGAAAGGTAATGGAAAACAATGAGGGAACGAGTGAGCATGATTTTACGCCCTTTTTTAGAAATATTTCAGCAATATCACGGCGGGGGCCACCTGAAAGGGGCTTCACCCATTGTACCTGTGTGGGGAGTCTAACCTGGGCCTTCGGCGTGATGAGCGAGCGCTTAACCACAAGACAACGAGGGCACCGCTGGAAAACAATGAGATAATGTAATCCAAATAATGGGATTCCCTACTGGGATTTAATTTATATAATATTATATATTACGCCAATTGCTGGCAACAAAACGATAAAATAAAGTGTCCTGGCTGATGTGCGGAAAAATGATGTTGTGCGGGTCCCCAAACTTGTTTATTTCCTCCTTTCAGTGAAAACATGTAAATCATTTAGAGCTTACTGAAACCGTAGTGTCTCTTAACACAACGCCTGTCATAGAGTAGTTATACTGTCAAGGTTCATAGGTTGTAGGGTATTATTTAATTCTTGTCACGATATCCCTGAATTTTTTTATCCCCGACCTAGAAATCATACATTTTCATCAAATTCAAATATGTTATCGCGAACACAAGCTATTTGAGTGCATTGTGTTTGACGGCATTGTTTCAAACAATAACTGACAAAGTAAACACCCATAACGACCGTGAGAAGCTTGTTGATAACAATAGGCAAATAAGCGTACTTTGTAACGTGTATGACAAACTTTCGATAGCAAACAAGACCCCTAATTGCATGCACATATTAGAAAAAAACCTCTCTTGTCACATAAAAAAATCGAATTGCACGTGAGCATCGTTGCGAAGAATATATAACTGTTGGTGTTTTCCAAGGAATTGGTGTGTGTTGGACGGAATGAAAACATAGGTTTTGAAAGTAAAGGTTACGGCTTTGTTGAAAAGAGAGCTGGAATCATGTGCTGTAAATTTTATTGTTACGTGCTGATATCCAGGGTATGATCATGAGAACGGTGGGGCCCAATGATCCCACACAAGAGAGTTGGAAGAGTAATGAGCCACAGTGTCTTTACTGTTGGTCTTGTAACATGTCCGACGGGGAAGGCAGAGCCTGTGACTGAATACACCTAGAGTCATCTGAGAACCATAATGTCCTATCTCAACTTGTACAAGTTTTGAGTAAATAATGTTTTAAAATTTGAAGTGCTGTGTAATATTCACTTTAAAACAACATGTATTTATTTCACATAAAGCGAACAAATACAAATTAATCTAAATGTTTTTTGAAGCAAAAGTAATTATTAATGTTCTCTCACAGATAAATGTTATTTTTATGTGAGTACCAAAGAAGTTTGGTCCATCCATACTGTTCAGTCTCCATTGGTAAATTCAAATGTTGTATGCATATTATTCTGGACCAACGTTTTCACCCAAAAGAGTGAGTGAGTGAGTGAGTGAGTTGGGTTTAACACTGCTTTTAACAGTATTCCAGTTATATCACAGCGTGTCAGCTTAATGTGGGAGGAAAGCCCAAAGTGATGCAGGTTTCAGACGTTTACCACTTTGGTGAAACCCACGAGCACGGGTATGGTGCTGACCAACCTAGAAAAATAATCGGGGCCACCACCCGAAGGAGAGATCACATACTTCACACATCACACATATAGACATGGACATACACCAATCTGGGTTGTAGCCACTGATGAGTTTTTTGGACATAGAATCACTGAAAAAATACTGTCCAGCAACACGGGCTTTGTGAAATTTACAACAATGTAAACACGAATTTGGAAAGAAACTGCCAGAAGGTCAAATGTGGACCTTCTGGTTTTCGGCGGCGATAGTGAATGGAGATAATTCTTGTAACACTGACTGCCAATGGTGGCAGACAGGATTCGACGAGGTTAGACGTGCATGTAGTCGCTCTCGCTGCTGGGCTCATATGGGGCTATACTTTGTTACATTTCAATCTTTCTTTATCAAATAGATTGATGATATGACCAAGGTAAGTTTAGAGACAGTCAGCTTAAAATAATGGCTTATTTTGCCAAATTTTTTCTTTGTTTGGAGTGCTGTTGATCGGACTTCTCGACCCATGTGGCAAGTCTTACTTTTCGCTGAATGTGTTTCTCGAACTCGGCGATATGGATAGTGATATAGCCGGGCAGGGGATGATGAACATCTACCGATGCAGAATTTGCGCGAAAAGCGAAAAGTATATTAGAATGGTGCCTTAAAAGCGCAAAAACACAAATGATGTGTCTCAGAACGACTTGAACTCAGTTTCTGATGTGCCAGTGACACCTGTACTTCTATTTTTACGAGTTAACCCCAGACTTAGCCTAAAAAACTTGAGCCCACTTTCAAGGGGAAATAATTGATCAACTTACAGGTCAAAAGTCATTGAGGTAAAGCGTCTACTGCGTGCGAGGGAAAAAGAAGTTACTACTTTTGTTTTGCTGAAATACAACCCCCTCATCTTCCAGAAAGGATCGGATTTTTGGTACAATGTGTGCACCCCATATCTGGTGTCCCCCGACGTGATATTGCTGGAATATTGCTAAAAGTGGCAGAAAACAATACTTACTCTCGCACTCCAGAAAGGGTCAAAATGTACTTTCAGTCATTCCTGGTGCGTCTTTTTGTTCCCCCAGATATAAGGTGCTACAATTTGTCAAGAATTTGGTCACGTTTCCTTTTAATGCAAAAGTAAGTCTCCTGTGTGCACAAGATGTATTTGGGCTCGACGGGTTGATGATTGGGAAGCTGATGGTGCTTCAAAATAGCGAAATTGTGAGGTGATCACAGTGCTTCTTATAAAGGCTGTCAAAGATGTAAGGAAGCAGTGTCTTTCTAAAGACTCAGCATAGAAAACAATTTTTCTCCATCAGTAAACAAGACACCAACAGTTGCTAACACCGAAACCACCCGCTGTGCCAAATGCTGTTGCCTGTTGTTCTTGAAACTGCCCTGTGCATGGTACACCAACTGATGCTATTGCTTTGACTCCCATTAAGTCCCATTCTAGGTTGCTCCCTAGATAAACTCGATTTCCTTACGAGCAATGGAGCTCTAAAAGTCTTGTGGCCAATGGCGATAACTTAAAACACTTTTTATCAAGCATTTCACAACTGCCAGATATTATTTGCGTCAAGGACACGCTTTTGTGGCCTGAAAGTAATTTCAAAATTAATGGTTATACTGCTTTGCATTAGGACAGGCGAACTAGTTTTGATGATGTAAAATGTCCACATGGATTGTCATTAAATCAGATGTATATCTCAAGGAACACACATTACTGAGGGCAGTTTTTGAAGCTAGTGCGGTAGAAATATATTCTGGTGATAAAAGGTAAATCATAGTCAGTAATATATACAACACTGGAAGACCAAGTGTGAATGACTACATGAAAATCAAAGATATCGTACCAAGATGGAAGTTTAAAAAGGCAAATTGGTTTGAATTTTTATCTCTGTGTGATGAACATATCACTCTTGACTTGATCACTGATGATTTTGATATCTCGAGTGGAAATATTATTGAACAATTTGTAGAAATTCATGGAAAACTACTCTGTGAATGCATCAAATAAACATGCAGTCTTAGGTCCGAACCCTGGGGAAAACAGGAATATGAACAGGCCAACAAGGCAAGGAAAACCGCTTTCAATTAGGTACGCTATACCTAACTCCCATGTGATTTGGCTGTGTTCTGCAGAATTTCAACGCATTGTAAGGAGTAGCAAACGTTCAAGTTGGCGATCGTTTATCTCTACGATGAATAGATTTATTCCATTTGGTCCGGAATGAAGATGATTTGTGGCAAAAAAAACAAATATCCTATTCCTGATATGGGTGTAAATGGCAACAAAGTGACGAATAGTTGGTTAAACAGTAAAAAAATGTAAGCAGTTATGAACACTTCCTTGAAGGATTTCACGATGTTAAGGAATCATACAAAAATACATTGACTTATATCTTGAGAATCCAATCATCATGTAAGACTCCAGACAGAAGCTCAGAAAGCAATTTGCAATCAAGAGTATTTCCTGGTGTTAAAAAGGCTTACGATATAATTTAGATAATGGTACTCCACAAGGATGTGTTATTAGCCCAGTTTTGTTTATTATCATGATCAACTTTTGACTCATCTTCCTCCTAATGTGGATACATTTTGCAGAAGATGGTTTGTTCTGGAAACGATTTGGTAACTTTCAGTTTGTTACATAATCAGTTCAAAAATGTTTAAACATAGTTAATGCCTGGTATTTATAATGGGGTTTCAAAAGATCCCGCTCAAAATCAGAAGCAATGAAAATCATACGTCGTAAAATTGCTTTAAAGGTTGTGTTATCTCTTGGGGACCGTAACCTGCGTGTTGTATAGGGTGTGTTAGATTTTGACTTTTGAGTTTATTTTTATCAAGTCTTACATGGTCCAGTCATATATCCCATCTTCGCAACCGTTGTAACAGTGTTATTAATCTATTGAAATATGTGTCCAAAACTAAATGGGAAGCTGATACAACGACTATGTTATTGCTACATAATGCACTCATCTTGTCAAGACTTGACTATGGCTGCCAAGTATCCATGTCTGCTTTTGAAAGCCATCACATTAAGCTTGATCGCATTCAGTCAAGAGCTCTAAGCGTTTACACTGGAACATTTGTAACAACTCCAGTCTCAGCTCCTCAAGCTCGATTGTTCCGATATGCCCTTGTTCCCACAACGTCAAATGATAGCACTTAAATAGTTTCTGAAGGTGAAGGCAATGTGCAGTTATAATTCACTTACTGATATACGTGATTAAGTCGTTTTGACTGGACTTCGTCTTAGTCAGTGAGCATTATTCGCCTACACAAGTGTTGTTTGATATGGAGGTATCCCCTCTGTGTGACCACTGCAGTGACCATACGCCTGAAACAGTTCAACAATACCTGTTAGAATGTCCTCGTTATGACAACATGAGACATACAACAGTAAATTGCTGCATCAGGCAAGTATAAGACAGTCTAATGTCGCCTGGTAGAAATAAACATCAGAACCAAACACATGAATTGCATTTTATCGCTTTACACTTGTTTGTTCTGCTATTTTACTGAAAGAGATATCTATTTTCTTCACTAAATTGTGCGTGTGATGTTTTAATGCATACCATTAAGCAGAAGATCCTGTCATTACATCGGTGTAATTGTGTACAATGTCATACAGTTTTAATGCTGGTAAATTAATTCCTTTGGTTGAAAACATATCCTTGTATTTATGATTGTAAAATATTATTTGACCTTATTTCTGGTCGAAATCGGCCTCAAGCTACACCACCAGCATCACCACCACTACCTGTGACGGCCAGTGACACGTTAATTGTTGTGTCTTTTTCAAATGGCCCACATGGGTAGGTGTTTGCATGTCATACCATCTTGTAATCCAATTACGCAGTAACAAATGAAATGTGTGTGCTGCAGTGAAGTCAGGTAGGTCAGGTCCCTCCAATACGCCCCGCCTCCGGAGAGGGCAGCTTTAATCAATGCTAACACCCAGTAGTCATTTTGTAATCGCCAGACATTGAATACCGACTGCCAACGTCGCTCCCTTGAGTTGCAGTTAGTCGTTGCATAACTTTGCAGTTGGTGAAAACGTTTTAGCAACAGAAATGACCCCATTCATGATGCTCAAGGAGCATCGTCCTAGCGCTATGACGTTTGGGTTATGTATAATGTATTTGGTTGATGCTGCGTTTTGATGATTCCAACAATGAGGTTATTGATTTGGTACCACATATGCATGTTTCACATATCGCTTTAATGTAGGTAGGTTGGTAGCTATGTATGCCATGTGTATTTCATGCATGAATGTCATGTGTCTTTTATGCATGTAGGTACACAAGTGCATTCCCCTGACACACGTGTGCAACCCGTTGAGCATTCGCGTGTGCCATGTGCAACCATGTGTACCCGCGTGTGCCATGCGTGTAACACCGGTCCAGGTTTCAGTTGAAGGTGGCAATTATATCAAATGAATAGTGAGATAAAACAAAACAGTGTGATGTGACTCTTCAGTTGATGAGCGGCCATCGACCTGTGTTCACCAGTCTTTGTGTTCGGTTGCTGGACTTTTAAGGCCTGAACCATCCCACGAGGGTCCAGTCTAGCCACTGTGGCTACCCGACAGTAGAACAGTAGTGAAGTAAGAAGCGAGTTTATTGCGAGGGGAACCCCCGAGTTGACACGATTGTCGCGGGTTGGTAATTGTTCGCCATTAATTAAGTGATTGTTTGTTAATTGCGGACATATTCGTTTTAAGTTTTGCCCACATGAGTCATTCCAGGTGATTGCAAATACAACTTTTTCGTTCGCCAAAAGTATACTTTAGATAGTACAATCACAATAGAGCAGTCACCACTTCTTATGTCTTATTATTTCACGTAGGAATATGTCCCTCTCCCCCACATCCAACTTTCTGTTTGGTATTTTGTAGGAATTACTAGGAGAATTTTGTGTGTGAGACTCTAATATGTATCACTAATTCTAAGAGGATAGTGGAAATGAATATGAACAACCATGTTGTCTGACTGTTGATAGATTGTGAGATCTTCACAATCACCGGGTGTGACCATGTAGACATAATTTCGTTAGGGTTTCTGATTTTTACATTCGCCCAATGACCATAGTGATTTTTTCTGGGGATACCAAACGTGACATTTTTATTATTAGAGGAAATTGGTTGTGGGTACTTATACCATGCAGATAGGATATCTGTAGGATTTTAATCCTTTCTTTCTCTGTGGGTAATCCTTTCATGTTCATGGAAGGACGTCACTCAACCAGGTCATGACAATGGTTATGTGCAAGATCACTAGAGGTGTTGATGGAGGCTGGACATGCAGCATACAGCATTTCCAGTGAACCTCGTCTTTGTTTTCACTTGGTATTTAAAACCTTGATATACAAGGCTACGACCACCGAGCCATTCACAGGTGCATTTGTCTATTTACAAAGAAGTTGTTTAGCGGTCCCAGTATTCCTATACTATCTCACTGATTACATGTTAATTGGTCACTGCAAGTGCTTTAATTATTTAAAGTTCAGTTTATTCACATGTTAGCTTTCATAGGTTGTGATGGATACTTGTGAAGCGGGCACTACTGTGAGAGTTTTGGGCATGACGTTTGTGCTTCTGTGCTTGTGTAAACACAGTAACTGCTAAAAGCGGCGAATAACCACACACACTCACTCACTCACAGTAACTGTTAATCCTCTGCAGTGTCCTAGCAAAGTAGGGATAAACATCTGTGTCAAAGACAATCAAACTTAGATAAAATCTTCCAACATCTTCCAACTGGTGAGATTTTAGTAAACTTGACAAGTGATGATGGATTTTAATATTCATATTATTATGATTTATCAAATTGTAAATAAAATTCTGCTACACTCTCGCGAAAAATATATTGTCTGTGAGTAAATTTAACTATCATGTCACACCAGCATTTTTTCAAGTTATATTGCGATGCTTTTTGGACTACATGTAACATATCTGCTTTTACATTTCTTATACAGGTGCCTCACTGCCTCAGTAGTTCATGATCAATTAATTAGATTTTTTATTGTGTAAACAAACCAGTTTGCAACAATAGATGAATAAGTTGATAAATTTGGACCGCAGTTACTGATTAGCAACTTAAGACATAGAGACGGGGAGTCGATATATAACCAAAGCTATGGTCCTGGTGAGATGGTTGACAGTTAGAACGTTGGAATAAATGATAGGAACAAACTTGAACATCCCCCAGTAATATTATGAAATACATCATTACCCATAACAGTCCGAGAGACATTTTCAAGCGTCAGTGTAGGGTCAATCGGTTTTGACATGTTTACGAATAAACTCACTTTAAGGCACATGACAAGTCAAAACTGGCCGCCCTGATTATGTTCTTAGTTTTGACAGCAACTATGCTCGTGGATTTCAGAGATAGATATGATTTGTTACCTTGATGTTATTACAATAAGCGAAAATGTCTTCAAAGTCCGATTTGTTTAATAGTACAAAAATACGTGTGTTAAAAATCTATCATATTTATGTATATGCATATGCCACGGTCTGTGGCCAGAAAAGCAAAAAAGTTATGTCTTTATTATGTTATGTTATGACCTCTATTATTCCAGCTGACGCTATCATAATGTTCAATTTCAGTCTCCCACACCAAGAGTGAATAAGCGCTATACATGTGTTGATAAACCACACTGACGCATATATATTTTTTGTCGATATGAAACATTCTAGTTAATTGTGGATACACTGGGCTACACATACATACCAAAGCCCCATGACCGATGAATTGGTGCCTTGCTATGCAGCAAGAAATAATCTTTTTTATTTCCAGCCAATGGTTTACATCTACTACAAGCATGGTCGAGGGCAAGATCAAAGGGTTGTCCGTTTCGCTTTGAACCAACACCTCACGCTGTTGGTAGGAGTTATATAATCGATGCGCAAATAACTGTGTCCGGTCTACCATGGGGTTTGATGCGGTTGTGATGGTTGGACAAATCTTCGTTGTAGATCATATATTTTTTTTAACCAACTATCCACTTATTTGCTAAAAGAAAACGGATATTACCAACAGTAAGGCAACTTACTGGAAGATCCACTGACATTCCTTATATAGGATAAACGGTCCTGTTTGTGTGTTCTGGACGTACAGGCTATGGAACCGAAAGATAATATGTCCAGAACGCATCTGCTGTGTATAAGAGGATGACTATCCCCTGAATATTATATCGTCGTGTGTTTACTCCTTCTTGTGAGTGGCAGTGTTGAACTGAACCCCGGACATAACGCCCGTCAAGCTCGACTGACTGCACGTGGTAGAGGAGGATTGCACAGTCGACACAGCTCCAAATTGTGAGTCCGAATCAGATAAAGAAGTGAAAGATATATTGCGTGATATACCAACAACTGTCGAATCAAATATTAACTCCTTGGACGAACTTTTGGGAAAATTTGATGAAATGAAGGAAGTGCAAACCGAACAACACAATCTGTGGACGGAAAATGACAAGTTATGGCAGGAAAATGAACAACTTTAAACTTCCGTGGATAGACTTGAAGCACAGATGAGGAGATCAAATGTGATAATCTTTGGAATGGATGATGAGGCTGCAGAAACATGGGAAGAAAGTGAAGATAAAGTAAGAAACTTTATGAAACATACATTGAAACTAGAAAATGTTGATGACAGACAAAGACGAGTCCCAGGCCTATTTTTGCGAAGTTTTCCTCGTTCAAAGAAAAAGAAAAAAGTGAAGAAACAAGGGAGAACGGTGTTGAAGGGTAACAAGGCCTACAGAGTTGGTGATGACTATACAAGAAACATCAGAGAGACGAGGAAACAACTTGGAAAGTATATGGAAGAATACAGAACTAAAGGTGAAGAAAAATGCTATTTTTCATATGATAAACTCATTGTATCAAATCGTGCTTATATGTATGCCAGTGTAGATGACAAACTCATTCGTGTGGGTCAGCGAGGAAGGGAGAGAACTCAGGGACAAACAATGGAACGTAATCACGACGACACTGTGAAGGTTAACACAACCTAGGGATACGACCGAGGCCGACAAGATATCTCTTTAAACAAGGACAAACATATTCGACGTATAAGCAACCGTCTTCACAACATACAAGGTATTTCTAGTCCTCTGTTGGAATATCAATGGACTATACTCCAAGATTAACTCAGAACTTAACGAACTTAAATCCACATTAAGTAAACATAGTGTTTTTGCTCTGCTCGAGACATGGGCTAAATGACACAGACTTTCGGGATTTATTTCCGGGTTACTCTTCATTTCAATGCACTAGAAAGAAACTACATTTGAAAGTTAGCTTTGGCGGAAGTATCCCCGTCTATATTAAGGAAGGCTTATACGGACACTTCAGGAGAATACATAAAGCGTGGGAGGACTGTGTCTGTGCTAGATTTCTTTGCCAAAGCATGTATGCTAGGATTTATATATATACCTCCAAACAGAAATGAAACTGAATTGGAAAATAGACTAGAAAACATAGAAGGTAAATTATTCGAACTCTTACATGAATATCAAGAATGCAGATTCATATTGTTTGGTGATTTTAACGCCCGCATGGGTCAATTGCAGGACTTTATAATTAATGATGACACAGCATATCTACCATTAGATGATGATGGCCTCTACAGTATCGATTCCTTTAATATTATTCGATCATCAAAGGGTTATATTGTTAATAGCTATGGTCGATCACTGATAGATTTGTGTTTTCAGTTTGATATGCACGTGGCAAATGGCAGAAAGCATGGAGACGAGTGTGGCGAGTTTACTTTCGTAGGTTCTCAGGGCTGTAGTGTCATCGATTACTGCGTAGTGTCATCCGATATCTTTAGTTATGTTGAATCTTTTCATGTGCTGAGCGAAACGCATTCAGATCACATGCCCGTGAATGCTGTTATATCTGTTACCAAATGAAAATGACATGTCAATATACCAGCACGACGCAGCACGTGCAACAGCATGACCTGACGCGCTTTGTGCGGGAGAACTGTAGACGCGATGCATTCCTGAACCACCTTAGTAATGAACAATCTTTTAATATAGAGACATTAAAAAAAGCAGTTGAACATAATATTGATTACAGTGTTGAACTATTACAATTAGCTGTTAGTGAATCACTTGTCAAGACAGGTTTTCATTCTACTACTGGAAAAAGAATCAAGATAATTAACCAGCAACCACAATGGTTCGACAAGAGCTGCCATAGTGCTAAAAAGAACAAACATAAAACGTTAAACCTTTCCAGAAAGACAAATAATACTGAATATTATACAGAATATATATCTTTGAAGGATCATTTTAGAAGTTTGTGCAAACAGAAGAAAAAGTATTTTGAGAATAAGATTATGGAGGATATTTCTAAAGCAGCACAAGACAAAGATTGTAAACTATTCTGGAAACTAAATAAGAAACTATGTGGATCTTACCAACAATTAAGGCAAGAAATATCAGGAGAAGAATGGCTGACCTATTATAAGAGACTTTTAAATCCAGAGATAGAATCAGATGCTGCGTTTAACGAATATGTCAAGAATTACATTCTAGATCATAATTTTGCTAATTGTGAGAAATCTGCACAGCGTGATGACTTAATAGGAGGTGTAATACGAGTAACTGAAGAAGAAATTAAACATGCATTGAAAAAATTGAAAACTGGGAAATCTCCAGGAATTGATGGTCTCCCACCTGAAATATTTAAAGAATCTTATCGTATCATAATGCCTTATTTATTAATACTTTTTAATGAATTATTAAAGAAGGGATATTTTCCACAGGCTTGGAATAATGGGCTTATTACCACTCTCTTTAAGCAAGGAAGTAGAACTGACCCAAGTAATTATAGAGGTATCACCCTCCTAAATATCTTTACATCAGTTCTCTTTGGTTTGAACTTCAAAATTGCAAATCCGAATCACAGTTTGGTTTTAGAGAGGTACATTCCACTATTGATAATATATTTGTTCTCCATTCACTGGCACATTGATTTTAAGAAAGCTTTTGATATGGTTGATAGGACGAAATTACTGTATTTAGGCTTGACACAGTGTATCCATGGAGATGTATTTAATGTACTTAATGTATGTATAGCAACGTTAAAGCTTCTGTGACGCTAAGTTCTTCACATTTTACCGATTTATTTGACACCCCATGCGGTGTTAGACAAGGATGTATGCTTTCACCGCTACTGTTTTTGATGTAAACAGACGAACTAGTAAATGTTATGAAGCATCCGTGTAAGCCATGTTTCTTTCATGCATGTATGTCATGTGTATTTCATGCATGTATGTCGTGTGTTTCATGCATGTATGTCGTGTGTTTCATGCATGTATGTCATGTTTCTTTCATGCATGTATGTCATGTGTGTTTCATGCATGTATGTCATGTTTCTTTCATGCATGTATGTCATGTGTGTTTCATGCATGTATGTTATGTGTGTTTCATGCATGTATGTCGTGTGTTCCATGCATGTATGTCGTGTGTTCCATGCATGTATGTCATGTGTGTTTCATGCATGTATGTCGTGTGTTCCATGCATGTATGTTATGTGTGTTTCATGCATGTATGTCGTGTGTTTCATGCATGTATGTTATGTGTGTTTCATGCATGTATGTTGTGTGTTTCATGCATGTATGTCGTGTGTTTCATGCATGTATGTCGTGTGTTTCATGCAAGTATGTCGTGTGTTTCATGCATGTATGTCGTGTGTTTCATGCATGTATGTCATGGGTCTTTTATCCATGTATGTTATGTGCATTTCATCCATGGATGCCATGTGTATTTCATGCATGTATGCGTGTTTCTTTCATGCATGTATGTCATGTGTCATACATGTATGTCATGGGTCTTTCAAGCAAGTATGTCATGTGTCTTTTACTCATGTGTGCCGTGTGTATTTCATCCATGTATGTCATGTCATGTGTATATTGGTCTGGGAAACCAGTGTTGATAATACATATTTATCCACAGATACTAGTACAATGCAACATGACGAAATCGTTCGACTTGTTCCGGGTCCCCAGTCTGGCCGTGTTGAGATTAGGTACCAGTCTACATGGGGAACAGTCTGTGACGACGGATTCACTGATGTAGATGCCAGAGTCGTCTGTAGAGAACTTGGATTGCCCTCGTGAGTATATTAGGACACCTAGCATTGTAATCGATCAGAATGTGTTTATCAATGTTATCCATCATGCAAAACATGTATATCTTGCTACATCACTTGGGCAGGCGTTATGTTAACATTTTCAGGAGGAACAATAGTGGCTAAATATTAAAACTTGTAAAACTGACAACGTGAACTATATCTGTTTTACGTTTTCCCTTCCTTCAGAGATGGACACAGGTTACTTTGGTATTATACTTAAACTTACTTATTTAGTGTGGGGAAGTTGCCTTTTTAAAAACAATCATACCAGAATTGTTGGCAATATAATGATAACGTGTGCGTAGAGATATGTTTATTCCTTGTGTGTGTGAAATAAACCAGTCTTTGGACGAGAAACAATCTTATGAAAAACAATTAAACATATATCACACTATTACAACGATGGCAACAATTATCTTCATTCTGTGACATAGAGGATTAACCACTGTGTTCGGTTGTTACCTAAAAATCTACACACGAGTGATTAATCTGCCACGATTAGAACGAGGCTTTGGTTGTTACCGAAAAATCTACACACGAGTGAAAAGCAAAGCCTCGTTCTAATCGTGGCAGATTAATCACTCGTGTGTAGATTTTTAGGTAACAACCGAACACAGTGGTTAATCCTTTTTCTCCCATAACCACACGCCATAAAAAGTCGAGCTCGTAGTTAAAGATTTCCTTCCCAAACAACCAATCAATATCCACGGCAGAACTAATGGGCATGGCCTCAGCCCTCCATAATCAAGAATCCCAAAACCACAAAAAAATCCTAATACTTACCGACTCCCTAAGTGGACTGCAAGCCCTCCAAAACAAAAATACAAAAAAACGACCTAAAATAATAAATCAAATACTTAAAAGCTCCAACGACCTAACTAAGGCAGGCAAACAAATAACCTTCTTGTGGATACCCGCCCACGTAGGAATATACGGTAATGAAAACGCCGATAAAGCAGCTAAGCTATCCCTCAAAATCCCAGAAATGAGCTTAAACTTACCCATCTCAAAATCAGAAATTAAAAGTGTAAACAAGCAAAAAATCACAAAAATGGCATAACCTATATCTAAACTCAAATAGCCAAATCAAAAAAGTGCTCAGCAAACCACTAACCAAACCAAACATTCTCCATCCATCAAAAGAAATCGACAGAGTAATCACTAAACTCCAAACAGGACACACCAACCTAAACACCTAAAAATTAAAAAAAACACCAAAACACACTACAGGTAACTGCCCACACTGCAAACAACTAGAAACCCCAGAACACGCACTCATCCACTGCACACACTACCTAGCACATCGAACCGCATTACAAACCACCCTCAATCAAACCACAAGGCTCTCACTCTAGAAGCAATACTAAACCCACAAAATAAACTAGAAAACTTCAAGGCCTTAGGCGTATTCTTAATAAAAAACGGAACTAATAAAACGCATCTAAAAACACAATAACCTACCAAATCAAAATCACATAAACAAACAAACATCCACCATACCCAGCTCCCTTAGTTCTCCTCCCCAACCCCATCGGCATCTATTCCAAATCTCAAAATTCCCAAATTCTATATAAGCAACCCCTAAACCCCTCTCTTGGGTTGCACAGACCACTTTCGCCCCTTTCGGAAACACATTAAATGGCCTGGCCGGGCCCGTGTGCGAAATACGCATCAGTCGGAAAGCGCACGTTAAGAGAAGGGTTTGACTCTCTTACCAAGCAGACCTCTCTCCCACAGCCCAGAGGGTTGTACCGACTCTCTGTGGCACCCTCAGTTATTTTTCTAAGATATTGTAACGTGCTCATTGTTGATTGTTCTTGTTAATAAAATTGTGATTAGTCTCCTGTGACTCCGGCTCTTTGCTGACTAATTCCCCAAGAAAACCAGCACGACATTTGGAAGATATTGTTCACCCAGAACAGTTCCATGATACAGCCAATAAGATTGTGTGAAAAAAATAAATTACTGTAAACCTTTTAATGGGAAAATAGTACAGAAAAAGTACATTTTTATTTTTTCATATGACCAGTTTATCATCCAAAGAAATGCTGAATAATTATCTTTAAAATTAAGCTAGCTATGCATATTGGGGTTCTTTATCTGCTATGATAATATAACATTTGCATTATTAAAGACATTCTTTTTTCAGTAAACATGGTATATAATAAATACAACTTTGGTTTTAAAGAATATATATGAGACAAACATAATTCTACATTTCTTTAATACTCTGCATTGTCTGTTAATTCTGAAAATAATTAACTGTGATAGTGAGTTTCTACCTAAAAATGATAATATGAAATTAATTTTGAGATGATTTCAACCTATCAAAAATACCAAATATATTTTAAGATGCATAGATGTGAATCATTATTGAAAAAAAAAAGAATATTGTTTTTGAAAAAATACCTATTAAGGTTGATTGGTGCCCACCATCTTTATCTTCATCATTTTGTCTGCTCCCTATAAGAAATCAAAATAGCTAAGAAAAAATATAAATACATAGATCTAGGTACTTAAACTAAATAGATCCGGGCTAGAATAGGTCTTCAGCAACTCATGCTTGCCGTAAAAGGCGACTATGCTTGTCGTAAAAGGCGACTAACGGGATCGGGTGGTCAGGCTCGCTGACTTGGTTGATGCATGTCATCGATCCCAATGGCGTGGCTCGATGCTCAAGATATCAATCACTGGATTGTCTGGTCCAGACTCGATTATTTCCAGAACGCCGTCATATAGCTGGAATATTGCTAAGTGCCGCGTTAAACAGAAACCAACCAACTTAAACTAAATACTTTCAAGTTATGTGGTAATGTTTTTTTATTAAAAAAAATGAGTTTCTTTATTGGCCTGAAATAGTATGTTTAAATATATGAAGTCTTCAAGTTAAAAACAAACAAATATATAATTATTGGCCAAAATAAATGAATTATATTGACCATGATAAACTCCAACTGTTGAAAGGGGAAACAACTGCTGTGGTTGCAAAACATGTTGGTCGTGAGATGTTCGGTCCGACAAAGGTTGATCGTTTAATGCATTAAAATTGAGTATGTCTTTTGATACAAATTATTTAAGGTGTTTATTTGAAATATAAGCCTCGATTATTTTAATATAACTATAAAATATGTTTTTGACGCTGGGTTACACAAACGATCGATCGGCTCTTGATCAACACTTCGAAATAACGTGACATTTCTTGTCTGGTTGATGGTTATTTTTTAAAAATACCAAAAAAAATATGGTATGTTTCGCTATTTTATCAGTATTTGTACAAGAGATCATTAACTGTTTCATAAGCTGTTATATTAGTCTTGAAAACGCCCAGTAAAGAATCTACGGGAGTGGCTCACCTAATCCCGTAATATCGAAGCGGTATCTCGCTTCGGTTACCGTCTTCTCATTCTGCAACTGAATCTCGTACACTGGGAAGCCCAAATTCTCTGATACATCTCCACCTATCACATCCCTTCCTCCCCAGCAAGTTTTCTCTTGGTCACCATCTTTCGGAGATGGAAACATCGTCACTACGGTAATGTTTTGACAGTAAGGGATTTTCTGTACTAGATGACCTCGGGTATCCCCGATACGAAAATAGTGCCGGCAATTATTTTTAGACAGCCAATCAAAAAGCGATGACACAGCTCTCCACTCTCAGCCAGCCAAACAGATTGCGTGAATAAAACTAAACCACTACGAATAAATCACTGCTGGCGATTGGAGATCAAGCCCTTTGTGGGAGAAATGATAATATTGTGATATATTTTCACCACTTTAGTAACTAAATGTCAAGTGGATGGATCACAAACGTATTTATTGCTACAGAAAGCAATTATTTCCAGAATGGTAGTTCTTGAAAACAGATTTCAGGGGGTATGAGTTGTTTTGATGTCTAGAGTCTGTTTTTGCATGAGAGAAGGTTTGATTTTCGGAACAGGATTCGTAGGAAGATTTAGGCATGCTGAAAGTGCGTGAGGATGTAAAACGGCTCGTAATCTTATATCAAGAAATGGGTTAATGCCATGTTTTCTATCTCAACGGTCAACATGAAATCTGATATAATCGATCTTTATTCAGCTGGTAATCTCTGGTATCTATTTGGTAACACTGATATCACTGTCGCACTCCACCTTATTGTATTAAAACGTTGTCTCAAGCATCAATAACAGGCTTATATCATGGATAATAGTAGCGAAGTGTACTAAAACTATCGTTTAATTCAATACCTATGATGTAAAATCTATACCCCATACAAGTGATATCCAGCTCTGCAATAGAAAGTTGCATAGCAACATTAGCCATCTGTCAAAACAATCATTAGCATTTTAACAACGTTCGTAAACATATTTCCAGAGACAACGCAATACCGAAGGCTTCTGCTTTCTATGGTCAAGGAAGTGGCCCCATACATCTGGATGATGTAAATTGTGCTGGGAACGAGGAATTTCTAAGCCAGTGTTGTCACCAACAATGGAGCACTCACAACTGTGGTCATGGTGAAGACGTCGGCGTCCTCTGTCAGTAACTGCCTGGATACATCCCCAGCATGGTACAGAAACAAGTGATGCCCTACGTCGCATAACAGGTCTATATGATTGCAGTAATTAGAACCAGGGGCACGGCACTCTATATAGATGTGGGTTCTTCATTTATATAAAAATAGGCCGGTGGCGTAGCCAAGTGGTTAAAGCGTTTGTTCGTCACGCCGAAGTTCCGGGTTCGACTCCCCATATGGGTACAATGTGTGGGGCCCATTTCTGGTGTCCCCCGCTGTGATATTGCTGGAATGTTGCTAAAAGCGGCATAAAACAATACCCACTCACACTCACTGATAATGCACTGATCGTGGGTTCGAATATCAGTTTGCTTCTTACTATGATCCTTGATTTGTCAGCACCCATGCGCATGCGTTTCACTGACGTGGTGTGTTTTCCTCTAGCATGTAACTTGATCAATGTTATATAACTGAAATACATTTCAAAGCGACTCGGAACTTAGAATCCACACGCCAATAAATGTCTTCATTTTTCCTTTAAGGCAAGATGATAATTATTCTAACAAAAATCAATCAGTTCAGGTGCAAACTGTGTTGGAAATGTGATACATCTTCATTTCATTTCAACATCAGTAAAAATGCACAACAATATGTACCACCGTGTAGACAGATGTTGGCTAGTCTTAGGGTTACTTTTTCCATGCACAGTATGGAGTACCTTTAGATCATCCATATGTGCTTAACAAGCATCAATCATTTTAGATGTTGCAATTGGATGCCTCTCTTTCCTTTTGATGTAAGTAAAAGTGTACATTTGTATCCTAATATGTACCTCATTTACATGTACCTTTGTGACGGTCTGTCAACTGAATGTCTTTATCTTGAATGTCGACTTTGAATTTCTTAATCCAGAAATTTATAAAATGTTACCAGCTTAATGTTGTAAACAATTGACAAGGCCACTGGAACTCACCTTGGAGCTCAAATGATGTTGCTGTCAACATTGATAAAACATGTTCTTCATAAATAATGAGTACCCACAATTCTAAACAAAAACACTAAAGTCTGAAGGTCGCGTGACCTATAAAGTTTCACATTGTCAATCAGGATCACACAAAGTCAGGGCTGGTACAACGGAATGTCGTGTTATTTTCCCTCATCCACAGCAATAGGAAACTGCTAGGGAACAGGTATTGTTCAGTCAGGACAATCGCCAGAACAGACTTGTGATGATGCACGGACGCCATTGATTTTCAGTTACATATTGTGAAACATTGACAGACCTTTGCGGCTATTGCACAAGAACTTTATGCTAATCAACAGCAGCGATAGTTGAACGTCGTCAACGTTTCCTACACGGAGGAGACAGTGATGTCTCGTCAACATCGGCTACTACGTGGCGTACACGTACTACGTTCTTTTTGGATCAGTGACACTTGAAGTTTTAGTGAATTGTGGTGCAGCTTCATCACCAAATAGATTGACATGTGCACCTTCTTTGTGACTATTGTGAACTTAGACAATTGTCTCATTGTGTATATGTGCTTTGTGGTTATATTATAAGGAGAAACACAGCATAGATGTTTCAAATTTCAATTATCGTACGTGACACTTATCTGTACTTCTAATTCAGGAAGAATATATTATGAATATCCAACAGCTTGTATCAGTTATCGTAAGTATAGTTTTGTGTTCTTTTAACTCAGAAAGAGTACAATTAAAATCTAGTAGCTAGTAGCTGTCAAATATTCTGTAGACCAGTAGACCCTGTTTTGCTTCATACATGTAAGTTATATATGTTGTTTGTACACATCCCACCCTAGTCCAGTCTTTTCTGAGCCAAGGGCAGCTCTCGGCCGCAGGAGATGTTATCAGTTAAAAATGCCTTCAAGAAAGTTACAGGCAGAGGGAACCATCTCCGTTTTATGAAGACCAGTGACACGTGAACGATTTCGTGGTTGTGTAGTTTCATGGCTAAGTTGATTGACGTATGTACCATCTTCATTACCATTGTGGACTTCGATAATTATCCAAACGGGCATATCTGCTTTGTGGTATATTTCTCAATTCATCAGTGATGGTAAGTATTAAGTTTTGTTCGTTCAACTCAGAAGGCAATTAAAATCCAATAGCTGTTAAGAGTCAATTATTCTGTAGACCAGTGCACCCTGTTTTGCATCATACATGTTCGATATGTATTTTGTTTGTACACATCCAAACCTTGGTTTAGACATTTCTGATATGAAAGTTACAACATAATACAAGGCAATGCATAATGCAGTGATGGCATTAAGTAAAAAAATGGTCGACTGTTTCGGGTGTGTTTACAAAAAATCTAGAAAATGTTAAAATTCAATTGTATCGATGTGGGAGAAACGGTAAATCGATTAATAAAAAACGGTAATACCAATTGGCTAAGATGATAAGCAAAGAACGATATATAGAGAATAACAAAACGAGAAAGTGATGACGGAATGGAGTAGTTAAGTTCCGGTGTTCCGATCGCGAGTTCCAGTCTGGTCGAAATCCGTATGTTGCGGATCTCATGTTAATAAAGAATGTGAAAAGGCTCTTGTTGACTTGTTTCTCTGAACGCGAAACGACTTAGTTGAGTGGTGAGTGCTTAGACTGAGGGGAGTTCCGCAAGGATAATCACCTCTAGGCCTGTAACACCGTAGGGCTTAAGAGGTATTATATCGCGAGTGAGCCACACATGGCAAGTACAGGACGTATGGATAATTGTCAGAGGTTTCCGGAACCCAGATGAAGAATCAGCACGGTGTAGATGCCGGCAGCCAAAAAGTTGTATTAGTTTGTTGTTTAACGCCGCACTCAGTAATATTCCAGCTATGTGACGGCGGCCTGTAAATAGGCGAGTCAAACAATCATACAATCCAGCGTTTGATGTTGTGAGCAAAGATGCACGCCGTCGGGGTACGATGACATGCCATCAACTAAGACACGGGGCATGACCACCGATCGCCTTGTACAACCAGTAGAGGTTTTTAGGACATATTCCAACCCGGATTCCCCACTGGGAAGGTGCAAAGTAGATTCAACTGCCACATTACTCTAAATCTTATTAACGACTTGCTAGACGACACAGGAACCTTCATCAATCTTGAAACGTTTACCAACACTATAAATACGCGACAGATGATGCAAGAAACCGGATTCTTAACTAGAAACAGATTCTGCCGAAACAGATTCCATTTGGCCTGAGACCCGTGAAGATCCGGGGTAGAATAGGTCTTCAGCACCCCATGCTTGCCTAAAAGGCGACTATGCTTGTCGTATGAGGCGACTAACGGGATCGGATGAACAGGCTCGCTATTTTGGTTGAAGCATATCATCGATCCAAGTTGCGTGGAAAGATGCTTATGATATCAATCACTGCATTGCCTGGTCCAGACTCGATTATTTCCAGACCGCCGTAGCAGGAATATTGCTGAGTGCGGCGTAAAACAACCAACCAAGTAACCATTTTGCCTGAAAGGTAGAATGGTGTGGGAATTACATTAGTGGATTACTGAAAACCAGTGATGAGAGCATCTGTTCTCGACAAGGTTATGCAAAAGTCACTTACACAATTTCATAAAAACTTGTACTCCTTCCATGGGACAGCGGATTGTTAACAACCAGACAATCAAGTGAAGGATCAGAAAAACTTGTACTTCTTCCATGGGACGGCGGACTGTTGACAACCAGACAATCAAGTGAAGGATCAGAAAAACTTGTACTCCTTCCATGGGACGGCGGACTGTTAACAACCAGACAATCAAGTGAAGGATCAGAAAAACTTGTACTCCTTCCATGGGACGGCGGACTGTTAACAACCAGACAATCAAGTGAAGGATCAGAAAAACGTGTACTCCTTCCATGGGACGGCAGACTGTTAACAACCAGACAATCAAGTGAAGGATCAGAAAAACTTGTACTCCTTCCATGGGACGGCGGACTGTTAACAACCAGACAATCAAGTGAAGGATCAGAAAAACGTGTACTCCTTCTATGGGACGGCGGACTGTTAACAACCAGACAATCAAGTGAAGGATCAGAAAAACTTGTACTCCTTCCATGGGACGGCGGACTGTTAACAACCAGACAATCAAGTGAAGGATCAGAAAAACGTGTACTCCTTCCATGGGACGGCGGACTGTTAACAACCAGACAACCAAGTGAAGGATCAGAAAAACGTGTACTCCTTCCATGGGACGGCAGACTGTTAACAACCAGACAATCAAGTGAAGGATCAGAAAAACGTGTACTCCTTCCATGGGACAGCAGACTGTTAACAACCAAACAATCAAGTGAAGGATCAGAAAACCCCGTGACACAATAGTGAATTTACTGATTTTGTGTCAATCAACAATCTCTGTATATACAACGCCTTCTAGATCTACAATACACACAAAAAGCTCTCATCACAAAGCTTCCTACGTATACTTACACGTTAATAGCACCCTCGCCATTTACAGCCTTCTCCATACGCGTACCACCCACTCTACACATACGACAGTCCCTTGTTATTCATAAATGCATAATATATCACTTCTTGGGCGTGTGAAAATCTACGTAAGAAACCTTTAGCAGTCATTATTCATGTTCATATTGTTAAGTTAGTTCGTATTATAGTGTCAAACACAATCGCTCATTCCATGGATGCCGATAGTGTGCTTTTATGGACAGATATTCAATGCATAATTAGTCCCGTGGCTCTTGCAACTCAGCCTCAGAAGCACTAATGCTATTGTTCAAATTATATACTTGTACACTGCCAAGGGAATTTGTATTCAGTCACGCATCCGCGTCACTTATCAACAAAGAATCTTTGTCAATGCACATTCGTTTCGATAAACATTATTTTTCACAAAGAAATATCCTTTATGTTTAACCAATACGATTCGCAGCGGGATTATTTGCTTGGTGAGTTTTCATATTTCAATACACGCGACATAACAAAAGCTGAGGTAATGGGGGACATATTCTATAAATATTCTTAGACAGGGACGCAAGCCACATAACGTTCACACTATACAGGTAAAATAAGTCTGTATGCTTGACGACAAAAACGAAGCTTGCAAAGGATTTAAGTAAGGATAATGACATCTCTTCCGATATCTATTTAAAAATAGGAACACCTGAATGCGCATATCAATTAAAAAAGACACTGTGTTGTCAATGCTAACCCAGATTACCTTAGATGTAACTGCGTTAAACTGAATTTGAAACAGAAAGCCCAGAACGCGCAGCAGTCGGAAATATTCTAGCATTATCACAGCGACCAGTACATGATTGAATCTGGGCCAAAAAAACAGGGTTAATTAAAACACACACACATACTCACTCTACAGTAAACGAGATATGTTGTAAAGCTTTGTGGTTTATAGATTTGAGCGTTTTTGGTACGGACTGTGTTCATATTAATTACGTTTTCGAAACAAAACAAACCAGGTGTTGACGTTGTAGCAAAGTAGCTCGCGGTCAATCAGTGTATCAATACTGTATGGCAGTGGACGGGTGGCCCAGTCGTCTAAGGCGCCGCGATTCGCTGTGCAGAGTTGCGTCCCCTGGACACGCCAGAAACCTATGATTATGGGTTCGAATCCCGGTTCGGGATATAACTGGAATAATGTTAAAAGCGGCGTTAAACCAAACTCACTCACTCACTCACTCACGTTTATAAACGAGTTTGGAATAGACAATCCACTGCGGGATAGAGTGATCAATAATCCACACATTCGAGGTACGCTGGGTAACAATCAATAAAGTCAAAACGTTTGTTAAAGACAAATTCCTTCATTTAGATAACAATGATCATTGAATCAACGAAGCATCAACTGATATTTTTAACAGAAGCACTCTGCAATATTCCACCTATATGACGGTGGTCTGTAAATACGCGAATCTGGACCAGACGATCCAGTGATTGACATCATGCGCATCGACCCACGCAATTGGGATACGATGACATGTACGATTTACGATTATTTTACAAGTAAGAAAAAACAAGAAAACGACGGGCATATTTACACATCTCATCTATGTTCATAGTCACTTGAATGCTCTTTCATTGCATAAATGTAAATTTGGCAAAATGATACGTACCTTCTAGACGTTGGGCATAACACGTTCATTTCCTAGAATGCATATGTTTTGGAAATGCTGTCCCATCGTGTGGTGTGTATTGCTTACATGATTGTCGCAAGCCTCAGTTGCCATTGTCAGTTGGCACCCTCAGTTGACAGTCCCTGTAACTACGTCAACCCAATTTCACCTCACCTCACCTCACATAACTGTGACGGTAGAAATGTCGCCATTGCCAGAGTCTCCAGCTATCAGTTAGAAGCATCTACATTGATCGGGTGTACTGCGTGTCATCTGGATGACATGGGACGTATCGACTTCTGGCTTGTCTTTAAACCTGAAGACATGTCCATTCCTCTGGCATGAACTTAAGCTCTGTGTGTGCCGTCAACAGACACGGGAGTAAATATACAGAAGAGGTAAAGGAAACGTTGATTCATGATAAAGCCAGTATTATTCCAGCTCTATCTTGGCAGTCTGTACAAACTCGGCCCTGGGCAAGACAACCAGTGGTTGATGGTATGAGCGTCTAACTACGCAAGGATTATGATGATAGTGGGTTCTTGTCCCAGATGTTCCCTTGGTTATGATGGTATGTTTAGCACCAGCCCACGTTAAGTTGGCACGTGGTGTAACTGCAATATTATTCACGGTAACGTGTCCTCACTGTCAATGACCCTTTCTGGTTGAACAATTCTAAACAGTGAGAATGTTACTGCACAGCGTTTGTGTTTATCATTGATGGACATGCTTTGTTAAGGTGAAAGAGTGTTACCTCACACCCATCGCGTCAATGATATCTATTACAGGTTATAGAGAGTGCTATTGTCCAGCCATCGCGTTTATCACAGATGGACCCGTTCTATTACAGGTTATAGAGAGTGTTACTGTCCACCCATACCGTTTATCATTGATGGACCCGTTCTATTACAGGTTATAGAGAGTGTTACTGTCCCCCCATCGCGTTTATAACTGATGGACCCGTTCTATTACCGGTTATAGAGAGTGCTACTGTCCTCCCATCGCGTTTATCACAGATGAACCCGTTCTATTACAGGTTATAGAGTGTTACTGTCCACCCATCGCGTTTATCACAGATGGACCCGTTCTATTACAGGTTATAGAGAGTGTTACTGTCCAGCCATCGCGTTTATCACAGATGGACCCGTTCTATTACAGGTTATAGAGAGTGTTACTGTCCACCCATCGCGTTTATCACAGATGGACCCGTTCTATTACCGGTTATAGAGAGTGCTACTGTCCATCCATCGCGTTTATCACAGATGGACCCGTTCTATTACCGGTTATAGAGAGTGCCACTGTCCTCCCATCGCGTTTATAATTGATGGACCCGTTCTATTACCGGTTATAGAGATTGCTACTGTCCTCCCATCGCGTTTATCACAGATGGACCCGTTCTATTACAGGTTATAGAGATTGTTACTGTCCACCCATCGCGTTTATCACAGATGGACCCGTTCTATTATAGGTTATAGAGAGTGTTACTGTCCACCCATACCGTTTATCATTGATGGACCCGTTCTATTACAGGTTATAGAGAGTGCACACAAAATCTAAATCAATCAACAGTCTCATCAAGCTTTGATTTTTCTCTTAACATTGTTCATACAGACCCTTGCTAATATGCTCCGTTTGAGGTCGGTGTCCACCTTAGGCAGAGCGGCGCCATCTTGAACACAGGCAGCAGCAGCCTCAGACCACTTCGACGGGGATTTGGCCAGCTTGTAGCACTGGTCACTACGTCTGTGCCAGGTGTAATCACCGCCACAGTCATCTGCAATGTTATTATCAATCCAGTCCGTACTCGCTCATTGAATAAGGAAACGGGATATTGCACGAGTGAGTGATCGAGTATTGTTTTACGCCGCTTTTAGCAATATTCCAGCAATATTACGGCGGGGGGCACTAGAAATGGGCTTCACACATTGTACCCATGTCGGGAATCGAACCTGGGTCTTCGGCTTGACGAGCGAATGCTTAAACCACTAGGCTACCCGACCACCCCTTGATATTACAAGAAAAATAAAGAAATATGAAAATAAAAATATGTTGTCTCAATAGGCTTTTCAGCATAAAGTGAGTGTGTATGGTTTTAGCGATATTCCAACAATATCACTGTGGGGGAAACCAGACATAGGCTTCACACATTGTACCCATGCGGGAAATCGAACCCGGGTCTTCGGCGTGAAGAACGAACGCTTTAACCACTAGGCTACCCCAAAGCCCCTTTTCAGCATAGAACTACAACCCAATAAATTCACTAATCATTGGCGGTCGGGTAGCCTAGTGGTCAAAGCGTTCGCTCGTCACGCCGAAGACCCAGGTTCGATTCCCGACATGGGTACAATGTGTGAAGCCCATTTCTGGTGTCCCCCGCCGTGATATTGCTGGAATATTGCTAAAAGCGGCGTAAAACCAAACTCACTCACTCACTCACTCACTAATCATTGTATCAAAGTACATGGTTTACAGACATAAAGGCCTTGTACATTAACCAACTTAATGAGAGATCACAAAGCGTTACTACACGACCACATAAACACATCACTGAATGCTAACACGAACTTCTTTGGCAAATTTTGGTCCAAATGCCATTCATTGTTTAGTAGTTAACAAATTAGTTGTTTTTTTACATATCACAAGTCCATTGATATTATTCACGATATATTGATGTTGTTAACACGCAAAAACACTCTCCCAAATGTTGCATTAGTGCAAGATGCAAAATACATATATGAGAATATTGTATGAACTGCTACTAACAGTATACTCGCAACTATTAAGCTGAATTGTTATGCTTTAACAATGCGAGTTTGATAATATGAAGTCGTCAGATATTTAGGAGACCCGTGACGAAGACGTTATGAGCTGAATGGTTTGACACAGAAAAGTGAAAAATATGACAAGAAACTATTTTTGGGCATAATTTACGAAATGAGCAAAGCTGTTTGAAATTGCTGTGTAAGTTATCGATAATCCCACATAAATGAGAGTTAGACTGTTCAGTTTAACACATGCAGCTGACATTTTCAGCGGTCATGCCTGCTTATAGCAGGGGAATCCTGCCTCGTTCTGGTTCTATGGAGAATATAATTTGATACCGGGCTGAAACTCCACTTATCAACAGGGAGATACTTTTTTGTATTGTTTCTTGTATTTTTTAACATACAGATATGAAATTATCATCCGTATATTCAGTTTGCATTGTACTCCTTGTCAAATGCCCAAATGTGGCACAATATCTACGCATAGATTTAAGTCATCACAGACTAACACCAACAGAAAAAAGCTGGTGAAATAGATGAAGACTTAGGGACTTCATCGCTTTTGTGGTGGCAAAATGTGACTTTTATCCAGTACAATTGTGGAATTCCGAATTTTGGATGTTTGGTGTTATTTCTGTGTCAAAATTATAAGATATTGTCTGCCTGTGCTTACACTGTGCCGTGTTTGGAATATAATCAGTACTATTTGTTTCAGATGTACATTTCTGTTCCTACTGTGCTACTATTTTCACTGATCAGTACCACTATTTCTACACCCGGAGGACAGGAAACATGTAATAATAGCATTCCACAAATATTGAAAGAGGTGAAGTGAGGTGAAATTGGGTTTAACGTCGCGTCCCAGATTATTGCACTTATATAGCGACGTGCATGTACGTGTGTGTGTTTGTGTGGCTGCTTGTACTAGTCCGGACTGATGCCGATTTATAGTGCTAGCTCACTGAGTTACCATGCCGCAGTTTAACATGAATACCCAACTCAGACACAGTATACTGACTCCGAGCCGACCAGTCCTTGTTTTAGCCCCTTAATGCCGAGCGCCAGGCAGGGTAAGAACAAGTACCGTTTTTTAACGTCTTTTGGTATGACGCGACCGGGGATCGAACCCCTGACCTTCCGCTCTCCGGGCGGACGCTCTACCACTAGACCACGGAGGCGGTCAAATATTGAAAGAGGATAACTGTCGTGGAAAACGCAAGGCGCAAGCATCAGACCCACAAACACCATCTCATGAGGATAATAACATGCCACAAGGTTCTGAGCAACGTAAAAGGTGTAAAAAATGTGACAAAGCTGGTGCCTAGCCACCCCCGTGTACAGTATCGGGGTACAACTTGGAAAAATCGAAAACATTCCTATCACCATAGAGTAAAAAAAGGCAAGATACCCTTTAGGCAGAGCAGAAGTGTTAAGTGCCTGTCTTTCATATGGTGGTTACAACATATATTTGGATGAAGATAGTAACATTTTTCATGCCTGTTACATGGACTGCACGGAAAATGCTGGAACACATCAAAATGGACAGAAGCCAATATGGTCAAAATATTATTAACAAACGATTCAGAACAGGAAAGACATTGCTCAGTCTGTCATCATGATTCGAGCCTATCAACATGTCAATGTAAGGACACATCACAATTTCGAAATTTTGATGTATGGTTTTTGGATATATCATTAAATATTTGGAAAAAGTACTATGAGATTTCTAGACCATTCTTGGCAACATTGAGATCTTCTAGTGTCTTATGTAAACGACATTACATGGAATTATATCATAACAATCAGAAACGTAAATGCTGTATTTGCTATTGTAAAGATAGTAAAGATTAGACATTTGTTGACAATGTTAAGTATAGAAATTGAAGACATAGATGGCATGACTTGTTCTAAAGATGACTGAATTTTTGTCAATGTAGTTTTGATTTATTGAAAGAGGAGAGCACAAAAGTTCAATTTGAAAATAATTTAAAGTCACATTTTCAATTCATTAGAAAACTTGCAGATCATACCAAAAATTGCACAACAGATGTGAAGAAGAATGGTTATAAAATGAGAAGTTCATTCGTTTATGCCTTTCGACAAACTTTCCCAGATTCATCTGACTGAATTGAAAATTAATCTTGCAAACCAGATACGAAAATGTGTGGATATAAGCTCTTCTAATGATTCAAGGACTTGTGGGACAATGTTGTAGGGCAAGACTGTTTTTAATTATTCAGTATATATATGGAATTGTACAAGATAATTTGAAACTTTTAGCACCAAGAGAAGGATCTACTACAATCAGTGATATAAAGAGTATGATTGACATTCAAACGGAGCTAATGTGTGATAAACATAAAAAAATGATCATCACAAAGAAAACGAGCCGCCATGTTTCCTTGACAACTATTTACATTCGCCATTGGTACACTTGTTAGAAGAGGTCTTACGCGATAAAAGAAAAACCTACACAAACAGAGATTAAAGATTCAAACTATCATTGGCATTATGTGCAATATTCGAAACCCTAAAGTACTTTTTAGTCCACATATTGTTTGGACTTTCGGCATGTGCTTGTGGGATTATCATGTGGATTAAATTTTATTCGGCAGGAAGCAGTTTTGTGGTCTAAGAAGAGAACAGCTACTGATGAAATTACTAAATCGGCATTTTGAAGGATAACCTCTGACAATCTAAATTTCAATTGAAAGTTTGCAAAAACATTGTTCATGTGGTAGTGAAGTTTTGGGAAGAATGTTGAATCTTATAACTGGCCAAGTTACACACAGGAATGTTTCTGTGTCGGACCATGAAATTATGAATGTGCCAAACCAGGAACATTGATGTAAATAGTTTCAGTAGTGATATTTACCTACCTGACAATTCCTGGATTCATTACCAACAAAATTTGGGTCATCGTTGCAGGCGGATAACAGGAAGCATTGACTGCCAGCCAACAACGTTATTTGATTTGAGAAATACAATGTCTGATTTCACACCAGCAACAGGACATAATATTGCCCATGCTACAGTCGAAACAGCACAGGCAAATAGTATTACAGATGTATGAAAGTATCTAATTAAACAAGAAACAAGATCTGAAAATAAGTTTAAGAAAGGTATCCAAATAAGGTGGTTGTTGGAGGTGACCGGCAGACATATGCAATTACGAAAAAAATTATAAAAAAAATATTCCAATGGATTACTCTTGTTCCTGGCAATTGGCACCTAGGTAAAAGTACAGCTGAAACTCTTACAGACATGTTGTGGGATGGGAGACTTCAAAACTTATGTAAGGTATGTAAACATATCAAAGATATTGTACAATGAAAGTATTCATAATATGCTTTCTGCACTCCATGAATCATTGATCTGAAGAAGGAAATCAACAAACTAATTTAACTCTTGGTGAATAAATAGAAAGTAAGTCGTCATGAGAACATTTAGATGAAGTAAGTCGATTTTTGGCGCAATCATTAAGATTTCTCAATGCGTACACAGGATACTACTTTGCTATTCGTTCAGGAAACTTTCAGCTTAGAAATATTTGTTTGCCAATTTTAACTGAGCTGTTCTTTTTTTATTCTCATAACAAATATGGAGAATTATCATGTCAAATGATCAATGACGTATTATGTTTGCCATCCAATGTTAGAGTTTGTAAGGATGGATCAATGAGAATGAAGACATACATTCGTCAACATTCAATGCAGCCATCGCTTGAAATGCCCAAGTCCCAAAAGAATAGTAAATTTAAAACGTTCTTAACGAAGGAAACAAGCCCCCGAACCCAAAAACAAAACTATGTTTGTTATTAAAAAGAGGGGAATACTCTGCTGAGAGTGTAGGCCGACGATTGTTTGAGACTTTTGACGTCGAAAAATGTATGTGAAAGGCCCAATTGGGTTCGAAAAGGTTGATTTTATATGTTTTCAGAAGACACTATAAATATTGAATTGAATATTGAAACATCATCAAGACTTTGACCACAATTGATGTAAATAAAGACTACACACATGCTTTCTCATGAAATTGACTCTTTCGATTGGTGATTTATGACTTTGCAGTGACGTACAACTATGTTGTCACATGCGTTTTGACAATAACAATGTGAATGATCTCATTTTTACCCCCTGTATCATTGTCATATCATCACCCGATAAATATAGTAGACTATTCTAAGCTATAGTCACGGAACAGTCAGTTGTATTGATCAGGAAGTACGGTTGCCTTTGGGTTCTCCTAAAGTCCAATACACATAAAGTCCTTCAACCTTACCTCTGTTCCATGCGATGTATTGGATGCCGATGGCAGGTTCTGTCAGCTCACTGGGTTCGAACACTTCGTCAGACATATAACACATACCGAGCTCGGAGAAGAAGATAGAAGAGCAGTTTTGATCCCAGTAGCATTTACTCGCACACTCGGCCCTCGTCAACCCCGTGATACCCAAAGGCATGGATGGAGGTTGGAGGTTGAGTGCCACGGTCCCCATCAACAGATTCAATAAGCACGTCATTTTTCAGGAGATGCTTGGTGTAAAATCTTCAGTGAAACGGGACCGTAGTATGATTATCGGTATAGATATTTAACTGTCTCTACAAGACAAATACAGGTCCGAGAAGGCTTACTGTCACGTGTCACTATTTGCTCATGCGTACATCAATTAACTCGATTGATTACTCAGATACTTCATGTCCATCGAAAACTAATAATCTTTATCAAGAGATACTTAGTGGATATGGATAAGTATGACAGCTATTGTTACATTGTGTTGCATAGCGCCAATGCATACACACGTAACATCACGGCCGCTATATGAAGAGAGGAAATTGATCATGGAGTGGAATAACTAAATTCTTTCAATTCTTACTGATCAAAAGATTATATATCGTACATCTTCCGAGTGGATACGGGGGTGACCGTGACAGAATAGAATTGAATAGAAACCTATGTTGGCGACGAAATGGATCCTGTAGTCAGTGTAAGTGCCTTGGTTGATTGTGTGTCATCTAACCCGATCGTTACTTACTGTATCGATCACTGGTCCCGATTTGATAAATTACAGGCCGCCGTCGGGACGTGTTGTGTAACCCCCCCCCCCCCCCCCCCCCCAAAAAAAAAAAAAATAAAAAAAAATATACATATATACATAAAAAATCAATCAATTTATCAATCAATCAATATAAACAAATAAAATATGTCAGGTTGCACATTCTATTCCGAGGTAAATAACGTCCCAGTAACTGTGTAACACTCCCCTGCATTACAGGCACATTCTCACGTGAAACTAGAGATACTGTACACCTTGTGTTGCAACCAGCGTCTTGAGCGTGCGGCGTTAAACAACAAAGTTTTTAACAGTATTCCAGTATTCAAGCCGACAACACAGCACACTTCGCGGCGACACTGGGCACTTTATCGTTCTACCGTACTTTCCCGATGTTCTACTGCCACAGGTTCTACACCATCAAGTATTGTTCTGTGGAGACCGGGCTAGAATAGTGAGTGAGTGAGTGAGCTGGGTTTAACGCCACTTTTAACAGTATTCCAGTTATATCACGGCGTGTCAGCTTAATGTGGGAGGAAAGCCCGAGGTGATGCAGGTCTCAGACGTTTACCACTTCGGTGAAACCCACGAGCACGGGTATGGTGCTGACAAACCTAGAAACATAATCGGGGCTAACTGGGATTCAAACCCACAATCATAGGTTTCTGGCGTGTCCAGGGACGCAACTCTGCACAGCGAAATCGCGGCGCTTTATACGACTGGGCCAACCGTGCCCCAACAGTATGATGAAACATACACACAGGGTGATGGACAAGAGGACACTTTCAACATGGCGAATCAGTGTCGCACCACATGTCTTCACAGTATGATGAAACACCCGTACCCCCTAAACAACAAAGAGCAAACAAATATGTCGTACACAAGTACATGTATATCTTGTCGATAAACCTGACTTCCTTTATGTCATCACAACGATCACCAGGGACATGTCTTGGGATTTAGCCTTATCTATGAGTGAAGTAATTACGGAGCGTCACGAGAGGCATTTATATCCTTGTCATCGAGTTGTTCTGTACTTCTGTTATATCACAACGGGAGATTTTCCACTTCAGTTAATTCAGGAACACTTGTATAGTCCTGACAAACCAGGAAGCACAACCAGGGATAATCTTTCGTTAAAACCCCATGATGACCAGTTGTCTGAGATGGAACTCGGCACGGCAACTTGCGGAGTCTTAGACGGCTGGGCCTATCGTGCCCCGAATTTATTAGAACAAAGTATAAGAACGTGAGGATTTCCAAAATCATACTGTAACAGCAGTAGTCTTGTTTTAATGATCCCAGTTAGATTTCTGTTTAGTGAACAAAGAAGGTTTAAAGGATATCAAGGGTCAGAAGCTCGATGGCATATATAGAAGTTCAGTGTCAGCGTCGTCATGGTAATGGGATCTCACAAATGTACGGCCCAGCACTGGAACACCCTGTATCATGCCAGGCACCAGTGCGCAGGTGTAAACAGTCTTCGTTGTCAACAGGGTCAGTCTGGCCAGGGCCCCAGAACGTCAAGTTGCCAAGAGTAGAGTTGTTGACCCCTCAACTGCAAGGTCATTTCCTCCTATAAAACATGTTGTCCTTAAAATAGAAGCCATTTTCTCTAAGGTAAGTCCTAAACACTCGTGAATATTAAAGTGAGTGAAGCGGATAACCTTGTATCGGGCCTCGTCATACATATGACCATCATGGTGCGTCTACTCTGACGTTCTGTTTGTGACGGGTGCCAGCGGTTGGGGCAGGACACGCTCGCCTTTTCACGAACACCTGATGTCAACACTAACTGATAGTGATTCAAAAGTATCTGTACATGATATAATAATCGGAATCGTACAATCATCTCTGCGTTTGGCGGAGATTTCCTATGGAAAGGGATGTGTCGCTTTTATTGGTGCAAACCAATCCTTGCCATGACCTCTGTTTAAGTGTCCGTGTGTTCTGACCAATCCCCACACAAAAACTCGACGCTACTATATGTTTAGTGTCACCATTCACTTTCCTTGCTACACAAATCCTGAACATCACAGGCTGATTAATAATCTATCCACGGTTTTATATTTTAAACAATAATAATAGTTATTACATTTTAATGCTCTAATACTAGTTTTAAATCAAAACTGTGATAATCTAGTTATTGTACTGCCCATCATCGACAGTTTTAATATATGGCTGAAAAATTGCTGATGTGACTGTACAATTTAACTCGCTCACTCACTCACTCACTCACTTTTCCACCGTCACCTATAAATCCTACGTGTTACACTTGTTTTATCATAAGGCCAATGCGTACTTACCATGTGACGCACAACTTTCGGCCAGTTCGCTCTGTTTAAGAGCGGTGTCCACCTTGGCCAGACCGCCGCCATCTTGGGCACACGCGGCATCAGCTGCAGACCACGACAACGGGTAAGTGACAAGCTTTGTGGATTCCAGGTGTAATCACCGCTACAGCCATCTGCAAGAGAATGTAGTTCCTTATGCACATTTCACCCCGCTGCAGCAACTATTACACTGATACTTAGATTCAATACATTTACAATACAAGACGTCGAATATAAGTCCCTTTCTGAGAGGCACAGGATTAACAATCTTTACTGAATATCACATACATATAGAATTTAAACTGACATTTTGTAAACTAACATGTTATGTTTGTTGCTGTCAAATAATCAAAATAATACTTAATGTCAGAGCAAAATGGAACATCTTCCTTCACAACTAAAACATTTTACTATGCATGAATCTAAACAACTAAACTGATTTATTATGCCAGATATGAGTGCGTGTGTTTGACGCCTATGCCTCCTCCAGAATTGAAAGGGTGTTTACTACTATTTGACATGTGCGCCAACTGATATAAACTAGTGGGCAAAAGAAAGTATTCACCAATGCTTGGTGGTCATCAAAATGAAAACAAACCAGGGAATGTTATTCAGTGATGGTGTATTCGCTAATAGGGTCGCATGCGATAGTCCATGCACAATTTCAGTGCGAAACTCAAAACAGGTGACGTGTACATGACGTTTACATGAACATGGGGGTAGGGAGATCACAGTTCAGAGGAATGATCAATGTCAACCAGGAACTGTCTTGATAAGTTTGTGGTCCTTAACGGAAACATGGTACGCCCGATACGCATCGTTGTCTGCCCGATCTTGGCCTGCCTTGTGTCCTGCCACTCTGTCTGAAGCCTTGAAATAGTCTGACGACCGTTGCCCGTGTATAGTTTAGGTTTCTTGCAATCTGGGTGTGGTTTGCTCCCATCTGCTCCATACCTATGTCTCTCTGTCTTTATTCCGCAGCTAACCGTGGCATATCTTAGGTGTTTTTTTAATTACGTGATGTCTTAGCAACGGTTCATCGCCTGTTTATACAAATGAACACAAAATGAAATTCGTCCTTAATAGAACCATTGTTACATAGCCGATAGAGTTGTGAATAAACAATATCCTTTCATCAGCTCAGATTACTCTGTATAGGCAATTCATTTAATCTCACTTAAACAGGCATACGGCTATGATCTCTATTTCTGAAAGCTTTAACATTATATTCCATGTCCAATAATATCTCAACTTGTGAATAATATCTTAATTTACAAGACTTATAACTCATCATCTCTTTGTTACAATCCACCAAACGTTGTCTAAACAGCCCAAGAAACAATTAACATCACCAATATTCTGCTCGTGTCAAACCTAACCAAATCCCTAAATGGCGAGTAAATATTTAACGTGAGTTGCCCAAGTAATTCGACCACATTCATCCAGCCTCCTCAGTAACAAATAACACTGTCGGTGATATCTTTCATAATTCATTCTTATAGGTTTACATCAGTATGTGACACATTTCATATGATAATCCACATGATAATCCTGAATGTGAATGAATCGTCGACGATACTCAGTCAGAACCATAGAATATAAAATGAAAACAGAAACATGTTATATAATCATAAGAAATATCTGCTACATTTAAATCATTCTTCATTTACGATTCCGACAATAAGATAACCGGTTTGTGAATCACAAAAAGATAGAATGATGATATTGGCGCAACAGTGATCGTATCCTGCCCCACCGATGGCATCCGTCACGAATGCACGCAAAGGCCAGTCCATTGTTCTCGAGTTTGTGAAGGCGAACAGTTGACTTTCCTTTGGGCGTGTTATTAGTGGGATGTCCCCGGCCATCTTGTTGCTCACTGATGCGTCACATTTGAAAATTTCCTCCACATGTTGTTTGTTTGTTTCTTTCTTTTTTAACGCCACACTCAGCCATATTCTTGTATTCTGTAAATAGTCGAGTCTTGACCAGACAATCCAGTGATTGACATCATGAGCATTGATCCACGCGTTTGGGATCGATGACATGCTTCAACCAAGTCAGCGAGCCTGGCCACCCGATTCCGTTAGTCGCCTCATACGACAAGCATAGTCACTTTTTACATTCGAGACAAATAACAGGCTGGTGTATGATATTGATATAGTTTTGTTTTACCTTGCTTTCATCAAGATCATGCACAAACCAACTGAACAAAGCTTCGATTTGTTCTCAATATAGGACGTATTCGTTCGGGAAATATCAATATACATATTTTTTTCATTCTCCCATTATCGATTGTAAAGAGTCTTCAAACGGAAAAGCAGTTAACACATCAACATTTTACAACTTTTTCTATTTCATATCGTCACTGAAGAGCTGCAGAGAATGTTGGACCAATTGTTTGACAATTAAACTTGACATGACAAAGATATGACAAAGAAGTTTCTGGGAAGAGGTTCAGAGAGTAGTAAGATTTTGAAGCCATGTACCAGAAAGAGAGTAAAATGTACCACGCCTCCAATGACCAAGCATCAAAAGCAACAGAAACATGTACAATTTGACAGCAACTGGGCGACAGATAACCCTTATATAACGGGCAAAAGAAATGCCACCAAATAATTTTCTAATCTGAAAACAAAACAGACGCAAAATTTAGGAACGGTTGATGTTTTATTATAAACAAAAACCAATTATTCAAAAACGGTATTTGAAAATGACAAGATCGAATACCATGTAATTTAAGCTCTGCAGACACGTTTATTAAGGTCGGTGCATTGGCTAGTATTCGATCACACCCGCAGAATCGACGTCAATCTCTTTTAAAGTCCCGTGCTACCAACATGGCGGATATGACCCCCTCCAGCAACAATGCAGCCCTAACGCGACGTCGAACTGAGTACACGAGTCTCCTGACATCCTGATTAGGGACCTTACGCCATTCTTGCTGCAGGGCAATTGCCAAGGCATCCCTCGTCAATGGCGGCTGTTGACGTTTCCGAATCCTGTGTCCACGTTGGTCCCATTGGTGCTCTGTGGGCGACAGGTCCGGTGATCTGGCTGGCCACTGTAATACGGTCACGTTGTTGGCGTTCAGAAAGTCGCTAGTGACTCGAGCTGTGTGAGGGTTGGCGTTGTCCTGCTGAAACAGCGTCCGTTGGTGTCGTTGCAGGAAAGGCAGTAGTACAGGCCGCAAAACCTCATCAATGAAACGATGTGCAGTGAGATTTCCGCCGATGATGACCAGATCTGTCTTCTGGTCCCCACAAATGCCACCCCAGACCAGACCAGATCCCGCAGATGACACTACCACCTCCACAAGGCTCCACTTCCTGGACAAAACAATGTACCGTCCGTTCTTCACGTCGTCGGTAGATTCGAACCGGCCCATCAGACTTGAAGAGCTGGATGTCAAAGGCTGTTTGCGGATGATGGCGTTACAGTTGGGAATCTGGACCTTTGGTGAAGCACCCGTAAATACCGGTCTTCCTGTGGGGTCTTCTACTCCTCGGCCTGTCTGCAGTACTGTCAGTTTGTCCGTGACGTGTGACAAGTGTGGCGATGAAGAAAGTAGCCCATGATCCTGGCAACGTGCTCCTGCGTCGCTCCCATTTGCAACGGCCCGATGGCACTCTCCCTCTGCTCGGCGGTTAGTCGAGGCATGTTCGTTGTTTTAAACTGCTTCATGTGATGAGAGACTACAACCCTGCTCATGTTTTATACCAGAATTTCATACGTGTAACGTTGTGCAAATTTCGCATTTTGCGTAATTAAATTCACTTTTCTCGCAAATCACGTGCACATGTTCACGAGGAATAGGTAAGTTGCATTCCAGCTGTTTTTTTTTTTTAAATCTGACGACCATTATTTATTTGGTGGCGTTTCTTTTGCCCGCTAGTTTCTCTGGAGCAATTTTGCTAAATATGTCTTAAAAAATGAGTTATTTATATATTGTCTGTCGAGCATTAGGCCTATGACCTTGGGATGTTTGTGGTATCTGACTCTCCACAGTCTACCTGCAGATAAAATTTGAACTGCGTCAGGGCACTGGTTAATAATTATAAATACCAAGGATTCCAGCCATTCTTGAATCCAATAAGTATTTGGTAAACTTTGGGAAAATTAAAAACTCTCTATATATACAACACTGTCAATATATACAACACCCTCCATATATACAACACTCTCTACATATACAACACTGTCAATATATATAACACCCTCCACACATACGACGCTCTCTGCATATACAACACCCTCCACATATACAACACTCTCTACATATACAACACTCTCTACATATACAACATCCTCCACATATACAACACTCTCTACATATACAACGCTGTCAATATATACAACACCCTCCACATATACAACACTCTCTAAATATTCAACGGTCTCTGCATATACCATACTATCTACACAAAGCTCAAACCAAAGCGTGGTTTATTTCATGATAAAACTTTGTTACATCATGACGTCATTTCTGGAGACTCAGAAATGCGCTCGCAACTTAATGACGTCATATATTGGACGACGTTATTTTTGAGAGGGGCGTGTCTTGTGAGTTGTTCCACATATATGTAGCTAGGGTACGCAGATAAACGCAGTGTCCAAACGATCGCATCCAAGAGTGGCATAACAATCGGTATTAAGAGAAAAGGTATAGATGATCGATGTGAAGATTGTGAGAATATGTGGAAAATACCAAGCTTAACCCACCTGTTCATAAATTTTCTTTTCTTTTCAGGGAGTCATCATTATTAAAATTAAGGTAAATATTTTTAAAGCTTGTACATATTATCAACATCCTTCAAGCGGCTGGACATACTATTGATACCAAATTAGAATTTAACGACTCGTGATCGTTGTTATCGTACAATAAAACACTGCAGGGAGAATAAATCTCTCCCACTCGTCGTTTATTCCTGAACTAGAACACTTCCTATCTACATTCTCTGTATATAGAACACTATCTATACGTACAACACTCTCTACATACACTCTGTACATATACCACAATGTCTACATGTACAATACTATCTACATATACAACGCCCTTGTGACTGTATCCTCAAAGTGGGTTGAAGTAGCGTAAAATGATTGTCCGCCTGAGAGCATAGGTGAGACTACATCATTCTATCATTCTAAGTTCGTTTGCTTCTTCTACTTTTTTTATTTGTAGCTAACCTTGCTGACTCTTGCCAGAAGCTAGAAGGGTGGTGTAAATCCTTCTGGGGTACCGTGAGGGTAGCAGACGGACCTTAAGTCCCCTTGGTCCCTAGTTTTGAGGCCCTACTTTGGAATTTGGTCATCTATTGCCTGTTGTATTTTTTTATGTATTGTGATATCTTCGTAAGGTCTCATACAAGTGTCAAATATACATCCGTGATATTGAAGTTGTTTTACTGTCCTTCGTCGACAAGTTTTATATATTGTAAAATGATACAGTATTAATGTACACTTTGTATTCACGATATGACTGAACTACTGCGGTTGTCAACTCTTGAGGAACACAACGTTTCGGTATACATGCTTACTCCATCGGCTGAATGAATGCTAGGATGCAACGTAAACTGTTAATTTTTAATCAGTAACTTAGATTGTTAGCAGCTACATCCCAGAAGGGATTGAAAATGCGTTTGAAGCGACTCGTTAATGCCATTATGCTACATATTAATACAAATCTGCCAGAGTGTAGTCATACTGTCCATTGTCGACGGGTTTAATATATTCGAAAACTTATCTTAATTCAAGTTACAGTATTGCTGAAATTCTTCTGTTTGACTTTCGGGACCCCTACGTATGAATACGTTTTGTCAAATTTCACAAATTCTTTCCCAAGGTAAGCTTTGATGGTGATCCAGGAATTTATACATATCATTTTAACGGGGGACGCAAAAGTTCTCTAAATGTGTATTCCAAATGTCCTCTTCTCTGCTGCATAAATTATAAAGTTGAACTCACGTGGCTTGTGTCTAATAAAATTGAATGGTTCTGAGAACACCAGAATTTTACCGTGGGTTTGTTTGTTGGACGACAATTGAAGCTGCCTTTGTATAATACGCAATATATATATATATATATATATATATATATATATATATACCTACCGGCACCGTGTTAATATCCTGAGGAATAAGTTTAATATTTTTACAACGAATGAAGTTCATCAGGCTGACCTCTTGTTTCTTCCACATGATAAGGTAAGATGTGGCTAGTCGCTACAAAGAGGCTGAGCCATTAACCTCGAAAGATTCAGCAGAAGTAGCTAATGCACTGAGCTGCATATATAAAAGCAGACCACTAAAATGCCCCAAGTTATTTCAAGTAGATCCTGGTCGCGAACACTCTCCTACCCAGAGTTCCTTGCGGCCGGCAGCCAGCCAGCATAGTACCTCTGCCACAGGCCAGCGCCATGTGATGATTCGTCACATCTTTCACAGTCCATCCAAGATATTGCATATGCTTTCATCCGTTTCATGTTTGACAAATGTACACATTTTCATAAACAAATGTCAAAGAATAGTTACGGTTCATTAAGAAAGTATCCTAAAACGTGAAAATCTACTTGTTTTTGCGTAGTTATCCTTTGTTTACATTGGTGGTACGGCTCTACCTGCTGTCATCGAAGCCCTACGGAGAGCTAGCGATACGGTCACTTTGATGTATAAATATATATTGTCATGCAACTCACTGTCGCAGTTATGGTAGCATATCTATATAATTATGCAAAACAATATGTAAAGCATGTACCAAATACTTGCATTAGTCCGTTCTATACTGATTTCTGAAAAAGCGCGTTTGTTTACAAACAAGAGAAATGTCCGGTCACGTGATATGCAAATTAGCCTGTGGCAGTGGTGTTATGCTGAGTCACCACTGCGACAGAGTATGGATTGCGAGTTTATGGGATCAGTAACTAAACTATTAACAAAGCACGATGTAGCAATAAGGCGTGGGGAAAAAGAGGCCCACCGTAGTCAAGATATCATTAAAAGATTTAACCGGACATTAGCGGAACGTTTGTTTGGATATCAGTATGGGATTGAAATGAAATCGGAACGATAAAGATCAACTGAATGGATGACACGATTATCAGCTGTTGTATCAGCGCTGAATAATGAAGTAACAAGATTAATACGGAAGAAACCACCCAATGCGATTAAAATGAAATCTGTGACTATCGAATCGAGGAGAGGCAAAGAAGAAAAACTTCCGGATAGAGTAAGCGTAAGATATTTATACCAGCCCAGTGAACTCGAAGGAGGCCAACGCCACACAACCGATCCGATTTGGTCTCTTAAGATATATACCATAAGTCGATTGGTTATAAAAGAAGGAGAGCCTATTCCTTATTATCTTAAAGATGGGCAGGGGATTTGTACGAGAAGAATTGCTAATAGTTCCCAACGATACAGTACTACCACCATAACCATAAGCATAGGTAGTTACACCATCATTATCAATCAATCTCTTTGTATCAAAGGGGGATAATGATGTCTTGTACATTCTTAATCCATATATCCTGTGATTGTCACTTCTTAAAGTGTTCATCTCGTGTATGAATGTTCTACTATTGAATAATGCTTCTTTATACTGTTCATGTTTGATATGCTTTTTCACTACATACTTCTTAACACCATTAACTTTTCTTATCTCTCCATTATCGGACTTCTTTATAGAATACATCTTAGGTCTTAATCCTGCATACTCTGCTATAGGGGTCCCAGCACATTCATCCTTCATCTGACCTTACACTTTTTTATTTACTACACTGTGCAGCGGATTATCTTTTGGGTAATCGCTCGTATCGTATATCTATTTTTTCTGTCATATCTTTATACACATCCTCGGTTTATATTTCCATCAACAAAGAAATCTGTGTCGGAATATAACAACTCGTACCTATCGCCGTATTGCTTCTTAAGTTCGTTGTAATCAAAGCCATACATTAAGTGTTTTGACAAGTCGAGAATACTCATACCAACATACATAAGTCTGTTGAATTTCATATTACTTTTCTGCATATACAGCCGCGCTAAGTCGTCATCAAATATCTTGCTCTCTGCTAAAAGCTGGACTGGCTATAAGTTTCCTGAGTCTTTCTTCCTCATTAGACCTGACTAATTTAACATCAACACGCTTCCTTAGATTCTCCATAGTTTTACGAAATACTGAGTTCAGCCTTTTATAGGGCTCCATCCAAGGGTTTTGATCAAACTTATGAACTTTGTGTATTTTCTTTAGTTACATGCCTAACGATAGATAAAACTGGAGATTTCTATAGTGAACTATATATTTTGTCTTATCCATCAAATTTGGTACGAGTTTTTCTACGTTAGCTAACCTAGTATTACCCGTCAATGAGTGTTGATATTCTGACATTCAATCTTTATTAACCATTAATCTTCCGGGAGCTAGCGGATAACTGTTATGGTCTTTGTGCAACTCTTTTTGATATTCAAAGTCAACTTCTAGAATGTACCCTTAATTCGCATCGGATTTTGTGAGGATGATATCACATCGATATCATTCACATCAACCCACTCAAATCCACCCATGGGTAAAGCTTGACTCATAGCCCATCCATACAAATTGTTGGCGTCGAGAAATGATATATGTGTTTCGGGTTTACTAGGATCATACGCTTCCACTAATCTATCATTAGCCTTAGAAAACCTTTTCAGTGTCATTGATATACCACCTCTTAATACTTTCTCAATAAACAAGTGCATATGGTAATTGGTAAGTTATTTTAGTTCTACAACGGTCTTCTTCAACAATGCATCCCACGATAATCGGGACTCGAATAGTACCATGCCGGGTCCAAGTCATATCGTTTTAAACACGTCTTTCTAAATATCTCGAATATATAGCGGTGAGTAACAGTACATCAGTTTTGAAGTACAGATCGTGATAATCACCTAAATTCTTACAACCTAACTTATCCCACACTCTCAGAGCATGTTTATAATCGGCATCGGTTATTTTAGATTCTGTTAAGTTACTATAGAATGATTCAAGGGGTGGTAATTTAGTTTCATTGAATCTAGACCAATCATCCATATATTCGTTAGGATATACACCTTTTCTCAGCAACAAATGCCATGTTAACCGATCAGTATATTGATTTGTTATTGCAAAGTCATCGGGATCGTTCACATTAGGTAAATTGTCCAGGGAAGATAACGGAAACTGTCTATAAAACTAAGCCCATTACTAAGCTTTATTCTAGCTTTGCCATCCTTGTCCGTATAATGTATATTTTTAGTTAACGAAAATGATATGTATTTTTCCATATTATTAGGAATGCACGTTAAACCGCCGTCGGTCTTTGAGATAGCTTGCATGATGAGATGAGAATCGTATCCTCTAAGGTTATGAAACACAACGGGGATGGGTATTGTTTGAGCATTCATTTTTAGTTTCAAGTTACACTTGTTATGCGCGGCTCCCTGATAATTACCTGTGACGTGGCAATGATCTCTTACGGAATCCCCATCCAGGGGTTTATTACAAACGTGACAAATCGTTGACTTCTTATAAGCCCTCCAATCATCCCTCGTCATACACATGGGTTTCTTACACGATAAATTTTCACTGATTATTCTCTCTTGGTTTTGTAGATATCCTAGGAACTTTCCCACTGGATCGCGACCTCTGTAAATCATGGGCGTATTTTCCCATCATACCTTACAACTATATATCCAAACCCACAAGGAATATGTTCTTGAGTTTTGTATGTAAAACTACATTCAGTATTGTGTTCAGTATTTTCTATCGGTTTGATAAGTGCTTCGAAGTCAGCATAAATTATGTATGGTATTGGCATTTGATTACAATAATTTTCAAATTTTAATATGTTTTTTCCCTCTTTAGGCATATCGATCCTGATAGCAGTCTGTCCAACACCTCTACAGTCTTCTTTATGTGCTTCTAATAGATCTTGTCAGCTGTACCCATGCAGGCATCTTTCGCAGAAATAATTGTTTGGTCGTAAAAAAGCCTGTTTAAACTCTTTGTCCTTGTATAATGATATTTTCCATCTTTTTCTATCAGAGATGAATTGATTCTGGGAATATGTTCTAGGGTGGAGCTTATCCTGTGTACAACATTTCCTTTAGGAGAATGTCCGAGAACATTTATAGCTAAATTATTTTGCTTTTCCGCCTTATCAATTTGTGAGATTGGTGTAGGTTCGTCTATATCATCAAGGTTGAGTCCATCGTTTGGCAGATAGCTGGAAGGTCTATTTGCAATTTTAGAATCTGCGGGAAACAATGCAGATCTTATCATCATTCTGAAACAGTCATCACCTTTATTTTTTACATTAATTATGGCTTTTTTCATCTTATAATATGAGGGTAAATCTTTATAAGATCCACCTTTGAAAGACATATAATTTGCTTTATCTAAATATAAACTATTTATTATAGGAAATAAGGTTCTGTATGTTCGGTGTCATTTTTTCTCAATGACTCAATGACTCAATTTAACCGTCAGCTATTATTTTACACTATTTAAATTATCTCGTTAATTTTGCTCGATACAATGGGCTTAACATCATTAACATCCATGTTGGAATTAATATCCATCTTTCAACCTCTTAGGTATTTACCAATGCTGGCTGTGGGTACAAATCTTAACTCAACGGGTTGATTATTTTTATCAACATCATCTGGTTGATTTTCATCAACATTCAGTAAAGCGATCAATTCAGCTTTTCTCATTCAAGAATAACCACTTTTTGTCGCTTGAGCTTTGAGTTCTTTAACAGTCTGGGGTTTGTTGTATTCCAAACCGAGTAAATCAATTAATTCAGCTTTTCTCAATCGAGAATAACCATGTAGACCACGTTGTTTTGCCAAAGCCTTCAACTCTCTAACAAAAATGATTGTGGTTTAATCGTATATACAAAATGAGACAAATGTCTAAATGGTTATATTTCCATATATCTAAACATGTATTCTCCCCAACCTATTCCTCTCATTGATGTAATCACTCTTCCTAGCATAAATAATCTGCTTCCGGACCCTATCAGCACCATGTTTCTTATATAAACAATAGCGACCTTTGACTCTTATCCCACATACAAAACATGTATAATTTACATTTCCTTGTCTGATGTAAAAAGCATGGGTGCCGCAATATATTCAAACGCATTGTTTCTTACATTTAATTGGCTTCCCCATGTGTAAATCTGCACAGATTCATGGTTATACACCTATCATTTCATTTGTCTAAAGGCAAACCACACATAGATCATAGCTTGTGCATAAATGTGTAGCTGAAAATCGCAACTTAAGACAACCCAAACATTATAAATACTATCTCTCGTTTTTTTTGTTCCTCTGACGATGTATAAAACTGACTTATTGATGGCCTTGGTATGTGGTTAAGTGTCTTTCCATAAACAAGGAAGTATTCATGCATGGCAGATTCAACATCCTTAAACATTTGAATTGAATGTCCTTGCTTACGCAGTTCATCATTAATAAAATCTAATCTCAATATCCTCTATCTGGCCCATTGTGACTGGGCTGATTCAAGTTGTTCTAATGCTTTATTATATCGTTTATGCTCCTCTTCAATTTCTTTAGCTTTTGATTCCCTCAAAGTAGAAAATAAAAAAATACTCCCCGAAAAAGCTAGAGCATCAACAGTAGCTCCACCGACCATCATCGGAATTGATGCCATACTATGTATAAAAAATATTCAAATGTGTAATTACTTCATTATGTCTTCTGGGATAAGCCCTTGTTTGATTAGCATATCTTTTGTGGCAATTGCTAGTCCTACATCTAGAACCATCATACCAAATCACAACCATTAAAATCTGGCTTGGGTGGTGTGGCTTTAAGTAATCATTTTAGCCATACTGGCATAGCCAATAGCCAAGCCGCTGATCACCGCTGAATGATATTTTGCGTCTACCAACATTTCACCATCTGTAACTGGAGTAGTCATGCTTTTATAACATTACATGAGGGCTTAACTCTGATTGAACCTCATCCTGTGCAATCAGGGGTGGTGTTTTCTCTTCTCTGGTTTTAAAAAACAACCATACCACCGCTATAATGACTATAGCATAGGGAGCCCAAGTTTTAATCGGACTATGTTCTGTGTTTGAATTGCCTTCCTCGCTAGTGCACCCTTTCTACCAGCTGCGACTTTTTGAGGATTCTTAGTCACTTTGACTTGTGATGCAATCACTTGTGCTTCCTCGGTCACTTGTTGTGCAATCGGCGATTGTGCTTGGTGTATTTCCGTCTCCATTACTAGTAAGTGGGCACTTATGTTTAAATTGACAATACCTAGCCGTAATTAAAGTGGTGGCATGTAGCGCTAAGAACATTCTGTATAATGAGTATAAAACTCACAGCTTACTGCGCCTATAGCGTATACGATGAATGGGTATTTCTCAAGAGATTCGCATAAAAACATGCGATCTTCTGCCGGAATAGGAAGAAACACACTAAAGTACTCACGGAAATGAAAAAACCCTGTTTTTCTCAATTTAAAAATCGACACAAAGTGTTACATAGCTGTAAATACGAAATAACAAAACAACTCGAAAAGTACTAGTCTGGATTGCTAGTTTGATCTCAGTGAACAATACAAAATGTACTTTACAGGAGGTAATTTGTCGGCACTTTCAACATTCAAAAATAAAACTAAGTCCAAATTGACATGGCAGAAACAGACTATAGGCATTACGCACCTGTTCTCACCTGTCGTCAAGGTGTCATAGGTCACCTCGATCTACTTACACCTGGTTATGCCCTGTTTCACAATAGTCTGTTTTATTCACATTTTTACACACTTTTACGTGTAAAAAGGCATAAAAACATTTGATACGCTGTATTTGTGCCACGGCCCAATTAGTACTAATTTAGTTGTTTGAATATTTACATATTTTGTATATTAACTGCAATAATTTAAGATCTGAGGTCGAAAAAACAGTTTTTTTGTTCATTTCCGTGAGTACTTTAGCTACTACTGTGTATAGTTTTAACATAGCCGAACCTATTGTTTTAGTCATGATAGCTCCCAGTCTAGACTCGTAACATGCGTATATTTTTTAATTTCCTCGTCGGTCATGTTATCAATTTTTTCAGTGGTATAATTTTCCCCAAAATATTGGGAACATTTTCCAGCGGCTACCAAAGCCGCGAGTCTTTCTCTAAAGATAACAATAGGTTCTGGCCCATTTTGGAGCATTTGATCGATAAGTTCATCGCATTCCATAATGTAATACCTAAGGAGATATTTAAGTCTAACATGTGGAGGTATTGCATATCCAATACAGCCTGAAATAATTAACTGTTGTAAATGAATGAGGACTTCAAACCATAATTATTACATATTAACCGCTAATGTTCAATTTATCGTATTTTTGCTATATTTTTGATAAATTTGGCTATGATTTTGCTATAATGTTGCTACATTGTGCTATAATTTTGCTAAAGTCTGCTAAACAATTGCTTAAGCTTGATAAGCAGTTTTTAAAATTCGCTGAGCAGTTGCTAAAGTTTGCTGAGCAGTTGCTAAAATTTGCTAAGCAGTTGCAAAAGTTTGCAAAGCAGTTGCTATATTTTTGCTAAAGAAATTACATTAGCAGCTGGTTGATCGTTTCCACAAAGAGTTTTCTGACTTTATCTCGTTTTAGCTTGGTAGAAATAACATCATTTTCGCGGAGACATTCCTCAAATGAATCTCGGTCTTTGCAATGAAACAGGGCAACCAATTTAGTCTGCACTCTGAGATCTTTCAGGACAGAGTTGTATTTTTGAGTAAGTACCCAAACGCTATGCTCCATATGTCGACCAGAGAATGCTAAATATGAAAGCATATCTTTCTTTTTGGTAAGTTCTTTACTCGCACTACAGTCGTCTATTATGAAAAGGGTTGATTCTCCTTTGTATTCTTCGTGACATACTCGTGAACAATCTTGTAAACGATCGCCAGGATCAACTTTGTACACCCTTGATCATTCATTGCCCAATCTCTCGATAGGTATGTTTTATTAACGTAGTCGGGCAGAGAATAATTATATGGGCGAAAACATCCCGATAATGACTTTGCAAAATATCTAGAATAAAAGTTGTGTTTCCGCGACCTGTTTGCCCTCAGATTATAGCGCAGTGCGGTTCTTTACGTAAAAGATTATTAGTAGATTGCTTGCACGAATATACCATTCTGTATATTAAGTTGCGCGTCCATAATCACATACAAGTATATGTTTAATTTACCAGCCACTTTGGCGAGCTTCGTTATCTTTATAGTCACACCCTCACTAGCATTTTCTATTCTTCGTCCACTACCGTGTAGTTGGTCATCATCTGTGGTTCTCATATCGAGCCATAGCACATACTTTGTGGTAAAGAATTCAGCCATCGATACATCCCCAAGGGACAGATCTTTCCCGACAGCGTTAACTTCTGGGCTTCGTTTTATAGGAGGGAGTTTTTTAATCTCATCCCACTGTTGATATGCTCGCATGGCTTGACTATATAGTTGATTAGGCACACCCTCGATAGTCCATTGTACTTTTGTAATCTTGGGGTTGTAGAACGCCTCGGTATCTCTTTGAAATGCTTTAGAGGGGTCCTCAAATAAAATTAAAATACCCTTCAACAATCTCGCGGGGACGTTTAGATTGATATTCCACTTCGTATCTTTTTTGTTCCTGGTGATCTAGTAATTCAAAGTCGAGTAGAATATAGAATCGGTTACCTAATGCATCAGCAACAGCCTTATCTTCTATGATGGTATTATCGCCAGCACCCACACGCAGTCTCAATGTGTTCTGATTACAAATACCTTGGTACTGTAAGTTTTCCCGTTCTCCAGAGATCCATGTAACAGAAGTATACATCACTATTGTCAATACTCAAAACTTCATTACCGCTAATTTTAATAGCAATTTTCTTAACAATCGCACGACCATTTGGTCTGATCGAGCTCCCTGGCAGTGTCAGTAGAAGTCAAACTAATTGTAAATGATAGACGGGCAGTTCCTGGAACGAACACATCATGAGCTCCGAGATTTGGAAAGTGAACCAGAAGTGTTTGAATCTGATAAATGGCACTCGGGTTATTAGTTATAGTTACAGACTGGTGAATTGCTTTGACCCCTACTGGATCCCAAAGTCTATGTTGTGGGTTTAACTTGCGTCCGTATTGCGAAGACATCGTTTATAATGAAATTATGTAACCTTATGTTTAATATAGAAATGGATCATATTAATTTAGATAACCTAACTGATACAAGTACAATCAAAAGGGGTACTGATGAAACCAGCTTTATGAATCTTAACGAGGAACTTTTGAAACCAGCCGTTAATGATTATTACCATGCCTTAAAAGAAACTCCTATTGGTCGTGACTATTCAAAGTTTATGATAGATAGTAAAGGAATATTGCGACTGCGGGGCTCTCTGGATATTGACCTTCTGCATTCTCGTACTCGCAAGCCCCTAACCTGGTCTACGATAGCCAGTAAACATGGCATCAACATTGTTCGTAATGAATTAGGTTTTGTAGACTAGGTTTTCTGCGAAGACTACTAAGGTTCTTCTTGTGTGCACTGAACTCGGTGCCATAGATAAAGATAATTTGGAAGAACGCGCTAGGCGGGCCTCGGACGGACTCGTGGAAATCTTGGATACCTACTACGATAATGCCACATTACAGCTGCCATCCTCAGGGCTCAGTATTAGGGAATTACGAGGCCTTGACAAGGCAATGCAAACAATGCGGGGAGAACTCATCAATAATATAGCCAGGTTATCTAAACTCGACGAGCATACAGATCAAGAGAAAAGAAAACTTGAACAGACTGGCAATGAATTCAGTAGACGCCACGTTGCGGAAAGATTGTATAACTTAGACGAAAGATCGGCCTGCCTGGAAGCTGCTTCAAGTAATAGAAAGGCACTTCGTTCACAAATCAGTTGAATTGCCAGTATTTTAACTGCACTGGGATTTATTATATCAACTTTGACTCTTGCGTTAACCAGTGGAGGACCACCTACACCATCCACACCACCTAGTGATACAAATGGTGTTAAAGAGTGGATAAAAAACAAACATTTAAAAGCATTAAGAGAAGCACTGGGAAATTTCGCTGGGAAAGCCACGTCTACACTTCCCGGTATAATAGGGAGTATTGTTTCCTGGCTCTTGAATTTATTACCTAAGACCACCACTTGACTTAGCTAAAACTTGTGGGCACTGATCGTAGCAATTGCAGGGCTGTTGTACTTAGTTTGTGTTTGCGGTATCGTTTAGTTGTACAAACTTTGTAACAATATAAATTAAACCACTCTTAAAACTCATAATATCTTCTCTCCAATCGTTACATGAAAGTTCCCAGTCGTGATACAAATTTTTAAATAACCATCATGTATTCTTACATAAAGTTCTTTTGTCTGTAACATCCTTAATGGATTGAATGTTTTTTTGGTGAATTTGTTTAACTATATCATCACTTTCTTCTTTAACAGTTTTTTGTCCACTCTACGGAACACCTAGACCATGGTTAAATCCTTTAATATGCCAATCTATACTCATAGAAATATTAAATTCCTGACAAATACGTTCATACGCGAACCTATTGTATGGATTATTTGAGGAATTCCATGCTGGATCCTGCGGTAATGGGGCACTAATTTCTTTAAGTATACATTTAATTTGATAGCACACGTCAAATGATAAAACAGACTTATTTAGTTCAAATCCTGGGGCATAAAGAGATACACCACGTCCTGTTGTGGCACACAATATGGCAACGTTTAACTGGTTCTGCCAAAATTGCATTGTATTGTGGAACCAATCATGCAACATTATATCGCTAGTTGCCGTGACCCTGTATTTTTCAAAGATATCAGGGAATTTAACAAAAACTTAGCACCAGAGGCACTCACTAAAATCGACTGATTCGTAATGTAAGTTGATTTCAGTATCTTTTTATATTTGATATGTATGTTACACTCTCAGGAATAACAAATGGCCAGTCTATTCAACTGCTTCATATTATCGATAACTTGGCTGGGCAACTTGAAGTCGCTCTATGCGATGTAACATATTACCCGTGGTGGACCAAAATAAGTGCTTCGAAACAAATAATAGGATATTGGGAAATGTAGAACATCACACTATATCTGATGGGTATTACAGTGTATGCTCACTCAATGATGACATTTTTAAGCCTTTGGGAACTAGTCTTACACAAAATGAGTCGAATGGGATGCTGATTTTAAGCGCTCGAGAAAAGGATGTAAATCTTTACAAGAACTTAGGAAGAAATATATATTACCCAACGAAACATTGCATGGAGTTAAATTGCCAGATTTAGTTCCCTATAAAGAGTTGTGCATCCATCTTGATCAGATCAGTACAACGGATAATATTCAACTTGAAAGTCCATCAACTCTGCTAAGAGCTATTCCAGTCAAACATGAAAAATACAATAGTGCTAGAACGGAATCTTTCTCATCATTACAATATAAAAAGTTAAAGCGGGGCATTATTTCAGATCTCAAAATTTCCGTATTCGATGTAAAACATCAACCTGTACATATAGGAGTCTTGAGTGTAACACTCCATATTATAAATAATAATTGATTCATCAGGTCCTGGATCACATAACCTAACTGTAATACAATTGCAATCTTGGAGACACAGAAGGATTTGTTAAACCTGGTACCAATGGCACGCATTACACTTACAAGATAATGTATACAAGCGGCAAAAAATAGTATTTACAGCTTGTCTAGGAGATTTAAGTGATGTCGACGTTAGTAGACTCAATAGAAACACTTCATACAATCTTACTCGCAACAATGAAAAAATCGAGTGGCTACTGAATATCGTCATTACCCCACCATATGCGATGATGGGTAAGGTACATCAATTAACTAAGATAAGGAATAGTGGGATAGTGCTCGGGTCTTATATCCTCTCAAAACGAAAGAGTTTGATAGTCGCTCCCCTTCCAGAAAACCCAGGTCATATGTTATTGAGTTGTACAGCATTAAAAAATGTTAGTTTAAATTTAGTTACTGAATTCAATGATATAAAAGATAACTTGAATGCTATACCTGATCTTTCTACACTTGTTATTGAAGTCTTGTTTGGAGATACACTAGTAGATGCCTTCGAAATAACAATTAAATGGCTTAAGAAACACAACGTTGTAGTATTATTTATATGGGAGTATCACCCGTTGCAACCCTTGGGGGGTCCAAGTCAATAAAGGTGTAAGCATTTCGCTTACTAAGATATCTATGCCACATGATATACATTTAATAAGTTTGATGTATACTCTCAAAACATTTAAGCAAGATCAATTAAAGACTATTACATGATATAATAATATACATTATGGGTTTATATCTGGCGCTCAATGAAGCATCTCAAAAGATGGATATTGTTGATGGATTTCGATTACATCAAATAAGCGACATAAAACATTGAATAGAGAAGGATAGGGAGTTGAGACTTTGATTGTATAAAAAGTATACAATGAGCAGAGACGTGAATGCTCCCGACGAAGTTGACACTGTGCTTGTAACAGCTGGCATGGGGCTCGGTGTATCCAGTGTTGGATTATTATCAACTATAATCGCCCTGCCTATCATACTTGGTATTGAAGTAGCGGCCGGAGTCTCAGGACTTGCGGGAATAGAGATAAAATTAATTTCTCGTTAGTTGCAAAAGAAAGCATTAAAACATGATAATATTCGGATATTCGCCAAGGCAAAGTTGAACAGCATTGAGGATCATATTTAAACAGCACTGGCTGATTGTAAGATATCCGAGGGGGAGTTTCGTTTAGTGCTGTCAGAACTAACCAAATACAACGCAATGGAGCAGGAGATTTGTTCCAATTCTCATAAGACCTGTGGTATGAGCGAAGAGGAGAAAAAAAAGTTTATAGAACAGGGGAGACAACAAGGGCGTCAATTATTTCGTGCCAAAACCAAAGAACTGGCTGGAGATTAAAAATAGATTGTTTCCTGTCGTTGGATCACATTTAAACGAATGCTTACATTAGTAAAAATGTGGAATATCACTTTTTTCAAAATAATGGTATGTGTATAAGAAATAATAGAGAATGTTTTCATTACAATTTAGTTAAGTGTCATGATGATCGTTGAATTACATCATCATTTTCACATAAAAAAATCCCTCTGTGGTAGTAGTATTGGGTATAAATCTGGCTCCAGTGGGGTTGCGGTAGAACCATCATTGTCTATAACTGCATTCATAGAAATAAATGTAATGTAATAGTAAGATTTAACCAACTCCGATGACTTTATAGTTACAAAAATATGCCTACCCACCGCACTTACTCCCTGAGTAGTTCTGGAAATAACGCACAAGGCGTCAAGGTAAACAACCAAAAAAAAACCTCGCCTCATTCTCTTCAGTTCAGTAGAGCATCAGAGGCATGTCAACTAACGCTTCCATACCTGTATTGATTGTACAGTTCGCTGAGTACTTGAGAACAAAGAGACAAAGGTGCTTTCACACCTGGCACAGATCATGTCTGGCACATGAGGTGGAATAAAGTTTAACGTCACCTTTAAGATAAAATATCAACGCGCATGGACGTGTGTGTGGCATCTTGTACTTGTATGGTCTTAGGCCGGTTTTACAGTGTAGAAAGCTGTTTTCTTAGGCCAACAACATCGCTGGTGACTGTAGTCACGGTGGACTGATTCTTGGCTGGACAGCTATGGTACAAAGATGGTATGTCCTTGTATAAACTACAGGATAACATACGCATTTCCCTTTCAAACATACACGCTGTAAATGAATCTTTAATCGACAAATGTTCTGCAAAGGAACAAAAGGTACTCTTTATGGAGGAAATGAATAAACATTTTCATGTTTGTTTGGTGTCCAGACACTATGGAGATAGGATCAATGAAACAATGAGGCAATTAAATGTAGCAACGAACTTAGTTTCTGCTTTGTTATCATTATCTTGACATTTAAAAGAAAACACGAACGCACAATCTGGGCACTATCGCACTTGGGGTAATATGATATGTTGATGTGAGAATTATGCGTATGTGCATTATTTGTCAAAGCACCACAAGCACATCATAGTATTGACATGGAATTCAACACTATTCTCCTTTATAGCCATGTTTCTGATCTTTTGACAATCATGGACTAACGAATAATATGTGAAATGTCGAACATCCTCGAAACATATGTCATGCCACAGACCACTTTATATGTGTCACAGAACATATCACAGTGTGTGTGTCATAGTACCTATCACTATGTGCGTGGCAAAGGCCCTCATCAGCATGTGCGTGTGCGTGTGCGTGTGTGTGTGTGTGTGTGTGTGTGTGTGTGTGTGTGTGTGTGTGTGTGTGTGATAGTACTCATCACCACCTGACATGGTTTCTACTGTACCTATCATTGTGTGTGTTTTTCATAGTACCCATCAGTATTTCGATGTATTGTTGTACATCCCTTATTGTTTCCATGAATGCGGGTGTCACTCTTCTCACCAATATGTGTGTGTCATCGTTCTCAACAATGTGTGTATTATTGTACATATCCCTTATTGTTTCCATGAATGCGCGTGTCACTCTTCTCACCAATATGTGTGTGTCATCGTTCTCAACAATGTGTGTATTATTGTAGATATCCCTTTTTGTTCCCATCAATGCGGGTGTCACTCTTCTCATCAATATGTGTGTGTGTCATCGTTCTCAACAATGTGTGTATTATTGTACATATCCCTTATTGTTTCCATGAATGCGCGTGTCACTCTTCTCACCAATATGTGTGTGTCATCGTTCTCAACAATGTGTGTATTATTGTAGATATCCCTTTTTGTTCCCATCAATGCGGGTGTCACTCTTCTCATCAATATGTGTGTGTGTCATCGTTCTCAACAATGTGTGTATTATTCTACATATCCCTTATTGTTCCCATCAATGTGGGTGTCACTCTTCTCACCAATATGTGTGTGTCATCGTTCTCAACAATGTGTGTATTATTGTACATATCCCTTATTGTTTCCATGAATGCGCGTGTCACTCTTCTCACCAATATGTGTGTGTCATCGTTCTCAACAATGTGTGTATTATTGTAGATATCCCTTATTGTTTCCATGAATGCGCGTGTCACTCTTCTCACCAATATGTGTGTGTCATCGTTCTCAACAATGTGTGTATTATTGTACATATCCCTTATTGTTCCCATCAATGCGGATGTCACTCTTCTCACCAATATGTGTGTGTCATCGTTCTCAACAATGTGTGTATTATTGTAGATATCCCTTATTGTTTCCATGAATGCGCGTGTCACTCTTCTCACCAATATGTGTGTGTCATCGTTCTCAACAATGTGTGTATTATTGTACATATCCCTTATTGTTCCCATCAATGCGGATGTCACTCTTCTCACCAATATGTGTGTCATCGTTCTCAACAATGTGTGTATTATTGTACATATCCCTTATTGTTCCCATCAATGCGCGTGTCACTCTTCTCACCAATATGTGTGCGGCAACGTTCTCAACAATGTGTGTATTATTGTACATATCCTTCATTGTTCCCATCAATGGGGGTGTCACTCTTCTCATCAATATATGTGAGTTAACGCTAGCACACCATCAACAAAGTCACCAAACCTGACCACACGATTCATGTAAGAATATAGAACCAACTGATGACAAATCAATAGGTAAAATGTGTTGATGGGAGGTTTCATCATACTGTGAAGACGTGTGGTGCGACACTGACTCGCCATGTTAGAAGTGTTGTCTTGTCCATCACCCTGTGTGTATGTTTCATCATACTGTGAAGACGTATGCGATTCGCTGTGCAGAGTTGCGTCCTTTGGGCACGCAAGAAACCTTTGATTCGCGGTTCGAATCCCGGCCCGCCCGGATTATGTTTCTAGGTTTGTCAGAACCATACGTGGGTTTCACCGAAGTGGTAAACGTCTGAGAATGGCATCACGTCGGACTTTCCTCCCACATAAAGCTGACATGCCACGATATAACTGGAATACTGTTAAAGTGGCGTTAAAAACCCAACTCACTCAAGTACTCATCATACTGCGAAGAAGAGCGTAGCAACACTGACACGCCATGTTGGAAGTGTCATATCAAATGGCTTGATGTCTCTTCTCTTAATACTAGGCTCGGGTTAATCCAGTTTATTCAGAACCCACAAGTGTGTCTCCTAGCTTTCCACGTGATGTTAATAGTCAACATGTCTGACGTAATTTATCACCTGGGACAGTGAAACTGGAGAGTATGATATAATATTTATCATCTCTCAGATCTTTTCAGTTATGATATGATCAAGTCAACATTATCAATGTTTAATATGTTTTTCAAAATAAATGATCAATAAATGGTCAATAAATGTGACAAACATGAGGCACGCACTTTGACAAGAGTAACGTAAAAGAAGTACCGTAAGTCCCCATGGTCCCTAATATGGTAGCCTAACCTTGGTTGCTGGTGTTCTATTGCCCAAGTTTTATGTTTTTTGTCTATTGTCGACAGGTCTTTTATAAACTCTAAATGTATTGACTATTAAGGTACGAATTGTTCTCGTCACGATTTTCTGAAATATTGACGAATGACGTTAAATTGTAAATTGTAACATGACAGCAACTTCCCATCTAGAAGGTTTGAGAATAAATTAGACCATACATTTATTAGTGTATTTGGTGATGGATATGTAGCTTGCTACATTTACTGGGTGGCAGGGAGGTTTTAATCTTCGTGTATTTGGTTCAAAATAAACGAGTTAATAAAGATCCATTTAACGTGGGTTAGAAAAGTTCAGTGGAACCACGTGGCTTGTCGTGATAGGCGATAGCATGCAGGTTTATCTGGTGATGTTCTGTGTGCACAACAGAAGTGAAACAGAAGTTACAGATTGTGGTAAGTCGAAACTCTATCCCGCCGGAAACGATACAGTTGTCCTGCATGACCAACTTCACTCTCTAACTGGAAATAGTCACAAGGGAGATCCATACTTTAGAGAATCACAGTGACGGTTGTCCTGATTTGCTGTATTGACTTTTCCACCACACGGGATAAATATTAAAGCTTCGTATGTGCTCCTTTAGTGAGTTAGTCTTGAGGCCATTGAATTACTTAATGGATTTTGAGATAATGGGCAAAGTAAACTTTTAGTGTTTAATCAGTGCATGAGATTGTTAGTTGCTGCATCCTCAAGGGGGGCTGATGTTGCATCTTTTCTACCCTGTCAGGTTTAAGTACAAATCTGTGATAGTGTAGTTATATTTTCTGTTGGCGACTGGTATGTTATATTTCAAATTATAACTTAATTCTAGTCACGCTATCGCTGAAATACTTCCGATGTCCCAAGTAACCCCAACTCTGAAATCCTCAATACGAATAAGTGAGTGAGTATGGTAATGTCGCTTTTAGTAGTATTCCAGCAGTATGACGGCGGGAGAATGGACTTCACATTCTGACCCTGATGTTATCAAATTGTAATAATACTCAAGTAAACGCGAACGCAAGGTTGTTGACACCTGCTTTTGAAATTCTTGTGTCATGAGGGCACAGCGGAAACGAGACAGAACTACTTCATAACTGGACGATATCATGATGAACGTCTCAACGATTCACTCTCACCCAGATTCATGATTTATGCAAGAACTATTTCCTTTGAGAAATGCTATTCATTAAGTGCAAATAATTCGAACACCACAAACTTTATGTTAAATGTTCCACCAAACATTGCTGTTATGCTACAAGCGAAGAAAACATCAATCTTGGTCTTTTCACAGTAACCTTCTGTGACTTGTGTCTTCACTGAAGACGACGTGGCAGTAAGGTTTTGAAAACAAAAGACCTATGGCTTTGTTGAAAGTGCCGGCTTTGCTTCAATGATGGTGAGTGACAGTGCAGTTATTGTTCTTTTCAAATGGTCCACGGTAGAGTGTTTACATGTCATGTCAACCGATAAACAGTAACCACTAAGATTTTGTGCTATCCCGAAGTCACATTGACAGCTCAGCACACTCCAACAGACATCGCTTTCTGATAATAGGGTAGAACTACCGCATATGTAATCAATACTGAAACTTAGTAGTTGTGATGTTGTAATCATCAGGCACTCAGTGTGTTAGAGCTACAGTTGATCAGCGTCTTGCTTTCCCACAACTAGATCTCGAGAAGTACTGTTGCAGACTATGGTTATGTTCTTGCGGATCTTCGTTGTATTGCATCTTGGTCAATTGGTACTTACTAATACACTATGTATAAACGTAGATTTTACGAGAATACAACAAGTTTTCATGGCGCATCTTCGAAACACCACAGCCAACACTACTGCTGATTGTAGCGTCCAATGCTTGTCTGAACCTAACTGTGGCGCATTAACATTCACTGAAGTTGGTGGAACGTGTTCAATGCTCCGTGATGAGACTGGGTCATCTGCAAGCTGTGTTCAAGGACATGTGTACAAGTCAAGTATGTATAACATTCTACTTATTATTGTTATCCCCACACGGATCCGTCCGTATGTTCATCTGTGTAAGATGTCGTTTCTGTGTCAGATCTTGAAAACCGTACATTATACCTTCACCACACTTAGCACATAGATTAGTCTGGTGATGAACTGTAATGGCTTCGGAGTTTTGTAAAATGTATTTTACAACTTTTGATTGCAACAAATTTGACTTGGACTGAAAATGGGGCTTGTGCTCGTTTCCGGAGCAGATCTTGAAAATCGTAAATATTTCTTCAGCAAACGTATTCAAAACAAGCATTTACCATTGCGGGTGATGTCGATGACTTTGTCCTCTTCGTGTTATTATTTCTGTAAAATGTTTACGTTAGTCAGAATACGGACATGCCGGAAGCATACACTAACTGTTTATTTCTGCTTGTAGCTTAAAACCGAATTACATCAATATTGGACATTTCTGTCATTACTCTCATAATACTCCTTGTTATGTACAGTCCGCTGTGGTGTAGTTATACTGTCAAGTTTTTATAGATTGTAAGATATTATTGAACTCTAGTCACGATATTGCTGAAATTATCGATATTAACGGTCTTACGAGCCCCGACCTAGATATCATGAGTTTTCGCGAAATTCCAATGAGTTACTTTTATACATTTACACATGATGATCTGAAAGGGGCAATTTCTAAAGCTCTAAAGAATATGCCCGATTCTGTTCTTGAAGTTCATTCGCGAGATTTTGAATATGTGCTGGCTTTCTGGATTCGTTCCAAAGGCGTGGAGACCCCACTATTATACCTGTACCAACAACAGGTAAAGACACCTCACTACCTTACAAAAGATCCCACTAAAAATCAGTAGCAATGATGATCACTCGTCGTAAAAAAAGATTGAGTTATCTCTTGGGGACTTGACTTAGGTGTTATATCAGAGTTTACATTCCTGGGAGTTTATTTTAAACAGAGACTCACATGGTAAAGTCATATATTCAAACTTTGCAGCCATTGTAACTGTGTTATTAATCTATTGCAATGGGTGTCCAAAACGCAATGAGCTCATAGACCTACCATACTATTGCTACATAATGCACTTATCTTATCAAAACTTAACTATTGCTGCCAAGTCTTCATGTCAGCTTCTGAAAGGCATCACCTTAAACTTGATCGCATTCTTCTGGAGCTAAAAGGATTTGCACAAGAGCATTTGTAACAACTCCAGTCACAACGCTTTAAGTTGAATGCTCTGACACGCCCTTGTTCCTGTCACGTTAACAGATATCACATGAGTACTTTCTGAAGATAAGGCTATGAGCAGTTATAATTCAGTTACTGATACAGTTAATGTGTCGAGTTTGTCATGTGTGGCCAGATTCCGTTTGGCTTGATAATACAGAAATTGGCAGCACAAAAGGAGCTGGTCACATGAATGCAGTGGATCATTCCATGCCTTCTAAAGCTGCTCCTTGGCTACTCCTTAAGCCAGGATCGTGTCATGAACTCTATTCCATTGTTAAGAATGATATGAGTCTAAACATAGTGAGAGCATTTTCTGAGGATTTTGTACAAGAACACTGTGCAGATTTTACACACATTTATACTGTCGCCTCCAATGAGTCTTCGATAGTTCGTACTGCTGGGGCTTTCTGGGTCCCTGTTTATGCTATCTCAGACGTGTATTTCCAAATTTGCAACATAACATATAGTAATTCTACAAGCATAGACACTAGTGGCTAAATATGACGATGAAGCAATCATTTCTACTGATTCATTGGCAGCCATTAAGGCTCTTGAGTCTGGAGTGTATGAGTCCAGAAATGACATTGTGAAACAACACATTTCCTTAATACTAAATATATCCCAAGTGATATTGTATGGGTTCCAGCTCATGTCGGTTCGCAGGGTGATGAAATAGCAGATATTGTTGCAAGGTCGGAATTACTAAAGTATGGGGTTGATAATTCTGAATTCAGGCCATGCCAAGGAGATTTCAAATATACCATTGCGAAATCGGTCTTCATAAAATGGCATCTTTTGAGGGGTGTTGGTTCTGCTGGACGACATTTGCACAGATTACGCTCATCTGTTACACACAGTTTTCCCCGTTGTAAAAGACGTGATTAAGTCGAGTACACTTCGTCTTAGTCACTGTGCATTAAATGCCTACACAAGTGTTGGCCTGACACACAGTTGCACATTACCTGTAAGAACGTCCTCGTTATGACAACATAAGACATTCTACAATATGTGACTGCATCAGGCAAGTATGAGACAATTAAAAGATATGTTGTTTCGTGGAATAAAAACCAAAAAATTATGTAGTCACTGTGCATTAAATGCCTACACAAGTGTTGGCCTGACGCACAGTTGCACACTACCTGTAAGAACGTCCTCGTTATGACAACATAAGAAATTCTACAATATGTGACTGCATCAGGCAAGTATGAGACAATTAAAAGATATGTTGTTTCGTGGAATAAAAACCAAAACATTATGTATCACATTCAAATCGCTTTAACATTTCTCTTTCTGTTTTCTGCTGTTTTATTGAGAGAGCGTCATCTATTTTCTAAACTAAATTGTGTTTGGTTGATGTTTTAATCCATTTCATAAAGCAGAGGATCCTGTTATTACTTTGGGATAATCGTGTACAATGTCATACATTTTTAATGCGGGTAAATTAATTCTCTTTGGTGCATTACATTTACTTGTATTCATTGTTGTAAAACATCATTTGATGTGTTGGGCGCAAATCGGCCTCAGGATATACCACTAGCATCACCACCAATACTACATATGGCGTCTTTGATGCATGTATGGCATGTGTCTTTGATGCATGTCATCATGTATATTTGATGTATGTAAGCATGTGTCTTTGATGCATGTAATCATGTGTCTTTGATGCATGTTCATCATGTGTCTTTGATGCTTGTAATCATGTGTCTTTGATGCATGTAATCAAGTATCTTTGAGGCATGTATGCCATGTGTCTTTGATGCTTGTAATCATGTGTCTTTGAGGCATTTTCGTCATGTGTCTTTGATGCATGTAATCATGTGTCTTTGATGCATGTTCGTCATGTGTCTTTGATGCATGTAATCAAGTGTCTTTGAGGCATTACGTCATGTGCCTTTGATGCATGTAATCATGTATCTTTGAGGCATGTATGCCATGTGTCTTTGATGCTTGTAATCATGTGTCTTTGAGGCATTTTCGTCATGTGTCTTTGATGCATGTATTCACGTGTCTTTTATGGATGTACGTCATGTATCTTTGATGCATGAATGCCATGTGTCTCTCATGCATGTATGTCATGTGTCTTTCATGCATGTATCTAATGTGTCTTTCTTGCATGTGTCATAGCGACTGATTTATGACTACCATTGTCTGCAGTACATTTGACTTCAAGGGCAATTTACCCTGTAGCCATGTCTCCATAACTTAATTGTCATTACGTTTTAGGCGCTAATCCCCATTGGTAATCCTCACCAACATTCCATTGTATATTGACTGTCAGTCAGCCTGGACTACCATATCACTTCCCTTTAACTACTGTTTTTATAGTATGGCATTTATTGCCCTAATTGATCATCCCATGAACTGTGTTTGTTAATCACGCCCATATGTCCAAAGCAACGTCGTTGTCTCTTTGTCTGTCCATTGTTGTTCATTACTATATATGTGCTACCATTACACAGTTACGGGAGTGTTAGTCAGGCTTGGTATTCCGAGTGCTGGCATAGGGACGACCTCGAGCAGGATATGCTGCTCGTAGGAAACGCTCTGAGGTGAGCTGGAGCTCCGCTCACCTCTTGTACGCCTGAGCTGGAAAGTCTGCTCATTGCTGTGTTTGTGTTGTCAGAGCAGGTATTCCGCTCATTGTGCAATTATTGTTTATTGTTTACATGTTGTGCATAAAGCGTTCCGGGACAGTGATGTCGATTTTGTCCTTTTTTCCCCCAAGAGCTAATTCCCCGTACACATGCACGTTGACAACTGGTGTTAGAATCCGGCTGGAGTAACTTTTGAGCTTACTCCCGATCCCGTAACCTCTCTGTATGCCTACCACCCTGAAGAACAATCATCAACTCGAGCCATGAAGAAACAAGATTGAAGAAAACAACAGGAATCTCTCCGAATCTCTCAAGATTTCGTTCATACACAGGACCAAGGAAGTATAAACGCCTATCCCGCAGTGATCCTGACCACAGCCATCATGATGCAGATCATACAGAAACCGCCTCACGGGCACCTACAAGATGGACACTGTGTACAAGATATCTCATTGGGACTTACTAATTTGTGTTTACTTACATGGACTCAATCCAGGATATATGATGTGTGACTGTTGATAAGTGCAACCAGGTATGTTTAATCAAAGCCAGTATATTAATGCCAAAATGTGTATCCAAAATTAATTTTTATATGTGCAATATACTCAAATTCCATGTTTAGTCACGCTAGATCTTTGAAGTTATTGTGTAGGGAATCTTGGAAATGTCTCTAGGCCACGCCAGACATATAGATACAGCTAGGGCCCAGACAAACCTAAGCTGTAGGGTTATCGAGTCACACCTGAAAGTTAGACTCGTAATTTCAAAAATCTAAACGACCAAATTTGTCATTCGTTACAAGTTTTCAATGTGCACAGTTTGGTACAAAATTGAAAGTATTGTCTTGGACTTTGAAATCAGATTAGGGATTTTCTTGGGTTATCCACCCACACACATGTATATTGTATGTCAGTATTAAGTAATTAACAGCACAGCGGTATTCAGCATTTCAGAATTTTGATGTCGGAATTAAGGATTATTATTTTCCTTGGGCATAGCACCCATAACATATGGGCAAGCTCCGTTAAAGACATGGGAAGAGCACCCATTGTACTTAAAAGGGCAAACGTACCCACAAGTAACGTTTGAGTCGCGCGGTAAAGTTAGACTCCTGGTTTCAAATTTCTTTATGTGAAATATTTGCTGAGATGTTTAATTTGTACTTTTTATGACATTACTCATTATCATTATTCAGTACTGAGTCGCACCGCCAAACCAGACTCCTGAATTCAAAGAACCTCAATAATATATTTATTGAATCTGTCCAAAGCGTTAATTAACTCGTAGTGAATTTGCACATTACAAAGATCACTTTCAAACTGGCACTTAATCAAATTGGCTAGATGACCACTTTCATACCGTCATTGCATAGGTATATTTGTTGCACAAGAATTTCAACGATATCATGAATTCATCTAACTGATTTTGTTCACATTTTGCACTATTGTTTCCGTTGGTGAAAAAGTTCACACATATCAATTTGGACTTGTCAAAGCTTGGGGTCCAAGCTTCACGGAACGGAGGGAAGTTGTCATAGCGACTGATTTATGACTACCATTGTCTGCAGTACATTTGACTTCAAGGGCAATTTACCCTGTAGCCATGTCTCCATAACTTAATTGTCATTACGTTTTAGGCGCTAATCCCCGTTGGTAATCCTCACCAACATTCCATTATATATTGACTGTCAGTCAGCCTGGACTACCATATCACTTCCCTTTAACTACTGTTTTTATAGTATGGCATTTATTGCCCTAATTGATCATCCCATGAACTGTGTTTGTTAATCACGCCCATATGTCCAAAGCAACGTCGTTGTCTCTTTGTCTGTCCATTGTTGTTCATTACTATATATGTGCTACCATTACACAGTTACGGGGGTGTTAGTCAGGCTTGGTATTCCGAGTGCTGGCATAGGGACGACCTCGAGCAGGATATGCTGCTCGTAGGAAACGCCCTGAGGTGAGCTGGAGCTCCGCTCACCTCTTGTACGCCTGAGCTGGAAAGTCTGCTCATTGCTGTGTTTGTGTTGTCAGAGCAGGTATTCCGCTCATTGTGCAATTATTGTTTATTGTTTACATGTTGTGCATAAAGCGTTCCGGGACAGTGATGTCGATTTTGTCCTTTATTCCCCCAAGAGCTAATTCCCCGTACACATGCACGTTGACACATGTATGTCATGTGTCTTTGGTGTATGTATGAATGTGTCTATTCGCGTCATATTTGTTGGAGTATAAAACTCCTGTGTCCCTGGTGTTTGCAACTTGGATATCCGTTGCAATGTGACACCGCACCTGTTGACGCTCCATGGTGGGTGGGGAGTGGGAGTTCTGAACTACTTTCTGTCATCATGTCTCTCCCACAACTTGGTTCAAATAGAAAAAAGAGAAGACTAGTAATTGAAAATCAACGGACAGTGTATCTCAAAACATAGATTCGTGGGCTAGCATTCTAGTGATTAGGCCTAAAGATCAACTTCCCATTCAACTCAACCCTTTTGCAATTTCAAAAGCTGTTTCTGGGATTTGTGGCGATGTTAAGAATGTCACTCGTCTCCGTGGTGGTTCCATCATGTTGGAATGTTTGCGGAGACAGCAATCTCTTAATCTTTTATCGATTCATACATTTGCAAATGTCGAAGTTGCTGTGTCCGCATTATTCGAGACATGGCTCGTTGCCTTTCTGACATGTCAGAAGATGAATTCACTGCAGCGTTGGAAGATCAGGCTGTCACGGCTGTTAAACACTTTACCGTCAGGAAAGAGAGTGGCATTGAAAACACAAATACATATCTGCTGAATCTATTGCACACTCATCTATTCCCCAATCTATTAAAGCAGGTTATAACAACATCGGAGTGGAGGTGTATGTCCCTAAATCCACTCCGATGTTTCACTCGTCAACACTTTGGTCATTGTTCCAAATCATGTCGTTACTCAGTGGTTTGTTATCGCTGTGGTGGCGATCATGATGGCACCAGTTGTACAAACGAAATCAACTGTGCTAACTGTGGCAATGACCGTGTCGCCTCATCCAAGTCCTGCCCTGTGTGGCAGACAGAATCTAAAATAATCAAAATTAAATGCGAACAAAACATTTCCTACAATGATTCAAAACAACTTGTAAAAACTCCCTCAATGTTAAATTATTCTGCAGCTGTTTCCCGCCCTATCTCTACTTCCACTAGTCATTGTCAGACTGATTTGTCATGGGTAAGGTCTGATCTCGAATAAGGGAAAGAAAAAACAAGCTGTCAGGGTACCTTCTCCACCAGAGGTACCGGTTTGCAACTCCTTTGAACTTCTGGACATGGAGGTAACTCCGTCTTCAGAGACCGGAAGGAGTTCTTCTTCCTCAAGTCCGCGTGGGAGATCACCAATTGAGCTACCATGACTCACTCATCGAATTTAATTCAACTGAAATATAGAGGACTGAGGCATAATTATAATGATTTACAAGTCTTAATCCAGGATTTTAAACCATCTGCAATTTGTTTACAAGAAACATACTATACTTAACAACAAAAGTTCCTGTGACATTAAATAAGATTTAATGCAAAGTTATGTTTTTTACTAAATCTGAAACAATTTCGGTTTGCAACAATTAAAAGACTCCTGTAAGTGTTCAAATGGTTTAATTTGCCATTCTGACTTCAGAAAATGCCTCATTTCATCAAAAACATGAACATGCCAAAATGTCAATTTACAAATCAATAGCGTGTGTGTCCACCTCTGGTTGCGATGCAAGCAACACATCTCCTGGAATGGACCAGGCGTCGCACAAAGTCCTGTGGGATATCTGTCCATATCTGCTGGAGCATGCTTCGAAGTGCCTGGAGTGTCTGTGGAGCGAGCCGGCCAGGAGATGACATTCACGTTGTTTTGTTGAGGAGATTCCTGAACAAGTCGAGCAATATGAGGCCGGGCGTTATCATGTTGAAAGGTAATGCCTGGGCCATGACGACGCAAAAACGGTAGAACAAACAGGGCCGATGATCTCGTCGCGGTAGCGCTGTCCATTGAGATTTCCCTCTACAACTATCAAACGGGTCCTCTGTCTTGCTGCAATCCCACCCCATACCATAACGCTGTCTTCCCCGAACCGATTATCTTCCATGATACAATGATTGACGTAACGTTCACTTCGACGTCGGTACACTCGAATCCGTCCATCGTTGTGGCTGAGGTGAAAACGAGACTCGTCAGTGAATAGAACTTGTCCCCACTGCATGGCCGTCGAGCGTAGACGCTGTTAGCACAACTGTAGACGTGCTTGACGGTGGTTTCCAGTCAAAATGGGACGCCTGGAGGGTCTTCTGGCGACAATCCCTGCACATCTGAGGCGGCGACGTACGGTTTGTGAAGATATTCGTCGAAGGCCAGGAATGCTTCTTGCAGTCACTGTTGCTGGCTGGAATCGATTTCGTAGGTGTGTTGTTCGAATCCAGTTGTCTTGTCGATTGTTGGTTATGCGTAACCTACCACTCTGAGGGTGGTCTCTGACTGCATTCGTCTGTTGCCAACGTTGCCATAAACACCAAATGGTGTTTCTGTTGACGTTAAATTGTCTTGCAACATCACGTTGACTCGATCCTGCTTCAAGTATACCAATGGCTTGCAGACGCTCATTTTCGGACAGGCGTGTCATTTCGTAATGTTGAATACTAGCGTAATTTTTTTTTCTGAGTGGTTAACGCACATGTATTAATACCCATTCTTGCGTAGTGAAATGCATCGGGCCTGCATAAAGGTAAACTTTTGCATTGAATGCATGCTTTTCTGTAGCAGTTGCGTTTTCGTGACTTGATTCCATACATGTACTACAATATTGAAAACCAAACTTTATTTGTTTGAAAAAAACACTAAAACATTGGTGTCACAGGAACTTTTGTTGTGGAGTATATAAAGACACTGACACATTTCATATTATACCTCCTACAATGTCTTTTCACCTAGGTGCTAAATCCTCTGGAGCTTCCTCAATTTTAATGAAACACAACGTCATCTTACTACTCCCATTGTCTTTACGCTGTGCTCGCTTTATATTCCACCATCTTCTTCTCTCCGACAGTCTGAACTTCAAGCTCTCTATGATCAACTCCTCAAGCCCTGTTTTATTATGGGCGATTTTAATGGACACATTCCATTTTGTTTAGACTAATAACAAGGGGAAACTTTTGGAAGATTTCATTTCTAACAATGACTTGTGTATCCATAATGATGGTTCAACAACATGGTACAAGTACCTACTCTGCTCTTGATCTATCAGTAACAAATTCTGATTTAATAAACGAGTTTGAATGGTCCGTCCACGAAGACCTCTGTGGCAGTGATCATCTCCCATTTTTAAATCCCGTCTAACCTTCAGATGTTCCTCCTTCAACAAGATGGAACTTTACTAAGACTAACTGGCCATTGTTTGAAATACTTGAAGCCAATAAATTAAAACCTTATCAGTTTCTTGATGCTACTGACCCTGCACAATTATTTTCTGTTGAATTAAACAAAATCGTCCTCTACAAATCAAAACATCCGTAAACCATGGTTTAACGATGATTGCAAGCAAGAAAAAGCTGAACACAACTTACGTCGCCATCCCAGGGAACATAATTTGAATAAATTTAAAACTTTAAAAGCTAAAGCCAGGCGTACTTTTAAACAAAATAAACACCAATCTTGGCAAAATTATGTTTCCAAAATAAATTCACGTACGCCCATGTCTAATGTATGGAACATGATACAGAAAATTAAAGGTAAAGTCTAGCATCCACCATCTTAAGAATGGGGATGAACTATTTACTAATAAATCGGATATTGCAAATAAACTCGGTGAAACGTTAGCAAAACAATCGCTTTCCTCAAATTATGTCCCCCAATTCCAACAATTTAAAAAACAACAAGAAAAGAAAACTATTAATTTCAAATAAGATAATGGTGAAGACTATAATGAAATATTTTCGATCCATGAACTTCATACTGCTCTTGGACAAGCGCATGATACTGCTGCAGGAGCTGATAATGTACACTATCAACTCCTGAAGCACTTACTTATATGGACATCAGGTAAGTTTTCTTCTTCTTGGCATGATGCAATAGTTGTACCCATACCAAAACCTGGAAGAGATCATAGTGATCCCTCAAATTATAGACCCATTTCACTGACCAGTTGCGTTTGCAAAACCATGGAACGCATTGTCAACAATATATTAACATGGTACTTGGAATCAAATAATTAAATTACAAATATTCAGTGTGACTTTCGAAAGAATCGAAGTACTGTTGACGATTTAGTTCGTCTAGAATCATTTGTGAAAAATGCTATAATAAATAACAAGCATGCAGAGTCTATCTTTTTCGATTTAGAGAGATTTACATGATTTTGGATTGAGAGGCCATTTGCCTCAATTTATATCCAAATTTTTAACTGACAGATAATTTCAGGTCCGCGTGGGCTCTACCCTCTCTTGTCATTATCATCAGGATCAGGGTATCCCACAAGGCAGTATTTTGTCTGTCACTTTGTTTAGTATAAAAATAAGTAGTCTTTCAGAGGTTTTAAGTGATTCAGTAGATGGATCACTTTTCGTTGATGACTTTAATGTTTCTTGTCGTGGAAAAAAATATGCATACAATAGAGAGGCAGTTACAAATCTGTCTCAATAAAATTCATAAATGGTCCCTTGAAAATGGGTTTAAATTTTCAAAATCAAAAACTAACTGTATACATTTCTGCAGAAAATATAAACCGCATAAGGACCCTGAAATCTTTTTAAACGGTACCCCTATCAAAGTTGTAAAGGAGGCCAAGTTCTTGGGCCTTATTTTCGATAGCCATTTAACTTCCCTTCTTCATATTAAATACCTTAAAGCTAAATGCCTGAAGGCCCTTGATTTATTGAAAGTAGTTTCTAATTCGAAGTGGGGAGGGGACCAAACAATCCTCTTACACGTATACAGGTGACCGATTCGTTCAAAACGCGATTACGGCTCCATCGTGCATGGTGGAGCATTCAAAAGTAATTTAGAAACACAAGATACTATCCATCATCAGGGCCTGAGGCTTTGCCTTGGAGCCTTTAGAACTTCTCCCATTCACTGTCCCCATGTAGAAGCGGATGAACCTTCTCTTCAACAACGCCATCTGAAATTATACTTACAATACATCTCTAATTTATATTCTAATCAGTCTGATCCAGCTTTTAATTGCGTCTTTAATCCTCTTTACCGAGATATTTACAATAAAAAATCATCTCTTGTTCCACTACTTGGAATCAGAATTCAGTCTGCCATGTCTGCTTCTAATATTAAACTGCAAGATATAGCTCCATCTCAACTGTTTTCATCACCTCCTTGGCAAATGGTAAGGCCAGAGGTAGACCTCACATTAACCAAGAAATCAGATACAAATCAACTAATTTACAAACAAGAATACAATCAATTAAGAAACAATTATGACACTTATAAATCTATATTTACTGATGGATCCAAGGATGGTGGTGCTGTTGCTAATGCCACTGTCATTGGATCTAGAACAACATCTTCATGATTACCTGATAACAGTTCTATCTTTACAGCTCAGCAGAAGCGAACGCAACTTTTACTGCACTAAAATATCTTAAGAAACAACCTAAACATAAACAATTCATTATTTTTTCTGATTCTCGTTCATGCCTTCAGGTGATTGAAAATATGTCTTGCAAACATCTACTTTAAATCCAAATTATCGAATTAATTAAGGATCTTGCTACTGGCCAATATGACATCATCTTTTGTTGGTACCATTGGTAACACAATGGCTGCTGCTGCTGCAAAAGCAGCACTCAACAAATCTGTGACACCACTTCTTATCCCGTACACTGATTATAAACCTATAATTAGATCTTACATCCGTGATCTGATGCAAAAGAAGTGGGACACCCAAGTAGGTATCAATAAATTACATGAAATTAAACCAAATATCGGTTACACCTACATAGGCTGTCAGTCCAGATTTGAAGAGGTCATTATGCGACGATGTCGTATTGGCCACAGCAGATATACAAATGAATACTTATTGAAAGGTGAGGATCCTCCGTTTTGTGTCCCTTGTGATGAAAGAATCACGGTCAAGCATGTCCTGTTTGACTGCATTGATTTTTCCATCACAAGGGATAAATATTTCTGTGTCAAAACAGTCAAGGACCTTTTTAATGATGTTAATTCTCATTTAATATTGTGCTTTTTAAAAGAAATAGAACTTATTCATAAATTTTGATGCGCTTAACATATTATTTTATAAATTGGTGGTGCTAATTTATAACTGAGATTGTTAGTGTCTGTACCCTTGAGGGGGTTTGAAGTAGTGTAAAATTATTGTCCCCCCCCCCAAGAGTGTGTGTAAGTCCCACATCATTCGAAGTATTTTATGCATGCCAGAATTTTAAGACGTAGTATTTTTGTCATTTTAATCGTAGGCTTAACTGGTGAACTATCGCCAGTGACTGAAGGGATGATATAAATCCTGCCGGGGTCTATGCAGGAAGCACAGGCACTGTAAGTCCCCCTGGTCCCTGGTATGGTGATCTCCCTTCAGTTACTGACGATCTCTAGCCCATTTTTATATTGTGTTGTTAATCCTTTCTGCTTTTAAATGTTCCTCAGCTAGTTTTAAATATACTGTGATATATTGTGATATTCTAGTTATTTTACTGTCCTTCGATGACAGGTTTTTATCAAGTCTACATATATGTGTTATTAATGCATTACTTCTCGTCACGATATTGCCGATGTGACGTTAAATATTAACTCACTCACTCTTTCATGCATGTATGTCATGTGTCTTTCCTGTATGTAAGTTATGTCTCTTTCATGCACGTACGTCACATGTCTTTCATGCATGTATATGATGTCTCTTTCTTGCATGTATATGATGGGTCTTCCATGCATGTATTACATGGGTCTTTCAAGCAGGTATGTCCTCTCTTTCATGCATGTATGTGATGTCTCTTTCAAGCATGTGTGCCATGTCTCTTTCATGCATGTATGTCATGTCTCTTTCATGCATGTATGTGATGTGTCTTTCACGCATGTATGTTATGTTTCGTGTATGTGTGTAGGTGTGTCTTTCATGCATGAAGGTATGTGTCCATCATGCAGGAAGGTACGTCTCTTTCTTGCATGTATGTCATGTGTCTTTCATGCATGTATATCATGTTTCTTTCAAGTGTGTCTGCCGTATGTCTTTCAAGCATGTGTGTCATGTCTCTTTCAAGCATGTGTGTCATGTCTCGTTCAAGCATGTATGGCATGGGTCTTTCATGCATGCTCGTCATGTCTCGTTCATACATGTATGTTATGTCTCTCTCATGTATGTATAACATGGGTCTTTCAAGCATGTATACCATGCCTTTCAAGCATATGTGTCATGTCTCTTTCACGCATGCATGACATGTGTCTTTCATGCATGTATGTCATGGGTCTTTCAAGCATGTATGTCATGTCTCTCTCATGTATGTATAACATGGATCTTTCAAGCATGTATGCCATGCCTTTCAAGCATGCATGACATGTGTCTTTCATGCATGTATGTGATGTCTCTTTCAAGCATGTATGTCATGTTTCTTTCACGCATGTATGTGATGTGTCTTTCATGCATATATGTTATGAGTTTTTCATGCATGTATGTGATGTGTCTTTCTGTATATATGTCATGTGTCTTTCATGCATGTTTGTCATGAGTCTTTCAAGCATGCATGTCATGTTTCTTTCATGCATGCTCGTCATGTCTCGTTCATACATGTATGTTATGTCTCTCTCATGTATGTATAACATGGGTCTTTCATGCATGTTTGTCATGTCTCGTTCATACATGTATGTTATGTCTCTCTCATGTATGTATAACATGGGTCTTTCAAGCATGTATGCCATGCATTTCAAGCATGTGTGTCATGTCTCTTTCATGCATGTTTGTCATGTCTCGTTCATACATGTATGTTATGTCTCTCTCATGTATGTATAACATGGGTCTTTCAAGCATGTATGCCATGCCTTTCAAGCATGCATGACATGTGTCTTTCATGCATGTATGTGATGTCTCTTTCAAGCATGTATGTCATGTTTCTTTCACGCATGTATGTCTTGTGTCTTTCATGCATATTTGTTATGAGTTTTTCATGCATGTATGTGATGTGTCTTTCTGTATATATGTCATATGTTTTTCACGCATGCATGTCATGTTTCTTTCATCCATGCTCGTCATGTCTCGTTCAAACATGTATGTTATGTCTCTCTCATGTATGTATAACATGGATCTTTCAAGCATGTTTGCCATGCCTTTCATGCATGCATGACATGTCTCTTTCATGCATGTATGTGATGTCTCTTTCAAGCATGTATGTCATGTTTCTTTCACGCATGTATGTGATGTGTCTTTCATGCATATATGTTATGAGTTTTTCATGCATGTATGTGATGTGTCTTTCTGTATATATGTCATGTGTCTTTTATGCATGTTTGTCATGGGTCTTTCAAGCATGTATGTCATGTCTCTCTCATGTATGTATGTTATGTCTCTCTCATGTATGTATAACATGGGTCTGTCAAGCATGTATGCCATGCCTTTCAATCATGTGTGTCATGTCTCTTTCACGCATGCATGACATGTGTCTTTCATGCATGTATGTCATGGGTCTTTCAAGCATGTATGTCATGCCATGTGTATATTGGCTGTGGAAACCAGTGTTGATAATACATATATATATACAGATGCTAGTACAATGCAACATGACAAAATCGTTCGACTTGTTCCGGGTCCCCACTACGGCCGTGTTGAGATTAGGTACCAGTCTACATGGGGAACAGTGTGTGACGACTATTTTACTGATGTAGATGCCAGAGTCGTCTGTAGAGAACTTGGATTGCCCTCGTGAGTATATTAGGACACCCAGCATTGTAATTTATCATAATCTGCTTAATAATGTTATCAAACATGCAAAACATGTATGTATTGCTCCATCACTTGGACAGGCATTTTGTTAACATTTGAACATTCTGTTCAGGAGGAACAATAGTGACTAAATATTGATATTTGTAAAACTGACATAATGAACTATAACTGTTTTTACATATTCCCTTCGAGCAGAGATGGACACAGGTTACTTTGGTATTATACTTAAACTTACTTATTTAGTGTGGGGAAATTTCCTGTTTACAAACGATTATACCAGAATTGTTGGCAATATATTGATAACTTATGCGTAGAGATAGGTTTATTCCTTATTTGTGTGAAATAAACTAGTCTTTGGGCGAGAAATAATTTCATGAAAAATAATTAAACATATATCACACTGTAACAACGGTGGCAATAATTATCTTCATTCTGTGACATAACATTACCTGTGATATATTTTAACATTAGTCACTAAATGTCAAGTGGGCGGATCGGTCACAAACATACTTATTGATATAGAAAGTAATTATTCCAAGAATGGTTGTTCATGTATACAGTTTTGTGTGAGGTTTTGTATCAGTCATGATCAACTACGCGCAGAAATATGTATAAAATGTGTTGACGTCTTGAGTCGGGATGTTTTACACGTTTTTGCATGAGAGAGGAAGGTTTGATTTTCTCAATACGATTCATGGCAAGATTTAAGCATGCTGAAAGTGCGTGTAAAACGGCTCGTCATCATTTATAAAGAAATTGTTTAATGCGATCATTAATTACGATCATTATCATTTTAACAACGTTCGTAAACATATTTGCAGAGACAACGCAATACAGAAGGCTTCTGCTTACTATGGTCAAGGAAGTGGCCCAATACAACTGGATGATGTAAATTGTGCTGGGAACGAGGCATTTCTGAACCAGTGTTGTCACCTACAATGGGGCACTCACAACTGTGGTCACAGCGAAGACGTCAGCGTCATCTGTCAGTAACTGCCTGGATACATCACCAGCATGGTACAGAAACAAGTGATGCCCTACGTCGCATAACATGTCTATATGATTGCAGTAATTAGAACCAGAGGCATGGCTGGCCTAATGATCTCATGCGACAGTCTCTACATAGATATGGGTTCTTCAGTTATATAAATTATGGGGCAGTGGGGTAGCCAAGTGGTTAAAGCGTTTGTTCGTCACGCCGAAGACCCGGGTTCGATTCCCCATATGGGTACAATGGGTGAAGCCCATTTCTGTTGTTCCCCGCCGTTATATTGCTGGAATATTGCTAAAGGCGGCGTAAAACAATACTCACTCACACTCACTGATAATGCACTGATCGTGGGTTCGAATATTAGTCTGTTTCTCATTATGAACCTTGATTTGTCAGCACCATTGCGCCTGGGTTTCACTAACTGGGTTTTCATCTAACTTTGGAACTAAATCGATGTGAAATAACTTTCAAAGCGACGTCAGTACTCCATCAACACACCAACCAATGTCTTCATTTCCCTCTTCAAGGCAGGCTGACAATTATTCTAACCAGAATCAATCAGTTTCGGTGCAGACTGTGTTGGAAATGTGAAACATCTTTATTCATTTAAACGTCCTTAAAAGTGCACAACAATATGTACCACCATGTAGACAGACGGTTTTTTTTCCATGCACAGTATGCAGTGCCTTTAGATCATTCATATTTTCTTATTAAGCATCAATCATTACTGAGTACCACAAACCCGAACAAAAACACTAAAATCTGACGGTCGCGTGAGCTAAATAGTTAAAAGATTTCACATTGTCAACCAGGATCATACAGTGTCAGGGCTGGCACAACTGTTGTGTTTCCTCATCGACTGCAAAGGACACTCCACATAGCGGACACTGTCAGGGAGCCGGGCCCATTCAGACTGGACAAACGCCAGAACAGACTTGTGATGATGCACGGACGCCATTGGTTTTCAGTTACATATTGTGAAACATTGACAGACCTGTGAGACTTTTACACAAGAACGTTATGTTGATCCTTAGGAGCGATAGTTGAACTTCGTCAACGTTTCCTACACGGAGGAGACAGTGATGTCTCGTCAACATCGGCTACAGCGTGGCGTACACTTACAGTGACACCTGAAGTTTTAGTGAATTGTGGTGCAGCTTCATCACCAAATAGATTGACATGTGCACCTTCTTTGTGGACTGAACAATTATCTCAATTTGTAAATAAGCGTTGTGGTTATATTATAAAGAGAAACACAGCATAATTTCTCAAATTAACGTAAGTTACAATATTGAGTACTTCCAATTCAGGAAGAAAATATTATGAACATTCAATAGCTGTTATCAGTTATCGTAAGTATAGTTTTGAGTTTTTTCAACTACATCCAAGACCAGATCGAGAAGAGCCGGGGTAGATTATCCGGTCTTCAGCAATCCATGCTTACCGTAAACGTCGACTATGCTTGTCGTAGGAGGCGACTAACGGAATCGGGTGGTCAGGCTGGCTGACTTGGTTGATGCATGGCCTCGATTCCACTTGCGTGGATCGATGCTCATGATATTAATCACTGGATTGTCTGGTCCAGACTCGATTATTTACAGACCGCCGTCATATAGCTGGAATAATGAGTGTGGCGTTAAACAACAAACCAACCAATAACCAACCAACTAAATCCAATAGATGTTAGTGTCAAATATTCTGTTGACAAGTACACCCTGTTTTTTAGTTATATATATCTGGTCTAGTCTATCCTAGTCTAGTCTATTCTGAGCCTCGGGCAGCTCTTGTTCATAGGCAGGGGTGTTATCAGTTAAAAATGCCTTGAAGAAAGTTACAGGCAGAGGAACCACCTCCCTATTATGGGGACCAGTGACAATTGCGTGGATCGATGATCATGACATGTCTGGTCCAGATTCGATTTTTTACAGACCGCCGTCATATAGCTGGAATATTGCTGAGTGCGGCGTTAAACAACCAACCAGCCAACAACCAACCAGCTAAATCCAACAGCTGTCAGTGTCAAATATTCTGTTGACAACTACAACCTGTTTTGCTTCGTATGTACATGTAAGTTATATATGTTGTTTGTACACATCCCACCCTAGTCTAGTCTTTCCTGAGCCTTGGGCAGGAGATGTTATCAGTTAAAGATGCCTTTACAGGCAGAGGTAACCACCTCCGTTTTGTAGGGACCAGTGACACTTGAACGTTTTAGTGGCGGTGTTCTTTTTCATGGCCAAGTGGATTGACATATGTCCCTTCTTCATTACCATTGTGGACTTGTGCGGGCACATGTGCTTTGTGGTATATTTCTCAATTTATCAGTGATCGTAAGTATAGTTTTGTGTTCTTTCAACTCAGAAAGAATACAATTAAAATTCAATAGCTGTTAGGGTCAAATATTCTGTTGACCAGTAGACCCTGTTTTGCTTCATGCATATGTGTTTTGTTTGTACACATCCCACACTGAGTCTAGTCTTTTCCGATCAGAAAGTGACAACACAATGCAAGACAGTGCATAATTCAGTGATGGCATTAAGGAAAACAAATGGTGGACTGTTTCAGGTGTGTTTACAAAAAGTCGATTGTAAACTCACAATCCAGAAAATGTTAGTTTTCAATTGTATCGATTTGAGAGTAATGGTAATTCGAGTACAGTATGGCTAAAATGATAAATAAGGAACGATACAAAACGAGTAAGTGATGACAGAATGAGGGAGTGTGGTTCCAGTGTTCCGAGTTCCAGTCTGGTCGAAATCTGTATGTTGCAGATGTCATCTTAATAAAGGATGTGAAAAGGCTCTTCTTGACTTGTTTCTCTGAACGCGAAACGACTTAGTTGAGTGGTAAGTCCTTAGACTGAGAGGCGTTCCGCAAGGACAATCACCTCTAGGTCTGTAACACCGTATGACTTAGTCATGAACCTACATTGTTTCAAAAAGAGCAACATTTCATTCATAAATACGCGCCTAAGTTAAATGTCAAGGCGTAAGTTATTTGTCCATTGTCACCTTGGTATTGTAACGTCATAGTTCTCCTAAATGTTATGACGTCACTTTACTATATGTTACTACTTCATGTCCGTTATTCAGTTATGGCCTGATGAGACTCGTACGTGGTACGAGTTGAAAGCGCTAGCCTATTAAAACTGTGTTCAATCTTCCTCCACTTAATTAATTATTAATATATATATATATAAAACTGTTGTCGAAGGACAGTACAAGATGCAACAATATATCACAGACTACTATTTTAAAACTAGTTTTAGAACAAGAAAATGATCAGATTATGAAAGACCACACATTATAAAAACAGACTATAAATCACTAACAACTAACGTTAGGCCACCATACCAGAGACTATGTGGACTTACAGTACCTCCGCTTCCCCAGAAGGATTTATACCATCCCTTTAGCCATTGGTTATTGTTCACAAGATTAGCCATAAATTATGATACACAAATAATCTACGGTTGAAATACTTTGAATGACGTGGTCTTACATACCCTCTCAGGGGAACAACAATTTTTCACTACTTTAAACCCATTCGAGGATACAGCCACTAACAGTCTCAGTTATAATTACAGATTCATACTACTAATTGTAAAAGTTAATTTATATAATACAAAGCAAATAAAATTTATCGATCAATACAATTTCCTTTAAAAAAAGAATTAAAAAAGATCCTTGATGGATGAAACTTCGAAATACTTATCCCTTTTGGTGGAAAAATAAATACAGGCAAGCGGAACATGCTTGACTGTGATTCTCTCATCACAATACAGAACGGAGTATCTTCACCTTTCAATAAATTTTCATGTGTAACATCTGATCACACGTTTATTATCGCTGTATGAAAGCATAAGTGGTGTCACTGATTTGTTCAGTGTTGCTTTAGCTGCAGCATCAGCCATTGTGTTACTAATGATTCCAACATGGCTCGGTAAAAAAAAAGAAAAAAGATGTGGTATTGGCTAGTAGCAAGAGCATTAAACAATTAAAAATGTTTGAATAAAATTGGATGTCTACAAGGCAGATTTTTAATAGCTTGAAAGCAAGACAGTAAGTTTTGATTATTTATTTATATATTCTAGTCCTTCGGCCGTAAAAATGGAACTGTTATCTGGTATTAGTTGGGACATAGTCCTGGATCCAATGACAGTGGCGCTGGCAACAGTGCCACCATCCTTGGATCCATCTGTAAATATAGATGTGTAGGTATCGTATGAGGTTCATCATTGGTTATATTTTGGTCGATAAATTGGTTGATTTGTTTCAGATTTTTTAATTAGTGAGAGAAAGGTCTACTTCAGGCCTGACTAATTGCCAAGGAGGAGTAGACAGAAGCCCGTATGGAGAGAGTATATCTAAGTCAATAATAGCATCGGTAATATGAGGCCTAATCAAAATCCCATGTGGCGGTGAAAGCGTTGGTATGAGTTGAATTAGTTCCTCATGATTGGACAGGTTTGTACGTAATTTAGTTTAATAATCGACGTTGTTTAACCAAAGGTCCATCCGCCTCCACATACAAACTATCTACAAGAGATGTTCTAAAAGCTCCTAGACAGTGCCTCAGTCCTTGATGGTGTATGCTATCTAATTTCTCTAAGTTACTTTTAGAAGCACCGTCATATACAATTAAGCCATAATCAAGCTTAGCTCGATTAAAGGATCTCTACACTGCTTTGGGGGACATCCTGATTCTAATTGTAATGGTCATACACGGTTGAACCCACACGGACTTGAAATTGTCTGACCAGTCAAATTCGTTTACTAAATATGGATCTGTAAGTGACAGATCCCAGTCCATGTTGCAGGATGTAAAAAAACGTGTTTGAGCCATATTTGAATATCCATAAATTGTTGTTGGTAATAAAATATTCAAGACGCGTGCCCTCAGCTTTCGTATCAAAACGTCCCCATGGAAGGTTATGTCCATTCATAAGAGGTTGAACACGGAGTTCAGGGAGGTGGTCAAATACAAACATAAAATCAGCCTTCTGAAGAGGGGAAGACGGTCGGTTATACAAAGAGGAAAGTGTGAAGGCAATGTGAAATGTTAGCCAGACTGCAACGGCTTGACGATTGGGGAAAGAGGAATAGCTGTATGATTTATGTCCTGTCCATGTCGGAGTATTCAACAGTCGCTGATTCTACATGCCCTGGCTCTTTAGTAACAAGCTTTACAGCATCAGGTTTACCACTCATAGTGAGTGAGTGAGTGAGTTGGGTTTAACGCCGCTATTAACAGTATTCCAGTTATATCACGGCGTGTCAGCTTAATGTGGGAGGAAAGCCCGAAGTGATGCAGGTCTCAGACGTTTACCACTTCGGTGAAACCCACGAGCACGGGTATGGTGCTGACAAACCTTGAAACATAATCGGGGTGAACCGGGATTCGAACCCACAATAATAGGTTTCTGGCGTGTCCAGGAGACGCAACTCTACACAGCGAATTGCGGCGCCTTAGACGACTGGGCCTCCCTACCACTCATAGGTTCAGCTTGGCTTATCGTTTGAGTTGAAGACACATTGGAAATGATCACAGAAGTTATGCTGATCCATGTCAATTCTGTCTGAATGGAAATGGATATTGTTGGTGGAGTTTGAGGAGCAGAGATAGCAGCAACAGCAGCATAGGTTACATACTTACGTACAATCGCCAGCGACTGAAGGGATGGTGTAAATCCTGGGGTCCATGCAGGTAGCAAAGGACCACTTCAGTGGCTGGCGATCTATAGCTCATTTTTATCTTGTATTGTTACATATGGTGTTATATTTTTATGGTTGTCTGCTAATTTTAAATAAAATCTGTGATAAATATAGTTATTTTACTGTTCTTCGACGACAGGTTTTATACTATCTAAATATATCTAATTTGAATATAGTACTTTTTCTCGTCACGATATGGCTGAAATAATGCCTATGTGACGTTAGATATTAACTCACTCACTCACTCACTCATTGTTTGAAAAAAACCCAACAAAAAACAGAACATAAACGACACCCATGCCAATATTTGTAAAAATATATATTCTGACAATAAAGTGAAATACAAATCCTTCACGCCATGATGATGTGCAAGTTTGAATGTGGATGAGAATGTAACTCGCCATCAAGGATTCATCCACACAGAAATACTATGTATACCAACAACGACCTTGACCTGTGTTGTCGAGACTTCCCTCTGTCAAACTCCTGTTTAAATATTCCTTTACTTCAACCGCACCCAACCACGTCCACAACCCCCACCATCCAAACTTGAAAACGCTCCCCGGCCATTCGCACTCTTAACCATTAGCCCCTTTCCGGAAATACGCGATTGGTGACGCTACTCCCCATGTGACGTGATCTTCAGTTCCGCTTCCGTATCATGACGTTTCCGGTGCTATGTCCAGACAACTTGATGACGCTGGGGAGAAAGATGAGAGCTTTATACTTCATGTGTCATCATCATCATCATCATCATCATCATCATAATAATAATAATTTAAACAACCAACAACGAGTTTGGCTATCCATATGTATAACTCCGTCTCAAGAGAAGACAGAAGGCAAATAAAACTGAATCCACCAAAAAAGGAGCCGAAGAGTGAGTGAGTGAGTGAGTGAGTGAGTATGGCTTTATGCCGCTTTCAGCAGTATTCCAGCAATATCACGGCGGGGGACACCAGAAAAGGGCTTCGCACATTGTACCCATGTCGGGAATCGAACCTGGGTCTTTGGCGTGACGAAAGAACGCTTTAACCACTAGGTTTCCCGACCGCCTTTAGGAGACCAAGAAACCTTCACGCAGGTAACTGTATTAAACAAACTTACACCAGCTCGTCACTAAATGTGTCGTAATATGTCTTGTTACTCGTGGGAGGAACATACATATTTGGATTTTGTGCGATTTAAATTTAAGTCTATTCATGCACTCTGTTTCTGCTGTCCCCCGCCGTGATATTGCTGGAATATTGCTGAAAGCGGCGTAAAACCATACTCACTCACTCACTCACTCACTCACTCATGCACTCTGTAGAACTGTACACACAAAACGTTACCGCTGCAAACGGTACCGGTTTCTGAACGTGTTACTCACATTTCACATCCATCTCCAGTGGAGACTGTGACGACGTTCTTCCGGATCTTCACCGGGTAGGAGGGACAGGTGCCTGCAAAAGAGGAAGAAGGGGCTTGTATTTTGTATTGAGACGACAGTAAATTACGTTTATAACAAACACGCTTTAACGAACTGATGGATATAACGAACTTATTTTAAGTCCCGACCATTGTATATATGCTGTATATATGCTTATAACGAACTACGGTTATTACGAACTAAAATTAGTGGTCCCCTTGAGTTCGTTATAACCGTAGTCTACTGTAGATATTTTTTCAGCTACAGCTCCAAATCCAGATATTTTTGTAATTAAATCTATGAGCGAAAATTTATGTCTTTTTTCTAAAGAAAACGATGCCGTTTGTTTGGCAGACAATATGGAGCATAATTATTTTTTTCACGAATTTTCGGGGACAATTACTATGTTTTGATAGGACTCCCCCCTCCCCCCTCCCCCCCCCTTCCACAACTCACAACCCCCAACCCCCAACCACCAACCCCCCAACCCCCCAGTCCCTACCCCGAATATAAAATGTGTGGGCCCTCTGGACAGGTATATCATTGAGTAATACGTCACCCTAGCCGGTAGTACGCACATCGTTTCACTACGTGATGAATCAAGTGAAACGTCAACATTGCTTGTAATACCACCACATTGTTATGCATCGTGATTATAATAGATATCATGAAGTAACCCGTCATGAATTTCCTGTAATATACCACATTGTAGCACTACGTGATTACAAGAGATATATCATTAAGTCAGACATACATTGAGATTGTCATGTGACCTCCAGCGTCTACGTAACGGAGTTTCGCACTATCAACAATGTGTCACATGGCCGACCGGGTCACGATGACCTGTACATGATTGATCACGTGTACGTGAAGAGTTCAAGAACTCTGTGATTGATGTACTGTGTCCCTGCCTCATGTACATTTCATGTCAAATCTGGATGGAGATTCATGTCTGATGCAAATATTTCGATTTACACTTTGTTTTCAAAGACGCAAAATTGAAAATGTTAAGATGAAGAAAGCTTTACGTAGAGGGGAATGTCCGAGTAACTCTCCATTCCTTAAAAATAATGGAGCAGAGGCCAAGCATTTTTCAGGAATGGAGAGTTACGAGGATATTCCCCTACTCAAATTACGTTTAAATTACGTATAAATTACGTTTTTCAAATCAAACGATGCGGGTTCGAACCCCACTTGCAACACATGTTTTCGGAAATAAAATTGACATTATATTATTCACTTGTCAATAAATGTAAAAATAGTCCATTCCTAGTGGAAATTAATTCAAATGCTGGTTCAAGATAATGTATAGTTGGCAAATATCTCTCCATTCCTGAAAAATAATGGAGCGTTCAAACAACGTGTCACAGATGTGTTTTAATTCTAATCAAATCCTTTCTTTTCTGAATGAAATCATGACATGTGGGTGCAAACGACTGTAGTGAGGATATTTATGAACATCGCTATGGGAACAGGTGGCCCTGTCGGCAAGAGCGCCACTGTGACGCTTTGCTGAGGTACGTCTTTTATTTGGGAGAGAAACTACACATGAACGTGTTCCGTTGGCTCGGGTCGGTTCGGAGTCAGTATACTGTGTCTGAGTGGGGTATTCATGTTAAACTGCGGCATGGTATGTCAGTGAGCTAGCACTTATCAGTCCGGACTAGTACAAGCACCCACACACGCACAATACACACACAGACAGACGCTTGCATGCACGTGGCTATATAAGTGCAATTATCTAGAACGCGACGTTAACCCTATATCACCTCACCTTATTTTTTATGTTTGTCAGCACAGAACTCGTACTCATGGGTTTCACCAAAGTGGTTAACGTCATGAGAACGATATGCGACTCGTGGTTCGAACCAACGATCATAGGATTCTGACACCCCAAGGAGCGCAAATCTGCAAAGCGAATTGTGGAGCCTTAGACGAACGAACTACTCGTACTCCCGCAACGAATAAAAAATGATATTTGCTTCATTCATGAAATCAATTATAGGGTACCTTTATCATCACTGTCGTCGTCGTACAGAGGCATCGCCGAAGACGTTTCTTTGCCGCCATCATCATCATCATCATCATCTTCATCACCAACACTATCGGCGCTGTTCTCGATGATGCGTTGAGACCGTAACCGATGCCTCAACCTAAGTCGGATGCTCTGACTGTCGTCTCCACCATAATCCTCAGCATCCTCTTTACTGTCATCGGTGTCGTAGTCGGGATCGTCACTACTGTCGAAGGAATCGTAGTCGGTGTCGTCATCTTTATCCTCATCTTTGTCAGGATCAACCACAGTGAGGTCGTGCAAAGTCTCCTTCAGGTCATCCAGCCGTTCCCGGGAGGCCCTTACCGTCTGTCTGAGCATCTCCAGCCGGGTCCGTTGTGACGTCTGAATACCATCATCATCCTTATCATCATCATCATCATCATCACCATCATCGCTTTTGTTTCTTAGGTTTTTTATCTTCTCCTTTATCGACTCCATTCTGTTACTGAGAGCAGAATGTTCACGTGAATCATCATCATCATCATCATCATCACCTCTATCAGACGTAGCATCATCTATCTGCTCTGCTATTCTCTCTTTCATTTCATTGACATAATTTTTGAATGTAGGTCTGTCGACATTTGCATCAACATCATCAACATGGTCATCATTATCATCGCCTTCAACCTCTCCGCTAACTTGGTCTTCAATTCTGTCTCTTATGTCACCAATGATGTCGACTAATGTAGGCTTATCACCGTCGTCATCATCATCAACATCATCATCATCATCATCATCATCGGATGAATCAGCATCATCAACATTATGTGCATCTTCGATTCTATCGTTAATGCCCTCAACCAATTCTTCCATACTTGTTTTGTCATCTTCACCGTTGCGGCTTCTGGTCAAATCATATATCCTATCTCTCAGTTCTCCAACACGATCATCATCACCATCATCGTCATCATCGTCATCATCGTTACCATTACTGGCATTCATTTCTCCTATTCTTTCTTTCATTTCTTCCATCCTTTCGTTGAGACCATCATTAGCAGCATTTATGTCTAATATTCTTTCTCTTATATCTTCCATCCGTTCATTAAGATTAGGTTTTTCATCACTGTCATCATCATCATCATCATCATCATCATCATCATCACTATCATTATCATCATCAGCATCGTTGCCTGCATTCATTTCTGCTATTCTTTCTTTCATGTCGACCCAATTTTCTTTAAGACTAGCATTTTCTTTACTATCACCATCATCACCATTTCCAGCTTTCATTCGTGCTATTCTTTCCTTCATATGGGCCACCCTCTCCTTCAGACTAGCTTGACCATTACCATTTTTCTCCCCTTCCTCCTTGTCATCATCAACTTCATCAAACAATTCGTCAATATCTTCATCGGACATGTCAGTAGTCTTTCTGATATTGCCGTTCGCAGCTAGAGACTTGAAATCCTTCATGAATTTGACATAATCTTCATCAAATCCTTCATCCTCCCCTTCATCGCTTCTTTCCAGATCAAGCAACAAGCTGTCGATATCACCAATGAAGTCATCAAGGTCTTTAATAGATAAATCGTCCTTATTTGTCTCCTCATTTGGCCTGCCATCACCACCTTCATTGCTGCTAGCATCTGCTAGACCTTCTCTGATATTGTCACGTACTTCCTTCATCTTGCTATAGAAGCTGCTATCCTCATTGTCATCGTCATCATCATCTTCATCGTCATCATCTTTATCATCATATAAATCGTCAACATCTGTTTCGGTCAGATCTTCCCCCATATCATCGAAGAGATCCTCTTGTTCGCTTTGGTCGTCGTAGTAGTTGTCGTCGCTGCTCTTTGCATCATCAAGGAAGTCCATAACGTCAGCGTCAATCAGATCATCCCCCACACCACCATCAGTCACGGCGATCCTACTATCGTCATCGTGCATATCTTCATCATAATCGTCTTCATCGAATAGATCATCAATGTCTGTGTCGGTAAGGTCGTCGGGCATGTCATCATCCTTTAGTGGTCTGTTTTCAACAGCAGCAGCATCGTCGCCGTCGTCTAGAAGATCATCGACGTCAGCTTCCGTGAGGTCATCGGCGATGTCTGAAATAGAAACAACAGAGTTGAAGACTGATGTTTCAAAGAAGTATGTATCGAAAATGTGTGTATGTGTCTGTATTATGCCACAGTCATCAGTTAATGATGATGACACTGCTTGGTAGGATAACAGGCAATCATCCAAACTACCGACCCTGACAACCATATCCACACTTTGCGACATTCAGTACAGTGCCAGTGACATTTAGATGACCATGCTGATAATTAAGATTGTAAACGAAAACTATAACACAAGAAAACAAAATGGCAGACCCCGCGAAATGGGTTTTTGTTTCTTATACGGAATCAAAGTTGACTTCTGTTGAAATAAAGTATACCTATTTGTGTGTCAGGGGGGACATTATGTATATATAAACGCATCTGAAGTATTGTACGGCTTGCAGCAAAAGACACCTTTGTGACATTCAACCCATAAGGAGGATCAGAAATGATTGATCATGATCCTAAACACCAAGTTGATATTTCCGATTCTATGTCTAGTTACATGTGTCACTCGTTTGCGGGAGTTTACGAGCCGAAGTGGTTGTCCACTCAGATTAGAATGCGTCTACAGGGGTCTAAAGGAATTTTATTGAAATGTATTGTCCCAGAAAATGCTTTAAAAAAATGCTTCTGACTGTTAAATAAAAAATACAGCAAAAAAAAAAATGGTTGCAAGATGTTTTTTCCCTAACAATGTTTTGCCTAATTTTAATTACAAAAATAGCAGGCTTGAATTAAATATCTAGTCGCCGTACAAAATGTCCATAAATTTTGACTATTGCGACAAACTATAAGATTCAAAATGTCACTCTGTCACTCTGACTTTTCAGCCGAACAGGTTCCCCTGGGCTAAGTAGTGGAGACACAGTATGGAAGCTCAAAATGTGATTGGAGTCAATTCTCCAAATAACGTCACAGCATGTATTTTCATATTTATATGACCTAACGTTAACTATGTCCTACTGTAACCACCACTAAACGTGTTAGGTAAATATTTCACAGAATCTGAATTTGAAGAGCGTCACTTTCATTGAAGGTTATATATTATCAAAAACTTGAATGAGTAGCAGCCTTCTTGAACTAGAAGCTGTGATGTTGTATATTGGTATATGTTATATTCATGTAAATAAGTTATTCGTACGATTCTCTATCGAATGTAGCATGTGTTTATGAATCACTATTAAGTATTGATGATACTAGGTATTCGCGAAAAGGTGCATTCTGCCCCTACGATGGCACCCGTTACAAACACATGCAAATGCAAGTCAATTGTTCACCTAACAAAAGCACGGAAACATGGTACAATACAAAATAGTTAAGAAAGTATGATAACATGTCTATAACTTTAGATTTGTCCATGCAGAGTATTTCTGGGTGAACCGTTGACTTTCATTCCTTTCTATACATTACATGTACATTACATATACATTACATATACATAATATATACATAACATATACATAACATTCACATGTCATATACATAACATATACATAACATACACATATCATATACATAACATACACATAACAATACATAACATATTCATAACATACACTTAACATATACATAACATATATATAACATATGCAAAAAATGTACATACTATATACATATCATATACATATTAACATATACATAGCATATACATAACATACACACACACACACACATATATATATATTTATACATAAATAACTTATACATAACATACACATATACATATACATAACATATACCTATATATACTTAAGATGTGGTCCGATGTTTCTATCATGCTGTCGTGCCTGTTATACACGGCACCATATACATAATGCGACTTTTAAATGACACCTAAAGTTTATGATTCATAAACAACCGCTTTATCACTTTATCGCTTTATCACTAAATCTCATGGTCAGGAACTTCATGGTAAATTATTCCCCGACTGTGATATACAGAATTAATCTCCCGTGACTGAAACAACAAGAATGTTCTTGCCTTGAAGGTGCCAAGGATGAAGCTGTTCCCTATTCAACACACGTTGAGACAGACCTACCATGGATGTATCTGTCTGCCTCGATGTCTACATGGTCTCCCCCACTGATCTATGTGCGAGACGGACCCCGACCTGTCCACGGGCAATGTGTGTAGGGCTCGTGTCAGCTGTCACCTCGGTGTTGTATGACGTTCTCAACGTTCATGTAGGCGACGGTGCTCACATACTTTAACTATGTTGGTGTTTTATGATTAAGAATGGTGTACGAGTTATTATTCGGGGAAAGCCGACAACACAGCTCACTTCGAGGCGACACTGGGCGCTTTATCGTTCTACAGTACTTTCCCGATGTTCTACCGTACTTTCCCGATGTTCTACCGTACTTTTCCGATGTTCTACCGTACTTTCCCGATGTTCTATCGTACTTTCCCGATGTTCTACCGTACTTTCCCGATGTTCAACAGTACTTTCCTGATGTTCTACCGTACTTTCCCAATGTTCTACCGTACTTTCCCGATGTTCTACAGTACTTTCCCAATGTTCTATTGCCACGGGGCCGACCGACAACACAGCACACTTCGATGCGACACTGGGCACTTTATCGTTCTACCGTACTTTCCCGATTCTCTACTGCCACAGGTTCTACACCATCAAGTATTGTTCTGTGGAGACCGGGCTAGAATAGTGAGTGAGTGAGTGAGCTGGGTTTAACGCCGCTTTTAACCGTATTCCAGTTATATCACGGAGTGTCAGCTTAATGTGGGAGGAAAGCCCGAAGTGATGCAGGTCTTAGACGTTTACCACTTCGGTGAAACCCACGAGCACGGGTATGGTGCTGACAAACCTAGAAACATAATCGGAGCGAACCGGGATTCGAACCCACGATCATAGGTTTCTGGCGTGCCCAAGGGACGCAACTCTGCACAGCGAATCGCGGCGCTTTAGACGACTGGGCCACCTGTGCCCCCTCCGGGCTAGAATAGGTTCCCACGAACAGGATGACTGTGCTGATTGGGTGTCATCGTTCCCCGACGGCATGGGACGTTGCTCACAATATCAAACACTGGTTTGTGTGGCCCAGACTCGATTCCTGACATACTTCGTCTGGACTATTGCTGAGTTTGGCGTTAAACATTTGACAAACAAAGCTTACAGCAAACTTGCAAATTTCCAAACCTAAATGGCTGACATGAATAAATTGTGAAATACATCACGTCTTCCAATGACAACTTCTCACTTGTCAAGATCATGTGATTGTCGTTAAATTGTAAATGTTTCGTTTTATGGAATCAATGATGTTTCTTATCAATCTATGTATCATACACTCGTGTTTATACTTCACAGAACCTAGGGCAAGTAGTTTAAAACAAAACATAACATTTTCTCTAATCATTCGGGGCTTCGATGGATGATAATATTAACTGTTTCCTGGCATTGTCATGGTCACATTGTTTTTCATGATAGCTTTTTTTAGCCGTTAAACATCCAAGTTTAATATCGAAACACGTGCGTTTGAATGAAAGGGGGAGATTTGATAAACGCCGTTTCGCCCACTTCAAATGTCAAATCTTAAAGTTGGGGAAAAATTTATAAAATATAGGTATGAACATTTCGAGACATGATAAGATGGTTGACAACTAGCTTTGTTTTTTCCTACACTTGCAACGGTTGGGCCTCTGTTGTGATCAAATACAAAGGTATGGATAAAATAATGACGTCGATTGTATCTACTAGTACCTCTAAGAAATCAGATTGGGTGAAAAACTTGGTCATGTTTAAATCGTAGACACGGGCTTCCTGAAAACAGCTAAAATAGTTTTTTTTAATAGCATTACCTATGCATCTAGTGTTGTTTGAAGTTAAAAACACAAACATGCAACCGTGGAAATGAATAATGTCTAATTAATATGGACACATAATAATCTGTAAGAGTTTTCCATATTTATGTATACGTCATATCCTATAGGCAAAAGAGTCCCTATGTAATTCAGTAAACTGCATTTATAACGAAGACGCTGATAACGAATAGACGGATATAACGAATTTATTTTTCAATCCCGACCCTTTGTTGTATATATGGGGTTTATATCAGCTTATACTGAACTACGGTTATAAACATCGTTTACTGTACTTTGTCCAAAGTGTACACGTAAACAATGCACAGCATACGTCCTGCTGTACGCTTGAGTTATGTGTATATTTCAACATGACAAGTGTGACAAGTTTATAAGAGAATGTTTATTTCACTTGTTGTCTGGGTGCAGGAAGTTTGGGGTCGGTTTAAGCCACCAATAAACCCGGTATGTCATCTCTAGCAGCCGTGTCGGGGAGACGTATTAGCGTCAAGATCCAACGTTATTTAGCGTGAGCAATGTAACTGGTCTCCCACGTGACCCGTGAAAATGTGTGACTGGACTACAGAGTAGAACGTCGCTGACTCGTGACTACAAATCATCGAGGTCGTCACTCGGTATATATTCATAGGGTCATTAAGAGTGAGTGAGTGAGTATGGTTTTACGTCGCTTTTAGCAATATTCCAGCAATATCACGGCGGGGGACACAAGAAATGGGCTTCTTCACACATTGAACCCAGGTTGGGAATCGAACCCGGGTCTTCGGCGTGACGAACGAACGCTTTAACCACTAGGCTACCCGACCGCCCCGTCATTAAGAATAGGTGCATCATTCGCCTTTGCTAGAAACACTCGTATATCTTCAAAGCATGTCATTATTTCGTCATGACCACCCCGTAAAAAACACCCATGTTGTTCTTTCGTTGCCTTTTACCCCGCAGTCAGACATATCCGGACATACGTGGTGATGACAAACCAAGCATCATAATAAGGGCGAATGTGGGAATCGAACCTACGATCATAGGAATTTAAATTAAGACTTAAAAAAACATATGCGTTGATGAATAGAAATCCGGGCGGTCGGGTAGCCTAGTGGTTAAAGCGTTCGCTCGTCACGCCGAAGACCCGGGTTCGATTCCCGACATGGGTACAATGTGTGAAGCCCATTTCTGGTGACCCCCGCTATGATATTGCTGGAATATTGTTAAAAGCGGCGTAAAATCAAACTCACTCACTGTCTCAAATCGGTGACTGTCCTACATATATCGGTCATAACAATTGCTACATCACCCGTCACTCGTCACTTCGACACGCGTCAGTTGTACCGTGATATCACCTCAATTTACTCTTGAAATGTAAAGTGTTTGCATGCTGTTGAACGCCACAGTAAACTAAGCTACATCAGGACAGCTTGTAACAATAATTGAATCTGACCCATACACACCTGCTGACAGGAACGATCCTTGCCCAACCACCCTGTCACCTTCTGTTTGTCCGGTTCTAACGACACGCTGGTGGACAGGGTCAAGTGTGCTGGGAATCCCCATGTAGATCGGAGCATGCGACGACTCCCAACATGGTCTACCTAAGGGACACTAATTTTCCTGAATAATACTTGCTCTTTTATACGACATTGTCGCGTCTACTGAGAGTATAAGACAAACTCACTACATGGTCTGCATACGAATACACACATGTTACAGACTAATACTTGCTCTTTTATACAATATTGCCCCGTCTACTGAGAGTATGAAATAAACTCACAGCAGGGTCTGCATACGAATACACATGTTCCTGAATAATGTTTGCTCTTTCATACGACATTGTCGCGTCTCCTGAGAGTATGAGACAAACTCACTACAGGGTCTGCATACGAATACACACATGTTACGGACTAATACTTGCTCTTTTATACGATATTGTTGCGTCTCCTGAGAGTATGAGAAAAACTCACTACAGGGTCTGCATACGAATACACATGTTCCTGAATAATGTTTGCTCTTTTATACGACATTGTCGCGTCTCCTGAGAGTATGAGACAAACTCACTACAGGGTCTGCCAAGGGGACACACATGTTCCTGAATAACACTAAGTCTTGCTCTTTTACACGACATTGCCGCGTCTACTGAGAATATGAAATATACTCACTACGGGGTCTGCCAAGGGGACACACATGTTCCTAAAAGATGGAGCTTGCTCTACTTTACACGACATGGTCAGGTCTACTGAGAGTATGAGACAAACTCCCTGTATGAGCTGCCCAGGGGACAAAAAAATTGAGTTGTTTGTTTGAGACAAAGATCCACATTGTTTCGTCCCCGCCGTGATATTGTTGGAATATTGCTGCAAGCGGCGTAAAACTATACTCACTTACTCACTCACTTCAGTGAAGAACCAAATCTAACCAAATCTAACTTGTGTGCAAAACCTGGGAACATCCCCTTCAAATGATCGGACTCTAAGTTTATTCATAAAAAGGTCTATCAAAAAGGTGTTTAACGAGCGTGATTAACGTAGTGAATGCTTCAAGCTAACGCTGTGTATGCGGGGAGGTCAGTTACCACGTATGCTATACGCGCCATCAAGCCTGGCCGTCCTCTCCTTACTGTACCCCCGGGCGTAACATCTTACATGATGTTATGTAACGTACAAATCACCACTGACAACTTCATCCATATATAAGACATGGACTGAAACGGATTGACGGGCTGTACTCGCATTTTGTAGGGTATAGTGGAAGGATATTTACGTAAGTGAGTTTGTCAAAGCTTCTTGGTTGCAGTCACCACTATGTGATCGGGTAAGGTTCTCAAGTCTCGTCACATGTAGTCGGAAACTGACATGATATAGTTGAGACGCTTTCATCACAGTCGAGCCAAAATTTGGTCCCATGCTGCACGATGCGTATTATATTAAATTATACCATTCACTTTATAAGTATCCTGAATACCCTTTTCCACAACAACTAACTGCCCTCACAGGCCCCAAATAAAATTAAAAAATTACATAATGCAAAATAGGGGGCACTGGTGGCCCAGTCGTCTAAGGCGCCGCGATTCGCTGTGCAGAGTTGCGTCCCTTAGGCACGCCAGAAATCTATGATTGTGGGTTCGAATCCCGACTCGCCCCGATTATGTTTCTAGGTTTGTCAGCACCATACCCGTGCTCGTGGGTTTCACCGAAGTGGTAAACGTCTGAGACCTGTATCACTTCGGGCTTTCCTCCCACATTAAGCTGATACGCCGTGATATAACTGGAATACATGTACTGTTAAAAGCGGCGTTAAACCCAACTCACTCACTAATGCAAAATAAGAAAATAGGTAATGATAATGACAACCACACGAACAAGGAAAACAAGGACCCAACCTCGCGCTTTATATCCAATAGTTATTCAGGTTGAATTACTATCAAGACGGTAAAAAGTGATGTGTTGATGTGTTTCATTAAAGGTCGAGCGAGAAAGTTGCACTGGTCATATTGCATAGAAATAGGTGATCCAATTCGACTGTGTGAGTGAGTGAATTGGGTTTGACTCTGTTTTGAACAGTTAGTAAATGAGTGAGTTTATGCTGCTTTTAGCAATATTCCAGCAATATCACTGCGGGGGACACCAGAAATGGGCTTCACACATTGTACCCATGTCGGGAATCGAACCCTGGTCTTCGGCGTGACGAGCGAACGCTTTACCCACTAGGCTACCCGACCGCCAGTATTTATATGATATCAGGGCAGGCATGTCAGGTTGATGTAGGAGGAGAACCCGAGGTGCTGTCCAATGACACATGTGCCCAGTACTGGGTAGCGTTTTGGAGGCTATCTGAGTACTAGATAATTAAACAATCATCACAATATTTCCTTCTTCGTTTAGTGCAACACCCCCGGGCACGGGTCTGGTGCTGACAATCCTAGCCCCCGATTCGTGCAGTGGACTCTGTTTTTTAGAAGACATTTTTTTATGACTATGGACGATTTTGTCGCTTTTATTTATATCTACCTTTTAGATTAGCCGCATCATCACCGGCACGAGCATCCAGGGCGGAGCGGATAGCTGACAGGATGTTGGCGACAGGAGACGATGCAGAGTTACCTTCCGTTGTCAGTGCAGGGGTCAAGGTTGTTTCACCTTGGTTGATTGGTACCGCTATGGCACAGCCTAGTAGACAAGAACATCACATTAGTTACTGTACATGACATACTAATATGTAATTAGAGCCCTGTGTATTAAAGAGATAAACCAATTTCTCCAAATGAAACAAAAAAACACAAAAAACACTCGCTGTTATCAACATTGTGTTGTCTCTAATAACACCCCCCCAAAAAAAAACAAACCCCAACAAAACAATAATAATAACAATGTAAGATCCGTTCACAGGAATAATATCTGGATATTAGAGGAATTTATTTTTGTATGTTTGTGAACATTTGTATATTTTAATAATTTTTAAGGAACGTGATTCTTTTGATCAAAAATCCTCTTGAAACTGAATATTTCATTTAACACTGGTTACCTGGCAACCATGTCTGACCATTGTAGGATGCATAATCAAGAAGTTTCAATATGGACACGGAACGAACTTAATTAAACCGTGCGTTCTTTATTGTCATAAACAGTTCGTCACTGAGTCCAATATATCTAATGTTGAGGAACGCATACTATATATGAAAAATACTTCACAAATAAACTGTTAAATATGTGTTGGAGGTTGACAGGAATAGAACTGCAATTTAATAGTTTAAAAGCTATTGACAAATTGGCCTTCGTCAATGATAAATGAAACGCCAAATCTGACGCCAAACAGTGCTTACATCGCGGTACGTCATGCACTGATTTGTGAGTGCCCAAGGGCGAAGTGTTAACGCAGGCCTTGCGTCATCATCAACATTGTCTCGTTATCGAATGTTATGATAACATTTGTCAATAATAAGTAACCACCGCTAGTTTTACGTGGAAGAAGTGGTGAAATTATGTTGAATTAAGCGGGATTAATATTTCTGTTATCCTCGGCTTACAATACAAATATTTTTGTGGATTCCTATTAATCTTACATCAAATAGTCACAAAATGCAGAGGGAAATTATTTTCAGACATGAATGATTAAATACAATGAAATCATACAATTTAGATTAAATAATGTAGCAAATAAACAGCATAAAGTGACAAAACAGGTCAGATTTCAACATTATATTAACTGAGTAAATGCAAAAAGAAATAAAACCGCTTGCGTATCCATGGTAACGTCAGTAGCATGTCTATGGACTGAAGCATATACCTGCTTGAAATATGATTCTGATCATAAGTTACTTATCCGGAGTCCTGCTAGTAATATGGGCATTTGCCACTCATCGCCAAATTACTGCATAGACATCCCAGTTGCGAAAATTTCATTAATAATCAGCTGTATGACAAATGATCCAAGGCCGTGGTTAACTTTTTTTTGACAGGGGGGCAAATATTTGTACAAGTATCACTTGTCCCCAACTTGATTCAAATAAACTTGTTTTCTATATAAAATCTAAAACACCCCTTTCTCTCTCCGCCCCCCCCCCCCCCCCCCCCCCCCCCCGGGGTTGGCTACGGCACTGAAATCGTAGTACCGAGGTGGGGTATCGAACAAGGACATTCTGTCCGACTACTGAACGCTAAAGTTCTCACAACCGAGAAGATGGAAGTTCAAGTTAACATTCCTGTACAACACACCTTGCGCCCGAGTAACGAAACCTGTCTTTTGTGATAATACCGGCATCGAACCATTCCCCTCCCCCATAGCATAACAGTCACAAAAACATAAAATGACAATGCCAGAGAACACTCGATTATCTGCTGAGACAGATCCATTGGGTACAAAGGGCAAACGGCTTGAAAATTATATGAACGGATCACTGAAAATCACTGATGCCATCAGGTGTTCGCGAAAAGGGTAAGTCTGTCCAACCCTACCGATTGGACCTTCTACTCATATTACTTAAAAAGGTGTGTTTTTTGCCTGACGCCGGTCATGCGACAGCGGCCTGTAAATAATCGCGTCTTGGCCAGACAATAAAGCGAAGGACTAGACAATCCAGTGACACCTGTCTTCATTAGAGCAGCTGAAGAAGAACGGTATGATCTACAACATACCTTTTGCATCGTCTAAAAATCATTAAAAACATTTGCTAACTTTCTGAATTGGGACGCATGTTTCCAGTTTATTTCACTGATGAAACAGAAAGATCTCGTACTCACCAAGAGAACAGAGGAACAGAAAGGCGAACATAGCTGCAGTCCTTGACCGTCTTACTGATCTGTGAAGTGTGCGAAGTTTCTGTCTCACTTCTCGATTTAAATAGCAGGCAAAACAAAAAACATCTCACCAATAAATACCAAAATAGCCAGAAAGGTGGGCAGGTCATGAGCTGGGATCATGTTTATCCGTGAGTCACTCGTCACTCGTCTCTCGTCTCGTCACTCAACTCTCGCAGTCTTGGTGCTCGTGGTTTCATCCGTTTTAACTGGTCATTAGTCACGTGATGACAGGCCGGTCTGGCATAGGTGGATAAATCAAGTTGGTTATGCGCATGCTCCGAAACGCTAGACTGAACAGTTCCAGAGAAACAGTCACTCACGAGGGGCTAGTCCTGCACCATGTCTGTGGAATTTATATACTAGTATTTATTTTTTAGATCTAACTTAATTAAGCCTAGCTTCCTTGATTCCACACGCGTCCATATGAAGAAAAGGGCAGGTTCTTTTGAAGAAAAAAATACAATTATTTTTTATAGACAAAGTGTCAGTCTAACCTGGGAGATAGATGTGTTTCTTTACCCGGGGCATTCTTCATGTGTGACATCGCCATAACAATAAAACCTGCATAATAATCACAATAAGGTGTACATTTCTGCCGGTCATGTCACAGGAAACAGATTTCCGTCCAAATGTCAAACTGTCAAAATCATTTTCCGTGATTTTTCTTATCACAGATCCCTTACAATTGATGGCCACTGCTAGACGCGATACCTGCATACAACACAAGGTAGCATGACATAAGAACATCAAACCCACTTGATTGGCATTCATATGTCTTTGTAAGGAAGTAACAACGGTTTGAAGCTACGTTCATCACTTTGTGCCGACATTCATACATATATATATATATATATATATATATATATATATATATATATATATATATATATATATATATCGAACGTAGCTTCGAACCGTTGTTTCTTCCTTATTAAGTCAATATACATATATAAAGTGTCAACGGCAGAGGAATAACTCGTTTCGATTATCCGACGAAGCAGATTCCTTTTGGAGTAAAAGGCAGAATAGCGAAGGAAATTAAGTGAATGCATCGCTGAAAATCAGCCTTTTTAGCAATATCTACATTTGTTTACCATTTTATGAAGAATTATTCTAGTGTGATATTTTACTGTACCGTGTGTCTCATAAGCCTGCAGGCCACGTGATGATTTTAGCCTAAGTATTGTTTTCTGTGTATATGTAGGAAATAAACCTACAGTAACTGTTTTTGAGTCGTCCAGCTGTTGAGAAGATAGCTGTTATTTTAATTTGGAACTGAGAGCTGATGGGTATTGGTAGTCAATTTTTTATGGATCAATGTTTTGTGTATTGATGTTTTCTTCGCACGGATTTTGTGTGGAAAGGCCTAATGTGACAAAGTAATAAAATAAAGAGCAGCCAAACATGTGCTGAACGACTCGCACACCCTCTTCCTTCCTCCCTCCCTCCCTCCCTCCCTCCCTCCCTTCCTTCCTTCCTTCCTTCATTCATTCTTCCCTCCCTCCCTCCCTCCCTTCCTTCTTTCCCCCTCTCTCCCTCCCTTCCTCCCTCCCTCCCTCCCTCCATCCCTTCCTTCCTTCTCCCCCTTCCTCCCTCCCTCCCTTCCTTCCTCCTCTCCTTCCTCCCTTCCTTCTTGAGTACAATAAGTCGCTTCCTTCCTTCCTCCCTTCCTCCCCCCTCCCTCCCTTCCTTCCTCCATTCATTCTCTCCTTCCTTCCTTCCTTCCTTCCTCCCTCCCTTCCTTCCTTCCTCCCTCCCTCCCTTCCTTCTTTCTCTCCTTCCTCCCTTCCTTCTTGAGTACAATGATTCGCTTAGTTCCTCCCTCCCTTCTTTCCCCCTCTCTCCCTCCCTTCCTCCCTCCCTCCCTCCCTCCCTCCATCCCTTCCTTCCTTCTCCCCCTTCCTCCCTCCCTCCCTCCCTTCCTTCCTCCTCTCCTTCCTCCCTTCCTTCTTGAGTACAATGAGTCGCTTCCTTCCTTCCTCCCTTCCTCCCTCCCTTCCTTCCTCCATTCATTCTCTCCTTCCTTCCTTCCTTCCTTCCTTCCTTCCTCCGTCCCTTCCTTCCTTCCTCCCTCCCTCCGTCCCTTCGTTCCTTCTCTTCTTCCTCCCTCCCTTCCTTCCTCCCTCCCTCCCCCTTCCTCCCTCCCTTCCTCCCTCCCCCTTCCTCCTTCCCTCCCCCTCCCTCCCTTTCTTCTCTCCTTCTTTCCTTCTCTCCTCCCTTCCTTCCTTCCTCCCTCCCTCCCTTCATTCCTTCTCTCCTCTCCTCTCCTTCCTCCCTCCCTCCGTTCATTCTCTCCTTCCTTCCTTCTCTCCTTCCTTCCTCCCTCCCCTTCCTCCTTCCCTCCCTCCCTCCCTTCCTTCTCTCCTCCCTTCCTTCCTTCCTCCCTCCCTCCCTTCATTCCTTCTCTCTCTCCTCTCCTTCCTCCCTCCCTCCATTCATTCTCTCCTTCCTTCCTTCCTTCCTCCCTCCCTTCCTTCCTTCCTCCCTCTCTCCCTCCCTTCCTCCCTCCCTCCCTTCCTCCCTCCCTCCGTCCCTTCGTTCCTTCTCTCCTTCCTCCCTCCCTCCCTCCCTTCCTCCCTCCCTCCCTCCCTTCCTTCCTTCTCTCCTTCCTCCCTTCCTTCTTGAGTACAATGAGTCGCATTCATCCAAAACAAACATGCGATGCCGGTTAACTGTTCTAGGTCCCCAGGGCACTACCATAGCAAACTGTAAATGCACAACATCCTTACAAATCCCATTTTAGGGAAGAAGACAGGATTTAAATTCTTCTGTATGCCTGTAAAACTGCAATGCCTCAATGGATCCGGAAATAGTTTAATGTTGAAAAAGGGAACGTCTGCAGAATTAAACACGTGTTAGACATGAAATCCTTTAAACATAACACATACTGTCTCCTAAGATTTCAGCCAGGGACATATTTGTTGATATGCTGCATTACAAAATTCAATAATAATAAATATTATTCAGCAATAAATCGATCGGAAGATAGTGCAGTAACAGATACTTTGGGTTTTATTGCATTTGGCAATATTTTGTCATATTATGTATTATTGATAAAATACTACAAGGAAAGTTTCAAAACATGGAATCTAGATAACAAAAATTACCGGTTTTGTTGTTGTAAACTTTTAAACCTTTGTGACCTATTTTTTTAATCTTTCAAACCTTTGACCTTGCTAAATAGCTTTTCACTGTGTCTCCGTGCGCCTTTCCCTGAGTTTATAAGAAGTGATATGTTTCCTGTATTGTGATCTCCAGTTGCTTGACGCTCATCAGTCATCGTGTCAGACAGGAAGATGTAACACAATCGCGTGATATGCACGACAGTTTCGACACATAGGTGGTCATTGCCCCAGCAGCGGTCTGGTGATAGAGTGTGACACTGCTGGCGAATATTGAGGCCCTTGAGTAAGGGGTCCACACTGCTGGCGAACAGTGTCGCCTGGAGTAAGGCGGTCACACTGCTGGCGAATACTGTCCCCGGAGCAATTGTGTCACATTGCTGGCGAATACTTTCGCCCGGAGTAAGGAGGTCACACTGCTGGCGAATACAGTCTACATGAGTAAGGCGGTTCACTTCTGGCGAGTATTGTCGCCTGGAGTTTGGAGGTTACACTGTTGGCGAAAACTGTCGCCCTGGAGTAAGAGGGTCTGACTGCTGTCGAACACTGTCGCATGGAGTAAGGGAATCATACTGCTGGCAAATAATGTCGCCTTGAGTATGGTGGTCACACTGCTGGCGAACACTTCCGCCTGAAGTAAGGTGGTCACACTTCTGGCGAACACTTCCGCCTGGAGTGAGAGGGTCACAGTGCTGGCGAATACTGTCGCCTTGAGTAAGGCGGTCTTACTGCTGGCAAAAACTGTCGCCTTGAGTAACGGGGCCACACTGCTGACGAACACTGTCGCCTGGAGTCAGGCGGTCTTGCTGCTGGCGAATACTGTCGCCTTGGGTAAGGCGGTCTTACTGCTGGCGAATACTGTCGCCTTGAGTAAGGCGGTCTTACTGCTGGCGAATACTGTCGCCATGAGTAAGGGTGCCACACTGCTGACGAACACTGCCGCCTGGAGTAAGGGGGTCATACTGCTGGCGAACACAGTCGCCTGGGACAAGGCGGTCATACTGCTGCCGAATACTGTCGCCTGAATTAAGGGGGCCACACTGCTGGCGAACACTGTCGCCTGGAGTAAGGCGGTCTTACTGCTGGCGAATACTGTCGCCTTGAGTAAAGCGGTTCACTGCTGGCGAGTATTGTCGCCTGGAGTAAGCGGGCTACATTGCTGGCGAATACTGTCACATGGAGTAAGGGAATCATACTGCTGGCGAAAACTGGTGGCTGGAGTAAGGGGGTCACACTGCTAGCAAACACTGTCGTCTGGAGTGAGGGGCCACTGTGCTGGCGAACACTGTCGCCTGGAGCAAGGGGGTCATTTTGCTTGCGAATACTGTCGCCTGAATTGAGGGGGCCATACTGCTGGCGAACACTTCCTCCTGGAGTAAGGGGGTCACACTGCTGGCGAATAATGTCGCCTGGTGTAAAGGGTCACACTGCTTTCGAATGCTGTCGCCTGGAGTAAGCGGGTAACACTGTTGGCGAATAGTGTCGCCTTGAATAAGGCGGTTCACTGCTGGCGAGTATTGTCGCCTTGAGTAAGGGGGTTACACTGCACATGCGCGCACACACACAATATTTGTATATTTTCACGACCCGTGTACATCAGGGGTAGACTAGGCACCCAGCCTTTATTGCATCGTTATGTGGTCAGACCTGTAAGGTTGTTTATTAAATAACACATACAACGTCAGCTCGTATTTGCTATTATTCAGACACATGTTGAAGAAAATAATCTTAATGACAAAAGAGCTGAAAAGAATACACAAAAGAAAATACATATAAAACTTATTTACCGTAACGTGCTCAATAAAATATAATAAATCGCAGCGAGATTATCATATTTATATTAACATTTGCACATCGGGTCTAACCAGTTCCCAAAGAAAGCCTGCAGAAATCACTATATAAATATCTTGAGAAAACATTCGTCAGGCAATTCCAGACACTGTGGGGGGTTTGAGTGACAGGCAAAGAAATTTATCCTGAATTTAAGTGATTTAATCCGGGGCTTCTGTGATATACTGTCTAAGGGAGTAGGTCGATTGCTTCATATTTATCAAACTCTGAATATACACGGGTGAAATACAGTTAACGGTTTTGAAAGCTTCCCATGCACATCCTTTAAGCGATGTACACGGAGACAGTGAGTGCTAGATGTGACAAGAGTCTTGGGAGGGGTCTACCGTTGTCGTGGGGAAATCTCCGGCCCAGACTACATCCACACCACCACTACTACTATTATTGCTACTACTACAGCTACTACGACTACTACTACTACAGCTACTACTACTTCTACTGTTACTACTACTACTACTACTACTACTACTACTACTACTGCTACTACTATTATGACTACTACTTCTACTACTACTACTACCATTACTACTACTTCTACTATTGTTACTACTGCTACTACTATTATGACTACTACTACTACTGCTATTATTACTACTGCTTCTACTTTTACTCCTACTACTACTACCGCAACTATTTCTACTACTACTACTACTACGCTACTATTATTTCTACTACTACTACTACTACTACTTTTACTACTACTACTACTCTCCTCCTCCTCCTCCTACTACTACTACTACTACCACTACTACCACTGCTACTACTACTGAGCTGTGGGGTAGCCTTGTGGTTGAAGCGTTCGCTCGTCACTCCGAAGGCCCAGAATCGATTCCCGACATGGGTACAATGTGAGAAGCCCATTTCTGGTGTCCCCCGACGTGATATTGCAGGAACGTTGCTAAATGCGGCGTAAGACCATACTCACTCACTTACTCACTACGACTGCGATTAATACAGCATTTATAGCGAGATTTCTCCTTGCGAGATATCATATTCAATGCGCACCATTATTGCTCTGGTCCAGGCCTCAGTGTGAACACCATTTTGATTCTCAGCTCCCCGGGGATCATACAACCAAAGCTGCCTGCGCCAGAAGGTTAACGTTAGGCTATTCATCTTGATGCGGCATGTGTTAACTTTTGAATCGGTACATGGAACATATATTTTATTGTCATCCTCATGTCTTGTGTTTGACCTCTCTTTCATCTCAAGACAAGTTCCTGTCGGTTTATTGTGTAAACATCGCTTGTTTATATGTGTACTCCGTATCCGAAATGACATTTATGTGACGGGGACATGATAAGTGACCGTTTTCTTCATCATACTATGGGCGCATGTTGTGTGATTTGCGGCGAATGTTTGTGATAGGATCGTGTGTTATGATAGGGGCATGTAATACGACGAGGAAAGTGATGAAGACATGGTCTTTGATTGGGAAAGTAATGGGGACATGTAATATGACGGGGAAAAAGATGGATACATGTTATATGATGGGAAAAGTGATGGAGACATGTTAGATTACGGGGAAAGTGATGGAGACATGTTATATAACGGAGAAAGTGATGGGGACATGTTATATGGCGGGGAAAGTGATGGGTTTGTGTTATAGTGACGGGGAAAGTGATGGAGACATGTTATGTGATTGGGAAGGTTATTAAGACATGTTATGTGATGGGGAAAGTGATGGAAACATGTTATATGATGGGAAAAGTGATGGAGGCATGTTATATGACGGGAAAAGTGATCCACGCAATTAGGATACAATGAAATGCAGCAACCAAGTCAGCGAGCCTGATCACCCGATCCCGTTAGCCGCCTTTTACGACAAGCATAGTCGCCTTTTACGGCATGTCAAACATGTGAGATATCGCTTCATATTTTATTTGCTTTATTAACTATGTACAGTTCATAAATACTGCCGATGTCCTGGACAGGAATGCCAATAATGTTATCCGCCGCGTTACAGATTTTGAACAGTTTGTTTTTGTTGCGAACAGACAGGTTTCCAAACCAGCGTGTCATGTTAAAAGTCAGAATATTTAAAAAATATTTGTTTCATGATGAGTGAATTTGATATGTCTCAAACGACGGAGATACAACCTCTGTTGACCTACGTATACTTTCTGTATTTGCATCCCAGGTTGTTGACCTACGTTTATTTTCTGTATTTGCATCCCAGGTTGTTGACCTACGTTTATTTTCTGTATTTGCATCCCAGGTTGTTGACCTACGTATATTTTCTGTATTTGCATCCCTGGTTGTTGACCTACGTATATTTTCTGTATTTGCATCCCAGGTTGTTGACCTACGTATATTTTCTGAATTTGCATCCCAGGTTGTTGACCTACGTATACTTTCTGTATTTGCATCCCAGGTTGTTGATCTACGTTTATTTTCTGTATTTGCATCCCAGGTTGTTGACCTACGTATATTTTCTGTATTTGCATCCCAGGTTGTTGAACTACGTTTATTTTCTGTATTTGCCTCCCAGGTTGTTGACCTACGTATATTTTCTGTATTTGCATCCCAGGTTGTTGACCTACGTATATTTTCTGTATTTGCATCCCAGGTTATTGACCTACGTATATTTTCTGTATTTGCATCCCAGGTTGTTGACCTATGTATATTTTCTGTATTTGCATCCCAGGTTGGTGAACTACGTTTATTTTCTGTATTTGCATCCCAGGTTGTTGACCTATGTATATTTTCTGTATTTGCATCCCAGGTTGTTGAACTACGTATATTTTCTGTATTTGCATCCCAGGTGAGTTTCTAATAAATGATGGTGCCCAGATAGTTATACTTGTCTACGACTTCTATTACCTCATAAGTATCAAATATTATTAGTATTATAGACACTGTTTATATGTGCTTGTTATTTCCCAGCCGACCATACATAATTTTTGTTTAAACAACGAGGTGACATTCTGGTAAATACGAAATGACTTTCACCGTGTACCTTAAGGCAAAAGATTCAAATGCAAATGAACTCACACAGTTAGATGAAGGTGATGTGAAATGGGGTTTAACGTCGCTTCCAAAATTATTGCACTTCAGTATATCGCGACGTGCATGCATGTGTGTGTTTGTGTGGCTGCTTGTACTAGACCGGAGTGATGCCGATTTATAGTGCTAGCTCACTGAGATATCATGCCGGAGTTTAACATGAATACGACACTCAGACACAGTATACTGTCTCCGAGAAGAACAGTCCTTGTTTTAGCCCCTCAGAGCGTCAGACAGGGTAACAACAAGTACCATCTTTTAAGGTCTTTTGGAATGACGCGGCCGGTGATCGAACCCCGAACCTTCTGCTCTCCGGGCGGACACTCTACCACTAGACCACGGAGGCGGTCTCACACACAATGTTACAATGGTCTTTTGTTACCACTGTTTTCCTCCCAATGTTGTACCCAGGAGGATGTAGGTTCAATTTCATGTTGTACGTGTGATTGTATGGTTACACTGATAACATCACAACAATCAGCAGTATGGCGAAATAAAAAAAATCATCAAAAGGAGAGGTGACATGAGCGAATGCATTCCCAAATTGCTATACAGTTACTTCTGTTGTAGTTTTGTTTACAGCCAATAGATTCAAGAAATATCATAAATAAATGAAAAAGGCCCGTTGAGACGTACAGTCAAGTCTCGTTATTCCGACACTCGTTAATCCGACAGTTGGCTTTCTCCAACACTATTGATGGGCACCGAATAAATCAGTGATATTTAGACCCGTGAATCCGACAGTCTTGCACTCCGATTCCGACACACCTAATTTGCAACGAATTACCGAAATCACTCATTAATCGGTCTCGTTAATCCGACACAGTGATCAGCCTGGTCGTCGACCCGCGAGTACACAGCCCCGTGTTTTGAACTTCAGTAAGTCAGTCACATTGACACTGTGTCGGAATACATTTACATCAAGTACAGGACGTCAAAATGGCCGACACGACCAGCGTGACGGGAGTGATTGCCGAAGTTGTTTATGGACCTGTGATGGTTGCATGTTTTAGTCATCATTGATCATTTAACCGAGCATTCAAAGGTGATTATCAAGTTGAGTGACACAGAGTTAAATTCATAGTTTTGCTGTCAACTGTTACTGTCAATCTAGACACGGATCGAGTCGATAGTTTGGTGGGTCGATCGTATTGAAGATATTCAGATACATGTATATCCCATCTCTATTTGTTCTTGCTAGGGAATTCCAAGGGTTTTCCCCAGAAATGTTTTTACTCCATTTCAAGAATACACTCTCCTTAGAAACAAATGAACGTCAAAATGTGTCGTTCATACGCTTATAAACGTCAGTTTCGCTGACACGTGATCGGCCTCGTGCCCAAATGAAAATGCGGGGGTAAATCGTTTAAATTTCAAATTTAAAAGATATTATCACATATGTACATCTCAATTCTTAGTAGAAAAATACAATATATTTCCCCATCAATCTATTGAGTAAATACAAATGCTGGTAATTTGTATTTGACTTTTGGTACAAGAATTTGGTAACTGTGAGCCTGTTTAGGTGTATTCATGTGGTGAATATATTAACAGGCAAACATCATGTTTTCATCCATGTTTTCCAATTGCTGTACTCTACTTAAACATCAGATGATTCTCATTATTAAAAATACAAAAAAAAAAAAAAATGATTCTCATATGTTTTGCGTTTGTCAGTAACAGTTTTATCCACAACGGAAATGGACATATTTTGACCGTGCTCACGGCTTTACAAATTCAAGATTGATAGTTTGTGATAAATTATAAAGATGTATTTTTTCTGTTTGTTTTTCTATTAAGTGATACAGTGATAAAATAAGTTAAAAAATCTAACAATCGCTGTAAACATGGAAGGCCTTTGTTATAAAGTCGACCTCCACTTAGTCGTACTACAAGCTTAGGGAAGACGGTAATAAAATGATCGAGCCACTTCATCATGTCGTTAAAGATCCACTGACAATATGTTGGACAGTCTCATTAAATTCGTTGCGTAATATAAATTACATATTTACATTTGTATGCACAAACACTCATTGACGATGGTGAGTGAATGGTCTTGAGCAGCAAACAGAAAGCCTTCTGTTTCACTTTCCAAAAAGGTTGCTAATTTTCTCAACATACTGCACATAACTCGAAGTTTGGGCCGATTTGATATGGCACTTCGCTTGGTTGACATAATATCATATTCTTCTTCTCTTCTTCTTCTTCTTCTTCTTCTTCTTATTTACAGATTAAAATAAAAAATGCAGCAAAGAGGGTTGCCCCCTCTACACGCATCCAAAACAGCGAATGGGACTTCTCCCAGAAAATCTAGTCAAATCCACCGAGAACTTTTCGGAGAATGTGAAGACTCCCCAACACTGCAGCCCCCTGCATTACCGAGAATGTCAGAAGGGATGTATTCCTGGTAGCAAACACGGGTATTCTACAACAGACTGGGAGGTACCAAACCTAAGGCACCGAAAACAATGGGGAGTCGGACAACTTGCAAGCGTGCCATTTCTGCACATTTGCCGTGTTTTTCCCGAATCTTGTCAATAACATTAGTGTCAAAAGGTACAGAAAATTCAATGATATAAATGACTTCACTTGATGAATAAGAAATGACAAGTTCAGGTTTGTTGGTCTGGATAAGTCTGAGGCTGTATACGGGCCTATTCTAAAGAATTTTGTATTTATCATTTTCAATGACGCCCTCTCTATATTTAGGGTCGTACCATGGATGGACCTGTGTCAAAACCACAAGCATGGCGAAGACGGTAATAAAATGATCGAGTGAAGAATGTTAATATGATAGTGTCGTGCCTCTATGAAAGTGTATATTTTTTTAAGAACTCCCTGTCAACATGAATGACGGCATCATATCATAGCTTTAGTTGTCATAAAATATTTATTCTCATCACGAAGGTTATTTAAGTCTCAAATATAGAGTTCGCGAACAATGTGTGTGGGCGTCTATAGTCAGCATCTATTGTCACGATGCATTATTACACACTCGTACCATAACAGTTGGACGTGACCGTTATGTAACGCTCGTGACATGAATGCGTGTCCAGTCCAAGGTCTATGACGTGTTCACTGCGACTGAATGGATGACAGGTATCACACGAAGGTCGTCATCGTCGTCATGTCGTTGTAAAGTGGTCGTTCAACCCACGGTTTCTTGAGTAATACCCTCAATATAACTTTGGGTCTCATTAAGAAAAGTATGCAAAAACCATACATAGCTTTCTGCGTAGTCTGTCTTACAGACCCTGATACAAATATATATCAATTACAGTCCATGCAAGTCTATAATGTTTGGCAAGTCTAGATTACTGCAGTATGAAAATGAAGAGAGTCACTGGGCTCCCTTTTATTATATTTTATTAAGATAACTAAACAACTGATTTTTCTGTACGATATGTTCATTTCAGAGACTAGATGTTAGTCTACTTCCTGTGATAAAAGATATTTCCTTAAACCTAACGTCTTATAATACAGAGCCGTTCGTGGATAACCTTGATTCGTGGTACATGTTACATACAATGTGCCTTCTTTCTGCACAGGGCTTTTCATGACCTCTATGCATGTCTTATTCAGCATAGGGCGACGGGATAGTGATAGTGTTTACTCGTTACGCTGAAGGACATGGTTCGATTCCAACATGGGTACAATGTACGAGACCCGTGAAGATTCAGGGTAGAATAGGTCATCAGCAACCCATGGTTGCCATAAAAGGCGACTATGCTTGTCGTACCAAGCGACTAACGGGATCGGGTGACTTGGTTGATGCATGTAATCGTACAGATTTTATGGAAACAAATATTTTGAAACCTCGGCGGGATACGAACCTTCAACCTCTTGATTCGTCGTCCTTTATGAGGACACAAGTGCTATATGGAGACTGTTGACGTCATTAGTGTCACAATTAATAGAGTGTGGTTAAGTGGTACAATTTTATGTTAAAATTTTACAAAGTTCGTTGTAACTTCTGGTGGTATATATGCTATGCAGATGCCCGTGAATCTGATTTGCACATCTCATTTTATATATAGAATACATCTTATCCATATCAGACCTATTGCCTAATGATATGCACTTCATTTAATCAGGTTTAAACATGTTTTAATTCGAAATATCTTTTAGTTTCAAACATGTTTAATTTCGAAACATGTTTTAAATCTAAATACGCTTTTGCGTGTCTTCAACGTGTTTAGGTTATGCGAATGTTATGTTTAGGTGGTGTTAAGGCTAAAAGACGATAGCTCATTTCATGTGTTTAGACCTCATCCGGTTAGATAGAACACACCAGATGTGTATTCCGTTTAGGGTATAAACACATTCTTAATCATGTTTGGATCTAAACATGTCTTATCTGTTTTTACATTCTTAACACATTTATTTCAATGCAATCGTAGCGTTAAGGTCGCTTTGTTGAGATGACTATGCTTGTCGTTAAAAAGAGGCGACTAACGGGATCGGGTGATTACACTCACTGACGCGGTTGATGCATGGAATCGTATCCCAATTGCGTGGATCGATGCTCATGATATCAATCACTGGATTGTCTGTACTTACAGACCGCCGTCATATAGCTGGAATATTGCTGAGTGCGGCTTTAAAAAAACACAAAAACAATATACGAAGTTCATTTTTGGTGTCCCATTCCATGATATTGCCGGAATATCACTCGTGCTTGTTTAAGTTAAAACATGTTCGAGATTTAAACATTATTCAATAAAGTACACATCATTAGGCAATAATTCCAATATGGATAAGATGTATACTATATTGAAATTAGATGTGCAAATCAGATTCACAGGGACCTGCATAACACAAATAACATAAGGACTCATGACAAACGTCGTACAAAGTTAACATAAAAATGTACAAATTAAAGAAACTCAAAATTCACACAGTTTCAAGAGCACTTGTGTTCGCATGAAGAACTACACAGAAAGAGGTTGCAGGTTCGTATCCCGTTTTTAACTCCTCCCCCAACCCTCCCCCGATAAAAAATCTAGGGGTTAATAAATGTGTTGTTGTTTGACTGTAAATACTATTTTTACTCTTACAGGAAGCTGACAATGGAAGTATGTCTCATTCCTACGACTGACCTATCCATATATTATTCCGTTTCTACTGCCAGCACATCCTGCTTTTATCACCCCCACGCCCTCACCCCCAATCCCCTTCAAACCCCCTGCCCCACCCCACCGCACTCACTTCGGTCTCCCCTTTTAACTATAATAGAAACATTGAAAACATCCCTTCTTCAAATCACCTACAATGAATTTCAGTGTATATACCAGCTTACGTCGTGTCAGGTCACAGCACCTGGGGATTCACCGTGTGACAGTTCGCGTCAACTTAACATAATATTTCCATTGTTAAACCCACGCATTAGGTGTGTTTATGTAAGATGTATGATACACAGAGAGATACGTGATGATGTGACATCCCAGACGTCAACCAGTCGCCATGCATGTCGCTCTTCAACTTGCACAGGTAAGTTACCAGACAACCAGGTGAATGACGTACGGAGGTGTCAGAGGAGTCTCCACAGATTAGTGACCAGACAACAAGGTGAATGATTGGTTGGTTGGTTTGTTGTTTAACGCCGCGCTCAGCAATATTCCAGCTATATGACGGCGGTCTGTAAATAATCGGGCCTGGACCAGACAATCCAATGATTGATAGCATGACCATCGATCCACGCAATTGGGATGCGATGACATGCATCTACCAAGTCAGCCAGCCTGGCCACTCGATCCCGTCAGTCGCCTCTCATGACAAGCATAGTCGCCTCTTACGGCAAGCATGGGTTGCTGAATTTTTTTTAAGACCTATTCTACCCCGGATCTTCACAGGTATAGGTGTGTGACGTACGGAGGTGTCAGAGTGAGTCTCCACGGGTAAGTGACCAGTGGTCAAGCCTCAGTGAACCTACTTTGGTCACTGCCACAAGCATAACATAAACACCAACAATAAATAAGTGGAAATGAATACTCTCCTTTTGTGCACTCTTTTCAAAACACTGAATTCTGTTTGACGAAAAACATGGAGACTGCATAAGAAGACCAATCAATATCGACGCGTTGTTTGTCTATTGTTTAACGCCTCACTCAGCCATATTCCAGCTAAATGGCGGCGGTTTGTAAAAATATCGAGTCTGGTCCAGACAATCCAGTGATTGACATCATGAGCATCGATCTTCGCAATTGGGATACGATTTCATGCATCAACTACGTCAGTGAGTTTGATCACCCGATCCCGTTAGTCGCCTCTTTTTAAAGACAAGCATAGTCACCTCTTTCGTCAAGCAAGTTGCTAAAGACCTGTTCTAACCCGGAGAAATATTCATATAATATCCAGGACAACAAAGCGACCTTAACGCTACGCTTGCATTGAAATAAATGTGTTCAGAATGTAAAAAACAGACAAGACATGTTTAGACCCAAAAATGATTAAGAATGTATTTATATCCTAAACGGAATATACATTTGGTTGTCTATGAGGTCTAAACACGTGAAATGAGCCTCAACACCACCTAAACATAACATTCCCATAATCTAAACATATTGAAGACACGTTAAAGCGTATTTAGATTTTAAACATGTTTCGAAATTAGACATGTTTGAAACTAAAACATATTTTGAATTAAAACATGTTCAAACATGTATAAATGAAGTACATATCATGAGGCAATAAGTCTAATATGGATAAGATGTATAATATAATGAAATTAGATGATTGTGCAAATCAGATTCACAGGCAGCTGCATAACACATATACCACCATAACACATATACCACCATAACACATATACCACCATAACACCATAACACATATACCACCATAACACATATACCACCATAACACATATACCACCACAGAAAAGTTTAACATAAAACTGTACAAGTTAACCACACTCTGTTAATGATGACAAGGATAATTGACACTAATGACGGCATCAGTCTCCATAGCACTTGTAACCCGTGCAGGTTTCGGGGTAGAATACGTCTTCAGCAACCCATGCTTACCGTAAAAGGTGACTATGCTTGTCGAAAAAGGCGACTAACGGGATCGGGTGGTCAGACTCGCTGACTTGGTTGATGCATGTCATCGATCCCAATTGCGTGGATCGATGCTCATGATATTAATCACTGGATTGTCTGGTCCAGACTCGATTATTTACAGACCGCCGTCATATAGCTGGAATATTGCTGAGTGCGGCGTTAAACCACAATAAAACAAACAAACCATAGCACTAGTGACCGCAAAAAAGGACGACGAATGAAGAGGTTGAAGGTTCGTATACCGCCGATGTTTAAAAATATTTGTTTTCATAAATGAGTTGTTTCTGAATGGGGAGAACTTGAGCGTCTTTCTCTCAAACAAGAAGCTGACAAAGATTACTACGATAAAAGAGGGGCGTTCAATAAGTTTTGCAACTTCAATATAAGACCAAGTCGCAGAATATCTTTTGCACTTTTATTGTTCCATATAATCTCCATTCACCTCAATACACTTATTCCATTTGTCCTCCAAGCTTTAAATACCACTTTTATAGAAATCCGCAGATTGGCCCTCGAACCACGCCTCTGTGGCAGCCTTTATGTCCTCGTCATCCTGGAAGCGTCTTTCGCGTAGGGCAGATTTCATTTGCCGGAAGAGGAAATAGTCACTGGGGGCTAAGTCTGGGCTGTAGGGTGGGTGATTTAACTGTACAGCCCAGACTTAGCCCCCAGTGACCATTTCTAAAAAAGTGGTATCAAAAGCTTGAAGGACAAATGGAATAAGTGTATTGAGGTGAATGGAGATTATATGGAAAAATAAAAGTGCAAAAGATATTCTGCGACTTGGTCTAATATTGAAGTTGCAAACTTATTGAAAGCCCCTCGTACCTTTAATTTTTTTGACTGCTGAAATAGCATTTTTTCTCCTATGGTTTAACATAGGATTACAGCAGTCGTAGAAGGTCGGTTATAGTACGGTCCTCGCTTTACAGATGCACATCACAAGGTCATAATGCGGTGAAGTTCAGCGACGTTGATGGCGGAGAGTTAACTCATGATCATGAGAGTGTCTAGGGCCTCAACACAACACTGAAGCACATGTAGCATCTGTGATGCCACCTTGAGCACGTGGTTTTAATTTGTTCGAAATATTCCTCCGTTCACCCAGCAATGAATGGGTACCCGGTAGGGAGAGATACTCACGGCTGTTAACTTTCTAGCGAATCAGAGGCAGCATGGATTGTAAACTCCCCAGGGAGCTGAGAATGAAAATCGAGTGCACACCGATCCTTTGAACAGGGTGGTAATAATATTGCAGCGTAAGAGAATTCACTTGGTGGAATTTGGCGCATTATAAATGGACTTCTTATCATTTCTTATCATCACGACTCGAGTAACTTTAACCAACGGACCCCCGGTGGCATATTACACACAATATTAACACATTAATATGGAGGGGGGGGGCACGGGTGGCCCAGTCGTCTTAGGCGCCGCGATTTGCTGTGCAGAGTTACGTCCCTTGGACACGTAATGGTTGTGGGTTCGAATCCCGGTTCACCCCGATTATGTTTCTAGGTTTGTCAGCACCATGCCCGTGCTCGTGGGTTTCACCGGAGTGGTAAACGTCTAAGACCTGCATCACTTCGGGCTTTCCTCCCACATTAAGCTGACACGCCGTGATATAACTGGAATAATGTTAAAAGCGGCGTTAAACCCAACTCACTCACTCACTCATTAATATGGAGCACACGAATCACCTAGCGTATACATTATCTCCTTGCCATCAGAAAACAGTTTCATTCTTGTTTACACTTTAAACGATCGTACGATGTGACGTAAAGCATAAACTCACTCACTCACTTAAACAATCGTAACTTCGGAAGCCGTTCCAACTAGACGGTAGGTTAGCCCAGTAGAACAGGCGTAAGCGCATCATGACAAAGTTCCGAGTTCTGAACAAGAGCAACGGTGACCAGCGCAATACGATCAGAATACTGGTATAAAAACGCACACAATTGTAAAAGATTATATTGATATTGTGTGGGTATAATCATTTATCATGTACTGATACGTCGACACAGACCCGTGAAGATCCGGGTTGGAATATGCTTGTCGTAAGTGGCGACTAACGGGATCGGACGGACCTGACTCGCTGTATTGGTTGATGCAGGTCATCAATGCTAATGATATCAATCAATGGATTGTCTGGTCCAGACTCGATTATTTACATTCCGCCGTCAAACAGCTGGAATATTGCTGAGTGCGGTGTTAAACAACAAACAGACAAACATGTCGACATAGATTCGGACATAGCCATTCCCAAAGAAACACCCAGGAATGTCACAGAGAGGTGACGGTCAAAGGTCTGTAAAGACCCTGAAAGTCCGACCAAACGTTGATCCATTTATTGATTATAATCACCTGCTGAGCTATAGAAATCCTGTCCCGTGTGTACACACCCTGTCACGGACACTATGGGGTATAAGAAGGCGTTATGGACATACAAAACATCCGTGAGAGGACGCGACAATGATACTGTCGTCACACTGAAGGCGAGCTGAACCGACGTTGACTGTTGCGTTTGTATAGAGAGACATATAACGAGATCGCAGGCACACTAAGTCAGTGTTAACACTTTAAATGTGACTTTGTTGTTACAAATACGTCCAAAGTAATTGTCCTGAAAAGGAAATGAAAACAGTTTTATAAAATATATATACAAACATTTACGACTAAAATGAATAAATTCAAAATATGCAATATTTAAATTTCATGTTAAACGAAGTGAAGACCAGCTTTTACTTCTAGTCAGTTGCTTAACGACACAAAGAAACAACAATAACAAAAGTGAATGAGTGAGTATGGTTTTAGGCCGCTTTTAGCAATATTCCAGCAATATCACGGCGGGGGACACCAAAAATGGGCTTCACACATTGTACCCATGTCGGGAATCGAACCCGGGTCTTCGGCGTGACGAGCGAACGCTTTAACCACTAGGCTAACCGACCACCCCAACAATAACAATAACAACAAGAACAAGAACAACAACAACAACAACGACAACAACATTAAGGAAAGAATGTGTATATTTTGTTTGTTGTTTAACACCGCACTCGGCAACCTTCCAGCTATATGACGGCGGTCTGTATATAATCGAGTCTGAACTAGACAATCCAGTGATTCACATCATGAGCATCGATCCTCGCAATAGGGATAGGATGACATGCATCAACCAAGTCAGCGAGACTGACCACCCGATCCCGTTAGTCGCCTCTCACGACAAGCATAGTCACCTTTTACGGCAGGCATGGGTTGCCGAAGACCTATTCTACCCCGGATCAAGAATGAAAAGGCTTTGATCCACCTTTAAAATACATTTTCGTTTACTGGCACTTGCAGTCGGTTTGGGACGACAGTGAATCTGGTTACGTGGTTAGAAAGGGTTAAAGATACAGCCCCGCCTACCCGGGGTAGATGAAGCAGGATCACAATACAGTTCATGTTTGTATGGCGATTTAAAAGGGTAGACCTACATGCTCCGTTATTCTACAAGCGGCCTGCCTCGACTGCAGCATGCATTTCCAGAGAGTGGCATGGGCCCTGGTTTTCGTGGTGTTTGTGCAAGTGATGTCGACAGGTGAGTCGTTTATGACGTGGCGGTCAGTTCTGACCTAATTTATGAATTAATGTGTCATATTTGGCGAGGAAATCAAATCAGTCAGTCTGTTATGTACCGTAAACCATGCATGTGATGACATGACGATATCAATCATAAACACAAGGTAGATTGGTATAGTCAGGTAACCATGGGAACATAAGGCCACAGTAAATTATATATAATTATATGTAACATGTAGTTTGTAAGTCGGGGTTGTGTGGTTTTCATTTGGCTGAACCCTCTCTTTTCAGACAGAATGCGTGTTTAACTCAGCCTGCCCCAGCTTGTGAGCCCCCCCCCCCCCTCCCTCCTCTCATCACATACATCCCTGTTTTGAAAATCTTGGATCCTTGCTCTGAGAATGGTTAGCGTGAATCTATGCTCATGCTAACAGTCTCTGGTTAATTTTGTTTTGACTCGCTTTTTGTACCGTTCTGCGTTACCTGGGTGTGAACTCACTCACTCACTCACTCACTCACTCACTCACTCACTCACTCACTCACTCACTCACTCACTCAACCACTCACTCAACCACTCAACCACTCAACCACCCAACCACTCAACCACTCAGCCACCCAACCACTCAACCGCTCACGCACTCACTCACTCACTCACTCACTCACTCACTCACTCACTCACTCACTCACACACTCACTCACTCACTCACTCACCCACTCACTCAACCACTCACTCATTCACTCAACCTCTCACTCAACCACTCAGCCACCCAACCACTCAACCGCTCAACCGCTCACTCACTCACTCACTCACTCAACCACTCAACCACTCACTCAACCACTCACTCATTCACTCAACCTCTCACTCAACCTCTCACTCAACCACTCAACCACTCACTCAACCACTCAACCACTCAACCACCCAACCACTCAACCACTCAACCATTCACTCTGTGTATAGTAGTCCGTATCGGCATGGTTTATATGACCAGTTACTTTTGCCTATAGCTATGAGTATAATGCCCCCAGCGGTCTGTTACAGACGTTTAATGTATACACCAGCTTACCAAGATGTCAGGGTGTATGTAGAGCGTTACAGTGCATCTATACACACGACAGTGTTGCAGGTCGGATTTCTGTCATTGATTGATCGAGTGTTTGGAGGGTTTCTCACCGTAATTCAAGTACCGGTGTATATTACTGGGAGTTATTCATTGTGAACAGGGCAGTTGTCAGCTCCACCTCCGGTGATGGCCAAACATACGGCTTTATAATACACGAGTATGTGAAACCCGAGGTTGACACATGCAACATGCTTCAGTGCCTTCTAAACAGAACGCGGATTAAAGCGGCTATAACTCTATCCCAACCCTGCAATTGCAAGTAACGAACAAAGCCAAACACTTAAGATTTGTGAACCCTCAAGCAATGGTGTCTACACTAGCGTCTGGCGCAGATACAACAGGTTGAAAACCATACTTGAAAATCAGTTTTTAGTTTGGGACAGCAGCTTCATCTAAACTGTGGAATGTTATATGACGCCGCATTCAGCAATATTCCGGACAAACCAGAGATTTATATCATTACGTCCAACAACCTCGGGGTACGATGACTCGTCATCAACCAAGTGACCGATCCATTCAGTCACATTTTACGACGAACATAACTAGATCTTTTCTGGCCTCAACTCTCACATCTGTATGTGTATGTGTGTGAGAGAATACGTGTATCTGTGTATATGTGAGTGTGTGTGTGAATGTGTGTGTAAGTGTGTGTGTGAGAAGGTGTATGTGAGTGTGTGTCTGTGTGTTTGTGTGTGTGTCTGTGTCTGAATGTATGTGTGAGTGTGTGTGAGTATATGTGTGTCTGTATGTGAATATGTGTGTGCGTGGGTGAGTGTGTGTCTGTGTGAGTGTGTGTCTGTGTGGGTGAGTGTGTGAGTATGTTGTGTGTGTGAGAGTGTGGATGTGTGTTCATGTGTGTATGTGTATGAGTGTGTTTCTGTGGTTTCTGTGTGAGAGAGGGTGCGTATGTATGTATGTATGTATGTATGTATGTATGTATGTATGTATGTATGTATGTATGTATGTATGTATGTATGTATGTATGTGTGTGGTGTAAGTGTGTGAGAAAATTTGAGTGTGTGTGTGAGTATGTGAGTGTGTTCGTATATATTTGTCTGTGTGTGTATGTGTGTGTGAGTGCGTGTCTGTGTGTGAGTGTGTGTGACTGCGTGTGTGAGTATGCTTTGTGTGTGTGAGTGTGGATGTGTGTTTTCTGTGTGTGAGAGAGTGCGTGTGTCTGTATGTATGTGTGTGTGTGTCTGTGAATGTATGTGTGTGGTGTAAGTGTGTGAGAGAGTGCGTGTGTCTGTATGTATGTGTGTGTGTGTCTGTGAATGTATGTGTGTGAAGTAAGTGTGTGAGAAAGTGTGTGTAATGAGCGAGTGTGTTCGTATATGTTTGTCTGTGTGTGTATGTGTGTGAGTGTGTGTATGTGTGTATATGTATGTGTGGTCGAGTGTGTCTATGTGTGTGAGTGTGTGTCAGTGAATTTGTTTGGAATTCAAACTATCCCATCCTTACAGGAGGTTGTGACCGCCTCCGTGGTCTAGTGGTAGAACGTCCGCCCGGAGAACGGAAGGTCCGGGGTTCGATACCCGGCCGCGTCATACCAAAAGACGTTCAAATATGGTACTTGTTGTTACCCTGTCTGGCGCTCGGCATTAAGGGGCTTAAACAAGGACTGGTCGGCTCGGAGTCAGTATACTGTGTCTGAGTGGGGTATTCATGTTAAACTGCGGCATGGTATCTCAGTGAGCTAGCACTATAAATCGGCATCAGTCCGGACTAGTACAGGCAGCCACACAAACACACACACATGTCGCTATATAAGTGCAATAATCTTGGACGCGACGTTAAACCCCATTTCACTTCACCTCACCTACATGAAGTTATTGTTGCGCTCTACCTAGCAGACCTACGTGCTTAACGTGCAATGGTGTAATCTTGCCCGTGGGTATATCATTCTTTGCTTGACATGAAGGGGCAGTTTCAGACGGTTTGTGTTTAACAATAATCCACCCAGACACATTGTATGCGGGAAAGTATTAAAATATATATGTAAATGTCATCTTGATAAGATTGCCACGTTTAGCCTTCCTCGGTTACCTTAATAAAGAATGATGTTACCAACAGGAAACTAACTGAACTTTCAGTTTTCATGGATAATGCATTTCGTTTGGAGATAAATAGTATACATCTCGACCGAGGGTTTAGTTGAGGATGTAAACTTAACGGGGAGAGATAGATAGACACGAGGCTGAAGTTCCGATATCTGATGTAACGACTTAGATTGATTGCTCCTAAAGCTATTGACAATGCTTCGTTTACAATAACATGCTAGTAGATCACAAGAAGGATGGACAGAAGAGATTGGTGATAAAAAGGAAAGGTTTTCAACGCTGACTTTCAGTGATGGATTCTTGGACAGAGAGAAAAATGTGTGGAAGATCTGCATTGCCGTTAAGAAGGAGCCGTACCTTGAATTCAAACATGTCACGGACAGTATCAGAGAACGCAAAATCCGCCTTCTCATGAATCACGGATGCTACTTAACACAAATCGCAAATGCAAAGTTGCGATTTGAAGACATTACTGAAAAAATATCGAAAATAAAATATTATAAAGGAATTTTAATGTAAACCGTAATGCTCTTTAAATGTTGAATAAATGTATCAAATAGTATTGTTTTTGCATCCTGCGTACCACACTGCTCAGTACCAAATGTCATCTTATAAACATCTATATACATGTCTGTTTATCTTTATATATATTATATATACATTCATTGAAGTTCAAAATAACATGCATCGATTTACCTCGACCATACATTGGCATTATAAATTCATTCATTACCAATTCATACCACTGATATCATACCATGGTAGGTGGCCTATTAAACCGGGGATGATATTCATCAGTAATCTGTGAAAGACAATAACTAGTACACGAGAACCGGTCGGCTTGGCCTCACTCTGTAACCCGTACAACCCCATATCACTCACCCAGGGTTGCCAGTTGTATGTCTCGTATACATCTTTAAGCATGGAAATAAAGAGGTGTGTGTGTGTGTGTGTGTGTGTGTGTGTGTGTGTGTTGTGTTGTGTGTGTGGTGTGTTTGTGTGTGGTGTGTTTGTGTGTGGTGTGTTTGTGGTGTGTTTGTGTGTGTGTGTGTGTGTGTGTGTGTGTGTGTGTGTGTGTGTGTGTGTGTGTGTGTGTGTGTGTGTGTGTGTGTGTGTGTGTGTGTGTGTGTGTGTTCTATATGTTTATCTTCACGGTTATGGACATTTTACTTTTTTGTTAGTAAGACCTCATTCAGGGTATGAGATTTTACTAGTAAGACCGAGTATGAAATTTGGTAAGTCCTGATGAGCAGATGAAGTATGGACTTGTTGCTTTAAACGTCCAATGTTCCAAAAAAGAGAAGACATGAAACTTTTCCCTTATGGACAATGGGAATCGAACCCTCCATGTAACCCTGAGATCACAGAACTGGGTGAAGACAAGTGGTGTATTGTAAGGTACCCTCACACTCCCGATCACCTGTCAGGCCATGTAACCCTGAGATCACAGAACTGGGTGAAGACAAGTGGTGTATTGTAAGGTACCCTCACACTCCCGATCACATGTCAGGCCATGTAACCCTGAGATCACAGAACTGGGTGAAGACAAGTGGTGTATTGTAAGGTACCATGTTCAGCGAATATTTCCTGGCCAGATATATTTTACGAAGAGTGGTGCATTGTAAGGTACCCTCACACTCCCGATCACCTGTCAGGCTATGTAACCCTGAGATCACAGAACTCAATTAGATGTAATTGGGCCATAAAAGTTTATGAACGTTCGAAAAGAGTCAATGTATTATGAAATTTGTCTGAACATTCTGAAAATATTAAAATGATTTCCAAAGAACGACTTTCATCGCTTGTCACAAGGTTCCATTGCCATCCAAAGTAATATGAGTGTTGGAATCGCAGGAATTGTGAGTGTTGGAATCCCAAGAATTGTGAGTTTTGGAATCCCAAGAACTATGAGTTTTGAAATCTCAAGAACTGTGAATGTTGGAATTCCAAAAACTGTGAGTGTCGGAGTCCCAAGAATGAATAATGAGTCTTGAAATGTAACAAATGTTATATTTGCGATAACACTTTCTTAGTAAAGTACAGATTCTAGTACTTTTTTTGGTTGAGTCCCGTCTGGGGTTTGAACCCACACTTGCCAGAGTGAGGCACCTAATCGCCAGCACACACAGTCAGCGATCTTACCCACTCAGCCACCGAGGCTTCCACAAAAATGAAAGTCCGACAACTGTTAGTCTAGATAACGTACTTTGAGCACCCCTCTGACAAGTGTAAAAAAAGAACTAGAATCTGTACTTTACTAAGAAAGTGTTATCCCAAATATAACATTTGTTACATTTGACCACTTTCTAAATGGCATTGTGTATTCAGAGTGTTGAAATATCAAGAACAAGTGAATAATGAGGATAAAACCCATTTAAGGGCCTATAACATATCTATAGTGTCAGATGTATATATATACAACAAACTACCGAGTTCCGAGTTGTGTTGTAGCTTCATGAGCATTTTACCATTTTGAGAATATGTGAGTGAGTGAGTGAGTGAGTGAGTGAGTGAGTGAGTGAGTGAGTGAGTGACTATGGTTTTACGCCGCTTTGAGCAATATTCCGGCAATATCACGGCGGGGGGCACCAGAAATGGGCTTCACACATTGTACCCATGTCGGGAATCGAACCCGGGTTCGAGGCGTGACGAGCGAACACTTTAACAACTAGGCTACCCGATCGCCCCTTGAGAATATGGAAATCAGTCAGTCAGTCATGTCACGCCAATGACAATTGGGTGACGGCGCTGGGGGTTTGTAACAATTTTTGTGTATGTATATATCCGAAATAATTCCTTTCATCAAATAGGATGCGATGTTAAAGGTATAGTTTCCACTTTCCTTTGGCAATGGATGCCATAAATCAGGAAACCAATGTGTTATTGTTAATTTCAGCAGAGAGCTGTGAGGGTCATGTCGAGTTGGCTGCCACGGCCCAGCAGGCCAGCATCTTCTCAACCAACTACCCCAGCAGCTATACCAAGTGAGTGAAGCCGCCATAGGTAGAACTTATTTCTAGTCTTTAACATCGCCTCCCTGTCCTAGTGATAGAGTGAGTGAAGCCACCATAGGTAGAACTCATTTCTCGTCTTTAACACCGCCTCCCTGTTCTAGTGATAGAGTGAGTGAAGCCACCATAGGTAGAACTCATTTCTAGTCTTTAACACATCCTCCCTGTCCTAGTGATAGAGTGAGTGAAGCCACCATAGATAGAACTCATTTCTCGTCTTTAACACCGCCTCCCTGTCCTAGTGATAGAGTGAGTGAAGCCACCATAGGTAGAACTTATTTCTAGTCTTTAACACCGCCTCCCCGTCCTAGTGATAGAGTGAGTGAAGCCACCATAGGTAGAACTCATTTCTAGTCTTTAACACCGCCTCCCTGTCCTAGTGATAGAGTGAGTGAAGCCGCCATAGGCAGAACTTATTTCTAGTCTTTAACACCGCCTCCCTGTCCTAGTGATAGAGTGAGTGAAGCCACCACAGGTAGAACTCATTTCTAGTCTTTAACACCGCCTCCCCGTCCTAGTGATAGAGTGAGTGAAGCCACCATAGGTAGAACTCATTTCTAGTCTTTAACACCGCCTCCCTGTCCTAGTGATAGAGTGAGTGAAGCCACCACAGGTAGAACTCATTTCTAGTCTTTAACACCGCCTCCCTGTCCTAGTGATAGAGTGAGTGAAGCCACCATAGGTAGAACTTATTTCTAGTCTTTAACACCGCCTCCCTGTCCTACTGATAGAGTGAGTGAAGCCACCATAGGTAGAACTCATTTCTAGTCTTTAACACCGCCTCCCTGTCCTAGTGATAGAGTGAGTGAAGCCACCATAGGTAGAACTTATTTCTAGTCTTTAACACCGCCTCCCTGTTCTAGTGATAGAGTGAGTGAAGCCACCATAGGTAGAACTTATTTCTAGTCTTTAACACCGCCCCCTGTCCTAGTGATAGAGTGAGTGAAGCCACCATAGGTAGAACTTATTTCTAGTCTTTAACACCGCCTCCCTGTTCTAGTGATAGAGTGAGTGAAGCCACCATAGGTAGAACTTGTTTCTAGTCTTTAACACCGCCTCCCTGTCCTAGTGACAGAGTGAGTGAAGCCACCATAGGTAGAACTTATTTCTAGTCTTTAACACCGCCTACCTGTCCTAGTGATAGAGTGAGTGAAGCCACCATAGGTAGAACTTATTTCTAGTCTTTAACACCGCCTCCCTGTTCTAGTGATAGAGTGAGTGAAGCCACCATAGGTAGAACTCATTTCTAGTCTTTAACACCGCCTCCCTGTCCTAGTGATAGAGTGAGTGAAGCCACCACAGGTAGAACTTATTTCTAGTCTTTAACACCGCCTCCCTGTCCTAGTGATAGAGTGAGTGAAGCCACCATAGGTAGAACTTGTTTCTAGTCTTTAACACCGCCTCCCTGTCCTAGTGATAGAGTGAGTGAAGCCACCATAGGTAGAACTCATTTCTAGTCTTTAAGTCCCTGTTCCACTGTTTTGGTGTCTGCCTGGTGAAGGTCGGTGCTGCGATTCCCGGCTGCATCATACAAAAAATCATTAACAGGAATTCTTGATGACCTGCCTGCTCGATATACAACACAGTCATCATATAGACTCTGTAGTATAATATAATGATACAGTATTAAGTCATGTTGGTGCAGGTAGAAGTAATGGGCATGAGCACACATGGATTGCTATTGGTACAGGAAGTAATTATGACCCCGATGATACAGTAATAATTTACGAACCTGGTGATACAGTAATATTTCATGTACCTGATGATGAATTAATATGTTACGGACTTGATTATGCAGTAATATTTTATGGACCTTGTGATACAGGGATATTTCATGGACCTGATGATGAATTAATAAGTTACGGACCTGATGATGCAGTAATATTTTATGGACCTTGTGATACAGGGATATTTCATGGACCTGATGATGAATTAATAAGTTACGGACCTGATGATGCAGTAATATTTTATGGCCCTTGTGATACAGGGATATTTCATGGACCTGATGATTAATTAATATGTTGCGGACCTGATGATGCAGTAATCTTTTATGGACCTTGTGATACACTGATATTTCATGGACCTGATGATACAGTAACCATTTATGGACCTTATGATACAGTAATATCTCATGGACCAAATGATTAAATATTTTGTAATGGACCTTATGATACAGCAATCATTTATGGACCAAATGACCCATTAATATTTCATGGACCTGTTAATGAAGTTATCATTTATTGACCTGATGACACAGTCATCATTTACGGACCTGATGGTGAGTAGTCGTTAAAGATGCCGTTGTGCAAGTGGTATCTAACTATACATTAACCACTAATACTGACGTAACAGCACGTGCAGCATCAGTTATGATGCGTGGTTCCCTTTCTTAGTGCAGCATCCTGCAGCTGGCGACTGTACCCAGGGACGACAGGTGCCCGGGTTTACGTGGAGGTGGTCGACGTCGATCTGGACGACACACACGGCGTCTGCAGTGACAACCTCACCATATACGACGGTAAGAAATTGTGTTCTGAATCGGAATAGTTATTTCGTCGTTGTTGTCTTCTTAAATAGTTTGGGGCGGTCGGCTAGTCCAGTGGTTAAAGCGTTCGATTCCCGACATGGTTACAATGTGTTCCATATTTGGTGTCCCCCGTCGTGATATTGTTGGAACACCGCTTAAAGAGGCGTAAAACCATGCTCACTCACTCACTCTTGGATTAGTCACCCTCGGAAGATAAATGAGTACCTCCAATATTGATAGTATTCATTAGTATTCATCCCACCGCCCCTGACAACCTTCTACCATCATTCATATGGTATTACACATTACACATTTCACATACCACATAATGGTTATGGCAGAACATATAACTCCATGCCAGTAATAATTTCTAACATCTCTAAAGCACCACGTCAAAGGTTTCGTAAAGCCCAGCTATCGAAGAGGAAGATTCAAAAACGAAATTTCACTCGATTCGTAATAAGGGTTTCCAGAAACGGGGAATTGAAGACAGTATTTGAGGTTGTTTGTAAGAACAACAAGGTCAGAGCCAGATCAGAGCCAGGTCAGAGCCAGGTCATTTATGTAGGGGAGATGCGGGTTATTTATGTTCGTACGTCCAGGTATGGTATATGAAATCCCGGGGATTTGACATCATGTCCAGGAGACGTGTTTATGAGATATAAGCCGGTCAGCGAAGAAAGGTATGACGTTTGGTGGGTTATATATGTGACCCATAAATTATTTACATTTCTGTTTCATTCGGGTGAGTGAGTGAGTATGGTTTTACACCTCTTTTAGCAATATTCCAGCAATATCAAGGCATGGGACACCAGAAATGGGCTTCACACATTGTACCCATGTCGGGAATCGAACCCGGGTCAGCGGCGTAAACACGAGGCTACCCGACCACCATTCACTATATGGTGTAAATTAAGTTGTGTTTAACATCTCGTTTTGGGGAGTTATCAAACTGATTCAAGTTATTAATTGAACCAAACGTTTGGAAATCACAACACAATTGATCACATGTTCGGACTTAAAGGGAGACGTATGTCTTTACTTCCTTTCAATGCCATAAGCTTGTCTTCATAACTCACCGGCAAGGGTCCGTTACTACGAATACATATAGCATTGCACATACGTCAGGCGTTTGTGTTACGAAGTGAATTGTTATCTTGACTTTCTATCGCATAAAATGTGTTATGTAACTCCGTTGTGTATGGACAGCCTCCGTGGTCTAGAGGTAGAGACGGATAGCGGAAGGTCCGGGGTTCGATCCCCGACCGCGTCATACCAAAAGACGTTAAAAGATGGTGCTTGTTGTTACCTTGTCTGGCGCTCGACATAAAAGTGCTAAAACAAGGACTGGTCGGCTCGGAGTCAGTATACTGTGTCTGAGTGGGGTATTCATGTGAAACTGGGGCATGGTATCTCAGTCTACTAACACTATAAGTCGGCATCAGTCCGGACTAGTACAAGCAGCCACACACACACACACACATACATGCACGTCGCTATATAAGTGCAATCATCTTGGACGCGACGTTAAACCCCATTTCACCTCACGTCACCGGTGCCTTACACAATCTTGTTAGAGGTTTCCAGAAAGTATTTTCTGGGTAATCTATCTTTTATGGTAATACAGTAAACTACGGTTATAACGAACTCAAAGAGATAACTTATTTTAGTTCGTTATAACAGTAGTTCGTTATAAGCATATGTGCACTTCAGTAGTGTGTTATGGTCATGACATTAGATCATGTGCTCTTCAGTAGTGTGTTATGGTCATGACATTAGATCATGTGCTCTTCAATGGTGTGTTATGGTCATGACATTAGATCGTGTGCACTTCAGTAGTCTGTTATGGTCATGACATCAGATCATGTGCTCTTCAGTAGTGTGTTATGGTCATGACATTAGATCATGTCCACTTCAGTAGTGTTTTTTGGTCATGACATTAGATCATGTGCTCTTCAGTAGTGTGTTATGGTCATGACATTAGATAATGTGCTCTTCAATGGTGTGTAATGGTCATGACATTAGATCATGTGCTCTTCAGTGGTGTGTTATGGTCATGACATTAGATCATGTGCTCTTCAGTGGTGTGTTATGGTCATAACATTAGATCATGTCCACTTCAGCAGTGTGTCCTGGTCATGACATTAGATCATGTGCTCTTCAGTAGTGTGTTATGGTCATGACATTAGATCATGTGTTCTTCAATAGTGTGTTATGGTCATGACATTAGATCATGTGCTCTTCAGTGGTGTGTTATGGTCATGACATTAGATCATGTGCTCTTCAATGGTGTGTTATGGTCATGACATTAGATCATGTGTTCTTCAATAGTGTGTTATGGTCATGACATTAGATCATGTGCTCTTCAGTGGTGTGTTATGGTCATGACATTAGATTATGTGCTCTTCAGTGGTGTGTTATGGTCATGACATTAGATCATGTCCACTTCAGTAGTGTGTTATGGTCATGACATTAGATCATGTGCTCTTCAATGGTGTGTTATGGTCATGACATTAGATCATGTGTTCTTCAATAGTGTGTTATGGTCATGACATTAGATCATGTGCTCTTCAGTGGTGTGTTATGGTCATGACATTAGATTATGTGCTCTTCAGTGGTGTGTTATGGTCATGACATTAGATCATGTGCTCTTCAGTAGTGTGTTATGGTCATGACATTAGATCATGTGCTCTTCAATGGTATGTTATGGTCATGACATTAGATCATGTGTTCTTCAATGGTGTGTTATGGTCATGACATTAGATCATGTGCTCTTCAGTGGTGTGTTATGGTCATGACATTAGATTATGTGCTCTTCAGTGGTGTGTTATGGTCATGACATTAGATCATGTGCTCTTCAATGGTGTGTTATGGTCATGACATTAGATCATGTGCTCTTCAGTAGTGTGTTATGGTCATGACATTAGATCATGTGCTCTTCAGTAGTGTGTTATGGTCATGACATTGGATAATGTGCTCTTCAATGGTGTGTTATGGTCATTACATTAGATCATGTGCTCTTCAGTAATGTGTTATGATCATGACATTAGGTCATGTGCTCTTCAGTAGTGTGTTATGGTCAAGACATTAAAACATGTGCTCTTCAGTGGTATGTTATGGCCATGTTGGGTAGCATTGACGCTAAAGCGTTCTCTCGTCAAACCGAAGGCCAAGGTTCGAAATTGCTTGAAGCGGCGTAAAATCATAATAATTCACTTCCGATAATATGAAGGAGCTGATTAGATGTTGTGAGCAGTGTCAGTGTGTCATGTTTATACAGGAGCTGATTAGAGGCTGTGACTAGTGTCAATGTGTCATGTTTATACAGGAGCTGATTAGAGGCTGTGACTAGTGTCAATGTGTCATGTTTATACAGGAGCTGATTAGAGGCTGTGACTAGTGTCAGTGTGTCATGTTTATACAGGAGTTGATTAGAGGCTGTGACTAGTGTCAATGTGTCATGTTTATACAGGAGCTGATTAGAGGCTGTGACTAGTGTCAGTGTGTCATGTTTATACAGGAGCTGATTAGAGGCTGTGACTAGAGTCAATGTGTCATGTTTATACAGGAGCTGATTAGAGGCTGTGATTAGTGTCAGTGTGTCATGTTTATACAGGAGCTGATTAGAGGCTGTGACTAGTGTCAGTGTGTCATGTTTATACAGGAGCTGATTAGAGGCTGTGACTAGTGTCAGTTTGTCTTGTTTATACAGGAGCTGATTAGAGGCTGTGACTAGTGTCAGTGTGTCATGTTTATGCAGGAGCTGATTAGAGGCTGTGACTAGTGTCAATGTGTCATGTTTATACAGGAGCTGATTAGAGGCTGTGACTAGTGTCAGTGTGTCATGTTTATACAGGAGCTGATTAGAGGCTGTGACTAGTGTCAGTGTGTCATATTTATACAGGAGCTGATTAGAGGCTGTGACTAGTGTCAGTGTGTCATGTTTATACAGGAGCTGATTAGAGGCTGTACCTAGTGTCAGTGTGTCATGTTTATACAGGAGCTGATTAGATGTTGTGACTAGTGTCAGTGTGTCATTTTTATACAGGAGCTGATTAGAGGCTGTGACTAGTGTCAGTGTGTCATGTTTATACAGGAGCTGATTAGAGGCTGTGACTAGTGTCAGTGTGTCATGTTTATACAGGAGCTGATTAGAGGCTGTGACTAGTGTCAGTGTGTCATGTTTATACAGGAGCTGATTAGAGGCTGTGACTAGTGTCAGTGTGTCATGTTTATACAGGAGCTGATTAGAGGCTGTGACTAGTGTCAGTGTGTCATATTTATACAGGAGCTGATTAGAGGCTGTGACTAGTGTCAGTGTGTCATGTTTATACAGGAGCTGATTAGAGGCTGTGACTAGTGTCAGTGTGTCATGTTTATACAGGAGCTGATTAGATGTTGTGACTAGTGTCAGTGTGTCATGTTTATACAGGAGCTGAATAGAGGCTGTGACTAGTGTCAGTGTGTCTTGTTTATACAGGAGCTGATTAGAGGCTGTGACTAGTGTCAGTGTGTCATGTTTATACAGGAGCTGATTAGAGGCTGTGACTAGTGTCAGTGTGTCATGTTTATACTTTATACAGGAGCTGATTAGAGGCTGTGACTAGTGTCAGTGTGTCATGTTTATACAGGAGCTGATTAGAGGCTGTGACTAGTGTCAGTGTGTCATGTTTATACAGGAGCTGATTAGAGGCTGTGACTAGTGTCAGTGAACAGAAGGAAACAGTTGTTCTTGGTTGGGTTGGTATAGCTCGTCCAAATACACTCGATTAATATGGAAGTGCTCGCCCAAACGCACCTGTTGCTCATGTTCTTTTTTTGTGGTAAATCTCGTGCGTGTCATGCTGATGAGACGGACCACTACGTTGAACGGGGTAACATGTGAAAGTTGACATTTATTCGTTGTGGGACGAAGACGTCCTCAGAGCTCCAGTCAGGAGATTGCCTTTGCTAATACTAGAATTAACTTCCATTATCCACTTTATAACAAAAAGTGGTCAATTATTCACTTTTGATGAATATATAGAAACATTACATTTTGGGGCGATTTGGTTAGTGTGGCAATGAAGGTTTGTGTTTCTGTCTTCTGTTTCTGTTTAATTAAAATGCCCGACATGATATTTTTGACTTGTTGTTTATTTAACGGGGAATAACGTGCCTCATTCCCATATGGTAGCAGAGCGTGGTTTCAAAAGGTAAGTCAAATAAATTATGTCGTATCTGCAGGAGGGAGGCTCTGTAAAGAGCAATGAGTCTCTGGCCCAAGAAACAGAAGGGTCTCTGTTAAAACTGGAGAATATTTTGAAACTAAAACAACAAAAAGCAAATGTTAAATCAACCTTTACAAAAGCCAAAAACAAGCTGTACAGCTTACTAGAATCTTCTGACCAACCATCTCGAATAGACATACGAGATGGTATAGATAAAGTAAATGAAAGTCTGGTGAAAGCAATCGATGTTATGACACAACTCACTCTGGCTTTTGCAAAGAATCAACAAGGTGAAAATGTCGCTAAAACTGAACGAGAGATTAGTCACCTTGAGGATGAAACTAATGCTGTAGTTGAACAGGCACAATTTCACTTAGATAATAGGTCAGATGTGACTTCCTTGTCAAGTAAGGGACGCAATAGATTGTATAGACCTGAACAGGCTGCGGGAAGTGAGCCATGTATTCAGAAAGACATTGGGCATGGTGTTCATAGCATACCACATGAACACACACATGCTTATAAAGCAGAGTCACACAGTTATGCAATAGGCACTGATCTATGGAAACAACTCAAGCGTGTTTCTATCCCAGTATTTTCTGGAGATGTTAAATGCTATGAAAGTTGGAAGGCTGCATTTCTGACATGCATAGACCAAGCACCAGCAACTGCTGAATACAAGCTATTACAGCTAAGGCAGTATCTTTCTGGTGAGGCTTTGAAAACAGTACAAGCTTTGGGGCATAGTGCTATAGCTTATGACATTGCATTAGAGCGCCTAGAAAGGAAGTATGGTGGTAGGAGGCGTCAAGTAGCGTTACAGTTAGAAGAAGTGACAAATTTGAAGCCTATTCGCCAAGGGAATGCTAGAGATGTTCAAAGATTTGCTGATATCTTGGACATTGCAGTCGTTAGTCTGAAAGAAGCAGATAGAATAGAAGAGCTTGGTAATGGGTTATTTTATGCCACTTTACAAAAGAAAATGACTGAGTCAATGATCGCACAATACCAAAGATGGCTTCATGATAGAGATAGGCAAGAGTCTGTCGAGACTCTAAGAGAATGGGTACTTCAGGAAGCTGAATACCAAACGATAGCAGCGGAAACAATACATGGTGTTTCTGATAAAAACAAAAGACTAGAGTTCAAAAGAAAAGAATCGTGCTCATTTGTTGGTGAGCTGAATAGAAAGTCAAAGAGGGAGGTCATATGCAAGGTTTGTGGTGAACAGCATGTGTTATGGAAATGCAATGTGTTCAAGAATATGAATGTTTCTGAGAGATGGAACACTGCTAAGAAAATGAAAGTATGCTTTCGCTGTCTTGGTGGTAATCATCGTGGCTCACAATGTAGATATGCATATCGCTGTGGGATCAATGGGTGTACGAAAACCCACAATAGACTCTTACATGAGAACATACCCAGAATTGACATTGCACAAGGCAATCTGGATTTTGCAGAAAATAGTTTAGTTGTGGAGAAGGATACTCAGGTAGGTTCTCAAACAAAAGGTCATGACCAGGGCTTTTCTGAAAGAGCACATGCAACTATGCCATTGGAATTTGACCATCCATTCACAGCACTTCGGACAGTTCCAGTAGTGCTGAAGAATGGAACTAAAAGGATCCGTGTCAACGCATTATTGGATGATGCAAGTACCAAGTCATACATTAATGCTGATGTAGCTTCAGAATTAGGGATGCAGGGGTCAATAGAGAAAATATCTGTAAGTGTCTTGAATGGTAAGAAAGAAACATTTGAGACCAAGCCAGTGGTATTTGGAATTGAGAGTGAAGATGGTAGGGTGGATATGGAAATGACAGCACTGACTACTACTAAGGTCACGGGCGACTTGCAAGTGATTGATTGGCAAAAATGTAGACACAGATGGAGTCACTTGAAGAACATAAGCTTTCCAAGTATTGGGCGACGTCCAATTATCGATCTCCTGATAGGTATTGATCATGTGCAATTACATCAGTCATTCGAAGATGTTTGTGGAGATGTAGGCGATCCTATTGCAAGGAGAACGCCTCTTGGGTGGACATGCATAGGCAATGTAAGCAGTCAGGCAACATCCCAAACACACTGTGCATATACATACCACACATACAGCAAAGACAGTGAATTGTGCTCATTAGTGAAGTCATTTTGGGAAATTGAAGAGTTGAAGACTCCTCTCACACGCCTTATACCAGATGACGAGCAAGCTCTTCACAAAGCACAGGAGACACTAGTGTATATGAATGGCCAATACCAGATTGGTATTCCTTGGAAGAACGTTCCATCATTACCAAATGACTATGCCATGGCATTTCGTAGGCTGCTTAGCACTGAAAAGAAGTTATCCAAAGACCAGGACACGGCACTAGCCTATGACAATATCATCTTGCAGTATGTTGAAAAAGGCTATATCCATAAAGTAGATCATGAGGAATCGAGGGAAGATGTGTGGTATCTTCCTCATTTCCCGATATTGCGCCCAGATAAGACCACAACAAAGGTCCGTATTGTTTTTGACGCTTCGGCAAAGTATCAGGACACATCATTGAATGATGTAATCAGTCCAGGTCCGAAGCTTCATAGTGAGCTCTTTGATGTGCTGATACGGTTCAGGAGAAAACCAGTAGCTCTCATTTGTGATATAGCAGAGATGTTCTTGCAGATCAAAATATCACCGGAAGATAGACCTTACCACAGATTTCTCTGGAGATCTATGAATACAGATATGCCTCCTGAGGTATACGAGTTCAGTCGTCTTGTATTCGGTAACACCTCTTCTCCTTTCTTGGCTCAGTATGTTACCCAGGAACATGCTAAGGCACATCTGGTAGATCTGCCTATGGCTGCAGAAACTGTCATAAAATCCACATACATGGATGACAGTATGGACTCGGTAGAGAATGTGGATGAAGGTATAGAACTGTACAACCAATTAACTCAGTTATGGTCCAGTGCTTCAATGCATGCTCGGAAATGGTTGTCCAATTCCCTGAATGTCCTTGATAACATTCCTGAAGAAGATAGGGCTTCTGAAATTGATCTTTGTAAAGGCCATTTACCATCAGTGAAAGCACTTGGGTTAATGTGGGTGGCTGAAAAAGATATGTTCACATTCAAAGTTGGTACGTTTCCTGAAGAAGAAACCACTAAAAGAGGTTTTCTCAGGCAAATTGCAAGACTGTTTGATCCGCTTGGATTCATAGGACCATTTATAATCACTGCAAAGATTCTGTTACAAGAAATGTGGTTAACAGGACTCGATTGGGATGATGAACTGCCTCAGAACCTGCAACAGAAAATAGAAAAATGGTTAGTACAATGGAAAGAAGTACAAGGTGTTCAGGTACCCAGATGTTTGCGCCTTGATGCTGAGATTTGTTCAGTCTCTATTCATACCTTTGTTGATGCATCACAGGATGCATATGGCACCGTTGTTTATGCCATCTATACTTACATGGACGGAAAGAAGTCAAGCAGGATAGTTGCTGCAAAGAGTCGTGTAGCTCCGTTGAAAGCCTGTAGCATACCACGCCTTGAACTGATGGCAGCTGTACTTGGCCTCAGACTTGTATCTGAAGTGGTCAAAGTCCTTCAGATTGAGATTGAAACGGTTACCTTCTGGTCAGATAGTAGGAATGTCTTGTGTTGGATAAGAAACAATAGTCGTACTTTCAAACCGTTTGTTGGCAACAGAGTTGGAGAAATACACAGCACTACAAATCCATCTCAATGGCGACACGTACCATCTGCAGAAAATCCTGCAGATCACTTAACAAGAGGTCTGTCTGTTTCACAACTCATACACAATGAGTTATGGTGGTCTGGTCCTACGTTTTTGCTCAGAGATGAAACTGAATGGCCATCTGATAAAGCATTTTCCCTTGACATCATCAATGATGATGAAAGAAGAACGAGCAATAAGCAGGTTGCTCTAGTTTCAATACAGAAACCTGACCTTGCGACGTGGAGACTTGATCCTTCCAGATTCTCCAGCTGGAGAAAATTGACACGTGTGAATGCTTGGATTTTCAGATTCTTGCATAACTGTTCCACGTCAGATGATTACAAAATGAAAGGTGAACTGACGGTAGAGGAAATAGCAGATTCTGAGCACAGAATTATTGCTGATGCACAGGCGGAAGCATTTGCAAGTGAATATGCAACTTTGTTGTCAGGTAAGATGTTGGCTTCCAGTTCCAAACTCCTTGCACTTCAGCCACAACTAGATGAAAATGGGGTCATGAGATTGAGTGGACGCTTAGGCGATGCTGAATGTTTGCCACTTGGAGCACGATTTCCCATAATTCTACCTCGTAGAAGTTGGGTGACAAAGCTCATCATAAAACAGTATCACGAAGATGGTAAACATGTTCTGGGCACAAACCAAACATTGGCTGCAGTGTCATCTAAATACTGGATTATCTCAGCACGAGAAGCAATACGTGAATGGGAGAAAGAATGTGCTCTATGTAATAGGGACAAAGCAAAACCTGCCTATCCAATGATGGCTCCGTTACCAAAAATGAGACTTCGAAAATCCTTCCGTGCATTCAGCCAGGCTGCTGTTGACTATGCTGGACCTTTCATAACAGTCCAAGGCAGAGGAAAATCACGTCAGAAACGTTATTTGTGTCTATTCACCTGTTTGACTACAAGAGCTGTTCACCTAGAGATGGCATACAGCTTGGACACCAGCGCATTCCTAAATGCGTTTTACCGAATGGTAAATCGAAGAGGTCTACCACAAGATGTCATATCTGACAATGGAACAAACTTCGTTGGTGCCGTCAAAGAACTCAAGGAACTTCTTCACATGCTGGATCAAGATGCTGTTCGGCGTTCCATGGCCAATCGAGGAGTGAAATGGCACTTCAACCCTCCATACTCGCCGCATTTTGGAGGGGTATTCGAGACGATGATAAAATCGGCTAAGCGTGCTATCTTCGCTATCCTGGGGAATGGTGACGTCACAGATGAGGAACTGGAAACGGCATTCACAGGAGCTGAAGCGCTGATCAACTCGCGCCCTCTGACATATCAGTCGACTCATCCCCAAGATGAGATTCCTCTGACTCCGAATCACTTCCTGCATGGCCAGATTGGAGGAATGTTTGCTCCGGAATCCGTAGACACAACCGATTATCACCCAAGGAAGCGCTGGAGACGTATTCAGGAACTGATGAGGCACTTTTGGAAGCGTTGGATGAAGGAATGGCTCCCAGGTCTGAACCCAAGACGGAAATGGCGAACTCCAAGCAGAGACCTGTGTATCGATGATGTTGTGCTGGTGATATCTCCTGACACTCCACGGGGACAGTGGCCACTTGGTAGAATTGTCAAGACATACCCAGGAAGAGATGGACATGTGCGTGTCGTGGATGTACGGATCGGACAATCAGTGATTACTAGAGCAGCAAACAAGATTTGTCCACTGGAGTGGTCAAATGTGAACTGTGATCGGGGATTGTGACTTCGGATATTGTGACTTTGGATATTGTGACTTCGGAGAATGTGACTTCGGATAATGTGACTTCGTGAAACTGACGTCGTGAACAGTGACATCGTGAAACTGAAATGTGTTGTAAACTGTGACTCTTGAACTGTGACATTGTAAAATGTGATATGAGCATTCATGGATATTCAAGGACTAATGGATTGTTATAATTTCAATCATTTTGTAAGTATGGTACAGTTTTATTTCAATTCATTGCAAACGCTAGAAGTGTTAGTATTGTGTTGATATTGTGTTGATATTGTGTTGATATTGTGTTGATATTGTATGTATTGTGTTGCCAGGAATCTGTCAAGGAGGGGGGTATGAACAGAAGGAAACAGTTGTTCTTGGTTGGGTTGGTATAGCTCGTCCAAATACACTCGATTAATATGGAAGTGCTCGCCCAAACGCACCTGTTGCTCATGTTCTTTTTTTGTGGTAAATCTCGTGCGTGTCATGCTGATGAGACGGACCACTACGTTGAACGGGGTAACATGTGAAAGTTGACATTTATTCGTTGTGGGACGAAGACGTCCTCAGAGCTCCAGTCAGGAGATTGCCTTTGCTAATACTAGAATTAACTTCCATTATCCACTTTATAACAGAAAGTGGTCAATTATTCACTTTTGATGAATATATAGAAACATTACATTTTGGGGCGATTTGGTTAGTGTGGCAATGAAGGTTTGTGTTTCTGTCTTCTGTTTCTGTTTAATTAAAATGCCCGACATGATATTTTTGACTTGTTGTTTATTTAACGGGGAATAACGTGCCTCATTCCCAGTCAGTGTGTCATGTTTATACAGGAGCTGATTAGAGGCTGTGACTAGTGTCAGTGTGTCATGTTTATACAGGAGCTGATTAGAGGCTGTGACTAGTGTCAGTGTGTCATGTTTATACAGGAGCTGATTAGAGGCTAAGACTAGTGTCAGTGTGTCATGTTTATACAGGAGCTGACACTGGCGGCAAGATGCTAGATCGAATTTGTGGGAGACGTGCTCCTACCCTGGTGAAGACGGAGCCCGAGGGGTCAGCTTACCTGTACTTCACTGCTGACAGTGCAAGGGTGGGCCGGGGATTTGCTCTCAGATACTGGGAGGTGCTGGAAGGTAAGGTAGTCTTCACGTGACTGGTAACATGAATTATACATGACGATAGTCACCAAATGATATCAAATAACTTTTCACTCATTGTCTACCATTGGGTTTCAGGGCCAGAATAGGTCCCCATTCAATAATGGGATTAGTCATGTTTCTAACGTGCCTACCCTTGGGATTCAAGGTCAGAATAGACCACCAGTACATCATGTATGTCTGAAGAGGTGCTTGTGGCCATGCTCTCTGACTTGACCATGTACTCAGATGTCTTGGGGCGCTGTTCTTGCCTTCATTTTACAGGCCGTTCCTTTATTTCACGGCCGTTGTGATAAACCTGGACTATTGCGGACTGAGGTTTTAAACAACATTAATTCTCACTCATGGTGTGTCTTGGTGTAAACAGGGAATCGTAGTGTGAACTACCCCCAATGTGTACCCGGCGGTGTGCAGAGGGTGGAGATAGGTGCCACACCCCAACGGCTGGATCTACCCGACTACACTGCCTGGTGAGTTATGGAGTACAGGCTGACGTATCGTTTACATTACGTGGTGAGTTATGGAGGTCAAGGCTGACGTGGCGTCTACATTGCGTGTTGAGTATTGGAGGTCAAGGCAGACGTTGCGTCTACATTGCGTGGTGAGTTATGGAGGTCAAGGCTGACGTATCGTCTACATTGCAAGGTGAGTTATGGAGGGCAAGGCTGGCGTGTCGTCTAGACTGCCTGGTGATTATACGAGGTCAAGGCAGACGTGGCGGCTACATTGCGTGGTGAGTTATGGAGGTCACGGCTGACGTGGTGTCTACATTGCGTGGTGAGTTATGGAGGTCAAGGCTGACGTGGCGTCTACATTGCGTGGTGAGTTATGGAGGTCAAGGCTGATGTGGTGTCTACATTGCGTGGTGAGTTATGGAGGTCAAGGCAGACGTGGCGTCTACATTGCCGGGTCAGTTGTTGACCTTTAGGTTTTGTTGCGTGTGATTTGCATGATATTGATATTGATATTAAAGTCAAAGAATGGCAAAGGGTCTCAAATATGTGTTTGTAAAAGGCTTATCAAATCGGGATCGGAGAGCTAACATGGCGTGTCACTACCTGTGGATGTTGTGTTTGTTTCAGGGGCTCGACATGCGACTTCCTGCTTGAGACAGACACAGACCACGTGCTACTGCTGAGACCAGTGTCGGGCACTTTGGCTGTAGACATTGACTGTATAACAGACCATATCACGGCATACGATGGTGAGCATTTAGGTGGGGCAAGAGGTGTTGATGTGTTGTAGTGATGGTGGTGGTTGTGTTAGTGGTGGTGATGGTGATGGGGATGGTTGTGTTAGTTGTGGTGATGGGGGTGGTTGCGTTAGTGGTGGTGATGGGGGCGGTTGTGGTTGTGGTAGTGATGGGGGTGGTGATGGTGATGGTGACGGGGCTGGTTGTGTTAGTGGTGGTGATGGTGATGGGGATGGTTGTGTTAGTGGTGGTGATGGGGGTGGTTGCGTAAGTGGTGGTGATGGGGGCGGCTGTGTTGGTGGTGATGGGGGCGGTTGTGGTTGTGTTAGTGGTGGTGATGGGGGCGGTTGTGTTAGTGGTGGTGATGGATTGGTTGTGTTAGTTGTGGTGATGGGGGTGGTTGTGTTTGTGGTGGTGATAGGGGCGGTTGTGTTAGTGGTAGTGATGGTGATGGTGACGGGGTGGTTGTGTTAGTGGTGGTGATTGTGATGGGGATGGTTGTGTTAGTGGTGGTGATGGGGGCGGCTGTGGTTGTGGTAGTGATGGTGATGGTGATGGTGATGGTGACGGGGGTGGTTGTGTTAGTGGTGGTGATAGGGATGGTTGTGTTAGTGTTGGTGATAGGGGTGGTTATTGTTGTGTTAGTGGTGGGGATTGGGGTGGTTGTGTTGGGGTGGTGATTGGGGTGGTTGCGTTAGTGGTGGTGACACGGGTGGTTGTGTTAGTGGTGGTGATGGGGGTGCTTGTGGTTGTGTTAGTAGTGGTGATGGGGTGGTTGTTTTGGGGTGGTGATTGGGGTAGTTGTGTTAGTGGTAGTGATGGGGGTGCTTGTGGTTGTGTTAGTAGTGGTGTTAGTAGTGGTGATGGGGGTGGTTGTGTTGGGGTGGTGATTGGGGTGGTTGCGTTAGTGGTGGTGACAGGGGTGGTTGTGTTAGTTGTGGTGATGGGGGTGCTTGTGGTTGTGTTAGTAGTGGTGATGGGGTGGTTGTTTTGGGGTGGTGATTGGGGTAGTTGTGTTAGTGGTAGTGATGGGGGTGCTTGTGGTTGTGTTAGTAGTGGTGATGGGGGTGGTTGTGTTGGGGTGGTGATTGGGGTGGTTGCGTTAGTGGTGGTGACAGGGGTGGTTGTGTTAGTTGTGGTGATGGGGGTGCTTGTGGTTGTGTTAGTAGTGGTGATGGGGTGGTTGTTTTGGGGTGGTGATTGGGGTAGTTGTGTTAGTGGTAGTGATAGGGGTGGTTGTGGTAGTGCTGGTGATGGGGGTGGTTGTGTTGGGGTGGTGATGGGGGTGGTTGTGTTGGGGTAGTGGTGATTGTTCTGTTTTGTAGTGGTGATTATGGGGATGGTGGTTGTGTTGTTGGTGATGGTGAGGGGTGGTGATGGGGGTGGTGTGTTGTTGTGTTGATGATGATGTTGGTGGTGTTAGTGGTGGTTGTGAAGTAGATTGTGGTGACAAGTGATGATGATGGTGGTGGTGGTGATGATGGTGGTGATGGTAGTTTTGTTGTTGTTATTGTTGTTGGGGATGTTGGTGGTGTACGAATTAGTGAGGAGGATGGATTTTAAATAACCCTTTCACAACACAGAAACACAACACAAGTCTATATCCATCATTACAATTCCTCCTGTCTAGAATATACTTAATCCAAGATTCATACGCGAATTATAACTATGGGCCCAATGCATATGAACCAAGAAAAGGCATACTGCATACCCAAGATATATATTTTCCGTATACTGCATGACAGATTAACAACAGTAAATGCCAGAATCAGGTTCCTTAACCTCTTTTGACTAGTATATAACTAAAGTAACTGTCAAAGCGGCTATAACTAAAGCAAGTATTGTTTCTCGGACCTGTTGAGCACGTGGAACAGATACGTAGTTATGATTTAAATATCAGAGTTTCTTCGTTCCCACATCTGCCTTTTCCAGCATACCTGGTGTTCCACGTGGTGGTGATATGGCAGTGGACGTGTGTATGTTCCCGTGCTGTCTTATTGCAGGATCATCAACTGATGGCGCCCCTATAAGGTTGTGGTGTACGGAGACGGGCTTCACCGCCGTGTACAGCTCTGGCAGCTCGCTGTTCCTTCAGACCAGACTCACAAAAAGAGTGGGCACCCGTAGTCCATCACAGCTAGGTCTCATGGTCTACAGACAGCCACGAGCATCAGGTAAGGGGAATACTCCCTGGAGACAAATCTTAAGACATAAGATACACGCAGACTTGGACAATGAAACTTCAATGATCTTACAAATGATCTATCTAAACGTGATCACACACACACACACACACACACACACACACACACACACACACACACACACACACACACACACACACACACACACACACACACACACACACTCCTCTCTCCCCCTCTCTCTCTTCTCTCTCTGCTCTCTCCCTCTCTCTCTTTCTCTCTCCTCTCTCTCTCCCCTCTCTCTCCCTTCTCTCTCTCCTCACTCTCTCCTCTCTCTCTCTCCCCTCTGTCTCTCCTCTCTCTCCCTGGAGACAAATCTTAAGACATAAGATACACGCAAACTTGGATAATGAAACTTCAATGATCTTACAAATGATCTATCTAAACGTGATCACACACACACACACACACACTCCTCTCTCTCCTCTCTCTCTCGGGGGGCACGGGTGGCCCAGTCGTCTAAGGCGCCGCAATTCGCTGTGCAGAGTTGCGTCCCTTGGGCACGCCAGAAACCTATGATTGTGGGTTCGAATCCCGGTTCGCCCCGATTATGTTTCTAGGTTTGTCAGCACCATACCCGTGCTCGTGGGTTTCACTGAAGTGATAAACGTCTGAGACCTGCATCACTTCGGGCTTTCCTCCCACATTAAGCTGACACGCCGCGATATAACTGGAATACTGTTAAAAGCGGCGTTAAACCAAACTCACTCACTCCTCTCTCTCTCCTCTCCCTCCTCTCTCTCCCCTCTCTCTCTCCCCTCTCTCTTTCTATCTCCCTCTCTCATTCTGTCCTCTCTCTCCCCTCTCTCTCTCTCTCCCTTCTCTATCTATCCTCTGTCGCCTCTCTCTCCCCTCACTCTCCCCTCTCTCTCCTCTCTCTCCCTCCCCCTTCTCTCTCTCTCCTCTCTCTTTCTCTCTCTCTCTCTCACTCACTCACTCTCTCTCTCTCTCTCCATTCCCCTACACACTGAGACTCAGTCTTTCACCCTCATCGTTACAGGTGACTGCGATAGCAGTGCTTTCCCGACTGTCCAGATACCCTTCAGCCCTGTCTACATGTGGGTACCGTTCTCCTACGGACTGGAGTGAGTAGACGCGGAACAGTTATTAGTGCATCACATCATGTAACAGTAATATGTAGGTGAAGGCGGCCAAATGAAATTTATAATTACCTCTTAGAAAAAGGATGAGGTTGTAACGTTTAGAGAGGTTTAGGGAACATCATTTACTGATTTCATTGGTAATACTATAATTTATTGACAATGTAATTTTATTGATAAGTAAGGTATAAGGCTCGACACCAAGGTACTTACATACTATGTTCTGAATGTTCCAGCATGTCCTTAAACCCAACTCACTTACTCACTCGATCCGTGAAGATTCCGGGGTAGAATAGATCTTCAGCAACCTATACTTGCCGTAAGAGGTGACTCTGCTTGTCGTAAAAGGCGACTAACAGGATCGGGTGGTCAGGCTCGCTGACTTGGTTGATGCATGTCATCGATCCGAAAATTGCGTGGATCGATGCTCATGATATTATTCACTGGATTGTCTGGTCCAGACCTTAGTATTTACAGACCGCCGTCATATAGCTTGAATATTGCTGAATGCAGCGTTAAACAACAAACAAACAAACAAACACTTACTCACTCATCAATCGCATGCTGCCGGACCTACCTGCCCATATCTTGAATCCTTTACAGTGGTCAACCCTGCCCTGTGTCCGCCGCAGTCCGGTCACTTGGGCAAGCCAGCAGCCTGGTCATCACTGTCCTGGCGTCCACATCAGTAACAGCCGTCAACTGCGGCTCCAACTACATACAAGTGTCTTCATGTAAGGAGGGCTCTTGTTGTACTTGCAATGAAGTTGTACGCGTTTCTATCGCTTTATAAGTTCATCTTAGGAACACGCCCTTAGGAATCAGGTGGTCAGGCTCGCTGACTTGGTTGATGCATGTCATCGTATTCCAATTGCGTGAATGGATGCTCATCATGTCAATCACTGGATTGTATGGTCCATACTTGACTATTTCTAAACCGCTGTCACATAGCTGTAATATTGCTTAATAAACAAACAAACAATACTGAGGAATAGGTACACCGTATTTCCTCTAACAGGGGCCCTGGAGATAAATTTGGCCGCTACCAGATACGGCAGCTTATATAGGCCCGGCATTAAGGATTTTAAAGAACTAATTATTAAAATCGAATTATCATTTCAATGTTAAATAGTATGTACCAGGTGCTTATTTGGATTTAAGCTGCGTCATAGCCGGGTCGTATCAGACGACATGGATGTTGGCAGGTAACAGGCGGGTTACCGTATAGTCATCACCACTTTTATGTGCGCTTCAGCTTATTGTTGATCGTTGTTGTGTGTGTGTGTGTTAGTATGTGTGTTAGTGTGTGTGTGTGCGCGTGCGTGTGTGTGTCAGTGTGTTAGTGTGTGTGTGTGTGTGTGTTAGTGTGTGTGTAAGTGTTAGTGTGTTAGTGTTAGTGTGTGTGTTTGTGTTTTTGTGTGTGTGTGCGTGCGTGCGTGCGTGCGGGCGTGCGGGCGTGCTAGCCCAGAGAGTTACCATGTCGCAGTTTAACATGGAAACTCCACTCAGACACAGTATACTCATTCCGACCCGACCAGTACTTGTTAAGACTTAACCCCGAGCGCTCGGCAGGGTAACAACAGAGAGAGAGTTTTTTACAGTATTCCAGTTATATCACGACGTGTCAGCATACTGTGGGAGGAATGCCTGAGGTGATGCAGGTCTCAGTCGTTTACCACTTTACAAGTGAAACCCACGAGCACGGGTATGGTGCTGACAACCCTAGAACCATAATTCGAATCGAACCCACGATCAAAGGTTTGCTGCTTGCTTAAGGGAATCAACTTTGCACGGCGAATTGCAATGCCTTAGACGGCTGTGCAGTCTGTGCTGGATGGGTATGTTTCAATAAGGTAAGTGTGCATCGATGCAGCCCTAGCAACGTGGTGGCCTAGTCACTGCCGCTTGACAGTTCGTCCTTTATAGTTCGTGTACCGGATTCGACATGACGGTGACCTTGCCCTTCAGGACAGTTCACGGGTGGCCCAGTCGTCTAAGGCGCCGCGATTCGCTGTGCAGAGTTGCGTCCCTTGGGCACGCCAGAAACCTATGATTGTGGGTTCGAATCCCGGTTCGCCCCGATTATGTTTCTAGGTTTGTCAGGACCATACCCGTGCTCGTGGGTTTCACCGAAGTGGTAAACGTCTAAGACCTGCATCACTTCGGGCTTTCCTCCCACATTAAGCTGACACGCCGTGATATGACTGGAATACTGTTAAAAGTGGCGTTAAACCCAACTCACTCACTCACATGCTGCGATGTGGCGGTTCATCTCGGATTTAAAGGAGCTAGGCTTTTGCAAGTTGGACACCGTGACGTACAGGTCCCCATTAAACCACACTCACTCACTCACTTACTCACGCAGATGCTGACACAATGGAGTTCCTGCATCAGCCCAAGTGCTCGGACGAGGGACGGCCGTACTACCGACCTGAAGAGACAGAGCTGGTCATTGGTCAAGCTGTGGCCGGAAGTGGGGTCAGATACCTGGTGGAGGTCAAGGCAGAAGGTCTGTTTAATACTTCCGGGCAAGTCATGATAAAACCCCATAGTCTTTCAGTTGATCTTGAAAGTATTCGTCGGGAATTCTCCAACACTAACTTCGCTGTTCTGTTCACAAATGGCGCCATATTTGATACGTTGAACGGATGCGCGCACAAACTGAAGTGGAATGTTAAAATACAATGTTCAATGTATCTGTTATCTTGCATAATTCTGCAGGGCCCGGTTACACAAAGCGATTTTAGCGCTATTATTTCAGTCGAAGAGCTGTGCTCCCTTTGTGCAAGGGGCTTGCAATAGCTCAACTTTAAATGTTGTTGGTTTAAAGTAGCCATGGCAAAGTCAGATTCTAGACTTATGACTATATTTCCTTATTACCTGCAGGTTACATGTGCCCCACACGGTCTCGTTACAGGCCGCAAAAATACCGATGTAGCACATATGTTACAGGGTCAGCTGTAACACTACTGCTCTCGTTAAAGGGGGTCCCAAATATCCACCCTGCCACACACACATTGATTGTCCTGTGATGGGATTCGAACATCAGACCTTCACCTTGTCCATATGACTAAAGCGGTTAACCCCGTCAGCAAGCCTACACAGTGGGATGTCACACATACACTGATAGTGATTTAATTTAAATGTTACCAGTTAAGTTGATGGATTTTCGAATGACTTTTGTTTGAAGTACATTTCTAAGTCTTCGACACTCAAAATTCTGAATGTTGTGATTCACACGTTAACATTTCACTGTTTAACATTTCGCTATTGAGGCTTATAAGGGAAGTGATTCTCGGGCCTCGAGGCGTCACTCAAAATCCGGCCAATAAAAATAAATAAAATTCAAATTTCCCGCGGACCCTATGTTGTCCGTATCAGCTGTAACACTACTGCTCTCGTTAAAAAGAGTCAGATGTAACACTGTTCTCGCTACAGGATACAGATGTAAGAAGGAGACGAAGGATATCGTGGTATCAGTACAGCCCGACCTCCTCAGCATGGACCTCCCTGTCTTCCACGGAGAAAGGTACACGCCCAATACTGCTTCTCTAATACTGGAGACGTCATAAGCGCAACACACATGCCCTTGGTCTAGAAATATTTAAGCAACGGCACAAATGCCTGTGTTAATAGTGAGTGAGTATGGTTTTACGCCGCTTTTAGTAATATTCCAGATGTCGTTTAACCAGACAAGCGTCTATTTCAGTTCCACCCAGTGTACATTCCGCCTGCGGGCGACTGGAGCGGACGATCTGATCAAGTTAACGTTCAAGGACAGTAACCTGGTCCGAGGGGCGGGTGTACCGTGCAGTGGCGACTACTTCGTGGTGTTTGACGGTTAGTGGGCTGCAACATGGTCTTATGCAGACACAAAACAAACTATTTATAAGAATATTGATATTTTAAGTTTGTGTATACAGTACAGGGACGAGGTGGGGTGACTTAGTGAGTGAGTGAGTTGTGTTTAACGCCGCTTTGAACAGTATTCCAGTCATATCGAGGCGTGTCAGCTTAATGTGGGAGGAAAGCCCGAAGTGATGCAGGTCTTAGACGTTTACCACTTCGGTGAAACCCACGAGCACGGGTATGGTCCTGACAAACCTAGAAACATAATCGGAGCGAACCGGGATTCGAACCCACAGTCAGAGGTTTCTGGCGTGCCCAAGGGACGCAACTCTGCACAGCGAATTGCGGCGTCTTAGACGACTGGGCCATCCATGCCCCCGAAACGGACTTAACATCGCGTTCAAGATTAGTTAACGTATATAGAGACGTGCATGCACGTGTGTGTGTGAGTGTCTGATTGAACTCGTTCGGGCTTATACAGACACAGAATACTGACTCATAGCCGACAAGTCCTTGTTTTATCCCCTTATCTCCGAGAGCCAGGCAGGGTAACAACAAGTTCCATAATTTAATGTCTTTTTGGTGTGACGCGGCCAGTGGATTAATATAAAGATATAACTTGCATTGATAATGTAAGTAAGAATAGAACTTAAAAACGGCAACAACAACAAAAACAAACAAACAAATAACTGTTTTGAGGTTTCTAAGATTCATGAACCGTTTGTTCCGCGTGTGTTTTTTGACATATGTTTTCGAGGTGGTTCTTCCAACACACAGGGTACAACCGGTCCTCGCCCCGACTGGGGGAGTACTGTGGACAGCGCCTCACTCGGCAGCCGGTCTTCACAAGTACATCCCCCTACCTCTTTGTGGAGCTCATCACAGCAACAGCCGGGCACTTCGTTCACGTGCAGTGGGAATACTCCGCATTAGAAGGTACAGCACCCGAACCGTCACCTTACCGTTGAAAGTAAATACATAATCTGTGAATACATAAAACAGAAAACGAAAGGCAACCATTATGTTGGCTAGAAGAGGTATACAGTAAACTACGGTTATAACGAACACGCTTATAACGAACTGACGGATATAACGAACTTACTTTTTAGTCCCGACTATTTGCTGTAGTTATGCTGTATACATGCTTATAACGAACTACGGTTATAACGAACTAAAAATAGTAGTCCCTTTGAGTTCGTTATAACCGTAGTTTACTGTATTTTCTATCAGTATTACCATTTAGTATTTAGTATTTTGTTTGTAGTGAATTAAGGGTGGAGTCGATATAAAAACGATAATTTATGTTTGACCCACCTTCCTTTTTTAAAGTCGCCTTAAGGTAACACGTGACATGTTTTCATTGTAACGCGTTCCTCAAGTAACGTTAGACCAACACTTAAAAGGGGGCGGTCGGGTAGCCTAGTGGTTGCTCGTCACGCCGGAGACCCGGGTTCGATTCCCGACATGGGTACAATGTGTGAAGCCCATTTCTGGTGTCCCCGGCCGTGATATTGCTGGAATATTGCTAAAAGCGGCGTAAAACCATACTCACTCACTCACCCAGTCATAAGTCTGACATCTTTTTTCAGATAACAGGTGCTTCGGGACTATGGAGCTAGAATCCTCGGAGAGGGACCAATTCATAGAATCGCCGGGTTATCCGAGCTCCTATGCAAGGTATGTGCTTTCGCTTCAGTGTTGGGGAACGGTCGGGTGGCCTACTTCATAAATGATTGGCTCGTCACCCCGAAGACCTGGGTACAGTGTTGTTTGGTTGGTTGGTTTGTTGTTTAACGCCGCACTCAGCAATATTCCAGCTATATGACGGCGGTCTGTAAATAATCGAGTCTGGACCAGACAATCCAGTGATCACGAGCATCGATCCACGCAATTGGGATTGATGACATGTATCAACCAAGTCAGCGAGCCTGACCGCCTGATCCCCTTAGTCGCCTTTTACGACAAGAATAGTCACCTTTTACGGCAAGCATGGGTTGCTGAAGACCTATTCTACCCCGGATCTTCACGGGTAAGGGTACACTGACTCTAGGTGTAAAACCATACCCTGTAACACATCAGTTTGTTGCTAACTAGTTAAGACTAATCGTTTTCAGATAACTACCATGGCTAAAATTTTGTCAGCGTCAAGAGACACATATATAATCTCACGATGATTCACAATGCATATGTAGCGGCCATAAACTTCCGACTCCCGTGAGGTGGTTCGAATCACTGACCTTCTGATCCGAGGTAGAACGCCTTGTCCACATAACCAAAGAGGTTAACACCGCCAGCAAGCTGAGAGGGTAAGGGTGTCACATGTAGGTTAACTCCACGCCCTGCTACATTCTCCCCGTCAACAGGAGGTGCGTTCCGGCTGCATAGCGGGGCACAGAGACTTGTTTTGCTCAGTTTGAAAGAGCTCAACACTCTTGGCGCCAATGAAGCGGCCATACAATGCACGTGTCCTGCGATGGCATTCGAACAACAGACCTTCACCTTGTCCATATGACTGAAGCGGTTAGCCCCGTCAGCAAGCCTACACAGTGGGGTGTTTCCACTCCTGCCACACATACATTGATAGTGATTTAATTTTGATGTGTTTGTTAAAAGTTAAATTGATGGATTTTCGAATGACTTTTGTTTGAAGTACATTTTAAAGTCTTCAACACTCAAAATTCTGAATGTTGTGATTCACACGTTAACATTTCACTATTTAACATTTTAGTTTTTATCATTTCACTATTTAACATTTCATTATTTGACATTTCAGTATTTATCATTTCACTATTCATAATTTCACTATTTAACATTTCAGTAGTTATCATTTCACTATTTAACATTTCATTATTTGACATTTCAGTATTTATCATTTCACTATTTATAATTTCACTATTTAACATTTCACTATTGTTTTAAGTTAATAAGGAAACTGTCGGGCATGGAGGCGTCACCAAAATTCCTGCCAATAAAAACTTATTCCAATTTTCCCCGGATCATCTGTGGTCACTGACACTGTATCAAATAGCCGATATAAATGTGTACTCAGTTTAATTCTATTATTGGTTCCTCCCACATTATTTTTGTTTTCAATAATAAACTTAAAAACGTCCTACCGATCTCTCCACTTTTGAGAAAATCGTTCCCTAGAAACATTTAATTTTCTTACGCAGCTTGTGAATCATATCAAGCTGAGTCTACGTACGGCAGTAAGGCTGACATTGTCGCGGGGCTGCGTCCCCCGGGATCCGTTCATCTGGGCTTCGACACCCATATTCACCCTGATTATATCATTGATTGATCAGCATCCTCCCTGCAGTGAAGAGTGAGTGAGTGAGTTTGGTTTAACGCCGCTTTTAACAGTATTCCAGTTTTATCACGGCGTGTCAGCTTAATGTTGGAGGAAAGCCCGAAGTGATGCTGGTCTCCAACGTTTACCACTTCGGTGAAACCCACGAGCACGGCTATGGTGCTGACAAAACTAGAAACATAATCGGAGCGAACCGGGATTCGAACCCACAATCATTGGTTTCTGGCGTGCTAAAGGGACGCAACTCTGCACAGCGTGCAGTGAAGAGTTTTACGAAGATGTTCATCTACCACATCACCTTCCTCCCACGACAAGCGCTCAAGCATCTCTCAGTGTCCTGATATTTGACCCCCAGGGACCTGAGCTGCCTGTACCTTGTCACCTCCCCGGGGGATCACGCCGTCAGAGTGGACCTGCTCGACCCCTCCCTCCCTGCTGACTGCTCCGACAACATCACCGTGTTTGACGGTAAGAGTGTTCCCACACCTGCATTCCTGTAATAGTATGAGATGAGACTTAACATCAACACTCTGAATATTGTTAATTATATTCAGGGGGGCAAAAGCGACCACTGATGTTATGCTAAAATGTTATTATTTACAGTTATTATTACAGTTTTATGAATTTGCCGTCAAGTTGTGGCCCAGTGACCATATGGAAACCTGGAAAATGATCTGACACCAAATATTACCAAACGCGGACTAATCTCACTCACTCACTCACTCGCCCATGAAAGAATGGTTCTAAAACAGCAAGAACTTGGTCGTAGCTCACGAAATCGTCGACAGTAAGGACAGTTAAATACATGATCGTGTTCTCATGCGTCTTGTCTTGGAGATAATGGATGCAATTTTGTTATTCTTTAGATCTTTAGATGAATTTAACTGTTCTACTGTTCCAAGTCACTCACTCACATTCGGCGATAAACTAAACTTACCTACTGATAACTCCCACACGAATCTGACGCGCGGTGATAAAACTGAAATACGGTTCAAAGCAGTGTTTAATCAAACTCACTCACTCACTGACTTCTCCCACATCAAGCTGACACGCTGTGATATAACAGAAATACTGTTCAAAGCGGTGTTAAACCCAATTAACTCTGTCGTGTGTTGACCTGTCTCATAGGTAACAGCACGACAAGCCCTGTGTTGGGGACCTGGTGCGCCTCCAGTAACAACACCAGCCTCACCAGCTCCCACTCGGCGGTACTGCTCCAGTTCACATCCAGCTCTCACTCCGGGTCCAGCAGGTTCAGGGTCAGATACCTAGACGACGTACCTAAGTGTAAGTTGTGATGGTCAGATACCTAGACGACGTACCTAAGTGTAAGTTGTGATGGTCAGATACCTAGACGACGTACCTAAGTGTAAGTTGTGATGGTCAGATACCTAGACGACGTACCCAAGTGTAAGTTGTGATGGTCAGATACCTAGACGACGTACCTAAGTGTAAGTTGTGATGGTCAGATACGTAGACGACGTACCCAAGTGTAAGTTGTGATGGTCAGATACCTAGACGACGTACCCAAGTGTAAGTTGTGATGGTCAGATACCTAGACGACGTACCTAAGTGAAAGTTGTGATGGTCAGATACCTAGACGACGTACCTAAGTGTAAGTTGTGATGGTCAGATACCTAGACGACGTACCTAAGTGTAAGTTGTGATGGTCAGATACCTAGACGACGTACCTAAGTGTAAGTTGTGATGGTCAGATACCTAGACGACGTACCTAAGTGTAAGTTGTGATGGTCTGATATGTTAAGGTACCTAAGTGTAAGTTGTGATGGTCTAATATATTGAGCTAAGTGTAAGTTGTGATGATCTAATATATTGAGCTAAGTGTAAGTTCTGATGGTCTGATATATTGAGCTAAGTGTAAATTGTGATGGTCTGATATATTGAGCTAAGTGTGAGTTTTGATGGTCTGATATATTGAGCTAAGTGTAAGTTGTGATGGTCTTATATGTTGAGGTGCCTTAGTGTAGGATGTGATGGATAAATAAATGGACGTACTCGAGTGTGTACAGTTTTGTGGTAAATTACGCCGACGACTATCTCAGTGGTAACATGTCAAGATCAGGTACGTGTAAGACACATGCAACATACATCGTCAGACATATGCAACTTCACAAAGAGAACTATAATATCTGTTGTTTATTTATTTTATTGCAGCTGGGTCCCCATATCTTACTTCTCACATGGGGTAAATGTTCAAGAACTGTCCTAGTTGTGTCCTAACCTCTTACAGTTTACACAGGGTATTTGGTGTTGTTGTTGGGTCTCAGCCTTTTACAGTTTACACAGGGTATTTGGTGTTGTTGTTGGGTCTCAGCCTCTTACAGTTTACACAGGGTATTTGGTGTTGTTATTTGGTCTCAGCCTCTTACAGTTTACACAGGGTATTTCGTGTTGTTGTTGGGTCTCAGCCTCTTACAGTTTACACAGGGTATTTGGTGTTGTTGTTGGGTATCGCCTCTTACAGTTAACACAGGGTATTTGGTGTTGTTGTTGGGTATCGCCTCTTACAGTTAACACAGGGTATTTGGTGTTGTTGTTGGGTATCGCCTCTTACAGTTTACACAGGGTATTTGGTGTTGTTGTTGGGTCTCAGCCTCTTACAGTTTACACAGGGTATTTCGTGTTGTTGTTGGGTCTCAGCCTCTTACAGTTTACACAGGGTATTTCGTGTAAAAGTTGGGTCTCCACATCTCACTTTTTTTACAGGGTATTTCTTGTTGTACTTGGACCTCATTATACTTTTGTGCACATTCTACTTCGTGTTGCAGTTGCTTCCCCCGAGGATCCGCGCGTGCTCCCCGCTATAGCGGCAGTGGTGGGACTCGCCAACAGCGTGGGACTGGTGTTCCTGGTGTCGGCTGCCTGCTGCTATTGGAGGAACAGGACCCAGAAGGGCGACATGGCGATCGAGGAACACCTGGATTTGCCAGAGGAATAGACGAAGGGAGGTCTATGTCTAGAATCACGACCTCGACTTAGATACAAGTCCAATATTATTTTTAAGAAGCTTTGCAATATGTTCGACAATCTTTGACTATCTGACTATAATAAGCATGGATGTTTAATCCCAGTAAGGCACGCGTCCAACCCAGGAAGGGCAACATGTTGATGTCTACACTCATAGGGGACTTTATCAGGAAAGAAAAAAACTTTATGTAAGTCGACATGAAGTTATTTCTCCTGCTTAAGACAATGTTGCAAAAACAATGCAATAACTGAACTGAACTTTTGCTTTTGGTTGTCTTCATCTGATGATTTGGTCATTAGCAAACACAACATATTTTCTTTTTTCGGTTTAGGAGGATATACTTCAACTGTATTAATGATATTGTTATGCTCAAATATGTTTCATCAATTGTTTTTAAACATAGTATGCTCAAATATGTTTCATAACTCCTTTATAAATGTAACTTTGTATAAATGACTGAATTAATAATATATTAACTTGGTCTCGTCGCTATATGGCTGGAATAATGCCGATGCGACGTTAAATTTTTAACTCACTCACTCACTCACTCACTTAGAATAGTGTGAGTTAGTTTGGTTTAACGCCGCTTTTAACATTATTTCAGTTATATCACGGCGTGTCAGCTTAATGTGTGAGGAAAGCCCGAAGTGATGCAGGTCTCAGACGTTTACCACTTCGGTGAAACCTACGGTGCTGACAAACCTAGAAACATAATCGGGGCGAACCGGGATTCGAACCCACAATCAAAGGTTTCTGGCGTGCCCAAGGGACGCAACTCTGCACAGCGAATTGCGGCGCCTTAGAGTACTGGGCCACCCTTGCCTCCACACTTAGGATAATATACGCACAGGCATTGATATTTCGCTTTTGTTTATGCCTGCATTTAGTCAAGTATTCTCCTACAATGTGTTTATGTACAACGAACATCACTACTCTTCACACTGCTATTGAATGATGTCATAAAGCCCTGGATCAAACCTTCCAGACAATTGTCATCGCTTCAGAATAAAACACCCCCAGGAATTCTGAATAAACAAATGCAGCTGTATTGTACTTGAGTTTGATAATGAATTTATTCTTCGTCTCGTTCGTTCGTACGTTTTTTCGTTCGTGAATGAAGGTGTTACAGTCAGCATGCTCCCCTCTAGAACGAGGTGGCCCCTTAGTCATCAAGTCATGTCGAGACACAGCATTGGTTGACGCCGCACATTTTATGACCATATTTACATTAGCCTGTTTGAGACCGCCTCCGTCATCTTCCAGTGGAAACTGGACTTTTTAAAGCCAGTTAACTCTCCTGCCTCGGGAAGATGGCCGCCGTGGACTAAAAGTACTCACGGAAATGAAAAAACCCTGTTTTTCTTAATTTAAAAAACGACACAAAGTGTTACGTAGCTGTAAATACGAAATAACAAAACAACTCGAAAAGTACGTATACTAGTCTGGATTTGCTATTTTCATCTCAGTGAACAATACAAAATGTACTTTACAGGAGGTAATTTGTCGGCACTTTAAACATTCAAACATAAAACTACGTCCAAATTGACATAGCAGAAACAGACTATAGGCATTATGCACCTGTACTCACCTGTCGTCAAGGTGTCATAGGTCACCTTGATCTACTTACACCTGGTTATGCCCTGTTTCACAATAGTCTGTTTTATTCACATTTTTACACACTTTTACGTGTAAAAAGGCATAAAAACATTTGATACGCTGTATTTGTGCCACGGCCCAATTAGTACTAATTTAGATGTTTGAATATTTACATATTTTGTATATTAACTGCATTTATTTAAGATCTGAGGTCGAAAAAAGTTTTTTTTCATTTCCGTGAGTACTTATTTTTTTGTTTTAGTGGATAGAGCGACTGCCGGGATAGCGGTTATTCGGCCCGGAATCAGTTTTCTGTGTCCCAGTGTGGTATCATGTTAAATTGCTGCATAATTTCTCAGTGGAGTGGGGGTAAGCCTGATCAAACAGCGTTGGTTCGTCACGCCGACTGCCCGGGTTTCATTCCCCACGTGGATACATTGTTTGAAGCCCGTTTCTGGTGTCCGTCGCCTTTATGTTGCTGGACAATTGCTAAAAGCGGGTTTTAACATAGTAAACACACTCACTCAGTGATCAAGCACTGCAAAACCGGTGTTGGTCCAGACTAGTTACAAGCAGCCACAGACGCACAGACACACATCACACTCACAAACGCGGGGGGCACGAGTTGCATCCCCTTGGGCACGCCAGAAACCTATGATTGTGGGTTCGAATCCCGGTTCGCCCCGATTATGTTTCTAGGTTTGTCAGCACCATACCCGTGCTCGTGGGTTTCACCAAAATGGTAAACGTCTGAGACCTGCATCACTTCGGGCTTTCCTCCCACATTAAGCTGACACGCCGTGATATAACTGGACTACTGTTAAAAGCGGCGTTAAACCAAACTCACTCACTCACTCACTCACAAACGCGCATACACGTTGCTATATAAGTTCAATAATCGTGAGCGAGTGACGTAATTTCACCTCACCTGGAGTATCTATTGGGGACTATTTTACCTGTTGTATACACTTATAGGATGTAACAGCTGTATGTCACAGCACCATTTGGGTTAACAGTATTTAAGCCATGGCTCCTTTGTCTTTGTCCGTGGCCAAGCGAACTGAATTGTCAGTTAAACACCACTTGGCAATGATAGAACAATTTCATGAAAAACATTTGTCGCCAGTGGGATTCGAACCCGCGAAGTCCGCACTGAAGGCTCACAAATGTAGTCTAATCTAATCGTTGAAAATGGTTGATTAAACCATTAATTAACCATGTCAATGATTAGACACTGGGTCCTCGTGGTCTAACCTAGACTTATTTCTCAGACTGAAGTCTTGGGGCAACTCGAGGTCGAAAAAACCCCACGACGTTTTTACTCATTTGAAGAATGCTTTTGTTTTTGTACTTAGAATAACTTTTCGATTGAAATAATTCCTTATAAGACCACGGTTGCAAACTCCTGGCACACGGTCTATCCACCAGACCACGGTTACAGTCTCCTGGCTGACGCTCTATCCACTCGACCACGGAGACACTCTCCTGGCTGACGCTCTATCCACTCGACCACGGAGACACTCTCCTGGCTGACGCTCTATCCAATCGACTACGGAGACACTCTCCTGGCTGACGCTCTATCCACTAGACCACGGAGACACTCTCCTGGCTGACGCTCTATCCACTGGACCACGGAGACACTCTCCTGGCTGACGCTCCATCCACTCGACCACGGAGACGCTCTCCTGACTGACGCTCTATCCACTCGACCACGGAGACAGACTCCTGGCTGACGCTCCATCCACTGGACCACGGTTGCAAAATCCTGGCACACGCTCTATCCACCAGACCACGGAGACAGACACCTGGCTGACGCTCTATCCACTCGACCACGGAGACAGACTGGCTGACACTCTATCCACTGGACCACGGTTGCAAACTCCTGGCACACGCTCTATCCACTCGACCACGGAAGCGGTCCTTAAAAATGGAATTTCAATCAGATGTTTTATTCATCCGCGTATTTGACAAATTTGTCCCTTGATTTCCAGAAACGCTTTTTGGCTTAATAAGGAATTAGTTCCAGCATTTAACTTGAAAGAGAATTTATGAAAGCAATATCTGCACGCACTTGCTTTACACTTCGTGTGAAACTCAACGTGTGGGGCGATCTCTTATCAAACACATGCAGTGTCACAACGACTCTGCCTGGTGCAGAGGTGTCAAACTGGGGTTGGAGTATTTTACTAACAATCAACTATTTGCAATAGATAACTACCCAGTGTGTTTTCTGGGCACGAGTGGCCAAGTCGTCCAGGGCGATGCAAACAGACAGACGGGCTGATAATTTATTTCTGTCACTCCAGAGAGAATACAAATCAATACAATGAGATACGATCTGATAAATAAACGGGACCACTCCATTGGCCTACGAGAGACATCTAAAACGATTAATTATAAAAAACCAACATGCAAGATAAAATACCTTAACATGCATAACACTTAGCTACAGCATAAGATACGGTATCTGTACCGTTCCCAACTTCCCGGTGCATTTGTAGGAGCTACAGAGCCATTTTAGCATCCATACGCTCATGTCATCTCTCTTTTAGAGGAGCCGTGTATTTCGGCGGTTGTTGTACGGCTGTCATTGTAAACATGGAGTCCCATTTAATAAATAAAGCCGTGTATATGTTACACCCAATCTGTGCAACAGCACATTGCGTGAATTAAGAAGGCACAAACAAACTTTCTTAAGCGACATGATGGTGTAGCTCCATCATTTTATTACCGTCTTCGCCATGTGCGTGGTTTTGACACAGTGGTCCACCCATGGTACGACCCCGGTATATGTTGAGGGTGTCATGGAAAATGATAAATACAAAATTCTTTGGAATAGGCCCGTATACAGTCTCAGACGTATCCAGGCCAACAAACCTTATCTTGTACTTTTTGATAAATCTAATGATTTCATTTATATCATTGAATTTTCTGTCCCCTTTGACACTAATGTGATTGACAAGATTGAGCTAAAACATGGCAATTATGCAGACCTCGCTTTCGAAATGTCACGCTTGCATCTCAAGTACCAAGTTGTTCGACTCACAACTGTTCTCGGTGTCTTAGGTTTCGTACCTCCCAGTCTGTTGGAGTTAGTAAGTTAGTTATTTAGTTAGAATTTAACGTCACATCGGCATTATTTCAGCCATATAGCGACCCAATCTTTTGGATGTTTACAATACACGACGTGCAACACACACCTAGAAAAGAAATTATTCCGACATTTTGGAAAACTAATAAAAATTAAGACAGAATTAAAAACAGGTGCACATGTTATTGCATGCACTATTACACAATATTAATTGAGTCTATATACATGTGCTAGATCATGGCCAGTCACCGAATTGTCATAGCTTGATCATGATGGTTTGGGGCCCAATATTGTTCTGGTCAGATTTTCGTCCTTGTGATTGTTTGTTGTCAACGCCTCACTCGACAATATTCCAGCGAATATGGCGGCGGTACGTTATGGTGCCTGGGCTAGACAAGCCAGTGATTGACGTTTTGAGCAACTCCCCATGCTGTCGGGGTACGATGACACACAATCAGTCCAGTCACCCAGCAGGGCCACCCAATCCACTAAGTTGCCTCGAATGAAAGACATAGGTTGCTGCCCAGCTAACAATTTGACGTTGTGACAACGTTGTGATAACGTTGTGTTGACGTTGTGGTAACGTTGCGGATGTTTCGTCCATATAACGTTATTCTGTGGACTCCCATTTAGGTTGTCACAACGTCATGGCCTAACGTTGTGTTACGTCATATTCACGTCGTGACAACGTTGTGATGACGTTGTATTTTACGTTGTGGGAACGTTGTTTTTTTACGTTGAGGGAACGTTGTATTTGACGTTGTGGTAACCTATTTTAAATCAGCTTTAATTATTTACAAACCGCCGCCGTGTAGCCGGAATATTTATAACTGCGGCGTTAAATAACAAACAGACTTACATTAAGACATAACCATCGAAAAGTGACTATTCATCCTAGCATGGATCATAAGGGCAGTTTTACCAACTAGTCGGGTATTTGTGATCCCATTGTAATGGCATTGTATGATAATGTATTCACGTGAAACTATCTGCAATATAACAGGTGCACAGCTACATTTTTGAAACCGTGTGCGAAATACGAATAATGTCGGAAAGCGCACGTTAAGTCTCAAATAGTAAGTACGTAATTTTTTTAAACATTATAGGTGATCGGGTATGGACGTATTAATAGCATACAAACACTGACACATTTGGTAATATATTCAAATATTCAAAGAGCGTTATCACACCTAATCGATGCCTGCGCTGAGGTCATGCAAGCCTGACACAGATTGATATGCAGGCTACTTAGACCTGGCGCCTGTAATGACGGAAACAGACTATTTAAAGAAAGATACCACGCGTCTGACGATTGGCTCACTCTGATTTGAACTCTTTTTGTATTCGCTCAGGCCCAATCAGCCATCCACTGTCTCCATTGTATCAGGAAACACAACAGTCTCCCAGTCCCCGACGAGGCTCGTGTTGCCACACTGCTACAAGTATGGAGCGGAACTCCGCGCACCTGTTGTTCACGTTCTTCCTCGCAGCCTTGGGTAAATACCTCATGAGTCTTCTTTGATATATGTAAATCAAGGCAAATATGACAGTGATTGTGTTCATATTTATCATAGTAAGATTTTGACATCAAACACAAATACCCATCTTTTACTTGTAAGGTTAAACGGCAATAGTGGTTTGCTTGGGCTGAAGGTGACCCAAGACGCTTTCAGCGATCTTTAACAGTAACATCCAGACACATTTCAAATACTAGTTATGAGGAAAACGTTATTTATGGTTATTTTCATTCCAAATGAAAAAAATATTGTTGTAATCGACAACAAATATTCATATTTATCCTTTGTTTTCTTGTTTTTCTTTTATTGTGTTGCGAGTGTTTGGGAAATCAAAATCTAAAGCGAAATTAGAATTCGGCCCTCCACAAGCTCTTTGTTTTCTTTTAGGGGCCAACGAGTCGAATTTCTGTATTGTCCATATTTATAGCTGACCGACTGAAAGTCAAGTGAGCTTAGGGACCGACTATTTGGTTTCCGGGGACTGAGATATTTTTTCAGCTGCTGTTGCAAAACCAGATTTAAACAAAATATAATTATGAGCCTAAATGTGTTTTCTAAAAAACATCTTGCAACAACGTTATGTGGTAGAGGATTTCATTTATTAGTGAGTGAGTGAGTGAGTTGGGTTTAACGCCGCTTTGAACAGTATTCCAGTTATATCAAGGCGTGTCAGCTTAATGTGGGAGGAAAGCCCGAAGTGATGAAGGTCTCAGACGTTAACCGCTTCGGTGAAACCAACGGGCGCAGGTATGGTGCTGACAAACATACAAACATAATCAGGGCGAACCGGGATTCGAACCCACAATCATAGGTTTCTGTCGTGTCCAAGGGACGCAACTCTGCACAGCGAATCGCGGCTCCTTGGACGACTGGGCCACCCGTGCCCCTTTCATTTATTAACTGTATGAATATAATTATTCGGTTCAAGCATTTTAGGGGACAATTTATGTTTTTCGATAAAATCTCAGACCTTGCTCATAAACAGTGTTTCCTCGCACTGTACACATCGTAACCTCAGAATCAATATGACCACGGAAGCTGAATCCCCACATGCCCGTTGCGTTACTTTGTTTGCGAGGCTCGAACCTGACTTCAAATGTGCCGGGTATCTCAGCCATGTTACAGAACCATTTTATGACAATGACTTTCCAATTTTATAAAAAAGTAATGAAATTCTGTATTTGTGAAGTTCGTAGTTAGATTGAACACACATGTTCTGTTTTTGGCAATACTTTAGATTTTGATCTTAACCTATTTACAATGCTCTTGAAGCTTCTTAAAATGCATTTTTTCAATGTAAAAATTAACGCCTCAGAATAATAATGACAAAACCCTTTCCAAAATCATAATGAAACTCAGCTAAAATTGTGAAAGTCAAAATAGGAAATAGGTCACTGATGCGTCAAACTTGGAAATGTCTACCACATGTCTACCATAAAACGCACCTCAAATGTTGTGAAATGTAGACACTAAAAGTTATTGCTGCTGGAATATTGCTCAACACAAAGGGGAACTTTATGTAGTCTTGTGGATACCTTTTGTCCTGTGATTCCGAAATATACAGACCTATCTATGAAACAGAGGAGGAGCTTTCACTGGTCTGTTTTATATCTAGTTCAGGTGGGGAAATCTGTGCAGTTGAATTGGCTATTTGACCATTACCGAACTAACTAAGAAAACACAAGACAGATCCCGCAGATGACATCCTTACCTTGTCAGTGTAGCAGGGTGTGGAGTCATCCCACAGATGACAACCTTATCTTGTCAGTGTAGCAGGGTGTGGAGTCATCCCGCAGATGACATCCTTACCTTGTCAGTGTAGCAGGGTGTGGAGTCATCCCACAGATGACAACCTTATCTTGTCAGTGTAGCAGGGCGTGGAGTCATCTCGCAGATGACATCCTTACCTTGTCAGTGAAGCAGGGCGTGGAGTCATCCCACAGATGACATCCTTTCCTTGTTAGTCTAGCAGGGCTTGGAGTCATCCCACAGATGACATCCTTACCTTGTCAGTGTAGCAGGGTGTGGAGTCATACCATAGATGGCATCCTTACCTTGTCAGTGTAGCAGGGCGTGGAGTCATCCCACAGATGGCATCCTTACCATGTCAGTGTAGCAGGGCGTGGAGTCATCCCGCAGATGACATCCTTACCTTGTCAGTGAAGCAGGGCGTGGAGTCATCCCACAGATGACATCCTTTCCTTGTTAGTCTAGCAGGACGTGGAGTCATCCCACAGATGACATCCTTGCCTTGTCAGTGTAGCAGGGTGTGGAGTCATACCATAGATGGCATCCTTACCTTGTCAGTGTAGCAGGGCGTGGAGTCATCCCACAGACGACATCCTGGCCTTGTCAGTGAAGCAGGGCGTAGAGTCATCCCACAGATGAAATCCTTAACATGTCAGTGTAGGAGGGTGTGGAGTCATCCCACAGATGACATCCTTACCTTGTCAGTGTAGCAGGGCGTGGAGTCATCCCGCAGATGGCATCCTTACCATGTCAGTGTAGCAGGGCTTGGAGTCATCCCACAGATGACATCCTTACCTTGTCTGTGTAGCAGGGCGTGGAGTCATCCCACAGATGACATCCTTACCATGTCAGTGTAGCAGGGCGTGGAGTCATCCCACAGATGGCATCCTTACCTTGTCAGTGTAGCAGGGCGTGGAGTCATCCCACAGATGGCATCCTTACCTTGTCAGTGTAGCAGGGCGTGGAGTCATCCCACAGATGGCAACCTTACCTTGTCAGTGTAGCAGGACGTGGGGTCCTCCCACAGATGGCATCCTTACCTTGTCAGCTTGCTGACGGGGTTGACCTTTTTGATGACCTCGACAAGGCGTCCAGCCTTTGATCAGAAGATCCTTGGTTCTTATCCGAAATGGTCACCAAAATGACATCATTGTTCAAATCAATAGAATTAGGTATCATCAGTATGTTTTTTGAATTTATTTGAATATAAATTCGTTCATCAACTTCTAAGTAGTTATTTCTATTGATATAATAAACTCTTGGTCCAGGCGAGCATTGTTTATTTTTCTAATTATTCGAAATTTTGAGATATACAAATCATGGATAATTGCACTGGATCTACATCATTTTAAACAACATTATTCTGACACTTGACTGTAAAAGTATCTATCACCGGGATTTAAAGTCTGACAGGTGGATGTCGTGGAACAAAGTGGCGGATCTGGGATCACTGATTTCTGATTATAGTCATAGATTATATGTTTGCTTGACAGCTGACAAGTTAATACATTCTTCAATCTCAACTCTATTTCATTCACATTACTGCGTGTGAGTGTAGTCAGGGACGAGAAGCTGAAGTGACGTGATTGATAAAAAAACCCGAATGTCCTCATAGCAACTAATGGCATTGTGTCAAAGTAAATCAGCTACCAGGAAGTAAAGGAGGCGTGTTCTTTGCATGATATCTTGTCGGTACAAATCAATACGGTCTAAACAGACTAAGTGTTTAGACTCACTGGGGGACAGTGTCTGTCTACTACATTACAGACCCACTACCTTATATTCGTGATTAAAAGAAATGGGGGTCTGTGTCTGTCTTCTACATTGGGGACCTTCCTATAAATGATTAGAGGGGAGGGGATGGTGGATGGGGCTGATATTTTGTTAATGACAAAGCATTCGGGGTAAATTTGGACAAATAGACAAATAAGTATTATCTTTTTTGGGAAAAGCTACTTTTTTCAAAACAATCAGCACAAAAAAGCACAACAGAATGAAGTAAATGTGATACGATAATTTGAAGTAGACATAACCAAAGATACAAGAAAAGGACGTGAACTGATCATAGACCGAAGCAACAGCAAAACAGAACCTAGGGAACAATATAATGAACCGTGGGTACAACAGAATGACGTGGACAGAACCTTGGGTACAATAAAATGACGTTGACAGAACCTTGAGTACAACAGAATGACGTGGACAGAACCTTGAGTTCAACAGAATGACGTGGACAGAACCTTGGGTACAACAGAATGACGTGGTCAGAGACGAGGGTACAAAAGAATGACGTGGTCAGAGACGAATGTACAACAGAATGACGTGGACAGAATCTTGGGTACAACAAAATGACAGAGCCGAGGGTACAACAGAATGACGTAGACAGGGCCGAGGGTACAACAGAATGACGAGGACAGAGCCGAGGTACAACAGAATGACGAGGACAGAGCCGAGGGTACAAGAAGATGACGTAGACAGAGCTGAGGGTACAACAGAATGACGAGGACAGAGCCGAGGGTACAATATAATGACGTGGATAGAGCCGAGGTACAACAGAATGACGAGGACAGAGCCGTGGATACAACATAATGACGAGGACAGAGCCGGGGGTACAACAGAATGACGAGGACAGAGCCGAGGTACAACAGAATGACGTGGACAGAGCCGAGGGTACAAGAAGATGACGTAGACAGAGCTGAGGGTACAACAGAATGACGAGGACAGAGCCGAGGGTACAATATAATGACGTGGATAGAGCCGAGGTACAACAGAATGACGAGGACAGAGCTGAGGGTACAACAGAATGACGAGGACAGAGCCGAGGGTACAACAGAATGACGAGGACAGAGCCGGGGGTACAACAGAATGACGTGGACAGAGCCGGGGGTACAACAGAATGACGTGGACAGAGCCGTGGATACAACAGAATGACGAGGGCAGAGCCGAGGGTACAACATAATGACGAGGACAGAGCCGAGGTACAACAGAATGACGAGGACAGAGCCGAGGGTACAACAGAATGACGTGGATAGAGCCGGGGGTACAACAGAATAACGTAGATAGAGCCGGGGTACAACAGAATGACGTGGATAGAGCCGAAGGTACAACAAAATGACGTGGATAGAGCTGAGGGTACAACAGAATGACGTGGATAGAGCCGAGGGTACAACAGAATGACGTGGATAGAGCCGAGGATACAACAGAATGACTTGGATAGAGCCGGGGGTACAACAGAATAACGTAGATAGAGCCGGGGTACAACAGAATGAAGTGGATAGAGCCGAAGGTACAACAAAATGACGTGGATAGAGCTGCGGGTACAACAGAATGACGTGGATAGAGCCGAGGGTACAACAGAATGACGTGGATAGAGCCGAGGATACAACAGAATGACGTGGACAGAGCCGAGGGTACAATATAATGACGTGGATAGAGCCGAGGTACAACAGAATGACGATGACAGAGCTGAGGGTACAACAGAATGACGAGGACAGAGCCGAGGGTACAACAGAATGACGAGGACAGAGCCGGGGGTACAACAGAATGACGTGGACAGAGCCGGGGGTACAACAGAATGACGTGGACAGAGCCGTGGATACAACAGAATGACGAGGGCAGAGCCGAGGGTACAACATAATGACGAGGACAGAGCCGAGGTACAACAGAATGACGAGGACAGAGCCGAGGGTACAACAGAATGACGTGGATAGAGCCGGGGGTACAACAGAATAACGTAGATAGAGCCGGGGTACAACAGAATGACGTGGATAGAGCCGAAGGTACAACAAAATGACGTGGATAGAGCTGAGGGTACAACAGAATGACGTGGATAGAGCCGAGGGTACAACAGAATGACGTGGATAGAGCCGAGGATACAACAGAATGACGTGGATAGAGCCGGGGGTACAACAGAATAACGTAGATAGAGCCGGGGTACAACAGAATGAAGTGGATAGAGCCGAAGGTACAACAAAATGACGTGGATAGAGCTGCGGGTACAACAGAATGACGTGGATAGAGCCGAGGGTACAACAGAATGACGTGGATAGAGCCGAGGATACAACAGAATGACGTGGATAGAGCCGGGGGTACAACAGAATAACGTAGATAGAGCCGGGGTACAACAGAATGACATGGGCAGGGCCGAGGGTATAACAGAATGACGTGGATAGAGCCGAGGGTTACACAGAATGTCGAGGACAGAACCGTGGGAATATCAGAATGACGTTGACAGAGCCGAGGGTACAACAGAATGACGTGGACAGAGCCGAGGGTACAACAGAATGACGTGGACAGAGCCGAGGGTTACACAGAATGTCGAGGACAGAACTGTGGGAACATCAGAATGACGTGGACAGAGCCGAGGGTACAACAGAATGACGTGGACAGAGCCGAGGGTACAACAGAATGACGTGGACAGAGCCGAGGGTACAACAGAATGACGTGGACAGAGCCGAGGGTATAACAGAATGACGTGGATAGAGCCGAGGGTACAACAGAATGACGAGGACAGAGCTGAGGGTACAAGAAGATGATGTTGGCAGAGTTGAGGGTACAACAGAATGACGTGGACAGAACCTTGAGTACAACATAATGACGCAGACACAGCAGTGGCTGCAACAGATCGAAGCGGACCGGTGATGTGGCATGTGGACCTGCTCATAGCCCACACTGTCACAATAAATCAGAAGTTGAACAAATACAGATCTCAGTTTGTCTCACAAGGAATGCCCGGGTACAAAGTACGTAACAACAACCTAATATCCAAATGACCCCCAGCAGTGAGGAGAGGGAGGCAATCTTCAGCGTGACGTGCAGCTTGGCTTGTTCATTCTGTAGGTTGTCGATAGGCCAGCCGGAATGCAATCAATGACAATTGACACTGTGGCTAACTATTGGGACTACAGAGCAACCCTATCTCCACCAACACCCGAATGCCACAAATCTCCCCCCCCCCCCCCCCCCACCACACACACACACACTTTACTGTTTCCCCACTAATCAGTAATATTCCAGCTAGCTATATTACGGCGGTCTGTATATAATCGAGTCTGAACCAGACAATCCAGTGACCATCGATCGACGCATGGGGATACGTTGTTGAGCATCAACCAAGTCAGCTAGCCTGACTACCCGATCCCGTTAGTCGCCTTTCACGACAAGCATAGTCGCTTTTTACGGCAAGCATGGGTTGCTAAAGATCTAATCTTTCCCTGATCTCCACGGGTGTCCCCACCGGAAACATGTATCAAGAGCCATTTTGAACTTTATCAAATGAGGTGACAGCTGGCCTCACTAATAGCTACCTGCACTGGTCTTGATCCCTTATGCTGTCTAATGTTGTAATTCCAAATGCACCACAATTTTAAAATATAGTAACGAAAAAAGTGACTGTGCTTCATAAAACGCTCAATGAGAAAATGTATTTTGAAATTACATAATGCATTTCATCACTCAAAACTGGCTCCCAAAGGAGAGATCTCTTGGGTGAGATCAAGCGATATCTACAGTGTAGATAATGCTCCAGTGAACTTGCATCACAATGCTTTGCAGACCATTGTGACGTCATTGTTACCATCAAATGACATCACTAATGCCTCTGCTACTGAAGATGTTAGCAGTACTACTACTACTACTACTACTACTACTACTACTACTTTTACTACTAATACTACTGCTGTTGCTACTGCTACTACTACTGCTACTGCTACTACTACTATTGTTATTACTACTGTTATTTTTATTACTATTAACTTAAAGACCGCCTCCGTGGTCTAGTGGTAGAGCGTCCGCCCGGAGAGTGGAAGGTCCGGGGTTCAATCCCCGACCGCGTCATACCAAAAGACGTTAAAAGATGGTACTTGATGTTACCCTGTCTGGCGCTCGGCATTAAGGGGCTAAAACAAGGACTGGACGGCTCGGAGTCAGTATACTGTGTCTGAGTAGGGTATTCATGTTAAACTGCGGCATGGTATCTCAGTGACCTAGCACTATAAATCGGCATCAGTCCGGACTAGTTAAAGCAGCCACACAAACACATACATGCACGTCGCTACATAAGTGCAATAATCTTGACGCAACATTAAACCCCATTTCACCTCACCTCACCTATTAACTTAAACGTGGCAGGTTGCGGTACCACGTTGCGACATTACCAAACCACGATAGTAGAATTATCGCGGAACAATATTCGACCTACGGGTTGCCAACGGACTGCACTGTGCTTTAACGGAATGTTTTGAGTACAGTAAACTCCGGTTATAACGAACACGCTTATAACGAACTGACGGATATAACGAACTTACTTTTTAGACCCGACTATTTGCTGTAGTTATGCTGTATATATGCTTATAACGAAATATGGTTATAACGAACTAAAAATAGTAGTCCCCTTGAGTTCGTTATAACCGTAGTTTACTGTATCTAGCTTTTTCTCTGTTCCAGGTGGCGTGTCTGCCCAGCAGCGTTGTACCAGTAAGTAGAAGTATATCGCCCGTCACACAGTGAGTCAGTGAGTGAGAGGGTAGGATTTATAGGCGCTTTTAACAGTATTCCAGTTATATCACGGCGTGTCAGCTTAATGTGGGTGGAAAGCCCGAAGTGATGCAGGTCTCAGACGTTTACCACTTCGGTGAAACCCACGAGCACGGATATGGTGCTGACAAACCTAGAAACATAATCGGGGCGAACCGGGATTCGAACCCACAATCATTGGTTTCTGGCGTGCCTAAGGGACGCAACTCTGCACAGCGTATCGCGACGCCTTAGACGACTGTGCCACCCGTGCCCCCACTACCTCGATGAAACTTACGAGCACGGGTATGGTGCTGACAAACCTAGAAACACACAATCGGGGCGAAATGGGATTCGAATCGTCCATCATAGGTTTCTGGCGTGCCGAAGGGAGGTAGCTCTGCACAGTGAATTGCGGGTCCTTAGAGGACTGGGCCACCCGTGCCCCTCCTGTGACTCAGTGCCACACGTTGTATTCAACCACAGGTTTGTTCGATAGTTGTGCTTCTGAATGGTTCATTTGGCTACAGAATGTTCAATGTCCGAGTTCTAATAAGCACGGGGCGGTCGGGTAGCCTAGTGGTTAAAGCGTTAGCTCGTCACGCCGAAGACCCGGGTTCGATTCCCGACATGGGTACACTGTGTGAAGCCCATTTATGGTGTCCCCCGCCGTGATGTTGCTGGAATATTGCTAAAAGCGGCGTAAAACCATACTCGCTCACTCACTCACTCTAATAAGCACACTCCTTGACGTGGCAGTGACTTGAAGCCTGGTGTCGAGTCCAGATTAACGACAAGAGTACGGCGTCTTAGGACGCTAGACGTCCCACGTGGAACGGAATAATCGATTTCCATTGAATAGAGAATTGTCTTGGAGTGTTAACTGATGCACGGGAAGTTCATGTTCTACATGAATATGTAAATGCACCACGTGGAATGGATTCAAAAACTGTAGTCCCACGAGCAATCCTTCCATCCCTGCTTTTGTTATCGACTGTGGGGCGGTCGGGTAGCCCAGTGGTTAAAGCGTTCGCTCGTCACGCCGAAGACCCGGGTTCGATTCCCGATATGGGTACAATGTGTGAAGCTCATTTGTGGGGTCCCCCGCCGTGATATTGCTGGAATATTTCTAAAAAAGCGGCGTAAAACCATACTCACTCACTCACTGTTATCGACTGTACGGCTCATGTTCGTTCGAGCCTTGTTAATGTCTGTGCAGCAGTGGTGCCCAATGCCTGTTCCAGGCATAGGAAAACGTAGCTGTACTTTAAATATGAACTTTCATAGCCCACATATCAGACGAATCCGAAATGGAACATCCGTCTTACCGGTGTATAACATGTCAATGTAAGGCACCTGTTGATTGCGGAAGAATGCAGCCATATGCAAAATTGTCGTAAGAGGCGACTACGCTTGTCGTAAAAGGCGACTATGCTTGTCGTAAGAGGCGACTATGCTTGTCGTAAGAGGCGACTAACGGGATCGGGTGGTCAGGCTCGCTGACACAGGTCATCGTATCCAAATTGCGCCTATCGATGCTCATAATGTTAATCACCGGAATGCCTGTTCCAGACTCAACTTTTTACAGACCGCCGTCATATAGCTGGAATATTGCTGATTGCGGCGTTAAGCAACAAACGTAACCACTTGGTTCTCAGCAACTCTGTATCTTATGCAATTCGGTGTAGAAACTGTTATCTCCACAGTTCCAGACCCTAATGTTCGTCTGTACAATAATGGTGGACCGGCAGGTCTCGGACTCCTGGAGGTGAAGGACCTCGCCACAAATTCCTGGGGGTCTGTCTGTGCTGATAACTTTGACGTTGCGACAGCGAAGGTCGTGTGCAGGATGGTGTGTTTCGAGTAAGTGATGAACTCCCTCTCTTGTCACTCTGCAGGAAACTGTGTTCCCTGTGCCTTATGTTTGTCTCCCTTACATATGTCAGTTCTAGTACACTTAGCTTATCTCCCTTGAACCAACCACTCAAGATAAGACTGTGATCCAAGAACACTATGCATGTCACCCTTTAACCAATCACCCTGGAGAAGACTGTGATCCAAGTACACTATGCATGTCTCCCTTGAACCAATTACCCTGGAGAAGACTGTGATCCAAGTATACTATGCTTGTCTCCCTTTAACCAATCACCCCGGAGAAGACTGTGATCCAAGTACACTATGCTTGTCTCCCTTGCACCAATCGTTCAGATAAGACTGTGATCCAAGTACACTATGCATGTCTCCCTTTCACCAATCACCGTAGCGACACCTTTGATCCAAGTACACTATGCATGTCTCCCTTGAACCAATCACCCTGGAGACGACAAGTACACTAAGCTTGTCTCCCATTGTGACACCAGAATCATCATTTAGTCGTAATGTTATCTTATTGTCCTCTCACCCTGAAAGTATTTTAGGGCCGCCTCGGGTGATTAATTCTCAAAAAAACTACTTAATGACAATGACCGATACTGCCAGACACACAGTGATTCTTGTGGGGGTCCGTTATGAGACTGCTCACTCCAAGAACAGCTTGGGACCCTCGTTTGTGGGAGGTGGAATATGTTTATGGATCCGGGGTAGAATAGGTCTTGTGCAGCCCATGCTTGTCATAAGAGACGACTTTGCTTGTCGTAAAAGGTGACGAGATCGGGTTGTCAGGCTTCCCAATTGTGTAGATTTATGCTCAGGATGTCAATCACTGGATTGTCTTTTCCGGGTTTATGGAATCATCTGACCAGAGCTTATAGCTACAAACATAGAGTAGAATAGCAACAGTTTAAATCTGTTTCCATTTGTTCCACAACTTTATATCTGCTTGTTTTCATAAATGAAAGAATACAGCCACTAAATTCAAACAAAGCCTAAACTATGTTTTTAGAGATAAGAGACAAATTACATGATATTAAGTGATCACGGTCCTCGGGAGAATATCACTTTCCACATATGGAATATCCTGCTTTTTAAACAGAATGAGCAGCTATCTTTTCACACAGATCCTCGGCGGTGGGAAAGCCTTCCGGTTAGACGTTAGTACCGAATATCTGAGTTCGCTTGCCAACATTATGTAGCTGGAATGGTGCTAAGACAGCGTAGACCTCAGTCACTCACACTGGATACAGACATAAGCGACGAAATCATTTCCATCATCAGAAGAAATCTCTGTCAAAAGGTCCTCTGTAGGAATCCGACCACATCACGAGCATGAACGTGTGATTGAAGCAACAGTTCCTGACATCTGTACTTTGAATATAATACAACACAATATTGCGCTTAACATTAATTATTATATTTAATTGGATCTATCTAAAATGTAAATGAGTGTAGCCTATAAGACTAACTATGCCTAAGTACCATGTGTCTGCTCATAGGTCTGATATTGCTCGGGTGGAGGCAACGTGTGGCACCAGTGTAGCCTATAAGACTAACTATGCCTAAGTACCATGTGTCTGCTCATAGGTCTGATATTGCTCGGGTGGAGGCAACGTGTGGCACCAGTGTAGTCTATAAGACTAACTGTGCCTAAGTACCATGTGTCTGCTCATAGGTCTGATATTGCTCGGGTGGAGGCAACGTGTGGCACCAGTGTAGTCTATAAGACTAACTATGCCTAATTAAGTACCATGTGTCTGCTCATAGGTCTGATATTGCTCGGGTGGAGGCAACGTGTGGCACCAGTGTAGTCTATAAGACTAACTATGCCTAATTAAGTACCATGTGTCTGCTCATAGGTCTGATATTGCTCGGGTGGAGGCAACGTGTGGCACCAGTGTAGTCTATAAGACTAACTATGCCTAATTAAGTACCATGTGTCTGCTCATAGGTCTGATATTGCTCGGGTGGAGGCAACGTGTGGCACCAGTGTAGTCTATAAGACTAACTATGCCTAATTAAGTACCATGTGTCTGCTCATAGGTCTGATATTGCTCGGGTGGAGGCAACGTGTGGCACCAGTGTAGCCTATAAGACTAACTATGCCTAAGTACCATGTGTCTGCTCATAGGTCTGATATTGCTCGGGTTGAGACAACGTAATTACCACGTTACACTTGTTACAGTGACACATACGCCACCCCGATGATGATACAAAACAACACCCTGCTGGCACGCTTCAAGGTGATGTTCAACCCCTACTGCCACGGTGGAGAGACTAACCTACTGACTGGCTGCCAACACTCTCCCTGGGGTGACGTCGCTGGCTGCACTGACGCTGTATACATGACTTGTCTGGAGGACAACCCCTGCCATCCTGAACATTGTGTGTCAGAACGTGAGTATATGTACCCCTGCCATCCTGAACACTGTGTGTCTGAACGTGAGTATATGTACCCCTGCCATCCTGAACATTGTGTGTCTGAACGTGAGTATATGTACCCCTGTCATCCTGAACATTGTGTGTCTGAACGTGAGTATATGTACCCCTGCCATCCTGAACACTGTGTGTCTGAACGTGAGTATATGTACCCCTGCCATCCTGAACATTGTGTGTCAGAACGTGAGTATATGTAACCCTGCCATCCTGAACATTGTGTGCCAGAACGTGAGTATATGTAACCCTGCCATCCTGAACATTGTGTGCCAGAACGTGAGTATATGTAACCCTGCCATCCTGAACATTGTGTGCCAGAACGTGAGTATATGTAACCCTATCATTCTGAACACTGTGTGCCAGAACGTGAGTATATGTACCCCTGCCATCCTGAACATTGTGTGTCTGAACGTGAGTATATGTACCCCTGCCATCCTGAACACTGTGTGCCAGAACGTGAGTATATGTAACCCTATCATTCTGAACACTGTGTGCCAGAACGTGAGTATATGTAACCCTGCCATTCTGAACACTGTGTGCCAGAATGTGAGTATATGTAACCCTGCCATCCTGAACACTGTGTGTCAGAATGTGAGTATATGTAACCCTGCCATCCTGAACATTGTGTGCCAGAACGTGAGTATATGTAACCCTGCCATTCTGAACACTGTGTGCCAGAACGTGAGTATATGTACCCCTGCCATCCTGAACATTGTGTGTCTGAACGTGAGTATATGTAACCCTGCCATCCTGAACATTGTGTGTCTGAACGTGAGTATATGTAACCCTGCCATCCTGAACATAGTGCCAGAACGTGAGTATATGTAACCCTGCCATCCTGAACATTGTGCGTCTGAACGTGAGTATATGTAACCCTGCCATCCTGAACATTGTGCGCCAGAATGTGAGTATATGTAACCCTGCCACCCTGAACACTCTGTGCCAGAACGTGAGTATATGTACACTGTCATCTTGAACATTGTGTGCCAGAACGTGAGTATATATGCCCCTGCCTTCCTGAACATTGTGTGCCAGAACGTGAGTATATGTAACCCTGCCATCCTGAACACTGTGTGCCAGAACGTGAGTATATGTACCTCTGCCATCCTGAACACTGTGTGCCAGAACGTGAGTATATGTAACCCTGCCATGCTGTTACTACCAGAGCACTGTGAGTCCCAATGTGACTAACGAGCTAAAGTAAAAAGTAAACAGCTTTGTATGTGTAGTGCCGATGAACAAGACAGGCAAAAAGGGAGTTTGATACTATCAGTGTACATGTACCTCATTTGTATGCTTTTATACGACCTCTGAACTTGTGGTTGCATTAGTGCGATATTGTTTTCGCAGCTGATGCTCCGAGCATCTCGTGTAACGACACGTATATGAGAGTGGAGTTTAGCAAGGTGCATGACAAGGATCTCACTCCGGCCGACATCTCTCTCATGACTCATGGATGCCCTATCGACACTTACAGCCACGACTTTGGGTCTGGAGATCAAGTTGTGTCGGCACTCATCGCTTTAGATACATGTGGTGTCAAGACTGGGGTAGGTGGCCCTCTCTTACGTTCTGTGTCAACTTAACGCTGGTAGAGTCAGTTTATCACTTTGCATTCCCCTTCAAAACGTGCTGTTTCAATATTGCGGAAATTACATTCATCTTTAAAACTGTTCCTTCAAAGCACGTCAAGACGTCGTCAGATGTATTAAAACCCTCATTGACAAAGATATATTTTTTCCATAAAATCCTTGTAAAGATAATTACAGTTCAGTATGCTGAATAAAGAGACATTTTATGCCATAAAAATTACATTGTTGTATATTTGTAAAAAAATGTTAGACTTGGATGTTTAAATATATATATATATATATATGCTTTTGGAGATTAAAAGTATATCTAGTCTCCATCCAAAACACCAACCGAAATCTGTCCAGACTCTCCTATTTACTAACACCGTCATATTGCTGGAATATTGCTGAGTGCAGAGTTCAAACATAAATTAAAAACATGTACAGACCAATTAGGTAACGTCTACTGACAAAAATATTTACTTTCAGGGGAATTCGACTCATCTGTTCTACGAGACTAAGCTGGTTCACAGTGCAGTAACAGACAGCAGTGGCATAACTCGTGGAGGCGCATATGTCGTAGACGCCACGTGTGCCTTCAAAAGGGAAGATGAGGTCAATATAGGCGCTGAAATTGTCACACAGTCCATTAGTGTTATTGGCAGTGGAGTGTTTCATTTCAAGATGTTTTTGTGGAAGTCAGACCATTTCTTCGAGCGTTATACCGGTACAGTTAGCCTCCACATCAACGACTGTTTGAACGTGACCGTGGACCTCATCACTAACAACAACGATCTGAAAGTGGTGGTACCGGATTGTTGGGTGACTCCAGAACCGAACAACTCCCCTTCCCACTCAGTCTATCTTATGAGAAACAAGTACGTGTCGTGAAGTATAACTGTTCTTATCAATTTTACGATATCCAGGGTGTGCTGGGGTGTGTCGGGGTGTTGGGTCGGGTCGGTTTTGTTTTAATCATCTTTTCTCGATTATGATTCAGACACATATATTCGTCCTCACCGTCCATTAGACATACTGGATGTTCAGATTAATTCAAAGTTATTGGACCCCCAATCGAAGAACTGAGAGAGCAAGTGTACCGTACCCCCAACACACACACCTCCCAAAGGTGTAGCATACATCGTATGTGAAATACTGTTCTTCGGTTGATGTTTAACGCCGCACTCAGCAACATTCCAGCTATTTGACGGCGGTCTGCAAAAGGCTGGACCAGAAAATCCAGTGACTGACATCGTGAACATCGATCCACGCAACACGATACGGGTGGGATGCAATGTCATGCATTAACCAATTCAGGGAGCCTGACCACCCGATCCCGTTAGTTGCCCCTTGCTGAAAAACAATTCTAACCCGCATCTTCACGGGTCGTATGTTATCATTTACTGTGAATTAAAAAGACTGGACCAGACAAAGCAGTTACTGACATGATTAAGGGTACAATTGGGAGATAAAGCAATCGTAATTTGAAATTTAAGATAGTCTTACAGTAGACTAGACATCTCCTATTTTGGAACTCAGCACTTCAGCGGGAGGATTCGAATGTATAAATAGGACCGATAGCTGTGGTTTCTGTGTGGTTTACTTAATTATGTGTGTTCAGACATATATTTCATCATGTTTGATATGCTGTTGCTCTGATATCGAACTTCGACCATTCTAATGGGTTATCGGCAGACATTGGCACATGTATTATTCTCACCCCTCCAGCAGGGTGTTTTGGTACAGTTCTGCATCCTGTAATTTGTATAAAGCCTCGGCACTCTTTGTTTCAGGACAGCTGAGGAGAAGACGCTTGTCATGTACCGTTCGTCCTACACCAGGTTCGGGTTCAAATTCAGAGTTTTCCAGTTCGGATACATCAACAAGGTGAGGGTCATGCATTCTGTTATCATTTACAACAAGGACTAGTTAATTGTAATTTACATGGAAACTTGATTTCACATATGACAATGAACCAACATATGCATATGTCTACAATGATAAACAACGTGGTTTTATGTCTGGATATTATATTCTTAACTCATTCAGAATTATAGTACAAGTTGATGATGGCCATGGTCTACTGAGTTTATGTTGTTTGACATGTTCAGACAAGTGTCCACTACGGTGACCTTGTTTGACATGTTCAAACAACTGTCCACTACGGTGACCTTGTTTGACATGTTCAGACAACTGTCCACTACGGTGACCTTGTTTGACATGTTCAGACAAGTGCCCCCTACAGTGATGTTGTCTGACATGTTTAGTCCAAAACAGTGATGTTGTTTGACATGTTCAGACAAGTGTCCACTACGGTGACCTTGTTTGACATGTTCAGACAAGTGCCCCCTACAGTGATGTTGTCTGACATGTTTAGTCCAATACAGTGATGTTGTTTGACATGTTCAGACAAGTGTCCACTACGGTGACCTTGTTTGACATGTTCAGACAACTATCCACTACGGTGACCTTGTTTGACATGTTCAGACAACTGTCCACTACGGTGACCTTGTTTGACATGTTCAGACAACTGTCCACTACGGTGACCTTGTTTGACATGTTCAGACAACTGTCCACTACGGTGACCTTGTTTGACATGTTCAGACAGTTGTCCACTACAGTGACGTTGCTTGACATGTTCAGACATCTGTCCACTACAGTGACGTTGCTTGACATGTCAAGACATCTGTCCACTACAGTGACGTTGCTTGACATGTCAAGACATCTGTCCACTACAGTGACGTTGCTTGACATGTCAAGACATCTGTCCACTACAATGACGTTGCTTGACATGTCAAGGCATCTGTCCACTACAATGGCGTTGCTTGACATGTCTAGACATCTGTCAACTACAGTGACGTTGCTTGACATGTCAAATCATCTGTCCACTACAGTGACGTTGCTTGACATGTCCAGACATCTCTCCATTACAGTGACGTTGACTTTTCTTGACATGTCAAGACATATGTCCACTGCAGTGACGTTACTTGACATGTCCAGACATCTGTCCACTACAGTGACGTTGCTTGACATGTTCAGACACTTGTCCACTACAGTGTCGTTGCCTGACATGTTGAAACTGTTGTCCACTACAGTGACGTTGCTTGACGTGTTCAGACAGTTGTCCACTACAGTGATATTCCTGCGTCTGTTGTAGATAAGAGTCCACTGCAAGGCTATTGCCTGTGAACGGAGCGAAAGCAGTACGACTTGCCTGAGCCGATACCACTATCGCAGAAAGAGGGACACCGATGACAACACTCCCAGCACCTCTGTAATCATAAACCCAGTAGACAGTGTTGACAACTGTGAGTAAGAATTGAATCAGGTAGACATAATAAGGAACCTAGAGAAGAAAGAGTTTGTACTGTTTGTAAACATGATTATATCGAAGATGAGTATCCCTTTATTTTAATTTGTGATTGTTATCAAGTTTTGAGGTCAGAATATATATCCTTGAATTATTATGAGTTCCCGACAAGACATAAGTACAATATTTTAATGTCATCCACCAACCCATTTCCTGTTAAGAAACTATCCATGTATATTCTAATAGCTATGAATCTAAGGCAAAGTCTGTTGGGATCTCCAGCTCCCATCACCACACTGTAACCATTGTATCATGGGCCTATGACCTGCAATACATCTGAATAAAGTGTATATATAGTATAACTGTGAGTAGATATGAATAATGGTGAGGTGAAATGGGGTTTAACGTCGCTTCCAAGATTATTGCACTTATATAGCGACGTGCATGTACGTGTGTGTGTTTGTGTGGCTGCGTGTACTAGTGTGGACTGATGCCGATTTATAGTGCTAGCTCACTGAGATACCATGCCGCAGTTTAACATAAATACCCCACTCAGACACAGTTTACTGACTCCGAGCCGACCAGTCCTTGTTTAGGCCCCTTAATGCCGAGCGCCAGACAGGGTAACAACAAGTACCATCGTTTAACGTCTTTTGGCATGACGCGGTCGGGGATCGAACCCCGGACCTTCCGCTCTCCGGGCGGTCGCTCTACCATTAGACCAGGGAGGCGGCCATATGAATAATGACAATGGTGTGGTCGGGGATAGGGCTTTACGGGGAGTGTAGATGCGTCTGCGTAGAGGCGGTGAAGCTGGAGCTGTGGGGATGCAGGATGGGAGGGGCAGAGGTGGGGAGTGGTTATCGCGACCATGATGGGAGGGGCAGAGGTGGGGAGTGGTTATCGAGACCATGATGGGAGGGGCAGAGGTTGGGGAGTGGTTATCGAGACCATGATGGGAGGGGCAGAGATGGGGAGTGGTTACCGCGACCATGATGGGAGGGGCAGAGGTGGGGAGTGGTTACCGCGACCATGAGGGGAGGGGCAGAGGTGGGGAGTGGTTATCGCGACCATGATGGGAGGGGCAGAGGTTGGGGAGTGGTTATCGCGAACATGATGGGAGGGGCAGAGGTGGGGAAGTGGTTATCGCGACCATGATGGGAGGGGCAGAGGTGGGAAGTGGTTATCGCGACCATGATGGCAGGGGCAGAGGTGGGGAGTGGTTATCGCGACCATGATGGGAGGGGCAGAGGTGGGGAAGTGGTTACCGCGACCATGATGGGAGGGGCAGAAGTGGGTAAGTGGTTACCGCGACCATGATGGGAGGGGCAGAGGTGGGGAGTGGTTATCGCGACCATGATGGGAGGGGCAGAGATGGGGAGTGGTTACCGCGACCATGATTGGAGGGGCAGAGGTGGGGAGTGGTTACCGCGACCATGATGGGAGGGGCAGAGGTGGGGAAGTGGTTATAACGACCATGATGGGAGGGGCAGAGGTTGGGGAAGTGGTTATCGCGACCATGATGGGAGGGGCAGAGGTGGGAAGTGGTTATCGCGACCATGATGGGAGGGGCAGAGGTGGGAAGTGGTTATCGCGACCATGATGGGAGGGGCAGAGGTGGGGAGTGGTTATCGCGACCATGATGGGAGGGGCAGAGGTTAGGGAGTGGTTATCGAGACCATGATGGGAGGGGCAGAAGTGGGTAAGTGGTTACCGCGACCATGATGGGAGGGGCAGAGGTGGGGAGTGGTTATCGAGACCATGATGGGAGGGGCAGAGGTGGGGAGTGGTTACCGCGACCATGATGGGAGGGGCAGAGGTGGGGAGTGGTTATCGCGACCATGATGGGAGGGGCAGAGGTGGGGAAGTGGTTATCGCGAACATGATGGGAGGGGCAGAGGTGGGGAAGTGGTTATCGCGACCATGATGGGAGGGGCAGAGGTGGGAAGTGGTTATCGCGACCATGATGGGAGGGGCAGAGGTGGGGAGTGGTTATCGCGACCATGATGGGAGGGGCAGAAGTGGGGAAGTGGTTATAACGACCATGATGGGAGGGGCAGAGGTGGGGAGTGGTTATCGCGACCATGATGGGAGGGGCAGAGATGGGGAGTGGTTACCGCGACCATGATTGGAGGGGCAGAGGTGGGGAGTGGTTACCGCGACCATGATGGGAGGGGCAGAGGTGGGGAAGTGGTTATAACGACCATGATGGGAGGGGCAGAGGTTGGGGAAGTGGTTATCGCGACCATGATGGGAGGGGCAGAGGTGGGAAGTGGTTATCGCGAACATGATGGGAGGGGCAGAGGTGGGAAGTGGTTATCGCGACCATGATGGGAGGGGCAGAGGTGGGGAGTGGTTATCGCGACCATGATTGGAGGGGCAGAGGTTGGGGAGTGGTTATCGAGACCATGATGGGAGGGGCAGAGGTGGGGAAGTGGTTACCGCGACCATGATGGGAGGGGCAGAAGTGGGTAAGTGGTTACCGCGACCATGATGGGAGGGGCAGAGGTGGGGAGTGGTTATCGAGACCATGATGGGAGGGGCAGAGGTGGGGAGTGGTTACCGCGACCATGATGGGAGGGGCAGAGGTGGGGAGTGGTTACCGCGACCATGATGGGAGGGGCAGAGGTGGGGAAGTGGTTATCGCGAACATGATGGGAGGGGCAGAGGTGGGGAAGTGGTTATCGCGACCATGATGGGAGGGGCAGAGGTGGGAAGTGGTTATCGCGACCATGATGGGAGGGGCAGAGGTGGGGAGTGGTTATCGCGACCATGATGGGAGGGGCAGAGGTGGGGAAGTGGTTATAACGACCATGATGGGAGGGGCAGAGGTGGGGAGTGGTTACCGCGACCATGATGGGAGGGGCAGAGGTGGGGAAGTGGTTATCGCGACCATGATGGGAGGGGCAGAGGTGGGGAGTGGTTATCGCGACCATGATTGGAGGGGCAGAGGTTGGGGAGTGGTTATCGAGACCATGATGGGAGGGGCAGAGGTGGGGAAGTGGTTACCGCGACCATGATGGGAGGGGCAGAAGTGGGTAAGTGGTTACCGCGACCATGATGGGAGGGGCAGAGGTGGGGAGTGGTTATCGAGACCATGATGGGAGGGGCAGAGGTGGGAAGTGGTTACCGCGACCATGATGGGAGGGGCAGAGGTGGGGAGTGGTTACCGCGACCATGATGGGAGGGGCAGAGGTGGGGAAGTGGTTATCGCGAACATGATGGGAGGGGCAGAGGTGGGGAAGTGGTTATCGCGACCATGATGGGAGGGGCAGAGGTGGGGAGTGGTTACCGCGACCATGATGGGAGGGGCAGAGGTGGGGAGTGGTTATCGCGACCATGATGGGAGGGGCAGAGGTGGGGAAGTGGTTATCGCGACCATGATGGGAGGGGCAGAGGTGGGGAGTGGTTACCGCGACCATGATGGGAGGGGCAGAGGTGGGGAAGTGGTTATCGCGACCATGATGGGAGGGGCAGAGGTGGGGAAGTGGTTACCGCGACACTGAGGGGAGGGGAGATGGTTGCAGAGCAGGTAAGGGTGTAGATGGGTGTTTTGATGCCTCGTATTTTCCGTAGAGACGAATTTTGTGTCATATTCTTCCTTATAATCTTAATAATACGTTATACAACTCTTCTCTCTGATTTATTTCAACGATATGACTACTGGAGGTTGCCTGTCTTGAATGAAATGATTTGTATACAGATAGTGAGTGAGTGAGTGAGTATGGTTTTACGCCGCTTTTAGCAATATTCCAGCAATATCACGGCGGGGGACACCAGAAATGGGCTTCACACATTGTACCCATGTCAGGAAACGAACCTGGGTCTTTGGCGTGACGAGCGAACGCTTTAACCACTAGGCTACCCGACCGCCCCGTATACAGATAGAGAATCAATAACATACACATATATAAGTAGTTATAAGTAGTTATGTTTAAGTTATTGATTCCCTGTTTAGATAGAGATATTTCTATCTGTATACAAATCATTTCAACACAGGGACCTGTGAAGATCCGGGATAGAATAGGTCTTCAGCAACCCATGGTTGCCGTAAGAGGCGACAATGCGTGTCGTAAGAGACAACAAACGGGATTTGGTGGTCAGACTCGTTATCGTATCCCATTTGCGTAGATCGATGCTCATGATGTCTATCACTGGATTGTCTGGCCGAGGCTCGATGATTTACTGACTGTCATCATATGGGTGCAGCTTTAAACAGGAAACAACCAAACCTGTCAGAATGCGCGGGCTAGTGTGATGTCAACACGTCGGGACAGGTGTTAAGTAATTACCTTTGGGTATAGGCAGTTTCATACACACAGGAACACAGGAATATTTTATCATCATTTTACCTGCAAAGGTAATATTTTTTGGCTGATCACAGTTTCAGTTAAAATAGACTAGATTATGTAGATCTAAGTTCTTTTGATATGTGTTATTTTCATAGTTCTATAGTATGCGTTTATTAAATGAAGATAGAAAAGCATTTTTCTAGCATTTCCGACAGTACTTTAAGACTTCATGTAATGCTTAACGTGTGCTTTGAATTTAACATTGATGCCCTTCAAGATCCCATACTTCACGGGGTACCAGCTTTCCGGAAGAAGCACAAGCATCCAAGCCAAGAGAAGACGAAGCTGAGCATAGGCCAGATGGGGGCACCAACGGCAATACCACCTTCTTATCTGACACCAACACCATCATTAGCAGAGGCACCAGATACACCCGAAGGGCCCAAAGGTTCCCCAAACAAACCAGTTGTGCATGCAATACTTTGGAAAACATCTGATCTGACCTCAGACCTCGGACCCCGTCCTGACCTTCACCGGAATCAGACGGTACACATGACCTTGGAAACAGAACCTATCACGTCGGAGTTCGAACAGAGTATTCATATCAGCACATGCGGGATGCATCCTTGGAACAACGAAAAACCTTATGTAGAGCTTCTAAGAAATGGGTAAGTTTGAAGAGGCTTCTGTCACACGTGGACTGTAACAAATATGTAATTGTGCTGATAACATAACACTTGTGTGTGCTCATAGAGTCCATAGGCTACCACGGATCTGCAATTGTCATGACAAGGCAACAGTTGTCAGTGTGGGTCAGCATGGATCTGTAATTGTCCGAACAAAGCTACTGTTGTCAGTTTGGGTCACCATGGATCTGTAATTGTCATGACAAGGCTACAGTTGTCAGTGTGGGTCACCATGGATCTGTAATTGTCCTGATAAGGCTACAGTTGTCAGTGTGGGTCACCATGGATCTGTAATTGTCCTGATAAGGCTACAGTTGTCAGTGTGGGTCACCATGGATCTGTAAGTGTCCTGACAAGGCTACAGTTGTCAGTGTGGGTCACCATGGATCTGTAAGTGTCCTGACAAGGCTACAGTTGTCAGTGTGGGTCACCATGGATCTGTAAGTGTCCTGACAAGGCTTCAGTTGTCAGTGTGGGTCACCATGGATCTGTAATTGTCCTGACAAGGCTTCAGTTGTCAGTGTGGGTCACCATGGATCTGTAAATGTCCTGATAAGGCTTCAGTTGTCAGTGTGGGTCACCATGGATCTGTAATTGTCCTGACAAGGCTACAGTTGTCAGTGTGGGTCACCATGGATCTGTAAGTGTCCTGACAAGGCTACAGTTGTCAGTGTGGGTCACCATGGATCTGTAAGTGTCCTGATAAGGCTTCAGTTGTCAGTGTGGGTCAGCATGGATCTGTAATTGTCCTGATAAGGCTTCAGTTGTCAGTGTGGGTCACCACGGATCTGTAAGTGTCCTGATAAGGCTACAGTTGTCAGTGTGGGTCACCATGGATTTGTAATTGTCCTGACAAGGTTACAGTTGTCAGTGTGGGTCAACATTGATCTGTAATTGTCCTGACAAGGCTACAGTTGCCAGTGTGAGTCACCATGGATCTGTAAGTGTCCTGACAAGGCAACAGTTGTCAGTGTGAGTCACCATGGATCTGTAATTGTCCTGACAAGGCTTCAGTTGTCAGTGTGGGTCACCACGGATCTGTAAGTGTCCTGACAAGGCTACAGTTGTCAGTGTGGGTCACCATGGATCTGTAAGTGTCCTGACAAGGCTACAGTTGTCAGTGTGGGTCGGCATGGTACTGTAATAGTCCTGACAAGGCTACAGTTGTCAGTCTGGGTCGGCATGGTACTGTTATTGTCCTGACCATGGATCTGTAATTGTCCTGACAAGGCTACAGTTGTCAGTGTGGGTCACCACGGATCTGTAAGTGTCCTGATAAGGCTACAGTTGTCAGTGTGGGTCACCATGGATCTGTAAGTGTCCTGACAAGGCTACAGTTGTCAGTGTGGGTCGGCATGGTACTGTAATAGTCCTGACAAGGCTACAGTTGTCAGTCTGGGTCGGCATGGTACTGTTATTGTCCTGACAAGGCTACAGTTGTCAGTCTGGGTCGGCATGGTACTGTAATTGTCCTGACAAGGCTACAGTTGTCAGTGTGGGTCACCATGGATCTGTAAGTGTCCTGACACGGCTACAGTTGTCAGTGTGGGTCAGCATGGATCTGTAAGTGTCCGAACAAGGCTACAGTTGTCAGTGTGGGTCGCCATGGATCTGTAATTGTCCTGATAAGGCTACAGTTGTCAGTGTGGGTCACCATGGATCTGTAAGTGTCCTGACAAGGCTACAGTTGTCAGTGTGGGTCACCATGGATCTGTAATTGTCCTGATAAGGCTACAGTTGTCAGTGTGAGTCACCATGGATCTGTAATTGTCCTGACAAGGCTATAGTTGTCAGTCTGGGTCGGCATGGTACTGTAATAGTCCTGACAAGGCTACAGTTGTCAGTCTGGGTCGGCATGGTACTGTAATTGTCCTGACACGGCTTCAGTTGTCAGTGTGGGTCGGCATGGTACTGTAATTGTCCTGACACGGCTACAGTTGTCAGTGTGGGTCATCATGGATCTGTAATTGTCCTGACAAGGGTACAGTTGTCAGTGTGGGTCACCATGGATCTGTAATTGTCCTGACAAGGCTACAGTTGTCAGTTTGGGTCACCATGGATCTGTAATTGTCCTGACAAGGGTACAGTTGTCAGTGTGGGTCACCATGGATCTGTAATTGTCCTGACAAGGCTTCAGTTGTCAGTTTGGGTCACCATGGATCTGTAATTGTCCTGACAAGGCTACAGTTGTCAGTGTGGGTCACCATGGATCTGTAATTGTCCTGACAAGGCTACAGTTGTCAGTGTGGGTCACCATAAATCTGTAATTGTCCTGACAAGGGTACAGTTGTCAGTGTGGGTCACCATGGATCTGTAATTGTCCTGACAAGGCTACAGTTGCCAGTGTGGCTCACCATGGATCTGAAATTGTCCTGACAAGGCTACAGTTGTCAGTGTGGGTCACCATGGATCTGTTATTGTCATGACAAGGCTACAGTTGCCAATATGAAAGTATAATGCATACATGCGTGTCTTGAATTCTATTTCTCAGCCTTCCCAGCGAGAACACGATTACCGTGACGAGAAACAGGGATCGCATAGCGCTGGAATTCAAGACCCCACTGGAACATCAGTTTACATTCGTAAGAATTTGTTTGAAACATCTTAATACACGTGCTCTGTCTGACCTATCTAACCTTCATACCCAGTACACAAGCTCTTCTAAAACTAGTGACTATTTTTCAAGGGAAATATGAAAATCTCCTTGACTGAGGAAACATTTGTAGTGAGTGAGTGAGTGAGTGAGCCGCTTTTAGTAATATTCCATCAATATCACGGTGGAGGACACCGTAAATCTTGGATGATGGACAATTGTCTAAAACATGATGATCACAGATGTTTGGACTGTGTGAAATAATGAGTTCACACTGCTTTATTTTCACATATGCTGATACCTCTGCCATCAAGGTTAATATGACGATGATTAACCTCATGATGTTAAGGGGACGGTCGGGTAGCCTAGTGGTTAAAGCGTTCGCTCATCACGCCGAAGACCCGCGTTCGATTCCCGACATGGAAGACCCGGGTTCGATTCCCGACAAGGGTTAAATGTGTGAAGCCCATTTTATGGTGTTATTGTGATATTGCTGGAATATTGCTAAAACCAAACTCACTCACTCACTCATGCCGTTAAGGGTCTGGCTAAGCAAAACACTATTATGCAAGCTGATTATGCATCAGTTGAATCACTTTTCTTCACCCGGTTGCCAGTTCTTTAGATATTTGGGGACACGGGTTGCCAAGTCGTCTAAAGCGCCGCGATTCACTGTGAAGAGTTGCGTCACTTCGGCACGCCAGAAACCTATGATTGTGTGTCCGAATCCCTGTTCACCCCGATTATGTTTCTAGGTTTGTCAGCACCATACCCGTGCTCGTGGGTTTTACCAAAGTGGTAAACGTCTGAGACCTGCATCACTTGGGGCTTTCTCCCACATTAAGCTGACACGCCATGATATAACTGGAATACTGTTAAAAGCGGCGTTAAACCCAACTCACTCACTTACTCACTCTGAGTGTGAGAGACCAGGGCTCTAGATACAGAGCTTTTACTCATTCTTTTACGTTTTAACATTCACATTGGGTACTGATAGTTTATTGGGGTCTTCAGTGTATCATTACTCTCTTCCAATCTACTGGGTTTTTTAGAGAGTGAGTTAATATTTAACGTCCCATCGGCAATATTTCAGCCATATCGTGACGAGACAAAATTTGACTTTAACAATATATATGTAAACTGTATAAAATCCTGTCGACGAAGGACAGTAAAACAACTGTATTATCACAGATATTTGTTTTAAACTAGTATATAACCATAAAATATGACTATTCATAACATTACAATAGATAAAATTGGGTTAAATATCACCAGCAACTAACGTGAGGTCACCATGCTGGGGACCATGGCGACTTACAGTACCTTTGCTACCTGCATGGACTGGGTTTTGCTCAAACGATGAGTGGAGGTGAGGTGAAATGGGGTTTAACGTCGCGTCCAAGATTATTGCACTTATATAGCGACTTAAATGCATGTGTATGTATGTGTGAGGCTGCTTGTACTAGTCCGGACTGATGCCGATTTATAGTGCTAGCTCACTGAGATACCATGCCGCAGTTTAACATGAATACCCCACTCAGACACAGTATACTGACTCCGAGCCGAACAGTCCTTGTTTTAGCCCATTAAATGCCGAGCGCCAGACAGGGTAACAACAAGTACCATCTTTTAACGTTTTTTGGTATGACGCGGCCGGGCATCGAACCCCGGACCTTCCGCTCTCCGGGCGGACGCTCTACCACTAGACCAAGGAGGCGGTCCAGATGAGTGGACGTTTTGGAACACAAATATACGCCTTTGCTGTTTTATGCTTCAACTTCTAATTAGCATGTGTTCGTGTGCTCTCCAAGTTAGTCACCTGTCAAAAAACCTCAAAACAGTGCTACATGTCTGAGTTACAATCACCGAGTATGCACTGCTGTAGAGTTCTTGTTTGCACGATGGCTGTATTCAGTCAGTAAGAAAGAGCTGTACAAACATTTGTGTACAAATGGAAAAGGTACATTAGATCATTACGCACAGTGTTGTTCAACTCTTGAGTTACCTCATTTCTTCACTCAAAATATAATGAGTTATGGTGATTTTCAACTGAAGCTTATTTAACGCAAATACGTAGCTTATCACGGGCTCTGGAGATGGATTATTGAGATCATTTTCCGGCACTTAATACGACATCTCAATACATTAAGATATCGTACCCATTGTGTTCGTTGTGATCTCTATCATCAGCTTAATTGTTTTTTATTCATGTATCACGCTACACAAGAAAAACCGTGTAGGTCCGGGATAGAATAGGTCTTCAGCAACACATGCTTGCCGTAAAAGGCGACGATGGTTGCCGTAAGAGGCGACTAACGGGATCGGGTGGCTCCAATTGCGTGGATCGATGCTCATGATATCAATCACTGGATACAGCTGGAATATTGCTGGGTGCGGCGTAAACTCCAACAACAACTACACTATCCAGCATGTTTTTTACGCACAAAACACGCTAGCTGTTCATTTGAATGCCTTTTGGGGTATGAAGTTTGCCCCCATTACCCCCCCCCCCCCCCCTCCACACACACACACGCACACACCCCTCCAACACACACACACACACTCCCCGCTCTGCAACATCTTTGTAAATAGAACGGATTATATATATTCAAGTAAGCATGAATTTATACACTTCCAGTTATATGACTCGGTCTACACGAGTGAGTGAGTGAGTTGGGTTTATATAATAAAGAATAATGTGCAAATAGCTTTTTAAGATAGTTTCCGGTGTTCTGTTCACGCTCATTCACAGTTAAAAATCCTTATTGTGATATTTCTATACGCTTGAAACTTAGTAACAGACACAAAAGAAAATTGAGACGATCGTTGCCACAACAAAATATTCCGTTTAAAACTAATATGTAAAAATCCATGTTTGCACACTGCACTTCTGCGTTCAAGTTGACGACATTATTAATTCATCTGGAATATATACAGGCAAACCACGGTAGTGCATTGTCAACGAGAACTGAAATACGAATTGCGCTACACGTCAGTGCATTTTTTGGCAACAATATACCAAATAAATCATATGAGACCTAATCCAGAAATGGTGACTGCTGATGTGCTCTCTGTTGTTAAGTTCTCATGTCCATAATGGCTGTCGCAAACAACAAACCTTTGGAATCAGTAGCACTGTTTTTTTCCGAGGCGCAATCGTGTTCCTCACAGTACAAGTGTTCGTTAAGCACGCCATAGTCTCAAGTTCCATTCCACAAGTAGATCTCACTCACTCATTCCAGAGATCGCATTTGTCTTTACACTGCGGATATTCTCAGGAAGAAACTAACTTTGGTTAAGACAGTAAACTAGCTAAATGGTACCATTTGAGACTTAAAGAGATCAACCACATATTCTTTTTTGATAATATCGTCCAAGCCAAACTCATTCAGACATTATATACTTGATATTTGAATATTGTATAATTTTGCTCGCATAATCTGAAATAATTCCAATCCCGTGAAAGCACCAAAACGCGTTAAATTATCGGACAAGGATAAACAAAATTACAGCGTAGTTACCAATTAGACGTCTCCTATGGAGAGGAGATGGCCACTACTAATATAAAGACAGAGATTATATCAGATTACTGATTAGCTGGGGCGGTCGGGTAGCCTAGTGGTTAAAGCGTTCGCTCGTCACGCCGAAAACCCAGGTTCGATTCCCGACATGGGTACAATGTGTGAAGCCCATTTCTGGTGTCCCCCGCCGTGGTATTGCTGGAATATTGCTAAAAGCGGCGTAAAGCCATACTCACTCACTCACTCACTTATTAGCTGAGGTAATGAAACAAAATCACCATCTTGAATTACCGAACAGCGCTTCAATGCCCGCAGAGTAACAATCTACATGTGACATGAACTTGAACAATAAAAGAAACATAATAAAAAGAAATGATGGCTATGACGGCATATGATCCTTACATGTACCAGTAAGTCTTTGCTGGAGCAGGGTATCTACAGATTTAGTGAATGTTCGTAGACTCACAAACGTTATCCCTGTCGGGATGCCTTGTACTAGTAGGACTTATGCTCAAGACATTTTGCTCATCACAATTGCATATTATAATGGTGATCGGGTGATCAAGCTCTCTGATAGAGCTAACTGCGTGTCAACGGACCCTATAACGAGGATGGTGCACCTAGTCTAGGCTGGGATATTTGCAGGGTTCGAATCCCATTTTCGCCCTGATCATATGTTTTGTTTAGTCACTCCGTGCTCGTGGATGACATTAAAGTGGTAAACGTCTGAGACCTGAATCAGATCTGGTTTTCCTTAGCTGACACTCTGTGATATAACTGAAATAATGTCCAAAGTGACGTTAAACCAAACTCACCCACGTACTGACTTCTTTCCCTTACAGTTTGTTATCTCCTGCAAGGTGCACGCATGCTTTGAGGCTCGTCCTACGTTGTGTTCCGAGGACACGGAGGCTCAGACAAGCGCCATCTTAATCATCGACTGTACGTACTCTTCACCAGCTGTAAATCCCATGCTTCAGAATACCAGTTGGTTTGTCTTTATGTATATGTTTCATTTAATTTTGAAAATACAGTTAGATTGATATTCTGCTGGTCAAGGCCATGAAATACAGATCTTGTCTTAACAATTTCATGAAAAAAATAACTTTCGCAACACCTTTGCAGATCCTTTACCAAAGTCCGCTGCTGAGATGTCAGGGAACCATCCGACTAGCCACCTGCGAAAATCCGCTGCACCAACTGAGATCTCAGAGTACCATCCGACTAGCCACCTGCCAAAGACTACTGCACTAATTGGAGACTTAGAGGATCCTGAGCCTGTTGCGGAAGCATTTCAGGCAGGCGATCCTCAGTTGGCGAATGGCCATGGCAATCGACACAGTGGCACACTGCTCGCGTACACGTCCATCATACTAATGTATGGAGTGTTCGTGTAGATGACATGTGTACTGCTCAACGTTATCTATACTGAACAAAACGAATCAGGGATCATGAATATATTGGGGGATATTTTGATGAAATTGTATGCTCCGTCCACACAACAAAAAAAAACCCCAAAATAGTCTTGATCTCTAATCATATTCGTTCAGAATAGAAAATCAACTGCGTGATGTGATGTTTACAAAATGAACTTAAAAGCATAATATTTAACCTTCGAACCTATTGTATATAAGGTATTTATTAACAATAATCGTCCTGTGGCTAGCAGTAATAAATATAAGAATCAACATGAGATGACATATTCCCCCGGTCTGGAGCAATTCGGAAAGTTTAGCTACCTCTACCCACTTTTGGTTCATTGTCATTGGATACCTTCAGTTTAGTGAAGATGCAAATAATGCTGTCCAATGTGCAGAAAGAGCAAAAGGCAATAGTTCACCACAAGACTGATCTGTATAGCAAGTTTCTGCTCCGGAAACGGAAAAGACAGATACGCTGATAAAAATTACAAATAAGCGGGTCACTGATTCTCTTTGACTTATTTAAATGAGTGCAACGGTCGCTCTTGGTGTGTTAAGCAGTATCAGAACTCTGTATCATGGCTCCACTAATTGTGATAGAGGGGATGCAATTTTGGATGACATAAATAGTGCACGTATCTCAAAGTTATTGTTCCTTTTCACAATAATTACCCCATCGTATCGTTGATGCTGAACACCTAATTTCATCACTATTTCATGATGATTCATGAACACATGCTCATGGTATAGTCGGGATCATACAATCGACTCTTCTTTAGGCAGAGATTTCATATGAATATAGAAAGGATTTTGTAGCTTTCAATTATTCATTTGGAACAATACATCATACCGTCCATATCTATGTGGGTTTTTTTCTACATGATAATGTTAATTATATATTATTTATCAACTTATGTTTGTTTTGTGGTGGAATATTTATAACTGTTTGAATTTAATTACTGATCATAATTGTTTAAAGGTGGACTATTTATAAGTGTCATGACTTTATTTATCAACTTACTGTGCTTGTGTAGAGCTGGAAATATTTACAATTGTATTGAACTATTGGTAAGCCAGGATAAGTTGTGTTGTGGCCTGTCAGTTATAATTAACCCCGAATGACTTTGTATTGGGTCCGCGCAATGGCGCGTACCATTGTGAAGAAAGGGGAGGCTCGCGGTCCACGACAAGTAGTAGGATGGATATATGCGTGTCCTGCCTCGGCTGACAACGAGTTCCAGTGGAAAGTTCAGTAGATCATAATAGTAAGTGCTGATGTGAGGTACCCGATGACTGTCAAGACGGTGACGGCAAATTTGCATAGAGAACAATTATTGAGAAGTATGATCGTTACAATGAAGGGAATCTGCTTTAATAAACAGAATACTGTTTTTAACTCCTGAGAGCAATAATGAATAGTGTCATGTCTTTCATCTAATGATTGGGGAGGTTGATACCTTCCTAGTGATATTTGACTCAATGACCCACTCCTTAATCAATCCCATGTGATTGTTACTGTAAACGTAATATCGCTCGAACCTGAGAATGTAGGGTTTGGCCAAGCATAACTTTGACATATTTACTGGTATTTGTTTGTTATTAACTTCTATCAAACGACGTTCAGATAATTCTGGAATCGACTTGTCACACCGATCTCTTAATGGGCTCATGAGCAACACGTGTGCTCACGGGAGCTTAGTCAGTTTCATCGATATGTCTTGCACGTGTAGAACGTGCGTACACACTCTCTACCTGCAACAAACCAAACATGTTTGCCCAAATTATGTGAACCGCCTACTTGTGTCAAACACGTTTTGTGAGTAGGTTCACTTTATCCTGGATTACCTGTAACTTATCAACTCCTTATAGTGGTGGATTACATATTATTGTATTGGGCAGATTCATCAAGGCCCAATAACATTATTGCCGTTTTCTGTTTGTTGCACCAAGTGAATGTGTTTGAAGGGCTGCAGGTGTTTACCTAATAGAGGATTTTGTATATGATACAGCATTGTTATCACTTGATTGTCTGGGTCAGACTCGAATGTTAACATGATCCTCACAATGATGGCCACAATGAAACCGTACACAGTATTATCAAATTCGCCGACTTATGTCATAATCTTTGTAATATGTTTTGTTTTTTATTTCTCGTGTGAATAAATATTAGGCTGTGGTGCTTTGAGGTTATACTTATTTTTTAATAATTCATTTATTATGGCTAGTCATGATACATATTCGTAGCATAGTGTTAATATAGATATGTTGTTTGCAATAATATAGGTATTATTAACAAATTTATGTTTTATCTGAGCTGTTGGGGAAAAGTAAGTATACACTTGAAAATTGGATTCGACCAAAACATTATGAACGTCATGAAAACGTTACAAGGCTGAACCAGTCACCGAAACACTGCAAACTTAAGGTCCAACTTCAATTATCATTGTATCTGATACATCACCATTGGTGAAGATCCGGGTTAGAATAGGTCTTCAGCAACCCATGCTTGCCGTCAAAGGTGACTATGCTTGTCGTAAGAGGCGGCTAACGGGATCAGGCGGGCAGGCTCGCTAACTTGGATGAGGCATGTCATCGTATTTCAATTACGTGGATCGATGGTCATGATGTCAATCACGCAATTGTCTGGTTCAGACTCGAATATTTACAGACTGCCGTCATACAGCTGGAAAATTGCTGAGTGTTGCGTTAAACAGGAAACAAGATAACAAAACATCAACACTGTTATATGACTAAAAAAAACTGTTCAAAGTGGCGTTAGACTCACTCACTCACTCACTCACTCACTAACCATTTCTTGTTTTAGCCACCATTTGTAACATATTGTTAATTTCTCATTATTGTTTGTATTTAGTCGTTTTATAAGGAGTGTATTGCGGGATTATTGTGTTCCTTTTCACAATAATTACCCCATCGTGTCGTTGATGCTGAACACCTAATTTCATCACTATTTCATGATGATTCATGAACACATGCTCATGGTACAGTCGGGATCATACAATCGACTCTTCTTTAGGCAGAGATTTCTTATGAATATAGAAAGGATATTGTAGCTTTCAATTATTCATTTGGAACAATATAGCATACCGTCCATATCTATGTGGGTTTTTTCCACATGATAATGTTCATTATATATTATTTATCAACTTATGTTTGTTTTGTGGTGGAATATTTATAACTGTTTGAATTTAATTACTTATCATAATTGTTTAAAGGTGGACTATTTATTAGTGTAATGACTTTATTTATCAACTTATTGTGCTTGTGTAGAGCTGGAAATATTTACAATTGTATTGAACTATTGGTAAGCCAGGATAAGTTGTGTTGTGGCCTGTCAGTTATAATTAACCCCGAATGACTTTGTATTGGGTCCGCGCAATGGCGCGTACCATTGTGAAGAAAGGGGAGGCTCGCGGTCCACGACAAGTAGTAGGATGGATATATGCGTGTCCTGCCTCGGCTGACAACAAGTTCCAGTGGAAAGTTCAGTAGATCATAATAGTAAGTGCTGATGTGATGACTGTCAAGACGGTGACGCCAATTTTGCATAGAGAACAATTATTGAGAAGTATTGTTACAATGAAGGGAATCTACTGTAATAAACAGAATACTGTTTTTAACTCCTGAGAGCAATAATGAATAGTGTCATGTCTTTCATCTAATGATTGTGGAGCTTGATACTTTCCTAGTGATATTTGACTCAATGACCCACTCCTTAATCAATCCCATGTGATTGTTACTGTAAACGTAATATCGCTCGAACCTGAGAATGTAGGGTTTGGCCATGCATAACTTTGACATATTTACTGGTATTTGTTTGTATTTAACTTCTATCAAACGACGTTCAGAGAATTCTGGAATCGACTTGTCACACCGATCTCTTAATGGGCTCATGAGCATCACGTGTGCTCACGGGAGCTTAGTCAGTTTCATCGATATGTCTTGCACGTGTAGAACGTGCGTACACACTCTCTACCTGCAACAAACCAAACATGTTTGCCCAAATTATGTGAACCGCCTACTTGTGTCAAACGCGTTTTGTGAGTAGGTTCAACTTATCCTGGATTACCTGTAACTTATCAACTCCTTATGGTGGTGGATTACTTATTATTGTATTGGGCAGATTCATCAAGGCCCAATAACGTTATTGCCGTTTTCTGTTTGTTGCACCAACTGAGTGTATTTGAAGGGCTGCAGGTGTTTATCTAATAGAGGATTTTGTATATGATACAGCATTGTTATCACTTGACTGTCTGGTTCAGAATCGAATATTAACAGATCCTTACAATGATGGCTACAATGAAACCGTACACAGTATTATCAAATTCGCCGACTTATGTCGTAATCTTTGTAATATGTTTTGTTTTTTTATTTCTCGTGTGAATAAATATTAGGCTCTGGTGGTTTGAGGTTATACTTATTTTTTAATAATTCATTTATTATGGCTAGTCATGATACATATTCGTAGCATAGTGTTAATATAGATATGTTGTTTGCAATAATATAGGTATTATTAACAAATTTATGTTTTATCTGAGCTGTTGGGGAAAAGTAAGTATACACTTGAAGTGAGTGAGTGAGTGAGTTAAAGTTTAACGTCACATCGGCAATATTTCAGCCATATCGTGACGAAACAAAATTTGACATTAACAATATATTTTAAACTGTATAAAATTCTACCAACGAAGGGCAGTAGAATAACTAGAATATCACAGATTTTCATAAAACTAGTCAGAGAGCATGTAAAAATATATTAACAGGTGACAATACAACATAAAAACAGGCTATAGATCGCCAACGACTGAAGGTAGATCACCACGCAAGGGTCCATGGGGTATACACTTGAAAATTGGATTCGACCAAAACAGTATGAACGTCATGAAAACGTTACAAGGCTGAACCAGTCACCGAAACACTGCAAACTTAACGTCCAACTTCAATTATCATTGTATCTGATATATCACCATTGGTGAAGATCCGGGTTAGAATAGGTCTTCAGCAACCCATGCTTGCCGTCAAAGGTGACTATGCTTGTCGTAAGAGGCGGCTAACGGGATCAGGCGGGCAGGCTCGCTAACTTGGATGAGGCATGTCATCGTATTTCAATTACGTGGATCGATGGTCATGATGTCAATCACGCAATTGTCTGGTTCAGACTCGAATATTTACAGACTGCCGTCATACAGCTGGAAAATTGCTGAGTGCTGCGTTAAACAGGAAACAAGATAACAAAACATCAACACCGTTATATGACTGAAAAAAACTGTTCAAAGTGGCGTTAGACTCACTCACTCACTCACTCACTCACTCACTAACCATTTCTTGTTTTAGCCACCAGTTGTTACATATTGTTAATTTCTCATTATTGTTTGTATTTAGTCGTTTTATAAGGAGTGTATTGCTGTCGCATATAATATATTATTGTACAACCACTTTTGAACATTACTATGCATTCAAGTATGGAACCATACCATAGTGGTTGCAGGTTTCGCTTTCTTGCATCATTCGTGAATTTATTCGTGTATCTATAGTGTTGGTGAAAGTTGGAGGACTGAGGAAGGTTATGCGTCGTCTATTAGATCGCTATCAAGATTAAGAGTAATGTGGCAACTGAATCTCTTTTGCACCCTCCCCATGGGGAATCCGGGTTAGAATATGTCCCCACCAACCTAAACTGGTTGGACAAGGCGATCAGGTGGTCAAGTTCCGTGACCTGGTTGATGGCGTGCCAACCACGTCGACGTGGACCTTTGCTCACAATTTCACTGAAATGGATTCTCTGGTCCACGTTCGTATGTGTACAGGCCGTCGTCATAAAGCTGGGAACCTGCTGCGTGCGGCGTTAAACAGCAAGGGAACAAACAAATATAATGGTGTGGCCAATTGGAGCAGTCATCTCGCGTTCAGAGAAACAAGTCAACAAGAGCCTTTTTACATCTTTATATACGTCAGATCAGCAGCATACAGATTTGGAATAGACTCAAACACAGAACACCGGAACTGCACTACTCCATTCTGTCATCGTGACCAGTATTGCAATTCTGTATCGTTCCTTGTATACCATTTCAGCTAGTTGGTTATCGAGTTACCCTTAGAGCGTCATCTGTTTCTTTGTATGCTGGTGATGTCACTTGACAGTTACTGACAGAGGACGCCGACGTCTTCACTATGTAAACAGTTGTGAGTGCCCCATGGTTGGTGACTACACTGGCTCAGAAATGTCTCGTTCCCAACACACTGAACGTCAGTCAGTAGGATTGGGCCACTTCCTTCACCATAGTGAGCTAGAGGCTTATGCACTGCGTTCCCTCTGGAAATATGTATACGAATGTTGTAAAACTGGTTAGACCTTTTTCTTATGACTGACTACTGAGGGTAACAACGCCCTATACAGTGTTTATTGAAGTTTACTGTCATTTTAGTACAGCTATCATCCATCTAAGAAGTCTGTGACATATAAAACGTGTCTTAATAGAGTGCTTTATGTTAACAGTGTTGCCCTGCTTATATTAAATGTTACTAGCTGGGCTCAGATCGATGATATCGAACTTGACGTTTACTGTTTACTGTTACTGATAGCAAATATGCCAATGGGTCTGTTACCAGTGTTTCGATGAACGATGAGTTGTGTTACATCAGCACACAGCATGCCTAAATTTTGCCACTGATCGTAATAGGAAAATCACACCTTCCACTCTTATGAAAAACATGTGTAAAATCTTATAAATCGTTATGTGTGTAGTTGAATGACAAAAGTGAGTTTGAACTGCTTTGAACTTCATTCCAGTTATATCACGGCGTGTCAGTTTAATGTGGTAGGAAAGCCCGAAGTGATGCAGGTCTAGGACGTTTACCACTTCGGTGAACCCACGAGCCCGGGTATGCTGCCACACCTGGAAATAAAATCTGGGCGAACCTAGATTCGAACCCACGATCAAGGGTTTCTGGCCTGCACTGCACAGTGAATTGCGGTGCCTTAGACGACTGGGCTTTCCGTCCCCCCGAATGACAACAATGTTCCTAACTGTTTCTCAAAACAACCACGTGGTCTAGTGGTAGAGCGTCCTCCCGGAGAGCGGAAGGTCCGGGGTTCGATCCCCGACATCGTCATACCAAAAGACGTTAAAAGATGGTACTTGTTGTTACCCTGTCTGGCGCTTGGCACTAAAGGGCTAAAACAAGGACTGGTCGGCTCGGAGTCAGTATAATGTGTCTGAGTGGAGTATTCATGTTAAAATGCGGCATGGTATCTCAGTGAGCTAGCACTATAAATCGACATAAGTCCGGACTAGTACAAGAATCCACACAAACACACACACGTACATGCACGTCGCTATATAAGTGCAATAATATTAGACGCGACGTTAAACCCCATTTCACCTCACACCACCTCAAAACAACTATTTTGGGATAAATTATCTTTCCCATTAAACCATATTTGTTCCGAGTCCTTCCCTTCTTGCAGAGGTGGACACGTGTAACTTTATATAATACCGCAAGAGACCATTTATTGCCAGTGTTATGTTAGTTTTGGAAACTGCGTCGTTTACTGGGTATTTCCTGAACCTTTGTCGAGACACAACATAAAAAGAAAGGCAAAAGTGACAGATTGATTCCAAAAATGAATTGGTCATTTCTACATGGATTGGGATTGATTTATGTGGAAAGAAGGAAGTTCTGCAGAAGTTTGGTGAGAAGATGGAATTTTTTTTTATAAAAAACACAACCACGTGAGAGCCTGGCGCAGGAACACACCAACCTGACATCCACGTGCAACATCAATTGTTGGACTATTACAAAAATGGGATTTCATTTGCATGCCATCACAATCTTACAGCAAGTGAACAGAGAAAACATGCTACGACTGACGGAAGCCAAACGCAACAATGCCAATATTGCTGATTGTAAATAGGAGAATCACCTTTAGCTGTAGCCAGGTTTTGCCACGTTGAACCAAGAACATTACAAGACTGTGAAACCATTATCAGACACACGTGACAACATGGCACCTTCCCAGATCCGGTCGACCACGTATCACCTCTAGAGCACGGGATTCATACACCTACGTCACTTGAAAGTGAAAGAACCACCACGGCGACCTCGACATGAGCTCAGACAACGAGGATTGGTTGTTGGTTTCTTGTTTAACGCCGCACTCAGCAATATTCCAGCTATATGACGGCGGTCTGTAAATAATCGAGTCTGGACCAGACAATCCAGTGATTAATATCATGAGCATCGACCCATGCAATTGGGATCGATGACATGCATCAACCAAGTCAGCGAGCCTGACCACCCGATCCCGCTAGTTGCCTTTTACGACAAGTATAGTCACCTTTTACGGCAAGCATGAGTTGCTGAAGACCTATTCTACCCCGGAATCTTCACGAGGAACTGTTAATGTGCTGGAGGTATTCGCGCTAGACGAGCAGTTGGAGGTGTCATTTTAATGGACCTGCATCGTCGACTGCAATGTCAATGGTGCCAAGGTCATAAGAGTATCGTTATAACTACGATGGAGACAGGTTTGGTTTTATGACGAGTCGCGTTTTATGCTTCGCCGTGCGGATGGTAGATGTCGCGTTTACAGGCGTCGCGGGGAACGTTGTGCACAAAACTGCATGCAGAAGTGGACGAATTTGGGGGTGGTAGCTTGATGATGTGGGCACTCCTACACTGGTAGAACAAACTTGGACCAAGTTCTGGGGAATACAACGGCACAACGTTACACGGATTATTCAGACACACGTCCTTCCAATCATGTAACAAGTGAACGTCATTTTCCAACAAGACAACGCCCGACCTCTCACGGAGGCAAGATTGACAGCCTTTCGCAGGAACCAGGACATTCAGGTCTGGCCAAGGCCCTCCATATCTCCAGATTTATACCCAATCGAACATGTATCAGATGCACTGGATCAACGACTGCGAACACGTCAGCTACAACCAAAGATTTGGTTGGTTGTTTTGTTGTTTAACGCCGCACTCAGCAATATTCCAGCTATATGACGGCGGTCTGTAAATAATCGAGTCTGGACCAGACAATCCAGTGATTCATATCATGAGCATCGATCCACGCAATTGGGATCGATGAGATGCATCAACCAAGTCAGCGAGCCTGACCACCCGATCCCGTTAGTCGCCTTTTACGACAAGCATAGTCACCCTTTACGGCAAGCACGGGTTGCTGAAGACCTCTACCCCGGAATATTTTGTCACGGGTCAACAATCAAAGAAACCACAAGCAATGCATGCAGAGTTGGCGAACTTTCCTCAGGGCCACAGTATTTCCATGGGACGACGATGCCAGTCAGTTTTGGACTCTAATGTCAGTCATACAAGATACTGAGCTCAGATAACCTAATCTACTGTGCCATGTTCCATGTGTGTCCTATGGGCACATAGGTTAATGACAATACAATGACAATGATGTTCGCCAATTTTGAGTATTCGTTCATCCGTTGATTATTTATTTGATATATATAATATACATATAAAACACTTTTGCGCTTTTTGTGCTGATTGAATATACCCGTTTTTGATACAGGTTAACATTAATAGATAATTACAATGTTGGGTGTCCTAATATACTCACGAGGGCAATCCAAGTTCTCTACAGACAACTCTGGCTTCTACATCAGTGAATCCGTCGTCACACACTGTTCCCCATGTAGACTGGTACTTAATCTCAAGACGACCTGCTTGTGGCCCCGGAACAAGTCGAACATTTTTGTGAGTTTGCATTGTAACAGCATCTGCAGATAAATATTTGTAATACACACTGGTTTCCATGACAAATACAAACAGTTCGTGTCAATGGTTGCCTGATATATGCCCCCATCTGCCCCCTCCTCGGAAGCCTGACATATTTCCCAACCCAAATAAACAAAGATAATGGTATTCATATACCGTACTTTACGTAATAAGCGCCCAGTGCCTTCTCAAAATTAGAAATATGGGCTCTTATTAGAATATTAAAAATAAATTAAACCAGAGTTGAAAGATAGTAAATTTCGTGGTTTATGCTGACAGCCTGAAATGTTAACATACGACAGATATTTTTTTTCCAGAATTTTATTGCCCATAATTAAGGGTGCATATAACACGTATTATACACGAATAAATAAGTCTTGTGTACATTGATCACTTGGAAGAAGTGCTAATTGGGATTGTTCACTGGCCACTAAACTAGCAAATATCGCCGTGGGCGCTTATTAGAGCTGGGCGCTTATTACGTCGAATACGGTATGAAAAACATGCATATGCTGGAAATAATTCCTGTGCACCATAACAATATTTTCAGAACATGCAATATGTACATCATACAATTTATTTTATCATTTTTTTCCCAGCATATTCCCAGAAAAGAAATCGGACCGATCATCTACATGAGCGAATTTCATGGTTTCCCATAACATTTCACATTGCCATTTCGTCCTTTTCCCACACCATCAGGGGCGGCCGGGTAGCCTACTGGTTAAAGCGTTCGCTTGCACGCCGAAAACCCGGGTTCGATTCCCGACATGGGTACAATGTGTGAAGCCCATTTCTGGTGTCCCCCGCCGTGATATTCCTTGAATATTGCTAAAAGCGGCGTAAAAACATTTTCACTCACTCACTCCCACACCATCATCGCTTAAAGAATATTTCAACACATTTGAAAAATAACCGTGGCCATTAGGACTTGAACTGCACATCACTTGTGACATCATAGTTAACAACACAGCATGTGGCCCAACCGATACAGCATAAAGGAATGTTGCCTCTCTCATGCGCATTTTTGGGGGCACGGGTGGCCCAGTCGTCTAAGGCGCCGCGATTCGCTGTGCAGAGTTGCGTCCCTTAGGCACGCCAGAAACCTATGATTGTGGGTTCGAATCCCGGTTCACCCCGATTATGTTTCTAGGTTTGTCAGCACCATACCCGTGCTCGTGGGTTTCACCGAAGTGGTAAACGTCTGAGACCTGCATCACTTCGGGCTTTCCTCCCACATTAAGCTGACACGCCGTGATATAACTGGAATACTGTTAAAAGCGGCGTTAAACCCAACCCACTCACTCACTCACTTATGCGCATTTGCAGTATTTCGCAAACAACACGTAAATACAATGTAAAGTCTGGAGTTTGTCCTAGAACTCGTCCTTTGCCTTATGTAGGGAGCATTGGGTCGGAACGTACATTCTTTTGGGTTAACATGCCTGACGAATGTGAAAAGGTATCTACCTTTCCTTGCCAAAACGTGAAGTTCCTCTAACAGTGTCAGAGTCTGTCAGGACTTTTTCCTGCAGCATGGCAATGTCCACGTGCAGTCTTAAGTGTTTATTGTGGATAACAGGGGTTATATTTCTTTCTTTCCTTGTCTTTGCTGGTGTATCGTTTACAGTCCATAGGTCAGACTGGTCAGAACAATTTGCGCCACGCACCCGGGACAAGAGGCGGACTGTGGTGGGACAACATCTTACTGGCGGGAAGCTGCCCAGCTTGAGCCTGGTGAGATATGATGATTCCTCCCAACGATAGATGTAACCCCAGACGCCATGTTGTTTGCCCATCAAGCTGGGCTGTTCACCGATAGAATGGTGCCAGCTGTTGAAATGCAGAAGGTCCCCTCTCTTCACGTCGCTGATAGATTCAAGGGAAAGCCAGTAATGCTTCCTATCAGGAGCATTGCAAGAGTTGCTAGAAGGGTCATGAGTGACAATCCCAGACTGCCTCAGAGATTCCGACTCCAGATTTCCCTACGCGTTTTCCATGAATGGGTAAAGCCACTAGGCTGAGGGAATATGGAGTTTTCCTTCTCACAGAAGAGCAGGCTGACGAGTCCTCTCTGACAGAGGCGTCTGGTTTTGAAGAGGCAGCCGCCTGTCGTCCCTTCTCCTGTCAGTGAGAACAGTCCTACAGGAAGGCCAGGAGCAAGCCTTGGCTGTCAGAAGCTATTGAAAGCGCTTGCTATTAGGGGAAATGTATAGATATTTTGGAGCTTGTTCCAAATGCCAGCCCATCTTTAACGTTCTTGGTCACGTCACAGTATTTGATATTTCCATACACACCATCTGCCCCGTGAAGAGATCTGGTTAGAATAGGTCTTCAGCAACCCATGCCTGCCATAAAAGGCGACTACGCTTGTCGTAACGAGATCGGGTGCCAGATTCGATATCTTGGCTGATCGCTATCCCAATTGTATAGATCATTGCTCATGATATCAGTCACTGGATTTTGACTATGATAACAAGGTGGTGAGGTGAGGTGAAATGGGGTTTAACGCCGCGTCCAAGAGTATTGCACTTATATAGCGACGTGCATGGACGTGTGTGTGTGTGACTGCCTGTACTAGTCCCGACTGATGCCGATTTATTGTGCTAGCACACTGAGATACCATGCCGCAGTTTAACATGAATACCCCACTCAGACACAGTACACTGACTCAGAGCCGACCAGTCCTTGTTTCAGCCCCTTAATGCCGAGAGCCAGGCAGGGTAACAACAAGTACCATCTTTTAACGTCTTTTGGTATGACGCGACCAGGGATCGAACCCCGGACCTTCCGCTCTACCGCTAGACCACGGAGGCGGTCATGATAACAAGGCGTGTTATGAGAGTAATAATAGACGTGTCCAAGATTGATGTTATTCAGTTTTAAACTACAACCAAAATAAACAGTTAATATGCACCCAGGCATGTCCATATTCTACAGAACATAATAACAATAAAAGATATTCTGTTTTACATACTTGACTTCTTGAACAAAGGTCCTTTAATGCAGCCTGCAGACGATCCAGTCTCGCCATGGAACAGAGAACATGTTCCATTTGCTTTAGTGAATAGAAATGCGTCACAGTTAAGTTCCGACATGCATTGGATACCACATTCGATAGAAGTGCTGGCTCCGGTTTGTCGAAGAGGCGCCATGAAACTTTGTTGTATTCTTTGAAAACGTACTTTTATGCACGGCGAATTAGTCAGAACCAATTGACCAAGATGCAGTAGAACGGAGATCTTCAAGAACATGATCACAGTTTGCAAGCTGAGATCTTGTTCAAGGAAACAACACTAGGAACAGCAGGCAAGTCTGTGATCAACTGCAACTCTGACACAATATGATACCGGATTTTTATATTGATTAAAGCTGCATATGCGTTAGTTCTAATTCATTCGCGGGAGGCGGAGCTTATTGGAGTGATCCGACCTGGGATTTCATGATAGCACACACGGCATGACGCCATTTAACACCTCCACACGTAGGGCATATGAAAAAGCAAGCAATATGTCACTCATCATCACAGTCAGTAACATATTTATGAACTTATTCTAGCACGATTCAGCAAAAGGAGATGACAAGATCCACTGCCAGCTATTGTAGCATATGCATTACTCATGTCTCGGAACCCTTTAGATATATTTGACCAAGTAGGACTTCAGGGAATTTTCCTCCTTCGTGGCTATGCCACTGTAGTGCCAATACCAATGCCTATTCAATGCTGTTTCTGGAAAAAAATAGAAATACTATTGATCATTTAGCACGATTACAGTAATAAAACAAAAAGTGGTATCATGTTTGTTATCTGGAGAAAGCCTATAATACTACCAGGAAGCTTGGTATTTTAAAAGGTTTACATGATTTTGGTTTGAGTAGTCGTTTGCCTCAATGTATCACAGTTTTTATCTGATCGAAAATTTCAAGTCCGAGTGGGTTCCACCCTGTCTGATCATTATAGTCAGGATCAGGGTGTCCCAGAAAGCAGCATTGTGTGTGCCTCACTACACGTAGGGCATATGAAAAGCAAGCAATATGTCACTCACCATCATAGTTAGTAAATATTCATGAACTTATTCCAGCATGATTCAACATCTTTTTATCAAAGCCTTCCTGCCACGTCGTTGGTGTGAAACGTCCAAGACCTATGTTTTCATTCCCGTTCAACAAATACTAACTCCTGTAGGGAGGGAAATGTGTTTTGTGATAAATAACAGCTGTGTTAGTAAAACACTGAAAATAATTCTGTGATTGCACCAAACGTATTTGCCTGGTTAGCATTTCTCAAAAGATCCACAGCGATTTCAACATTGTTTTAGGCGGGTGATTGTGTTCGTTTGGCATACATCTTTACTCTTGATTGGAGTGATCGTGAACACTCTCGCATTGGTCGATAATATTGTCAAGCTAAAACAGTAGTTTTGTGTCGTTTCCGCCGGACATTTTCATTACTCTGCAGCAATACGTTTGAGGCAGTGACACTCTTGTCCAAAATTACTCCGTGCAAAGTTACACCATGACACTCGCGATGCCCACTGATGATTTGATGTTTTACGACAAAACAACAGGATAGAAATATTTTTCTACTTTGTAATTATGGGGCCATGTTTTGTTTCAAGTCCACATCTTTGCGAATTTATGCCATCAGTGTTGTTTATCTTGTCAAATAAATGTGACAAAACCCTTGCCACATTAAACAGAAATCTCTGCCAAACACAGAGTCAATTGTAAACATTCCGACTATATCATGAACATATGTTTATTAATCACTTTCAAAATTAATAGTGATGATGACACCAAGTGTTCGCGAGAAGGTGAGCACATCCTGACCCACCGGGGGCACAAACACATACAAAAGCAAGTCAATTGTTCACCTGAAAGAAAACATGAGAACGTTCTTCAACTGTCTAGTCTAAAAAAATGAAAACTTTACTGTGACCTTGAATGAAACCTTGATCAACGCCCGTGAAGATCCGGGGTAGAATAGGTCTTCAGCAACCCATGCTTGCCATAAAAGGTGACTATGCTTGTCGTAAAAGGCGACTAACGGGATCGGGTGGTCAGGCTCGTTGACTTGGTTGATGCATCGTATTCCAATTGCGTCGATCGATGCTCATGATGTCAATCACTGAATTGTCTGGTCCAGACTCGATTGTTTACAGACCGCCGTCATATAGCTGCAATATTGATGAGTGCGGCGTTAAACAACAAACCAAACCAAAAAAAATGATCAAACAGCTTCTGAGAAAGAGTCATACGACGTTCATTGAAAGCTGTAGAAAGGTCATGCTCGATTGCACCTCAAAAGTTGTGAAATGTAAAAACCAAAGGCTGGAGCTGAAGGAACATTAAAGTTTAAGTCATCCCTCTTGTCATACATTCTTGCAGAGAGATGTTTGTCACTCTGAATCTTAATACACAGATCTGTAAATGAAGCAGATTGGTGGTTTACTTTATTTCTAGTTCAGGTAACCGCGTCCCTTCTGCCCATCATACTACTTCAACCATAACTTCACCCAGATATATAGTGGTCGGTCATGCCAAGCCCTGTCAATGGTATTGTATATGCACACGTGTGATTTATCTATATGTTTTTGTTTGGTCTGTGTCTAACTACAAATTATTGATGCAATAAATTTCATAGAAACGAATGCAAGAATGTGGTGGCTCATGGGCCAAATTGGTGTTGTTGACCTCCGATTTATGTATGCTTCATATTTCTTGTCATGGGCTGAGCCAGTCGGGCATTGAGTTGGTAGACAAATACAGCTGTTCGTATCATATCCCCTAGAGTATACGACCCCTATGTCCCTGGTGTTCCATCTTGGGTATCTGGTACAATATAACACTGTTGACACTCGATGTAGGGTGGGGAGCAGGGGTGCAGAATCATTTTCTTTCATTATGTCACTACAACAATCTGGCAAAAGAGATATCTAGAGGAAATTGATAACTCAACTGGAAATATTTCTCAATATATAGAATCTTGGGCTAGATCCTTGTCATTGGGGCTGCTGATAACCCACCAATCAAACTAAAGCCTTTTGCTATATCTAAGGCTCAAATCTTTGAAGGCATTGTGAAGTGATACACATCAGGAAGATAATTTATGGATCTTAACGTCTTTATTATGAGGTACACAACGTTTCGGAGTATATGCTTACTCGTTCATCAGGTGAATAAATGCTATGAGGCAGAGAACATGTACCTTAAGAACAACAAAAGAGAGGATAACAAAGGTGGAAACGTAACAAGGGAAGCCAACAGATAATTCTCTTCCTTATATATCTAAGGCTGTTTCTGGGATTTGCGGTGAGATCAAGAATATCACCCGTCTCCATTGTGGTTCACTTCCGGTGGATGGTGCACGGAGAAAACAATCTCTTAATCTTTTATCTCTCTCTACATTTAAAAAAATTTGAGGTTGCTGTGTCTGTACACAGAACATTAAACTCTTGTCAAGGTTTTGTTCGTGACAGGGCTCGTTGTCTGTCCAACATGTTTGAAGAAGACATCGTTATGGAGTTGGAACACCAGGCTGTTACCACAATTAAACGTTTCATGGAACACAAATACATATTTCGTGACGCTTGACCGTACATCCCTTCCACAGATTATTAAATCAGGTTATTTCAATATCAGAGTCCCCAATCAGCTACGATGCCACAAGTGTCAACATTTTGGTCATGGTTCCAAATCTTGTCATAACTCGGTATTATGAAACCACAACCCCATCCAGTATTTCCTACGTATCAAACAACGAGTCATTGTTCATCTGACAACAACTGCTTTGGGCCACTGGACATGGGGGTTACTCTCTCCTCACAGGACAGGCGGAGGAGTAGCTCCTCCTCACATTCACGCCACCATGATTCAGTTGTCCAACATAATTACAGAGGACTTTGAAATAACTTTATAGAGATACAATTGTTGATACAATATTTTCAACCGTCAGCATTATGTCTTCAAGAAACACACCTTAAAACAACAGATACGACTAATTTAAGACAATATAATGACCATTTATTCCTTTGTCTCATCCGGGAGATAAAGCAACGGGAGGTTCTTCTACCTTGGTGCGACAGAAGATCAAATATAGCGCTGTCCCTCTTAAAAGAAATCGTCGAACTGGTGCTGTTCATCTGACTCTGCACATTGTTTTTATGCTGAGCTCTTTGTATATCGCTCATTCCTCTGATCTTCGACAATCTGATCTTCAAAAAGTGGAGGCACTGCTCCCAAAGCCCTGCATCACCATGGGCAAGTGCAAACTCAAATCATAAAGGAAAATCATTGTGATATTTTTCTGACAACAACCTGTGTATGTTTCATTCCACCACTTATTTCCATCCAGCCACTGGAACACAATCTGCCCTCGATCTGTCACTCACAGACTCAAACTTGTGTAATGAATTTGAATGGTTGATCCATGTTGGAGTGATCACTTCCCTACCATTCTTAAAACTATCAACCCCACTGACTATCCACCTTCATCAAGGTGGAACTTTACCGTGGAGAGTTGGTGTTTGTAAGAGATACTATCTATTGACAACTTAAAACTTGACCTTTTCAAGGATAATCCAGATCCGGACTAACTGAATGACATTGCTGACCAAACAATCCCAAAGTTTTAATATTCGTAAACCATGGTTTACAAATGCCAAGGTTCAACTCGCTTTTAAGCTGTTTCCAAAATAACTTCCTTTATATCTATGTCCAAGGTGTGAAACATGATACAAAATATAAAAGACAAAGATGTTAAACATTCTTGACTGATAAAACTGAAGTCAAATTAACTTGGATAATATCCAGCCAGACATTTTTCATCATCAAATTATGTCCTTGAGTTTCAGAAACAACAGGAGAAGAAAAAAGTAAATTTTAATTTTGATAATTGTGAAGACTTTAATGAAGTATTTTCATAACATAAGCTACAAACTACCCTTGGACAAGCTCATGATTCAGCAGCAGGAGATGATAAGATCCACTACCAGCTATTGTAGCATATGCATGAATCATGTCTCGTAATCCTTTAGATATATTTGACCAAGTAGGACTTCAGGGAAGTGTCCTCCTTCGTGGCATAATGCCACTGAAGTGCCAATACCAAAGCCTGGCCTGAGATCTTACAGATCCCCCGGGGCGGTCGGGTGTCCCCCGCCGTGATATTGCTGGAATATTGCTAAAAGCGGCGTAAAACCATACTCACTCACTCACTCTTACAGATCCCTCTAATTACCGCCCTATCTCTTGAACCAACTGTGTCCATGGAACGAATGGTAAATAACAGATTAGTTTGATATTTGGAAACCAATAATCTTATTACAATTATTCAATGTTGTTTCTGGAAAAAAATAGAAATACTATTGATCATTTAGCACGATTACAATCTTTTTTAAAAATGCTATAGTAATAAAACAAAAAGTTGTATCATTTTTGTTATCTGGAGAAAGCCTATAATACTACCAGGAAGCTTGGCATTTTAAAAGGTTTACATGATTTTGGTTTGAGTAGTCGTTTGCCTCAATGTATCACAGTTTTTATCTGACCGAAAATTTCAAGTCCGAGTGGGTTCCACCCTGTCTGATCATTATAGTCAGGATCAGGGTGTCCCAGAAAGCAGCATTGTGTGTGCCTAACTTTTCAGTATCAAGATATGTAGTGGGAAAAAAACATGCACACAATTGAGAGACAACTGCACTTGTGTTAATTATTATTGTCCAAGGAAAGCACTATGGAAAGACTGTTTGTGCCACTGTCGTTGGATAAAAAAATATATCTTCTAGCATACTTGACAATAACTCCATATTCACCGCAGAAGCCAGGCTATACAAGCAGCATTGGAATACACTCAGCACCAAAGGAAATGTAGGCAATGTATAACAAGCACCAAAAAAACCCTACTCATCCACTGATTCTGGATATTTTAGAATATATAACATGTCCTGCTGGAATGTGTCGATTTTTCCATCAGACGGGACATTTTTTTCAAAGCAAAATGTCTTAAAGGATCTCTTTAATTGCGTGAGTTCTCATTTAATAATTTGTTTTTAACAGAAATATCTTTGATTAAAACAATTTTGAATATCATTAAATTATTTAATTATCACCTTAAACTTGCTGTGAGTAAATTTGAAATCTGAGCGTGTTAGTTGCTATACACTCAATAGGGGTTGAAGTAACGTAAAATTATTGCCCCCCTGAGAGAGTTTGTAAGATCACATTATTCATGGTATTTTATTCCAAACATAATTTTAAGCGTAGCGTACTTGTAAATTTTAATTGTCGGCTACACTTTCTAATGATCGCCAGTAGTCTGAGGGATGGTGTAAATCCGGCTGGGTAGCAGGGTAATGGAAGTCCCCATGGTCCCTAGTATGGTCAGTCTCTTGTCGGGTTGGTAAATCAGTGGAAGGGATTTGCATTTCGATGGTTATTATTATTATTATTGGCCAAATGCCCTTGATTCTGACCTACCCCATCTGAGGAGGTGTTTTTACGATTACTTGCGTGTGTTTGTTTGTTTAATGTTTAACACCGCACTCAGCAATATTGCGGCGGTCTGTAAATAATCGAGTCTGGGCCAGACAATCCAGTGATTGACATCTTATGGTATATTGTTTCATGACAAAAATTCTCTTTTACGACATGGTTACCCGACAAGTCACTAATGTTCGTATTTCTTCAAGACAAAGAACGCGTTTCTTCAGACTTATATAATGTTTGAAAAAAGATAAAACTTCAGTCAACTTCAGTGTATATGCATGGCCAGATCGTTTTATACGTGTATCTAAATACATTTTGCTAGGGCTACTGTCAACTATTCCCAATCGGACATTTATGAAACCAGCAGCGAGTACAAGGGTACTAAATCAGGACTCGTCTCTGCCCAGTGTATTGTATATGAATAAGGCGTTGTGAGGAGATCTTTGTGTGTGTTTTGTATATGTAGAAGGCGTTGTGAGGAGAGCTTTGTGTGTATATTGTATATGAATAAGGCGTTGTGAGGAGAGCTTTTTGTGTGTATTGTATATGTAGAAGGCGTTGTGAGGAGAGCTGTGTGTGTGTATTGTATATGAATAAGGCGTTGTGAAGAGAGCATTCTGTGTGTATTGTATATGTAGAAGGCGTTGTGAAGAGAGGTTTGTGTTTTGCATATGGAGAAGGCGTTGTGAGGAGAGCTTTGTGTGTGTATTGTATATGGAGAAGGCGTTGTGAGGAGTGCTTTGTGTGTGTATTGTATATGTAGAAGGCGTTGTGAGGAGAGCTTTGTGTGTGTTTTGTATATAGAGAAGGCGTTGTGAGGAGAGCATTCTGTGTGTATTGTATATGTAGAAGGCGTTGTGAAGAGAGCTTTGTGTTTTGTATATGGAGAAGGCGTTGTGAGGAGAGCTTTGTGTGTGTATTGTATATGGAGAGGGCGTTGTGAGGAGTGCTTTGTGTGTGTATTGTATATGTAGAAGGCGTTATGAGGAGCGCTTTGTGTGTGTATTGAAGGCGTTGTTAAGAGAGCTTTGTTTGTGTTCTGTACATGTAGAAGGAGTTGTGGGGAGAGCTTTGTGTGTGTATTGTATATGAATAAGGCGTTGTGAGGAGAGCTTTGTGTGTGTTTTGTATATGTAGAAGGCGTTGTGAGGAGATTTTTGTGTGTGTATTGTATATGTAGAAGGCGTTGTGAGGAGAGCTTTGTGTGTGTTTTGTATATGTAGACGGCGTTGTGGCGAAAGCTTTGTGTGTGTATTGTATATGTAGAAAGCGTTGAGAAGAGAGCTTTGTGTTTTGTATATGGAGAAGGCGTTGTGAGGAGAGCTTTGTGTGTGTATTGTATACATTGTATGTAGAAGGCGTTGTGAAGAGAGCTTTGTGTGTATTGTATATGTAGAAGGCGTTGTGAGGAGAGCTTTGTGTGTATATTGTATATGAATAAGGCTTTGTGAGGAGAGCTTTGTGTGTGTATTGTATATGTAGAAGGCGTTGTGAGGAGAGCTGTGTGTGTGTATTGTATATGAATAAGGCGTTGTGAAGAGAGCATTCTGTGTTTATTGTATATGTAGAAGGCGTTGTGAAGAGAGGTTTGTTTTTTGCATATGGAGAAGGCGTTGTGAGGAGAGCTTTGTGTGTGTATTGTATATGGAGAAGGCGTTGTGAGGAGTGCTTTGTGTGTGTATTGTATATGTAGAAGGCGTTGTGAGGAGAGCTTTGTGTGTGTTTTGTATATAGAGAAGGCGTTGTGAAGAGAGCATTCTGTGTGTATTGTATATGTAGAAGGCGTTGTGAAGAGAGCTTTGTGTTTTGTATATGGAGAAGGCGTTGTGAAGAGAGCTTTGTGTGTGTATTGTATATGGAGAGGGCGTTGTGAGGAGTGCTTTGTGTGTGTATTGTATATGTAGAAGGCGTTATGAGGAGCGCTTTGTGTGTGTATTGAAGGCGTTGTAAAGAGAGCTTTGTTTGTGTTCTGTACATGTAGAAGGAGTTGTGGGGAGAGCTTTGTGTGTGTATTGTATATGAAAAAGGCGTCGTGAGGAGAGCTTTGTGTGTGTTTTGTATATGTAGAAGGCGTTGTGAGGAGATTTTTGTGTGTGTATTGTATATGTAGAAGGCGTTGTGAGGAGAGCTTTGTGTGTGTATTGTATATGGAGAAGGCGTTGTGAAGAGAACTTTGTGTGTGTATTGTATATGTAGAAGGCGTTGTAAGGAGAACTTTGTGTGTGTATTATATATGTAGAAGGCGTTGTGAGGAGAGCTTTGTGTGTGTTTTGTATATGTAGAAGGCGTTGGGAAGAGAGCTTTGTGTGTGTTTTGTATATGTAGACGGCGTTGTGACAAAAGCTTTGTGTGTGTATTGTATATGTAGAAGGCGTTGTGAAGAGAGCTTTGTGTTTTGTATATGGAGAAGACGTTGTGAGGAGCGCTTTGTGTGTGTATTGTATACATTGTATGTAGAAGGCGTTGTGAGGAGAGCTTTGTGTGTATTGTATATGTAGAAGGCGTTGTAAGGAGAACTTTGTGTGTGTATTATATATGTAGAAGGCTTTGTGAGGAGAGCTTTGTGTGTGTATTGTATATGTAGAAGGTGTTGTGAGGAGAGCTGTGTGTGTGTATTGTATATGGAGAAGGCGTTGTGAGGAGAACTTTGTGTGTGTATTGTATATGGAGAAGGCGTTGTGAAGAGAGCTTTGTGTGTGTATTGTATATGGAGAAGGCGTTGTGAAGAGAACTTTGTGTGTGTATTGTATATGTAGAAGGCGTTGTAAGGAGAACTTTGTGTGTGTATTATATATGTAGAAGGCGTTGTGAGGAGAGCTTTGTGTGTGTTTTGTTTATGTAGAAGGCGTTTTGAGGAGATTTTTGTGTGTGTATTGTATATGTAGAAGGCGTTGTGAGGAGAGCTTTGTGTGTGTTTTGTACATGTAGACGGCGTTGTGGCGAAAGCTTTGTGTGTGTATTGTATATGTAAAAAGCGTTGAGAAGAGAGCTTTGTGTTTTGTATATGGAGAAGGCGTTGTGAGGAGAGCTTTGTGTGTGTATTGTATACATTGTATGTAGAAGGCGTTGTGAGGAGAGCTTTGTGTGTGTTTTGTATATGTAGAAGGCGTTGGGAAGAGAGCTTTGTGTGTGTTTTGTATATGTAGACGGCGTTGTGGCGAAAGCTTTGTGTGTGTATTGTATATGTAGAAAGCGTTGAGAAGAGAGCTTTGTGTTTTGTATATGGAGAAGGCGTTGTGAGGAGAGCTTTGTGTGTGTATTGTATACATTGTATGTAGAAGGCGTTGTGAGGAGAGCTTTGTGTGTATTGTATATGTAGAAGGCGTTGTAAGGAGAACTTTGTGTGTGTATTGTATATGTAGAAGGCGTTGTGAGGAGAGCTTTGTGTGTGTATTGTATATGTAGAAGGCGTTGTGAAGAGAGCTTTGTGTTTTGTATATGGAGAAGGCGTTGTGAGGAGAGCTTTGTGTGTGTATTGTATATGGAGAAGGCGTTGTAAGGAGAACTTTGTGTGTGTGTATTGTATCTGTAGAAGGCGTTGTGAGGAGAGCTTTGTGTGTGTATTGTATATGTAGAAGGCGTTGTGAAGAGAGCTTTGTGTGTGTTTTGTATATGTAGAAGGCGTTGTGGGGAGAGCTTTGTGTGTGTTTTGTATATGAATAAGGCGTTGTGAGGAGAGCTTTGTTTGTGTTCTGTACATGTAGAGGGCGTTGTGGGGAGAGCTTTGTGTGTGTATTGTATATGAATAAGGCGTTGTGAGGAGAGCTTTGTGTGTGTTTTGTATATGTAGAAGGCGTTGGGAAGAGAGCTTTGTGTGTGTTTTGTATATGTAGACGGCGTTGTGACAAAAGCTTTGTGTGTGTATTGTATATGTAGAAGGCGTTGTGAAGAGAGCTTTGTGTTTTGTATATGGAGAAGACGTTGTGAGGAGCGCTTTGTGTGTGTATTGTATACATTGTATGTAGAAGGCGTTGTGAGGAGAGCTTTGTGTGTATTGTATATGTAGAAGGCTTTGTAAGGAGAACTTTGTGTGTGTATAATATATGTAGAAGGCGTTGTGAGGAGAGCTTTGTGTGTGTATTGTATATGTAGAAGGTGTTGTGAGGAGAGCTGTGTGTGTGTATTGTATATGGAGAAGGCGTTGTGAGGAGAACTTTGTGTGTGTATTGTATATGGAGAAGGCGTTGTGAAGAGAGCTTTGTGTGTGTGTATTGTATATGGAGAAGGCGTTGTGAAGAGAACTTTGTGTGTGTATTGTATATGTAGAAGGCGTTGTAAGGAGAACTTTGTGTGTGTATTATATATGTAGAAGGCGTTGTGAGGAGAGCTTTGTGTGTGTTTTGTTTATGTAGAAGGCGTTGTGAGGAGAACTTTGTGTGTGTATTGTATATGTAGAAGGCATTGTAAGGAGAACTTTGTGTGTGTATTATATATGTAGAAGGCGTTGTGAGGAGAGCTTTGTGTGTGTATTGTATCTGTAGAAGGCGATGTGAAGAGAGGTTTGTGTTTTGTATATGGAGAAGGCGTTGTGAGGAGAGCTTTGTGTGTGTATTGTATATGGAGAAGGCGTTGTAAGGAGAACTTTGTGTGTGTGTATTGTATCTGTAGAAGGCGTTGTGAGGAGAGCTTTGTGTGTGTATTGTATATGTAGAAGGCGTTGTGAAGAGAGCTTTGTGTGTGTTTTGTATATGTAGAAGGCGTTGTGGGGAGAGCTTTGTGTGTGTTTTGTATATGAATAAGGCGTTGTGAGGAGAGCTTTGTTTGTGTTCTGTACATGTAGAGGGCGTTGTGGGGAGAGCTTTGTGTGTGTATTGTATATGAATAAGGCGTTGTGAGGAGAGCTTTGTGTGTGTTTTGTATATGTAGAAGGCGTTGGGAAGAGAGCTTTGTGTGTGTTTTGTATATGTAGACGGCGTTGTGACAAAAGCTTTGTGTGTGTATTGTATATGTAGAAGGCGTTGTGAAGAGAGCTTTGTGTTTTGTATATGGAGAAGACGTTGTGAGGAGCGCTTTGTGTGTGTATTGTATACATTGTATGTAGAAGGCGTTGTGAGGAGAGCTTTGTGTGTATTGTATATGTAGAAGGCTTTGTAAGGAGAACTTTGTGTGTGTATAATATATGTAGAAGGCGTTGTGAGGAGAGCTTTGTGTGTGTATTGTATATGTAGAAGGTGTTGTGAGGAGAGCTGTGTGTGTGTATTGTATATGGAGAAGGCGTTGTGAGGAGAACTTTGTGTGTGTATTGTATATGGAGAAGGCGTTGTGAAGAGAGCTTTGTGTGTGTGTATTGTATATGGAGAAGGCGTTGTGAAGAGAACTTTGTGTGTGTATTGTATATGTAGAAGGCGTTGTAAGGAGAACTTTGTGTGTGTATTATATATGTAGAAGGCGTTGTGAGGAGAGCTTTGTGTGTGTTTTGTTTATGTAGAAGGCGTTGTGAGGAGAACTTTGTGTGTGTATTGTATATGTAGAAGGCATTGTAAGGAGAACTTTGTGTGTGTATTATATATGTAGAAGGCGTTGTGAGGAGAGCTTTGTGTGTGTATTGTATCTGTAGAAGGCGATGTGAAGAGAGGTTTGTGTTTTGTATATGGAGAAGGCGTTGTGAGGAGAGCTTTGTGTGTGTATTGTATATGGAGAAGGCGTTGTGAGGAGTGCTTTGTGTGTGTATTGTATATGTAGAAGGCGTTATGAGGAGAGCTTTGTGTGTGTTTTGTATATGGAGAAGGCGTTGTGAAGAGAGCATTCTGTGTGTATTGTATCTGTAGAAGGCGTTGTGAAGAGAGGTTTGTGTTTTGTATATGGAGAAGGCGTTGTGAGGAGAGCTTTGTGTGTGTATTGTATATGGAGAAGGCGTTGTGAGGAGTGCTTTGTGTGTGTTTTGTATATGGAGAAGGCGTTGTGAAGAGAGGTTTGTGTTTTGTATGTGGAGAAGGCGTTGTGAAGAGAGCCTCAGTGTGTATTGTATATGAATAAGTCGTTGTGAGGAGTGCTTTGTGTGTGTATTGTATATGTAGAAGGCGTTAATAGGAGAGCTTTGTGTGTGTTTTGTATATGTAGAAGGCGTTGTGGGGAGGGCTTTCTGTGTGTTTTGTATATGGAGAAGGCGCTGTGAAGAGAGGTTTGTGTGTGTTTTGTATATGTAGAAGGCGTTGGAGGATAGCTTTGTGTGCGTATTGAATATGTAGAAGGCGTTGTGAGGAGAGCTTTGTGTGTTTATTGTATATGTAGAAGGCGTAGTTTGGAGAGCTTTGTGTTTGTATTGTATATGTAGATAGTGTTGCATATTTCCATGTAGATAGTGTTGTATTTGTACTTTGAGATAGTTTTGTACATGTAGAAAGTCTTTTATATGTATATGTAGTGTTGCACATGTAGATAGTTTTGTGTATGAAGATAGTGTTGTATATTCGACATTTAGATAGTGTTGTGTACGTGCACGTAGATAGTGTTGTATATGTCCATGTAGATAGTGTTGTACATTTAAATAGTGTTGTACATGTATGTAAAGTTGTATATGTCCATGTAGATAGTGTTGTATATGTAGATAGTGGTGTATATGTAGATAGTGGTGTACATGTAGATAGTGGTATACATGTAGATAGTGTTGTATATGTATATGTAGATAGTGGTGTACATGTAGATAGTGGTATACATGTAGATAGTGTTGTATATGTATATGTAGATAGTGGTGTACATGTAGATAGTGGTATACACGTAGATAGTGTTGTATATGTATATGTAGATAGTGGTGTATATGTAGATAGTGGTGTACATGTAGATAGTGTTGTATATGCACACGTAGATAGTGTTGTATATGTATATGTAGATAGTGGTGTACATGTAGATAGTGGTGTACATGTAGATAGTGTTGTATATGCACACGTAGATAGTGTTGTATATGTATATGTAGATAGTGGTGTACATGTAGATAGTGGTATACATGTAGATAGTGTTGTATATGTATATGTAGATAGTGGTGTACATGTAGATAGTGGTATACATGTAGATAGTGTTGTATATGTATATGTAGATAGTGGTGTACATGTAGATAGTGGTATACACGTAGATAGTGTTGTATATGTATATGTAGATAGTGGTGTATATGTAGATAGTGGTGTACATGTAGATAGTGTTGTATATGCACACGTAGATAGTGTTGTATATGTATATGTAGATAGTGGTGTACATGTAGATAGTGGTATACATGTAGATAGTGTTGTATATGTATATGTAGATAGTGGTGTACATGTAGATAGTGGTATACATGTAGATAGTGTTGTATATGTATATGTAGATAGTGGTGTACATGTAGATAGTGGTATACATGTAGATAGTGTTGTATATGTATATGTAGATAGTGGTGTACATGTAGATAGTGGTGTACATGTAGATAGTGTTGTATATGCACACGTAGATAGTGTTGTATATGTATATGTAGATAGTGGTGTACATGTAGATAGTGGTATACATGTAGATAGTGTTGTATATGTATATGTAGATAGTGGTGTACATGTAGATAGTGGTATACATGTAGATAGTGTTGTATATGTATATGTAGATAGTGGTGTACATGTAGATAGTGGTATACACGTAGATAGTGTTGTATATGTATATGTAGATAGTGGTGTACATGTAGATAGTGGTATACATGTAGATAGTGTTGTATATGTATATGTAGATAGTGGTGTACATGTAGATAGTGGTGTACATGTAGATAGTGTTGTATATGCACACGTAGATAGTGGTGTATATGTATATGTAGATAGTGGTGTACATGTAGATAGTGGTATACATGTAGATAGTGTTGTATATGTATATGTAGATAGTGGTGTACATGTAGATAGTGGTATACACGTAGATAGTGTTGTATATGTATATGTAGATAGTGGTGTACATGTAGATAGTGGTATACATGTAGATAGTGTTGTATATGTACACGCAGATAGTGTTGTACATACAGATAGTGTTGTACATGTAGATAGTGTTGTATATGTACATGCAGATAGTGTTGTACGTACAGATAGTGTTGTACATGTAGATAGTGTTGTATATATACATGGAGGTAGTGTTGTAAATGTAGATAGTGTTGTACAACAAATGTTATCCTTACTTGGATTTTCATTGTTGTTTTCTTTCTGAACTGAAAATATATTGATAAATTGAAAATATATTTGAGAAATAGCGAGTGAGTGAGTATCGTTTTACGCCGCTTTTAGCAATATTCAAGCAATATCACGGCGGGGGACACCAGAAATTAATGGGCTTCACATATTGTACCCATGACGGGAATCGAATCCGGGTCTTCGGCGTGACGAGCGAACGCTTTAACCACTAGGCTACCCGACCGTCCCTGGACGCAAAGAAGGTACATCTGTCGATACACTTGGCCTGAAACAACACCACAATTTCTTCTATGGGTATACAACTTCATGTTACTGTGAAGTTTCGGTGTACATACTAACACCGTTAATAAGCAAGTGATGATAACGGTAATAGTATCTGCACCGAAACGTCTTTTGTAGTAAAGAAGTTCTTTATCCATAGAACTATATCCCTTGTACACCACGATTTACTAAAAGTGTCACTGGTCCCCATAAACGTATGTAGTAAATACTTATATTCACACTTTGGCAAACCGGTTAAGTATTCTTGTTGAAAATGAATGGAATGAAAGAGTCTTTATGCCACAAGAAGGGAAAGAAAGAGACAATCACGCCATTGTATAGATTTTACGGCGCTTTAGCCATTTGGATAGTTTCGTTTGTCCATTTCCAATTTAATTGTTAGCTCACTTGACTGAAAGTTGTTAAAACCATAAGATTTTAGTGTCTTCTAAGGCGCCGCAATTAGCTGTGCAAAGTTGCGTCCCTTGGGACCGCCAGCAACATATGATTGTGAGTTCGAATCCCGGTTCTCCCCGATTATGTTTCTAGGTTAGTCAGCACCATACCCGTGCACGTGCACGTGTGTTTCACCGACGTGGTAAACGCCTAGGCCTGCATCATTTGCTTCCCTCTCACATTAAGCTGGCAAGCCCTTAAATAACTAGATAACTGTTAAAAGTGGCGTTGACTCCAACTCACTTACTCACTCACTTTCACATTCTAAACTGTTGACTACATATCCAGCTGGGCTACAGTGCCCAAAGTACTATTTTAATATCAACCTTGCTACTTTGTATAACTTTCTAGATCAAGGAATTTAAAGTCGACATTCAAGATAACATTTGTACACTCGGTGGTACATATAAATGAGGTACATAATAGGATACTAATGCATACGTTTTCTGACAAAATGAAACAGGAGCATCACATTTGCAACACTGTTTGCAGGCGTCCTCGTTCTTTAACTGTGATAGGTAGGGCAAATCTATACGTTATTACACTACACATAGGGGTAGAGCATACTTATAAATTAGTGATGCTTGTTAATAACATATGAATGATACACAGTTACATCATAGCCCGTGTGCGAAATACGCCGCAGTCGGAAAGCGCACGTAAAATCTCCAATATAAGTAAGTAAGTACAACATATTGTTCATAGAAAATGTACCAGTGGCAAAAAAACACAAAAACAACAAAACTATCAAATTACAAATTTAATTTACACTTACAATCAACCTATTGCAAAAGGAAATGGAGTCGCCATGCCGTTTGTTTATGCTTCATGATCAAGACATCTGTCTACGCGGTGGTAGTGTTGTGTTGGTTGGTTGGTTTGTTGTTTAACGCCGTATGCAGCAATAGTCAAGCTATATGACGGCGGTCTGTAAATAATCGAGTCTGGATCAGACAATCCAGTGATTGATTTCATGAGCATCAGTCCACGCAATTGGGATCGATGACATGCTTCAACCATGTCAGCGAGCCTGACCACCCGATCCCGTTAGTCGCCTCTCAAGACAGGCATAGTCGCCATTTTATGGCAAGCATGGATTGATGAAGACCTGTTCGACCCCGGATCGTCACGGGCCGGTAGTGTTGTCTACTTTTACCGATGTTTAAATGCGATGGTATCACATTTGCAACACAGTTTGCATCTAAACTGATTGATGCTTGTTGGAATTCTATCATCTTACCTTCAAGAGCAAAATAAGAAATTTGATGCTGAGTTGGAGTGTGTATTAGTGTGTATTAGATCTGACGGTTGTTGAACAATACGTGACGTGATGCAGATATTGACCACATCGGTGAAGCCCACGCTCATGGGTATGGTGCTGACAACCCAAGAGACATAGTCAGAAGAAAACTGATATTCGAACCCGCGATCATTGCATTTTATCATCCCAAAACTGGCTCCCACGGGAGATATCGCTTGGATGAGATCAAGCGATATCTAAACTGTAGATATCGCTGCAATGAATTTACATCACAATGCTTTGGAGACCATTGTGACGTCACTGGTTACCATGACATCACAATCAAATGCCATCACTAAAGGCTCTGCTACTGAAGCTGTTAGCAGTACTTTTTACACTGAAGACACTGCTAATTACTGTTTACAAATTGAAAAAGCTGGAGGAATGATGTTGGATGATAAACAAAATCTCATCCTTGTGTCTTTTGATATGAAATTATATATCAACACTCGTTGATAAAAGTGGCAAAAATCCTCGGCAAGCCTCGGAATGGTTCCACTTTTATCAACTCATGTTGACATATTTCATATCAAAAGACACAAGGGTGAGATTCTCTATATCACTGATGAACTAACATCTATATAGAGACTGTCGCCTGAGACGACTGGGTCAGCCATGCCCCTGGCCCTAACTCATACAGCCAAACAGAACAGTTATGTGACGTAGGGTGTCATTTGTTTCTGTACCATGCTGGTTATGTCACCAGACAGTTACTGACAGACAATACGGACATCTTTGCCGTGAACAAAGCCGTGTGTCCCTTTACACGTAATTACACTGGGTCAACAAATGTCTCGTTGCCAGCACACAGTACATAAACATTATTGGGCCAACTCCTGCATCACAGTAAGCTGAATCCCTGTGCAATACGTGGTCTCTGACAATTATTAACTGCACAAACGTTTGCTATCAAAAGTGTCGTAACTGCTTCCCATGAATACGAAATTTAGTTAAAAGGAAACGTAACCGGTCGATTGAACTTTTTGATTCTCCGAAAAAGTAAAATAAATACCAGAAATACTGTTGATATGATCAGAAAAAATCCATTGAAATAGTGGATTTTATCAACGACATAAATGAAGGGGGTGGGTTATTTTGGAGAGTTTGGTGTGTTTTCTAAATCGTCAAACTGTCAGTTGGAAAGCCAGCTGTAAGGAAGGTCAAAGCAACAAAATAAGCATTGAACTTTAAGCCATAAGAAAAGAACCATTATTAAGAGAAATAGGATTAAACTCGCGGCTGTGCTTGCCGTTGAGTGAAATGGGTTGGTTATATCCCAATCTAAAGCGTAGGGTGGAAGTGAATCCATCCAATTACCATCAAATAAATTATCAGAAATGACCTGTGCATTTGTTATACGTTCTGAAATAAGGCGTAAACCAACCTGAAATTCTGTGTCCTTTCTACTAAATTCACCAAAAACTTTATCATCAATTAATAAATTTTGGATCTTAAAAGCGGAATCCTCAAAAAGAGGTCGTAAACTTGCAATGTTTGTTTTTAGATTTTAAACAGTTCCGACAGAAGTATGAGATTAGGTGGGTGTAATGTTGAAGCAGTTGTCTTTTCTTCACAATTATGAAAATCTATCATAAATTCGCATCCATTGAGGTATTATCATTTATTGAATTAATTTGTGGAAAAAATGTTCTAAAACCATGCGAGAATTAATAATTTTATAAGCGCACAGTTAATAAGTATTTTGGTAACATGTACATCACACAGTTGCCTATCATATTCAGCAAAGCGTGCATGTTAGGTGAAACACCTACTGTCACGCCCATTTTCAGGCATCTATTGTGGAGGTGATCATTGCCGACTGACGGTATCTATAGACGTATTGTGTTGGACACACTTGTCAAATAGACCTGTTATGTTGTTTTACGCCCCCTTTAGCAATATTCCAGCAATATAACGGCGGGGAACAACAGAAATTGGCTTCACCCATTGTACCCATATGGGGAATCGAACCCGGGTCTTCGGCGTGACGAACAAACGCTTTAACCACTTGGCTACCCCACTGCCCCATAATTTATATAACTGAAGAACCCATATCTATGTAGAGACTGTCGCATGAGATCATTAGGCCAGCCATGCCTCTGGTCCTAATTACTGCAATCAAATAGAACTGTAATATGACGTAGGGCATCACTTGTTTCTGTACCATGCTGGTGATGTATCCAGGCAGTTACTGACAGATGACGCCGACGTCTTCACCATGACCACAGTTGTCCATGTAGGTGACAACACTGGCTCAGAAATGCCTCGTTCCCAGCACAATTTACATCATCCAGATGTATTGGGCCACTTTCTTGCCACGAATCGTATTAAGAAAATCAAACCTTCCTCTTTCATGGAAAAACATGTGTAAAACATCCAGACTCAAGACGTCAAATTCAATTTATACACATATCTGCGTGTAGTTGACTGACACCAAACATCACACAAAACTGTTTACAAGAACAATCATTATGGGAATAATACTTTCTATATCAATAAATGCTTATCCTTGTGCCCTATCCGCCCACTGGGCATTTAGTGACTAAAGTTGTAAAAATCTATCACAGGTAATCTTATGGCACAGAATGAAGATAATTATTGCCTCCATTGTTGCAGTATGAAACATGTTTCAGTATTTTTCATGAAATTATTTCTCATCCAAAGACTAGTTTACTTCCCATCAATAATAATTCTGGTATAATTGTTTGTAAACAGGAAATAATCCAAAAAATAAATAAGTAAGTGTAAGTATCATACCAAAGTAACCTGTGTCTACCTCTGAAGGAAGGGAAAAGTCGGAACATTGTGTCATTATGTCATTATGTCAGTTTTACAAATATCAATATTCAGTCACTATTCTTTCCCCTGAAAAGAATGTTTAAATGTTAACAAAATGCCTGTCCAAGTGATGGAGCAATACATACATGTTTTGCATGCAGGATAACACTGAGGAACACATTCTGATCGATTACAATGTTAGGTGTCCTAATATACTCACGAGGGCAATCCAAGTTCTCTACAGACGACTCTGGCATCTACATCAGTGAATCCGTCGTCACAGACTGTTCCCCATGTAGACTGGTACCTAATCTCAAGACGGCCGTAGTAGGGACCCGGAACAAGTCGAACGATTTCGTCATGTTGCATTGTACTAGTATCTGTGGATAAATATGTATTATCAACACTGGTTTCCCAGACCAATATACACATGTCATGACGCACATGCAGGAAAGACACAGAACATAAAAGACAATACCTACATGCAGGAAAGACACAGAACATATATGCATCAAAGACACATGACATACATGCATGAGAGACACACACCTACATGCATAAGAGACACACACCTACATGCATTGAAGACACATACCTACATGCATGAGAGACTATCATGCATGTAGGTGTGTATCTCTCATGCATGCCATGTGTCTTTGATGCATGTAGGTGTGTGTCTCTCATGCATGCCATGTGTCTTTGATGCATGTAGGTATGTGTCTCTCATGCATGTAGATGTGTGTTAAGATTTAAAGTCACATTGGCAGTATTTCAACCATATCGTGACGAGAGGTATATTAAAAATACATTTATTTATACAATATAAAAAGCTGTCAACGATGGACAGTATAATAACTAGAATATCACAGAGTCTATTTAAAACTAGTTGAGAATATATAAAAGTCATGAGTATTAGTGAACAACACAATATAAAAATAGGCTAGAGATCGTCAGTAACTAAAGGGAGATCACCATACTAGGGACCATGAGGATTTACAGTGCCTTTGCTTCCTGCATGGACCCCAGCAGGATTTATATCATCCCTTCAGTCACTGGCGACAGTGTACCAATTAAGCCAAAGATTAAAAAGACAAATATTCTAAGTTGAAAAGCCTGGCATGTAGAAAAATACTTCGAATGATATGGGACTTACATACCCTCTTAGGGGGACATTAAATTTACGCTACTTCAACCCCCCTCGAAGGTACAGCCACTAACAATCTAAGTTATGAATTTTGCTCTCCCAATTTTTAACACAATACAGTAAATACATCAAAATTTATGAATAAGGTCTATTTCCTTTAAAAAAATATAGTATTAAATGAGAATGAACTTTACCAAGAAGGTCCTTCACTGTTTTTTAACTGAAATATTTATCCCTTGTGATGGAAAAATCAATACAGTCAAGCAGGACATGCTTGACCGTGATTCTTTCATCACAAGGGACACAAAACGGAGGATCCTCACCTTTTAATATATACTCATGTGTATATCTCGAGTGGCCAATACGACATCGTCGCATAATGACCTCTTCAAATCTGGACTGACAGCCCAAGTAGGTGTAACCAATATTTGGTTTAATTTCATGTAATTTATTGATACCGACTTGGGAGTCCCACCTCTTTTGCATAAGATCACAAATATAAGATCTGATTACAGGTTTAAAATCAGTATATGGGATAAGAAGTGGTGTCACAGATTTGTTGAGTGCTGCTTTTGCAGCAGCATCAGCCATTGAGTTGCCTTTGATGCCCACATGACTGGGCAACCAACAAAAGACGATGTCGTATTGGCCAGTAACAAGTTCATTAAATAATTCAATAATTTTGATTAAAAGTGGATGTTGACATGATACGTTATGGATAGCCTGCAGACAAGAAAGAGAATCGGAAAATATGATAAATTTCTTATATTTTGACTGTTTACTGATATATTGTAAAGCTGTTAAAATGGCATTGGCCTCTGCTGTGAAAATAGAACTATTATCGGTTAATCTGGAGGAGATAATCCTGGATCCAATGACAGTGGCGCTGGCAACAGCGCCACTATCCTTGGATCCATCTGTAAATATAGATTTGTAAGTATTATATGTGTGTCTTAATTCATTATATTTTTGTTGATAAATAAGTGGATTAGTTTCCGATTTCTTTAAGTTAGTTAATGTCAGATCCACCTCTGGCTTTACTAACTGCCAAGGTGGAGAAGACAAAAGCTGCGTGGGGGCTGTATCGTCAAGATTAATTTGAGCAGCTGAAATATCAGATTGAATTCTTATTCCAAGTGGGGGGAGAACCGATGATTTTTTTTTATAGAGATTTTCATAGAGGGGGTTAAAAACACAGTCATATGCTGGATTCGAATTATTAGAGCAAAATTTAGAGACATACTGTAAGGATAATTTAATGCGGCGTTGTTTAAGAGATGGCTCATCAGCTTCAACGACTGTGAATAGGAGAAGTTCGGAAAGATCCAAGACATAGTCTTAGACCTTGATGATGGATAGTATCCAAAAGTTTAAGGTTGCTTTTGCAGGCTCCACCATAGACGATGGAGCCATAATCCAGTTTAGAGCGAATTAGTGCTCTGTATAATTGGAGTAGGGTTTTCTGATCCCCTCCCCACTTGGAATTTGAAACAACTTTCAGTAGGTCAAGGGCCTTCAGGCATTTAGTTTTCAAATATTTTATATATGGTAAAAAGGTTAAATGGTAGTCAAAAAAAATACCCAGGAATTTAGCCTCTTTTACAACTTTAATCGGAGTGCTATCTAAAACTAACTCAGGGTCTTTATGAGGTTTGTATTTCCTACAAAAGTGTAAACAGTTTGTTTTGGATTTCGAAAATTTAAAACCATTCTCTAAACACCATTTATTTATCTTATTGAGACATAATTGTAATTGTCTTTCGATAGTATGCATGTTTTTACCACGACATGATATGTTAAAGTCATCCACGAATAAAGATCCATCAATGGAGTCATTTAAAACCTTAGAGAGGCTATTTATTTTAATGCTGAACAATGTGACAGACAAAATACTGCCTTGTGGGACACCCTGATCCTGATTATAATGATCAGACAGGGTAGTTCCCACGCGGACTTGAAATTGTCTGTCAGATAAAAACTTGGATATAAATTGAGGCAAATGGCCTCGCAATCCAAAGTCATGTAAGTATTTTAAAATACCGTGCTTCCATGTAGTGTCGTATGCTTTTTCTAGATCGAAAAAGATAGACACTGCATGTTGCTTATTTACAATGGCATTCTTAACGAATGACTCCAGTCGAACTAAATGGTCAATGGTACTGCGATTTTTACGGAATCCACATTGGATATTTGTGATTAAGTTATTAGATTCTAAGTACCAGGTTAATCTGTTATTGACCATGCGTTCCATGGTTTTGCAAACGCAACTAGTCAATGAAATTGGTCGATAATTGGAAGGATCAGTATGATCACGACCAGGTTTAGGTATGGGAATTACAATAGCATCACGCCATGAAGAAGGAAATTCTCCTGACGTCCAGATTTTATCAAAAATCATCAAGAGGGTTTCTAAACAGGATTGCGGTAAATGTTTTAAGAGTTGATAATGTATATTATCAGACCCGGAAGCAGTGTCATGAGCTTGCCCAAGGGCAGTATTGAGTTCATGAATGGAAAAGATTTCATTGTAATCCTCCCCATTATCGGAATTAAAATTAATAGGTTTCTTTTCTTGTCGCTTTTGATATTTTTGGAATTGAGGGGCATAGTTCGAGGAGGAAGAATGTTGAGCCAGAGTTTCACCAAGTTTGTTAGCAATATCAGAAGTATCAGTTAATAATTCATTCCCATTTTTAAGGTGGTGGACACTTGATTTAGAACCCTTACCTTTTATTTTCTTAATCATGTTCCATACCTTAGATATCGGCGCACGTGAATTTATCTTGGAGACATAATTTTGCCAAGACTGACGCTTGTTTTGTTTAAAAGTACGCCGTGCTTTAGCGTTTAATATTTTAAATTTATTTAAATTGTGGACCATAGGATGGTGAAATAGTGTTCAGCTTTTGTCCTTGCCTTCCTAGCTAGCTTGCAATCATTGCTGAACCATGGTTTACGTATGTGAGGATTTGAGGAGGACTTCGGAATACATTCATCAGCTATTTTATTAAGTTCATCAGAAAAAAGTTTAATAGGATCGGTAACATCAAGAAAACCATCAGGTTTTAGTTGATTAGTGCAAAGGACTTCGTATAAAGCCCAGTTTGCCTTAGTAAAATTCCATCTTGATGATGGAGGAACATCAGATGGTGTCACAGATTTTAAAATGGTAGGAAAATGGTCACTTGCACAGAGGTCATCGTGGACTGACCATTCAAATTCCTGAAGTAAATTAGAATCTACAACTGACAAGTCTAGACAAGAGTACGTGCCAGTTGCAGGATGTAGATATGTGTGAGTATCATCATTAAAAATGCACAAATCGTTATTTATGAAAAAATCCTCAAGTACTTTTCCTTTATTATTAGTGTCACTACTACCCCAAAGAGGGTTATGGCCATTCAAATCTCCCATGATAACACATGGCTTAGGGAGTTGGTCATAAAGTGCTTGAATAACAGACTGTCGAAGAGAGTACGACGGTGGTACATACAATGAACATAATGTAAAAACAATATTTAATGTCACACGTACCGCAACAGCCTGAAGAGGGGTTTTGAGAGGAACAGGACTGTGAATAACGCCCTGCCTCACTATAACAGACGATCCTCCAGTTGCCTTATCCCCCGGAGGGGGAAAGCAATGGTAGGAGTCGTACTGTCGTAAATCAAACTTATCGGAGGTTTTGAGGAAAGTTTCCTGTAAACAAATAGTTGATGGTTTCAAATCTTGAATTAGTAGCTGAAGATCATTAAAATTATTCCGAAGTCCTCTACAATTCCATTGGATGAGGGTAGCAGAGCAACTCATGGGGGTTCAACTGGAGATTTTGAGCGGGAGGAAGACCCTCTCCGTTGAAATGGTGGAGATGGGGTGACTTCCATATCTAGAGGTTCAAAGGGGTTATGAACCTCCAGAGGGACTGTCAATGGTAAAGGCACCTCGCAGTGTTTCAGGGCCTTTGATTCTTTTTTCTTTTGTTGTTTTTTTTCCTTTTCTTGTCATGCTTACATTATGCAGCATTGCAGTGATAGTTTCAGGTTCAGGTTCAGGTTCAGGTGCAGATCGTGGCCGAGTTTCTGTAGTTTGTGAAGCTGTTTACGATGAAACAGTGGTCTTGTCAGTATTAACTGGAAATAAAATGGTCTGTTCGTCTGAGACCCAGTTAATAGCCGTTTGGCATGAAGCATCAACTTTGAGTGGAGACGAGGAGACTGCAGCAGAGTAATTCAGCCTAGAAGAGGAAGTAGGTGACTCTTGGTCTAAAAGCTTTTTAGCATCTGTGAAGGAAATGTCATTATTGTATTTGATTTTTAGACTTTTTGTTTGTCTCACATAACAGGGGCACGATTTAAATGTGGACATGTGAGCACCGTTGCAGTTTGCACATTTGATGGCATCTGTGCAGTCTGTGCTGTCATGAGACTGGCTGCAGCGGGAGCAAACAGGTGAGTTGCGACAAGATTTAGCACCATGTCCAAATTGTTGGCATTTGAAACACCGGAGTGGATTTGGTATATATACATCCACCCCGAAGTTGAAATACCCTGCTTTGATAGACGATGGAAGCTTTGCGAGAGCAAACGTGAAAAGATATGTATTTGTTTTTACGAAGGAGTCACCATCTTTCCTTGTGAATCTCTTCACAGAAGTCACACCCTGATTTTTCAGTTCCGTTGCAATCTCCTCCTCAGACATGTCGGAAAGGCATTTAGCACGATCACGTACAATACCTCGACATGAATTCAGAGTCTTGTGCACTGAGACAACAATCTCAGTATTTGCAAAGTGATGAGCTTGGAGTAGATTTAGAGACTGTTGTCTCCGTGCACATTCCACAAGCAAGGAGCCGGAACGGAGACGAGTAACATTGGTCACATTTCCACAGATACCTTCTACAAAGGGGTTGATTTTGAGGGGTACACCATCAACTACTTCTACAACAAGAAAACGGGGCCAAGAATCAACAATATGTGCAGACTCTTCATCAGAAGAAGTTGCATTATTTGTGTCAATATGACGTCTTTTTGTTTTTGATCGAGAACCAGTGGACATGAGGGTAGCCATGATGAAAGAAAGATATTCGACACCCCTGCTCCCCACCCGCCATGGAGTGTCAACAAGGACAGTGTTGTAGTGGTAACCGACTACAAAAGGAACACTGTTCCTGGCTCCAGAGCCTTCAACCACCAGAATCCCTTCCTCCACCGACACAGGGGCGCAACCCACGGCAAACGGGCTGCCCACTTTGGTCGCCTCTTACGACCAGCAATGGGGTGCTGTGGAAATATTCTACCCCGGTTCCACACGGGGGAAGAGCTATTAGCGCTACCCAGCACTCACCACGAGGAGGTTGCTCTTCACGAGTGCCTCCTCATTAAGAGGATGGAAAACAGAGTTATAAGCCGGATTTGATGGGTTTGTACGTAATTTAGTTATATACTGAAGGGATAATTTTAGTCGGCGTTGTGCAAGTGAAGGCTCATCGGCCTCCACATACAGACTATCTACAGGAGAGGTTCTAAATGCCCAAAGACACAGCCGCAGTCCTTGATGATGTATGGTATCTAATTTCTCTAAATTACTTTTAGCAGCTCCACCATATACAATTGAACCATAATCTAGTTTAGATCTAATAAGGGATCTATACAGGTGAAGTAAGGTTGCCTGATCTCCACCCCACTTAGTATTTGCAACAACTTTTTGTAGATCAAGAGCCTTCAAGCATTTAGTTTTAAGATATTTAATATGAGCGACAAACGTCAAGTGGCGATTAAAAATAAGACCCAAGAACTTGGTCTCCTCAACAACCTTGATGGGAGCACCGTTTAACAATAGTTCCGGGTCTTTATGCGGTCTATAGTTTCGACAAAAATGAATACAATTTGTCTTTGCTTTAGAAATTCTAAAGCCATTTTCAAGCGACCACTTTTGGATTTTATTTAGGCAAAGCTGCAGTTGCCTTTCTAATGTACGCATGTTTTTGCCACGACAAGATATGTTGAAGTCATCTACAAAGAGTGACCCATCAATTGAGTCATTCAATACCTTGGAGAGACTGTTAATTTTAATGCTGAATAAAGTGACAGACAAGATACTGCCTTGTGGAACACCCTGATCCTGATTGTAACGGTCAGACAGGGTTGAACCCACACGGACTTGAAATTGTCTGTCGGTTACAAAACTGGATATAAACTGAAGTAAACGACCTTGCAATCCAAAATCATGAAGATCTTTTAAAATGCCATGCTTCCAAGTTGTATCATAAGCTTTTTCTCAATCGAAAAAGATAGATACAGCATGCGGTTTATTTACAATGGAATTTTTTTATGAATGATTCTAAACGCACAAGATGATCAATGGTACTTCTATTTTTCCGGAAACCACATTGTATATCTGTAATGAGATGATTGGTTTCCAAATACCAAACTAATCGATTATTCACCATACGTTCCATAGTTTTGCAAACGCAGCTAGTGAGAGATATCAGACGGTAATTTGATGGATCTGTATGATCCCGTCCTGGTTTTGGTATAGGGACTACAATCGCATCGCGCCACGAAGGAGGAAAAATCCCTGATGTCCAAATAGCATCAATTATAGTTAAAAGTGTTTGGAGACATGATTCAGGCAAGTGTTTTAAAAGCTGATAATGAATATTATCTGCTCCAGTTGCAGTATCATGAGCTTGCCCAAGGGTGGTATTGAGCTCATGTATTGACAATACTTCATTATAGTCTTCACCATTAGCAGAATTAAAATGAACTATTTTCTTTTCCTGTTGTTGCTGAAATTTCTGAAATTTAGGATCATAGTTGGATGATGAAGAATGCTTGGCTAAAATTTCACCTAATTTATTTGCGATGTCAGATTTATCTGTTAATATATCAGTACCATCTTTGAGATGTTTAATGCTTGATTTTGAACCCTTGCCTTTAGTTCTTTGAATCATATTCCACACCTTTGATATAGGTGTGCGCGAGTTGATTCTGGATACATAATGTCTCCAAGACTGACGCTTATTTTGTTTAAATGTTCGTCTAGCCTTTGCACTGTTTATTTTTAAAATATTCAAATTATGGACCGTAGGGTGTCGGCGGAAAAACTTTTCTGCCTTCTTCCTATGCTTTCTATCCTATTTGCAATCATCACTAAACCATGGTTTGCGAATGTGCAGGTTCACAGAGGATTTAGGAATGGTTTCATCAGCTATGTGTTGCAGTTGTCCTGAGAACATCTGAATAGGATCTGGAATGTTTTGGAAAGTTTCTGGTTTTAGTGTTTCAAAACAACGAGTTTGAAATAAGGGCCAATTTGCTCTATTAAAATTCCACCTTGTGGAAGGTGGTTCATCGGTTGGGAGAATAGACTTTAGTATTGTGGGGAAATGGTCACTTCCACATAGGTCATCATGGACTGACCAGTCAAATTCGTTTAGTAAATTAGAATCTGTGAGTGACAGATCTAATGCTGAATAAGTTCCTGTTGCAGGATGTAAATATGTGTTTGCTCCATCATTAAATATATATAAATTATTGTTTGTAATAAAATCTTCAAGGACCGTACCCTTAGCGTTCGTATCGACACTTCCCCACAGAGGGTTATGTCCATTTAGGTCACCCATGATGACACAGGGTTGAGGGAGTTGGTCAAATAAAGACTGAAGATCGGCCTGCTGAAGAGGAGAAGATGGTGGAATATACAAAAGAGCAAAGTGTGAAGGCGATGTGAAATGTTAGCCGGACTGCAACGGCTTGAAGATTGGATTTAAGAGGAATAGCTCTATGAATTATGTCCCGTCTGACTAAGATAGAAGAACCTCCTGTGGCTTTTACTCCTGGAGGTGAGAAGAAATTATACATATTATAATTCCTTATATCACATTTATTTGTGTTTGTAAGATAGGTTTCTTGCAAACACATAGCTGATGGTTTAAAAACTTGTATTAAAAGTTGTAAATCATTTAAATTCTTTCTAAATCCTCTACAATTCCATTGAATTATGTCAGACGATTGAGTCATGGTGGCTCAATTGGTGAACGCTCACGTACACGTGAGGATGAAGGACTCCTACTAGTGCTCTGTGACGATGGGGTTACATCCATCTCCAGAGCAACGAAGGAGTTATGGATAACTATCTCTGAAGAAGAGGAGTTCCTGTTTGTCTGTTTTTTATGTAGTTTTTTTCTTTCTTTTCTTGTCAAAGTAACAACATCTGATTCAATAGTTGCAGGCTCTACTGTGGCCTCTGACTCTGTTGTAGCTGGCGCAACAGCATCAGAGTTAGCAATCAAGGGTTCGGATTGACTCACAGTTTGAGTCGAAGATGTATTTGAAGTGATCACAGAAGATAGGCTGATCGGTTTATCTGATGTGACCCATGTCAACTCTGTTTGAATAGAAATAGATACTTTTCAGGGAGTTGGAGGAGCAGAGATAGTGGCAGCAGCAGAATAGGTTCTGGTAAATGGAATTGATGAAGACTGACTTTCAATAACCTTCTTTGCCTCATAAAACGAGATATTTTGTTCGTGTTTGAGCTTTAAGATTTGGATTGCTTTTGCCACACTGGACATAATCTTGATGATGCTAGATGTTGTCCTTTTCAGTTTGAACATTTTATTTCAGATGTGCAGTTGATGCTGTCATGGTCGTCACCACAGCGCTGACAGATAACTGAGTGGTCACAAGATTTAGACCCATGCCCAAACTTTTGGCATTTGAAACATTGGAGTGGATTGGGGACATACACCTCTACCCCGATGTTGCGATAACCAGCTTTAATGGAAGTAGGAATTGCAGAAAGTGCAAAAGTAAGCAGATACGTATTGGACGGAATGATGTCACCGTCTCTAGATTTCATAGTGAAAGAATTCAAGGTTTTGTGCACGGACACAGCAACCTCAATATTTGCAAATGTAGTTAGAGATAGCAGATTGAGAGATTTTTGTCTCCGTGAACACTCAACAAGGAGCGAGCCACTATGAAGACACGTCACATTCTTGACTTCTCCACAAATACCAGACACAGCTTTGGAAATGGCAAAGGGGTTGAGTTTGAGTGGCTGTTTATCAGCTGCTTCTATGACAACAAATCGGGCCCATGAATCTAAAACAGGAGATTTGTTTTCGGTTTGAGCAGTTTCATCAAGATCAATATGTCATCGTTTTGAGCGGGTTGAACCAGGGTATTGGTGAGACATGATGAAAGAATATAATTCAACACCCCTGCTCCCCACCCACCATGGAGTGCCACAAAGAGCGATGTTTTATTGCAGCGGACCTCCAACATGCAAACATCAGGGATACAGAGGTGGTATACTCCAGTAAAAACGTGAATAGTTGAATTTGTCTACCAAATATAATGCCAGGCTGGTTCGGCCCATGACAAAAAATTGGAGACAGACAGAACTCAGAGGTTGATTGTTCCAGATTGGCCCATGAGCCACCGCCTTCTGGCATGGGACTCTAGGCAAGATTATATTATACATTAATAACATACATACATACATACCCAACATTCATATAAATTGAAATATCTTAATATGAACATGTTTCATACACAGGGCATGGCATGACCAGCCGATTGATAGAACCGGGCCCATTCTACCACCCGTCTAGGCGAAGTAGGGGTCAAAGTGGTGTGTTGGGCAAAAGGAGCACCGGTTCCTGGTTCCAATGCCCTCAACCACCAGAATCCCGTCCTCCGCCGACACAGGGGCGCAACCCACGGCAAACAGGTTGCCCAATTTGGTCGCCTCATACGACCAGCTATGGGGTGCTGTGGAAAAATTCTACCCCGAGTCCACACGGGGGAAGAGCTATTTGCGCTACCCAGCACTCACCACGAGGAGGTTGCTCTTCACGAGTGCCTCATGCATGTAGATTTGTCTCTCATGCATGTATGTCACGTGTCTTTATTACATGTAGGTATGTGTCTCTCATGCATGTATGTCATGTGTCTTTGATGCATATATGTATGTGTCTCTCATGCATGTAGGTGTGTCTCTCCTGCATGTAGGTATGTGTCTCACCTATTATATATATATATATATATATATACAAAAATGAGGTAAATGTTCACTCGGTGTACATGTAATATATAATAAAATAATAAAGTCCACGTTAGTCCATCATCTTCTTTATATCAGTTTCATATACATAGTACTTTCGCTGTCTCTGTCATGAGGCAGCGAAAGTACTATGTATATGAAACTGATATAAAGAAGATGATGGACTAACGTGGACTTTATTATTTTATTATATATATATATATATATATATATATATATATATATATATATATATATATATATATATATATATATATCAAATGGGTGATATCAAATAGAGTTCGTTATATCCGCCGGTTCGTGATAAGCGTGTTCGTTAGTTTACTCCATGTAATTATGGGTTCGTGTTTGCTATCGAAAGTTGTCATACACGTGGTTACAAAGTGCACGTTTTTGCTTATCATTATCAACAAGGTTCTGTCGGTTGTAATGGGTGTTTACTTTGTCAGTTATTGTTTGAAACAATGCCGTCAACCACAATGCACGCAAACAGCATGTGTTCGCCATAACTCTTAATTTGAATTTCACGAAAATTCCTGATGTCTATTTCGGGGCCGTAAGACCGTTAATATCGATAATGTCAGAGATATCGTTACTTGAGTAAAATAATACCTTACAATCCACAACACCTTGACAGTATAACTACACCACAGCGGACTGTACATAAAAAGGAGATGACAGAAGTGTCTAATATTGATGTAATTCGGCTTTAAGCTTCAAACAAAAATAAAAAGTTTATATATCCTTCCCGCCTGTCCATATTCTGACTACCATAATCATTTTACAGAAATAATAACACGAAGAGGACAAATTCATCAATATCGCCTGCAATGGTAATTACTTGTTTTGAATACGTTTGCTGAAGAAATATTTACGATTTTCAAGATCTGCTCCGGACACAAACAACAGCCCAATTTTCAGTCCAAGTCAAATTTGTTGCCATCTTGAAAAATACATTTTACAAAAGTACCAAACTATTAAAAGGCACCAATTCATCACAAGACTGCACTGTCACTCACCATCATGAGTAATCAATGAAACATTGCCAGCACTTTCAACAAAGCCACACGTCTTTTGTTTTCAAAACCTTACTGCCACGTCGTCTTCAGTGAAGACACAAGTCACAGAAGGTTACTGTGAAAAGACCAAGATCAATGTTTTCTTAGCTTGTATTCTCATGGCGGGAAGGAAAAAATAACAGCAGTGTTTTGTAAAACATTTCAGATAAAGTTTGTGGTGTTCGAATTATTTGCACTTTAATGAATAGGCACACATCTTGAATCTGGATGACAGTGATCATAAAGACATTCATCATGATTCATCAAGTTATAAAATAGTTCTGTGTCGTTTCCGCTGAACCCTTGTCCTCATGACACAAACTTTATTTCAAACAGAAGTGTCAACAAGCTTGTGCTCGCGGTAACTTTAGTATTATTACAATTTGATGACACCACATAGGGTCAGTTTGTGCATTCGCACGCCATGATATTGCTGGAACACTGCTAAAAGCAGCGTAAAACCTTACTCACTCACTCATTCGTATTGAGGATTTAAGGTTTGGGGTCACGTGGGACATCGGAAGTATTTCTGCTATAGCTCGACTAGAATTAAGTTTTACCTTGGAATAAAACATACTAGTTGCCAATAGAAAATATAACTACACTATCACAGATACGTATTTAAACCTGGCAGGGTAGAAAAGATGCAACATCAACCCCCTTTGAGAATGCAGCCAATAACAATCTCATGCACTGATTAAACACTGCCAGTTTACTTTGCCCATTATCTCAAAATCCATCAAGTAATTCAATTTCTTCAGTTAAGGAGCACATACGAAGCTTTGAATTATTTATCCCGTGTGGTAGAAAAGTCAATACAGTTAATCAGGACAACCGTCACTGCGATTCTCTCATCACAACGGATACACATCGAGGACAATCGCCTTTCAAACAATATTTTTGCGGATACCTAGAATGGGATGAGTGAGTGAGTTAAAATTTAACGTCACATCGGCAGTATTTCAGCCATATCGTGACGAGAACATTTATAATACTTAAATTAAAATAGACAGTATAATAACTAGACTATCACAGTTTAGAAGTAAAACTAGTTGTGCGAACAATTAAAAGAATAACCTATGATTCAACAACACATTATAAAAACGGGCTATAGATGTCCAGCAACCAAAGTTAGGCCATCATACTAGGGACTGTGGGGACTTACGATACTTCTGCTACCTACACAGTTCCCCACCTGGATAGACACCTTTGCTTCAGCTGCTGTGGTTGTAGTCAATTTTAGCCAACAATTAAAAATTACAAATTTTCTATGATTAAAAATTATGGTAGGAATAACAAACTGAACGATATGGTCTTATGATACCCTCTCAGGATGATATAATTTTACATTACTTCAACCCCCTTCGAGGGCACAGCCACACACAATCTAGGTTAATAATTATACACTACCATTTCGTAAAAATAAACTATGTACAACAAAATTTATCAATTAATTCTACTTCTTTTACAAAAAACTTATTATGAAATGAGAACTTAGATTAAAAAGATCCTTTATGGATGGAACTTTGAAATATTGATCCCTTGCAATGGCAAAATCAATACAGTCAAGCAGTACGTGCTTGACTGAGATTCTCTCATCACAAGGGATACAAAACGGAGGATCCTCACCTTTTGATAAATATTCGTGTGTTTATCTTGAATGGCCAATACGACATCGTCATAAAATGACCTCTTGAAATCTGGACTGACAACCCAAGTAGAGGTAACCGATATGTGGTTGAATTTTATGTAATTTATTGATACCTACTTGGGTGTTCCACTTCTTTTGCATAAGATCTCGGATGTAACATCTGATCGCAGGTTTGTAACCACTGTATAGAATTAGGGGTGGTGTCACAGATTTGTTGAGTGCTGCTTTAGCAGCAGCATCAGCCATTGTGTTGCCTTTTATGCCCACATGACTGGGCAACCAACAAAAGACGATGTCATATTGACCAGTTGAAAGATCATTATAAAGTTCTAACATGTTTAAAATAATTGGATGATTAGAAGAGACTTTTTTCAGTGCCTGAAGACAAGATAATGAATCGGAAAAGATTATGAATTGTTTATATGCATATGTGAGGGAAATGTCTACTGCCAGGGAGGAGAAGACAAAAGGCGGTAAGGAGAGAAAATATCTAAATCTGTATTAGCAGCAACAACATGAGATTTAATCCGAATACCAAGTCGGGGAACCAGCTTTGGTTTTCTCTGAAACAGTTTGTCATATAGGGGATGAAAAACGGCGTCATAGGCAGGATTAGAAGGGTTGGGTTGTAATTTAGTGATATATTGAAGAGACAATTTAATATGGCGTAGTTTCAAAGAGAGTTCATCAACCTCGACATAGAGGCTGTCAACAGAAGAAGTTCTAAAACACCAAGGCACAGTCTAAGTCCTTGATGGTGGATTGATTCTAGCTTTTCTAAATTACTCTTGCAAGCTCCAGCATACACAATGGAGCCATAGTCTAATTTAGAGCGGATTAATGATCTATATAAGTGAAGGAGGGTTGTCTGATCCCTCCCCACTTAGAATTCGAGACGACTTCCAACAAATCGAGAGCCTTCAGGCATTTCGTCTTTAAATATTTAATATGTGGCAAAAATGTCTATGGTAGTCGAAAATCAAACCCAAAAATTTGCCCTCTTTTACAACCTTAATTGGAGTGCCATCTAAAGAGAGCTCTGGGTCTATGTGGGGTTTATATTTCCGACAGAAATGTATACAATTTGTCTTGGTCTGTGAAAACTTAACTCCATTCTCAAGACACCATTTATGAATTTTTTTAAGACACACCTGTATCTGTCTTTCAATGGTATGCATAGTTTTACCACGACATGAAATATCAAAATCATCCACCAACAATGACCCATCTATTGAGTCATTTAATTCTTTAGAAAACTATTTATTTTTATGCTAAACGGACAAGATACTACCCTGTGGAACCCCCTGATCCTGATTATAATGATCAGACAGGGTTGATCCATCACAAACTTTAAATTGTCTGTCTGTAAAAAAACAAATTGAGGCAAGCGGCCCCTCAAACCAAACATGTAAATCTTTCAAATACCATGGTTCCAAGTGGTATCATAAGCTTTTCAAATCGAAAAAGATAGATACAGCATGTTGTTTATTGACAAAAGCATTTTTAATAAATGATTCTAAACGAACCAAATGGTCAATTGTCCGGGTTTTACGGAAACCACATTGGATAATACTAATCAGATTATCAGTTTCTAAAAACCAAACTAATTGATTATTCACAATGTGCTCCATGGTTTTACAAACACATCTAGTTAATGAAATAGGTCGATAATTTGATGGATCTGTATTATCCCTGCCAGGCTTTGGTATGGGTACAACTATGGCATTTCTCCACGAAGGAGGAAAATGTCCTGTTTTCCAAATGTCATCAAAATATTCGGTAGTGTTGTGAGACAAGATTCAGGCATGTGTATTAACAGCTGATAGTGAATATCATCAGCACCAGTTGCAGTATCATGAGCTAGTGCTAAGGCAGTGTGTAGCTCATTTTTGTTGTACGTGGATCATCATCCCCCCCGGGGAAAAGTGACTACATAGCCATATTTCTGCTTTAGATTGCGATTTTCCCCCTTAACACAAGGAGGAAGTATGGCTATATAGCAGAATTTCCCCTATATCCCTCAGATTTTTCAATGCAGTATTATAAAACATAACCTACTGCACCATTTAACAAACATTGATAAAACAGCAATGGCAAAAGCGAACTTTTTGCATGCCATATTTGACAGAGAAATTGGAGTTAAACGTGTCTCAATTGAAAACAAGATTTTAGGAATCCTGTATAACAGGTTTAGTGTTGAAAACATAGACGATTCCGATTTGCCACTTGTTATTCATGCCAGAGAACTTATTTATGAACTGTTGCTGGATACTAGTAAATACTTCACGTCAGTGATTTTCTACAATGCAGTGATTAAGGGTGTGTTGGAATCAACAAACATTGAAAGACAGTTATCTGATCGGGGCAAGAAATGCCATGAGCACGCACAGATATATGCGTTATATACGTTGTAAATATACTTTATAATATACTTGGCAGTGAGAGACTGAGGATTCTCGATGACAGAAAAGTGATATGTCACTGCAACCATGATAAGGAGAACGACTGCCGTTCAAGTTTACAGTGCAGACCTGATAGAAATCAACTAGCAAAGTGTGTTTCAACTAGACTAGCAATGTGACGTATTGTTACTGAAGACAGTTGGAAGATTTTAGATTCGCTGATTTACCTCAAATACACAACAACAAAATAAAAACTAAAAACACCCACATACCCTACTAAATGAATATATAATAAATAAAACATTTCATTTCGTCTCACTGTTTTGATAAGAGACATATATTTAATTATGGGGGAAATCTGACTCCAAAGCGGAAAATTGGCTATAGTGTATTTTCCGGGTTGGAAATATGGCCATATAGTGTGCTTTCCGTGGGAAGTTTGGCTATATAGCCAGTTTTCCGGGGGGAACAAGTCGAGCAATATGACGCCGGGCGTTGTCATGTTGAAAGGTAATGCCTTGGCCATGACGATGCAAAAACGGTAGAACAACAGGGCCGATGATCTCGTCGCGGTAGCGCTGTCAATTGAGATTTCTCTCTACTATCATCAAACGGGTCCTCTGTCTTGCTGTAATCCCAACCCATACCATAACGCTTCCGCCCCCGGACCAATCTTCTTCCATGACACAATGATTGGCATAACGTTCACCTCGACGTCGGTACACTCGAATCCGTCCATCGCTGTGGCTGAGGTGAAAACGAGACTCGTCAGTGAATAGAACTTGTTCCCACTGCATGGCAAAAACTACAGGTCTACATTTCTGCAGAATATATAAGCTGCTTAAAGACCCTGTACTATTTTTAAATGGGCACTCTTATCAAAGAGGAGTTCTTGGGCCTTATTTTCGACAGCCATCTAACTTTCTTACAGCATATAAAATATCTTAAAGCTGAATGCAGGATTGCACTTGATTTATTGAAAGTAGTTTCAAATTCGAAGTGGGGAAGGGATCAGACAACCCTCTTACACTTGGATATATCACTTATCCGTTCCACACTTGATTACGGCTCCATCGTATATTGTGGAGCATGTAAAAGGAATTTAAAAAAACTGGATACCATCCATCATCAGGGTCTGAGGCTTTGCCTTGGAGCCTTCAGGACTTCTTCCATTCAAAATCTATATGTGGAAGCAGATGAGCCATCCCTTAAACAATGCCGTCTGAAATTAGCCTAACAGTACGTCAGTAAATTATATTCAAATCAGTCAAATCCAGCATATTCCATCCTCTTTAAGATGAGTTTTACACTAAGAAATCAACTCTAATTCCGCCACTTGGAATAAGAATCAAATCTGTCGTTTCCGCTGATAAAATTAACTTTCAGGATATTGCCCGCATTCAATTTTTATCATCACCTATTGATGATAAGGCCTGCTGTCGACCTGACATAAACTAAACTTAAGAAATCAGACAAAAAAACACTAATTTATAAACAAGAATACAATCAATTACGAAACACTTATGGCATTTATAAATCTTTATTTGCAGATCGATCCAAGGATGGTGGCGCAGTTGCTGGTGCCACTGTCATAGGATCCAGAACAATATCTTCACGATTGCCAGCTAACAGTTCCATATTCACAGCAGAAGCAAACGTCATTTTAACAGCTCTAAAATATATATAAAAAACAATCTAAACATTAACAATTCATTATTTTTTTCTGATTCCCTTTCGTGCCTTCAAGCCATCAAAAATATGTCATGTAAACATCCTCGTTTAATCGAGATTCTTGAATTATTTAATAATCTTGCTACTAGCCAATATGACATCATGTTTTGTTGGTTACCCAGCCATGTTGGGATTGTTGGTAACACAATGGCCGATGCTGCTGCAAAAGCACAACCACAACGCAGTATTTCGAACGCAGCTTTCCAAATCATGCTTTGTTGAAAACGTGCAAAACGTGATTTTGAGACATTGGTCAAAATGCACGTGCGTGATTGTGGCATAAATACCGACGTTGGACAGCGCAGGCACTCAGTAAGCAAAAAACCACCAAGAATATGCCCAGACTTACACAAGCACAACGAGCCAGAGCGATCGGTATGGCCAATGTGGGGGCTACTCAACGTCAGATAACCAGAACCTTCAACTGCTCCAGACCACCATCAGCAGGTTGATAATTCGCTACCAACAGACAGGACAGACTCAAGACCGGCCAAGATCGGGAAGACCGAGAGTGACAACACCGGCCGACGACCGCTACATCCGGCAGATTCACCTCCGAAACAGACCTGTGACGGCGACGTCAACGGCGGAGACAGCACTAGGGCATGCCATCAGCAGACGAACAGTCCTTCGACGACTTCGTTTGGCTGGTATACGAGCCTACCAACCCTTCCGTGGAATGGCCTTGACCCGTCTACACCGTCAACGCAGACTCCTTCTTTGTGTATTGCGGAGAATGCAATATCGGCATTACAATGCATTTTCATTCTGATTCATGGAAAATGATTTCTGTTTATAAATTAATCATCATAAATCTCACATATGCCTTTGTTTTTGGTGTTTGGTCAAGTGAAGTCGGTGAAAACTTTCTTTTGCCCGGTAGTTTATTTACAAGGGATAAATATTTCAGTGCATCATCATTAATGGATCTTTTTAATAATGTTCCGTTTCATATTATAATTAGCTTTTTAAAATAAATTGAACAGATTGATAATTTTTGAATCTGTGCACATAGTAATCATTTTGCGGTATCAGTAGTGTTTAACTTTTAACTGAGATTGTTAGTGGCTGTATCATCAAAGAGGGTTGAAGTACTATACATTTATTGTCCCCCTGAGAGGGTGTGTAAGACCACGTCATTCGAAGTTAGTTTATTCCTAGTACCTGTTTTAGTCGTAGAGTACTTGTTTGTTTTAATTTTGGCTAAACTTGATGATAATCGCCAGCAGCTAAAGGATTGTATAAATCCTGCTGGGGAACTGTGCAGGTAGCAGAAGTATAGGAATTCCCCACGGTTCCTTGGATGCAGGCCTACCTCTAGTCTCTGGCGATCACCATCCCGTTTTAAAATGTATTGTTATTTATCGTTATATCTTTTTATGGTTCCATACTAGTTTAGAAATATACATCTGTGATACTCTAGCTATTTTACTGTTCTTTGACGACGGGTTTTATAATCAAATTGTACATATTATTACTGTCAAACGATTTAGTCACGATATGGCTGAAATATTGCAGATGTGAAATAAATATATTATATATAAATATTCACCCACTCACTCACTCGAGCTCCTTGGAAATCTGTTCTTCACTGACAGATGAATAGAGTGCATGTTTGTAAGGAAGTTTGATGTCATATAATGTCTCAAAACTGCCAAGGTGTTCATAGCAGAAAGGTGATGTTTGTGTCAACTAATCTGATTGATCAGAAAGAAATATCTCTTAGGTGTTCAAAACATGGTGTTCAACCAGATTCTTCAGAAAGGTAGAAATAACTTAATTTAATTAACATGAGGTTATCAATACTTAACATCAAGAACTACACAGTGCAGTGTGGAATACGTTTCATGTTTAAATGATTGTCGTTACGCACAGCAGATTCAGCATTCAGTGATTCATTACAACATGTCGTTGTGTTTTCTATCTCTGGTACTGGATTTGGAAGACTATTCACAACTTCGCCATGATTTTCAAGTATACGTCTGATAATTTAGCAGCTGTGCCCACTCACAATAAATGATCAATGGTTTGGAATGTTCATATGCATAGTCGCAAGGCACGTCTTTGCAAACGCATTGTGTTCTGTAAACCTGACTTTTTATTTACACGTTCTTTATCCATTAAACTTTCGAAATCAGGATAGGGTATATGGGTTAGAATGCCCACAAACTACTTAAATACTTTAATAGACTTATCTTCACCATATTTTGACATCATTAATTCATGTTACTGATAACATTACCAGCTTAATGTGACAGTAGAGCTATCAATCCTGGGATGATAAGTTAACTTTAGATCCAAATCATGAACCGTCTAAATGCAAGAAATACCAGAAAACAGCCATATACATATAGTGAAACAAAACAGTATGTCGCGGCATAACAGGAATTCGATCAAAGCGAGCGAGCACAAATCACATGCAGGATGTCGTTGATTTTTAAAAAAAAATTATTTTCTTCTTGCATATTGCAATATGCACGACATGATTTTTTAACTAAAGGGCACTCATGAAAAGCAACCACCACGTGGTGACTGCTGGGTAACACTTATCGCTCTTACCCTGTGTGGACCAGGGGTAGAATGTGTCGTCAGTACCCCATTGCTTGTCATATGAGGTGACTAAATTGTGCAACCCGTTTGCCGTGGGTTGCGTCCCTGTGACGGTGGAGGAAGGGATTGTGGTGGTTTAAAGCACTGGAACAAGGAACAGGTGTTCCTTTTGCCCAATACACCACTTTGACCCTAATTTCACCTACACGGGTGGTAGAATGAGCCAGGTTTTATAATCGGCAGGTCATGCCGTGCCCTGTTCATGGTCAACGTCAATTATATAATTATATAAATATATCATGCAGAACATATGGTACATTATCGCATTCTGCACATGTTACAACTTTATCCTCTGCCAGAAGACGGTGGCTAAAGGGCCAATCTGGCATTGATGACATCCAGGTTCTAATTGTCTTGTAATAACTGTATAGCGCAGAACCAACCTGAGTTTTATTCTGTTTGAAATTATAAGCTACCTGTGTTGGTGTTGCCAGAGTATAGCGCCCCTGTAGCCCTCGTGTATGTAGTTGGCTTCCACTGCAACACTGTCCTTGTTGACACTCATGCAACTTTAAATCATGATTTTACTTTGTGTTTGTATAACCACCACCATACTCTCTCCGACTGTCTGATCTTCAGGCAATATATGACCGACTCATGTGTTATCATGGGAGATTTGAATGACCATAACCCACTTATAGGTAGTAGTGACACCAACACTAAAGGCAAATTACTTGAGGATTTTTTCTTAAATACCGATTTGTGCATTTTAAATGATGGTCCTCACACTAATCTACATCCTGCAACTGGCACTTACTCATGTTTAGACCTGTCAGTTGTAGATTCTAATTTACTTCATGAATTTGAATGGTCAGTCCACGATGACCTCTTTGGAAGTGACTATCCTACCTACCAGTCTGTGACACCTTCTGATGTTTCTCCATTATCAAGATGGAATTTTACTAAGGCAAACTGGGCTTTATATGAAGTCCTTTGCACTATCAACTAAAACCTGGTGGTTTTCTTGATGTTCCCGACTCAAAACATAATAAAAGAGCTGATCCTCACATACCACAGCAAAAAAAGTGTAGGTTTCCGTCTTCCGGAAACCTTCCGGAAACCTTCCGGATACCTTCCCATTTTGGATCCGGCCCGGATACCTTCCGGAAACCTTCCGGAAACCTTCCAAAAAAAATGTCAAAATTTGGGGGGTGCATTTTGTTCACTTAAGTGTGAAACACATAAAAAAATTAACTTGAAAATACCAAGCAATTTGAAGGTTGTTGAAGGCATCTGGAAGGTTTCCGGAAGGTTTCCGGAAGGTTTCCGGAAGGTATCCGGATGCAAATTTTCTTCATGACTTGCTTCTGGTAAATAATGTTAGCCTGTGCATTACAGATACCTGTTGTAATATTCTGTGTTATTTTAATGGTAAATATCCTCCTAAAACATTTTTGGAGAAGAAAATTGTTCAATTTCATATTTTGTCCTTTTCGGATGTTAATGGTATTTAATGAACAAACATCAGTTCTTGTATAATGATATCCTTAAATTTCATGTCCAGACTTCCAGTTTGTACTGAGAAAAAGAAAAAGTCATTGACAATGTGCTCACTTGGGCCTTTGGTCCTATTAGATGATAATAAGACTATTTGTAACGGTACATGTACTTGTTATATCCAAAATACTAACTTCATTGACATTTGCCTCACCCTAGTTTTATGGTACTACAGTAAGCTCTTCCTCAGTTACTGTGAATTATTTTATTAAAAGGGATTGACAGTTAATTTGACACTGGAGTTGTAACCACTGCACATATATGTGTATTCAAATAATATAACAACGATGTGCTTAATACTTCACAAATATCTCCAGAAGTAGGCATTTTAGTTATAATTGCAGAAATACTTTATGAATGACCCCTTCACTGTTGCCTTGATCTTACACTTCAACCCCTCATGAGTTATCACTTTTGAGTGTGAATTTGACCTTCAATATCAGTGATAAATATTTCAAAAACATTTCAAAGAGCTATCCAGCACATAAACCAAATATGCAGTCCTTTTGTAGAATTCAACATATCATTGACCAAAATATGGAAGTAATGTAACCAGTATATGTATAAGAGTTACTAAGACTTCTGTAGAAAAGGCAATTTAAGGGAAAATGTAGTATATATTGATCACACACGACCTTTTTCCAACTTCGACCCCTGCCCAAAGGAAGAGTTAGACCACAAACAAACTTTTTGTCTGGTTGTGACTTTAACCTTTGACATAACAGATCAATGTGTCATCAGACGTTTTCAGAGCAAAGGAAACATGTGTTATTTATCTTGAGATGCCCAAGCAATGCATAGTTTCATAAGATAAGTGTGGCTATTAAACTGAGGCAAAATCATGAAACATCCCCATTTACACAGCTGGCAAATGAAACATAAGCAACAATCAAATTATCAATTTCTTTTATTCATATGCCTATAGTATATCGCACATTGAACAGTGTTCACATGATGGTTCCTGATGCAGTATGCAATTTCATCCTATTCTTCAATACTCATAACAGAGTGTGATAACTGTTCGCTTGACAGTACCTACGGATTATGTTCACCAGTTCAGATAACTTACTTTCCCTCAATCCTCCTTTTCTTTCTATATTGCCATGGATGAACAGGAACCAGGATGAGGGGATACCAGTTAGACTCTATCTCTGCTGCATTGTGTTAGTAGAATTGTGCACTTTCCATTTGGTGTTTGGGTCCACATTTAAAGACAATAAGTCCCATTTATCATTCCTTTCAAGTGTTTACAAGAATTTCCTGAATGTCCTGGAAGAATTCCACTCCAGCTTGGCATTGGTTGGTCTTCTCACATTAGCCAGACCAGCCTTTGTGTGTCCCAGTACCATTTGGCATACAATTTCTCGGTCGGCCTCCATTGAAATAACAGGACCCTCATCATCGCTGTCTGCAAATCACCTCTGATATCTGAAGGGGTGCAGCCTCTGTTTAGGACTCCCTTGTCTGGTCCTTCCAGACTGTCAACCTGGAGTACTCATCCAGGGACCTCAGGCAGGACTTCAGTTTCTGCAGCATTATGTAAAAAGATTTTAGCAATCAAAAAGAATTGTTGCCACATGTACTTACAAATAGAAGGCAGCAAAATCACTTAAGTTGTCATATGTGAGTCTTGTTATATGCTAAACATTTAAGATAATCACATCTCAAATCTCAACCAGACAAACCAGTGACTAATGTTATGAACTCGGTCCAGACAAACCGATGATAACTATTATGGACAATATCCCACATCACTGTGGTATGATTACATGTGATCAATGAGCCTACTCAATCACAACCTTATCTATTAATTAGGCTTGGAATGCTGGGAATCTCTTTTGTCATTTCATCACTAGATGTCATTTAGTGATTGTTTCAACTCATCAACATGGAAAAATATATATTCACAATCCTTGTCATATAGCCAAACTATTGCTGGATGCAGTGTTAAATAAATGATTTGGCTTTAACACTGCTTTGAACAGTATTCCAGATATATCACCGCATGTTAGTTTGATGTGGGAAGAAAGTCCTAAGTGGTGCAGGTCTTTGATGAATCCCACGAGTATGTGTATAATGCTGACAAACCTAGCAACATAATCGGGGAGTACCAGGATTTGAACACATGACTATAGGTTTCTGCTAAGCCCAAGAGATGCAACTCTGCACAGAAAATTGTAGTGCCTTAGATAATAGGACATCCGTGCCTACAGCGATAAGGAACAAACTGAAGACATATTTGCTAAATAACCATATGAACCAAACAAAATATTTACCACTCACTGTTGCTCTTCTATGGTCTTTCTTTGCATTGATGCTGCACGGATGACTGTCTCTTTTATTCATCCGGACATTCTACAAACATAAGTAGCATTCACATCACAGAAATGTCCAAACTGTACATGTTGTACATTTGATTCAAATGAAAAGACCCCGGTTGTGATTCCGACTTAGAACTACCCTAATCATAATAATTCATGTCAAACATTCAGAGATGACATTTATCCCCATATTTAACAAATGTTAAAACAATATTTTGACAACAAAGTCAGGGTCATTCAACACATACATTACATAGGAAATAACTTGTTCGACAATGCAGAGAGATCCTCACCGAGGTGAATATCATTCCATGAATTATTGCCACATTTTCTTGAAATGCAGATTAATGCAATGCAGTATTTACTTTTATTTCTAGGCTATTTGTTTGGCTTTTCCATGACACTTTGTTCAGAAATGACATAAATAAGAGAATACTTTATTATTCCAGAGAAAATTTGGGTTACATTGTAAAAGCACAGAGAAACAAGTATAAGATTCATGATTTAAGTTAAATACACTCGACCCGTGAAGATTCCGGGGTAGACTAGGTCTTCAGCAACCCATACTTGCCGTAAAAGGCCATTATGCTTGTCGTAAAAGGCGACTAACGGGATCGGGTGGTCAGACTCTCTGACTAGGTTGATGCATGTCATTGATCTAAATTCCGTGGCTCGATGCTCATGATATGAATCACTGGGTTGTCTGGTCCAGACTCGATTATTTACAGACCGCCGTCATATAGCTGAGTGCGGCGTTAAACAACAAACCAACCTAAATACACTCATACATACACACACAAACACAACATCCAAACACCAGGGTTAGAAATTGGCACTGGTCATTTTGACATTTTAAAGGTTTTGCTATATGCTATCATTTTAGGACTGGTGGACTGAAAGTGTTAGTTTCTACCGCTGCAAACACTAATCAACTAATGAATTGAGTGGTCAGACTAGGTTGTCATCATACTCTGAGGGCATGGATCTTTGCTGAAAATAACAATCACTAGATTGTCTGGTCCATGTTCAATTATTTACAGGCTGCCATCACAGAGCTGGACTATTGTGAGTGTGATGTTTCACATTACATTGAAATATACCATGATGAATACATGTAGTTTGTATTTATCACAAACAAAAATACTCACTCAATACTTGGTATCCTCCCTGAGGATGTCTGTGAACCTGCCCACAAACCCTGAACATGCTGAAACAGAAAACAACTAACTTGTCTTTATCCTTTCAATGTTTCAGTGAGAATTTGTTAAAGATTGATAAGCTGTCATTATTCATTGTAATCCATATCTCACTTTCAGGTGGTTCAGGTGGCAACACATGATTGAAATTGAATGCCACGTTTTGTTTGACATGCACTTTGCCAGATTTATACCCTTGGTAACTAACCCTCATCATCAAATCCCAGCGTTATGTTGAGAATAAGGACACGACCCTTAAAAGTCCTGCACCTGTAGCTCTTATGCAATCCCAAATAGAAATACCATGTCACAACAAACACTTGATCATGATATTAACAAAGGGTTTCCGAAAACAACAAAACTAAAAGGCCCTTGACGTTTACAGTAGTAACATGGAGATCAGGAAAATATCTAAATCAATCCATTCCATAAGATCTCTGTATAGAAATCATTGACCATTATGTCTCGAAGCCCTGCTACGTACCTGGCATCTGCAAGCTGCTCTTCCTTCCTTCGGCTGTCAATCGAGTTTTCGAAATACTTGACGTCCTCGTTGTGGATGGCTCAGGTGGATTTCGACCGGGATTTCCGAGTTAGAGGTGATTGAGAACAATGTATCGATACACGAGGTAAGCATATCGCAATCAAGCATCACGGTGTACATCGATTACACGAGCTTTGAGTGTTTGTTTACATTTGTGTTCCAAAATGGCGCCTTCGGCCATACAGGGAATTATGGGTAGACTTGCTTGTCCCGGAATAACACGAGTTGGTCACGAATGACGAGCGGTCATTTCTGCAGCAGTTACGGAAAGAGACGAGGTTGGCCGATTACAGTTCATACAGGCCATATTGGGAGCCGCGGGGATTTCGACAGTGTGTATTAGGAAGTATACCTATGTGGTGTATGGGATATACGTTTGCCTACCATGCCAGGCAGTGTGACAAGCGATATCCCAGCGGATGTAATATCCCTACAGCAGAAATGTTTCACAACCTCGATTGCAGGGAGCTGAAGACGTGACATATTCAGACAGAGACCATAATACATAGACTGTTATATGGTCTCTGATTCAGGTAAGGAATATGTTAATAATATTGATCACGTATTAAAGTTATTTATCTTCTGTTAGCCACTTATTCTGTTTTATATATGTTAGTAAATGTGTGATTTAATTTTTGTAGGATAAGCAATCTACCTAACTTATGTTAATCCTTGCTAATGTATATGATGTAGAAATATGTTTGCTTATTTATATTCCTTTATCTAGATACTCTATAGTGACTCATTTTTTTAGTTCATACCGTACCGACTAAACTTACTTTTGCAGGTGTGAATAATCAAGAACAAATTAAATGACAGGAGTTTTGCAACAGTGAACATTGTGAAGTGGAAGATAAGACATTTGAAAGGTATGGATATTTTCACTTGAACTTGTTGAAGAATACCGTGATGACAACTTGATCATGTTGGGAATTTTGGCGGTGGGGTACCCTAGTGGTTGAAGTGCTGAAGACCAAGGTTCGATTCTTGTCATGGGTACAATGTGTGAAGTCTATGTCAGGTGTCCCTTGCTGTGGTATTGCTAAAAACAGCGTAAAACCATACCCACTCATTTGGGGATTCCGGGTTGGAATTGGTCCCCATCAACCTATGCTAGTTGTAAGAGAGGGTTATACTATAAAGGGAAATAGTACCTCGCCTACTATTGCCTGGTGAAAACAGCACCTTGTTATTTTTTTTAACTTGGGTCTGAATATGCCCGAATACATGAAATTAAACTTGCATGGTCACTTGTAAACACAAATAACTGAGAAATGTTCAAAAAGGTTTACATTAAAAACTAGCATCTACTTGCTGACTCTGATTTGGAGATGCAACTAAACTTATTGTGAAAATATAATATGCTTTGATTTCTTTGAAGTAAAATAAATGCAATTAAACTTGCAAACACAAATAATTGTTAAATGTTAGTCACCTAAAAATAATTTACATTAGAAAAATTTAAATGCTCAAATTTACTCATGATTCTGATTGGGAGGTGCAACTAAACTTATCATTGAAAGATCACATGCTTTGAAGTTTTAAGTAGCTTTACTCAGATTAGCTCAATGTCAAGCTGAACCTGAGTCTGGCGAAAATGTCAAGAAACTGGACAACAGGTATACTATATATGGCATATTTATTTGAGTAAGTAGGAAATAAATAGTAATTTTATAGAAATTTCATTTATATATATTTCGGCCAGGAATCAACATGTCTCTCCAGATAACAGACAACAATTAGTAGCCCTTTTTGCCAAATCAAGGTGCTGTTTTCGTTGGAGAAATCAGTGACATTTTGCTGAGGTGCCGTTTTAGCCTCAACCATAAGAGATAACCTAATAGATCAGGTGATCAGGCTCAGTGACCTGGTTCATGGCATCTGACAGTGACCATCTAACAGTGTGGATTGATGTTCATAATATCAATCACTGGATTGTCTAGAATTTTGGGCCTACCTTTAGAATACAGTACCTAACTTTTCAAACAGGTCACAGTACCCTGTGATGTAATTCGTAGTATTCTGTTGCCTGACACACTGGCAAAACAATGCCTTGTGATGTCAGGGGTCATTGGATGTGCATATATATATATGCTCTTTTCAGTGGTCTATCGTCTCCACACGCTATGTTGTTGCATGAGTTTAAATTATTTGTTTACTAAATATTGTTTTAAACATTTATATGTGAACTGGATGGGTAAACAAGCAAAAACTTATTTGAATACCGCTCCAGAATTAGAATACAATATGATATGACAAAAGTACAGTCAAGGAATACAATTATATACATGTTCTTATTATAGAAACTACGTTGTCGGCGCTGTCAGGTCGCATTTTTAGTAGTAATAGTGTACTGCAATATACGGCAAGGAATAGTATTATAAATTTAAGATGCTATGTACAATCACAAAACCTATTGGATAGCTGAATGTAGTCTTCTACTGATTTAAGAATTTCTAAGTTTATTTTTGACGTCCTTTCAGGATTACCTAATAGAATTGAATTTAGATCATATCCCTTAACATAATAGTACATATTCTGTCTTAAATCATTGTAATTTGGACATATGAGAAAGAAGTGAAGTGCATCTTCAGTGTGATGGCCACAGCTACATGCAGGATTATCTTATAAATATTGCCTGCGGATGCACATTTTATAACATTTCCTTGTTTATTTTCTATATACTTTTATTTCATTTTTTACTTATTACAGTGGTTAAAATGATTATAAATATAAATTGAAACTAATAATGTGCAATAAGCGGGTTATAGCTGAAACGACACCTTAGCAAAACAGCACTGACTGGCGAAATACTCGCCGAAAGCGAAAACGGCGATTATTACTTCTGACTGATATAAAAGATTTAACGTGCGCTTTCCGACTACAGCGTATTTCGCACACGGGCCTGGTCGGACCATTTAGTGTATTCCGAGAAGGGTGAAAGTGGTGTGTGCAACCCAAGAGGGGGCTTTTAGGGGTTGCTTATATTGATTTTTTGAAATTTTTAAATTTGGAATAAATGCCGAGGTGGGTGGAGGAGGGAACTAAGGGAGCCGGGTGAGGTGGGTGTTTGTAGATTATTACTTGACGAAAATGACACCTTATTTTTTATTTACCTTGGTAAAATAAATGAAATTAAACTAGGATTGATAACTTGCAAAGACCAATAATTGTGAAATGTTAAAACAAGTTTACAATAGAAATTAGCCTCTACTCCAACTTATCCTATCCCCGACTCAATTTATTGTGATAACATGCTTTGAAGTAAAATATATGGAATTAAACACACATTGTCTCATACAAACACAAATGCATGTAGTTGTTAAACGTTGAAACAAGTTTACCTTCGAAATTAGTCCCCTACTCCAATTTACTCACCGACTGATTGGCAGACACAGCTCACTTGTTGTGAATGTATTTTTCACTTTAAAGTTTAAAGTACTCAATGTCAAGCTGAAACTGTATTTAAGAATCCTAACATGGTGCAATTTTTCACAATGCCCTTTCGATGTGTCATTTGAACATGTTGAAAGGTTTTACAAGGGATATTTGGAACCCAATACTTTCCGTAACGGGCGACAATGCTCGTCTAAAGAGTTGACTAACGCCATCAGGTGGCGATCAGGCTCGGTGACTTGGTTGATGCATGTCATTGATTCCAATTGTGTGGGTCGATGCTCATGATGTCAATCACTGGACTGTCTGGTCCAGACTCGATTATTTACATATAGCCGGAATATTGCTTGAGTGCGGCATAAAACAGCAAACCAAATCATAAGTGTGGGATGAATGATTTGAAATTAGCAAGTTTAATGTGGCCTTCAATCACAACAACCTGATCTGAGTCTTGAAAAGATATGACTTTGATTCAGTGAAAATTTGCATCATGATAGTTACAACTGTAGATACAGTTAATCTGTTTGTTGTACAGTTTCTGTATATCAATATATATGTTGTTCAAATAAGCTTTGCCTCTTCACCAACCCTATTCCTCTTTTGGAATAAATAGTGTCTAATAATTCAAACACCATCACCATCATCCTGGTGAACACAACAAAGAAATGCACATCAAAAACGTCATTATTATTATTTCTGATCTCTGATAAATTAGAAAAAAACTGTTATCCAGCAAGATACATTTCCTTGGTCCCAAGAAGCATGTTACATAGTAAACTGCCTCGATAAGTTGAATAGCAGTTGTAAAGGCACAACCGACTAAGCCGTCACTACTCAATTAAGTAATTAACAGACAATTGCAAGTACTAATACCCACCCGACACTAATTGCCCTGTTAATCCCTAGTCCACAATGAGTTGACATTGAGTTCATTTTGCTAATTAGCTGTAGTTTGAGTAGCAAGGTAATAAACATCAAAGGTGGGGCAGGCTTTGATCATGTGTTCTGTAGAAGAGATGATGTCACTTGTTTTATGTTTATTTAGGATTAGCTACATCCCTTGATGCTACCAAGGCAGCCCTTGAGATTATCAGACAGTTTGGCTAGACACAAACTGATGTCTCCCTTGTAGCACACTATGTGTCAGACACAGACTTTGACCACTCTGTGCAGATGCATATCAATGCATAAAGAACATTGGGTAGATGATTCAACAATGCCACACAAGTCAAAGTTGGGTTTCACTGTATTTAGAAACAGACGATGGATCCAAAACTTTATAACAGTAATTATGATTAATTTAAACTTTGCCAGGCCAATATTTTGGCAGATTTGCATGTTATTGTTAATCTTCATTTAGTTAATTTTCAAAAAAGATAGGATGAATGATAAAATATGATAATGAGTCATGAATATTTGAATTCAGATCAGAACAAACAGGGAGGGTCACCCCAAAATGTGAGAGTCTCTAGGGGAGACTTTTGACAAAATGGACAATAAAATATAAAGTGCTTTGCATTTTCTTTCAGGGAGGGTTGTGTCAAAAATGAATGAGAACATACCGGTAATACATGACCGGCCCCTTTAATGTAATATACATAGTTTTTAGTTGATGGTTCAGGTTGTACTTTTCAGTTGAATTTCTTATCACTGTCTATGATGGACTACCAATTAACGGTAGATATTTAATATCCATAATAACTTAGATAAATGCTTCTACAGTCTCATCCTAATTTGTCAAAATTTGAATTTCAATATAGCTTCCATTAATGAATTAATGAATTTGGTGAGAATATCTATTGTCTGAATTCCTAATATACTTTCTTTTGTATTTGGTGTGCAAGGGTAGCCTAGTGGGTGAAACAGTCTCTGAAACCCGGGTTCAATTCACCACATGGGTACAATGTGTGAAGCCCATAGCTGGAATATTGCTAACAAGCTGCATGAAACTATATCAACTCACTCGCTCATTATGTTGTATTTTGAGATCACTTACATGACATTTACATGTGTTTTGATAATTATGAATAGTTGCATTTATGTATTTATGTATAAGAACCTATGTAACTTAGTTTTGCATAGTCTTGTTTACCCTTCCTTACATTTTGATGTAATGCAAACATTCAAGCAAAATTCAGGTGAACCTTGTGGTATTGTTTTAGAAGACCGGATACATTTTTGTATTTTCTGAACACTTTTCTGTTTGCAATGGCTTATTTACATGTTCAAAGATTGGTTAAATATCAGTTGCAAGATAAATTGTCAATACCTCACTGTTTGAGAAAACAACTTTAAACATTTGTAAATATGTGTGTGTTTCATAACTTTTGACTAACAAGTTTCTAAAGATGTTATGAAATGTTTCAGGTACCTGGATTTCACAATCTGACACCAGCTACATTTAAGAAGATCTTGCTCACACAATTCAGACAAGGGACTCGCCGGAAGATGAACAGTACTCCTGATAACAACCAACAGATTCACCTCAGAAAGTGATGATTCTGAATGAATAATGCCACATCAGTGTGACTGTAGGTGGTTTTATTATGTCACTAATGAAGTCTGAATGAATTTATGCCAAAGCACTGTGACTATGTCCAGGTTGTGTACACCGATGCTGACCATACAAATCTGAATGACTTTTGTGGTTTACTGCAGAAACATAATTGACTTTAGATATTCTTCTTCAATAAAATTCTTCTGAGATTTGACTAATTTGTTTATTTAGAAAATGGCATTGAAGCGTCTGTTCTGTAAGGCCTTGCAAACACCACTGGTTACTTTATGCTAGTTCCTCTTCTTGCTTGATCAAATTTCAATTTGTGATATGTACCAATGAAATGCCATATAATCAATAAATAAGATTTTTTTCCAAAAACATGATTTGTTTTGCTTCATTAGCATAAAGATATATAATACTGATCAGCCATAACATAGGTGCTGAACAAATATGAAATGTACTAATGCCCTGAATGTTTTCCTACTATAAATACTTAACAAAAGTTGTAGTTCCACCTTAGTAGACAAATGACATTGATATTTTTTCTGTACTTTATTTAGGTGTTTTCTATGGATGCCATTAGTCTTATGCACCAATTTGGGACAATTGTATTCTGTTTTATATTCCCATGAAACTACACTGTCCCGATATAACAAGTACTGATACCGTTCCAAACTAATCTGTTAATCTCACCAGGGCCAAATGCCAAAGCACATAGCCAATGACTTTCCATTTTTTTCTGAGTGAGAATGCTGTTTTGCCACTTTTAGCAATATTGCAACAATATCATGGTGGCGGACACCAGCAATAAGCTTCACACATTGGACCCATGTCGCAAAACAACTTGTGAACAATGCATGCCCACATATCTCAGTTTGAGGAGGATATTTACCATTAAAATAACACAGAATATTACAAAAGGTACCTGTAACCTTTTCTTTTTCTCAGTACAAACTGGAAGTCTGGACATGAAATTTAAGGATATCATTATACAAGAACTGATGTTTGTTCATTAAATACCATTAACATCCGAAAAGGACAAAATATGAAATTGAACAATTTTCTTCTCCAAAAATGTTTTAGGAGGATATTTACCATTAAAATAACACAGAATATTACAACAGGTACCTGTAATGCACAGGCTAACATTATTTACCAGAAGCAAGTCATGAAGAAAATTTGCATCCGGATACCTTCCGGAAACCTTCCGGAAACCTTCCGGAAACCTTCCAGATGCCTTCAACAACCTTCAAATTGCTTGGTATTTTCAAGTTAATTTTTTTATGTGTTTCACACTTAAGTGAACAAAATGCACCCCTCAAATTTTGACATTTTTTTTGGAAGGTTTCCGGAAGGTTTCCGGAAGGTATCCGGGCCGGATCCAAAATGGGAAGGTATCCGGAAGGTTTCCGGAAGGTTTCCGGAAGACGGAAACCTACACTTTTTTTGCTGTGTACATACACCATGGTTCAGCAATGATTGCAAACCTGCTAGGAAGGGCAAGAAAAAAAGCTGAACAATGTTTCCCTTGTCATCCTATGGTCACAATTTGTATAAGTATAAAATATTAAAGGCTAAAGTACGGCTTACATTAAAACAGAACAAGCGTTAGTCTTGGCAAATTTATGCCTCAAAGATAAATTCACATACGCTGATATCTAAGGTATGGAACATTTGGTATCCAATTGTCGATACTTCTGATATTGCTGATAATCTTGGTGAAACACTGGCTCAACATTCCTCCTCCTCCAACTATGTCCCTAAATTCCAAAAATATCAAAAGCAGCAAGAAATGAAACAAATAAATGTTAATTCAGATAATGGGGAACATTACAATGAAATCCATTCCATTCTTGAGCTCAATACTGCCCTTGGGCAAGCTCATGATACTGTTACAGCGTCTGACAATATACATTATCAACTCTTAAAACATTTACCACAATACTGTTTAGAAACCCTCTTGAAGATGTTTGATAAATCTGGACGCCATGAGAATTTCCTTCTTCATGGCGTGATGCTATGATTGTTCCCATACCTAAGCCTGGGCGTGATCATTTCATAGACTAGCTGCATTTGCAAAACCATGGAACGCATGGTAAATAATAGATTAACATGGTACTTGGAATCAAATGATTTATTAGCAAACATTCAATGTTTAGGGCTTCGTGATTAATCTGAACAAAATTTATTCAAAAATATAAACACTAATCCTACACGTTGTTGCAAAAGATTCTTGATAATCACACACTGTACGGACAATAACATTTGACTTTATTTAACCCTGAACAACACATCATTTTATTAAACATTTATGAACCGCACTTATCCAGGTACTAGTATCTGCTCAAATACAGTTTATTTCTTCCCCGACCAGTAGATCCGTAAGTATTCCAGTTATCATTCTCAACTCCCTGGGGAGTATGCAAATCAAATTACCGACTGGCGTTTTCACATCGACCTCACATATTGGGTATCCATTCCCTGGTGGGGGAATCTAGGCACATTTAAGTTGAGCCACTTGCCAAGGTTGACACTATACGTTTTGGACACTCGTGAAGAGCAACCTCCCCATGGTAAGCGCTGGGTAATACTAATAGCTCTTCCCCCGTGTGGACCCTTGGTAGAATGTGTCCTCAGCACCCCATTGGGTGGTAGTTTTGACACTTTGTCTCGGATGGATGAACGTATAGTGTTTCCATAATTTAGTCATCATCCACCGGATGAGTGGGATTTTGAGTGTACGGGGCGAACTAAGGATATCAACAAAACTGTCAAGCCAAATAGTTTAGGGTATATTTTACTCAAAACTTATTCGTCCCAGGGAGGAGATAGTCCTCGATCCAATAACAGCCAGCGCCACTATCATTCGATCCATCTGTCAATAAAGATCTGTAAGTACCATATGTGTTTCTTCATTATATAGGGGGCACGGGTGGCCTAGTCGCCTAAGGCGCCGCGATTTGCTGTGCAGAGTTGCGTTATATAAAATATACATCCAAAATCACTTTTGCGTTTGTTTTCTTTTAGATGCCACAAAATTGTAATTGAAGGTCAAAATAACATGCATACTTCGAATTATTTTTATCATACATTGACATTACTAATTCATTTGAATACCACTGATAACATATCATCTTAAGATGCGAAGAACTTGGGGTGGATACATGGTTATTATTAGAGAGCCAATAGCCACCATTGTTCTCCTTACCCTCATCGACGCTAGTGCTAATCGACTTGGCCTCACGCTATAATCTGTACAACCTGAAATCCCTGAACCAGGGCTGTCAGTTGTGTATCTCGTATACATCTTTCAGCATGGCAATTAAGAGATGGACGCTAAACATCCGTCACCTGTTAGCAGCTTGCTTGGTATTCGGACAGCTGGTAAATTCAATAAGCTTCATGAACATTGGCATCAAGTTATGTCAATACAAGTGTATACAGTATGGCTGTCGTAGTATTCGATACAGCATTGAGGATCTAACTTGTCACCTATCAGAAATGGACTCAGAAGTGTTTATGAAAGAGACCGGACACTTCATTGGACCTACACATCTTTCAAAGGTAAGATTTGTACACAATGCCCCACGTAACTGCTTTTCGTAACATGACCAATTGTGCACAGTGATGTGTAGGATGACGAGCAAAGAAAACTGCATAGCAGTATCACTGCACCATATATATGAAAGCGAAGTGAAGGTCTTACGATAAACATACCATTTTCATATCTATCATGTTCCATGAGCTCATCCAGTGTTCTATATGCTGCCATTCACTACTGGAAAAAGACTGCTATCTGACTACTATTGCGCTTGTAAATTCAAAGAAGCTTCATTGTGAATATTTTAGGTAGGATGTCGGTTCGAATCCTCTTTTGCCCCCGTTAAGTTTTGGGGGCATGGGTGGCTCAGTCGTCTCAGGCGCCGCAATTCGCTGTTCACAGTTGCGTCCCTTGTGCATGCAAGAAACCTTTGTATGTGGGTTCAAATCATTAGCATCTCTGATAACTGCCCTTCCATATTAAACTGACAAGGCGCGAGTCAACTGAACAATAATTCAAGCAGTGTTAGACCCAATTCATTTCCTGATTTTACACAAATTATGATAGTCGAAATTACACAGTGTAATTACTTACTAAACTTCCTTAATCCCGAATGTCCCTTAACATCTGTTTTCAGGTCCGAGCAGGCGTCTGTGCATTCAACATTTGTGAAGGGAGGAGATGCCTGGAGACTCGTGCTGGAAAGACTGCCTGTGTCAAAGGTACCTACGCTGCAAGAGGCGAATATGTTTGTGGTAAGAGGCAACTAATGGGACCGGGTGGTTAGGCTCCCTGATTTGGTTGATGCATGTCATCGTATCTCAATTGCGTAGATCGCTGCTCATGATGTCTATCACTTGATTGTCTGGTCAATTTACAGACCATAAATATGGAATATGGAATATTGCTGAGTGCGACATAAAACAATCAAAGTTACTTACCAACATTTATTGTTAAACATTAATGAGTAACATGCGAAAAGTAAAAATCTAAACCTTGTGTCATGTCTGCATGTCATTTTCCAGGGGGACATAATCAAACACAACGACAGACCACTGTTATCACTACTCTCATCGATGCCTGCACCGTTGGAGACCTGCCTAAAGTCAAATACATATTGTCTCAAGACATTGCAAACATCAATAAAATTGGGAAGAAAGGTATGACACCAGCGATGATATCAGCACAGAAAGGACACAGAGAGATACTTGAATTACTTGTGAAGAAAGGTGCTGATCTGTGTCTATTGGATGATGATGGCAACAGTATCTTACATGTAGCCTCTAAAAAGGGAAACGTGGAGACAGTGAAGTATATCCACTCACAGAACATCATTGACATTGAAAGTAGAGGGGACTACGGGATTACACCGGTGATGTTTGCTGCATTATTTGGAGAGATGGAAGTGTTTTTTTTTCTGGTGAAAATGGGAGCTGATCTATCAAAATTGGATGATGACGGTGAGAATATCCTTCATCTTTCCAGTCGAGGAGGAGATGCAGAGATAGTGAATTTTGTCCTCAAACGAAACGTTGTGGACATAAACAGTGATGCTTATGACGGGGTGACACCATTGTTGCTGGCAGCATATCTTGGCAGAAGACAAGTCTTTGACCTTCTCATAGAGAGAGGAGCTAATACATCAGCAGTGGATTATGATCATGACAATATCCTCCATTATTCCTGTCGAGGAGGAGATGTAGAGATGGTGAATTATGTCCTCACACACAAATTTGTCGATATAAACAGTAGAACGAACACCTTGCAGACACCAGTGTTGGTGGCAGCGATGGCAGGGAAGACCAAAGTGTTTCAGTTATTGATAAAAAGAGGAGCTGATATCGCAAAAACACATGACAGTACGAAACTCCTTGAATATGCCTGTAAAAGTGGAGCTGCTGATTTAGTCAAGTGTGTCCTCAACCTACCCAAGGTGGACATCAACTGTGATTTGTCGGATGGGGCCACGCCATTGCTGTATGTAGCACTCTTGGGGAACACTAAAGTGTTTAAATTACTGGTAAGGAAAGGAGCCGATGTGACAAAGGTAGATGATTACAAGGAAAATATCCTTCATCGTTCCTGTAAAAAAGGAAATTTGGAGATCGTGAGATATGTCCTCACACAAAACATGGTTGACATCAACAGTAAACAAGGCGAAGGGATGACAGCGGTGTTACTTGCAGCACAATCGGGGACAAGAGATGTGTTTGACTTACTGACGGAGGAAGGAGCTGATCTGTCAGTAGTAAATACTGATGGGGAAAACGTCCTTCATTTGGCCTGTCGAGAAGGAAATGAGGACATTGTGAAATATGTGTTGTCACATGGCATGGTAGATATAACTGCCATAAATAAGAAGAAATTAAATGCGGCCATGATAGCTAGGAAACACGGTTACTTATCAATAACAAAACTACTGTCACAAGTCTCTCAAGGGAAGTAATATCGCAATAACAATGATCATTAATAACCTCTGAGAAAGGACATATGTGAATTAATAGTACACAGTTGGCATGCTCTAAATTCGAATGCACTGTGGTTTATTGTTGCATAGAAAAAAGTAAATATTATTTGAAGTAAGACAAGTTCTAATGATGAACAACTTCTTTATTAAAATTAGTGCGACGTGTAGATTTTCTAACACCTTTATCAAGCAAGTGATGGATAGTGCTAAACAACATAGGTATATATACTTATTAACATCAATGTTTATGCAATAAATTGATTGATGGACATAGAGAGCGGTTCCCTCCCATAACGTAGACCTCCAAAATGCAGACCTCCTAAAAAAACAGTTAAAATTAGCTCACTAATTAATTGGGCCATGCTGGTCACACCTAATTAATAAATGGACTGGTCCACTCCCCTGCTATGAGGGATTATCAATATGTTGAGACAATGAGCAGTAGTGGACAACAACAACATTGTCTTGAAAAAACTCCTCCTTTCTTTAATCTGCACCCTCCCGGTACATCACAGATCTTATTCTAACATTACCTTTAAACAAGTTGTGTGATTTGTGTAAGAATAGACCAAATGTTCTCAATCACTAATACTTCCTTCTCTTGTGTATGGTATAACAAATAAATATATTTGAACATGAGCTTCAACCTGAAACTAACTCTATTTCTGAGAGATGGACAGCTACTCGAACGTATATAAACAGAGCAGCCAAGGATAAAAATGAAATTATATCAATATAAGAAAATAGAATAGAGGTCCAAGATGCCCCAAGGGCCCCGTACAAACAACAACCTAGAAGGTTTCTACTCCAGAATCGGCAAGTCCCTCCAGCACAAGCATCCAAACATCTTCAGATTTATCGAACTGATCAAGAAGGTATCAATTTCGGAGAGAGCGAAACTAGCGCAAATGCAATTTGGAGCAGCACCGCCACCCAGGAAGGTTGTCTACAGAGAGAAAGAACATCGCCTTGTCCGACTCAAGGAACAGCTTCATCGCCGTGAAAAGACCCCTTCAGTACCTGGATGCAGTTGGTCCACTGATGATAAACAAGTGAAAATGACTGATAATCATAAATGACAATGAAATAACATTTGAATAAACAATTGTGAAATCTACCCAGCTTTCTTTCTTGTTACATGGGTGATACCATTTTACTCAACCAAGGGTACAGGGTACTAATTACTGATGCAACCAGCCATAACGAGTGTTGTTTTAACGGGTCTGCGTTTTGGCAGGTCTACGTTTTGGGAAGATACCCAGAGAGCTGTTTAAGACAATTCGTAGCCAGTTGATGACTAATGGGACAAGGTAAACAACCACGGAAGCTGATTGGGATGATTGGAAGCCAGCGGATTAGAAGCAGTGAATTGTCTTCTTGACACAGAGTCAGCAAGCAGACTGGAAGAGATGAATGGAAGCCAGTGGATTAATTGGATGGACATAGGGATTTAGCAATTGGGTGATGGTAAGCAGGCGGTATGTAGTAGCCTTGATCTCTGTTCATTGCTGGCTGGATCCTTTTGATGTAGATGGCTTCCAGGAGTTTCCTGATTTTGCAGTCTGACTGATTGTTGGCCAGGATCTTGATGCTGTTCCACTGGATGCTGTGGTCGGGGTGGGTTTGGGTGTGGTCGGAGATGGCTGATTTTGAGTCATTTTGTTACTGAGGTCTTGTGTTCTTTTATTCTAATAGGTAGGGGCCTAGATACCTTGACACTGACATTATGTTAGATATTGTTCAAAGCATTATGAATAGTATCGGGAAACTTTTACTCATAAAATGTATAGATATGGTCACTTTATGTACTCTACCGGAAAAGAAGGGAATATTTAAAGAGATGATTACAGAAATACAAAGATGTATCCAGTGATGGTAATAATAGTGGACTGACCAGGTTTTCCAAGGATGCAAACAACCAAGACAGGAAACAGGGTTGTGTAGTCAAAAACACAAGTTTGTGATGACTTGCTTAATATTGGGTGATGCCCCTACGATTGGTCAAACATTCATTACTACGCCATAACATGGCGCGAAGCAATGTGCCAAATGAGAGAGGGAGTATTAACCATTCCCCTCTGTTGTTGTTGTTGTTGTTGTTGTTGTTGTTGGTAGCACGTTTCGGTAATATACAAGTGATTTTTAAAGTGTGCGATTGGGAAGCCGGGGTAAAATGTGTCCTCAAGTGTACATTCTGTTTGCCACGCTTTGAGCACCTCTGTCGTTGGAGAAGACAAATCTGGTAGATGAGTGCACTTGTTCCAGGAACACACCACTTCGAGCCTTACTTGAATTATTCCAGTTCTATAAATTTGCTGGTGACCATGTCCTACATATATTGTATGAACATATTTGATGGAATATTTTTGAAAAAGCTATACATTTTTAGTCTTCACCGATTGGTATGTTATATGTACGTTGAATAATAAATGTTATTATATCAATATCGGAATGAATCTCATTCAGTGTCAGGCATATATGGAGATGTTGCCAAATAATTGCCTGAAAAGGGTGACCCTTTGACTTACTTACCCTTTACCCTATACAAGACTGCAATTCACTGCACACTATGCTGCCACCCCCCCCCCCCCCCCCCACCCCCCACCACACACACACACCACGTTAACCCCTTCCCACCTCCGACCACCATCTCAGTATTTCAAAAACATATTGCAACTGCACGATCGTTATGCACATGCTTTCATTCTGAACCTTCATATACGCATCACACCAAAGGTCACTTACTTTATTCAACAACAAAATATATCATTACATTCACAAATAACTGACAATTCATAGTGCTGTATAGAATGGAAAATATACGTTTCCACGATTTTATCCTTTTTTCAGGTGAATGCTTGACTTACCTTTGCCTATGTTTGTCATGGGTTTACTTTTAACGTCATCATTTCTCATCCCTACATTAGCAATACTGTGTGACTTATAACATAGACAAATAATGAAAGTCAATATTTTTTTTCAATTGTGTGAAGTCATCATGAACCTGCAAATAAATTACTGCTAACACAACAATCCAGTGAATATATATTAAAGTGAAAATGTAAGTTGGTGCACTCAAATACACTACTTACTGAAAAGGGTCGGAAGAAATTATTTTGTTGTCAACTGAGAAACACGTAGTATGTGAGTTACTTAACCAAAATTGTAAAAAATTTCAACGAATATTTTTCTTCCTAAATCAACTTTAATTCAAAATACATTCATATCAATTTCTAGTCCTCTGTGATATAGTTTATATCAATTATACATGTAAGCAATACACACCACACGAAGGGACATCATTTCCCAAACATATGCATTCTATGAAATTAACGTGTTATGCCCAACGTTTTGAATGTAGGTATGATTTGGCTTGATTTTAATTTGTGCAATGAAAAAGCATTCAAGTGACTATGAACATATACTGAACCGCAAGAGAAACATTACCCCAAGTAACATTGCAAGAAAAGTTGTCATTTGAATATCTGGGTAATTTTTGTTTAAGTTTCTAAAATTTGACATTACCGTGTCCGGAAAAAATGAAATTTGATGCTATAAAACAAAGCAGTTGACAATAAAAACGATCGCCCAAACGCATCACGGCAACGGCCATGGTAACCCGATGCACCCGATACACCTGAGTTCCGTGCAAATCGAAATGCACATCCGATCCCCAATTTCTAGCCCTATAAAAATGCACCCAGATCGGATAACATTCATTCGTTGCTACCGCATGCCAAGATTGACAAGAAATCAGAGACACCAAGCCCTTGGACGATTGCAAGCTGGACAAACCGCCTGGCAAGTAGCCAATGAATTTTGAGTCCACGTAAGGACCGTATACAGGCTCCAGCAACGGTACCAGACCGTCAACACTAAAGATGACGGACCACGTAGCGTAGTTGAAGACCAAGGGTCACCATCCGACGTCAGGATCGTCAAATTGTGCGACATCATCTTCAAGATCGCTTTGTTTCTGCTGCGGAAATTGCTCGACAGACCATGGGGACACAGCAGCGACACATTATTGAAGACACAGTGCTTCGACGCTTGACGAGCAGACACCTCCACTGTCACAGGCCACGCCGAGGATCCATTCAGACAACACGTCATCGCCGTACCGTCTTCAGTGGACAACAAGCACCAGCATTGGCGCCACAAGCAGTGGAGAAGTTTCCTCTTCTCAGACGAGAGCCGTAACTGTATCTTAACAGCAGATGACAGGGGGATAGTCTGGCGACACCGTGGGGAACGTTATTCGGATGCTTGTGTTGTTGAGAGACTCGTGGGTTGGTCCGAGCATCTTGGTCTGGGGTGGAATTGGGTCGGCCCTGTGGTCTTCCAGAACATGGGTCCAGGGAGGGGCAATGGTGTCACAGCAGCTCGGTACATTGATCAAGTCTTGAGACCACACGCCATGCCTCATTTAGCACGTCGCCACAACCACGCGTTTCAGCATGATAACGCCCGTGCCTACACTGCGAGAGCAACAAGAGACTTCCTCCAGTAGAATGGCATCAGAACCATGTAGTTGCCTGCCCTCAGTCCCGATTTAAATCTCATTGAGAACCAGTGGGACGAGATTGAAAGACGGCTGAATGACGTCCGACCAAGGCTAACAACTGCAGCTGAACTACGTCAGGCATTCCTGAGAGTGTGGGCTCATGTGTCCATGGCCTTCATCAACCTCGTCATCCATTCCATGTATCGACGTTGCACGGCAGTCATCAATGCACATGACAGACGCACATGATGCTGACTTGTGATGCCATTTTCTCAGAGACTAGTGTTGTGTTTCACTTTAAGAATATTTGACACTTTAATTTCAACCTTGATGATCAGTTTTGCCAAGGTTCATCCTTTTAATATGTCTCAGAGTATGTTTACAGTGTTTGAACAAATAAGGTTTCTCATCTATCTATCCAAGGTGACGTTTCTTTTGCGGTTTAGTATAGATGAGATGTGTAAATATGCCAATCGTTTTCTTGTATTTCCTAACATGTGAAATGATCGTAATTGTTACATATTTCATTACCCTTGAAATCGTGCATGACAAGGTTAGATTTATCCTATTTCTTCATACGCTCCTAAATGTTCTGTCACAGGTGAGTGGAGAATTACCATATTGGCAAAGAACAATCTTTATTTCAGTGGTTTGGTAACATAACTGTAATATATTGCCTGCCAGCATGGGCTCGTTAGGGACGTAAGGCAATCAGTAACATATGGCGAGAGGGATCGTTTTAAACCACAGACCATTTGAAGTTTCCTGTGTGGGTTGAGTAAAATGAGTAATGTCTGGTCCAGACTTGATTATTTACATACCGCCGTGATATAGCTGGAATATTGCTGAGTAACAAAACAAAACGCATTGAATTGCTATCATGTTGCACGTACACACTGGCGTACAGGGAGTATAATGTAAACGTGAACATGACGTGACAAGTTCAGGTCATTTGTTAGTGAGTCAGAATTTAAAGTCACATCTGCAATGTTTCGGCCATATTGTGACTTGAACAAGTTACTCTTTTACTCATGGTACATTCAGTCTACATACAAACCTGCAACAATCGACAGTAAAACAGAGCATCGCAGTTTTGTACCAGCACCGAACGATGAAGGGATATGACAAAATACACAACAACACAAGATAAAAACGGGCAATAGATCACCAACAACCAAAGTTAGGTCACATACTAGGGACTATGAGCACTTTCAGTACTTCTGGTACCTGCATAGTACTCCAGCCGGTTTTCCACCATCCTTCAGGTTACTGGTGACTGTTAGAAAGTTGAACCCACAACTAAGATGTGAAGTATGCTACGATTAACACTATGGTAGGAATAAACGTTTTTTGAATGATGTGGTCTGACATACTAAGACTCATTAGCTGCAGTGAATGGTTTTGCTGCCTGAGAAACTTGAGCGGTGAGAAGAGACTGGGCAAACGTCTGCAAGGATATTGGAAATCATATATATATCATTTTTGAATAATGATGATGATCAATGAAGATATGGATATAAAAAAGGGCACGTGCAAATTAATTTCTCTGACAAAAACACAAGACAGAAAATTAATGGAAGCTCTTCGGATGCTGTTGTTTAGAAACACCTCTGATAGTTAAAGTTTCACAACAGGAATCCCTGCAGTGCGTAGATGACAGGATGACTGAGATTGATTGGAATCCCAGTTTAGTATTCATTGCTCGATATTAACATATCCGTGTCCTGCAACTATACCTCTAGTATTAAAAATATGTTTGATTTACCAGAGGCAGTACAATGTACCTCAATTTTCCATTGCACCTATTGTATGCTATACACTATCGACTATACATTGAACACAAACCAACCACCAAAGTGAGTTTTTGTTACAATTAACTACTCAAATACATATTACATTTGCAACAATGAAGTTCATATACTCAAAACAGAAACGACCATTAATTTTCAGGCAAAATTCCATATACAGCAAAGGCCTTGTTGCCATCCATGCTTCAAAGTATAACCCTACGACCATTTGTCGTCATTCACTTGTTTGATAGGCATTACTTAGAAGTTGGCGGATGACAAGATAGACACATTTTTTATGGATAACAACTTCTTTAATACTGTAAAAAGCGACGTTTCGGTATAGATCCTTATACCGTTGTCAATAAGGATCTATACCGAAACGTCGCTTTTTACAGTATTAAAGAAGTTGTTATCCATAAAAAATGTGTCTATCTTGTCATTCACTTGATGCTCAGTTTTTATTAGTTTCAAAGAAATTAGTAATGGTACTTTCGTGCTGGATTTCCTAGCTCATCGATCACTTGACTGCCTGGTTTGTTTACAGTATCTTGAATGCGTGGATAGCTGATAAAACTGTCACGGTTTGGATTGTCTGTTCCGGACTCGATTATCAACGCACCATACAGCATCGATACACTGACTGACTGACTGACTGACTGTTGCTTTGCTAAAACATCAACTCCTCTTTTGCGTTGTTTTTACAAAACGTAATAAATATGAACACAGTCCGTATCCAAAACGCTCAAATCTACAAACCACAAAGCTTGACAACATGTCTCGTATCCTGTAGAGTGAGTATATATGTGTATTTTAATTAGCCCTGGTTTGTTTGGCCTAGATTCGATCATGTAGTGACCGCTGTGATACTCCTAGAATATATCCGAAGGGTGCGCTTTCTGGGCATTCAGTTTCAAATTTATTTTAACGCAGTTAAATCTAATGTCAACATTGAAAACACAGTGTCTTGTTTGATTGACATGTGCATTCAGTTGTTACTATTTTGGAATAGATATCGGAGGATATGTCTTTATCCTTACTTAAATGCTTTGCTAGCTTCGTTAATGTCGACGAGCATACAGACTGTCCATATTACTTGAATAGAGTGCACTGCATTGTGTGGCTTGCGTCTCTGTCTAGGAATATTTATAGAATATGTCCCTCATCCCGTCAGCTTTTGTTATGTCTTGTGTATTGTGTCTTGTAAGATTCTTTATTGATGAGTGGCGCAGATGCGAGACTGAATACAAATTCCCCTTGCAGTGTACAAGTATATAATTTGAACAATAGCATTTGTGCTTGAGGTGGAGTGGCAGTAGCTACGGGACTAATAATGCATTGAATATCTGTCCATCAAAGCACATTATCGGCATCCATGGAATAAGCGATTGTGTTTGACACTACAATACGAAATAATTTTACAATATGATATACATATATTACAATACAATATATGATATATTCCGCAATTTACGAATATCAAGGGACTGTCGTATGTGTAGAGTGGGTGGTACGTGTGGAGAGGGATGTAAATGACGAGGGTACTATTTAAGTAAGTATACGCAGGAAGCGTTGTGATGAGAGCTTTGTGTGTGTATTGTATATGTAGAAGGCCTTGTAAGAATATGCCCAGACTTACACAAGCACAACGAGACAGAGCGATCGGTATGGCCAATATGGGGCCTACTAAACGTCAGATAGCCAGGACCTTCAACTGCTCCCAGACCACCATCAGCAAGTTGATAATCCGCTACCAACAGACAGGACTGATTCAAGACCGGCCAAGATCGGGAAGACCGAGGGTGTCAACACCGGCCGACGACCGCTACATCCGGCAGATTCACCTCCGAAACAGATGTGTGACGGCGACGTCAACGGCGGCATCAGCACTAGGGCATGCCATCAGCAGACGAACAGTCCTTCGATGACTTCGCTGGTATACGAGCCTACCGACCCTTCCGTGGAATGGCCTTGACCCGTCTACACCGTCAACGCAGACTGCAATGGGTGACTGGGCAAGAGTGCTCTTTACAGATGAAAGTCGCTTCTGTCTGTTCAGGAACGATGGCAAAGTTCGAGTTTTTCGACGAAGGGGAGAGCGACTGGCGGCAAACTGCATTAGAGAAGTTCACCCGTTTTGAGGTGGAAGCGTCATGGTATGGGGTGGCATTTGTGGCCAGATTACAACACGGCTGGTTATCATCCGAGGAAACCTGAATGCTCAGCGATACATGGATGAAGTGTTGACACCTGTTGTGGTGAATTGTTCAAGACTACCTGAACAACGTTAACATCAACGTATTGCCCTCCAGACATGAACCCCATTGAACATCTCTGGGATCATCTTGATCGTCATCTGAGACAACACGTACCGCCTCCAGCGAACCGAGAGGAACTTGAACAGACTCTACTGAACTTATGGTACAGGATTCCTGTTGACATTATCCGCCGACTGACGACGCCAATGAGGATGCGTGTGTTGGCGTGCATGGATGCCCAGGGTGGTCACACTCGTTATTGATGACGTGTTACCTGACTACTGTGTCATTAATGGACTCTTCATGCACTTTTTCAATGAACTCTGATTTGTGTAATTATTAATTTGGATTTTTGTTTATAAATCAATCATCATAAATCTCACATATGCCTTTGTTTTTGGTGTTTGGTCAAGTGAAGTCGGTGAAAACTTTCTTTTGCCCGGTAGTTTATGTAATACATTTTTTTTACGTTATGGCACGGAAACGAACCCAACCTTCGTTTGAGACTAAATCGAAATTGTATCCCTAGAAACGTAGAAAATAAAATATAGATTTGTGATCGAGGCAGCTGATAAACAATGTACTAAGCTTAATCTATTTGCCATCTCAAAAGCTGTATCTGGAATTAGTTGAGAAGTAAAAAATGTGACGCGTCTTCACAGTGGCTCCCTAGGTGTTTTTGATGCATAGCCTGTTTTTATATTGTGTGGTCTTTCATAATCTGAGAATTTTCTTGTTCTAAAACTAGTTTTAAAAGAGTAATCTAATTGCTGGTTGTTGACTGTCCTTCGACAACAGTTATATATATATATATATATGTGTGTGTGTTCAAGTCACGATATAGCTGAAATATTGTCAATGTAATTCACTCACTCACTCAATAGCAAAATAATGCAGCTCATGAAAACTGATTGAAAAACTTGCAATTATATCCCTCATTACCAAAGCTGTAAGCACGTATAGCATGATTGTGAAAATTCTGGAAGAGATTCAATATAAAGGAAATTATATATTTAACTGATGCATCATCTGCACCTGTTTACTATTTAATGACCTGGGAAGCAGTCGCGGTTTTCGTCACTCCTATGTTTAATATTTTCTAGTGATTGCCAAAATCGTAATTTATTCCACGCTCGATGATTTATTGGAATTATTGTCTGACAACAACGATGGTGGAGTGCAATAAAACATATTGGTATGACATAATAACAAAAATGACATTGTTATTGGCCTATCATAGCAAGGATGACAATTTATAATATTAAAGATGCCGTTAAAAACTTTTTGGAGAAACCCCGTCCAAAGAATGAATAATACTAAGTACCCGGTGGCTGAATGTAAGTGAGTTCATGACCAAAACAGATTTAGTGATTAAATGTACCCAAGGAAATTTGGTACAAAAGAATATAAAATAATATATTGTTATAAGGGTAAAATGTATATCAAAAACATTAGAAAATGGTAACAAATAAAACCGTTATTACCTCAATGAGGAATTGCAATAGATATAGTTTGTGACAGAGAACTTTTAATTTGAAAGGAATAAATAGATAAAAGACATTTCACATGTATCACAAGTGTATTCTTGACATTTCATATTTATTTTTGGATTGGTTCCAGGTTATGGTCCATTAATTAATGAAACAAGCAGAGATGCAAGATATATTTCATTTGTAGCATCCGGATTGAGTCACAAAATCAATAGAGATGAGCAATCTGGCACGTAGGCTTCGGTATTTTTCCGATTACGACACACATGAGTTCATGGTCAGATCAAACTTTTAACAAATCAAAATGGGGTACTGTGAAATTCGACAAAGACAGGCCAGGCCCGAACACTATAAAATGATACTTTAACATTAGAAGAGGAGAGTACTGTTTACAATCGAACGAGTCCCATTTAGTGACCTGTCCTGTATTGATAGATGAGCTGAGAGTGAGTAAATCCTTGTGAGTGTTGCCTTTCTTTATGATGCGAGTATGAATCCGGATCGAGACAACTTGGGGTAAGCGTCGTTAGACCAATCACTCCTTGACTGAGCTGAGCTGCTGCAGACAATGCGAGTTACAAAGTCATGGCTTAAGTAACCATGATGACCAGGAACGGTAATAGTTTTAGTAGCTGTAGTAGGAGCACACTTGACGCCCGAAAGCAGTTACGACAATATACTTCAGTCCATAACTAAACTAAAAAAGCAGAATATAGTATAACACTCCATCATGATCATGATTACTATGACTATGACTGTGATCCTTGGGTGAGGCCGATGGCTTTGTGGACTTTGCCATCGCAAGGAAATCACATGCACAGTAAATCTGAAAGATCTTTATTCCCGTGTAAGCGGGCATCTCATCTTGAAAGAATTTGGTCTGTATCAGAACAACAATTTGCTTGTTTGTAAATGTGACGTGATGCTTTTATGAACAGAGGTTATTGAAACATGAGTCATTAGACATTTTCAGAACAAACTCGTCACATTCCGACATTCAGGGAACGGTAGGATAAAACATTTCTTCTATGTAGGATTCTCCTTACACATTATAAAGCGTATATGTTAATTTTTACTTAATCTAACAACTATACGGCTCATCTTTTGCCCTAAAAGTAGAAGACAATAAAAATAAAGATGTGGACGCCTCAGAAATTAGGGCTATTAAACATATAATTTTATTTAACTGGTTTGACGTGTGTCTTTCAAAGAAAAATCATTTTATTTGTTTGACTGTTTGACACTAACAATTTCAATTTCTTAACAAAAGAGTATTCAAGGAATATCATATATTTTTTTTCATTGGAAAAACGACCTTTCTTGACAATTCTTGACAGGGGCACTTTCATACAGACCAACTGAAGAACTTTAGATCGTATGATGGCATACAAGGCATACAACAGCTGTAGAGAAGTACATCGTTTTGGAAAATTACATACATTCATGGTGTCTTTCAAAGAAAAATCATTTTATTTGTTTGACTGTTTGACACTAACAATTTCAGTATCCTTGGTGCTGCCAGCAGGAGAGCCACTGGTATTTGACATTGTCTTTATGATACTCCGTGGTGCGTGGGGAGCTGGGATGGTGAACCTTATATTATTAGCCATGGCTTCTAAAAAAACCACAAACAAGCCTTGGATGAATGTTTGTCCTCTGATGAAGACAGTACAACGAACAGATTTTCTGTTAGTTGGAGTAGATTTTGGCGGTATCCCCAACTGATGGTGTACTGCTAAAAACTGAACCCATTTGCAACATCAAAAGCAATATATGGTATCGTTGGTGATGTACAAGGTGTTGAAAAGATTAAATATGGCTTTCTTCTCATAGAATGTAAAACAGCAAAGCAATCTGCTACTCTATTAGCCAAAAAACAACTTGGCAATACCGAAGTTTCGGTTTCACCACACAGTAAAGGCATCATTAGAGACAGGGACCGTTGGCTCTCTGATATGAGTGAAACAGAACTTGAAGCTTAGTTACAAAGTCAAGGTGTAACAAACGTCAAACGTTTTACATCAAAGAGAAATGGTGAAACTGTAAAAACCAATACCTGCTTACTTTCCTTTTCACGGCCCAAACACCCTAAATCAATCAAAGCAGGAAATTGTTCCGTCGAAGTGGAACAATATATTCCTAATCCACTTCGGTGTTTCAAATTTCAAAAGTTTGGCCACGGTTTCCTGTCTTGTAGAAATCATATGACATGTTTCGATGTGGTGCAGCTTCAACACAATATCACATATCATGAAGCAAAACTTGTACTAGAAGCAACCTCCCCTCCAACAGCCAGCAAGGCATACTCTGCAGTTGTTTCTCGCCCTTTAACCAAATCGGTAAAGTCTGTTACATGCCAGACTGATCATCACACCAAATTCAAATGTAGTAAATGGTTTTTCATCAGAATCACAGACTGATCCAGTACCAAGAGTGTCATCTTCAAAAGTAAAAAAATGCCAGTCAGAAAGTTGATTACTCGAAACAATCTGATCCGAGTTCCCTAGGTTTTACGTGACCCTGCTATACAATAAATTCCAGTTACTGGAAGACATGGATGTTTCCCCTCATCCCCCAGCGTGCAACAGAAGTAAGTCTCCTTGGACAGGGAAAAGTAGATCCCCTGTACTTCCACCTCCTTTAACATGAATAATTAAGAATAACTAATACAGTGGAATTGCAGAGGTCTAAGGACCAATTTTACTGAAATCCAATGATGGGTGCAATATTTTAAACCATCAATCAAATACATTTGACGTCCGTCAGTACAGTTCATATCACTCAGTTTCTCCTCAGGGTAATAAAGCCACTGGAGGATCTTCTATCCTGGTGCGACAGGATGTGATTCACAGTCCTGTGTCCCTTATTACAATTCCCCAAGCTATTGCAGTACGACTCACTTTGCACGTTTCATTAACACTGTGCTCTCTATATATTACTCCTATCTCTACTCTTCAGCCTTCTGATATACACTCTCTATATGACCAGCTTCCTAAGCTGTGTATCATAATGTGTGATTTAAATGGTCATAATCCCTTATGGGGAAGCAAAAATATTAATTCTAAAGGGAAGCTCCTTGAGGATTTTATTTCCGAAAATAACTAATGTATTTTTAATGATGGTTCAAATACATATTTACATCCTGCTACTTGGACGTATTCTGCGTTAGATCTGTCGCTATCAGATTCTGAAATGAATTTACTTGGTCGGTTCATGATGATTTGTGAGGAGGCGACCATTTCCCTACAATTCTAAAAACTAATAACCCATCTGACGTTCCGCCCTCATCTCGGTGAATTGTAATAAGGCCAACTGGTCTTTGTTTCAACACTTCTGTACTGACACGTGACATTTTCGAGAATGCTCCTGGCCCTATTAAGTTGTTTTCGGAAAAACTGAATGAAATTGCTGATGAAACGATACCAAATTCCTCTGCATACCCACACATACGATGGTTTGATAGTACATGCAAACAAACTAGAAAGATAAGTGTAAAAAATATTTTCGCCGAAACCGTACTGTTCATAATTTAAAATCATGTTGAGATTACAAATTCTAAAGCATGATGTACTATTAAACAGAATAAACGTGCGTCATGGAGACATTATGTCTCGAAGATCAGTTCCAGAACACCTATGTCCAAGGTTTGGAATATGATTCAGAAGATTAATAGAAAAGGTTCCAAATCTAGCGTTCACCATCTTAAAGATGGTGATCAAATACTAACAAATAAAACTGATATCGCAAATAAATTGGGCGAAACACTAGCTAAACATTCTTTATGAACAAATTATGATCCAAAGTTTCAGAAATACCAGAAACTAGAGGAAAAGAAAAATATTAATTTTACCTCTGATGATCGTAAAGATTAGAAGGAACTGTTTTCACTCCATGAACTACACACTGCTGTAGCACATGCTCATGATACTGCAACTGGTGCTGATAATATTCATTATCAGCTCTTAAAACACTTGTCTGAATCTTGTCTCACAACACTACTGAATATTGTTGATGCTATTTGGACAACAGGACATCCCCCCCCCCCCCCCCCCTTCCCACACACACACCTGTATCTATCTTTTTCGATCTTGAAAAAGCTTTCCCAATTTGAAGCATGGTATTTCAAAAGATCTACATGACTTTGGTTTAAGGTCTCTGTGGTTCAGTATACATTGATAAAAGTCAGAGAGCTTGATTGCATGACTGTTCACGAGTATCCTCGTTACGGCCCATCCTAACGAGCAAACGAAGAAATGCACATCCAAACTATCGTAGTATCGACTCGATCCGTGTCTAGGCTGACAGTGACCATCTCTAGCAATCTCTGAATTTACCTTAGTGTCTGTTTGACGCATCTTTTATCACCTTTCAATGATCGGCCAGTTGATCAATGAAGACTAACACATGTAACCGCCACAGGTTCATTAACAACTTCGGAAATCTCTCCCGTCAAGTTTATCGTGTCGGTCATTTTGACGTCTTGTACTTGATGTAAATGTATTACGACGCGCTGTCATTGTGACTGACTTACTGAGGTAGTTCTTTACAGACATTTCTCATCTAATGGTAGTATTTTTATAACACATGTTTTGTGTAAGATATTTCTGAAGAGAAAAGTATGGATCCATACGCTCATGTCAACTCTTTTATTCCGCGATATAGTTGGTTGTTGTATGGCTGTCAGTGTTAAAATGAAGTCACACGTACTAAATAAAATTGTGTTTAGATCTTGGCCTACATCCTTTGAGGTATGAAATTGTGATACAAAATTTATAAGAATTGACTTTTACTTTGTGTGAGTTCACTGGAGTATGAATCTTTAATCACGACGTTCATACAGTTTGGCCCCCACTTTATGAAGGTTCATACTCCAATGAACTCACACAAAGTGAAGGTCAATTCTGAATTGATGTATACATTGATCTCGTCACTATATGTCTGAAATATAGCCGATGTGACGTTAAATTTTAACTCACTCACTCACTTACCCTGATCAAAGATGTCATTTCCAAGGCTGGTAATGATCTGCATTTATTTTATTGTTTTGTACATAATATTGACTGACGCAAACCTGTTGACCACAAAGACCGCCTCTATGGTCTAGTTGTAGAGCGTCCGCCCGGAGAGTGGAAGGTCCGGGGTTCGATCCACGGCCGCGTCATGCCAAAAGACGTTAAAAGATGGTACTTGTTGTTACCGTATCTGGCGCTCGCCATTAAGGGTCTAAAACAAGGACTGGTCGGCTCGGAGTCAGTATACTGTGTATTCATGTTAAACTGCGGCATGGTATCTCAGTGAGCTAGCACTATAAATCGGCATCAGTCTGGACTAGTACAAGCAGCCACACAAACACACACACGTACATGCACGTCGCTATACAAGTGCAGTAATCTTGGACGCGACGTTAAACCCCATTTCACCTCACCTGTTGACCACAATTCAGATTGGTTCACATTCCTTCAGGGATATCAGCGTCACTGTCAGATTTCCCGCGAATACTGCAACTAACCTTGGATATCCTGCCAGACTAATTACTCATTATTTCATTGGTGAAAACCCAGGAAAAACACATAACGTAGGGTGTTTTCCATGTACTTTTCTTCAACACAACAGAACTGTAAGAATTGTCAATGTATGAATTGTGTGCCCAGTTCCTTTTTCAAAAGATGACATTCTCTGACAAATGTTTGGTCAGTATACTTGTCTGAGTGGGGTATTCATGTTAAACTGCTGCATGGTATCTCAGTGAGCTAGCACTATAAATCGGCATCAGTCCGGACTATTACTGCAGCCACACAGACACACACACACGTACATGCACGTCGCTATATAAGTGCAATAATCTTGGACGCGACGTTAAACCCCATTTCACCTCACCTCACCTGTGTCTTCATCTGGGTCCCGGAAGCCTCTGACAATTATTCATACGTCCTGTACTTGCCATGTGTGGCTCATTCGCGATAGAATACCTCTCAAGTCATAAGGAGTTACTGGCCTAGGGGTGATTATCCTTGTGGGACTCCCCTCAGTCTAAGCACTTACCACTCAACTAAGTCGTTTCGCGTTCAGAGAAACAAGTCAACAAGAGCCTTTTCACATCCTTTATTAAAATGAGATCCGCAACATACAGATTTCGACAAGACTGGAACTCGGAACACTGGAACCACACTTCCTAATCCTGTCATCACTTACTCGTTTTGTATCGTTCCTTATTTTTCATTTTAGCCATATTGCACTCGAATTAATATTACTCCCAAATCGATACAATTGAAATCTCACATTTTCTGGATTGTGAGTTTACAATCGATATTTGTAAACACACCCGAAACAGTCCACCATGTTTTTCACTTAATGTCACATCAAGTGTCACTAGTCCCCATAAAACGGAGGTGGTTCCCTCTGCCTGTAACTTTCTTGAAGGCATTTTTAACTGATAACAACTCTGCCTATGGACAAGAGCTGCCCAAGGCTCAGAATAGACTAGACTAGGATAGACTAGACCAGATGTATATAACTTACATGTATGAAGCAAAACAGGGTATACTTGTCAACAGAATATTTGACACTAACATCCATTGGATTTAGTTGGTTGGTTGTTGGTTGGTTTGTTGTTTAACGCCACACTCAGCATTATTCCAGCCTTATGATGGCGGTCTGTAAATAATCGAGTCTGGACCAGACAATCCATTCATGAATGTCATGAGCATCGATCCACGCAATCGATCGGGATCGATGACATGCATCAACCAAGTCAGCGAGCCTGACCACTCCGATTCCGTAAGTCGCCTCCTACGACAAGCATAGTCGACTTTTACCTCAAGCATGGATTGCTGAAGACTTATTCTACCCGCATTTTCTTGGGTCTTGGATTTAGTTGAAAGAACACAAAACTATACTTACGATAACCGATAACAGTTATTGAATATTCATAGTATTTTCTTCCTGAATTTCAAGTACTCAAAATTGTAACTTACGTTAATTTGAGAAAATGTCGCCTCATAACATAAACACAAAGTACATATACACAATGAGACAATTGTCTAAGTCCACAATAGTCACAAAGAAGGTGCACATGTCAATCTATTTGGTGATGAAGCTGCACAACAATTCACTAAAACTTCAAGTGTTACTGGTCCAGAAAGAACGTCTGTACGAGTACGCCACGTTGTAGCTGATGTTGTCGAGACATCACTGTCTCCTCCGTGCGTGTAGGAAACGTTGACGAAGTTCAACTATCGCTGCTGTTGACTAACATAAAGTTCTTGTGCAATAGTTGCAAAGGTCTGTCAATGTTTCACAATATGTAACTGAAAATCAATGGCGTCCGTGCATCATATCAAGACTTTTCTGGCGTGTGTCCAGACTGAATAATCCCTGCTCCCTGACAGTGTCCGCTGTGTGGCGTGTCCTTCACTGTCGATGAGGAAACACAACCGATGTGCCAGCCCTGACAAGCCCTACTGGTACTCAGTAATGATTGATGCTTGTTAAGAAAATACGAATGATCGAAAGGCACTGCATACTGTGCGTGGAAAAAAACCCATCCGTCTACACGGTGGTACATATTGTTGTGCACTTTTGAGGACGTTTAAATGAATAAAGATGATTCACATTTCCACACAGTCTGCACCGAAACTGATTGATTCTTGTTAGAATAATTGTCACCCTGCCTTGACGAGGGAAATGAAGACACGTGTTGGCGTGTTGAGTACTGACGTCGCTTTGAAAGTTATTTCACATCGATTTAGTTCCAAAGTTAGAGGAACACATACAATGTCAGTGAAACCCAGGCACAATTGTGTTGACAAATCAAGGTTCATAATCAGAAACAGACTGATATTCGAACCGACGATCAGTGCATTATTAGTGAGTGTGAGTGGGTATTGTGTTACGCCGCCGTTGGCAATATTCCAGCAATATAACGGCTGGGAACAACAGAAATGGGCTTCACCCATTGTACTCATATGGGGAATTGAACCCGGGTCTTCGGCATGACAAACAAAACACTTTAACCACTTGGCTACCCCACAGCCCCATATTTTATATAGCTGAAGAACCCATATCTATGTAGAGACTATCGCATGAGACGATTAGGCCAGCCGTGCCTCTGGTTCTCATTACTGCAATCAAATAGAACAGTTATGCGACGTAGGGCATCACTTGTTTCTTACCATGCTGGTGATGTATCCAGGCAGTTACTGACAGAGGAAGCCGACGTCTTCCTGATGATTACATCTTTGAATGCCCCATGGTTGGTGACAACACTGCCTCAGAGATGCCTCGTCCCCAGTACAATTTACATAATGCAGATGTATTGGACCACTTCCTTCACCGTAGAAAGCAAAATCTTTCATTTTTGCGTTGTCTCTGGAAATACGTTTACGAACGTTTAAAAAGGGTAAAGCTTCTTATGACAAATAGCTGATGTACCTTCTAGTACAGGACTGGATTTGACTTGTATGGGGTATAGATTTTACGCCATAGGTATTGAAGTTAACGATAGTTTCAGTACACTTTAGTTCAGGCGTTCCTCGGAGTGTGGGCTCAAGTGCCTATGACCTTTGTCAACCGCCTTTTCCATTCCCTGTATCGACGTTGCACGGCAGTCATCAATGCACATGGCGAACACGCAAGATACTGACTTGTGATGCCATTTTCTTGGAGACTGGTGTTGTGTTTCACTTTAACAACATTTGATAGTTTCAGGTTTTTTTATATATCTCAAAGTATGTTTTCAGTGTTTGGACAAATATGGTTTCTCATGTATCTATCCATGGTGACGTTTCTTTTGCGGGTCTGTATAAATGCCAAAGGTTACCAGCTGAATACAGATAGATTAGATCAAATATCATTTTGACTGTTCGAGATAGCAAAAAATGGGATTAACCAATTTCTTGATAAATGATGACTAGCCATCTTAAATCGGCACACACTTTCAGCATGCTTAAATCTTGCCACGAATCGTTTTGAGAAAATCAAACCTTCCTCGTTCATGCAAAAAGCATGTGTAAATACAGATAAAGACGTTAAAGACGTTAATACAATTTATACACATTTCTGCGTGTAGCTGACTGACACCAAACCTAACACAAAACTGTTTACAAGAACAATCATTATGGGAATAATTACTCTCTATATCAATAAATGCGTATCCTTGTGCCCTATCCGCCCACTGGACATTTAGTGACTAAAGTTGTAAAAATCTGTCACAAAGGTAATCTTATGGCACAGAATGAAGATAATTATTGCCTCCATTGTTGCAGTATGAAACATGTTTCAGTATTGTTCATGAAATTATTTCTCATCCAAAGACTAGTTTACTTCCCATCAATAATTATTCTGATATAACTGTTTGTAAACAGGAAATTAACCCACCCTAAATAAGTAAGTGTAAGTATCATACCAAAGTAACCTGTGTCTACCTCTGAAGGAAGGGAAAAGTCGGAACATTGTGTGATTATGTCATTATGTCCGTTTTACAAATATCAGTATTCAGTCACTATTCTTTCCTCTGAAAAGAATGTTTAAATGTTAACATAATGCCTGTCCAAGTGATGGAGCAATACATACATGTTTTGTATACAGGATAACATTAATGAACACATTTTGATCGATTACAATGTTGGGTGTCCTAATATACTCACGAGGGCAATCCAAGTTCTCTACAGACGACTCTGGCATGTACATCAGTGAATCCGTCGTCACACACTGTTCCCCATGCAGACTGGTACCTAATCTCAAGACGGCCGTAGTTGGGACCCGGAACAAGTCGAACGATTCCATCATCTTGCATTGTACCAGCATCTGTAGATAAATATGTATTATCAACTTTGGTTTCCGAGACCAATATAAACATCATATGACGGACATGCATGAAGGAAACATGATATACATGCATGAAGGAGACGTGACATACACACATAAAAGACAACACATATATGCAGGAAAGACACAGGACATACATGCATGAGAGACACACCTACATGCATGAGAGACACACACCTAAATGCATCAAAGACATATGACATACATGCACGAAAGACACATACCTACATGCATCAAGGACATGTATCTCTCATGTATGTAGGTGTGTCTCTCATGCATGTAGGTGTGTCTCTAATGCATGTAGGTGTGTGTCTCTCATGCATGTAGGTGTGTCTCCCATGCATGTAGGTGTTTGTCTCTCATGCATGTATGTTATATGTCTTTGATGCATGTATGTCATATATCTTTGATGCATGTAGGTGTTTGTCACTCATGCATGTGGGTGTATCTCTCATGCATGTAGGTGTGTGTCTCTCATGCATGCAGGTATGTGTCACTCATGTATGTATGTTATATGTCCTTGATGCATGTATGTCATATATCTTTGATGCATGTACGTGTGTGTCTCTCATGCATGCTGGTATGTGTCACTCATGTATGTATGTTATATGTCCTTGATGCATGTATGTCATATATCTTTGATGCATGTACGTGTGTGTCTCTCATGCATGTGTGTATGTGTCTCTCATGCATGTATATTATATATCTTTGATGCATGTATGTCATATATCTCATGCATGTATGTGTTTTTCTCATGCATGTGTCATTGTCTTTGTTGCATGTAGGTGTGTCTTTGTTACATCTAGATATGCGTCTCTCATGCATGTATGTCTTTGATGCATGTATGTCATATGTCTTTGATGCATGTAGGTGTGTCTCTCATGCATGTAGGTATGTCTCTAATGGATGTAGGTGTGTCTCTCATGCATGTATGGCATGTGTCTTGGATGCATGTATGTATGTGTCTCTCAAGCATGTAGGTTTGTGTCTCCCCTGTATCTAGGTGTGTGTCTCTCATGCATGTAGGCGTGTGTCTCTCATGCATGTAGGTGTGTGTGTGTGTGTGTGTGTATATATATATACAAGTGCACGTATTTGCTCATCATTATCAACAAGGTTCCGTCGGTTGTAATGGGTGTTTACTTTGTCAGTTATTGTTTGAAACAATGCCGTCAACCACAATGCACTCAAACAGCATGTGTTCGCCATAACTCTTAATTTGAATTTCACGATTCGGGGCTCGTAAGACCGTTAATATCGATAATGTCAGAGATATCGTGACTAGAGTAAAATAATACCTTACAATCCACAACACCTTGACAGTATAACTACACCACAGCGGACTGTACATAACAAGGAGTATTATAACGTAATGACAGAAGTGTCCAATATTGATGTAATTCGGTTTTAAGCTTCAAACAAAAATAAACAGTTTGTATATCCTTCCGGCCTGTCCGTATTCTGACTACCATAATCATTTTACAGAAATAATAACACGAAGAGGACATATCGCCCGCAATGGTAAATACTTGTTTTGAATACGTTTGAATAAATATTTACGATTTTCAAGATCTGTTTCGGAAACGAGCACCAGCCCTATTTTCACTCCAATTAAAACACATCTGTGACGTCATTCCATTGTTTGAACGCTCCATTATTTTTCCGGAATGGAGAGTTGCTTGTCAACTGTACATTATCTTGAAGCAACATTTGAATTAATTTCCACTTGGAACAGACGGAACTATTTTTTTACATTTATTTACAAGTGAATATTTTCATTTTTTTCCGAAAACATGTGTCGCCAGCGGGGTTCGAACCCGCATCGTTAGATTTGAAAACGTGTAATTGTCAACCTCAGCTACTGCGGCACATGAAGGCATGATGTGAAATTAACTATTAAATACTTTCACAATTTTGCATAAGGCTTAAAAGCTCAAAATAATATGTATATATTTTGTGTTAGAGCACGATAGCCACAACAATGTTCATATTTATAGATAATTAGATAAACCTTTGACGAGAAAAAACAAATAAGGTAACATAAATATCGCTTGTTCAAAGCTCTATATTTCCAATCATACCCATCAGCATGTATTAACAATGTGCAAGCGATTGATAAATTCTAGTTTAGGACCCAACACAATTATGAAGAGCCGTGTACCATGCATTGTAAATGTCAACACAACACGGAGCTTGGCGCACGTGTAACAGCGGCAGAGAACGCATTCCTCGTGCATCACGCAAGATCGACTCACGCAGTATAAATACAGACAACAAAGAGTTCTGGTTTATTTTTCAAAAATTTTCAACTACAGAATATTTTGTCAAAGTGTAAAAGTAGGGATGAGTTTTAAGTAGGGGAATATCCTCGTAACTCTCCATTCCTTAAAAATAATGGGCCTCGGCCCCTGCGGGGCCTCTGCTCCATTATTTTTAAGGAATGGAGAGTTACTCGTACATTCCCCTCTACGTCAAATTTGTTGCCATCGAAACTTGAAAAAATACATTTTACAAAAGTACCAAGCTATTAAAAAGCACCATTTCATCACCAGACTAATCTATGTGCTAAATGTGGTGAAGAAATAATGTACGGTTTTCAAGATCTGACCCAGAAACGTCATCATACACAGATGAGTGATTGAGTGAGTTTGGTTTTACGCCGCTTTTAGCAATATTCCAGCAATATCACGGCGGGGGACACCAGAAATGGGCTTCACACGTTGTCCCCGTGTCGGAATTCGAACCCGGGTCTTCGGCGTGACGAGCGAACGCTTTAACCACTAGGCTACCCCCTTATACAGATGAACATACGGACGGATCCATGCGTAGCAGGGGATAATAATAAATAGGGTGTTATACAAACCTGACTTTCTATACACATGTCCTTGAACACAGCTTGCAGATGACCCATTGTCATCACCGAGCATTGAACACGTTCCATTTACATCAGTGAATGTAAATGCGCCACAGTTAGTTTCAGACAAGCACTGGACGCTACAATCAGCAGTAGTGTTGGCTGTGGTGTTTCGAAGATGCGACATGAAAACTTGTTGTATTCTCGTAAAACGTACTTTTGAACACAATGTATTAGTCAGTACCAATTGACCAATATGCGATACAACGAAGATCCGCAAGAACATGGCCATAGTTTGCAAAAGTACTTCCCTAGATCTAGTTGTGGAAAAGCAGGACACTGGCCAACTGTAGCTCTAACACACTGAGTGCCTGACCATACAAAAAGAATTACAACTAGTGAGTTTCCATACTGATCACAGTGGTTGTGCGGTAGTTCTGCCCTACCATCAGAGGGTGATGTCTATTATAGTGAGCTGAGCTGTCACTTCAAGGTAGCACACGATTTCATTGGTTACTGTTTATCGGTTGACATGGCATGTAAACTATCCCTCGTTGACCCTTTGAAAACAGCCATTAGTAGTCAAGGAAACAAAGCCAGCACTTTCAACAAAGCCAAATGTCTTTTGTTTTCAAAACCTTACTGCCACGTCATCAGTGAACACAGAAGTCACAGAAGGTTACTGTGAAAAGACCAAGGTTGATGTTTTCCTCGCTTGTAGCATAACAGCAATGTTTGGTGGAACATTTAACATAAAGTTTTTGGTGTTCTAATTATTTGCATTTAATGAATAGCATTTCTCAAAAGAAATAGTTCTTGCATAAATCATGAATCTGGGTGACAGTGAATGGTGGAGACATTCATCATGATATCGCCAAGTTATGAAGTAGTTCTGTGTCGTTTCCGCTGTACCCTCATGATACAAGAATTTCAAAAGCAGGTGTCAACAACCTTGTGTTCGCGTTTACTTGAGTATCATTACAATTTGATGACATCAGGGTCTGTATGTGGAGTCCATTCTCCCGCCGTCATATTGCTGGAATACTGCTAAAAGCGGCATAACCATACTCACTCACTCATTCATATTTAGGATTTAAGGGTTGGGTTAAAATGGGACAATGGAAGTATTTCCGCGATAGCGTGACGAGAATTAAGTTTTTCCTTGAAATATAACATACCATCGCCAACAGACAATATAACTACACTATCACAAATTCGTACTTAAATTCTGGCATGAGGGCAGGAAAAATGCAACATCAGCCCCCTTTGAGGATACAGCAACTAACAATCTCATGCACTGATTAACCACTAAAAGTATTTGCCCATTATCTTAAAATCCATCAAGTAATAAAATTTCTTCAGGACTACCTCAGTAAAGGAGCACATACGAAGCTTTGAAATATTTATCCCGTGTGGTGAAAAAGTCAATACAGCTAATGAGGACAACCGTCGCTGTAATTCTCTCACCACACCGGATACACATCGAAGACAATCACCTTTTAATAAATATTATTGCGGATACCTAGAATGGCAAATACGACTATGGCAAGGTTCGAGATTTAGAGTTCAGACTGGGTTATTTGTTTATGTATCCTGTAACATGGATGTAATATTGCTGACTGCAACCAACAAAAGCAAAATGAACTACCAACACACCTTCGTCATACCAAAAGACGTGAAAATATCATACTTGTTGTTACCCTGCCTGGCGCTCGGCATTAAAAGGCTAACATGAGGACTGGTCGGCTCGGAGTCAGTATACTGAGTGGAGTATTCATTTTAAACTGCGGCATGGTATCTCAGAGTGCTAGCACTTTAAATCTCACTCACTCACTCACTCACTCACTCAGTATAGCTCTCACTTGTGACTATGTCCAGAAAGAGAGTGAAGTGGGTTATGCAGGACAACTGTCTGTAACTTCTGTTTCACTTCTGTTTAGCACACAGGACATCGCCAGATAAACCTGCATGTTATCGCCTATTACGACCAGCCACGTGGTTCCAATGAACTTTTCTAACCCACTGCTGTCTTGTTACCAGTCAGAATTTAACGTCTGTCCTCAATATTTCAAAAAATCGTGACAAGAAGAATTTGTTCCGTAAAAGTCAATACATTTAGAGTTCATAAAAGACCTGTCGACAATGGACAGTAAAACAAATGGACAAAAAACATTAAAACAATAGACAATAGAACACCAGCAGCCAAGATTAGGCCACCATATTAGGGACAATGGGGACTTACGGTACTTATTTTACGTTACTCTTGTCAAAGTGCGTGCCTCATGTTTGTCACATTTATTGACCATTTATTGATCATTTATTTTGAAAAACATATTGATTATCTTAATTAAACATTGATAATTGTTGACTTGATCCTATCATGACTGGAAAGATCTGAGAGATGATAAATATGATATCGTACTCTCCAGTTTCACTGTCCCAGGTGATATATAGCGTCAGACATGTTGACTATTAACATCACGTGGAAAGCGAGAAGACACACTAGTGGGTTCTGAATAAACTATATGAACCCGAGCCTAATGTTAAGAGAAGAGACATCAAGCCAGTTGATATGACACTTCAAACATGGCGAGTCAGTGTCGTTACGCACTTCTTCACAGTATGATGAATGAGTGAGTGGGTTTGGTGTCACGCCACTTTAACTGTATTCCAGTTATATCGTGGCGTGTCAGCTTCATCTGGGAGGAAAGTCCGAAGTGATGCTGGTCTCAGACGTTTACCACTTCGGTAAAACCCGTGTATAGTGCTGACTAACCAAGGAACATTCGAAACCACAATCAAAGGTTTTCAGCGTGCCCAAGGGACGCGACTCCCCACAGCGCATCATACTTCTTCACAGTATGATGAAACATACACACAGGGTGATGAACAAGAGGACACTTCCAACATGGCCAGTCAGTGTCGCATCACATTTCTTCACAGTATGATGAAACATGCACACAGGGTGATGGACAAGAGGACACTTCCAACATGGCGAGTCAGTGTCGCACCACATTTCTTCACAGTATGATGAAACATACACACAGGGTGATGGACAAGAGGACACTTCCAACATGGCGAGTCAGTGTCGCACAACACTTCTTCACAGTATGATGAAACATGCACACAGGGTGATGGACAAGAGGACACTTCCAACATGGCCAGTCAGTGTCGCATCACACTTCTTCACAGTATGATGAAACATGCACACAGGGTGATGGACAAGAGGACACTTCCAACATAGCGAGTCAGTGTCGCATCACACTTCTTCACAGTATGATGAAACATGCACACAGGGTGATGGACAAGAGGACACTTCCAACATGGCCAGTCAGTGTCGCATCACACTTCTTCACAGTATGATGAAACATGCACACAGGGTGATGGACAAGAGGACACTTCCAACATGGCGAGTCAGTGTCGCACCACACTTCTTCACAGTATGATGAAACATGCACACAGGGTGATGGACAAGAGGACACTTCCAACATAGCGAGTCAGTGTCGCACCACACTTCTTCACAGTATGATGAAACATACACACAGGGTGATGGACAAGAGGGCACTTCCAACATTTAAGCTATGCTGCATAGACAGAAATATAGTTAAGGGTTTTTCCTGGCGTTGCCTGCTTCAAGCAATTATTGCTAAATCATGTCTTATGGATGTGTTGATTTGCAGGGATTACGAAAACAGTCTATGGTTCTGCTATTCCACAATAAGTCTATTGTAAAAAATTGTATGGGATCATTGACATCAGTAAAAAGATGACGTTTTCAAGTAAAGTCCATTTTGCTTTCGGTAATGTTCCGTCTTGATGGAGGGACGTCGGATGGGGTTGATTGCTCACCTTGACATCTATGTTAGCTCATGTTGTCGCTCATCATCCGTCGTCAGTCTGTTATCACTGAAACTTAAAATCTATTCTTATCCTAATTCTCAGAATATCTCCCCATGGGGACCTGTGGAAGAATATATCTGCACCACCCCATTGCTACTCGCAATATGCGGGCAACCCGTTTGGCATGGGTTGTGCCCCTGTGACGGCGGGGGCCAGGCATGCTTCCGCTGTGGTGGTGCTCATGAGAGTGCACAAACAACATCAAGTTTTCCATCTGCAGAGGTAGGCTCGTGGAATCGACCAAATTATGTCCACATTTTCTTTAGGAAAAAAGAATTATACATACCAACAACGTCTCATACCATTTTGTTGTTTACGCCACACCCAACAATATTCCTGCTATATGACGGCGGTCTGGCAGGATCGAGTCTGGCAGGAAATAGAAACAGTGGTTTGGTAACAAGAGCAGGGGGAGAGGGATATGTGTTTGTGGATGACGATTGAGTGAGTGAGTTAAGATTTATAGTCACATCGGCAATAGTTCAGCCATATCGTGACTAAATCAAGTTGTACAAGAATACAGAAATATAGACATTAAAATCTGTCGACAAAGGACAGTAAAAACACCAGACTATCTCAGATGCAGATTTAAAACTAGCATATCATCATAATATTTGAACAATTCATAACAGTACACACACAAAATGGGCTATAGATCACCAACAAAAGGTAGGTCACCATACTAGGTACCATGGGGACTTACGGTACCTCTTCTACCTACATGGTACCACAGCAGGATTTACACCATCCTCCTGGCCACTGGTGATTGTTAGCAAGGTTTAAGCCAAATCATTAAAAACAACAAGAATTCTACAATTAAAAACATGGAAATTAAACATACTTTGAATGACGTGGGACTTACGTACCTTCTCAGGGGGAAAATTATTTTACGTTACTTCAACCCCCTTTGAAGGTACAGTCACTAACAATATATCACAGTTATACAATCATTTTACATAAATTAAAATCACATACTTTTTACAATACATTTGATCAAAATGTATCTATTAATTCAATTTCTTTTAGCAATAATTAAATGAGTACTTACATTAAAAAGATCCTTCATAGATGAAACATGGAAATAATTATCCCTCGTGATGGAAAAATCAATACAGTCAAGCAGTGTGGCGGATTTCGGGAGCTGGTAAAATCTAGCGACCTGTCGCCGTACGAGTTCAACCGATGTGTTGATTATCATGATTCCTATACACTATAACCTCATTTGATACATATTTGACTAATTCTTGTTCGCAAAAAGCGCTAAGCTCCAGGTGCGAAATGACACTTGAACCGTTTAATACACTCCCTGGCATCACACACAAATGAATCTGACCTGTACTTGATGGTTTATTGTTTACAAAATGCAGTAAGTAATACATTTATTGCATGCGATAATGAACTTCATATCTCACTGAAAGTATAAAAGTTTTCCAGAGACACAATGACTATATGCCAAAAGCCATCTTTCACACCTAATATGTCTCACAATACGTAGAATGTTATCAAACAAGAAGGTGGTGTACAGTGTAGTCGGATGCAAAACAGCCAAGCCCAACTATCAACGAATAATGAGTACCATCTTCCTACGGGTATGAACACTTTAGGGGATCCCAAGGGAGCAAAATATAATAGAATGTTTTCTGAATATAATTTGGAATATGAATAATTTACGTTGTTTTTCTTCAATGCACAAAGATAACGTTAAGTGCTGACAAACGAATCATTCAAACTATCTGTTACAGTACATTTAACACAAGTCTTCGGGGTTCAACTTATACAGTTTCTTAAAAAGTTCCATTACAGAATATTAATAATGGATTGTGTTGATATGTATGTAAAGCTTATTATACAAAGGCAGCTTCAATCGTCGTCCATCAAACCCACGGTAAAATTCTGGTGTATTCAGAACCGTTCCCTTTTACTAGACAGAAGCCACATGAATTCAAATATCTAGTGAACAAGCACTTAAATGAAGTGATGTGTGTTGATTATCATGATTCTTATACACCATAACCACATTTCATTCATATATATTAACTAATTCTTTTGTTAAAAGCGCTAAGCTTCAGGCGCGAAATGACACTTGAACCGTTTAATACACTCCCTGGCATAACACACAAATGATCTGACCTGTACTTATATTGCGCATATGATGTTTTACTGTTTACAAAATGCAGTAAGTAATACATTTATTGCATGCGATAATGACCTTCATATCTCACTGAAAGTATAAACGTTTTCCAAAGACACATTGACCATATGACAAAAGCCATCTTTCACACCTGATATGTCTCACAATACGTAGAATGCTCTTTGTCAAACAAGAAAGTGTACAGTGTAGTCGGATGCAAAACAGCCAAGCCCAACTATCAACAAATAATGAGTACTATCTTCCTACGGGTATGAACACTTTAGGGGATCCCAAGGGAGCAAGATATAATAGAATGTTTTCTGAACATGATTGGAATATGAATAATTTACTGTGTTTTTCCTTAAAGCACAAAGGTAACACTAGTCTTCGAAGTTCAGCTTATACAGTTTCTTAAAAGGTTCCATTACAGGATATATATATATATAGTCAACAAGTAGTCAACGAGTACTTAAATATATATACAAAAATGAGGTAAATGTTCACTCGGTGTACATGTAATATATACTACTCAAAATTTGATAAGGGTCGTAGATATTTTTCTTAATAAAAAAACAAAATAACTGCATAACTGGCAATATTGTGTTCAAGTGAAATCAAAAACGTCTCCAACACACGTGCACGTGCATTTCATGCCATGGGAAATGCGTTTCACATCACAGTTCATGCTTTTGCTACCATTGCACGATTTCCAATCAGGCAACGGTGTCTGATTCATTGTGAAACTGTAAACTCAATTGAGTGTTTACACTCCGTTTATCTACGCAATGCCCCCTCAACGTGTAAGGCGTCGCCTGACGACAGAACAACTGGGCAGATGTATTGGAATGCTTGATACTGGCTATTCACAACGTGACGTTGCCAATGCACTAAACGTCAGCCAGAGCGTTGTAAGCAGGGCATGGTCCCGACAGCAAAATTTTGGTACAGCAGCACACCGACATGGGGGTGGTCGTCAGAGGTCGACAACCCAACGCCAAGATCATTTTGTGGCTCTTCAGGCTCGACGTCATCCCTTCTGGACAGCAACCAGCCTACGTAACGACCTCCTGAACGCCTCGGGGGTGAATGTGTCCACTCAGACGATACGGAATCGTCTTCACAATGCAGGTCTCTACTCGAGAAGGGCATGTGTCCGAATCCCCCTGACTGTTCGACACCGGCGGGAGCGATTGGAATGGGCTGAAGATCATGTCACTTGGACACGGAACGATTGGGTTCCAGTTCTGTTCACCGATGAGTCCAGGTATTGTTTGGACTTTACAGACAGGAGGCAGCGGGTGTGGCGACGACAACGTGAACGTTTCCATGATGCCAACATCAGTGAACATGACCGTTATGGTGGTGGTTCCATCATGGTCTGGGGTGGAATCAACAGAGATGGAAGGACAGATCTTCATGTCCTGGAGAGAGGAACAATGACGGGGGTGAGGTACCGGGATGAGATCCTCGATGTGTACGTCAGACCCTACGCTGGTGCTGTTGGCCCTGCGTTCATCCTGACGGATGATAACGCCCGTCCTCATCGCGCCAGGGTGGTTGAGCAGTACCTTGAGCAGGAGACAATTGTCCGCATGGATTGGCCAGCGCGCTCGCCGGACTTGAACCCGATTGAGCATGTCTGGAACATGCTGCAGGTTGCCCTTTCACGCCGTAGAGCACAACCCACGACTTTGGCAGAGCTCGGACATGCCCTCGTGGAAGAGTGGAACAACCTTCCCAGTGGAAAACATCCGGGTGCTTATTGACAGCATATCTCGACGTTGTCAGGCCGTCATTGATGCAAGGGGAGGTCATACTCGATATTGACACTTCATCGACTAAGTGTAATGATGGACTATCCCTCATAACTGTGTACTTCTTTCTCTTGTTTGCTGTTAACATTTTTTAATGAAATGCCTTTTGGTGTTTGCAGATTTCAAACATTCCATATTGATACAAGTTCATGCCGTTCATGCATTTTCATTCATAACATGATTAAACACGTTTCTGAGTCAGAGTCATGTCTTTTGTTATGTTTGTGGTAACTTACACACATATCACCTAGTGATCCTTATCAAATTTTGAGTAGTATATATCAAAAATATATATATATATATATATATAAATATATATATATATATATATATTATTAGACACAATCCACATAAGTTCAATTTTATAATTCATGCAACAGAGAAGAGGACAATTGGTATACATATTTAGAGAACTTTTGCGTTCCCCGTTAAAATGATCTGTATAAATTCTTGGATCATCATCAAAGCTTACCTTGGCAATGAATTTGTGAAATTTGACAAAACTTATTCATACGTCGGGGTCCCGAAAGTGCGTTACAAGTTAAAGTCAAACAGAAGTATTTCAGACATATAGTGGGCACTCGTGAAGAGCAACCTCCTCGTGGTGAGTGCTGGGTAGCGCTAATAGCTCTTCCCCCGTGTGGAACCGGAGTAGAATATTTCCACAGCCTCCCATTGCTGGTCGTATGAGGCGACTAAAATGGGAAACCTGTATGCCGTGGGTTGCGCCCCGTATCGGCGGAGGACGGGAGTCTGGTGGTTGAGGGCACTAGTTCCAGGATTAGCGTTACTTTGCCCAATACACCACTTCGACCCTTACTTCGCCTAGACGGGTGGTAGGATGGGCCCGGTCCTATCAATCGGCTGGTCATGCCGAGCCCTGTGCGTTATTTAATTTTGCACACTCTTGGCCTGATTTCACCTTTTAGAAATCATTATTAACACTGTTTTCAAAAACAACATTTGTGTATTTGTGATTGTTGCAATATTTGCCTAGAGTCTTAAAGCCCAGAAGGCGGTGGCTCATGGGCCAATCTGGTGGTACATTATTTCTAATGTTTCTGCTTGAGTATACCCTCTTGGTATCCTTGGTGCCGCCTGTTGGAGGCCCACAGGCATTTGGCGTCGTCCTTGTTGATACTCCATGGTGGGTGGGGAGCCAGCAGGGTGAACCATATACTATACCACTATGGCTGCTCAAAATCCAATAAAAAAAACACCTTATCACGCTGATGATACTGATGATGAGGAAGATGATATGATAACCAGATTGTGTTATTCTGAACGTGAAACCTGGCCTCGATTCATTGTTGCAGAGTCAAGTGAGAAAAAGTTGACTTCTTGTTCTCCATTTCTATTAGAAAAAGCAATTCAAGGTATTGCTGGAACTGTTAAGAATGTCACCAAAATTAGATCTGGTGCAGTTCTAACAGAATGTGTGAAGAGAGAGCAGGCAGCTAATTTACTGTAAGCAAAATTGTTTGCAAACATTCCAATCAAATGCTATCCACATAAATCTTTGAACTTCAGCAAATGAATTATCCGTGACAGAGATAAGAGTCTGTCAGATCTCTCCACTGATGACATTGTAAGTCAACTACGGATGCAGGGTGTTGTTGAAGCTAAGCGTTTCAACTTTAAGAAAGATGGAGTTTATTTAACTTCTAACACTTACCTCCTTACGTTTGACGTTCCACAGTTGCCACAATCAATTAAAGTAGGATGTTTTTCTATGAGAATAGACCTGTATATCCCTAGTCCTCTGAGGTGCTTTAATTGCCAGAAATTTGGGCATGGGCAGAAATCGTGTACTTATCGTGCTGCTTGCTATCGTTGTGGAGACAAAGATCATGATAGCAGCTCCTGTACATCTGAAATTAACTGTGTTCATTGCTCAGGTCCACACATGTCTTCATCTAAAGAGTGTCCAGTTTGGCAGTTTGAAATGACCATTCAACGCATCAAAACAGAAAAGAATATTAGTTTTTCAGAAGCCAGGAAGTTAGCTACTTCAATAACACCAAACAACACTTCCATGAGAGGTAAATCATCCTACGCTGAGGCTATGAAAACATCCAAAAAATCAATTGATTGTCAAACTGACTTGACTTGGATAAATACAGACACACCAGTCAGTGTTAGTGATCTCACCTCTTCATCTTCAACAAGTGCATCTTCCTCAGAGCAAGCGTCTAAATCCACAGAAACAATTACTCTAAGAAACAAAATAAATCTGATCGTATACCGAAGGGACAAAGAGATCCTGTGTCCATATTCAACAGGTTTGGTATTCTAGATGACATGGACGTGTCACCCCATCAGAGCACCCGCTCAAGGAGCCATTCTCCTAAGAAGAAAGGTCGGGAGCGCTCACCAATAACACACCCTAAATGACAAATAAGCTAATACAATGGAATTGTCGAGGTATTAGTGCTAATTTTGAAGAGATTAAACTTTTAGCTAAAGATTATAACCCCGTGGCATTTAGTCTTAAGGAAACGTTTTTAAGAGATGATCAACAATTTAACTTCCGCCAATATGATACCTACAATTCATTTGCAAGGATTACCAATGGTAAGGCATCTGGGGGCGCCAGTATACTGGTGAAACAGGGTACACTACATAGCCCTATTGCGATAAATACTAACCTACAAGCCGTTGCAGTACGTATAACTTTACATATTGCAATTACAGTGTGCTCTTTATATATACCTCCATCATACGCTCTCCAAATCAGGGATCTGGATAATCTGATTGACCACCTTCCCAAGCCGTTCCTTCTTGTGGGAGACTTGAACGGTCACAATCCGTAATGGGGTTCATCTATACGTACATGTAATGACAAGGGAAAAGTACTTGAAGACATTCTTGATAAGCATAGTCTATGTCTGCTTAATGATGGAAGTAACACCTACCTCCACCCAGGTTCAGGTACATACTCAGCTTTGGATTTGTCCATTTCCGACCCATCACTGTATAATGAGTTTTCATGGTCAGTTCATGGTGATTTGTGCGGTAGTGATCACTTTCTTACCGTGCTTAAAGCTATGTGTCCCTTTGTGGATAGTTCCATTTCCAAATGGATATTTTCCAAGGCTGATTGGCTGTCCTTTAGTTCTTTGTGCGATACTGAATTGAAAGTTGATCATTTCCTACATGATAGTGATCAAATTAAACTGTTTTCTGAAACATTACTCAACATTGCCACTGAAACAATCTCTAAAACCTCGACAGTTCCACGTGTTAGTACACCATGGTACAATGATGATTGCAAAAAAGCTCGAAAGACTAGGAAGAAGGCTGAAAGAGTTTTTAATAAACATCCGACTCAAGATAATTTAAAACACTTAAGGATTACAAGAGCAAAAGCTCGTAGAACCATCAAGCAAAACAGACGAAGCAGCTGGAGACATTTTGTTTCCAAACTGACTTCACGTAGTCCACTCAAGAAAGTTTGGAATATGGTTCGTAGGATAAAAGGTAAAGGGTCTTCTAGCAGTGTTCAACACTTAACAGCTGATAATGAAACATTAACTTCCAAACAGGACATCGCTAATAAGCTGGCAGAAACAATCAGTAAGAGTTCATCGTCTGCCAATTATGATCCTAACTTTCAAAGATATCAAAATCAGCAGGAAAAGAAGATTCTTAATTTCAAATCCGATAATTCTGAAGATTATAATGAATCTTTTTCCTTAAGTGAACTGCAAGAGGCTCTACATAAAGCTCATGATACAGCATGTGGGCCAGATGATATCCATTATCAATTATTGAAACATCTACCTGTGTCGTCTCAGTTGAGCCTCTTGTACATTTTCAATAATATTTGGGAATCGGGTAATTTTCCGTCTTCTTGGCATGAGGCTACTATCATTCCTGTGCCAAAACCAGGGAAGGATCACTCGAATCCTTCTAATTACCGTCCAATGGCTTTAACAAGTTGCATCTGTAAAACCATGGAACGAATGATCAACAAGCGTCTTGTCTGGTATTTTGAATCTAATAACCTGTTAACTGATATTCAGTCCGGTTTCAGGTACCAGAGGAGCACCATATATCATTTAGTTAGATTAGAGTCATTTATACGAAATGTTGTACATGTTGTATCAATCTTTTTTGATTTGGAGAAGGCATACGATACAACATGGAAATATGGCATCTTAAAAGATCTGCATATTATGGGTCTTCGTGGTCGTATGCCTGATTTTATTGCACGTTTTTTAGAAGATAGACAATTTAAAGTTCGAGTGGGATCCACATTATCTGAGATATATGATCAAGAAATGGGGGTCTCTCAGGGCAGTATTTTATCAGTGACACTTTTTAGCATAAAAATTAAAAGCCTTGCAAAGGTTTTAAATGAAAATATTGATGGTTCGTTATTTGTTGATGATTTCAATGTATCTTGCCGTGGTAGAAATATGAATGCCATTGAAAGGCAGTTACAACTTTGCCTAAATAGAATACAAAATGGTCTCTAGAAAATGGTTTTAAGTTCTCTAAAACTAAAACCTTGTTGTATTCATTTTTGCAATAAACGGAAATTACATAAAGATCCAGAATTGACTTTGAATAATATTCCTATAAAAGTGGTCAAAGAAACCAAGTTTTTGGGTCTTACCTTTGATCATAAGTTATCTTTTATACCTCATATAAAAAATCTAAAGGCTAAATGTTTGAAAGCACTTGATATCCTTAAGGTGGTATCAAATGCAAAATGGGGCGGAGACCAACAAACTCTGTTACATCTCTATAGAACATTGATTCGATCTAAACTAGATTATGGTTGTTTCATATATGGCTCAGCCCGACAATCATACATAACTTAACACTTAACACTATTCACCATCAAGGTCTTAGATTGTGTCTGGGTGCATTTCGAACTTCCCCTGTTGAAAGTTTATATGTTGAAGCTAATGAACCTTGTCTCGATATCAGAAGAATAAAACTGGCACTCCAATACGTTACTAAACTTCATTCCAATCCATCCAATCCAGCTTTTAACATCATTTTTAATCCTCCTTATCAGACTTTGTATGATAAGAAACCCACCTCAATTCCTCCACTTGGTATCCGTATTCAACAGCACATTATAGATGCAGATCTAAACATGTCTTCTATTGCAACGTATAAACTACCTGAAGTGCCACCGTGGCAGTCCATACAGCCTACAGTCAATTTTGAGTTAGCAAACATGAAAAAGGCAGATACGAACTCGTTGTCATACCAACAAGCCTTCCTAGAACTTAGACATCAATATACAGGGTATACAAGCATGTACACTGACGGATCCAAAAATGGTGATCAGGTGTCAGCTGCAGCTGTTTCAAATGATGGCACTCTATCGTTACGATTAACCAATGGAAGTTCAATTTTTACGGCAGAGGCTAAGGCTATACTATTAGCCTTGCAGCTTATTAAACGTTCAAAAGAGTCCAGCTTTATTATTTTTTCTGATAGTTTATCCTGTTTACAAGCAATCAACAACCGTAAAACTGACCATCCCTTTTCAGTTGAAATATTGCAATGTCACTTGAATTTGTCCGTGGCAAATAATGACATCGTATTTTGTTGGCTCCCCAGTCATGTTGGCATCAGTGGAAATACCAAAGCAGATTCTGCAGCTAAAGCTGCTCTTGGGAAATCGTTCTCGACGGGTATTTTCCCGTACACAGACCTCAAACCTGTTATATGCCAATATGTTGGAAGTATGTGGCAACAAAACTGGAATAAACAAACATTGAATAAGCTTCATGCCATCCAGCCCTTGATTGGAAATCATGGCCCTACTGGACTAAGTCGTCAAGATGAAGTTGTTATCCGACGATGTCGCATTGGACACAGTCTTTTGACTCATTCTTTTTTATTGAAGTGAGAGGACCCTCCTCAATGTATTCCTTGCAATAGTCCTTTGACTATCAAGCACCTTTTGTTGGAATGTGTGGATTTTGCACTTATTCGGCAACGATTTTATACCGTTCAAACTGTTTCTGAACTTTTCAATACCATTTCTAATCACTTAGTTTTAGCATATTTGAAAGAAATTAAACTGTATGACAAGATGTAGATTTTAGATTTGATTGTCAGTTTTTAACTGTTTACTGTGATAAAGGACTGAAGTTTTAGTGATATTCGTCATCATTTTTAAATAATGATTATCTGAAGGTAATTTTGTTTTTCTAGCCGCGAATAGCTGGAATATTGCTGATGCGGCTTAAAGCACCACTTACTCACTCACTCACTCACCATGCTAGGTACCATGGGGACTTACGATACTTCTTCTACCTACATGGTAACCCAGCAGGATTTACACCATCCTTCTGGCCACTGGTGATTGTTAGCGAGGTTTAGCCAAACCATTAAAAACAACAAGAATTCTACGATTAAATGAAACATACTTTGAATGAAGTGGGACTTACGTACCTTCTCAGGGGGAAAATTATTTTACGTTACTTCAACCCCCTTTGGAGGTACAGTCACTAACAATCACAGTAATATAATTATTTTACCAAATTAAAGTCACATACTTTTTACAATACATTTGATCAAAATTTATCTATTAATTCAATTCTTTTAAAAAAGCAATAATTAAATGAGTACTTACATTAAAAAGATCCTTCATAGATGAAATCTGGAAATAATTATCCCTTGTGATGGAAAAATCAATACAGTCAAGCAGGACATGCTTGACTATGATTCTTTCATCACAAGGGATACAGAATGGAGGATCCTCACCTTTTAACAAATGTTCATGAGTATAACGAGAATAACCAATACGACATCGTCTTAATACGACTTCTTCAAATCTGGACTGACAACCATAGTAGGTATAACCGATATTTGCTTTTATTGCATGTAATTTATTTATAGCCACTTGAATGTAACACTTCTTCTGCATTAGGTCTTTGATATAGCATCTAATAACAGGTTTATAGTCACTGTATGGTGGAAGAAGTGGTGTCACAGATTTGTTGAGATTTGTTGAGAGCTGCCTTTGCTGCAACCTCAGCCACAGTGTTACCTGTGATTCCAACATGACTCGGCAACCAGCAAAAGACGATGTCGCATTGGCCAGTAGCAATTGGCCAGTCTGTTGTACTCACATTAGATCAAATGGACACAATGCAAGTCCCTTTGCACATGGTGGAATCGGTCTCTGGTCACTTACTTGTGGCAAACCTGCTGTTTCCTAGATTTGTAGTGTACGCACTTTGTTAAATGACAACTAAATTTTGATTAATTGGACAAAGTAGAACTGCAATCATTTACAAGATAGGGGAGTATATTGCCCACGATGATGTTTGATAGATATGTGCTTTCATGTGGCGGCTAATTAATGATATTGTTAGACTTAAGGCACAATATGTTATCGATGGAAGGAAATTCTAGAAGAAGGAAGAAAAGTTGATAGGACCAATACGTTTTCCTTGCATAATCAAAATTTGAATATTGTTGATCAACAAATCCACGTTCTTATCGGCAAGCTATCTCATGGTCTCCTTTTTTATCAACTCATACCGAGATCTGACAAGTAATTAAACGAAACTCATCCAAGATGAAAACAGATATATGTACACACAAGGGTGCAGGACCCAATCTATCTTGTCATGACTTACTTAGTTTGTGAGTGAGTGAGTGAGTTAATATTTAACGTCACATCGGCAATATTGCAGCCATATCGTGACGAGAGAAAATGTGACTGTCATAGCATATATGTAAACTGAATAAAATTCTGTCGACGAAGGACAGTAGAACAACTAGATTATCACAGATATATGTTTAAAACTAGTAGAGAACAGATATCAGAAAAGATAAAATTAGGCTATATATCACCAGCAACTAAAGTGAGGTCACCATACTGAGCACCATGGGGACTTACAGTACCTTTGCTTCTTGCATGGACCCCAGCAGGATTTACGCCATCCCTTTAGTCACTGGCAACCATTGACAGGGTTTAGCCGGAGGTTTAAAAGAAACAAATATTCTACGATTAAAACACTGGCAGATATAAAATTACTTTGATTTATGTGGGCTTACATATCCTCTCGGGGGACACTTACATGTAGTTTGTGAGTGTCAGGGGGCGGTCGGGTAGCCTAGTGGTTAAAGCGTTCGCTCGCCACGCCGAAGACCCGGGTTCGATTCCCGACATGGGTACAATGTGTGAAGCCCATTTCTGGTGTCCCCGCCGTGATATTGCTGGAATATTGCTAAAAGCGGCGTAAAACCATACTCACTCACACTCACTCATTGTGAGTGTCAGTGTCAACTGATCGTACATTTCACGCTCGTGTAACAGATCGATATTTTCTCCAAGCCCAATGGCTTTCCACGGAGAGTTAGTGTTCTTCCTTTACTCCAGGATCACATCGATGCCCTTCTAGAAGATTCTGGTCTGCACTTTATGTTCTGTGGGGAGGCAGTATGCCTTTGTCGCCAACTTACCTCTGTATTTTTTCAAAGCAACATGTAGATCTGTACAGATAGATATTTTTCTATCTCTCAACATTGAGAAGCTACCTTGCCAAACATCTTGTCTATCGGCCATGTGTACATATTTTACAACTACAGGCTTAGGAGAGTTTTTTGTACGTTCATTTGTGGTGTGATGTGTCAGCCGGGGAATATTTACAATACCAAGGCGGAAGTAAACCCCATGTCCGAGAAAAGTTTCTGACACGCTATACCTGGTTGTTCACTGTCGGGGATGTTTACAATACCAAGGCAGACGTAAACCCCATGTCCTAGAAAAGTTTCTGACACGCTATACCTGGTTGTTCATTATCGGGGATGCCATGGACAAGCAGGTTTTGTTTTCGGGAATACATTTCTTGTGTAAGCAGTTTGTTTTCCATTTCTTTTCTAAAGTCAGCAAACTCCTGTCTAATATTTTCAATTTTGCTTCTGTTACGTGCGATATGCTCAGTGTTCATCTCTACATTTTGTACCAAGTTATCAGTCACATCACGAATTTTCACTGTTTCCTCATTTATTTCTTCCATTTTCAGTGTGAGTTCTGAAGTTTGCATTTTTAACGCTTCTTTGATGAAAGTTTTCATGTCAATTTTTTCGCCTCCTTCGTTTTCTGTGGTGTCGTTTTCTGTTACATCTGTTGTGTTTTCATTCGTTTTTTGTAGGTATTCCTCCATTCTGCCTACTTTACTTTTCCAAGTTCCTTTTCGTGTTGCTGGCATTGTATTTTCTTAAGATTGTGGCGGATTTCGGGAGCTTGTAAAATCTAGCGACCTGTCGCCGTACGAGTCCAACCGATGTGTTGATTATCATGATTCCTATACACTATAACCTCATTTGATACATATTTGACTAATTCTTGTTCGCAAAAAGCGCTAAGCTCCAGGCGCGAAAGAACACTTGAATACACTCCCTGGCATCACACACAAATGAATCTGACCTGTACTTATATTGCGCACATGATGGTTTATTGTTTTCAAAATGCAGTAAGTAATACATTTATTGCAAGCGATACTGAACTTCTTATCTCACTGAAAGTATAAAAGTTTTTCAGAGACACAATGACCATATAACTAAAGCCATCTTTCACACCTAATATGTCTCACAATACGTAGAATGTTATCAAACAAGAAAGTTGGTGTACAGTGTAGTCGGATGCAAAACAGCCAAGCCCAACTATCAACAAATAATGAGTACCATCTTCCTACGGCTTTGAACACTTTAGGGGATCCCATAGGAGCAAAATATAATAGAATGTTTTCTGAATATAATTTGGAATATGAATAATTTACGTTGTTTTTCCTCAATGCACAAAGGTCACGTTTAGTACTGTCAAACGAATCAATCAAACTATCTGTTACAGTACAGTTAACACAAGTCTTCGGAGTTAAACTTATACAGCTTCTTAAAAGGTTCTGTTACACAATATTAATAATGGATAGTGATGGTATGTATAGCTTATTATACAAAGGCAGCTTCAATCGTCGTCCATCAAACCCACGGTAAAATTCTGGTGTATTCAGAACCGTTCCATTCTATTAGACACAAGCCACATGAATTCAAATATCTAGTCAACAAGTATTTAAATGAAGTGATGTGTGTTGATTATCATGATTCCTATACACTATAACCTCATTTGAAACATATATATTTGACTAATTCTTGTTCGCAAAAAGCGCTAAGCTTCAGGCGCGAAATGACACTTGAACCGTTTAATACACTCCCTGGCATAACACACAAATGATCTGACCTGTACTTATATTGCGCACATGATGGTTTATTGTTTTCAAAATGCAGTAAGTAATACATTTATTGCATGCGATAATGACCTTCATATCTCACTGAAAGTATAAACGTTTTCCAAAGACACATTGACCATATGACAAAGGCCATCTTTCGAACCTGATATGTCTCACAATACGTAGAATGCTCTTTGTCAAACAAGAAAGTGTACAGTGTAGTCGGATGCAAAACAGCCAAGCCCAACTATCAACAAATATTGAGTACTATCTTCCTACGGGTATGAACACTTTAGGGGATCCCAAGGGAGCAAGATATAATAGAATGTTTTCTGAACATGATTGGAATATGAATAATTTACTGTGTTTTTCCTTAAAGCACAAAGGTAACACAAGTCTTCGAAGTTCAGCTTATACAGTTTCTTAAAAGGTTCCATTACAGAATATATATATATAGTCAACAAGTAGTCAACGAGTACTTAAATATATATACAAAAATGAGGTAAATGTTCACTCGGTGTACATGTAATATATATTAAAATAATATATATATATATATATATTTATATTTTATTAGACACAAGCCACATAAGTTCAACTTTATAATTCATGCAACAGAGAAGAGGACAATTGGAATACACATTTAGAGAACTTTTGTGTCCCCCGTTAAAATGATCTGTATAAATTCTTGGATCATCATCAAAGCTTATCTTGGGAATGAATTTGTGAAATCTGACAAAACGTATTCATACGTCGGAGTCCCGAAAGTGCGTTACAAGTTAAAGTCAAACAGAAGTATTTCAGCAAAACTGTGACTTGAATTAAGATAAATTTTCGAATATTAAACCCGTCGACAATGGACAGTATGACTACACTCTGGCCGACTTGTATTAATTTGTAGCATAATGGCATTAACGAGCAAGCATTTTCTATACCTTTGGGGATACAGCTGCTAAAAATCTAAGAAATTGATTAAACACTAACAGTTTACGTTCCATCCTAGCATTCATTCAACCGATGGAGTAAGCATGTATTCCGAAACGTTGTGTTCCTCATAATAAAGAGTTGACTTCTCCTATGCCCAACAGTTACGCTTCGTTACAACAACACACTTAATAATGGGACACGCTGTGCGTTGCACGGCCGAGATTTATTCCGCAATTGCGTAAAAATAAATGCATTTGATGTTGCATACCTTAGATCTTACATACAATGAAATAAAATGGCTCTTAAGCCCAGATCAACCTCGCACCGTACGACTGCACATACAGCAGCTTACATTAGTATTATAATCGCGGCGCCTTAGACGACTGGGCCACCTGTGCCCCCTATATAATGAAGAAATGCAAATGATACTTTCAAATCTTTATTGACAGATGGATCCAGTGATAGTGGCGCTGGCTGTTACTGGATCGAGGACTATCCCCTCCAGGTTACCTGATAATAGTTCTATTTTCACAGCAGGGGCCAATGCCATTTTAATAGCTTTACGATATATTAGTAAACAATCAAAATATAAGATGTTCATATTTTCCGATTCCCTCTCTTGCCTGCAGGCTATCCATAACTTATCATGTCAACATCCACTTTTAATAAAAATTATTGAATTATTTAACGAACTTGCTACTGGCCATTACGGCATCGTCTTCTGTTGGTTACCCAGCCATGTTGGAATCATTGGTAACACAATGGCTGAAGCTGCAGCTAATGCAATGCCCAACGAATCTGTGACACCACTTTTGCATCCATATACTGATTACAAGCCACTGATTAGATCCTTTGTTGTGATCTGATAGAAAAGAAGTCGGACACCCAAGTAGGTATAAATAAATTAACTATTGGTTACAACTACATGGGCTGTCAGTCCAGATTTGAACAGGTCATAATACGAGGATGTCGTAATGGTCACTAGACTTTGAAAGATTTTGAAACTGGCATGGAATCATAAAAAGGATAGCACTTATACATGACAATAACATGATAAAAACGGGCTGAAATGTTCAGCCATATTATCCGTTTTCTTAATTAACCTGTCTAAGATCCTTTGCAAACAGTTCTTTATCCTGCAATAACGTACACGTTTTTGAGTTACGTCGTCCTAATTTCTACAGCCTGATGAAATAAAAAATTGCTATGCAGTGTCATCTTGATACTGACGTCATAACGCTTTTTAAATTACTCCCCTGTGATCCTACGTATCCTTGTAAAATGGCAGTCTCTGGAGATGGCATATCCACATCGATTACCGAACGGTTAAAGAGTTTCTTAAAATGCGTTGATAAGACATAATGGCGTTGACAATCATGAGATGTAAAATTAGCCACACAAACAAACAAACTTTACTTGTGACCATAGCCCGGCAAAAGTTTAAAACCCTACCTAAATCAAACACACTGTCTCCTTTCGATACCACAATCTAAATGTTGATATCCTCAATTTGGGTAAACATTCTTGAAAAGATGTCGACAAACTTCCATGTCACGGCGTTACCCCAAACATACACAAACCACTGTGTCCGACCCACAGCATACACATACTTGACAAAGTTGTCTGAGGAGGTCCTTCGTGCCTAATTAATCCTGTCTGTCACTGGCCACAGGAATGGGTAATGGAATGAGCACCTATCTGACCCTGTTCCAGTAAGCGATCTTGGCACGAAGACGATCGTAACTCCCATTCTTTAACATGGACTTAAGACGTTCGGAACAAGGCCTTTGTTCTTCTCACGGCGACGCCATTAAACTTAAGAAATACAATTTTCACGTCCCGTCACCTCGGCCAAGACCCGTGAAGATTCCGGGGTAGAATAGGTCTTCAGCAACCCATGCTTGCCGTAAAAGGTGACTATGCTTGTCGTAAAAGGCAACTAACGGAATCGAGTGGTCAGCATAGTTTTGTGTTCTTTCAACTAAATCCAAGACCCAAGAAGATGCGGGTAGAATAAGTCTTCAGCAATCCATGCATGCCGTAAAAGTCGACTATGCTTGTCGTAGGAGGCGACTTTCGGAATCGGGTAGTCAGGCTCGCTGACTTGGTTGATGCATGTCATCGATCCCAATTGCGTGGATCGATGCTCATGATATTAATCACTGGATTTTCTGCTTCAGACTCGATTATTTACAGACCGCCGTCATATAGCTGGGATATTGCTGAGTGTGGCGTTTAACAACAAACCAACCAACCAACCAACCTCGGCCAAAGCCGTGGATTCATGTCAGTTGTGTCGGGTCCTGCGGTGCTACTAATTCGGGAAGCACTCAACTTGCTCAACATGAGGATTAGTCAGAACAGTCCGCAGTTAACCCTGTCCGAGGTATGTCAATTTACAGTGTCGCCTTTTCACAGATTTGATTTTAGACACAACAAAATCTATACGTTATGCACTACACATGGGGGTACAGCAACTCTATATTAGCAGAGGATCCAATAGAAGAGTCTGTGGGGAACCCTCTGTTTTTCATATCACAACTGATATCTTGGTTCTTGCCACAACAGACAGTAACCCTCTTGCGGTCGCTACCAACGACCTCTTTGGTGTTGCCATGGTCAAGTCTTTCTGTTTCACGCTACATGGCCATAATAGATATATTGCAAGTGGCCCCTTGGTATTTGATTGGCTAACTAAGCAATATCGCCCTAAACCTGAAAAGTATTTGGACACGCCCACTAACGGACTCCTGTTTCCTGTTTGCCTGACAATGGATTAGGATGGGCTTGTGTTAATTAAAACGTCGGTGAAGTTATTATTATTGATCTATTTATTAAGAATTGACTTTTGTTAGTATTTCGCTTAAATGGAGGTATGTGTATACAGGCTTACACAATATGCACGTCGGTTTACGCTTATACCTCCATACGTGCAACGAACATTGAAGTCAGTTCTTAAATTGCCCAAGCTGTGCACAATCAATTTTGTATCCACTGATTTGGAATAGATTATCCAAAGTTATCAATCCATTGTAAATTTACGTCTGTTAAGATATTTTGTAAAATATTTCAGAATATGTTGAAACAATATCATATTGACGATGTGTTGCCATGGGAATTTCAATAACGCGAAGAAAAGAGAACATGGATGAATACATGTTGTGTCAGTCGCAGTATGGTCACGTGGACCCATTATGAAAGGCTATTGCGCAAAGGCTAGCAATGGCTTCAAATAAATTCCTCTTTGGATTGGACTTTGTATCTTCTTAAAATAATGAACTGGTTGTTGTCTCTGAGTTGAGGTTGAGCTGCAGCTAGGTGGTGAATTCATATGGTGCTAGAAGCGGTTTAGGGGAGACCGGAAGATAATACAGCTTGATATAAGGCAGGTCCTGCCAGAGATCGTCAAGACACTCTTTCTAGACCCCCCTACAGTGTCAAGAGTGTAGTATTTATATCTCTGACCTATTGGACTATTTCAGGGGTGTCAATCATGAAGTGTACCTCACTCTGCCATAGATCTTTCTCAAGGGGTATCGGTGGCCGAGACGCCTTGGATGCCACATTTCCTTGTGTGCAGAAGGGATGTTGTGATGACGGGCTAGAATCCCAAAGGACAAGATCAACTGCACCATTCCATGCTCTCCTGCTAACATTAATCTGACTAAACATGCCTGCTGTCCATTGTCAATAGTAAATATTTTTGACCACACAAATCTCACAGTTAGGTTTGGACTTATGTATGTTTACAATACAATAAGAACAGATGACCTTCAATCTTCTCTTCCATGATTGGTTCAAGATTTTAAACCATCAGCATTTTGTCTTCAAGAGACATATTTTAATCAAATACATTTGGCGTCCCTCAGTACAGTTCATATCATTCATTTTCTCCTCAGGGTGTTAAAGCCACTGGAGGATCTTCTATCCTGGTGAGACAGGATGTGATTCACAGTCCTGTGTCCCTTAATACAAATCTCCAAGCTATTACAGTACGACTAACTTTGCACGTTGCATTTACACTGTGCTCTCTATATATTACTCCTACCTCTACTCTTCAGCGTTCTGATATACACTCTCTACATGACCATCTTCCTAATCCGTGTATCATAATGTGTGATTTAAATGGTCATGATCCCTTATGGGGAAGCAAAAATATTAATTATAAAGGGAAGCTCCTTGAGGAATTTATTTCCGAAAATAACTTATGTATTTTTAATGATGGTTCAAATACATATTTACATCCTGCTACTAGATCTGTCGCTATCAGATTCTGACTTGTTAAATGAATTTACTTGGTTGGTTCATGATGATTTGTGAGGAGGCGACCATTTCCCTACAATTCTGAAAAATAACTGCTAAAGGACGATGTACTATTAAACAGAATAAACGTGCGTAATGGAGACATTATCTCTCGAAGATCAGTTCCCGAAGACCTATGTCCAAGCTGTGGAATATGATTCAGAAGATGAAAAGAAAAGGTTTCAAATCTAGCGTTCACCATCTTAAAGATGGTGATCAAATACTAACAAATAAAACCGATATCGCAAATAAATTGGGTGAAACACTTGCTAAACATTCTTTATCAACAAATTATGTTCCAAAGTTTCAGAAATACCAGAAACTAGAGGAAAAGAACAATATTATTTTTTCCTCTGATGATGGTTAAGTTTATAATGAACTGTTTAACTCCATGAACTACACACTGCTGTAGCACAAGCTCGTGATACTGCAACTGGTGCTGATAATATTCATTATCAGCTCTTAAAACACTTGTCTGAATCTTGTCTCACAACACTACTGAATATTGTTGATGCTATTTGGACAACAGGACATTTTCCCCCTTCGTGGTGAAATGGCATAGTTGTACCCATACCAATGTCTGGCAGGGATTATACAGAACCATTATACTATCGACCTATTTCGTTAACTAGCTGTGGAGCGAATGGTAAATAATCAAATAGTCTGGTTTTTAGAAACCAGCAATCTGATTAGTAATATCCAATGCGGTTTCTGTAAAAACCGAAGTACAATTGACCATTTGGTTCATTTAGCATCATTTATTAAAAATGTTTTTGTTAAGAAACAGCATGCTGTATCCAGCTTTTTCGATCTTGAAAAAGCTTATGATACCAATTTGAAGCATGGTATTTGAAAAGATCTACATGACTTTGGTTTAAGGTCTCTGCGGTTCAGTATGCATTGATAAAAGTCAGAGAGCTTGACTGCATGATTGTTCACGAATATCCTCGCTACGGCCCATCCTAACGAGCAAACGAAGAAACGCACATCCAAACTATCGTAGTATCGACTCGAACCGTGTCTAGGCTGACAGTGACCGTCTCCAGCAATCTCTGAATTTACCTTAGTGTCTGTTTGACGCATCTTTAATCACCTTTCAATGATCGGCCAGTTGATCAATGATGACTGACACATGTAACCAATACAGGTTCATTAACAACTTCGGAAATCGCTTCCGTCAAATTTATCGTACTTTACTTGATGTAAATGTGTTACGACGCGCTGCCATGTGACTGACTTACTGAGGTTGTTCTTTACAGACATTTCTCATCTAATGGTAATATTTTTTTAGCACATGTTTTGTGTAAGATGTTTCTGATGAGAAAAGTATGGATCCATACGCTCATGTCAACTCTTTTATTCCGCGATATAGCTGGTTGTTGTATGGCTGTCAGTGTTAAAATGAAGTCACAGGTACTAAATCGTGTTTAGATCTTGGCCTACATCCTTTGAGGTATGAAATTGTGATACAAAATTGATAAGAATTGACTTTCACTTTGTGTTAGTTCACTGGAGTATGAATCTTTTTAATCACGACGTTCATACAGTTTGGCCCCCACTCTATGAAGGTTCATACTCCAATGAACTCACACAAAGTGAAGGTCGATTCTTAATTGATGTATAAATTGATCTCGTCACTATGTGTCTGAAATATAGCCGATGTGACGTTAAATTTTAGCTGACTCACTCACCCTGATCAAAGATGTAATTTCCAAGGCTGGTAATGATCTGCATTTATTTTATTGTTTTGTACATAATATTGACTAACGCAAACCTGTTGACCACAAGGACCGCCTCCGTGGTCTAGTTGTAGAGCGTCCGCCCGGAGAGTGGAAGGTCCGGGGTTCGATCCCCGGCCGCGTCATGCCAAAAGACGATAAAACATGGTACTTGTTGTTACCCTATCTGGCGCTCGGCATTAAGGGGCTAAAACAAGGACTGGTGGGCTCGGAGTCAGTATACTGTGTCTGAGTGGGGTATTCATGTTAAACTGCGGCATTGTATCTCAGTGAGCTAGCACTATAAATCGGCATCAGTCCGGTCTGGTACAAGCAGCCACACAAACACACACACGTACATGCACGTCGCTATATAAGTGCAATAATCTTGGACTCGACGTTAAACCCCATTTCACCTCACCTCACCTATGTCTTCATCTGGGTCCCGGAAGCCTCTGACAATTATTCATACGTCCTGTACTTGCCATGTGTGGCTCACTCGCGATATAATACCTCTCAAGTCATACGGTGTTACAGGCCTAGAGGTGATTATCCTTGTGGGACTCCCCTCAGAGAAACAAGTCAACAAGAGCCTTTTCACATCTTTTATTAACATGAGATCCGCAACATACAGATTTCGACCAGACTGGAACTCGTAACACTGGAACCACACTTCCTCATCCTGTCATCATTTACTCGTTTTGTATTGTTCCTTATTTATCATTTTAGCCATATTGCACTCGAATTAACATTACTCCCAAATCGATACAATTGAAATCTCACATTTTCTGGATTGTGAGTTTACAATCGACATTTGTAAACACACCCGAAACAGTCCACCATGTTTTTCACTTAATGTCACATCAAGTGTCACTAGTCCCCATAAAACGGAGGTGGTTCCCTCTGCCTGTAACTTTCTTGAAGGCATTTTTAACTGATAACACCACTGCCTATGGACAAGTGCTGCCCAAGGCTCAGAATAGACTAGACTAAGATAGACTAGACCAGATGCATATAACTTACATGTATGAAGGGTGTACTTGTCAACAGAATATTTGACATTAACATCTATTGGATTTAGTTGGTTGGTTGTTGGTTGGTTTGATGTTTAAAGACATACTCAGCATTATTCCAGCTATATGATGGCGGTCTGTAAATAATCGAGTCTGGACCAGACAATTCAGTGATTAATGTCATGAGCATCGATCCACGCAATCGATCGGGATCGATGACATGCATCAACCAAGTCAGCGAGCCTGACCACCCGATTCCGTAAGTCGCCTCCTACGACAAGCATAGTCGACTTTTACGGCATGCATGGATTGCTGAAGACTTATTCTAACCGCATCTTCTTGGGTCTTGGATTTAGTTGAAAGAACACAAAACTATGCTTACGATAACCAATAACAGTTATTGAATATTCATAGTATTTTCTTCCTGAATTTCAAGTACTCAAAATTGTAACTTACTTTCATTTGAGAATTTTATGCAGTATTTCTCCTCATAACATAACCACAAAGTACATATACACAATGAGACAATTGTCTAAGTTCACAATAGTCACAAAGAAGGTGCACATGTCAATCTATTTGGTGATGAAGCTGCACAACAATTCACTAAAACTTCAAGTGTTACTGGTCCAGAAAGAACGTCTGTACGTGTACGCCACGTTGTAGCTGATGTTGTCGAGACATCACTGTCTCCTCCGTGCGTGTAGGAAACGTTGACGAAGTTCAACTATCGCTGCTGTTGACTAACATAAAGTTCTTGTGCAATAGTTGCAAAGGTCTGTCAATGTTTCACAATATGTAACTGAAAATCAATGGCGTCCGTGCATCATCACAAGTCTGTTCTGGCGTTTGTCCAGACTGAATAATCCCTGCTCCCTGACAGTGTCCGCTGTGTGGCGTGTCCTTCACTGTCGATGAGGAAACACAACAGATGTGCCAGCCCTGACAAGCCCTACTGGTACTCAGTAATGATTGATGCTTGTTAAGAAAATACGAATGATCGAAAGGCACTGCATACTGTGCATGGAAAAAACCCATCCGTCTACACGGTGGTACATATTGTTGTGCACTTTTACGGACGTTTAAATGAATAAAGATGATTCACATTCCACACAGTCTGCACCGAAACTGATTGATTCTTGTTAGAATGATTGTCACCCTGCCTTGACGAGGGAAATGAAGACACTTGTTGGCGTGTTGAGTACTGACGTCGCTTTGAAAGTTATTTCACATCGATTTAGTTCCAAAGTTAGAGGAACACATACAATGTCAGTGAAACCCAGGCACAATGGTGTTGACAAATCAAGGTTCATAATCAGAAACAGACTGATATTCGAACCGACGATCAGTGCATTATTAGTGAGTGTGAGTGGGTATTGTGTTACGCCACCGTTGGCAATATTCCAGCAATATAACGGCTGGGAACAACAGAAATTGGCTTCACCCATTGTACTCATATGGGGAATTGAACCCGGATCTTAGATGTGACGAACAAAACACTTTAACCACTTGGCTACCCCACAGCCCCATATTTTATATAGCTGAAGAACCCATATCTATGTAGAGACTATCGCATGAGACGATTAGGCCAGCCGTGCCTCTGGTTCTCATTACTGCAATCAAATAGAACAGTTATGCGACGTAGGGCATCACTTGTTTCTTACCATGCTGGTGATGTATCCAGGCAGTTACTGACAGAGGAAGCCGACGTCTTCCTGATGATTACATCTTTGAATGCCCCATGGTTGGTGACAACACTGCCTCAGAGATGCCTCGTCCCCAGTACAATTTACATAATGCAGATGTATTGGACCACTTCCTTCACCGTAGAAAGCAAAATCTTTCATTTTTGCGTTGTCTCTGGAAATACGTTTACGAACGTTTAAAAAGGGTAAAGCTTCTTATGACAAATAGCTGATGTACCTTCTAGTTCAGGACTGGATATGACTTGTATGGGGTATAGATTTTACGCCATAGGTATTGAAGTTAACGATAGTTTCAGTACAGTTTAGTTCAGGCGTTCCTCGGAGTGTGGGCTCAAGTGCCTATGACCTTTGTCAACCGCCTTTTCCATTCCCTGTATCGACGTTGCACGGCAGTCATCAATGCACATGGCGAACACGCAAGATACTGACTTGTGATGCTATTTTCTTGGAGACTGGTGTTGTGTTTCACTTTAACAACATTTGATAGTTTCAGGTTTTTTTATATATCTCAAAGTATGTTTTCAGTGTTTGGACAAATATGGTTTCTCATGTATCTATCCATGGTGACGTTTCTTTTGCGGGTCTGTATAAATGCCAAAGGTTACCAGCTGAATACAGATAGATTAGATCAAATATCATTTTGACTGTTCCAGATAGCAAAAAATGGGATTAACCAATTTCTTGATAAATGATGACTAGCCATCCTAAATCGGCACACACTTTCAGCATGCTTAAATCTTGCCACGAATCGTTTTGAGAAAATCAAACCTTCCTCTTTCATGCAAAAAGCATGTGTAAATACAGATAAAGACGTTAAAGACGTTAATACAATTTATACACATTTCTGCGTGTAGCTGACTGACACCAAACCTAACACAAAACTGTTTACAAGAACAATCATTATGGGAATAATTACTCTCTATATCAATAAATGCGTATCCTTGTGCCCTATCCGCCCACTGGACATTTAGTGACTAAAGTTGTAAAAATCTATCACAAAGGTAATCTTATGGCACAGAATGAAGATAATTATTGCCTCCATTGTTGCAGTATGAACATGTTTCAGTATTGTTCATGAAATTATTTCTCATCCAAAGACTAGTTTACTTCCCATCAATAATTATTCTGATATAACTGTTTGTAAACAGGAAATTAACCCACACTAAATAAGTAAGTTTAAGTATCATACCAAAGTAACCTTTGTCTACCTCTGAAGGAAGGGAAAAGTCGGAACATTGTGTGATTATGTCATTATGTCCGTTTTACAAATATCAGTATTCAGTCACTATTCTTTCCTCTGAAAAGAATGTTTAAATGTTAACATAATGCCTGTCCAAGTGATGGAGCAATACATACATGTTTTGTATACAGGATAACATTAATGAACACATTTTGATCGATTACAATGTTGGGTGTACTAATATACTCACGAGGGCAATCCAAGTTCTCTACAGACGACTCTGGCATGTACATCAGTGAATCTGTCGTCACACACTGTTCCCCATGCAAACTGGTACCTAATCTCAAGACGGCCGTAGTTGGGACCCGGAACAAGTCGAACGATTCCATCATCTTGCATTGTACCAGCATCTGTAGATAAATATGTATTATCAACTTTGGTTTCCGAGACCAATATAAACATCATATGACGGACATGCATGAAGGAAACATGATATACATGCATGAAGGAGACGTGACATACACACATAAAAGACAACACATATATGCAGGAAAGACACAGGACATACATGCATGAGAGACACACCTACATGCATGAGAGACACACACCTAAATGCATCAAAGACATATGACATACATGCACGAAAGACACATACCTACATGCATCAAGGACATGTATCGCTCATGTATGTAGGTGTGTCTCTCATGCATGTAGGTGTGTCTCTAGTGCATATAGGTGTGTGTCTCTCATGCATGTAGGTGTGTCTCCCATGCATGTAGGTGTTTGTCTCTCATGCATGTATGTTATATGTCTTTGATGCATGTATGTCATATATCTTTGATGCATGTAGGTGTTTGTCACTCATGCATGTGGGTGTATCTCTCATGCATGTAGGTGTGTGTCTCTCATGCATGCAGGTATGTGTCACTCATGTATGTATGTTATATGTCCTTGATGCATGTATGTCATATATCTTTGATGCATGTACGTGTGTGTCTCTCATGCATGCAGGTATGTGTCACTCATGTATGCATGTTATATGTCCTTGATGCATGTATGTCATATATCTTTGATGCATGTACGTGTGTGTCTCTCATGCATGCAGGTATGTGTCACTCATGTATGTATGTTATACATGTATGTCCTTGATGCATGTATGTCATATATCTTTGATGCATGTAGGTGTGTGTCTCTCATGCATGCAGGTATGTGTCACTCATGTATGTATGTTATATGTCCTTGATGCATGTATGTCATATATCTTTGATGCATGTACGTGTGTGTCTCTCATGCATGCAGGTATGTGTCACTCATGCATGTATGTTATATGTCCTTGATGCATGTATGTCATATATCTTTGATGCATGTACGTGTGTGTCTCTCATGCATGTGTGTATGTGTCTCTCGTGCAAGTATGTTATATATCTTTGATGCATGTATGTCATATATCTTTGATGTATGTAGGTGTTTTTCTCTCATGCATTTGGGTGTATCTCTCATGCATGTATGTGTTTTTCTCATGCATGTGTCATTGTCTTTGTTGCATGTAGGTGTGTCTTTGTTACATCTAGATATGCGTCTCTCATGCATGTATGTCTTTGATGCATGTATGTCATATGTCTTTGATGCATGTAGGTGTGTCTCTCATGCATGTAGGTATGTCTCTAATGGATGTAGGTGTGTCTCTCATGCATGTATGGCATGTGTCTTGGATGCATGTATGTATGTGTCTCTCAAGCATGTAGGTTTGTGTCTCCCCTGTATCTAGGTGTGTGTCTCTCATGCATGTAGGCGTGTGTCTCTCATGCATGTAGGTGTGTGTGTGTGTGTGTGTGTGTGTGTGTGTGTGTGTGTGTGTGTGTGTGTGTGTGTGTGTGTGTGTGTATATATATCAAATGGGTGATATCAAAGAGAGTTCGTTATATCCGCAGGTTCGTGATAAGCGTGTTCGTAGTTTACTCTATGTAATTATGGGTTCATGTTTGCTATCGAAAGTTGTCATACACGTGGTAACAAAGTGCACGTATTTGCTCATCATTATCAACAAGGTTCCGTCGGTTGTAATGGGTGTTTACTTTGTCAGTTATTGTTTGAAACAATGACGTCAACCACAATGCACTCAAACAGCGTGTGTTGGACATAACTCTTAATTTGAATTTCACGAAAATTCATGATGTCTAGGTCGGGGCTCGTAAGACCGTTAATATCGATAATGTCAGCGATATCGTGACTAGAGTAAAATAATACCTTACAATCCACAACACCTTGACAGTATAACTACACCACAGTGGACTGTACATAACAAGGAGTATTATAACGTAATGACAGAAGTGTCCAATATTGATGTAATTCGGTTTTAAGCTTCAAACAAAAATAAACAGTTTGTATATCCTTCCGGCCTGTCCGTATTCTGACTACCATAATCATTTTACAGAAATAATAACACGAAGAGGACATATCGCCCGCAATGGTAAATACTTGTTTTGAATACGTTTGAATAAATATTTACGATTTTCAAGATCTGTTTCGGAAACGAGCACCAGCCCTATTTTCACTCCAATTAAAACACATCTGTGACGTCATTCCATTGTTTGAACGCTCCATTATTTTTCCGGAATGGAGAGTTGCTTGTCAACTGTACATTATCTTGAAGCAACATTTGAATTAATTTCCACTTGGAACAGACGGAACTATTTTTTTACATTTATTTACAAGTGAATATTTTCATTTTTTTCCGAAAACATGTGTCGCCAGCGGGGTTCGAACCCGCATCGTTAGATTTGAAAACGTGTAATTGTCAACCTCAGCTACTGCGGCACATGAAGGCATGATGTGAAATTAACTATTAAATACTTTCACAATTTTGCATAAGGCTTAAAAGCTCAAAATAATATGTATATATTTTGTGTTAGAGCACGATAGCCACAACAATGTTCATATTTATAGATAATTAGATAAACCTTTGACGAGAAAAAACAAATAAGGTAACATAAATATCGCTTGTTCAAAGCTCTATATTTCCAATTATACCCATCAGCATGTATTAACAATGTGCAAGCGATTGATAAATTCTAGTTTAGGACCCAACACAATTATGAAGAGCCGTGTACCATGCATTGTAAATGTCAACTCAACACGGAGCTTGGCGCACGTGCAACAGCGGCAGAGAACGCATTCCTCGTGCATCACGCAAGGTCGACTCACGCATTATAAATACAGACAACAAAGAGTTCTGGTTTATTTTTCAAAAAATTTTAACTACAGAATATTTTGTCAAAGTGTAAAAGTAGGGATGAGTTTTAAGTAGGGGAATATCCTCGTAACTCTCCATTCCTTAAAAATAATGGGCCTCGGCCCCTGCGGGGCCTCTGCTCCATTATTTTTAAGGAATGGAGAGTTACTCGTACATTCCCCTCTACGTCAAATTTGTTGCCATCGAAACTTGAAAAAATACATTTTACAAAAGTACCAAGCTATTAAAAAGCACAATTTCATCACCAGACTAATCTATGTGCTAAATGTGGTGAAGAAATAATGTACGGTTTTCAAGATCTGACCCAGAAACGTCATCATACACAGATGAGTGATTGAGTGAGTTTGGTTTTACGCCGCTTTTAGCAATATTCCAGCAATATCACGGCGGGGGACACCAGAAATGGAATTCGAACCCGGGTCTTCGGCGTGACGAGCGAACGCTTTAACCACTAGGCTACCCCCTTATACAGATGAACATACGGACGGATCCATGCGTAGCAGGGGATAATAATATATAGGGTGTTATACAAACCTGACTTTCTATACACATGTCCTTGAACACAGCTTGCAGATGACCCATTGTCATCACCGAGCATTGAACACGTTCCATTTACATTAGTGAATGTAAATGCGCCACAGTTAGTTTCAGACAAGCACTGGATGCTACAATCAGCAGTAGTGTTGGCTGTGGTGTTTCGAAGATGCGACATGAAAACTTGTTGTATTCTCGTAAAACGTACGTTTGAACACAATGTATTAGTCAGTACCAATTGACCAATATGCGATACAACGAAGATCCGCAAGAACATGGCCATAGTTTGCAAAAGTACTTCCCTAGATCTAGTTGTGGAAAAGCAGGACACTGGCCAACTGTAGCTCTAACACACTGAGTGCCTGACCATACAAAAAGAATTACAACTAGTGAGTTTCCATATTGATCACAGTGGTTGTGCGGTAGTTCTGCCCTACCATCAGAGGGTGATGTCTATTATAGTGAGCTGAGCTGTCACTTCAAGGTAGCACACGATTTCATTGGTTACTGTTTATCGGCTGACATGGCATGTAAACTATCCCTCGTTGACCCTTTGAAAACAGCCATTAGTAGTCAAGGAAACAAAGCCAGCACTTTCAACAAAGCCAAATGTCTTTTGTTTTCAAAACCTTACTGCCACGTCATCAGTGAACACAGAAGTCACAGAAGGTTACTGTGAAAAGACCAAGGTTGATGTTTTCCTCGCTTGTAGCATAACAGCAATGTTTGGTGGAACATTTAACATAAAGTTTTTGGTGTTCTAATTATTTGCATTTAATGAATAGCATTTCTCAAAAGAAATAGTTCTTGCATAAATCATGAATCTGGGTGACAGTGAATCGTGGAGACATTCATCATGATATCGCCAAGTTATGAAGTAGTTCTGTGTCGTTTCCGCTGTACCCTCATGATACAAGAATTTCAAAAGCAGGTGTCAACAACCTTGTGTTCGCGTTTACTTGAGTATCATTACAATTTGATGACATCAGGGTCTGTATGTGGAGTCCATTCTCCCGCCGTCATATTGCTGGAATACTGCTAAAAGCGGCATAACCATACTCACTCACTCATTCATATTTAGGATTTAAGGGTTGGGTTAAAATGGGACAATGGAAGTATTTCCGCGATAGCGTGACGAGAATTAAGTTTTTCCTTGAAATATAACATACCATCGCCAACAGACAATATAACTACACTATCACAAATTCGTACTTAAATTCTGGCATGAGGGCAGGAAAAATGCAACATCAGCCCCCTTTGAGGATACAGCAACTAACAATCTCATGCACTGATTAACCACTAAAAGTATTTGCCCATTATCTTAAAATCCATCAAGTAATAAAATTTCTTCAGGACTACCTCAGTAAAGGAGCACATACGAAGCTTTGAAATATTTATCCCGTGTGGTGAAAAAGTCAATACAGCTAATGAGGACAACCGTCGCTGTAATTCTCTCACCACACCGGATACACATCGAAGACAATCACCTTTTAATAAATATTATTGCGGATACCTAGAATGGCAAATACGACTATGGCAAGGTTCGAGATTTAGAGTTCAGACTGGGTTATTTGTTTATGTATCCTGTAACATGGATGTAATATTGCTGACTGCAACCAACAAAAGCAAAATGAACTACCAACACACCTTCGTCATACCAAAAGACGTGAAAATATCATACTTGTTGTTACCCTGCCTGGCGCTCGGCATTAAAAGGCTAACATGAGGACTGGTCGGCTCGGAGTCTGTATACTGAGTGGAGTATTCATTTTAAACTGCGGCATGGTATCTCAGAGTGCTAGCACTTTAAATCTCACTCACTCACTCACTCACTCACTCAGTATAGCTCTCACTTGTGACTATGTCCAGAAAGAGAGTGAAGTGGGTTATGCAGGACAACTGTCTGTAACTTCTGTTTCACTTCTGTTTAGCACACAGGACATCGCCAGATAAACCTGCATGTTATCGCCTATTACGACCAGCCACGTGGTTCCAATGAACTTTTCTAACCCACTGCTGTCTTGTTACCAGTCAGAATTTAACGTCTGTCCTCAATATTTCAAAAAATCGTGACAAGAAGAATTTGTTCCGTAAAAGTCAATACATTTAGAGTTCATAAAAGACCTGTCGACAATGGACAGTAAAACAAATGGACAAAAAACATTAAAACAATAGACAATAGAACACCAGCAGCCAAGATTAGGCCACCATATTAGGGACAAAGGGGACTTACGGTACTTATTTTACGTTACTCTTGTCAACGTGCGTGCCTCATGTTTGTCACATTTATTGACCATTTATTGATCATTTATTTTGAAAAACATATTATCTTAATTAAACATTGATAATTGTTGACTTGATCATATCATGACTGAAAAGATCTGAGAGATGATAAATATTATATCATACTCTCCAGTTTCACTGTCCCAGGTGATATATAGCGTCAGACATGTTGACTTTTAACATTACGTGGAAAGCGAGAAGACACACTAGTGGGTTCTGAATAAACTATATAAACCCGAGCGTAATGTTAAGAGAAGAGACATCAAGCCAGTTGATATGTCACTTCAAACATGGCGAGTCAGTGTCGTTACGCACTTCTTCACAGTATGATGAATGAGTGAGTGGGTTTGGTGTCACGCCACTTTAACTGTATTCCAGTTATATCGTGGCGTGTCAGCTTCATCTCTGACGTTTACCACTTCGTTAAAACCCGTGTATGGTGCTGACTAACCAAGGAACATTCGAAACCACAATCAAAGGTTTTTAGCGTGCCCAAGGGACGCGACTCCCCACAGCGCATCATACTTCTTCACGGTATGATGAAACATACACACAGGGTGATGGACAAGAGGACACTTTCAACATGGCGAGTCAGTGTCGCATCACATTTCTTCACAGTATGATGAAACATGCACACAGGGTGATGGACAAGAGGACACTTCCAACATGGCGAGTCAGTGTCGCATCACATTTCTTCACAGTATGATGAAACATACACACAGGGTGATGAACAAGAGGACACTTCCAACATGGCGAGTCAGTGTCGCATCACATTTCTTCACAGTATGATGAAACATGCACACAGGGTGATGGACAAGAGGACACTTCCAACATAGCGAGTCAGTGTCGCACCACACTTCTTCACAGTATGATGAAACATGCACACAGAGTGATGGACAAGAGGACACTTCCAACATAGCGAGTCAGTGTCGCATCACACTTCTTCACAGTATGATGAAACATACACACAGGGTGATGGACAAGAGGACACTTCCAACATGGCGAGTCAATGTCGCACCACACTTCTTCACAGTATGATGAAACATACACACAGGGTGATGGACAAGAGGGCACTTCCAACATTTAAGCTATGCTGCATAGACAGAAATATAGTTAAGGGTTTTTCCTGGCGTTGCCTGCTTCAAGCAATTATTGCTAAATCATGTCTTATGGATGTGTTGATTTGAAGGTATTACGAAAACAGTCTATGGTTCTGCTATTCCACAATAAGTCTACTGTAAAAAATTGTATGGGATCATTGACATCAGTAAAAAGATGACGTTTTAAATTCAAGTCCATTTTGCTTTCGGTAATGTTCCGTCTTGATGGAGGGACGTCGGATGGGGTTGATTGCTCACCTTGACATCTATGTTAGCTCATGTTGTCGTTCATCATCCGTCGTCAGTCTGGTATCACTGAAACTTAAAATCTATTCTTATCCTAATTCTCAGAATATCTCCCCATGGGGATCTGTGGAAGAATATATCTGAACCACCCCATTGCTACTTGCAATATGCGGGCAACCCGTTTGGCGTGGGTTGTGAGAGTTAGTGTTCTTCCTTTACTCCAGGATCACATCGATGCCCTTCTCGAAGATTCTGGTCTGCACTTTAGGTTCTGTGGGGAGACTGTATGCCTTTGTCGCCAACTTGCCTCTATTTTTTTTTTCAAAGCAACATGTAGATCTGTACAGATAGATATTTTTCTATCTCTCAACATTGCCGAGTTTGAGAAGCTACCTTGCCAAACATCTTGTCTATCGGCCATGTGTACATATTTTACAACTACAGGCTTAGGAGAGTTTTTTGTACGTTCATTTGTGGTGTGACGTGGCAGCCGGGGAATATGTACAATACCAAGGCGGAAGTAAACCCCATGTCCGAGAAAAGTTTCTGACACGCTATACCTGGTCGTTCACTGTCGGGGATGCTCATAGACAAGCAAGTTTTGTTTTCAGGAATACAATTCTTGTGTAAGCAGTTTGTTTTCAATTTCTTTTCTAAAGTCAGCAAACACCTGTCTAATATTTTCAATTTCGCTTCTGTTACGTGCGATATGCTCAGTGTTCATCTCTACATTTTGTACCAAGTTATCAGTCACATCACGAATTTTGACTGTTTCCTCATTTATTTCTTCCGCTTTTTTGATGAAAGTTTTCATGTCAATTTTTTCGCCTCCTTCGTTTTCTGTGGTGTCGTTTTCTGTTACATCTGTTGTGTTGTCATCCGTTTTTTGTAGGTATTCATTCATTCTGCCTACTTTACTTTTCCCAGTTCCTTTTCGTGTTGCTGGCATTGGATTTTCTTAAGATTGTGGCGGATTTCGGGAGCTGGTAAAATCTAGCGACCTGTCGCCGTGCGAGTCCAACCGATGTGTTGATTATCATGATTCCTATACACTATAACCTCATTTCATACATATTTAACTAATTCTTGTTCGCAAAAAGCGCCTAAGCTTCAGGCGCGAAATGACACTTGACCCGTTTAATGCACTCCCTGGCATAACACACAAATGAATCTGACCTGTACTTATATTGCGCATATGATGTTTTACTGTTTACAAAATGCAGTAAGTAATACATTTATTGCATGCGATAATGACCTTCATATCTCACTGATAGTATAAAAGTTTTCCAGAGACACAATGACCATATGCCAAAAGACATCTTTCACACCTAATATGTCTCACAATACGTAGAATGTTATCAAACAAGAAAGTTGGTGTACAGTGTAGTCGGATGCAAAACAGCCAAGCCCAACTATCAACGAATAATGAGTACCATCTTCCTACGGGTATGAACACTTTAGGGGATCCCAAGGGAGCAAAATATAATGGAATGTTTTCTGAACATAATTTGGAATATGAATAATTTACGTTGTTTTTCCTCAATTCACAAAGATAACGTTTAGTACTGTCAAACGAATCAATCAAACTATCTGTTACAGTACATTTAACACAAGTCTTCGGAGTTAAACTTATACATCTTCTTAAAAGGTTCTGTTACACAATATTAATAATGGATAGTGATGGTATGTATAGCTTATTATACAAAGGCAGCTTCAATCGTCGTCCATCAAACCCACGGTAAAATTCTGGTGTATTCAGAACCGTTCCATTCTATTAGACACAAGCCACATGAGTTCAAATATCTAGTCAACAAGTACTTAAATGAAGTGATGTGTGTTGATTATCATGATTCCTGTACACTATAACCTCATTTGAAACATATATATTTGACTAATTCTTGTTCGCAAAAAGCGCTAAGCTTCAGGCGCGAAATGACACTTGAACCGTTTAATATACTCCCTGGCATAACACACAAAAGATCTGACCTGTACTTTTATTGCGCATATGATGTTTTACTGTTTACAAAATGCAGTAAGTAATACATTTATTGCATGCGATAATGACCTTCATATCTCACTGAAAGTATAAAAGTTTTCCAGAGACACATTGACCATATGACAAAAGCCATCTTTCACACCTGATATGTCTCACAATACGTAGAATGCTCTTTGTCAAACAAGAAAGTGTACAGTGTAGTCGGATGCAAAACAGCCAAGCCAAACTATCAACAAATAATGAGTACTATCTTTCTACGGGTATGAACACTTTAGGGGATCCCAAGGGAGCAAGATATAATAGAATGTTTTCTGAACATGATTGGAATATGAATAATTTACTGTGTTTTTCCTTAAAGCACAAAGGTAACACAAGTCTTCGAAGTTCAGCTTATACAGTTTCTTAAAAGGTTCCATTACAGAATATATATATATAGTCAACAAGTAGTCAACGAGTACTTAAATATATATACAAAAATGAGGTAAATGTTCACTCGGTGTACATGTAATATATATTAAAATTATATATATATATATATATATATATATATATATATATATATATATATATATATATATATATATCATTAGACACAAGCCACATAAGTTCAACTTTATAATTCATGCAACAGAGAAGAGGACAATTGGAATACATATTTAGAGAACTTTTGCGTTCCCCGTTAAAATGATCTGTATAAATTCTTGGATCATCATCAAAGCTTACCTTGGGAATGAATTTGTGAAATTTGACAAAACTTATTCATACGTCGGGGTCCCGAAAGTGCGTTACGAGTTAAAGTCAAACAGAAGTATTTCAGACATATAGTGACTTGAATTAAGATAAATTTTCGAATATTAAACCCGTCGACAATGGACAGTATGACTACACTCTGGCCGACTTGTATTAATTTGTAGCATAATGGCATTAACGAGCAAGCATTTTCTATACCTTTTGGGATACAGCTGCTAAAAATCTAAGAAATTGATTAAAAACTAACAGTTTACGTTCCATCCTAGCATTCATTCAACCGATGGAGTAAGCATGTATTCCGAAACGTTGTGTTCCTCATAATAAAGAGTTGACTTCTCCTATGCCCAACAGTTACGCTTCATTTCAACAACACACTTGATAATGGGACACGCTATGCGTTGCACGGCCGAGATTTATTCCGCAAATGCGTAAAAATAAATGCATTTGATGTTGCATACCTTAGATCTTACATACAATGAAATATAATGGCTCTTAAGCCGAGATCAACCTCGCACCGTACGACTGCACATACAGCAGCTTACATTAGTATTATAATCGCGGCGCCTTAGACGACTGGGCCACCCGTGCCCCCTATATAATGAAGAAATGCAAATTATACTTTCAAATCTTTATTGACAGATGGATCCAGTGATAGTGGCGCTGGCTGTTATTGGATCGAGGACTATCCCCTCCAGGTTACCTGATAATAGTTGTATTTTCACAGCAGGGGCCAATGCCATTTTAATAGGTAATATATTAGTAAACAATCAAAATATAAGATGTTTATCATATTATCCGATTCCCTCTCTTGCCTGCAGGCTATCCATAACTTATCATGTCAACATCCACTTTTAATCAAAATTATTGAATTATTTAACGAACTTGCTACTGGCCATTACGGCATCGTTTTCTATTGGTTAACCAGCCATGTTGGAATCATTGGTAACACAATGGCTGATGCTGCAGCTAATGCAACTCTCAGCGAATCTGTGACACCACTTTTGCTCCCATATACTGATTACAAGCCACTGATTAGATCCTTTGTTGTGATCTGATACAAAAGAAGTCGGACACCCAAGTAGGTATAAATAAATTACATAAAATAAAACCAACTATTGGTTACAACTACGTGGGCTGTCAGTCCAGACTTGAAGAGGTCATAATACGAGGATGTCGTAATGGTCACTAGACTTTGAAAGATTTTGAAACTGGCATGGAATCATAAAAAGGATAGCACTTATACATAACAATAACATGATAAAAACGGGCTGAAATGTTCAGCCATATTATCCGTTTTCTTAATTAACCTTTCTAAGATCCTTCGCAAACAGTTCTTTATCCTGCAATAACGTACACGTTTTTGAGTTACGTCGTCCTAACATCTACAGTCTAAATAAATTGAAAATGGTTTTGCAGTGTCATCTTGACATTGTTTAAATTACTCAGCCGTGATCTGAAGTAATCTTATTCGATTTCTGTCACAGAAATCACATCTCCATATCACTTACTGATCGATGAAATAGTTTCTTAAAATGCGTTGATATGATATGATATATATAATGGCGTTGACAATCATGAGTTTCTACAGCCTGATTAAATAAAAAATTGTTATGCAGTGTCATCTTGATACTGACGTCATAACGCTTTTTAAATTACTCCCCTGTGATCCTACGTATCCTTGTAAAATGTCAATCACTGGAGATTGCATATCCACATCGATTACCGAACGGTTAAAGAGTTTCTTAAAATGCGTTGATAAGACATAATGGCGTTGACAATCATGACATGTAAAATTAGCCACATTTATATCAAACAAACTTTACTGGTGACCATTGCCCGGCAAAATTTTAAAACCCTACCTAAATCAAATACACTGTCTCCTTTCGATACCACAATCTAAATGTTGATATCCTCAATTTGGGTAAACGTTCTTGAAAAGATGTCGACAAACTTCCATGTCACGGCGTTACCCCAAACATACACAAACCACTGTGTCCGACCCACAGCATACACATACTTGACAAAGTTGTCCGAGGTGGTCCTTGGTGCCTAATTAATCCTGTCTGTCACTGGCCACAGGAGTGGGTAATGGAATGAGCACCTCCCTGACCCTGTTCCAGTAAGCGATCTTGGCACGAAGACGATAGTAACTCCCATTCTTTAACATCGACTTAAGACGGTCGGAACAAGGCCTAGGTTCTTCTAACGGCGACGCCATTAAAATTAAGAAATACAATTTTCACGTCCGGTCACCTCGGCCAAGACCCGTGAAGATTCCGGGGTAGAATAGGTCTTCAGCAACCCATGCTTGCCGTAAAAGGTGACTATGCTTGCCGTAAAAAGGTGACTATGCTTGTCGTAAAAGGCAACTAACGGAATCGGGTGGTCAGCATAGTTTTGTGTTCTTTCAACTAAATCGAAGACCCAAGAGTGAGTGAGTGAGTGAGGTAAAATATTACATCGCATCGGCAATATTGCAGCCATATTGCGATGAAAACAAGTTAATTATAGTAAATACCCGTCGACAAAGGACAGTAAAACAGTAAGTCCTGTATCACAGCTAATGTATAAAACAAACCAGTTCACAATAAAAAACAAAGAATTCTTCAGTAGACTTTGTACAAGATAAAACTGGGCTATATACCTCTGGTAACCAAAGCTAGACCACCTAACTGGGGATCATGGGGACTTACAGTGCCTTTGCTACCTGCATGATTCCCAGCAGGATTTATGTCATCACTTTGGTCACAAGTGGTCATCTTCAATGCTAACCAATATTAAAAGATCAAACCATAGTCAAGTAGTTAAAACACTAGTTGATATTACACACTTTTATTTAGATGGACTTGCGTACCAGAGTCAAGAGGACAATAATTTTATGCTACTTTAACCCCCTGAGTAGCACCGCCTTCAAAAATATTAGTTGTTAATAATATCACACTAATTTAAAACAATTCAAAATTCAAAATTTATCAAATAACTCTATTTCTTTTAAAAAACCGAGAATTAAATGAACGTTGATATTATTAAAAAGATCCTTTAAAGACGTTGAATGATAATAAGAATCCCTTGTGAGAGAAAAGTCTATACAATCAAGCAAAATATGCTTGATTGTAATTCTCTCATCACAAGGGATGCAAAACGGAGGATCTTCACCTTTAAGCAAATATTCATGGGTATAACGGCTATGGCCAATGCGACATCGTCGTAAAACAACTTCATCGTGTCGTGACTGGCAACCCAAGTAGGTATATCCAAGAGTAGGTTTTATTGCATGCAGTTTGTTCATACCTAACTGGGTATTCCACTTTGTTTGCCTTAAATGTCTGATATAATCTTTTATACAAGATTTAAAATCAGAGTGTGGAATCAGAATATTAGAGACAGGCTTTACAAGGGCAGCCTTAGCTGCAGCGTCAGCTTTTGTATTGCCCACGATGCCAACATGGCTTGGTAACCAACAAAATATGATGTCGCATTGGCTAGTAGACAGATCATTGTATAATTCTAAAATGTCAAGAATATATGGATGATTTAGAGAGACATTTTTTAGCGCTTGAAGGCATGAAAGAGAATCAGAAAAAATGATAAATTGTTTACTGTTAGATTGATGTTGAATAAAGTCCAAGGCTGTTTTTATAGCGTTTGCCTCAGCAGTGAAAATGGAGCTATTGTCTGGGATTCTAGTAGATATGGTTTTTGATCCAATAACAGTGGCACTGGAAACTTTACCACTATCCTTGGATCCATCCGTGAAGATTGAACGATGGGAATCATATTTGCGGCGTAATTGTAAATATTCCTGTTGATATTCTAAATCATTTGTGTCAGATTTTTTGAATTGAGTGAGTGAAAGGTCCACTTCTGGTCTGACCAACTGCCAAGGAGGAGTAGAGAGTAGTCGATAAGAAGTGATTAAATCTAAATCTATATTAGCAGCAATGACATGCGGTTGAATACGAATCCCGAGTGGTGGAACGAGATGCGGCTTACGATTGAACAGGTCCTCAAAAGGGGGATTGAATACACAGTCATATGCTGGGTTTGAAGGATTTGAAGCCAATTTTGTGATATATTGTAGTGATAATTTTATACGGCGTTGTTGAAGAGAAGGTTCATCAGCCTCTGTGTATAAGCTGTCAACAGGAGATGTTCTAAATGCTCCAAGGCAGAGCCGTAGTCCTTGATGGTGTATTGAATTTAACTTTTCTAAATTACTTTTACAGGCTCCACCATATACAATGGAGCCATAATCAAGTTTTGACCGGATAAGTGAATGATACAAATGAAGGAGAGTTGTTTGATCCCCACCCCAATTTGTATTTGAGACAACTTTTAGCAGATCAAGGGCCTTCAGGCATTTAGCTTTAAGATATTTAATGTGTGGTAGAAAGGTTAAATGTCTGTCAAAGATTAACCCCAAAAATATGGCTTCCTCTACCATTTTAATTGCAGTACCATCTAACGACAGCTCCGGATCCTTATGAGGTTTAAATTGACGACAGAAATGTATACAGTTTGTCTTGGATTTGGAAAACCTAAAACCATTTTCAAGACACCATTTCTGAATTTTATTTAGACACAGTTGCAGTTGTCTCTCAATGGTATGCATATTTTTACCACGACATGATAAATTGAAATCATCCACAAAAAGTGATCCATCAACTGAATTATTTAAAACCTTCGAAAGACTATTTATTTTAATACTAAATAAGGTGACTGACAAAATACTGCCTTGTGGGACACCCTGATCCTGATTGTAATGATCAGACAGGGTAGATCCCACACGAACTTGAAATTGTCTGTCTGTTAAAAACTGGGATATAAAACAAGGCAAGCGGCCTCTCAAACCAAAGTCATGTAGATCTTTCAGAATGCCATGCTTCCATGTGGTATCGTACGCTTTTTCTAAATCAAAAAAGATAGATACAGCATGTTGTTCAGAAACAAACGCATTTTTTATGAAAGATTCTAAACGTACTAGATGATCGATAGTACTGCGGTTTTTACGGAAACCGCATTGAATATTTGTAATCAGATTATTAGATTCCAAAAACCACACTAACCGATTATTAACCATTCGTTCCATAGTTTTGCAAACACAGCTTGTTAATGATATAGGTCAGTAATTAGTAGGATCTGAATGATCCTTGCCCGCCTTAGGTATAGGGATAACTATTGCATTATGCCAAGAAGGAGGGAAATTTCCTGCCGTCCAAATTTCATCAAATATTTCTAAAAGTATGGCAAGACCGGATTCGGACAAATGCTTCAAAAGCTGATAGTGAATATTATCAGCCCCTGTTGCCGTGTCATGAGCTTGCCCAAGGGCTGTTTGTAGCTCATGTAGTGAAAAGACTTCATTATAGTCTTCGCCATTTTCAGAGTTGAAATTAATCCTCTTCTTTTCCTGAAGTATCTGATATTTTTGAAATTCTGGGTGATAGTTTGATGAAGAAGAGTGTTTAGCTAACGTTTCGCCAAGTTTATTTGCAATATCTGAATGATCTTCCAAGAAGTGATCACCTTCCTTAAGATGATGAACACTTGATTTTGAGCCTTTGCCCTTAATTCTTTGGACCATATTCCACACCTTTGATATAGGTGTACGTGAATTAATCTTGGAAACGTAGTTTCTCCACGAATGACGTTTATTTTGTTTGAAAGTTCGTCGTGCCTTGGCACTAGTAATCTTAACAGTATTCAAATTATGTACAGTAGGATGTTTTCGGAAATACTTCTCCGCTTTCTTCCTACATTTTCTTGCCTGTTTGCAATCATTATCGAACCATGGTTTGCGAATGTGTGGATTTGCAGAGGACTTAGGAATGGTATCATTGGCAATTGCATTCAGTTCATCTGAAAAAAACTGAATGGGGTCAGCAATATTCCTGAACATTTCAGGTTTTAGGTTATTGGTACATAGAGTTGTGAATTGAGCCCAATTGGCCTTTGAAAAATTCCATCTTGTTGACGGTGGAACGTCAGATGGATTATTGACTGTCAGAATTGTAGGAAAGTGGTCACTACCACATAGATCATCATGAACTGACCACGAAAATTCATCCAAAAGTGTTGCATCTGTGAGTGAAAGGTCCAAGGCGGAATAACTACCTGTTGCAGGGTGTAAATATGTGTTGGAACCATCATTAAAAACACATAGACTATTGTCAGATATGAAATCCTCTAGCGTGTGTCCCTTGGTGTTAGTGCTGCTACTTCCCCATAAAGGGTTATGTCCGTTCAAATCACCCATGATTATGCAGGGCTGAGGCAGCTGGTCATATAAGGACTGCAGCTCAGATCGCTGAAGCGTAGAAGATGGAGGTATGTACAAAGAGCACAGAGTAAATGCAAGATGCAAAGCTAGACGGACGGCAACAGCCTGAAGAGGAGTGTTAAGATGAACAGGGCTATGTATAATACCCTGCCTCACCAAGAGAGGAACCGCCAGTGGCTTTGTCGCCTGGTGGAGAAAAGGAATGGTAAGCATTATACTGACGCAAATCAAACTTATCTGTCTGCTTTAAATATGTTTCTTGAAGACAGAAAACAGAAGGTTTAACATCTTGTACCAATAACTGTACCTCATTAAAATTGGTCCTAAGACCTCTGCAGTTCCACTGAATTAGTGGGTATTTAGTGTTCATGTTACAGGAGGTGGCATTACAGGAGATCTGTTTCTAGCCCGAGGCGAATGACTTTTCTTTCGCGTTCGGGGATGAGGTGTCACATCCATGTCCTCTAGAATCTGAAATTTGTTGAAAAGTTGGACAGGATCACGTTGACCTTTTGGTATTCGATCAGATTTCTGTGAATAGTTGAATGTCTTGCTGGCATTTACCACAGAGGGAGATGGTGAACGAGATGTTGAACGAGACAGTGATTTAGATGGAGAGTTTGTTTGGGTAGAAGCAACAGACTGAGTATCGAGAAGTGAATACTCCTTGGTCCTAACCCAGGTGACGACCGTCTGGCATTCAACAGAGTGAACAGATCTGGAGTTTTGTTTAGGTGGACGTGCAACGGCTGCTGAATAGGAAACAACTGCAGTTGGAGTGGTAGATGACATTACCAAATGTTTGGCATCTGAAAAAGAAATATTCCTCTCATGTTTCAATTTTACTATCTGGTGTTGTTGTTGCCAGACAGGACAAGATTTTGAAGATGCAACATGATCTCCAGAGCAATTAGCACATTTCGGATCGTTTAAGCAATCTAATGTATCATGGTCAGTTTGTCCACATCGGTGACACTTTTTTCTGTTGGTACATGATTGGGCACCATGCCCAAACTTTTGACATGAGTAACACCGGAGTGGATTCGGTATGTACTTGTCCACACCAATATTACAATAACCTGCTCTGATGGATTTTGGTGGAACCGGAAGAGAAAAGGTAAAGAGATACGTGTTTAGCTTTTCAATTTGACCGTTTTGTCTCTTGGTAAATCGTTTGACTCCTGAAACACCCTGGTCTTTCAGTTCAAAGGCTATATCATCTTCAGACATGTCTGAGAGACAACGTTCCCGATCCCTGACAATGCCTTTAGAACTGTTGAGTGATTTGTGTGCTGATACAGTAACGGGCACAGAAACGAGATGTTTAACAGCCAACAGCGTAGCTGATTGTGAAGCAGATTTACATTCAACCAGGATACAGCCAGATCGTATCTTTTTCATGGTCACGACGTCTCCAGCAATACCATAAATTGCTTTGGAAAGAGCAAAGGGATTTATCTTCAGAGGACCATCATCAGATGCTGAGATTACCAAAAATCGAGACCCAAAGTCAGACTTTTTCCTTGAAACAGTATCATCATCAGATGTACTATCATCCAACGTACGTTTAAGTTGTTTTGGGGGTATCATGGTAAGTGTATAGAGATTCATCGGCCCAGCTCCCCACCCACCACGGAGTATCAATAAGACAATGCTATATGCCAGTGGGCCTCCAACTGACAGCACCAAGGATACTGGGGCGATATACTCAAGCAGAAGTATTAATGCAAGATTAATAGATCCACCGGATTGGCCCATGAGCCACCGCCTTCTGGGCATATTTGACTCTAGGCAATGATTAGTATTCATTTTTTAACACGTATTGAAATTAAATGAACTGAGTGACCAAGACCAAAAAATATACAATTAAATATGACATTAATGTGCAAAACAAAGAAACTTCACAATTCAATGAACTTGTCCAAGTTGAAAACAGATTAACTGCAACTGTTGACATATTGTAGTTTGTTCAATTTTGTGCAAGACAATGTTAATGCACAGGGCTTGGCGTGACCAGCCGATTGATAGAACCGGGCCCATTCTACCACCCGTCTAGGTGAAGTCAGGGTCAAAGTGGTGTATTGGGCAAAGGAACGCTAATCCTGGAACCAGTGCCCTCAACCACCAGACTACCTTCCTCCACCGACACAGGGGCGCAACCCACGGCAAACAGGTTGCCCATTTTAGTCGCCTCATACGACCAGCAATGGGAGGCTGTGGAAATATTCTGCCCCGGTTCCACACGGGGGAAGAGCTATTAGCGCTACCCAGCACTCACCATGAGGAGGTTGCTCTTCACGAGTGCCGAAGACCCAAGAAGATGTGGGTAGAATAAGTCTACAGCAATCCATGCATGCCGTAAAAGTCGACTATGCTTGTCGTAGGAGGCGACTTACGGAATCGGGGGGTCAGGCTCGCTGACTTGGTTGATGCATGTCATCGATCCCAATTGCGTGGATCGATGCTCATGATATTAATCACTGGATTTTCTGGTTCAGACTCGATTATTTACAGACCGCCGTCATATAGCTGGAATATTGCTGAGTGAGTGAGTGAGTTAAGTTTTAAGTCACATCGGCAATATTTCAGCCATATCGTGACTAGCAATGGTGAAGTATAATACATAGATTGAAGCTTATGTAAAAAGCTGTCAACGAGGGACAGTAAAATAACTAGATATATCACAGAAATAAATGTAAAACTAGTATTTAATCATAAAATCAATAGCACTATACAAAACATGACAGTATAAAAACGGGCTATAGATCGCCAGCAACTGAAGGTACACCACCATGCTAGGGTCCATGGGGACTTACAGTACTTTTGCTACATGCATGGACCCCAGCCGGATTTACATCATCCCTTCAGCTGTTGGCGATTATGACAAATTTAGCCAAAGGTAAACGAACAGATATACTACTATTAAAAATGTGGTCAAAATAAATATACTTTGAAAGAAGTGGTCTTACATATCCTCTCAGGGGGACAATAATTTTACACTACTTCAACCCCCTTCGAGGATACAGCCACTAACAATCTCAGTTATCAAATTTATTTTACCAATTATAAAAATTATACTATATACGAAACATATCAATCAAAATTTATGCAACAATTCAATTTCTTTTAAAAAGGCAATAATTAAATGAACACTGATATTAAAAAGATCCTTTAAGGTTGAAACATTGAAATATTTATCCCTTGTGATGGAAAAATCAACACAATCAAGCAGGACATGCTTGACGGTGATTCTCTCATCACAAGGGATGCAAAATGGAGGATCCTCACCTTTTAAAAGATATTCGTGTGTATACCTGCTATGGCCAATACGACATCGTCGCATAATGACCTCTTCAAATCTGGACTGACAGCCCAAGTAGGTGTAACCAATATTTGGTTTAATTTCATGTAATTTATTGATACCGACTTGGGAGTCCCACTTCTTTTGCATAAGATCACAAATATAAGATCTGATTACAGGTTTAAAATCAGTATATGGGATAAGAAGTGGTGTCACAGATTTGTTGAGTGCTGCTTTTGCAGCAGCATCAGCCATTGAGTTGCCTTTGATGCCCACATGACTGGGCAACCAACAAAAGACGATGTCGTATTGGCCAGTAGCAAGTTCATTAAATAATTCAATGATTTTGATTAAAAGTGGATGTTGACATGATACGTTATGGATAGCCTGCAGGCAAGAAAGAGAATCGGAAAATATGATAAATTTCTTATATTTTGACTGATTACTGATATATTGTAAAGCTGTTAAAATGGCATTGGCCTCTGCTGTGAAAATGGAACTATTATCGGTTAATCTGGAGGAGATAATCCTGGATCCAATGACAGTGGCACTGGCAACAGCGTCACTATCCTTGGATCCATCTGTAAATATAGATTTGTAAGTATTATATGTGTTTCTTAATTCATTATATTTTTGTTGATAAATAAGTGGATTAGTTTCCGATTTCTTTAAGTTAGTTAATGACAGATCCACCTCTGGCTTTACTAACTGCCAAGGTGGAGAAGACAAAAGCTGCGTGGGGGCTATATCGTCAAGATTAATTTGAGCAGCTGAAATATCAGATTGAAGTCTTATTCCAAGTGGGGGGAGAACCGATGATTTTTTTTGATAGAGATTTTCATAGAGGGGGTTAAAAACACAGTCATATGCTGGATTCGAATTATTAGAGCGTAATTTAGAGACATACTGTAAGGATAATTTAATGCGGCGTTGTTTAAGAGATGGCTCATCAGCTTCAACGTACAGACTGTGAATAGGAGAAGTTCGGAAAGATCCAAGACATAGTCTTAGACCTTGATGATGGATAGTATCCAAAAGTTTAAGGTTGCTTTTGCAGGCTCCACCATAGACGATGGAGCCATAATCCAGTTTAGAGCGAATTAGTGAGTGAGTGAGTGAGTGAGTTTATGCTTTACGTCACATCGGCAATATTTCAGCCATATCTTGACGAGAAGTTATACAATATTTAAACATATATGTAAACCAAATAAGAACCTGTCAGCGAAGGACAGTAAAATTACTAGAATATCACAGATTGAATGTTTAAAACTAGCATACAACAATAAAAAGATATCATTAGATAGTCATGGAACAGTACAATATAAAAATGGGCTGTAGATCGCCAGCATCTGAAGGCAGATCACCATGCTAGGGTCCATGGGGACTTACATTACTTTTGCTACCTGCATGGACCCCAGCCGGATTTACATCATCCCTTCAGCTGTTGGCGATTATGACAAATTTAGCCAAAGGTAAACGAACATATATACTACTATTAAAAATGTGGTCAAAATAAATATACTTTGAAAGACGTGGTCTTACATACCCTCTCAGGGGGACAATAATTTTACACTACTTCAACCCCCGTCGAGGATACAGCCACTAACAATCTCAGTTAACAAATTTATTTTACCAATTATAAAAACTATACTATATACAAAACATATCAATCAAAATTTGGTCAACAATTCAATTTCTTTTAAAAAGTTAATAATTAAATGAACACTGATATTAAAAAGATCCTTTAAGGATGAAACTTTGAAATATTTATCCCGTGTGATGGAAAAATCAACACAATCAAGCAGGACATGCTTGACGGTGATTCTTTCATCACAAGGGATACAAAATGGAGGATCCTCACCTTTTAAAAGATATTCGTGTGTATACCTGCTATGGCCAATACGACATCGTCGTATAATGACCTCTTCAAATCTGGACTGACAGCCCAAGTAGGTGTAACCGATATTTGGTTTAATTTCATGTAATTTATTGATACCTACTTGGGCGTCCCACTTCTGTTGCATAAGATCTCGGATGTAAGATCGAATCATGGGTTTAAAATCAGTGTATGGGATCAGAAGTGGTGTCACAGATTTGTTGAGTGCTGCTTTTGCAGCAGCATCGGCCATTGTGTTACCAATGATACCAACATGGCTTGGTAACCAACAGAAGACGATGTCATATTGGCCAGTAGCAAGATCATTAAATAATTCGAGAATTTCGATTAAAAGTGGATGTTTTGATGACATATTTTTAATCGCCTGAAGGCATGAAAGAGAATCTGAAAACAGTATGAATTGTTTATGTTTAGCTTGATTACTGATATATTTAAGTGCTGTATAAATGGCGTTTGCTTCTGCAGTGAATATTGAACTGTTATCAGGTAAACGTGAAGATATTGTTCTGGATCCAATGACGGTGGCACAAGCAACTGCGCCACCATCCTTTGATCCATCTGTAAATATAGATTTATAAGTGTCGTATGTGTTTCTTAATTGACTGTATTCTTGTTGGTAAATTAATTCGTTAGTGTCTGATTTCTTTAGTTTTGTTAATGTAAGATCTACCTCTGGCTTTACCATTTGCCAAGGAGGAGATGAGAAAAGTCTAGTAGGAGCTATATCTTGGAGTTGAATATGAGAAGCTGATATTGCAGATTTTATTCTGATTCCGAGTGGTGGAGTAAGTGTTGATTTATTATTGTAAAGATCCTCGTAGAGAGGATGGAATATGCATTCAAAAGCTGGATTGGACTGATTAGAATATAATTTAGTGATGTATTGTAAAGATAATTTTAAACGGCGTTGTGTAAGAGAAGGCTCATCTGCTTCTATATAGAGACTGTGAATTGGAGACGTTCTAAAAGCTCCAAGGCAAAGCCTCAGGCCTTGATGATGGATGGTATCTAGTTTTTGTAAATTACTTTTGCAGGCTCCACCATAGACGATGGAGCCATAATCAAGTTTTGAACGGATTAGTGACCTGTATAAGTGTAAGAGAGTAGTTTGATCCCCTCCCCACTTTGAATTAGAAACAACTTTCAATAGATCGAGTGCCTTCAGGCATTTAGCTTTGAGGTAGTTAATATGCGGGAGAAAAGTTAAGTGATGATCAAAAATAAGTCCCAAGAACTTGGCTTCCTTAACAACTTTGATAGGAGTGCCATTCAGAAATAGTTCAGGGTCCTTATGCGGTTTATATTTTCTGCAGAAATGTATACAATTAGTTTTTGATTTAGAAAATTTAAACCCGTTTTCTAGACACCACTTGTGAATTTTATTGAGACATAATTGTAATTGCCTTTCTATTGTGTGCATATTTTTACCACGGCAAGATAGATTAAAATCATCCACAAAAAGTGATCCATCAACTGAATCATTTAAAACTTTTGACAAACTGTTAATTTTTATACTGAATAAAGTGACAGACAAAATACTGCCTTGTGGGACACCCTGATCCTGATGATAATGATCAGACAGGGTTGTACCCACGCGGACTTGAAATTGCCTGTCAGTTAAAAACCCGGATATAAATTGAGGCAAACGGCCTCGCAATCCAAAGTCATGTAAATCTTTTAAAATGCCGTGCTTCCATGTAGTGTCATATGCTTTTTCGAGATCGAAAAAGATAGACACTGCATGCTGTTTGTTCACAATGGCATTCTTTACGAATGACTCCAATCTAACTAAATGGTCAATGGTACTGCGATTTTTACGGAATCCACATTGAATATTTGTGATTAAATTATTAGATTCCAAATACCATGTTAATCTATTATTGACCATGCGTTCCATGGTTTTGCAAACGCAGCTAGTCAATGAAATAGGTCTATAATTTGAAGGATCGCTATGATCTCTTCCAGGTTTAGGTATGGGTACAACTATGGCATCACGCCAAGAAGAAGGAAAATGACCTGATGTCCATATATCATCAAAAATTAACAAAAGGGTTTCTAAACATGGTTCTGGTAAGTGCTTCAGGAGTTGATAGTGTATATTATCAACACCTGTAGCGGTATCATGTGCTTGTCCAAGAGCAGTATGAAGTTCATGGATCGAAAATATTTCATTATAGTCTTCCCCATTATCTGATTTAAAATTTATAGTTTTCTTTTCCAGCTGTTTTTGAATTTTTTGGAATTGAGGGACATAATTTGAGGAAGAAGAATGTGTAGCTAACGTTTCACCTAGTTTATTTGCAATATCCGATTTATTAGTTAATAGTTCATCCCCATTCTTAAGATGGTGGACGCTACATTTAGAACCCTTACCTTTAATTTTCTGTATCATGTTCCATACCTTAGACATAGGCGTCCGTGAATTGATTTTGGAAACATAATTTTGCCAAGATTGGCGTTTATTTTGTTTAAAAGTACGCCTGGCTTTAGCATTTAGAATTTTAAATTTATTCAAATTGTGTACCATGGGATGGCGACGGAAGTAGTGTTCAGCCTTTTTCCGTGCCTTCCTAGCTTGTTTGCAGTCATCGTTAAACCATGGCTTACGAATGTGAGGATTCATAGAGGACTTAGGAATACATTCATCAGCGATTTTGATTAATTCATCAGAAAATAATTGTACAGGATCAGTAGCACCAAGAAACAGATCAGGTATTAGTTTATTGGATGCAAGTATTTGAAATACAGGCCAGTTAGCCTTAGAAAAGTTCCATCTTGTTGAAGGAGGAACATCGGAAGGTAAGACAGGTTTTAAAATGGTTGGGAAATGATCACTTCCACAGAGGTCTTCATGGACGGACCATTCAAATTCGTTTAATAATTCAGAATCTGTGACTGACAAATCGAGAGCAGAGTAGGTACCTGTACCGGGATGCAGATACGTATTTGAACCATCATTATGGATACACAAGTCGTTGCCGGAAATGAAATCTTCCAAAAGTTTCCCCTTATTATTAATCTGAACACTACCCCAAAGTGGATTGTGTCCATTTAAGTCGCCCATGATAATACAGGGCTTTGGGAGTTGATCATAGAGAGCTTGAAGTTCAGAGTGTCTGAGAGAGTGAGTGAGTGAGTGAGGTAATGCTTTACGTCACATCGGCAATATTTCAGCCATATCGTGACGAGAAATTAGACATGAAATATACATATATTTAAACTTTATAAAAATCTGTCATCGAAGGACAGTATGAGAACTAGAATATCACAGAAAAGATTTAAAACTAGTTGCGGAAGATTTAAAAGCATTAAGTATTAAGGAACAACACAATATAAAAATGGGCTAGAGATCGTCAGTAACTAAAGGGAGATCACCACACCAGGGACCATGGGGACTTACAGTACCTTTGCTTCCTGCATGGACCCCGGCAGGATTTACACCACCCCTTCAGTCACTGGCGATTATATGCAAGTTTAGCCATGGAATAAAACTAACAAAGATGCTACGATTTAAAAGTCTGGTATGCAGAAAAATACTACGAATGGTGTGGGACTTACAGACCCTCTTAGGGGGACAATAATTTTACGCTACTTCAACCCCCCTCGAAGGTACAGCCACTCACAATCTAAGTTATTTATTAGCACTACCAATTTATAAAATAATATATTAAGCACATCAAAATTTATGGACAAGTTCTATTTCTTTTAAAAAACTTAATATTAAATGAGAAGTTACATCAGTAAAAAGGTCCTTAACTGTTTTGACACTGAAATATTTATCCCTTGTGATGGAAAAATCAATACAGTCAAGCAGGACATGCTTGACTGTGATTCTTTCATCACAAGGGATACAAAACGGAGGATCCTCACCTATTAATAAATATTCATTTGTGTATCTGCTGTGGCCAATACGACATCGTCGCATAATGACCTCTTCAAATCTGGACTGACATCCCAAGAAGGTATATCCGATATTTGGTTTAATTTCATGTAATTTATTGATACCTACTTGGGCGTCCCACTTCTGTTGCATAAGATCTCGGATGTAAGATCGAATCAAGGGTTTAAAATCAGTGTATGGGATCAGAAGTGGTGTCACAGATTTGTTGAGGGCTGCTTTAGCAGCAGCATCGGCCATTGTGTTACCTTTGATACCAACATGGCTTGGTAACCAACAAAAGACGATGTCATATTGGCCAGTAGCAAGATCATTAAATAACTCAAGAATTTGGATTAAAAGTGGATGTTTTGAAGACATATTTTTAATTGCCTGAAGGCATGAAAGAGAATCTGAAAACAGTATGAATTGGTTATGTTTAGATTGATTACCGATATATTTAAGTGCTGTAAAAATGGCGTTTGCTTCTGCAGTGAATATTGAACTGTTATCAGGTAAACGTGAAGATATTGTTCTGGATCCAATGACGGTGGCACTAGCAACTGCGCCACCATCCTTGGATCCATCTGTAAAGATAGATTTATAAGTGTCATAATTGTTTCTTAATTGACTGTATTCTTGTTGGTAAATTAATTCGTTAGTGTCTGATTTCTTTAGTTTTGTTAATGTAAGATCTACCTCTGGCTTTACCATTTGCCAAGGAGGAGATGAGAAAAGTTTAGTAGGAGCTATATCTTGGAGTTGAATATGAGAAGCTGATATTGCAGATTTTATTCTGATTCCGAGTGGTGGAGTAAGTGTTGATTTCTTATTGAAAAGATCCTCGTAGAGAGGATGGAATATGCATTCAAAAGCTGGATTGGACTGATTAGAATATAATTTAGTGATGTATTGTAAAGATAATTTTAAACGGCGTTGTTTAAGAGAAGGCTCATCTGCTTCTATATAGAGACTGTGAATGGGAGACGTTCTAAAAGCTCCAAGGCAAAGCCTCAGGCCTTGATGATGGATGGTATCGAGTTTTTGTAAATTACTTTTGCAGGCTCCACCATGGACGATGGAGCCATAATCAAGTTTTGAACGAATTAGTGACCTGTATAAGTGTAAGAGAGTTGTTTGATCCCCTCCCCACTTTGAATTAGAAACTACTTTCAATAAGTCGAGTGCCTTCAGACATTTAGCTTTAAGGTATTTAATATGTGGAAGGAAAGTTAAGTGGTTATCAAAAATAAGTCCCAAGAACTTGGCCTCCTTAACAACTTTGATAGGAGTGCCATTCAGAAATAGTTCAGGGTCCTTATGTGGCTTATATTTTCTGCAGAAATGTATACAATTAGTTTTTGATTTAGAAAATTTAAACCCGTTTCTAGACACCACTTGTGAATTTTATTGAGACATAATTGTAATTGCCTTTCTATTGTGTGCATATTTTTACCACGGCAAGATAGATTAAAATCATCCATAAAAAGTGATCCATCAACTGAATCATTTAAAACTTTTCACAAACTGTTAATTTTTATACTGAATAAAGTGACAGACAAGATACTGCCTTGTGGGACACCCTGATCCTGATTATAATGATCAGACAGGGTAGAACCCACGCGGACTTGAAATTGCCTGTCTGTTAAAAACTGGGATATAAAATGAGGCAGACGGCCTCTTAATCCAAAATCATGAAGATCTTTTAAAATACCATGTTTCCATGTTGTATCGTAAGCTTTTTCTAAGTCGAAAAAGATTGATACAGCATGCTGTTTATTTACAATGGAATTTTTAATGAACGATTCTAAACGCACTAAGTGATCGATAGTACCTCTGTTTTTACGGAAACCGCATTGTATATTGGTAAGAAGATTATTTGTTTCCAAGTACCACACTAATCGATTATTTACGATGCGTTCCATCGTTTTACAAACACAGCTAGTTAGAGAGATAGGTCGGTAATTTGATGGATCAGAATGATCCCGCCCAGGTTTGGGTATTGGTATAACAATGGCATTATGCCATGAAAGTGGAAACGTCCCTGATGTCCAAATGTCATCGAATATAGTCAACAAAGTTTCAAGGCATGATTCGGGCAAGTGTTTCAGTAGCTGATAATGAATATTATCAGCGCCTGCTGCTGTATCATGAGCTTGCCCTAAGGCAGTATATAGCTCATGTAGTGAAAATACCTCATTGTAATCTTCACCATTATCAGATGTAAAATTTACTTTTTTCTTTTCCTGTTGGAGCTGATATTTTTGAAATTCAGGAGCGTAATTAGACGAAGAAGAATGTTGAGATAACGTTTTCCCAAGTCTATTGGCAATATCAGATTTAGTCGTTAGCAAAGTATCGCCATCCTTTAGATGGTTTACTGTAGAATTTGATCCCTTGCCTTTGATCTTTTTAATCATGTTCCATACCTTGGACATAGGGGTACGAGAGTTAATTTTTGAGACATAATTCTGCCAGGATTGACGTTTATTTTGTTTGAATAGACGTCTCGCCTTAGCATTTGAAATTTTGACGATGTTCAAGTTATGGACAGTGGGATGTTTACGGAAGTATTTCTCCGCCTTCTTACGACATTTCCTAGCATGTTTGCAAGTGTCATCAAACCACGGTTTACGAACACGTGGGTTGATCGAGGACTTAGGTATTGATTCGTCAGCAATTTCATTCAGTAGATCTGAGAACAACTGAATCGGGTCAGTAACATTCAGAAAAGACGTAGGTAGTAATTTATTTTTGCATAAAGATTGAAATAAAGGCCAATCAGCCTTCACAAAATTCCATCGAGGTGAAGGTGGATCATCAGTGGGATTAATGGGTTTAAGCACCGTGGGGAAATGGTCACTCCCACATAGGTCATCATGGACGGACCATGAGAATTCATTCAACAAAACTGAATCCGTCAAAGACAGATCTAATGATGAATACGTACCAGTTGCAGGGTGTAAGTAGGTGTCCGTTGCAGGGTGTAAGTAGGTGTCCGAGTCATCGTTAAAGATGCAGAGGTCATTATCAGAAACAAAATCCTCAATGACTTTACCCTTTTGATTAATGATAGAACCTCCCCATAAAGGATTATGCCCATTTAGATCACCCATGATGAGACAGGGCTTTGGAAGCTGGTCGTACAGTTTTTGGAGATCATTAAGCTGAAGATTTGAGGATGGAGGAATGTATAAGGAGCAAAGTGTAAAGGCAATATGCAGTGTAAGTCTAACTGCAACAGCCTGCAGATTCGTGTCAAGCGGAACAGGACTGTGAACAACGCCCCGCCGCACAAAAATAGAAGCTCCTCCAGTAGCTTTATCTCCCGGAGGAGAAAAAGAATGATAGGAACTATACTGCCTTAATTCAAATTTATCTGTATTTTTTAAGTACGTCTCTTGTAAACAAATTGCTGATGGAATAAAATCTGTTGTTAATAACTGTAGTTCATTAAAGTTGTGCCTAAGCCCTCTGCAATTCCATTGAATTAGACTAGAATGATTCATGGTGGTTCTATAGGAGAACGCTCACGTGAATGTGAAGATGAGTCACCACTATTGTTGTGGTGTGAAGATGGGGTAACATCCATCTCAAGAGGCTCAAAAAAGTTATGAACATCTACAGATGTTTCAGTGACAGTGGGAATCTTTGTTGTAATTTTTTTACTTTGTTTTTTCTTTTGTTTTTTCGCCATTTCTGTGGAAGGTTTGTTTGGGGCTGACATTACAGAAGATGGTATTTCCGGAGTTGGTGGTGATGGGGTAACAGCCTGCGGCACAACTGGAGATGCTGAAGATATATCACATGGACTGACGGACTGATGTGTCTGACTCTCGACTGTTGTAGTCAGAGGCACTGGATGTTCAGAGTATGTCCAAGTCAAGTCAGTTTGACATTCAATAGATCTACTGGTTGAAGGGCGAGAGACCGTAGCAGTAGCAGCAGCAGCAGCAGCATAGGATTGTTTTGAGGAAGGCGTCCGGCTATCAAAGAGTTTTTTAGCATCAAGGTAAGAAACATTGTTTTGACATTTGATAGTCAAAATATCTTTTTCACGTTTCCAAAAAGGACAGGATTTGGATGACGCTACATGTTGAGTTGTTTATACATTTGAGGTCTGCTGTACAATCCGAACCATCATGATTGCTACCACAACGGTGACAAACAGTAGGACGAGTGCATGATTTGGAGCCGTGTCCAAATTTTTGACATTTGTAACACCGGAGTGGATTGGGGACATACACCTCCACTCCGATGTTAAAATAGCCTGCCTTTATAGACTGGGGAATAGTTGAAAGAGAAAAAGTGAACAAATACGTATTTGTCGGAACAATCTTCTCACCATCCTTTCTAGTGAAACGCTTCACCGACGTGACGCTTTGTCCTTTTAGTTCCTCAAGAATATCTTCTTCAGACATTTCTGCCAGACAACGTGCTCTGTCGCGGATGATCCCCCGACTCGAATTTAAAGTTCGGTGTTCAGAGACAACAACTTGAGTGTTTGCAAAGACGGTACATTGCAAAAGATTAATAGCCTGCTGTCTCCGTGCACACTCTACCAAAAGAGAGCCGCTCCTGAGACGTGAAACATTCTTTACCTCACCACAAATACCTTCAATGGCTTTAGATATGGCAAAAGGGTTTATTTTTAATGGTTGTTCATTTCGTGCTTCGACTACAAGAAACCGAGCCCAAGAATTTGATTTTGGTGAAGGAGAAACATCTTCATCAGCCGAGAAAATCTCAGCTTCTAGACGTCTTTTCTTGTCATAACGGTTCTAACCAGAATGATTGTGAGCCATGATGAAAGTGATTTATTCAGCACCCCTGCTCCCCACCCACCATGGAGTGCTACAAAGAGCGATGTTTTCCTGCACCGGATCTCCAACATGCAAACATCAGGGATACAGAGGTGTTATACTCCAGTAAGAACAACATGAATAGCTGTATTTGTCTATCAAATAAAATGTCAGGCTGGTTCGGCCCATGGCAAGAAATTGAAGACATACAGAACTCAGAGGTCGAAAGTATCAGATTGGCCCATGAGCCACCGCCTTCTGGCGTAAGACTCTAGGCAATTTATTCAATCAAAAATTGAGAATTCACACAAGTAATGCACGGCCAAGACTAAAATACAACACAGTTGTGCATACACAATATTACGCACAGGGCTTAGCATGACCAGCCGATTGATAAGACCGGGCCCATCTTACCACCCGTCTAGGCGAAGTAAGGGTCGAAGTAGTGTGTTGGGCAAAGGAACACAGTTCCAGGAACCAGTGCCCTCAACTACCAGACTCCCGTCCTCCGCCGACACAGGGACGCAACCCACGGCAAACAGGTTGCCCATTTTAGTCGCCTCATACGACCAGCAATGGGGTGCTGTGGAAATATTCTACCCCGGTTCCACACGGGGGAAGAGCTATTAGCGCTACCCAGCACTCACCACGAGGAGGTTGCTCTTCACGAGTGCCCACGCCATGAAGAAGGAAATTCTCCTGACGTCCAGATTTTATCAAAGATCATCAAGAGGGTTTCTAAACAGGATTGCGGTAAATGTTTTAAGAGTTGATAATGTATATTATCAGACCCGGAAGCAGTGTCATGAGCTTGCCCAAGAGCAGTATTGAGTTCATGAATGGAAAAGATTTCATTGTAATCCTCCCCATTATCGGAATTAAAATTAATAGGTTTCTTTTCTTGTTGCTTTTGATATTTTTGGAATTGAAGGGCATAGTTCGAGGAGGAAGAATGTTGAGCCAGAGTTTCACCAAGTTTGTTAGCCATATCAGAAGTATCAGTTAATAATTCATTCCCATTTTTAAGGTGGTGGACACTAGATTTAGAACCCTTACCTTTTATTTTCTTAATCATGTTCCATACCTTAGACATCGGCGTACGTGAATTTATCTTGGAGACATAATTTTGCCAAGATTGACGCTTGTTTTGTTTAAAAGTACGCCGTGCTTTAGCGTTTAATATTTTAAATTTATTTAAATTGTGGACCATAGGATGGCGACGGAAATAGTGTTCAGCTTTTTTCCTTGCCTTCCTAGCTAGCTTGCAATCATTGCTGAACCATGGTTTACGTATGTGAGGATTTGAAGAGGACTTCGGAGTACATTCATCAGCTATTTGAATTAGTTTATCGGAAAAAAGTTTTATAGGATCAGAAACATCAATAAAACCATCAGGTTTTAGATGATTAGTGCAAAGGGTTGCATATAAAGCCCAGTTTGCCTTAGTAAAATTCCATCGTGATGACGGAGAAACATCAGATGGTGTCACAGATTGTAAAATGGTAGGAAAATGGTCGCTTCCGCATAGGTCATTGTGGACTCACCATTCAAATTCCTGAAGTAAATTGGAATCTACAACTGACAGGTCTAAACAAGAGTAAGTGCCAGTTGCAGGATGTAGATAGGTGTGAGTACCATCATTGAAAATACACAAATCATTATTCAAGAGAAAATCCTCAAGTATCTTTCCTTTATTATTAGTGTCATTACTACCCCAAAGAGGGTTATGGCCATTCAAATCTCCCATGATAACACATGGCTTAGGGAGTTGGTCATATAGTGCTTGAATATCAGACTGTCGAAGAGAGAACGACGGTGGTACATACAATGAACATAATGTAAAAACAATATTTAATGTTACACGTACCGCAACAGCCTGAAGAGCGGTATTGAGAGGAACAGGACTGTGAATGACGTCCTGCCTCACTATAACAGAAGATCCCCCAGTTGCTCTATCCCCTGGAGGGGAATAGCAATGGTATGAATCATACTGTCTTATATCAAATTTATCAGTAGTTTTAAGGAAAGTTTCTTGTAAACAAAATGCAGATTGTTTGAAATCCTGAATTAATAGCTGAAGATCAGTGAAATTGTGCCGAAGTCCTCTACAATTCCATTGGATTAGATTAGGAGAGCAACTCATGGAGGCTCAATTGGAGAACGTGAGCGTGGGGAAGGTCCTCTACGCTGTAGTGGCAGCGATGGGGAGACCTCCATCTCAAGAGGTTCAAAGCTGTTGTGAACCTCTATAGGGGTTGGTAAAGACTCCTTAATATGCTTAAGGGCCTTAGCTTCTTTTTGTTTCTGCTGTTTTCTTTCTTTATTGGTTAAACGTTTCGTTGCAATGATTTGATCTGTGTTAATATCTGGCACAGGTTCAGCATCTTGCATAGAATCAGTATCTGGCTCAGGGCCTGGTTTAGGTAGGTCAGCTGGTTGAGACTGAGGGGGAGATGGTATAACAGTCTGTGTTTCAGCGGATGTTGTCATCTCAGAAAGAGAGTAGAGCATTGTTTGCTGATCCGTGACCCAGCTAATTGCTGTCTGACATGAAGTATTCACCTTTTTGATGGCAGAAGAAACTGTGGCAGAGTATGACCTTGAGGAAGGAGTATTGGGAGCTTGGTCTGCTACCAATTTCTTGGCTTCAGAAAACGAAATGTTGTTTGTGTACTTTAATTTCACAATATTAGATTCTCTGTCAAAGACAGGACATAACTTGGAGTAGGACATGTGCTCACCGTTGCAGTTTGCACACTTGATATCATTGGTGCAATCGATATTGTCATGTTTGCCACTGCAGCGGGAGCAAATTGGATCGTGAGTGCAAGATTTGGCCCCATGTCCAAAATGTTGACACTTAAAACAACGGAGTGGATTTGGAATATATATATCCACTCTGATGTTAAAATATCCAGCTTTGATGGATGTCGGAAGTTTTGACAGTGAAAAGGTCAAAAGATAAGTAGTGGTACTGATTATTCTGCCATTATCTTTCCGGGTGAATCGTTTTACGGAAGTCACCCCTTGAGATTTCAGTTCCACCTCAATCTCATCCTCTGACATGTCAGACAGACATTTAGCCCGATCACGAACAATGCCCCTACATGAATTAAGAGACTTGTGCACAGAGACAACTATCTCAGTATCCGCAAAATGATGTGCATTTAGCAGATTTAGAGACTGCTGTCTCCTTGCACACTCTATCAAAAGAGAACCAGACCGTAAACGAGTGACGTTCTTCACATCACCACATATTCCTTGTATAGATTTAGAAACAACAAAAGGATTGATCTTGAGTGGTTGGCCATGAACACCTTCCACAACCAGAAATCGAGGCCATGAATCTACATTAGTAACACAAGTTTCATCATCAGAAGATAAAACTGTATCTGTGTCAACGTGTCTTCTCTTATTTTTGAAACGAGAACCAGTGTTTTGAGGGGAAGCCATGATGAAAGAAAACAGATTCGACAACCCTGCTCCCCACCCGCCATGGAGTGTCAACAAGGACAGTATAGCAGTGGAAGCCAACTACATACACTAGGGTTACAGGGGTGCTATACTCAAGCAATACCAACACAGGTAGCTAATAATGTCAAACAGAATAAGAGTAAGGTTGGTTCTGCCCAATACAAATATCTGATGACAATCAGAACCTGGAGGTCAATAATGCCAGATTGGCCCATGAGCCACCGCCTTCTGGCATAGGACTCTAGGCAAAGTTGTGATATGTGCAGAACGCGATAATATGCCATATATACTGCATGATATACTAATATAATCAAAATTGACTTTTACCATGCACAGGGCACGGCATGACCAGCCGATTGATAGAACCGGGCCCATTCTACCACCCGTCTAGGTGAAGTAAGGGTCAAACTGGTGTGTTGGGCAAAAGGAACACTTGTTCCTGGCTCCAATGCCCTCAACCACCAGAATCCCGTCCTCCACCGAAACAGGGGCGCAGCCCACGGCAAACAGGTTGCCCACTTTGGTCGCCTCTTACGACCAGCAATGGGGTGCTGTGGAAATATTCTACCCCGGTTCCACACGGGGGAAGAGCTATTAGCGTTACCCAGCACTCACCACGAGGAGGTTGCTCTTCACGAGTGCCTGCGGATACCTAGAATGGCAAATATGACTTTGGCAAGGTTCGAGATTGAGGGTTCAGACTGGGTAATTTGTTTATGTAACATGGATGTAATATTGCTGACTGCAACAAACAAAAGCAAAATGAACTACCAACACACCTTCGTCATACCAAAAGACGTGAAAATATCATACTTGTTGTTACCCTGCCTGGTGCTCGGCATTAAAAGGCTAAAATAAGGACTGGTCGGCTCGGAGTCTGTATACTGAGTGGAGTATTCATTTTAAACTGCGGCATGGTATCTCAGAGTGCTAGTACTTTAAATCTCACTCACTCACTCACTCACTCACTCACTCACTCACTCACTCACTCACTCACTCACTCAGTATAGCTCTCACTTGTGACTATTTCCAGAAAGAGAGTGAAGTGGGTTATGCAGGACAACTGTCTGTAACTTCTGTTTCACTTCTGTTTAGCACACAGGACATCGCCAGATAAACCTGCTTGTTATCGCCTATTACGACCAGCCACGTGGTTCCAATGAACTTTTCTAACCCACTGCTGTCTTGTTACTAGTCAGAATTTAACGTCTGTCCTCAATATTTCAAAAAATCGTGACAAGAAGAATTTGTACCGTAAATACATTTAGAGTTCATAAAAGACCTGTCGACAATGGACAGTAAAACAAATGGACAAAAAACATTAAAAAATAGACAATAGAACACCAGCAGCCAAGATTAGGCCACCATATTGGGGACAATGGGGACTTACGGTACGTATTTTACGTTACTCTTGTCAAAGTGCGTGCCTCATGTTTGTCACATTTATTGACCATTTATTGATCATTTATTTTGAAAAACATATTGATTATCTTAATTAAACATTGATAATTGTTGACTTGATCCTATCATGATTGAAAAGATCTGAGAGATGATAAATATGATATCGTACTCTCCAGTTTCACTGTCCCAGGTGATATATAGCGTCAGACATGTTGACTATTAACATCACGTGGAAAGCGAGAAGACACACTAGTGGGTTCTGAATAAACTATATAAACCTGAGCCTAATGTTAAGAGAAGAGACATCAAGCCAGTTGATATGTCACTTCAAACATGGCGAGTCAGTGTCGTTACGCACTTCTTCACAGTATGATGAGTGAGTGAGTGAGTTTGGTGTCACGCCACTTTAACTGTATTCCAGTTATATCGTGGCGTGTCAGCTTCATCTGGGAGGAAAGTCCGAAGTGATGCTGGTCTCAGACGTTTACCACTTCGGTAAAACCCGTGTATGGTGCTGACTAACCAAGGAACATTCGAAACCACAATCAAAGGTTTTTAGCGTGCCCAAGGGACGCGACTCCCCACAGCGCATCATATTTCTTCACAGTATGATGAAACATACACACAGGGTGATGGACAAGAGGACACTTCCAACATGGCGAGTCAGTGTCGCACAACACTTCTTCACAGTATGATGAAACATGCACACAGGGTGATGGACAAGAGGACACTTCTAACATAGCGAGTCTCTGTCGCACAACACTTCTTCACAGTATGATGAAACATACACACATGGTGATGGACAAGAGGGCACTTCCAACATTTAAGCTATGCTGCATAGACAGAAATATAGTTAAGGGTTTTTCCTGGCGTTGCCTGCTTCAAGCAATTATTGCTAAATCATGTCTTATGGATGTGTTGATTTGCAGGGATTACGAAACAGTCTATGGTTCTGCTATTCCACAATAAGTCTATTGTAAAAAAATTGTATGGGATCATTGACATCAGTAAAAAGATGACGTTTTCAAGTAAAGTCCATTTTGCTTTCGGTAATGTTCCGTCTTGATGGAGGGACGTCGGATGGGGTTGATTGCTCACCTTGACATCTATGTTAGCTCATGTTGTCGCTCATCATCCGTCGTCAGTCTGTTATCACTGAAACCTAAAATCTATTCTTATCCTAATTCTCAGAATATCTCCCCATGGGGACCTGTGGAAGAATATATCTGCACCACCCCATTGCTACTCGCAATATGCGGGCAACCCGTTTGGCGTGGGTTGTGCCCCTGTGACGGCGGGTGCCAGGCATGCTTCCGCTGTGGTGGTGCTAATGAGAGTGCACAAACAACATCAAGTTTTCCATCTGCAGAGGTAGGCTCCTGGAATCGACCAAATTATGTCCACATTTTCTTTAGGAAAAAAGAATTATACACACCAACAACGTCTCATACCATTTTGCTGTTTACGCCACACCCAACAATATTCCTGCTATATGACGGCGGTCTGCATACAATCGAGTCTGGCAGGAAATAGAAACAGTGGTTTGGTAACAAGAGCAGGGGGAGAAGGATATGTGTTTGTGGATGACGATTGAGTGAGTGAGTTAAGATTTATAGTCACATCGGCAATAGTTCAGCCATATCGTGACTAAATCAAGTTGTACATTAAGAATACATAAATATAGACATTAAAATCTGTCGACAAAGGACAGTAAAAACACCAGACTATCACAGATGTAGATTTAAAACTAGCATATCATCATAATATTTGAACAATTCATAACAGTACACACACAAAATGGGCTATAGATCACCAATAACCAAAGGTAGGTCACCATACTAGGTACCATGGGGACTTACGGTACCTCTTCTACCTACATGGTACCCCAGCAGGATTTACACCATCCTCCTGGCCACTGGTGATTGTTAGCAAGGTTTAAGCCAAATCATTAAAAACAACAAGAATTCTACAATTGAAAACATGGAAATTAAACATACTTTGAATGACGTGGGACTTACGTACCTTCTCAGGGGGACAATTATTTTACGTTACTTCAACCCCCTTTGAAGGTACAGCCACTAACAATCACAGTTATATAATCATTTTACCAAAAATAAAATCACATACTTTTTACAATACATTTGATCAAAAAGTATCTATTAATTCAATTTCTTTAGCAATAATTAAATAATTACTTACATTAAAAAGATCCTTCATAGATGAAACATGGAAATAATTATCCCTTGTGATGGAAAAATCAATACAGTCAAGACTGTGATTCTTTCATCACAAGGGATACAGAATGGAGGATCCTCACCTTTTAACAAATGTTCATGAGTATAACGAGAATGGCCAATACGACATCGTCTTAATACGACTTCTTCAAATCTGGACTGACAACCATAGTAGATATACCCGATATTTGCTTTTATTGCATGTAATTTATTTATAGCCACTTGAGTGTTCCACTTCTTCTGCATTAGGTCTTTGATATAGCATCTAATAACAGGTTTATAGTCACAGTATGGTGGAAGAAGTAGTGTCACAAATTTGTTGAGAGCTGCCTTTGCTGCAACCTCAGCCATAGTGTTACCTGTGATTCCAACATGACTGGGCAACCAGCAAAAGACAATGTCGCATTGGCCAGTAGCAATTGGCCAGTCTTTTGTACTCACATTGGATCAAATGGACACAATCCAAGTCCCTTTGCACATGGTGGAATCGGTCTGTGGTCACTTCTGTCATTCAGCTGTCTAATTACATCTTCATGATGGACCACTCTACTGTGTCAACAGTATACTTCACCTTTTTCACCTATATATATTTCATCTCACTTCTGCAGGATAATTTGACAATATCATTCCTTCCCATGTAGTGATTACCTCCCTTTTCAAGCTGAAATGTTGTACACCATGCATCAATTATCCGGGCGCCTACTGAAGCCTGTCAACTGTCAGCAATGGCTAGTCTAGTTGTGACAGGGCATTGTTTCTCAATGACTGGGTCCTACACCACTTATTAAATTTAATACTTCCAAAATAGAATGAATGCTCTTAAGCTTTTGAAATGTAACAGATATAAAACATTCATTTCAAATGGAAAGCTTTTCAATAAAAGGTAAGATTTTATAGTTATGTTTCCAACTTTTTTACTGATGTAATCATTACATACAAGCTCACCATCTAAAAGATAATCCATGTTTCTGCAAGTGGCTGAAAATTTAGTATTTTCTGATGTAAAATAAAGCACCCAGAGCAATTTGGAAAAAATAACCCTGCGAAAAGGGAACTGTTTGAGTAGGGGAGGGAGTCAGCTTCACACACATATCAGTGAATTAACTTGCGGTCACCAAATAACTATGAAAGTTACAGACGCAAAATACGGACATAATAGACTCGAATAGGTTGGCAACAAGTATCAATGGTTCAGATTTCCTCACTCATTCCCATCATTTTGGAGTGATGCTCAATGTGGACTGGTTCCAACCTTACCAACGCAGACAGGACATATCAGTGGGAGCATTATATATGGTGTTCATGAATCTTCCACGTGAAGAGCGGTTTAAGAAAGAAAATTGTATTTTGATTGGTGTTATTCCTTCCCTTAAGAAAGAACCTGAAAGTTTAAATAATTTCTTGTCAGCCTTGTTCGGGAACTCAAGGCACTCTGGAAAGGTATTCTGATGGCTATTCCTGGATGTTCAACTCCAGTGACAGTTAAAATGGCACTTATGTGTGCAGCAGCTGATATTCCTGCAGCACGCAAACTATGTGGATTTCTTGGTCGTGGAGCTAATCAGGGATGCTCGTCATGCACCAAACCACTCTGGTCAAATGGAGAACGTGATTTTGGCATCCCTGATTTGGGGAAATGGCCAAATCGTTGTAGGTCACAACATTTAAAATCTGTCAAAAGGATAGAAAAGGCAGATTGTCTTTCTAGAGCTAAAGAAATGGAAAAGAAGTGTGGATACAGGTACACAACTCTCCTTGATTTACCATATTTCGAACCATCACAAATGACGGCAATAGACCCTATGCACAATTTGTTTCTTGGTACAGCTAAAAAGATGTTTAGCCTTTGGGTTGAAAAGGAACTCTTGACTAAAAGCAGTCTTGCTTCACTTTCTTCAAAAATTGAATCATTTAATGTTCCTTCCAATACTGGCCGTATTCCTGTCAATATATCTTCAAATTTTGGTCAAATGACCGCCAAAGAATGGAAGAATTGGGTCCTAGGTCTTTTCTCTTTCATGTCTAGATGGATTGTTACCCATTATACACCTAAAGATATGGCAGACCTTTGTACTTGCATGCAAACACTTTTGTCAGCCCTGCATTGATAATGTTAATCTTGTAATTGCTAAGAATCTCATGGTCAAATTTTGTACCCAAGTTACTTAGCTGTATGGTGCCCAGTTAATTACACCAAATATGCATTTGCAATGCCATTTGCATGAATCTGTTAGAAACTTTGGCAGCATGTATGGATTTTATTTTGGCTTTTTAGTTTTGAAAGATACAATGGAATCATGTCTGATTTTCACACAAATAAGAAAAATATTGAAGAGCAGTTAATGAAAAAGTTCTTAATGTTCTCAACTACTACAGAGGAAAACTTGGATACAGAATTTCATTCACACTTGAAACGTCTTTCCTACTCATCTAATTCTCCTATTCAGATGACCAGCTCTGGTTTACTCACACTTCCAACTTCTATGATTACCGACATTAAGACAGATTGTTGGAGTGATGTGTCACATATTACTTTCAGACATACTGTAGGCTCACCAGTAAGTGTAGTTGGGAAAGAGTGAGTGAGTGAGTTAATATTTAAAGTCACATCGGCACTATTTCAGCCATATCGTGACTTGAACAAGGTAAACATTTCTATTATATATATAAACCTGTCGCCGAAGGATAGTATAACAATTAGCAATATATCACAGATTATAATTTTAAAAACTAATTTTAGAGCAATAAAACGATCAAATTAAATCAGACGACACATTATAAAAACGGGCTGTAGATCGCCAGCAACCAAAGCTAGGCCACCATACTAGGGACCATGGGGACTTACGGTACTTCTGCTACCTACATGGTCCCCAGCAGGATTTACACCATCCCTCGGGCTACTGGCGATGATCAGAAAGATTAGCCAAACAGTTAAAATCAACAAAAATGCTACGATTAAAATCACAGCAAAATGAAAAGATACTGTGAATGATACCGGACTTACGTACCTTCCCAGGGGGACAATTGTTTTACGATACTTCAACCCCCTGTGAAGATACAGCCACTAACAATTCAAGTCATGAATTCAATTCACCAAATTAAAATCACTTTCTATAAACTATACATATTATAATCAAAATTTATCTATTAATTCTATTTCTTTTAAAAAACCGATGAGTAAATGAGCACTGATACTAAAAAGATCCTTGATGGACGAAACTTTGAAATACTTATCCCTTGTAATGGAAAAATCAATACAGTCAAGCAGGACATGCTTGACTGTGATTCTCTCATCACAAGGGATGCAAAACGGAGGATCCTCACCTTTTAATAGATATTCGTGAGTATATCTTGAATGGCCAATACGACATCGTCGTAAAATGACCTCTTCAAATCTGGACTGACACCCCAAGTAGGTGTAACCGAGAGTTGGCTTAATTTGATGTAATTTATTGATACCGACTTGGGTGTCCCACTTCATTTGCATAAGATCTCTGATGTAACATCTGATCACAGGTTTATAATCACTGTATGGAATTAGAAGTGGTGTCACAGATTTGTTGAGGGCTGCTTTAGCTGCAGCATCAGCCATTGTGTTGCCTTTTATGCCCACTTGACTGGGCAACCAACAAAAGACGATGTCGTATTGGCCAGTTGAAAGATCATTATAAAGTTCTAAAATGTTTAAAATGATTGGATGACTTGAAGAGACTTTTTTTAGTGCCTGAAGACAAGATAAAGAATCAGAAAAGATTATAAATCGTTTATATACAGATTGTTTTTGAATGTATCCCAAGGCTGTAAGGATAGCATTGGCCTCAGCAGTGAATATAGAGCTATTATCTGGTATTCTGGACGATAAATGTTTTGATCCAATGACGGTGGCAGATGCTACTTGGCCACCATCCTTGGATCCATCAGTAAAGATTGAACGGTGAGTGTCGTATTTATTTCTTAACTGTAAATATGCTTGTTGATATATGAGTGGATTGGTCTCAGATTTTATAAAACGTGTGAGGGAAATGTCTACTTCTGGCCTCACCAACTGCCAGGGAGGAGAAGACAAAAGGCGGTAAGGAGAGATTAGATCTAAATCTATATGGGCAGCAATAACATTTGATTTAATCCGAATTCCAAGTGGGGGAACCAGCTTTGGTTTCCTCAGAAACAGTTCTTCATATTGAGGATGAAAAACGGAGGCATATGCAGGATTAGAAGGGTTAGAGTGTAATTTTGTGATATATTGAAGGGATAATTTAATACGGCGTAGTTTCAAAGAGGGTTCATCAGCCTCGACATAGAGACTGTCAACAGGAGAAGTTCTAAAAGCACCGAGGCACAGTCTAAGTCCCTGATGGTGGATTGAATCTAACTTTTTTAAATTACTCTTGCAAGCTCCAGCATACACAATGGAGCCATAGTCTAATTTAGTGCGGATTAATGATCTATAAAGGTGAAGGAGGGTTGTCTGATCCCCTCCCCACTTAGAATTCGATACCACTTTCAACAAATCGAGGGCCTTCAGGCATTTAGTCTTTAAATATTTAATATGTGGCAAAAACGTCAAATGGTGGTCGAAAATCAATCCCAGAAATTTGGCCTCTTTTACAACCTTAATTGGAGTACCATCTAAAGAGAGCTCTGGGTCTTTATGAGTTTTATATTTCCGACAGAAATGTATACAATTTGTCTTTGTCTGTGAGAACTTAAATCCATTCTCAAGACACCATTTTTGAATTTTATTAAGACACAACTGTAACTGTCTTTCAATTGTACGCATATTTTTACCACGACATGAAATATTAAAATCATCCACAAACAATGACCCATCGATTGAGTCATTTAATACTTTAGATAAACTATTTATTTTGATGCTAAACAAGGTAACAGACAAAATACTGCCTTGTGGAACCCCCTGATCCTGATTGTAATGATCAGACAGGGTTGATCCAACACGAACTTGAAATTGTCTGTCCGTTAAAAATTGTGATACAAATTGAGGCAAGCAGCCTCTTAAACCAAAGTCATGTAAATCTTTTAAAATACCATGCTTCCAAGTGGTATCGTAAGCTTTTTCAAGATCGAAAAAGATAGATACAGCATGTTGTTTGTTTATAAAAGCATTTTTAATGAATGATTCTAAACGAACCAAATGATCAATTGTACTTCGGTTTTTACGAAAACCGCATTGGATATCACTGATTAAATTGTTGGTTTCTAAAAACCAAACTAAGCGATTATTCACCATGCGCTCCATGGTTTTACAAACACAGCTAGTTAATGAAATAGGTCGGTAATTGGATGGATCTGTATGATCCCTGCCAGGCTTTGGTATGGGTACAACGATGGCATTTCTCCACGAAGGAGGAAAATGTCCCGTTGTCCAAATATCATCAAAAATATTCAGGAGTGTTGTAAGACAAGATTCAGGCAAGTGTTTTAGAAGCTGATAATGGATATCATCAGCACCAGTTGCAGTATCATGAGCTTGTGCTAAAGCAGTGTGTAGCTCATGTAGTGAAAATACTTCGTTATAATCTTCGCCATTGTCAGAAATAAAATTGATTTTTTTCTTTTCTTGCTGTTGTTGAAACTTCTGAAACTTTGGATTATAATTTGACGAAGAAGAATGTTTGGCTAAAGTTTCTCCCAGTTTGTTTGCAATATCTGACTTGTCTGTCAATAAATTATTGTCATCTTTGAGATGATGAATACTTGATTTGGAACCTTTGCCTTTAATTTTTTGGATCATGTTCCACACCTTTGACATAGGCGTGCGAGAATTTATTTTGGAAACATAATCCTTCCAGGTCTGTCGTTTATTGAGTTTAAAAATTCGGCGAGCCTTGGCATAATTAATTTTTACATTATTCAAATTATGGACAGTAGGATGGCGTCGAAAGTATTTCTCAGCCTTCTTCCTACGCTTCCTAGCTTGTTTGCATTCATAAGTAAACCATGGTTTACGAATATGTGGGTTCACTGAGGACTTAGGAATAGTGTCATCAGCTATACCTTTCAGTTGATCGGAAAACAACTGAATCGGGTCAGGAACATCCATAAAAAGTTCGTGTTGCAATTTGTCAGTACATATGTTCTGAAATAACGGCCAATTTGCCTTAGAAAAATTCCATCTTGTTATAGGTGGATCATCAGTGGGGTTTATAGCTGTAAGCACTGTCGGAAAATGATCACTTCCACAAAGGTCATCATGGACTGACCATTCGAATTCATTATATAAGTTAGAATCTGTGATTGACAGATCTAATGCAGTGTACGTACCTGTTGCAGGATGTAAATATGTGTTCGAGCCGTCATTGAAGATGCATAGATTATTGTTAGCAATAAAATCTTCAAGGATTTTCCCTTTATTATTTGTATTGGAACTTCCCCATAGAGGGTTATGCCCATTAAGATCACCCATGATGATACAGGGCTTAGGTAGTTGGTCAAATAAATCCTGAAGGTCAGACTGCTGCAAATTTGAGGATGGAGAAATATATAGGGAACAAAGTGTGAAAGTTATTTGTAGAGTAAGACGGACAGCAACAGCCTGAAGTTTACAATGGAGATGAACAGGACTATGGATGATGCCCTGCCTCACCAAAATGGAAGCACCGCCAGTGGCTTTATCACCTGGAGGTGAAAAAGAATGATAGGAATTGTACTGACGCAATTCAAATTTATCAGTAAGCTTAAGATAGGTCTCTTGTAAACTAAAAGCTGATGGTTTGTAGTCTTGTGCTAATAACTGGACTTCATTAAAATTATTCCTAAGTCCTCTGCAATTCCACTGAATTACGTTAGGAGATTGAGTCATGGTGGCTCAATCGGTGAACGCTCACGTACACGTGAGGAGGAAGGACTCCTACTACTGCTCTGTGACGATGGGGTGACATCCATGTCCAGAGCATCAAAGGAGTTATGGATAACTATCTCTGAAGAAGAGGAGTTCCTGTTTGTCTGTTTTTTATTTAGTTTCTTTCTTTCTTTTCTCGTCAAGGTAACAACACCTGATTCAATCACTACAGGCTCTACTGTGGCCTCTGGCTTTTCAGTTGTAGGCACAACATTATCTGAGTTAGCAATCAAGAGTTCAGATTGACTCACAGTTTGAGTCGAGGATGTGTTTGAAGTGATCACAGAAGTAATGCTGATAGGAGAATCTGATGTGACCCATGTCATTTCTGTTTGAATAGAAATGGATACTGTTGGAGGAGTTGGAGGGGTAGAGATAGCAGCAGCAGAGTAGGTTCTGGTAAGTGGAGTTGACGAGGCCTGACTTTCAATAACCTTCTTTGCCTCGAAAAATGAGATATTTTGTTCATGTTTGAGCCTGATGATTTTTGATTGTTTTTGCCACACTGGACATAATTTCGAGGAAGCCAGATGTTTGCCATTACAGTTTGCACATTTAATGTCAGCTGTACATCCAGTGCTGTCATGGCCGTCACCACAGCGCTGGCAGACGACAGAGTGATTACAGGATTTAGACCCATGTCCAAACTTTTGGCACTTGAAACATCGGAGTGGATTGGGGACATACACCTCCACTCCGATGTTTAGATAACCAGCTTTAACAGATTTAGGAAGGGTCGACAGTGCAAAAGTAAGCATATACGTATTTGACGGGATGATGTCACCCTCCCTGGATTTCATTGTGAAACGCTTCACTGCACTTACTCCCTGACTAGTCAATTCATCTGTAATTTCTTGCTCCGACATGTCAGACAGGCAACGAGCTCTGTCACGAACAATGCCTCGGCAAGAATTTAAGGTTTTGTGTACGGACACAGCAACCTCAATATTTGCAAATGTAGATAAAGATAGCAAATTGATAGATTGCTGTCTCCGTGAACATTCAACGAGAAGAGAGCCACTACGAAGACGTGTCACATTTTTGACCTCTCCGCAAATTCCTGAAACTGCTTTTGAAATGGCGAAAGGATTAACTTTGAGTGGTTGTTTATCAGCTGCCTCGATCACAATAAATCGGGCCCAGGAATCCAATTCACGAGATAGTTTTTCAGTTTGATCAGATTCATCTAGATCCACATGTCTACGTTTTGATCGGTTTGAACCAGGGTATTGGTGAGACATGATGAAATAAAGTAATTCAGCACCCCTGCTCCCCACCCACCACGGAGTGTTACAAAGAACGGTGTTATGGTGCACCGGATATCCAATATGCAAACACCAGGGATACAGAGATGTTATACTCCAGCAAATATGACGCAAATAGCAATATTTGTATACCAAATTAAATGCCAGGCTGGTTCGGCCCATGACAAGAAATTGGATACATACTGAATTTGGAGGTCAACATTACCAGATTGGCCCATGAGCCACCGCCTTCTGGCATAAGACTCTAGGCAAATTGGTACATAAATAGATTGAAAATTCAAGCATGATATACACGTCCAAGTCTATAGCGAAATAACACATTTTTAAAAATCACGTGAGTGCATACACAATTTATGCACAGGGCTTGGCGTGACCAGCCGATTGATAGAACCGGGCCCATTCTACCACCCGTCTAGGCGAAGTAAGGGTCAAAGTGGTGTATTGGGCAAAGGAACGCTATTCCTGGAACCAGTGCCCTCAACCACCAGAATCCCGTCCTCCGCCGACACAGGGGCGCAACCCACGGCAAACAGGTTGCCCAAATCGGTCGCCTCGTACGACCAGCAATGGGGTGCTGTGGACAAATTCTGCCCCGAGTCCACACGGGGGAAGAGCTATTAGCGCTACCCAGCACTCACCACGAGGAGGTTGCTCTTCACGAGTGCCCTCTGGAAAGATGAAGGATATTCTCACCGTCATCATCCAATTTTGATAGATCAGCTCCCATTTTCACCAGAAAAAAAACCACTTCCTTCTCTCCAAATAATGCAGCAAACATCACCGGTGTATTCCCGTAGTCCCCTCTACTTTCAATGTCAATGATGTTCTGTGAGTGGATATACTTCACTATCTCCACGTTTCCCTTTTTAGAGGCTACATGTAAGATATTGTTGTAATCATCATCCAATAGACACAGATCAGCACCTTTCTTCACAAGTAATTCAAGTATCTCTCTGTGTCCTTTCTGTGCTGCTATCATCGCTGGTGTCATACCTTTCTTCCCAATTTTATTGATGTTTGCAATGTCTTGAGACAATATGTATTTTACTTTAGGCAGGTCTCCAACGGTGCAGGCATCGATGAGAGTAGTGATAACAGTGGTCTGTCGTTGTGTTTGATTATGTCCCCCTGGAAAATGACATGCAGACATGACACATGGTTTAGATTTTTACTTTTTGCATGTTACTCATTAATGGTTACCAATAAATGTTGGTAAGTAACTTTAATTGTTTTATGCCGCACTCAGCAATATTCCATATTCCATATTTATGGTCTGTAAATGGACCAGACAATCAAGTGATAGACATCATGAGCAGCGATCTACGCAATTGAGATACGATGACATGCATCAACCAAATCAGGGAGCCTAACCACCCGGTCCCATTAGTTGCCTCTTTACCACAAACATATTCGCCTCTTGCAGCGTAGGTACCTTTGACACAGGCAGTCTTTCCAGCACGAGTCTCCAGGCATCTCCTCCCTTCACAAATGTTAAATGCACAGACGCCTGCTCGGACCTGAAAACAGATGTTAAGAGACATTCGGGATTAAGGAAGTTTAGTAAGTAATTACACTGTGTAATTTCGACTATCATAATTTGTGTAAAATCAGGAAATGAATTGGGTCTAACACTGCTTGAATTATTGTTCAGTTGACTCGCGCCTTGTCAGTTTAATATGGAAGGGCAGTTATCAGAGATGCTAATGATTTGAACCCACAATCAAACGTTTCTTGCATGCCCAAGGGACGCAACTGTGAACAGCGAATTGCGGCGCCTGAGACGACTGAGCCACCCATGCCCCCCAAACTTAACGGGGGCAAAAGAGGATTCGAACCGACATCTTACCTAAAATATTCACAATGAAGCTTCTTTGAATTTACAAGCGCAATAGTAGTCAGATAGCAGTCTTTTTCCAGTAGTGAATGGCAGCATATAGAACACTGGATGAGCCCATGGAACATGATAGATATGAAAATGGTTTGTTTATCGTAAGACCGTCACTTCACTTTCATATATATGGTGCAGTGATACTGCTATGCAGTTTTCTTTGCTCGTCATCCTACACATCACTGTGCACAATTGGTCATGTTACGAAAAGCAGATGATTGTAGGCATTGTGTACAAATCTTACATTTGAAAGATGTGTAGGTCCAATTAAGTGTCCGGTCTCTTTCATAAACACTTCTGAGTCCATTTCTGATAGGTGACAAGTTAGATCCTCAATTTTGTATCGAATACCACGACAGCCATACTGTATACACTTGTATTGACATAACTTGATGCCAATGTTCATGAAGCTTATTGAATTTACCAGCTGTCCGAATACCAAGCAAGCTGCTAACAGGTGACGGATGTTTAGCGTCCATCTCTTAATTGCCATGCTGAAAGATGTATACGAGATACACAACTGACAGCCCTGGTTCAGGGATTTCAGGTTGTACAGATTATAGCATGAGGCCAAGTCGATTAGCACTAGCGTCGATGAGGGTAAGGAGAACAATGGTGGCTATTGGCTCTCTAATAATAACCATGTATCCACCCCAAGTTTGATAGGTTTCTTCGCATCTTAAGATGATATGTTATCAGTGGTATTCAAATGAATTAGTAATGTCAATGTATGATAAAAATAATTCGAAGTATGCATGTTATTTTGACCTTCAATTACAATTTTGTGGCATCTAAAAGAAAACAAACGCAAAAGTGATTTTGGATGTATATTTTATATAACGCAACTCTGCACAGCAAATCGCGGCGCCTTAGACGACTAGGCCACCCGTGCCCCCTATATAATGAAGAAACACATATGGTACTTACAGATCTTTATTGACAGATGGATCGAATGATAGTGGCGCTGGCTGTTATTGGATCGAGGACTATCTCCTCCCTGAGACGAATAAGTTTTGAGTAAAATATACCCTAAACTATTTGGCTTGACAGTGTTGTTGATATCCTTAGTTCGCCCCATACACTCAAAATCCCACTCATCCGGTGGATGATGACTAAATTATGGAAACACTATACGTTCATCCTTCCGAGACAAAGTGTCAAAACTACCACCCGTCTAGTTGAAGTAAGGGTCAAAGTTGTGTGTTGGGCAAAGGAACACTGGTTCCTGGCTCCAGTGCACCCAACCACCAGAATCCCTTCCTCCACCGACACAGGGGCGCAACCCACGGCAAACGGGTTGCCCAATTCGGTCGCCTTTTACGACAAGCAATGGGGTGCTGAGGACATATTCTACCACGGGTCCACACGGGGGAAGAGCTATTAGTATTACCCAGCGCTTACCATGGGGAGGTTGCTCTTCACGAGTGTCCAAAACGTATAGTGTCAACCTTGGCAAGTGGCTCAACTTAAATGTGCCTAGGTTCCCCCACCAGGGAATGGATACCCAATATGTGAGGTCGATGTGAAAACGCCAGTCGGCAATTTGATTTGCATACTCCCCAAGGAGTTGAGAATGATAACTGGAATACTTACGGATCTACTGGTCGGGGAAGAAATAAGCTGTATTTGAGCAGATACTAGTACCTGGATAAGTGCAGTTCTTAAATGTATAATAAAATGATGTGTTGTTCAGGGTTAAATAAAGTCAAATGTTATTGTCCATACAGTGTGTGATTATCAAGAATCTTTTGCAACAACGTGTAGGATTAGTGTTTATATTTTTAAATAAATTTTGTTCAGATTAATCACGAAGCCTAAACATTGAATGTTTGTTAATAAATCATTTGATTCCAAGTACCATGTTAATCTATTATTGACCATGCGTTCCATGGTTTTGCAAACGCAGCTAGTCTATGAAATGATCACGTCCAGGCTTATGTATGGGAACAATCATAGCATCATGCCATGAAGAAGGAAATTCTCATGGCGTCCAGATTTATCAAACATCTTCAAGAGGGTTTCTAAACAGTATTGTGGTAAATGTTTTAAGAGTTAATAATGTATATTGTCAGACCCTGTAACAGTATCATGAGTTTGCCCAAGGGCAGTATTGAGCTCATGAATGGAATGGATTTCATTGTAATCTTCCCCATTATCTGAATTAACATTTATATGTTTCATTTCTTGCTGCTTTTGATATTTTTGGAATTTAGGGACATAGTTGGAGGAGGAGGAATGTTGAGCCAGTGTTTCACCAAGATTATCAGCAATATCAGAAGTATCGGTTACTAATTGGATACCTCATGGTGGTGGATACCAAATGTTCCATACCTTAGAGTGAGTGAGTGAGTGAGTTAAGATTTAACGTCACATCGGCAGTATTTCAGCCATATCGTGACGAGAAGTACATTAATAATACTCATAATTATACGAAATAAAAACCTGTCGACGAAGGACAGTAGAATAACTAGAATATCACAGACTTGATTTAAAACTAGTTGTGAATAATAAAAACAGTAAGCATTAATGAACATCACAATATAAAAATGGGCTAGAAATCGTCAGCCACTGAAAGGAGATCACCATACTGGGGACCATGGGGACTTACAGTACCTTAGCTTCCTGCACGAACCCCGGCAGGATTTATATCATCCCTTCAGTCACTGACGACAGTGTATCAGTTAAGCCTTAAATTAAAATAACGAATATACTACGTTTAAAAGATACTCATGTGTATATCTTGAATGGCCAATACGACATCGTCGCATAATGACCTCTTCAAATCTGGACTGACAGCCCAAGTAGGTGTAACCGATATTTGGTTTAATTTCATGTAATTTATTGATACCTACCTGTGCGTCCCACTTCTGTTGCATAAGATCTCGGATGTAAGATCGAATCATGGGTTTAAAATCAGTGTATGGGATCAGAAGTGGTGTCACAGATTTGTTGAGGGCTGCTTTTGCAGCAGCATCGGCCATTGTGTTACCAATGATACCAACATGGCTTGGTAACCAACAAAAGACGATGTCATATTGGCCAGTAGCAAGATCATTAAATAATTCGAGAATTTCGATTAAAAGTGGATGTTTTGAAGACATATTTTTAATCGCCTGAAGGCATGAAAGAGAATCTGAAAACAGTATGAATTGTTTATGTTTAGCTTGATTACTGATATATTTAAGTGCTGTAAAAATGGCGTTTGCTTCTGCAGTGAATATGGAACTGTTATCAGGTAAACGTGAAGATATTGTTCTGGATCCAATGACGGTGGCACTAGCAACTGCGCCACCATCCTTGGATCCATCTGTAAAGATAGATTTATAAGTGTCATAATTGTTTCTTAATTGACTGTATTCTTGTTGGTAAATTAATTCGTTAGTGTCTGATTTCTTTAGTTTTGTTAATGTAAGATCTACCTCTGGCTTTACCATTTGCCAAGGAGGAGATGTGAAAAGTTTAGTAGGAGCTATATCTTGGAGTTGAATATTAGAAGCTGATATTGCAGATTTTATTCTGATTCCGAGTGGTGGAGTAAGTGTTGATTTTATTATTGAAAAGATCCTCGTAGAGAGGATGGAATATGCATTCAAAAGCTGGATTGGACTGATTAGAATATAATTTAGTGATGTATTGTAAAGATAATTTTAAACGGCGTTGTTTAAGAGAAGGCTCATCTGCTTCTATATAGAGACTGTGAATGGGAGACGTTCTAAAAGCTCCAAGGCAAAGCCTCAGGCCTTGATGATGGATGGTATCGAGTTTTTGTAAATTACTTTTGCAGGCTCCACCATGGACGATGGAGCCATAATCAAGTTTTGAACGAATTAGTGACCTGTATAAGTGTAAGAGAGTTGTTTGATCCCCTCCCCACTTTGAATTAGAAACTACTTTCAATAAGTCGAGTGCCTTCAGACATTTAGCTTTAAGGTATTTAATATGTGGAAGGAAAGTTAAGTGGTTATCAAAAATAAGTCCCAAGAACTTGGCCTCCTTAACAACTTTGATAGGAGTGCCATTCAGAAATAGTTCAGGGTCCTTATGTGGCTTATATTTTCTGCAGAAATGTATACAATTAGTTTTTGATTTAGAAAATTTAAACCCGTTTTCTAGACACCACTTGTGAATTTTATTGAGACATAATTGTAATTGCCTTTCTATTGTGTGCATATTTTTACCACGACAAGATAGATTAAAATCATCCACAAAAAGTGATCCATCAACTGAATCATTTAAAACTTTTGACAAACTGTTAATTTTTATACTGAATAAAGTGACAGACAAAATACTGCCTTGTGGGACACCCTGATCCTGATTATAATGATCAGACAGGGTAGAACCCACGCGGACTTGAAATTGCCTGTCTGTTAAAAACTGGGATATAAAATGAGGCAGACGGTCTCTTAATCCAAAATCATGAAGATCTTTTAAAATACCATGTTTCCATGTTGTATCGTAAGCTTTTTCTAAGTCGAAAAAGATTGATACAGCATGCTGTTTATTTACAATGGAATTTTTAATGAACGATTCTAAACGCACTAAGTGATCGATAGTACTTCTGTTTTTACGGAAACCGCATTGTATATTGGTAAGAAGATTATTTGTTTCCAAGTACCACACGAATCGATTATTTACGATGCGTTCCATCGTTTTACAAACACAGCTAGTTAGAGAGATAGGTCGGTAATTTGATGGATCAGAATGATCCCGCCCAGGTTTGGGTATTGGTATAACAATGGCATTATGCCATGAAGGTGGAAACGTCCCTGATGTCCAAATGTCATCGAATATAGTCAACAAAGTTTCAAGGCATGATTCGGGCAAGTGTTTCAGTAGCTGATAATGAATATTATCAGCGCCTGCTTCTGTATCATGAGCTTGCCCTAAGGCAGTATATAGCTCATGTAGTGAAAATACCTCATTGTAATCTCCACCATTATCAGATGTAAAATTTACTTTTTTCTTTTCCTGTTGGAGCTGATATTTTTGAAATTCAGGAGCGTAATTAGACAAAGAAGAATGTTGAGATAACGTTTTCCCAAGTCTATTGGCAATATCAGATTTAGTCGTTAGCAAAGTATCGCCATCTTTTAGATGGTTTACTGTAGAATTTGATCCCTTACCTTTGATCTTTTTGATCATGTTCCATACCTTGGACATAGGGGTACGAGAGTTAATTTTTGAGACATAATTCTGCCAGGATTGACGTTTATTTTGTTTGAATAGACGTCTCGCCTTAGCATTTGAAATTTTGACGATGTTCAAGTTATGGACAGTAGGATGTTTACGGAAGTATTTCTCCGCCTTCTTACGACATTTCCTAGCGTGTTTGCAAGTGTCATCAAACCACGGTTTACAAACACGTGGGTTGATCGAGGACTTAGGTATTGATTCGTCAGCAATTTCATTCAGTAGATCTGAGAACAACTGAATCGGGTCAGTAACATTCTGAAAAGACATAGGTTGTAATTTATCTTTGCATAAAGATTGAAATAAAAGCCAATCAGCCTTCACAAAATTCCATCGAGGTGAAGGTGGATCATCAGTGGGATGAATGGGTTTAAGCACCGTGGGGAAATGGTCACTCCCACATAGGTCATCATGGACGGACCATGAGAATTCATTCAACAAAACTGAATCCGTCAAAGACAGATCTAATGATGAATACGTACCAGTTGCAGGGTGTAAGTAGGTGTCCGAGTCATCGTTAAAGATGCAGAGGTCATTATCAGACACAAAATCCTCGATGACTTTACCCTTTTGATTAATGATAGAACCACCCCATAAAGGATTATGCCCATTTAGATCACCCATGATGAGACAGGGCTTTGGGAGCTGGTCGTACAGTTTTTGTAGATCATTACGCTGAAGATTTGAAGATGGAGGAATGTATAAGGAGCAAAGTGTGAAGGCAATATGCAGTGTAAGTCTAACAACAGCTTGCATATTCGTGTCAAGCGGAACAGGACTGTGAACAACGCCCCGCCGCACCAAAATAGAAGCTCCTCCAGTAGCTTTATCTCCCGGAGGAGAGAAGGAATGATATGAACTATACTGCCTTAAATCAAATTTGTCGGTTGTTTTAAGGTACGTTTCTTGTAAAGAAATTGCTGATGGACAAATATCCGTTGATAATAATTGCAGTTCGTTAAAATTGTGCCTAAGTCCTCGGCAATTCCATTGAATTAGATTCGAATGATTCATGGTGGTTCTACCGGAGATCGTTCACGTAAACGTGAAGAGGAGTCACCACTGTTGTGGTTTGAAGATGGGGTGACCTCCATCTCAAGAGGCTCAAAGAAATTATGAACATCTGTAGATGTGTCAGTGAGATTGGGGATCTTAGTTGTGATTTTTCTGTTTTGTTTTTTCTTTTGTTTTTTTGCCATTTCAGTTGATGGTTTGTTGGTAGCTGGTATATCAGGAGTGGGTGAAGATGGGGCCACAACCTGAGTAACAATGATAGAATCTGGAGACATTTCACCTGGGCTGACAGAATGAGTTGTTTGACTGTCACATGATGTAGTCAGAGGCAGCGGGTGTTCAGAATGTGTCCACGTCAAGTCCGTCTGACATTCTATAGATCTACTGGTTGAAGGGCGAGAGACAGCAGCAGCAGCAGCGTAAGATTGTTTGGATGAAGGTGTCCGGCTATCATAGAGTTTTTTCGCATCAAAGTAACTGATGTTGTTTTGACATTTGATTGTCAAAATATCTTTTTCACGTGTCCAAAAAGGGCAGGATTTAGATGATGCTACATGTTGACCCTTACAATTTGTACATTTCAGGTCTGCTGTAGAGCCTGAACCATCATGATTTCCACCACAACGGTGGCAAACAGTCGGACGATCACATGATTTGGAGCCGTGCCCAAACTTCTGACATTTGTAACACCGGAGCGGATTGGGGACATACACCTCCACTCCGATGTTAAAATAGCCTGCCTTAATAGATTGTGGAATTGTTGAAAGAGAAAAGGAGAACAAATAAGTATTTGTTGGAACGAAATTTTCACCATCTTTTCTATTGAAACGTTTTACTGATGTGACATTCTGTGCTTTAAGTTCTTCCAAAATGTCGTCTTCTGACATTTCTGCTAGGCAACGAGCTCTGTCGCGGATGATCCCCCGACTCGAATTCAATGTTCTGTGTTCGGAAACAACAACTTCTGTGTTTGCAAAGCTTGTACAATTTAAAAGATTAATAGCCTGCTGTCTCCGTGCACACTCCACCAAAAGAGAGCCGCTCCGGAGCCGTGAAACATTCTTCACCTCACCACAGATACCTTCAATGGCTTTAGATATGGCAAAGGGATTGATTCTCAAAGGTAGTTGATTTCGTGATTCCACTACGATAAACCGAGCCCAAGAATTTGAAGTTTGTGAAATAGAAGCGTCATCGTCAGATGAGAAAATCTTAGCTTCCAGACGTCTCTTCTTGTCAGTGCGGTTTGAACCAGAATGATTGTGAGCCATGATGAAAGTAATTTATTCAGCACCCCTGCTCCCCACCCACCATGGAGTGCCACAAAGAGCGATGTTTTCCTGCACCGGATCTCCAACATGCAAACACCAGGGATACAGAGGTGGTATACTCCAGTAAGAACAACATGAATAGCTGTATTTGTCTAACAAATAAAATGTCAGGCTGGTTCGGCCCATGGCAAGAAATTGAAGACATACAGAACTCAGAGGTCGAAAGTACCAGATTGGCCCATGAGCCACCGCCTTCTGGCGTAAGACTCTAGGCAAATTATTCAATCCAAAATTGAGAATACACACAAGTTATGGACGGCCAAGGCCAAAATATACATTAAAAGACAACACAGATGTGCATATACAATATTACGCACAGGGCCTGGCATGACCAGCCGATTGATAAGACCGGGCCCATCTTACCACCCGTCTAGTGCGAAGTAAGGGTCGAAGTAGTGTGTTGGGCAAAGGAACACAGTTCCAGGAACCAGTGCCCTCAACTACCAGACTCCCGTCCTCCGCCGACACAGGGACGCAACCCACGGCAAACAGGTTGCCCATTTTGGTCGCCTCATACGACCAGCAATGGGAGGCTGTGCAAATATTCTACCCCGGTTCCACACGGGGGAAGAGCGATTAGCGTTACCCAGCACTCACCACGAGGAGGTTGCTCTTCACGAGTGCCTCCATACCTTAGATATCAGCGTATGTGAATTTATCTTTCAGGCATAAATTTGCCAAGACTAACGCTTGTTTTGTTTAAATGTAAGCCGTACTTTAGCCTTTAATATTTTATACTTATACAAATTGTGACCATAGGATGACAAGGGAAACATTGTTCAGCTTTTTTCTTGCCCTTCCTAGCAAGTGTGCAACCATTGCTGAACCATGGTGTACGTATGTGAGGATCAGCTCTTTTATTATGTTTTGAACCATCAGGTTTTAGTTGATTAGTGCAAAGGACTTCATATAAAGCCCAGTTGGCCTTAGTAAAATTCCATCTTGATAATGGAGAAACATCAGAAGGTGTCACAGACTGTAAAAAGGTAGGATAGTCACTTCCAAAGAGGTCATCGTGGACTGACCATTCAAATTCATGAAGTAAATTAGAATCTACAACTGACAGGTCTAAACATGAGTAAGTGCCAGTTGCAGGATGTAGATAAGTGTGAGGACCATCATTTAAAATGCACAAATCGGTATTTAAGAAAAAATCCTCAAGTAATTTGCCTTTAGTGTTGGTGTCACTACTACCTAAAAGTGGGTTATGGTCATTCAAATCTCCCATGATAACACATGAGTCGGTCATATATTGCCTGAAGATCAGACAGTCGGAGAGCGTACGGTGGTGGTTATACAAAGTAAAATCATGATTTAAAGTTGCATGAGTGTCAACAAGGACAGTGTTGCAGTGGAAGCCAACTACATACACGAGGGCTACAGGGGCGCTATACTCTGGCAACACCAACACAGGTAGCTTATAATTTCAAACAGAATAAAACTCAGGTTGGTTCTGCGCTATACAGTTATTACAAGACAATTAGAACCTGGATGTCAACAATGCCAGATTGGCCCTTTAGCCACCACCTTCTGGCAGAGGATAAAGTTGTAATATGCGCAGAATGCGATAATGTACCATATGTACTGAATGATATATATATATTTAAATAATATTGACGTTGACCATGAACAGGGCACGGCATGACCTGCCGATTATAAAACCTGGCTCATTCTACCACCCGTGTAGGAGAAATTAGGGTCAAAGTGGTGTATTGGGCAAAAGGAACACCTGTTCCTTGTTCCAGTGCCTTCAACCATCACAATCCCTTCCTCCACCGTCACAGGGACGCAACCCACGGCAAACGGGTTGCACAATTTAGTCGCCTCATATGACAAGCAATGGGGTGCTGACGACACATTCTACCCCCGGTCCACACAGGGGAAGAGCGATAAGTGTTACCCAGCAGTCACCACGTGGTGGTTGCTTTTTATGAGTGCCGTTTAGTTAAAAAATCATGTCGTGCATATTGCAATATGCAAGAAGAAAATAAATAAATTTTAAAAATCAACGACATCCTGCATTTGATTTGTGCTCGCTCGCTTTGATCAAATTCGTGTTATGCCGCGACATACTGTTTTGTTTCACTATATGTATATGGTTGTTTTCTTGTATTTCTTGCATTTAGACAGTTCATGATTCCCAGGATTGATAGCTCTACTGTCACATTAAGCTGGTATGTTATCAGTAACATGAATTAATGATGTCAAAATATGGTGAAGATAAGTCTATTAAAGTATTTAAGTAGTTTGTGGGCATTCTAACCCATATACCCTATCCTGATTTCGAATGTTTAATGGATAAAGAACGTGTAAATAAAAAGTCAGGTTTACAGAACACAATGCGTTTGCAAAGACGTGCCTTGCGACTATGCATATGAACATTCAAAACCATTGATCATTTATTGTGAGTGGGCACACCTGCTAAATTATCAGACGTATACTTGAAAATCATGGCGAAGTTGTGAATAGTCTTCCAAATTCAGTACCAGAGATAGAAAACACAACGACATGTTGTAATGAATCACTGAATGCTGAATCTGCTGTGCGTAACGACAATCATTTAAACATGAAACGTATTCCACACTGCACTGTGTAGTTCTTGATGTTAAGTATTGATAACCTCATGTTAATTAAATTAAGTTATTTCTACCTTTCTGAAGAATCTGGTTGAACATGAACACCATGTTTTGAACACCTAAGAGATATTTCTTTCTGATCAATCAGATTAGTTGACACAAACATCACCTTTCTGCTATGAACACCTTGGCAGTTTTGAGACATTATATGACATCAAACTTCCTTACAAACATGCACTCTATTCATCTGTCAGTGAAGAACAGATTTCCAAGGAGTGAGTGAGTGGGTGAATATTTATATATAATATATTTATTTCACATCTGCAATATTTCAGCCATATCGTGACTAAATTGTTTGACAGTAATAATATGTACAATTTGATTATAAAACCCGTCGTCAAAGAAGAGTAAAATAGCTAGAGTATCACAGATGTATAGTCACATTGGCAATATTTCAGCCATATCGTGACTAAATCAAGTTAGACAGTGATAATATGTACAATTTGATTATAAAACCCGTCGTCAAAGAACAGTAAAATAACTATATTATCACAGATGTATATTTCTAAACTAGTATGGAACCATAAAAAGATATCACGATAAATAACAATACATTTTAAAACGGGTAGTGATCGCCAGAGACTAAAGGTAGGCCAGCATCCAAGGAACCGTGGGGAATTACTATACTTCTGCTACCTGCACAGTTCCCCAGCAGGATTTATACAATCCTTTAGCTGCTGGCGATTATCATCAAGTTTAGCCAAAATTAAAACAAACAAGTACACTACGACTAAAACAGGTACTAGGAATAAACTAACTTCGAATGACGTGGTCTTACACACCCTCTCAGGGGGACAATAAATGTATAGTACTTCAACCCTCTTTGATGATACAGCCACTAACAATCTCAGTTAGAAGTTAAGCACTACTGATACGGCAAAATGATTACTATGTGCACAGATTCAAAAATTATCAATCTGTTCAATTTCTTTTAAAAAGCTAATTATAATATGAAATGGAACATTATTAAAAAGATCCATTAATGATGATGCACTGAAATATTTATCCCTTGTAAATAAACTACCGGGCAAAAGAAAGTTTACACCGACTTCACTTGACCAAACACCAAAAACAAAGGCATATGTGAGATTTATGATGATTAATTTATAAACAGAAATTATTTTCCATGAATCAGAATGAAAATGCATTGTAATGCCGATATTGCATTCCCCGCAATACACAAAGAAAGAGTCAAGGGGTCCAAATTAAAAATTACACAAATCAGAGTTCATTGAAAAAGTGCATGAAGAGTCCATTAATGACACAGTAGTCAGGTAACACGTCATCAGTAGCGAGTGTGACCACCCTGGGCATCCATGCACGCCAACACACGCCTCCTCATTGACGTCGTCAGTCGGCGGATAACGTCAACAGGAATCCTGTTCAATAAGTTCAATAGAGTCTGTTCAAGTTCCTGTCGGTTCGCTGGAGGCGGTACATGTTGTCTCAGCTGACGATCAATAGAGTTCATGTCTGGAGAACTAGGTGGCCAGGGCAATACGTTGACGTTAACGTTGTTCAGGTAGTCTTGAACAATTCGGGCGGTGTGAGGGCATGCGTTGACTTGTTGCAAAATTAATCCTCTTGGCTGATGTTGAATAAAGGGCACCACAACAGGTTTCAACACTTCATCCCTGTATCGCTGAGCATTCAGGTTTCCTCGTATGATAACCAGCTGTGTTGTAATCTGGCCACAAATGCCACCCCATACCATGACGCATCCATCCAAAACGGGTGAACTTCTTTAATGCAGTTTGGCGCCAGTCGCTCTCCCCTTCGTCGAACAACTCGAACTCTGCCATCGTTCCTGAACAGAGAGAACCGACTTTCATTTGTAAAGAGCACTCTCGCCCAGTCACGTCACTGCCACCGACGTACAGTTCGTGCCCATTGCAGTCTGCGTTGACGGTGTAGACGGGTCAAGGCCATTCCACGGAAGGGTCGGTAGGCTCGTATACCAGCCATACGAAGTCGTCGAAGGACTGTTCGTCTGCTGATGGCATGCCCTAGTGCTGTCTCCGCCGTTGACGTCGCCGTCACAGGTCTGTTTCGGAGGTGAATCTGCCGGATGTAGCGGTCGTCGGCCGGTGTTGTCACTCTCGGTCTTCCCGATCTTGGCCGGTCTTGAGTCTGTCCTGTCTGTTGGTAGCGGATTATCAACCTGCTGATGGTGGTCTGGGAGCAGTTGAGGGTTCTGGTTATCTGACGTTGAGTAGCCCCCACATTGGCCATACCGATCGCTCTGGCTCGTTGTGCTTGTGTAAGTCTGGGCATATTCTTGGTGGTTTTTTGCTTACTGAGTGCCTGCGCTGTCCAACGTCGGTATTTATGCCACAATCATGCACGTGCATTTTGACCAATGTCTCAAAATCACGTTTTGCACGTTTTCAACAAAGCATGATTTGGAAAGCTGCGTTCGAAATACTGCGTTGTGGTTGTGCTTTTGCAGCAGCATCGGCCATTGTGTTACCAACAATTCCAACATGGCTGGGTAACCAACAAAAGATGATGTCATATTGGCTAGTAGCAAGATTATTAAATATTTCAAGAATCTCGATTAAACGAGGATGTTTACATGACATATTTTTGATGGCTTGAAGGCACGAAAGGGAATCAGAAAAAAATAATGAATTGTTAATGTTTAGATTGTTTTTTGATATATTTTAGAGCTGTTAAAATGACGTTTGCTTCTGCTGTGAATATGGAACTGTTAGCTGGCAATCGTGAAGATATTGTTCTGGATCCAATGACAGTGGCACCAGCAACTGCGCCACCATCCTTGGATCGATCTGCAAATATAGATTTATAAGTGCCATAAGTGTTTCGTAATGGATTGTATTCTTGTTTATAAATTAGTGTTTTTTTGTCTGATTTCTTATGTTTAGTTTATGTCAGGACGACAGCTGACCTTATCATCAACAGGTGATGATAAAAATTGAATGCGGGCAATATCCTGAAAGTTAATTTTATCAGCGGAAACGACAGATTTGATTCTTATTCCAAGTGGCGGAATTAGAGTTGATTTCTTAGTGTAAAACTCATCTTAAAGAGGATGGAATATGCTGGATTTGACTGATTTGAATATAATTTACTGACGTACTGTTAGGCTAATTTCAGACGGCATTGTTTAAGGGATGGCTCATCTGCTTCCACATATAGATTTTGATTGGAAGATGTCCTGAAGGCTCCAAGGCAAAGCCTCAGACCCTGATGATGGATAGTATCCAGTTTTTTTAAATTCCTTTTACATGCTCCACAATATACGATGGAGCCGTAACCAAGTGTGGAATGGATAAGTGAACTATCCAAGTGTAAGAGGGTTGTCTGATCCCTTCCCCACTTCGAATTTGAAACTACTTTCAATAAATCAAGTGCCTTCCTGCATTCAGCTTTAAGATATTTTATATGCGGTAAGAAAGTTAGATGGCTGTCGCAAATAAGGCCCAAGAACTCCTCTTTGATAGGAGTGCCCATTTAAAAATAGTACAGGGTCTTTAAGCAGCTTATATATTCTGCAGAAATGTAGACATGTAGTTTTTGCCATGCAGTGGGGACAAGTTCTATTCACTGACGAGTCTCGTTTTCACCTCAGCTACAGCGATGGACGGATTCGAGTGTACCGACGTCGGGGTGAACGTTATGTCAATCATTGTGTCATGGAAGAAGATTGGTCCGTGGGCGGAAGCGTTATGGTATGGGTTGGGACTACAGCAAGACAGAGGACCGGTTTGATGATAGTAGAGAGAAATCTCAATTGACAGCGCTACCGCGACGAGATCATCGGCCCTGTTGTTCTACCGTTTTTGCATTGTCATGGCCCAGGCATTACCTTTCAACATGACAACGCCCGGCGTCATATTGCTCGACTTGTTCCCCCCGGAAAACTGGCTATATAGCCATACTTCCCACGGAAAGCACACTATATGGCCATATTTCCCACCCGGAAAATACACTATAGCCAATTTTCTGCTTTGGAGTCAGATTTCCCCCATAATTAAATATATGTCTCTTATCAAAACAGTGAGACGAAATGAAATGTTTTATTTATTATACATTCATTTAGTAGGGTATGTGGGTGTTTTTATTTTTTATTTTGTTGTTGTGTATTTGAGGTAAATCAGCGAATCTAAAATCTTCCAACTGTCTTCAGTAACAATACGTCACATTGCTAGTCTAGTTGAAACACACTTTGCTAGTTGATTTCTATCAGGTCTGCACTGTAAACTTGAACGGCAGTCGTTCTCCTTATCATGGTTGCAGTGACATATCACTTTTCTGTCATCGAGAATCCTCAGTCTCTCACTGCCAAGTATATAAAGTATATTTACAACGTATATAACGCATATATCTGTGCGTGCTCATGGCATTTCTTGCCCCGATCAGATATCTGTCTTTCACTGTTTGTTGATTCCAACACACCCTTAATCACTGCATTGTAGAAAATCACTGACGTGAAGTATTTACTAGTATCCAGCAACAGTTTATGAATAAGTTCTCTGGCATGAATAACAAGTCGGAATCGTCTGTTTTCAACTCTAAACTTGTTATCCAGGATTCCTAAAATCTTGTTTTCAATTGAGACACGTTTAACTCCAATTTCTCTGTCAAATATGGCATGCAAGAAGTTCGCTTTTGCCATTGCTGTTTGATCAATGTTTGTTTAATGGTGCAGTAGGTTATGTTTTTTTAATACTGCATTGAAAAATCTGAGGGATATAGGGGACATTCTGCTATATAGCCATACTTCCTCCTTGTGTTAAGGGGGAAAATCGGACTCTAAAGCGGAAATATGGCTATGTAGTCACTTTTCCCCAGGGGGGATGATGATCCAGTTACAACAAAAATGAGCTACACACTGCCTTAGCACTAGCTCATGATACTGCAACTGGTGCTGATGATATTCACTATCAGCTGTTAATACACATGCCTGAATCTTGTCTCACAACACTACCGAATATTTTGATGACATTTGGAAATCAGGACATTTTCCTCCTTCGTGGAGAAATGTCATAGTTGTACCCATACCAAAGCCTGGCAGGGATAATACAGATCCATCAAATTATCGACCTATTTAATTAACTAGATGTGTTTGTAAAACCATGGGGCACATTGTGAATAATCAATTAGTTTGGTTTTTAGAAACCAATAATCTGATTAGTATTATCCAATGTGGTTTCCGTAAAACCCGGACAATTGACCATTTGGTTCATTTAGAATCATTTATTAAAAATGCTTTTGTCAATAAACAACATGCTGTATCTATCTTTTTCGATTTGGAAAAGCTTATGATACCACTTGGAACCATGGTATTTGAAAGATTTACATGACTTTGGTTTGAGAGGCCGCTTGCCTCAATTTGTTTTTTTACAGACAGACAATTTCAAGTTTGTGATGGATCAACCCTGTCTGGTCATTATAATCAGGATCAGGGGGTTCCACAGGGTAGTATCTTGTCCGTTTAGCATAAAAATAAATAGTTTTCTAAAGTATTAAATGACTCAATAGATGGGTCATTGTTTGTGGATGATTTTAATATTTCATGTCGTGGTAAAACTATGCATACCATTGAAAGAAGGATACAGGTGTGTCTTAAAAAAATTCATAAATGGTGTCTTGAGAATGGAGTTAAGTTTTCACAGACCAAGACAAATTGTATACATTTCTATCGGAAATATAAACCCCAGACTCAGGGCTCTCTTTAGATGGCACTCCAATTAAGGTTGTAAAAGAGGGCAAATTTTTGGGTTTGATTTTCGACTACCATAGACATTTTTGCCACATATTAAATATTTAAAGACGAAATGCCTGAAGGCCCTCGATTTGTTGGAAGTCGTCTCGAATTCTAAGTGGGGAGGGATCAGACAACCCTTCTTCACTTATATAGATCATTAAACCTCTCTTATTAGACTATGGCTCCATTGTGTATGCTGGAGCTTGCAAGAGTAATTTAAAAAAGCTAGAATCAATCCACCATCAAGGACTTAGACTGTGCCTTTGTGCTTTTAGAACTTCTTCTGTTGACAGCCTCTATGTCGAGGTTGATGAACTCTTTTTGAAACTACGCCATATTAAATTGTCTCTTCAATATATCACTAAATTACAATCCAACCCTTCTAATCCTGCCTATGACGCCGTTTTTCATCCCCTTTATGACAAACTGTTTCAGACAAAACCAAAGCTGGTTCCCCGACTTGGTATTCGGATTAAATCTCATGTTGTTGCTGCTAATACAGATTTAGATATTTTCTCTCCTTACCGCCTTTTGTCTTCTCCTCCCTGGCAGTAGACATTTCCCTCACATATGCATATAAACAATTCATAATCTTTTCCGATTCATTATCTTGTCTTCAGGCACTGAAAAAAGTCTCTTCTAATCATCCAATTATCTTAAACATGTTAGAACTTTATAATGATCTTTCAACTGGTCAATATGACATCGTCTTTTGTTGGTTGCCCAGTCATGTGGGCATAAAAGGCAGCACTCAACAAATATGTGACACCACTCCTAATTCTATACAGTGGTTACAAACCTGCGATCAGATGTTACATCCGAGATCTTATGCAAAAGAAGTGGAACACCCAAGTAGGTATCAATAAATTACATCAAATTTAACCAAATATCGGTTACACCTACTTGGGTTGTCAGTCCAGATTTCAAGAGGTCATTTTATGACGATGTCGTATTGGCCATTCAAGATATACACACGAATATTTATCAAAAGGTGAGGATCCTCCCTTTTTGTATCACTTGTGATGAGAGAATCTCAGTCAAGCACGTACTGCTTGACTGTATTGATTTTGCCATTACAAGGGATCAATATTTCAAAGTTCCATTCATAAAGGATCTTTTTAATCAAAGTTCTCATTTTATAATAAGTTTTTTGTAAAAGAAGTAAAATTAATTGATAAATATTGTTGTACATAGTTACTTTTTACGAAATGGTAGTGTATAACTATTAACCTAGATTGTTTGTGGCTGTGCCCACGAAGGGGGTTGAAGTAACGTAAAATTATTGTCCTCCTGAGAGGGTATCATAAGACCATATCATTCAGTTTGTTATTCCTACCATAATTTTTAATCGTAGAAAATTTGTAATTTTTAATTGTTGGCTAAAATTGACTACAACCACAGCAGCTGAAGCGAAGGTGTCTATCCAGGTGGGGAACTGTGTAGGCAGCAGAAGTATCGTAAGTCCCCACAGTCCCTAGTATGGTGGCCTGACTTTGGTTGCTGGCCATCTATAGCCCGTTTTTATAATGTGTTGTTGAATCATAGGTTATTCTTTTAATTGTTCGCACAACTAGTTTTACTTCTAAACTGTGATAGTCTAGTTATTATACTGTCTATCGATGACAGGTTTTTATTTGTCTAAATTTAAGTATTATAAATGTTCTCGTCACGATATGGCTGAAATACTGCCGATGTGACGTTAAATTTTAACTCACTCACTCACTCATCCCATTCTAGGTATCCGCAAAAATATTGTTTGAAAGGCGATTGTCCTCGATGTGTATCCGTTGTGATGAGAGAATCACAGTGACGGTTGTCCTGATTAACTGTATTGACTTTTCTACCACACGGAATAAATAATTCAAAGCTTCGTATGTGCTCCTTAACTGAAGAAATTGAATTACTTGATGGATTTTGAGATAATGGGCAAAGTAAACTGGCAGTGTTTAATCAGTACACGAGATTGTTAGTGGCTGCATTCTCAAAGGGGGTTGATGGTGCATCTTTTCTACCCTGCCAGGTTTAAATACGTATCTGTGATAGTGTAGTTATATTTTCTATTGGCGACTAGTATGTTTTATTCCAAGGTAAAACTTAATTCTAGTGGAGCTATAGCAGAAATACTTCCGATGTCCCACGTGACCCCAAACCTTAAATCCTCAATACGAATGAGTGAGTGAGTAAGGTTTTACGCTGCTTTTAGCAGTGTTCCAGCAATATCATGGCGTGCGAATGCACAAACTGACCCTATGTGGTGTCATCAAATTGTAATAATACTAAAGTTATCGCGAGCACAAGCTTGTTGACACCCCTCTGTTTGAAATAAAGTTTGTGTCATGAGGACACGTGTTCAGCGGAAACGACACAGAACTGTTTTATAACTTGATGAATCATGATGAATGTCTTTATGATCACTGTCATCCAGATTCAAGATGTATGCTATTCATTAAAGTGCTAATAATTCGAACAACACAAACTTTATCTGAAATGTTTTACAAAACACTGCTGTTATTTTTTCCTTCCCGCCATGAGAATACAAGCTAAGAAAACATTGATCTTGGTCTTTTCACAGTAACCATCTGTGACTTGTGTGTTCACTGAAGACGACGTGGCAGTAAGGTTTTGAAAACAAAAGACGTGTGGCTTTGTTGAAAGTGCTGGCAATGTTTCATTGATTACTCATGATGGTGAGTGACAGTGCAGTCTTGTGATGAATTGGTGCCTTTTAATAGTTTGGTACTTTTGTAAAATGTATTTTTCAAGTTTTGATGGCAACAAATTTGACTTGGACTGAAAATTGGGCTGTTGTTTGTGTCCGGAGCAGATGTTGAAAATCGTAAATATTTCTTCAGCAAACGTATTCAAAACAAGTAATTACCATTGCGGGCGATATTGATGAATTTGTCCTCTTCGTGTTATTATTTCTGTAAAATGATTATGGTAGTCAGAATACGGACAGGCGGGAAGGATATATAAACTTTTTATTTTTGTTTGAAGCTTAAAGCCGAATTACATCAATATTAGACACTTCTGTCATTACGTTATAATACTCCTTGTTATGTACAGTCCGCTGTGGTGTAGTTATACTGTCAAGGTGTTGTGGATTGTAAGGTATTATTTTACTCAAGTCACGATATCTCTGACATTATCGATATTAACGGTCTTACGAGCCCCGACCTAGACATCATGAATTTTCGTGAAATTCAAATTAAGAGTTATGGCGAACACATGCTGTTTGAGTGCATTGTGGTTGACGGCATTGTTTCAAACAATAACTGCCAAAGTAAACACCCATTACAACCGACAGAACCTTGTTGATAATGATAAGCAAATACGTGCACTTTGTAACCACGTGTATGACAACTTTCGATAGCAAACACGAACCCATAATTACATAGAGTAAACTACGTTTATAACGAACACGCTTATCACGAACCGGCGGATATAACGAACTCTATTTGATATCACCCATTTGATTTATATATATATATATATATATATATATATATATATATATAAAATAGGTGAGACACATACCTACATGCAGGAGAGACACATAGCTATATCAATGACAGACACACACCTAGATGCATGAGAGACACACACCTACATGCATGGGAGACACATACCTATATGCATCAAAGACACATGACATACATGCATGAGAGACACACCTACATGCATGAGAGACACATACATATATGCATCAAAGACACATGACATACATGCATGAGAGACACATACCTACATGTAATAAAGACATATGACATACATGCATGAGAGACACATCTACATGCATGAGGCACTCGTGAAGAGCAACCTCCTCGTGGTGAGTGCTGGGTAGCGCAAATAGCTCTTCCCCCTGTGGACTCGGGGTAGAATTTTTCCACAGCACCCCATTGCTGGTCGTATGAGGCGACCAAAATGGGCAACCTGTTTGCGTGGGTTGCGCCCCTGTGTCGGCGGAGGACGGGATTCTGGTGGTTGAGGGCATTAGAACCAGGAACCGGTGCTCCTTTTGCCCAACACACCACTTTGACCCTTACTTCGCCTAGACGGGTGGTAGAATGGGCCCGGTTCTATCAATCGGCTGGTCATGCCATGCCCTGTGTATGAAACATGTTCATGTTAAGATATTTCAATTTATGTGAATGTTGGGTATGTATGTATGTATGTTATTAATGTATAATATAAACTTGCCTAGAGTCCCATGCCAGAAGGCGGTGGCTCATGGGCCAATCTGGTACAATCAAACTCTGAGTTCTGTCTGTCTCCATTTTTTTTGTCATGGGCCGAACCAGCCTGGCATTATATTTGGTAGACAAATTCAGCTATTCATGTTGCTTTTACTGGAGTATACCACCTCTGTATCCCTGATGTTTGCATGTTGGAGGTCCGGTGCAATACTGTCCTGTCCCACCCTCAACCGTCCAACCTGATTCTGACCAAGACCCAGACGCTCGTGTTCCACTAGCCGTTGATCTCTATCACGCAAACAAACCATCACCATCTGGCCCATCTGTCATTGTTGCAGCAGTTGACATAGATGATGATCAGTTTCTGACGCAACAGAGAAATTCCCCTGACCTCAGGCCAATTATTGACTACATTTCCAAAGATGAAATCCCTACAACGTACAATGATGCCCAAATCAAAGGTCTTGTAGGACGCTCACAGGAGTATGTAGTCAGGGATGGTATTCTCTATCATGTCTATCAAGCAAAACATAGAGGTACCAAAGCCCATAGGCCTCCCCAAATTACCCAGCTTGTTGTTCCCCTCATCAAGCGCAAGGATGTCCTATTCGCCTATCATGACTCCAAAGTAGGTGGTTGTCATCTTGGAAGGGATTCCACCTTTCAAGCTCTCCTGTCAAAATACCACTGGCCTGGTATGTATCAAGACATAGAAAATTACATTAGGTCATGTGAAGTATGTCAGAAAATCAAACCTAAGTCCCATAGCAAACATGCTCCTATGGTCCCAATGCCCATAGAGGACACATTTTATCGCCTTCACATAGATATCCTTGGTCCCCTCCCAGAAACTAAAGATGGTTACAAATATATCCTGCTGGTAGTTGACTCTTTTTCGCGTTGGACTGAAGGCTTTGCTGTGAAGACTCAGGATGCCACTGAGGTAGCCAAAATTCTGTTCAACCAGGTCATTACTCGCTTTGGGGCTCCCAAAACCCTTTTTTCTGATAGAGGTCGGCAGTTCACTTCGAAACTTGTCAATGCTCTGTGTGAATTGTTGGACATCAAGCACCATCTGACGTCATCATATCATCCTGAAACCAATGGCATGTGTGAAAGACGTAATAGGACCATTGAGCAGGCACTCAGAGCTTATTGTGACTCTGAACAGTCCAATTGGGCAAACCTAATCCCCTGTGTCATGATGTCAATGCGCAGTGCACGATGTGCATCCACTGGCTACACTCCCTTCTATCTCCTCTTTGGCAGAGAGATGCATCTCCCTATTGATGTTGCTCTTCTTCCCAAGCCCTTTCTAGGCAAAACGGCAGAACGCCATCTTCAGACCCTTCTTGACAATCTCAAGGTAGCCAAAACCATTGCTAAGGACAACATGAAGATTTCTCAAGAAATCAACAAAGAGCGCACTGACCTCAAAGCTAAAGATCCCCAATACTCAGTAGGTGATCTGGTCCTGATGAAAAATTCCCATGTTCTCCCTGGTAGGTCCCCCAAACTGTCAGTTAAATGGGTAGGTCCCTGCACTATACTTGAGCTTGGTCCCAATCATACCTTCAAGCTACAACATGTTCAAACGAACAAGACGCACAAGGCACCTATCCATGCCAATCGCCACAAGCCCCACAATGTTCGCACTCCCAACGACCGCCTTCCAGATCACACACCCAACCATGGTCGTCATTCTCCTCGTCCCAGCGCTTCTGCTGAAACGGACACTCATGCTCCTCGTCCCAGCACTTCTGCTGAAGCACATGCCCCTCGTCCCAGCACTTCTGCTGAAGCACATTCCCCTCTAACCAGCACGTCTGCTGATGCTGACACATCCTCAGACACACAGGTGGTTCTTCCAGAGCCACACATCAGTGATACAGGCTCTGCACCACCCAGTGACCGTCAACAGGACGACAAATCTCAAGATAATCAAACGTATCCTGTTGACAAAATTATCAGATGTAAAATGGCAAACGGTACCAAACAGTACCAAATCAAGTGGTTAGGCTGCTCAGAAACGACCTGGGAGCCCGCCTCCAATCTTGATCCATCCCTGATCAAGCACTTCCATAGGTCTAGAACAATGTCTGGTAAGAAGCGCAAACATGGACATAAGTACTTCCAATGATTCATTAGCATAGGTGTTATCAAGCTACCCCCCTATCTTTTATGACGTGAATTGCATGGCCAAAAGATATGAGTGGCCACCCCTTTGCAGTTACCAAGTGTTCTGTGTCCCATAGTGCTAGGTTGTTTAGGTGTTGGTGGCCACAACATTCTTCTCAACCAGGTCAACTCTTCTAATGGCTCCTTTTCATTTCATCAAAGGTTCATCCTGGAGCTTGATTATCCTGTGGCTTATGGCTCTGTTTGCCCGCCCTACCCTCGGCACCAGCCCTGTTCAGAGACTCAACTATGGAATAGTTTTTAAGCCAACCACACAAGTCCATTTTGCTACCGAATACTGGGTTCATACCTACGAGGTCAAGCTTCCCCATGTCCCAAGCATTCCCACCATGAGTGGATGCCACCAAGGCAATGGAACGTGTGCTATACTGCACCAAATCCAAATGCACCTTAACGTCATCAAAACCAGGTGTGTTTCACTGCACCAAATCATTAAACTCATCCCTGAATCTAAGGTCCCCTCATCAAGTCGCTCCAAACGAGCAGTTCTAAGTTTTGTAGGGTCCCTTTCCAAAGCATTGTTTGGTACAGCCACCACTGACGACGTCAACCTGCTTGCCAAACATATTAATGCCCTTACCAAACATGACATAAACCTATCCAATGTCCTCAAACAACATTCTTCCCATCTCTCGTCATTTATGAAATTAGAAGACAATAGATTTAAGAATGCGCTAAAAGGTGTTAAGGCCAATCATGATGCCCTTACGTTCACAGCCACTGCGATCCAGAATAATGCTAGAAATATTCAAGCTACTTTAGCTTCCCTTACTTCAATTTTGATAGACCAAATTCAAAATTCAAATACTGTGGAGCATCAACTTGAAGAGCTTAAATTAGGCATTTTAGACTTGGCTAAAAATAAATTATCCCCTCTGCTAATTGCCCCACAAATTCTGGAACAAACTATTGATCATATTGCCTCAATCTTATCTAACAAGTATCCAAACTTTCGATTGCTCCAAACCAACCCAACATATTACTATTCTCAAGCAAAATTCATCTTTGCCCGTACAAAGGCCCACGTCTATGTTTCTGTTAAGTTTCCCTTATCATCCCTGCCTAAACCTTTCCAAATGTATAAAGTTATTTCTCTCCCAGTGCCTGTGAACGATACATCATCCCACTCGACTCAACTCCTTGATATTCCTCCTTACTTTGCCCTGTCCTTCGATTCCCGTCATTTCCTCAGTATGGACAGTTCTACCTTAGCACATTGCTCTGGTGATGAATTCGTCCTACACTGTCCTATCAGAATAGCTCTCCAATCCTCCCCCGAACCATCATGTAGCCTTGCACTCTTTCAAAATAGTAAGAGTCTGATCAAATCTCTTTATGAATTTCGATATGTCACCAAACCTCAGCCACCTCAGCTTATCTCAATTGATACCTCAAATGTTCTCGTATATAGAATACCCTTCCTTACTCTCACCTGTCCTGGTACTCATCGTATGATCCCCGGTTGTAACTTCTGTCTTATTGCTACTCCATGTTACCGTTCTCTGTCCACTGAAGATCTGTATTATCCTGCACCTTTCGGTTCTTGTCGTATTTCACAACACCAGATCTCACACCTTCACCCGGTCAACCTTGCTCTTCTTCAACACTTCTTCGAGGATTCTACCCTCTCTAGTATTGCTGGTGATACAACTTTCAGAAAAGCAGTTAACTTCACCATTCCAAAATTTGATATATTTTCTCATGAAATTTCCAATATTTTGGCCAATGATCAAAAGTCCCATCTCAGTCTTAAACGTGTCGCTGAAAGAACAAGAAAAGATCAAACCATATTTCAGTCTATTACGGAACCATTGCTTGACGGTCAAATCACTTTACCAAGTTCTTGGCCTGATACAAATGCAATTATAGCCATCACCGCTTCGGCTATGTCAGTTCTTTCAATTATTTTAGTTGTTTGGATGTTTTTCAAAGTTCGTGCACTCTCTGCTGCACTATTGTTGGTTACTCGTGTGGCGCCAGTTAAAGCAGTACAGCCTCCAGTACTAAATTATAATTCACAAACCACTTCTAGTCCCAGCTTCGTTGTGTCTGATCTTGCCGACTATCATGTGTCAATCCCTCTAGGAGTGATCACTCTTGCTATGGCTTCTATTCTTCTCCTTCTCATCTATGAACGCAATCGTAGGACTCACAATGGTCTCGTTCTTGAACTCACCACTGGTCCAGAATGTGTCTCTGTTCCTATTCTGGCTCTCAGTCTCTTTCCTTCCTACTGGGATATTCAACCCCCATACACAGTGGAACAGCTCCGAATCTCTGGATATTTCTTTCCCACCCTTACTGTTGAATGGCCCGCCTTTACTGTGACTAACCTCCTCTCTCGGTCCCGAACACGCTTCGAGTCTCTTTCTTTACTGCCCGTAAACTCCAGAAAATGTTCAATCAACCTTTCGCTGCCTACATTCTTATGGTTCATGGTGGTAGATACCAAATTTTAGATCCTTCTTGTATGTTAAAGGTATCTTAAGTGGGCTGTCTAAGCAGTGCATATCCTTTGTCATGTTCGCATATTTTTGCTGTGTTACTTTAAAATGTTTGATGTATTTTTGTGTACAATTGTATTATGTTTACGTCAACACCTGTATAACGAAAATATTAATAGGCTTTTGCGGTCAAAAGCTCCACGACGTCCAGGGGTACTATAACAGTGCGAAAATCATCATATTTTTCTTCAGGTTTTATTAAAATCAAATATATTCTTCTACTTTAAGTTTCACATTCCCAAGCCAGTAAACGTAACGCATGGAGATGCAAGCTGTCGAAACCAGTCAAACGAGCTGGCAGATGCTAATCAGCTAGCGCTATAGAAATTCTAGACCTGGCTGACCAGTTTCAAACACAGCCGACCAGCCAATAAACAATTAACTAAGCAAGTCAGCACATCAAAACTTGCATAATTTGACCACCATGTAGGAAGCCATTGTTATCAATCCCAAACTGGACAGATGGGTAGTGACATGCTTTCAAACGTGGACTGGAGGTCTCGGGTATAAATGCAGGGGTATCTTGGCATAGAGTCATTCCTGCATTTCGCCTGAAAACCTCTCTGTCTGTTTTTGAAGGTAAGTTACTTTTACTCATTACTTTGCCATTTTGGTTAAACGTGCTGTAAATAATTCTAACTTTGTTACTCTGCTGGTTCAATGAACTTATGTTACAGTTAATCAGAAAGTATTGTTCAAAATCTACGATTTGGCTGCTATATGTTAATTTCATACAGTTCATCTAGAAATCAAATACTATATGAATAATAGAAAAATAATAGAACGTCCCGGATAAAATACGAGCGTTAGTATTCTAGTCGTTTAAATATCAATCTAACATATCACGCCATTTTAGTTATGGAAGTCGTGGACGCTTATTAAACAATATGTTCAACGTGTATAACGTTTCTGTATCAAGTGACTTGTAGGTCAACATGTTCTATTATCTGCATTTATATTTCTGGTCATGTTATTCGTCTCACTGTTTGTATTTTCACGGGAAACATTTCTTGTTTCAATATAATGAGTAGCATAGCATCGGCAGCTAAATGTATGTATTTAAAGATAACCAGTCTGTGACCGTATATGTCTAGAACACAATACACGAAAAGTGACACTGTTTCCGTAGCTAAATACGCACAGATTCGGCAATGTCTTTTAACTATTTATCACATAAGTGCATCCGAAATATCGTGAAGCGCCGGTTGATTTTGTGTTTTATATCGTAGAATAGTCTCTAAAGATACGGGCAATTCAGCGGCAGTCTAGTAGATAAGAGTTACAATACAAATTCCAGCATTTCTTATATAAACTGTTTCTCATGTTTTAATTTATTTACTTTTAATTGGTAAACGTCAGAAGTTTTTGATTAGTGTTAAAGTGTTTCATCATCATTATCTTGAAGTAAGTGTCGGCAGTTACCTCGTTAGGGTTAAGGCTACGGTTCAACGCACGCTTGGCCGCCAGCCATTGTTCAAGGGGTGCACGTACCGTGACGCCCGGCTTAAGCCCCAGGTATCTGTGCCGCGGTTACCCTGGTTACTACTATGTAATCATTGTTATATTTCCAACAAGGCACCAGAAAATATTTTACTATGCTGTAATGATGTGTAACTCATTATCATTCTTAATTATTGATTTCAATATGTTAATGCTGTACTATTTAATTGCTTATTATGATGTCTAAACTATTAAATATAATACTGAGATGTTTTGAATATATGTTGTTGCATTGTGACGTCACATATAATAAAGGATTCCTGCATTTCGCCTGAAAACCTCTCTGTCTGTTTTTGAAGGCGTGGAGATCCCGGAGTTAATTCCCCGTTACAATTCTAGGTAAAAACGGTCCCCTAAAAAGGACGGTTTCATATCCACCCCAAGTTTGATAGGTTTCTTCGCATCTTAAGATGATATGTTATCAGTGGTATTCAAATGAATTAGTAATGTCAATGAATGGTAAACATAATTCGATGTATAGTCTATCACAAATCAGTGAATACAAAAATGATTATGCACAGCTTGGGCAATTTAATAATTGACTTCAATGTTTGTTGCACGTATGGAAGTATTAGCGTAAACAGACATGCAGACTGTGTCAGCCTGTATACACATACCTCCATTAAACCGAAATACTAACAAATACTAACACAAGCCCCACCTAATCCGTTATCAGGCAAACAGGAAACAGGAGTCCGTTAGCGGGCGTGTCCAAATACTTTTAAGGCTTAGGGCGATATTAACACAAAAGACATTGCAAGGCTAACAGACGGACTGTTCTAACTAATCCTCATGTTGAGACGAATACGTTTTTGAAAAAATATATCACCTAAATAGTTGTCTTGACATTGTTGTTGATATCCCTAGTTCGCCCTGTACACTCATAATCCAACTCATACGGTGGAGGATGACCAAATTATGGAAACACAACATGTTCATGCACCTGAAACACAAATGTCAAAACGTATAGTGTTATCCTGGGTAAGTGGCTCAATTTAAATGTGCCTCTGTTCACCCACCAGATAATTGATACCCAATATGTGAGGGCGATATGAAAACGCCAGTCGGCAGCTTGGTTTGCATACTCCCCAAGGAGTTGAAAATGTTAACTGGAATGCTTACGGATCTACTGGTTGGAGATGAAATACATGAGTGAGTGAGTGAGTTAAATTTTTAAGTCACATCGGCAGTATTTTAGCCATATCGTGACTATCAAGGTTTAGATATAATTAATCAATAGTTAAGCATAATCAATACAATTAAACTTATGTTTAAAAAAACCCTGCCAGTAAAATAACTAGACTTATCACAGAAATATATTTAAAGCTGGTATGTAATCGTAAAATCATATTAAGGGGGCACGGTTGCCCCAGTCGTTTAAGGCGCCGCGCTAAACTGTGCAGAGTTGCGCCCCTTGGGCACGCCAGCAACCTATGATTGTGGGTTCGCCCCAATTATGTTTCTAGTTTTGTCAGCACCATACCCGTGCTCTAGGGTTTCACAGAAGTGGTAAACGTCTGAGACCTGCATCACTTCGGGCTTTCCTCCCACATTAAGCTGACACGCTGCGATATAACTGGAATAATGTTGAAAGGGGCGTTAAACCCAACTCACTCACTCATAAAAAAAACATTAGCATAATATATGACATGCATTATAATAACGGGCTATAAGATAACCAGCAACTGATCACCATACTTGGGACCATGGGGACTAACAGTACTTTAGCTTCCTGCATGGACTCCAGACGGATTTATATCTTGCCTTCAGGTGTTGGCGATTATTGACAATTTTATCCAAATTAAAAGAACATATATTCTACGATTAAAACTGTAGTTGGAATTACATACTTTGAATGATTTGGACTTACGATACCCTCTCAGGGGGACAATAATTTTACACTACTTTAACCCCCTTTGAGGATACAGCCACGATCAATCACAGATATTGATTTATTCCATTAATGCTTGAAAGTAATTTATTTTATACAAAACAAATTTACAACATTCATTAAACAGCTTTATTTCTTTTATAAAGCCAATAATTAAATGAGAACTAACAGTATTAAAACGATCCTTCAGCGATAAAAACTTGAAATATTTATCCCTTGTGGTGGAAAAATCAACACAGTCAAGCAGGACATCACAATGGATGTAGAACTGAGGATCCTCACTTTTTCAACAAAAACTCATTTGTGTAACGAGAATGGCCAATACGACATCGTGTTAAAATGACCTCTTCAAATCTGGACTGACAACCCGAGTAGGTGTAACCGATATTTGGTTTAATGTCATGTAATTTATTTATACCTACTTGGGTGTCCCACTTCTTTTGCATCAGATCTCGGATATACGATCCAATCACAGTTTTGTGATCAGTGCATGGAATAAGAAGTGGTGTCACAGATTTGTTGAGCGCTGCTTTAGCTGCAGCATCAGCCATTGTGTTACCTGTGATGCCAACATGACTTGGTAACCAGGAAAAAACGATGTATTGGCCAGTAGCAAGTTCATTGTATAATTCAGGAATTTGGATTAATAGTGACTGTTTGGTCGATTTATTTGTAATTGCCTGAAGACAGGACAGAGAGTCGGAAAATATAATACATTGTTTATACTTTGATTGTTTACTAATGTATTCTAGTACTGTTAATATCGCCTTTAATTCAGCTGTACAAAGAACAGTTATCAGGTATTATAGATGATATAGTCCTGGATCCAATGATGGCACAAGCAACTGCGTCACCATCCTTGGATCCATCTGTAAATATAGATTTGTAAGTATCACATTTGTTTAGCAATTGATTATATTCTTGTTGAACAATTAGTTGATATTTTCAGATTTTTAAAATTTAGTTAAGGTGAGATTTTACTGACTGCCATGGCGGGGAAGTCAAATGTTGGGTGTTGGCTATATTTTCAAGATATATTTTAGCCGCTGAAATAGACGATTGTATTCTTAGGCCAAGTGGTGGAATAAGTGATGATTGTTTTGATTGAGGTTTTCGTAAAGATTGGATTTCAAAGAACGTAATTTAGAAATATATTGCAAACATAATTTAACACAACGTTGTTGAAGTGAAGGCTCATCAGCCTCCACATACAGACTATGAATTGGAGAAGTTCTAAAGGCTCCAAGGAAAAGACTCAGGCCCTGATAATCCAGTTCTTTGCTTTTACAGGCTCCACCATAGACGATGGAGCCTTAATCAAGTTTAGAGCGCACGATGGCTCGGTACCGTTGGAGGGGGATTTTCTTATCTCCTCCCCACGTTGCGTTTAAAACTACTTTATTAAATCAAGAGCCTTTAGTCTTTAAAGAATTTATGTGTGGCAGAAAGGTGAAGTGGTGGTCAAAAATAATACCAAGAAACTTGGCCTCTTTAACAATTTTGATAGGAGCACCATCCAAAACTAGATCAGGGTCCTTAAGCGGCTTATATTTCCTACAAAAATGAATACAGTTGGTCTTGGCTTTTGAAAATTTAAAGCCATTTTCAAGAGGCCTTTTTTGAATTTTATTTAGGCACAATTGTAGCTGCCGTCCTCTCGTATGCATATTTTAATTACTACAAGAAATATTAAAATATTCCTCAAATAATGATCCATCAAATGTATCGTTCTAAACCTTTGATAAACTGTCCATCTTTACGCTAAACAATGTAACAGATAAGATACTGCTTTGTGGGACACCCTGATCCTGAACGTTATTGTCAGACAAGGTTGAACCCACACGAATTTGAAATTGTCTCGTTTGTAAAAAAAACTGAGATGTAAATAGAGGCAAACGGACCCTTAAACAAAATCCTGTCGATCTTTTAAAATACCATACTTCCATTTGGGATCTCGCAACGTACTAAACGTAGTAAACGTACTAAATGATCGATGGCACTACGAAAACACATTGAATATTAGTAATGAGATAGTTGGATTCCAAGTACAAAACTAAACGATTATTTATCATTCGTTCCATAGTCTTACAAACGCAGCTAGTCACGGATATTGGCCTGTAATTGGAGGGATTGGTATGATCTCGACCAGCTTAGGTATAGGAATGACAGTAGCATTTCGCCATGATGATGGAAAATTACCAGAAGTCCAAATATTGTCAAAGATATTAAGCATTGTTTCTAAACACGATTCAGGTAAATGTTTAAGGAGCTGATAAGGAATATTATCTGGCCCCGGAACAGTATCATGAGCTTGCCCAAAGGCAGTATGGAGCTCATGAATGGAAAATACTTCATTATAATCCTCATCATTATCTGAGTTAAAATTAAGCTTCTTTTTTCCTTGCTGTTACTTGAATTTCTGAAAGTTAAGTACATAATTGGATGATGAGGAATGTTGAGCTATTGTTTCATTATATTTATTAGCAATATCACATTTATCTGTTAGAAGAGTGTCATCCTTCTTCAGATGGCAAACACTGGAGTTGGGAATTGGACCCTTTCCTATAATTTTCTTAACCATATTGCAAACCTTTGAAATAGGTATTCGTGAATTAATTTCAGAAACATACTTTTGCCATGACTGTCGTTTATTTTGCTTAAATGTGCGACGAGCCCGAAATTTTAAACTGATTTAAGTTATGAAATGGATTTTGAATGGTGACGAAGATTATTTTCCTGCCTTCTTCCTATCCTTTCTAGGAAGTTTGCAGTCCATGTTAAACCATGGTTTACGTATGTGTGGAACCATAGAGGACTTTGGGATACATTCATCAGCAATTATATTTAATTCATCAGAAAAAAAACTTGAATAGGAGCATTACCATTTAGAAAATAATTCAGGCCGTAATCTTCAGAGCATATTGTATGAAATAAAGACGGCCTTTGTAAAATTCCATCTTGATGAAGATGGTGGAGCATCTGTTGGATTTATGGTTGAAATTACAGTAGGAAAATGGCCACTTCCACAAAGGTCATTGTGGACTGACCATTCCAATTCATAAAAACAGATTGGCATCTGCAGCAGATAAATCCAGAGAATAGTATGAGCCAGTTGCATACTCATGTGTTAGAGCCATCATTAAAAATACATAAATCATTATTTGAGAAAAAATCCTCAAGTTTCTTACATTTTCTATTGGTAATATTGCTGCCCAAAAGTGGAGTATGGCCATTATAATCTCCCATAATAATGCAGGGTTGAGGGAATTGGTCATAAAGGGCATGAAAATCTCACTGTCGTAGAGATGATGATGGTGGAATACAGAGTGAACACATAGTAAAAACAATATGCAGCATAACTCGGACTGCAACTTCCTGAATAGGGGTATTGAGCGGAACAGGGTTATGAATGGTGCTCAGACGCACCAAAATGGAAGATCCTCCAGTAGCCCTCTCAACAGAGGAGAGAAGCAATGGTGGGAATCATAATGTCTGAAATCAAATGTATCTATAGATTTGAGGTATGTTTCTTGCAAACGTAAAGCTGATGTTCATTAACACTTACTGCTTTTTAATATTCTCACATAGGTTTAAATCAAATCTGTGATATTCTAGTTTATTGTACTGTCTATTGTTGACAGCTTTTTATTAAGTCTAAATATATGTATCATTAATGAATAACTTCTCGTCACGATATGGCTGAAATACTGCCGATGTGACGTCAAATATTAACTCACTCACTCATTCACTTTAATAATGTAAATGCTCATTTAATTATTGGCTTTTCAAAAGAAATAGAACTTATGGATAAATTTTGAATAATTGCTATGTGTTTTAAACTTAGTGTAATATTGTCATCAACTTAAATTTCTTTTGAAATACCAAAGTGTGCATGAAAAAATTAATGCACACGGCATGACATGACCAGCCGATTGATAGAATCGGGCCCATTCTACCACCCGTCTAGGCAAAGTTAGGGTCGAAGTGGTGTGTTGGACTAAGGAGCACTGTTGCCAGGTACGTCGCCCTCAACCACCAGAATTCCTTCCTCTGCCGACACAGGGTCGTAGCCCACGGCAAACAGGCTGCCCAGTTCGGTCGAATTTCACGACCAGCAATGGGGTGCTGAGTGAGTGAGTGAGTTGGGTTTAACGCCGCTTTTAACAGTATTCCAGTCATATTATGGCGTGTCAGCTTAATATAGAAGGAAAGCCCGAAGTGATGTAGGTCTCGGACGTTTACCACTTCGGTGAAACCCACGAGCCCGGGTATGGCAAACCTCGACAAACCTAGAAACATAATCGTGGCGAACCAGGATTCGAACCCACAAGGCACTCGTGAAGAGCAACCTCCCCGTGGTGAGTGCTGGGTAACGCTAATAGCTCTTCCCCCATGTGGACTCGGGGTAGAATTTGTCCACAGCACCCCATTGCTGGTCGTAAAAGGCGACCAAATTGGGCAACCCGTTTGCCGTGGGTTGCGCCCCTGTGTCGGCGGAGGACGGGATTCTGGTGGTTGAGGGCATTGGAGCCAGGAACAAGTGTTCCTATTGCCCAACACACCACTTCGACCCTTACTTCGCCTAGACGGGTGGTAGAATTGGCCCGATTCTATCAATCGGCTGGTCACGTCATGCCCTAGCATGAAATACATGGCTATATTATTAAGAATACAATCGCACGCTAAACTTTGTTATCAAAATCATTGTTTTGTTCCTGTTTGCCTAGAGTCGTATGCCAGAAGGCGGTGGCTCATGGGCCAATCTGGAGATAGAGACCTCTGAATTCTGTGTTTCTTGGGGAAAGTGTTATGGGCCGAACCAGCCTGACGCTTATTCTTTTTGATCTCATAGCTTTTCAAGTCTATATTTTCTGGAGTATAACACCTCTGTATCCCTGGTGTTGCAGGTTGGCTTCCACTGTGACATCGTCCTTGTTGACACTCGATGGCGGGTGGGGAGCAGGGGTGCCGAATCACTACATAACACCATGGCTCACCACAATCTATCTGGTTCTTTCAAAACAAATAAACGTCGTCATGTCGATTCTATAACGTCTGACGAAGAAGAAACATCAACTGAGATTGCAGATTCTTGGCCGAGATTCATTGTCATCGCATCTGCTGATGGCAATCCTTTAAAACTAAATCCTTTCGCTATCTCGAAAGGCATTCAAAGTGCCTGTGGAGAAGTTACCAATGTTACACGTCTTCGTTCTGGTTCCATCCTTGTGGAATGTGCACGGAGACAACAATCTGTCAATCTGCTGGGTCTACAGCAGTTTGTTAACACCCAGGTTGTTGTTTCGGTGCACAGGACACTGAATTCAAGTAGAGGCATTGTCAGGGACCGCGCACGCTGTCTTTCTGACATGGCAGAAGAAGAGATTGCTGCTGAATTGAAACATCAAGGGGTCACTGCTGTTAAGCGGTTCAGCAGAAAATCAGAAGATGGAAAATTTATCCCCACTAACACGTATCTTTTTACTTTTTGTCTTGCTAAAATACCAAATTCCATTAAAGCCGGTTACTTTAACATCGGAGTGGAGGTTTATGTTCCAAATCCTCTCCGGTGTTACAAGTGTCAACAGTTTGGACACGGGGCAAAAACTTGCACTCGCAAGGCCAGATGCTTCCGTTGCAGTGGAATTCACGAAGGTTCCGAGTGCACAGATGATGTCAAGTGTGCCAACTGCGACGGGGAGCATGTGGCCTCATCCAAATCATGTCCAGTGTTCGTATCAGAATCACAGATCTTAAAACTGAAGCACACGCAAAATATTTCTTACTCTGCTGCCAAACAATTGGTACAACTTCCATCAAAATCACCCACAAATATCACTTATTCAGCTGCAGTCTCTTCTCCGCCGCCAGTTCTCAAAGTTACTACAGCCTCTACATCCTGCCAGACTTTGATCTCTTGGGTAAAAGAAGACCAGTTTACCATCGACGATGCACAGACATCTCAATCTATGAAATCTACTTCAGCTTCCCAGACAGACCATCTACCATCAGCACCTCAGATTCAGCAAACTCAGAAAACGGTAACTCCATCAGAACCCAGCCATGTGAAAATCACCAAAAACATTCAGGGCGAAGCCCATCTGACTAAAACAGAAAAAAAGAAGTTAAAAAAGATAAGGGCTCTCCAGCACTTGGAATTGCCTTCTCTTGCTGACACCACAGTAGAGGTTCATAATCCATTTGAGCCTCTAGCGATGGAGGTCAGTCCCTCACTCCCGGTTCGTGGGAGTGGACCTCCCTCTCACTCAAGAACTCCAGTTGAGCCTCCATGAATGGCTCCAATACTCTTATTCAGTGGAATTGCAGGGGACTAAAGAATAATTTTAATGATTTACAGTTATTGATACAGGATTTTAAACCATCAGCATTTTGTTTACAAGAAACGTATTTTAAAGATAATGATCAAATCAATTTGAGGCAATATGATGCATATAACTTCTTTTCTCCTCCAGGACCTAGGGCTACTGGAGGATCGTCAGTGTTGGTGAGGCAGGGTGTCATACATAGCCCTGTTCCACTTAATACTCCACTTCAAGCTGTTGCAGTCCGTTTAAGCCTCAACATTGTTTTCACATTGTGTTCGCTTTATGTACCTCCATCTTCTACTCTTCACCAAACTGATCTTCAGGCACTCTATGACCAGCTCCCCAAGCCCTGTATCATTATGGGCGATTTGAATGGGCATAATCCACTTTGGGGTAGTGCTGACACGAACAGTAAAGGTAAGATATTAGAAGATTTCATTTCGAACAATGATTTATGCATCTTTAATGATAACTCTAAAACTTATTTACATCCTGGAACAGGCACATATTCTTCTCTTGATTTATCACTTACCAACTCCGATCTGTTGAATGAATTCGAATGGTCAGTCCACGACGACCTTTGTGGAAGTGACCATTTCCCGACTATTCTTCAAACAATAATTCCAACTGACGTTCCTCCATCATCACGATGGAACTTCTCAAAGGCTAACTGGCCTTTGTTCCAATTACTGTGTACGAGCAAATTACATCCTGGCCTTTTTGTTGATGTTCCTGATTCTATTACGGTGTTCACTGATGAACTGTACAAAATAGCTGATGATTGTATTCCAAAGTCCTCTGCAAATCCACACATCCGTAAACCATGGTTTAACAATGACTGCAGGCAAGCTAGGAAGGCACGGAAAAAGGCTGAGCGTTATTTCCGTCGCCATCCGATGGTCCATAATTTGAATCAATTTAAAATTTCAAATGCTAAAGCCAGGCGTACTTTTAAACATAATAAACGCCAATCTTGGCGTGATTATGTTTCAAAAATAAATTCACGGACGCCCATGTCTAAGGTATGGAATATGATACAGAAAATTAAAGGTAAGGGTTCCAAATCTAGCGTCCACCACCTTAAGAATGGGGATGACCTATTAACTGACAAATCGGATATTGCAAATAAACTTGGTGCAACGTTAGCAAAACATTCTTCCTCCTCAAACTATGTACCTAAATTCCAAATATACCAAAAACAGCAGGAAAAGAAAACTATTAATTTTAAATCAGATAATGGGGAAGATTATAATGAAGTATTTTCAATCCATGAGCTTCATACTGCTCTTGATCAGGCTCACGATACTGCTACAGGAGCTGATGGTATACACTATCAACTCCTGAAGCATTTACCAGAACCGTGTCTAGAAACCCTTCTGTTAATTTTTGATGATATCTGGACTTCAGGTGAGTTTCCTTCTTCCTGGCGTGATGCCATAGTTGTACCCATACCAAAACCTGGACGAGATCATACTGATCCATCAAATTATAGACCCATTTCACTGACCAGCTGTGTTTGCAAAACCATGGAACGTATGGTCAACAATAGATTAACATGGTACTTGGAATCTAATAATTTACTTACAAATATTCAGTGTGGTTTTAGAAGGAATCGAAGTACTGTTGACCATTTAGTTCGGTTAGAGTCATTTGTAAAAAATGCAATAATTAATAACCAGCATGCAGTGTCTATCTTTTTCGACTTGGAAAAGGCGTATGACACTACCTGGAAACACGGGATTTTAAAAGATTTACATGATTTTGGATTGAGAGGCCGTTTGCCTCAATTCATATCCAGATTTTTAACTGACAGACAATTTCAAGTCCGTGTGGGCTCAACCCTGTCTGATCATTATCATCAGGATCAGGGTGTCCCACAGGGCAGTATTTTGTCTGTTACACTATTTAGTATTAAGATAAATAGTCTCTCTAAGGTTTTAAATGACTCCATTGATGGATCTTTATTCGTGGATGATTTTAACATATCATGTCGTGGTAAAAACATGCATACTATCGAAAGACAATTACAATTATGTCTAAATAAGATAAATAAATGGTGTTTAGAAAATGGTTTTAAATTTTCAAAATCCAAAACAAATTGTATCCACTTTTGTAGGAAATACAAACCCCATAAAGACCCTGATTTAATTTTAGATAGCACTCCGATTAAAGTAGTAAAAGAGGCTAAGTTCTTGGGTCTTATGTTTGACCAACATTTAACGTTTTTACCTCACATAAAATATTTGAAAAATAAATGCCTGAAGGCCCTTGATCTCCTAAAAGTTGTTTCAAATTCCAAGTGGGGAGGGGATCAGAAAACCCTCCTTCAACTGTACAGAGCACTTATTCGCTCTAAACTTGATTATGGCTCCATCATCTATGGTGGAGCCTGCAAAAGTAATCTTAAACTTTTGGACTCTATCCACCATCAAGGTCTGAGACTCTGTCTTGGATCTTTCCGAACTTCTCCTATTGACAGTCTGTACGTTGAGGCTGATGAACCATCCCTCAAACAACGCCGAATTAAATTATCCTTACAATATGTCACTAAATTACGCTCTAATAACTCGAATCCTGCATATGACTGTGTTTTTAACCCACTTTATGAAAATCTCTATAATAAAAAATCATCGGTTCTCCCCCCACTTGGAATAAGACTTCAATCTGATATTTCTGCCGCTAAAATTAATCTTGATGCTATAGCCCCCACGCAGCTTTTGTCTTCTCCACCTTGGCAGTTAGTAAAGCCAGAGGTGGATCTGTCATTAACTAAATTAAAGAAATCGGAAACAAATCCACTTATTTATCAACAAAAATATAATGAATTAAGAAACACATATAATACTTACAAATCTATATTTACTGATGGATCCAAGGATAGTGGCGCTGTTGCTAGCGCCACTGTCATTGGATCCAGGACTATCTCCTCCAGATTACCCGATACTAGTTCTATTTTCACAGCTGAGGCCAATGCCATTTTAACAGCTTTACAGTATATCAGTAAACAGTCAAAATATCATAAGTTTATCCTATTTTCCGATTCTCTTTCTTGCTTGCAGGCTATCCATAACATCTCATGTCAACATCCACTTTTAATCAAAATTATTGAATTATTTAATGAACTTGCTACTGGCCAATACGACATCGTCTTTTGTTGGTTGCCCAGTCATGTGGGCATCAAAGGCAACTCAATGGCTGATGCTGCTGCAAAAGCAGCACTCAACAAATCTGTGACACCACTTCTTATCCCATACACTGATTTTAAACCTGTAATCAGATCTTATATTTGTGATCTGATGCAAAAGAAGTGGGACTCCCAAGTAGGTATGAATAAATTACATGAAATTAAACCAAATATTGGTTACACCTACTTGGGCTGTCAGTCCAGATTTGAAGAGGTCATTATGCGACGATGTCGTATTGGCCATAGCAGGTATACACACGAATATCTTTTAAAAGGTGAGGATCCTCCATTTTGTATCCCTTGTGATGAGAGAATCACCGTCAAGCATGTCCTGCTTGATTGTGTTGATTTTTCTATCACAAGGGATAAATATTTCAAATCGTCATCTATTAAGGATCTTTTTAGCAGTATCGATTCTCGTTTAATCATTGGTTTTTTAAAAGAAATAGAGTTGTGTGCAAAATTTTGATTGTGTTTTGTGAAATATAAATGTTTTATGATTGGTAGATTAAATTAGCAACTGAGAATGTTAGTGGCTGTATCCTCGAGGGGGGTTAAAGTACTGTAAAATTATTGTCCTCCTGAGAGGGTACATAAGTTCCACTTCTTTCAAGGTAAATTTAGTACTACCGTGTTTTTAATCGTAGAATATGTGTCATTTTAAGACGTGAGGCTAACTCTGCCAATAATCGCCAACCACTGAAGGGATGATGTAAATCCCACTGGGGTCCATGCAGGTAGCAAAAGTACTGTAAGTCCCCATGGACCCTGGCGTGGTGATCTACCTTCAGTTGTTGGTGATCTATAGCCTGTTTTTATGTTGTGTTGTAAAATGTTAATCTCTTTTTACATGCTCTCTGACTAGTTTTATGTACATCTGTGATATTCTAGTTATTATACTGCCCTTCGTCGGCAGAATTGTATGCAGTTTAAAATATATTGTTCATGTCAACTTTTGTTTCGTCACGATATGGCTGAAATATTGCCGATGTGACGTTAAACTTAAACTCACTCACTCACTCACTCGAACCCACAATCATAAGTCTCTGGCATGTCCAAGGGACGCAACTCTTCACAGCGAATCGGGGCGCCTTAGACGACTGGACCACCAGTGCCCCCTGCAATGGGGTGCTGAGGACACATTGTTTTTTAACGTTCACGGGTCCCCCACAGGGAGAAAACTTACTATATATTAGTTAGATATAAGTTTGATAATAGCTTTGAATTGCATCAGATAAACCATTTTCATCATTAATAACGATAGATTGGGGTGGATTTGCGTACAAAATAGTATATACATTATTGAGAGGGATTGATAGGCGAGTTTTTATCGGAAATATTATATTCCTTAAAAACGATAGATTGTAGAAGATTTCGTATCAAATATAAAATATTAAAAAGTCAGAAGAAAAGTAAGCATTAAGCTTGAAATAAACATGTGAAATGAACTGGTCATATCAAATATAAAATGCACTTGAATCTCATTAAGCATGTCCATTATGAAACTTTGGGTTTTCGGTGGACACACTAATAGTAATCATATTTGTTGAGCATGTTAAATACTGGCTAAGACATGTTCAATTACCAGAAAGCGGATTTCCAAACAATGATACCTCATGTTGCACAACCTAGACACGGCAGGGCGCAAAACGTTGATATAAAATCAAAAGACGCATGCGTAGAATTACTTCTTTGAGAATTGGTTAATTTCCCATTAACGCTAACTTAACAGAATACATTTTTCGGAATCTATCGTTAATTTCGCCCATGAATTTGTAAATCGTTGACCAGACAGTTGTGAATACGCAGCAGATGACTGGCTACAGTTTGGTTTCAAACACTTCAGTAACAGGTCACAGAGTACACCTGCTTAAATGTCAATTGACAAGGCTGTCCACAATTTCTGTCACGAACATTTAACTATTGTTACAGTGGAAACATATCACTCATTTACTTGTCTTAAGTGGCACTCGTGAAGAGCAAACTTCTCGTGGTGAGTGCTGGGTAGCGCTAATAGCTCTTCCCCCGTGTGGAACCGGGGCAGAATGTTTCCACAGCACCCCATTGCTTGTCGTATGAGGCGACAAAATTGGGCAACCTGTTTGCCGTGGGTTGCGCCCCTGTGTCGGCGGAGGACGGGATTCTGGTGGTTGAGGGCACTGGAGCCAGGAACCGGTGTTCCCTTTGCCCAACACACCACTTTGACCCTTACTTCGCCTAGACGGGTGGTAGAATGGGCCCGGTTCTATCAATCGGCTGGTCACGCCATGCCCTGTGCATGGAAAACATTCATGTTGAAATTCTTCTACATTATTTTATTGCTGTTCTTGAATGTTGTTAACCAATATGTTGCTAACCGAAATGTTATGATATAAATATTTGCCTAGAGTCCAATGCCAGAAGGCGGTGGCTCATGGGCCAATCTGGTGTTGTTGACCTCCAAATTCAATATGCATCCATTTTCTTGTCGTGGGCAGAACCAGCCGGGCATTTAATTTGGTATACAAATATTGCTATTTGTGTCATATTCGCTGGCGTATAACAACCCTGTATCCCTGGTGTTTGCATCCTGGAGATCCGATGCACTTTAACACTGTCCTTGTTGATGCTCCATGGTGGGTGGGGAGCAGAGTTGCTGAAAAAATTCCTTTCAATATGGCTCACAATCATCCTGGTTCTAAACGAAGACATGTAGATACAAGTACATCTGATGAAGCTGATACACATGTTGATTCCTGGGCTCGATTCCTTGTGATCGAAGCTGCAGATCATGAACCAATCAAGTTAAACCCCTTCGCTATATCCAAAGATGTACATGGATAATGTGGGGAGGTTAAAAACGTTACACGTTTACGCAGTGGATCTCTTTTGGTAGAATGTGTGAGAAAGCAGCAATCTATCAATTTGTTATCAATAACTCAGTTTGCTAATGTGAATGTTACTGTTTCTGCACACCAGACGCTGAACTCCTGCCGTGGCATTATCCGTGACAGGACACGTTCACTGTCAGATATGTCAGAAGCTGAAATTGTTTCAGAACTTCAACATCAAGGAGTTCAGTCAGTCAAGCGTTTCACCCGAAAGGATGAAAAATCAAATTTTGTTAACACAAATACCTATCTGTTCACCTTTGACCGTCCAACGATTCCGAACTCTATTAAAGCTGGTTATGTCAACATCAGAGTGGAGGTGTATGTCCCCAATCCACTCCGATGCTATAAGTGTCTAAAGTTTGCACATGGTTCGAAAACTTGTACACGATCTATCGTTTGTAATCGTTGTGGTGGAAACCATGACAGTACCGACTGCAGTCTAGATTTAAAGTGCATCAACTGTGAAGGCCAACACATGGCCTCTTCCAAATCCTGCCCTGTGTACCAAACGGAAACGCAAATTCTGAAACTAAAATGTGAACAAAACATATCTTTTACAGATGCTAGGAAGCTTGTCCATCAGTCAAGTTCTCCTTCAACTATAAACTACACTGCTGCTGTGGCAAAGCCTGTTAAAACCACTTCATCTGTTCAGTGTCAAACCAATTTGACATGGTCTCTTCAGCCAGTTGAAACTGCGTCTATCGCAAATATATCTGACATTCAAACTACAACATCCGAGAGTCAGACAAATCATTCCGTCAGTCCATGTGATATATCTTCAGCATCTCCGGTTGTGACTCAGGCTGTGGCCCCATCACCACCAACTCCGAAAATACCATCTTCTGTAATGTCAGCTCCAAACAAACCTTCAACGGATATGGAAAAAAACAAAAGAAAAAACAAAACAAAAAAATTACAACAAAGATCCCCACTGTCACAAAAACATCTGTAGATGTTCATAACTTTTTCGAGCCTCTTGAGATGGATGTTACCCCATCTTCACACCACAACAATAGTGGTGACTCATCTTCACATTCACGTGAGCGTTCTCCTATAGAACCACCATGAATCATTCTAGTCTAATTCAATGGAATTGCAGAGGGCTTAGGCACAACTTTAATGAACTACAGTTATTAACAACAGATTATATTCCATCAGCAATTTGTTTACAAGAGACGTACTTAAAAAATACAGATAGATTTGAATTAAGGCAGTAGAGTTCCTATCATTCTTTTTCTCCTCCAGGAGATAAAGCTACTGGAGGTGCTTCTATGTTGGTGCAGCGGGGCGTTGTTCACAGTCCTGTTCCGCTTGACACGACTCTGCAAGCAGTTGCAGTTAGACTTACACTGCATATTGCCTTCACACTTTGCTCCTTATACATTCCTCCATCTTCAAATCTTCAGCGTCCTGATCTACAAAAACTATACGACCAGCTCCTAAATCCCTGTGTCATCATGGCGGATACAGTTTTGTTAAATGAATTCTCATGGTCCGTCCATGATGACCTATGTGGGAGTGACCATTTCCCCACGGTGCTTAAGCCCATTCATCCCGCTGATGATCCACCTTCACCTCGATGGAATTTTGTGAAGGCTGATTGGCTTTTATTTCAATCTTTATGCAAAGATAAATTACAACCTACGTCTTTTCAGAATGTTACTGACCCAATTCAGTTGTTTTCAGATCAACTGAATGAAATTGCTAATGAATCAATACCTAAGTCCTCTGTCAACCCACGTGTTCGTAAACCATGGTTTGATGCTAATTGCAAACAAGCTAGGAAATGTCGTAAGAAGGCGGAGAAGTACTTCCGTAAACATCCCACTGTCCATAATTTAAATACTGTTAAAATTTCAAATGCCAAGGCAAGACGTCTATTTAAGCAAAATAAACGTCAATCCTGGCAGACTTATGTCTCAAAAATAAACTCTCGTACCCCTATGTCCAAGGTATGGAACATGATTAAAAAGATCAAAGGCAAGGGATCAAATTCTACAGTTAACCATCTGAAGGATGGCGATACTTTGTTAACTGATAAATCTGCCATTGCCAATAGCATTGTGGAAACTTTATCTCATCATTCTTCTTCATCTAATTATGCTCCTGAATTTCAAAAATATCAGCTTCAACAGGAAAAGAAAAAAGTAAATTTTACATCTGATAATGGTGAAGATTACAATGAGGTATTTTCACTACATGAGCTATATAATGCCTTAGGGCAAGCTCATGATACAGCAGCAGGCGCTGATAATATTCATTATCAGCTGCTGAAACACTTGCCAGAATCATGCCTTGAAACTATGTTAAATATATTTTATGATATTTGGACATCTGGGATGTTTCCAGCTTCATGGCATAAAGCCATTGTTATCCCCATTCCCAAACCTGGGCGGGATCATTCTGATCCATCAAATTACCGACCTATCTCTTTAACTAGCTGTGTTTGTAAAACGATGGAACGCATGGTAAATAATCGATTAGTGTGGTACTTGGAAACAAATAATCTTCTTTCCAATATACAATGTGGTTTCCGGAAAAACAGAAGTACTACCGATCATTTAGTGCGTTTAGAATCGTTCATTAAAAATAGACAACATGCTGTATCGATCTTTTTCGATTTAGAAAAAGCTTACGATACAACATGGAAACATGGTATTTTAAGATCTTCATGATTTTGGATTAAGAGGCCGTCTGCCTCATTTTATATCCCAGTTTTTAACAGACAGGCAATTTCAACTCCGAGTGGGTACAACCCTGTCTGATCATTATAATCAGGATCAGGGTGTCCCACAAGGCAGTATTTTGTCTGTCACTTTATTCAGTATAAAAATTAACAGTTTGTCAAAAGTTTTAAATGATTCAGTTGATGGATCACTTTTTGTGGATGATTTTAATCTATCTTGTCGTGGTAAAAATATGCGCACAATCGAAAGGCAATTACAATTATGTCTAAATAAAATTAACAAGTGGTGTTTAAATTTTCCAAATCAAAAACTAATTGCATACATTTCTGCCGAAAATATAAACCGCATAAGGACCCTAAACTATTTCTGAATGGCACCCCTATCAAAGTTGTTAAGGAGGCCAAGTTCTTGGGACTTATTTTTGATAATCACTTAACTTTCCTCCCACATATTAAATACCTTAAAGCTAAATGCCTGAAGGCACTCGATCTATTGAAAGTTGTTTCTAATTCAAACCCTCTTACACTTATACAGGTCACTGATCCGTTCAAAACTTGATTATGGCTCCATCGTCTATGGTGGGGCCTGTAAAAGTAATTTAATAAAACTTGATACCATCCATCATCAAGGCCTGAGGCTTTGCCTTGGAGCTTTCAGAACGTCTCCCATTCACAGTCTTTATATAGAAGCAGATGAGCCTTCTCTTAAACAACGCCGACTAAAATTATCTTTACAATACATCACTAAACTATATTCTAATCAGTCCAATCCAGCTTTTGAATGCATCTTCAATCCTCTCTACGAAGATCTTTACAATAGGAAATCAACTCTCACTCCACCACTCGGAATCAGAATAAAATCTGCAATATCAGCTTCTGATATTAAACTCCAAGATATAGCTCCTACTAAACTTTTCTCCTCTCCTCCTTGGCAAATGGTAAAGCCAGAAGTAGACCTGACATTAACAAAACTAAAGAAATCAGATACTAACCAATTAATTTACCAACAAGAATACCTTCAACTAAGAAACACTTACGACACTTATAAATCTATATTTACAGATGGATCCAAGGATGGTGGCGCAGTTGCTAGTGCCACTGTCATTGGATCCAGAACAATATCTTCACGTTTACCTGATAACAGTTCAATATTCACTGCAGAAGCAAACGCCATTTTTACAGGACTTAAATATGTCAGTAATCAATCTAAACATAAACAATTCATACTGTTTTCAGATTCTCTTTCATGTCTTCAGGCAATTAAAAATATGTCTTCAAAACATCCACTTTTATTCCAAATTCTTGAGTTATTTAATGATCTTGCTACTGGCCAATATGACATCGTCTTTTGTTGGTTACCAAGCCATGTTGGTATCAAAGGTAACACAATGGCCGATGCTGCTGCTAAAGCTGCGCTCAACAAATCTGTGACACCACTTCTGATCCCATACACTGATTTTAAACCCATGATTCGATCTTACATCAGAGATCTTATGCAACAGAAGTGGGACGCCCAAGTAGGTATCAATAAATTACATGAAATTAAACCAAATATCGGATATACCTTCTTGGGGTGTCAGTCCAGATTTGAAGAGGTCATTATGCGACGATGTCGTATCGGCCACAGCAGATATACTCATGAATATTTACTAAAAGGTGAGGATCCTCCGTTTTGTATCCCTTGTGATGAAAGAATCACCGTCAAGCATGTCCTGCTTGACTGTGTTGATTTTTCCATCACAAGGGATAAATATTTCAATGTAAAAACAATTAAGGACCTTTTTAATGATGTTAATTCTCGTTCAATATTATGTTTTTTAAAAGAAATAGAACTTGTCCATAAATTTTGATGTGCTTAATGTATTATTTTATTAATTGGTAGTGCTAATTAATAACTTAGATTGTGAGTGGCTGTACCCTCGAGGGGGGTTGAAGTAGCGTAAAATTATTGTCCCCCTAAGAGGGTATGTAAGTATCCAACCATTCGTAGTATTTTTATGCATACCAGACTTTTAAATCGTAGTATATTTGTTAGTTTTATTCAATGGCTAAACTTGCATATAATCGCCAGCGACTGAAGGGATGGTGTAAATCCTACCGGGGTCCATGCAGGAAGCAAAGGCACTGTAAGTCCCCATGGTCCCTGGTGTGGTGATCTCCATTTAGTTACTGACGATCTATAGCCCATTTTGATATTGTGTTGTTCCTTACTACTTAATGCTTTTAACTGTTCTGCAACTAGTTTTAAATCTTATCTGTGATATTCTAGTTCTCATACTGTCCTTTGATGACAGATTTTTATAAAGTTTAAATATTTGTATATTTCATGTCTAATTTCTCGTCACGATATGGCTGAAATATTGCCGATGTGACGTAAAGCAGTACCTCACTCACTCACTCACTCACTTGTCTTAAGTAGCCTACTTCTAGTTGAAATCATACTGAAATGTCTGACGATGTCGTCCTTGTCCTCTTTCCCACTGGCTAATAGCTGAGGGATAGTACCAGCCCTGCTGGGATACCATGCAGGGAACCGAAGAATCGTAAGTCCTCGTGGTCCCTGATTGCTGGTGATATATAAACCAGCCCAGTTAATATATTGCATTGTTGTCTAAAATATATTTTTAAAGTTCTCAAACTGGTTTAAAGTAAATATGTAGTATATACTCAATATGATATTGCATAATTGCACATCTTGTATAACAACTGCAAGTTGCTAAAGTAGTCCTATACATTTCAAATGTCCAGAATAACTTAACTGTAAGTAAATGTAACAGTAACAAATGTTGCATGGGTATGCAAAGATTTTGATAAGTGACTGTGCGACGTAATCGGATGCAAACACAGGCAAACAAAATCAACGTTGGCGAATATACACTGGAACTAAAACTCTTTGAATAAACATTCCTCCCCTTTCCCTCGGAACGAGTCTTGGAGCCTATTTTCATAAATGTTACTGTTGTGAGAAATGTTTGAACACTTACCAGATATCAGTTAGACATATGTTTGATAATAGCTTGGGATTGCATCAGATAAACCATTTTCATCGTTAAGAACGATGGATGGGGAGGTCTTGTGTAGGAAATAGAATATACATTATTGAGAGGGATAGATAGGCGAGTTTATATCGGAAATATTATATTTCTTAAAAACGATAGATTGTAGAAGATTCCGTATCAGATATGAAATATCAAATAGTTAGAACAAAAGTAGGTATTGGGCTTGCATTAAATATGCGAAATGGATAGATGACATATCAAAAATAAAATACTCTTGAATCTCATTAAGAATGTCCTTTGTGAAACTTTATTTTTTCAGTGGACACACTAATCATGTGTCACGTTAAAGGAAGCGTTTTAAACAATGTGCTTATCTATAATTATAACTGGAGTCCTTTTACCATTTTGTGTGATTTTCAATGACGTTTACCGCCCACTGAAGTGGAGCTCGAGCTGTTTACTGATCCAAACTCTTACAATTTCATTGTTTGTTTGTTGTTTAACGCCACACTCAGCAATATTCAGAATAAATGGCAAACTATGTATCGAAATCTAATTCCCACACGCCCTTGACTAAGTTGTGGAACATGATCCAAAAGATTAAGGGCAATACAATAAATCTGAAATTGCAAACAAACTTGGTGACACTTTGGCTTATCATTCCTCATCATCAAATTATAACCACAATGAAAAGAAAATGAGTCAATTTTAACTCTGATAATGGTGAGGACTATCATGGAGCATTTTCATCCCATGAATTACATACATCCAGTTAGACAGGCATTTAGAAGTTGGAAGAACATGATTCCATGACAGCTTTTATCGATACCAACTTCTGTTATTCTTTGTCACGATGTTTCAGAGGCACTGCTCCTTCAACAAGTCAATACTGAGTAAGTGCATAGGGTAATATATCATGATATGTTTACACAACACAAGGTGGGGTGGATGTATCCAGACTTTTAACTTCTTTAAAAGAAGTTTTGTTCAGTTCAATTCTGTTTATTCTCAGGAAAACCCACCAACGGTGGTACATGTACGTGAGAAACATTACTATATAAATTCATAATATAATAGAAATATCCCTTACTGAGATTACGTAAGATTTCACAAGACAACTTACCTTTTTGCAAGATATTAACTTGTTTTTGAAATGACAGTCACTTTGAGCAAAGCTTTCTTCATTGCTTTAGGCTAGAATCATACATTCGCCATTAGACTGTGTAATGATAGCTTTCGATCACATGGTAACTCCAATGGTGATGTATGATTGTGAGGCATGGGAATTTTGTGATATGAACTGTCTCAAAATAGTACATAACATAATTCTAAATCTTGCTCTGGAGCTTAAGTAAAGTACTCCAGCAGAAAAACGGAACAGAGAGGATAATGCAGCCTGCCTCACCGACATTCCATCAAGTACAGCTTTATAAGCCATTTCTAAGTCTCAAAGGAATATTGCCTGTATTTCACCATCTTCCGACCATTCGCCAAAACCTATAAAACGAAAGAAATCACATTTGAGGGTCTTTTTTCGCACATTTCCTATTTCACAATAATAAGAAATAACTTTAGTCTTCAATCTCAGGCGTGAACTCAATTCATAAAATTCATAGAATTGTTCATAAAGTTTCAAATATGAATGCTCAAAATATCGTACACACAATTATATCTCCATAAACGCAAAGGATAAAGAGTCACTTCCTACATAATCCATATATGGACACTTATTGTTTTCCATGAAACCAACCTTCATGTGATACTGGAGGCACGGGTGGCCTAGTCGTCTAAGGATCCGCGATTCGCTGTGCAGAGTTGCTTCCCTTGGGCACGCCAGAAACCTATGATTGTGGGTTCGAATCCCGGTTCGCCCCGATTATGTTTCTAGGTTTGTCAGCACCATGCCAGTGTTCCCGGGTTTCACCGAAGAGTGAGTGAGTATCCTTTTATTCCACGTTTAGCAATATTCCGGCAGTATCACTGCAGGGAACACCAGACATGATCTTCACATATTGTACCCAATTAGGGAATCGAACTCTACTACAAGGCTACACCATCGCCCCCACTCACTCACTCACTCACTCACTCACTGCAAGAATGGCCAACTGTTCTAACACTTGCATCAATGACCATAGTAAACTGCCGTTCACCGTTGAAGTGCGATCAATAGGTACAAGGATAGTTCAAGTGTTACACAAGCTGCATAACTGATCCTTCAACAAACGCCATGTCAATTATGTCTCTGTGTCCTCATGCGATCAACTGAGTAGTGTTATGTTATATCAGGCGCCCATTATCTTTCTTTGCACATAAACCAACATATGTTTCAGATTATTTGTCAATACGACCGTGATAAATTATGTATGCCAACGTGATCGTTATCTGGATGAGCAGATAGCTGTACTTATATCCCTCCAATAGGTGAACGCTGAGGGCACACATTAAAAGGCGACAAACAACCTCATTCACAATCACAATCACATTAATTTACAAATTAATTGTCATTCAATGTCATGCAAGATATTTTCATGTCTTTGTATTGAAGAGGCATTAAGTCATTGGCTTGTTTGCCAATCTATTTCATTATGAAATAAATGTCTTTTAAACAGATGTCGCTCAGTGTTGGGCCACGGTGACCCAGCCGTCGCTGTGTATTGTTGTATTTTAATTATGCTAATTATCTGATGACGTGAGTGACTTCTAATTTATTAGATATCTGAGTCTTGAAACATTAATGGCTCAAGGACTAGCTTGATAATGCTGAACTAATTGATTCCTGTTCACAGTTTGATATTTTTTATTTTGAAAAACTGTGAGAAAGACATTATTGCAGCAGCGTTTCTCGGTTAATGTGATTATGTTAAATATGGAGACCACAATTCGCACGGCAGTGTGGCTGTATATGTTCGGTCTGAATTCGAACGCCACATTAAGTTGGTTGGTTGGTTGGTTTGTTGTTTAACGCCGCACTCAGCAATATTCCAGCAGCTATATGACGGCGGTCTGTAAATAATCGAGTTTGGACCAGACAACCCAGTGATTGATATCATGAGCATCGATCCACGCAACCATCGTATCAACCAAGACTGACCGCCCGATCCCGTAGTCGCATTTTACGACAAGCATAGTCACCTTTTACGGCAAGCATGGGTTGCTGAAGACATATTCTACCCTGGAATCTTCACGGGTCCAACATTAAGCACTTTTGTTTAGATTACACTGATATTAAATTGGTATTCTATAGAAAATGATAACCATCTTTGTGTTTACATACAGAAACGATGGTTATAACGTTAACGTACTCAAAGGGACCCCTACTTTTAATTTTCTATATCCGTCGTTCGTTATTCGCAATTCGACCGTCAGACCATGTTACTCGATAAATAACAAAAGTGTGCACTGTACATGTACTAAGTTTATTCATCATACATAAAACAGATAAAAACATATTTCCGTGATTTTGCTTAGCAATGTGCAGTGGGCCTAATATTTCCAGCATGTGCTTAATTTAACTGATATAACAGAGTAGACACAATTTATCATGACAACGGTATAAGGTATCTATACCGAAACGTACCCTTACGGTAATCAAAGAAGTTGTTATCCATAAATTGTGTCTTCTTTGTCATCCTTTGGCTCATAGGTAATGCCTATAAAACAATTTAACTGCTCTGCCTCTGCATTCGATTCACTCTACACGAGGCACAAGAATTTTTGAACAGCCATGGTATCAAAGAGTGTGTGAGTGAGTGAGTTGGGTTATAACGCCGCTTTTAACAGTATTCCAGTTATATCGCGGCGTGTCAGCTTAATGCGGGAGGAAAGCCCGATGTGATGCAGGTCTCAGACGTTTACCACTTCGGTGAAACCCACGAGCACGGGTATGGCAAACCTCGACAAACCTAGAAACATAATCGGGGTGAACCGGGATTCGAACCAGGTTTCTGGCGTGCCCAAGGGACGCAATTCTGCACAGCGAATCGCGGATCCTTAGACGACTGGGCCACCCGTGCCCCCTGCTTTTAAAGAGTGTACTTACTATACACGTAATAATTATGTTATGAATAATCTCCAGAATGTTGTTGTTGTTTTTGTTGGTTTGTTGTTTTCCGCACGCAGCAATTGTCCAGCTATATGACGGCGGTCTGTATATAATCGAGTCGTGTCCTACAACCCATTGATTGATATCATGGGAATCGATCCACGCAATTGGGACCAATGACATGCATCGAACAAGTCAGCGAACCTTGAGTCCAGTCGATCCCGCCAGTCGCCTCTTATGACAAGCATAGTCGCCTTATACGGCGTCAGTGGGTTGGTGAAGACCTATTCTATCCCGGATATTCACGGGTCAATGATCCTGAATGCTGATGTAACTGAAGAAGAAGTATCATCAGCCATATCATCAGCCATACTTTACTTGATATTGGGTTAATCGGCAGACATGATGATATATTGCAGCAGCTTCATCATACCATACTGAACTGTAGTGTTTTAATAGAATTATGCATAGTGGTGTATTCCTTTATGAGTGGGCAAAGGGTATAATATTTCCTCTGATAATTATAGGGGAATAATGCTGATGGATGTATTTGGAAAGTTGATAACGACAGTTTTAAATGTGGGGATCAAGGCTATTGCCTACAATTAATGATGCGCAGGGTGGATTTCTAAGCGGATACAGTACAATTTATAATATATTTGCTTTACAGTGTTCAGAACAAATGCATCTCTCTTACCGTCGAGGTTGCTTTAATTGTGTGGTTGTAGCTTTCCGAAAACCGTTCGATTCAATCAACCAGATGCTATAATAATAACAACAGCAATAATATTAATATTAATAATGATGATGATGATGATGATGATGATGATGATGATGATGATGATTATGAAAAATTGAATACATGGTTGTTTATTGGTAGTTTTTAGGATCTATACTCAAGGATTCAGTGTGCTGTCTGGACATCAAAATTTCAAATCACATTTCGAATCACTGAGCGGCGTGCGACGGGGCTGTGTATTGAATCCCTTTCTGTTAACGATGTGTTTCCTTGAATAACTGTTTATGATAGAAAGTAGTGATTTGAGAAGAATTGTAGTTGGAGCGGAATTCACTGACCTATTACGTTTAAAATAGATGATTTGTGTATATTCGATGACAATATAATAGGCCTGCAAACAATTGATAATTTATGCAATTTTTGATAATGTGGGGACTTGAAATTAACATGTCTAAAACCGAAATGTTGGTGTTCAGATGTAGCACTTCATACCTTGATGAACGACGATTCTTAAATGATAAGCGACATATTATCAGTTCTTACTATAGTCATATGGGTGTTTTGTTCTCAAATAGACCAATGTCTTGGTCAAAATGCATTGATACCCTCCAGACTCAAGTATATAAGGCTTCGTTTACCATTAAAATGCTGCAGTTTCACTTTGTAAATGTGCCATTTAAAATGTTGTTTAAATTGTTCGATATTAAGACAAAGTCCAATTTTTCGTTATGTGCGGAGATTTGGGGTTGCAAATCTAGTCAAAATGTCGAACATTTTCATATTATATTTTGTAAATGTGTTTAGGAGTTGGTAAATATGTATCTGGCACGGAAATGTCGGCTGAGTGTGAAGATACGCTTTCCATGTGGATTATCATAGTAAGTGTAATAAATACTGGCATAAACTTGTTAGAATGAATGACGAAAGACATCCCCGATAGTGTTCTTTGTCAACGAAGAAGCTGGATGAATGTGGTAGAATTACTTGGGCAACTCGCGTTAAATATTTACTCGACATTTATGGATTTGGTAATGTTTGGCACCAGCAGAATATTGGTGATGTTAATTGTGTTTTTACAGCGGTTTAGTCACTGTTTGTTGGATTGTGACAAACATTTTATCCAGATGAAGAGTCTTCTAAATTAAGATTATATATTCTCACGTTAATATACTGTCGGATATTGCATAGTATGTAACAGCTTTCAGAAATAGAGATCATAGCCGTATGCTGTGCCTATGAAGATTACGTAAATTGCAGGCACTCGTGAAGAGCAACCTCCTCGTGGTGAGTGCTGGGTAGCGCTAATAGCTCTTCCCCCGTGTGGAACCGGGGCAGAATATTTCCACAGCCTCCCATTGCTGGTCGTATGAGGCGACTAAAATGGGCAACCTGTTTGCCGTGGGTTGCGTCCCTGTGTCGGCGGAGGACGGGAGTCTGGTAGTTGAGGGCACTGGTTCCTGGAACTGTGTTCCTTTGCCCAACACACTACTTCGACCCTTACTTCGCCTAGACGGGTGGTAAGATGGGCCCGGTCTTATCAATCGGCTGGTCATGCCAGGCCCTGTGCGTATTATTGTATATGCACTCCTGTGTTGTATGATAATGTATATTTTGGACTTGGCCATGCATACTTTGTATGAATTACCAATTTTTGATGGAATAAATTGCCTAGAGTCTTACGCCAGAAGGCGGTGGCTCATGGGCCAATCTGGTACTTTCGACCTCTGAGTTCTGTATGTCTTCAATTTCTTGCCATGGGCCGAACCAGCCTGACATTTTATTTGTTAGACAAATACAGCTATTCATGTTGTTCTTACTGGAGTATACCACCTCTGTATCCCTGATGTTTGCATGTTGGAGATCCGGTGCAGGAAAACATCGCTCTTTGTAGCACTCCATGGTGGGTGGGGAGCAGGGGTGCTGAATAATTTACTTTCACCATGGCAACCAATCACTCTGGTTCAAACCGCAACGAAAAGAAAAGACGTTTTGAAGCTGAGACTTTCTCATCTGACGCTGCTTCTGTTCAACAAAATTCAAATTGGTCACGATTTCTTGTAGTTGAATCTGGAACTGAACATCCTTTAAAAATGAATCCATTTGCAATTTGCAAAGCCATTGAAGGTATTTGCGGAGAGGTTAAAAATGTTTCACGGCTCCGGGGCGGCTCTCTTTTGGTGGAGTGTGCACGGAGACAGCAAGCTATCAATCTTTTGAATTGTACAATGTTTGCAAACACTGCTGTCTCTGAGCACAGAACGTTGAATTCAAGTCGAGGAATCATCCGCGACAGAGCCCGTTGTCTGGCTGAGATGTCTGAGGACGAAATACTTGAAGAATTAAAGGTACAACATGTCACGTCAGTGAAACGTTTCTCAAGAAAAGATGGTGAGACCTTCGTTCCTACGAACACATATTTGTTCACCTTCTCCCTTTCAACCATACCCCAATCAATAAAGGCAGGCTATTTCAACATCGGAGTGGAGGTGTATGTCCCCAATCCACTCCGATGTTATAAGTGTCAGAAGTTTGGACATGGGTCCAAGACATGCAATCGATCGTCTGTTTGTTGCCGCTGTGGTAGCAATCATGACGGTTCTGATTGTACAGCTGAACTCAAATGTGTTAATTGTAATGGCCGACATGTTGCATCTTCCAAATCCTGTCCACTGTGGAAACTTGAAAAGGATATTTTGACTGTCAAATGTCAAAATAATTTGTCTTATCTGGATGCTAAAAAACTTGTTGCCAGCCGGTCTCCTCCATCAACACAAACCTATGCTGCAGCTGTCTCTCGCCCTTCCACAACTAGATCCATAGAATGTCAAACAGATTTGACATGGGCAAATTCAGAACATCCAATGCCTCTTACGACAACTTCTGAAAGCCAGACACCTCAATCAGATACTACAACATGTGACATTTCTCCACCATCTAAGATCATGAGTGCAACTTTGACACAATCTTCAGCAGCTCCAGAAATGCCAGCTACTGTACAAACATCAACTGACACGTCTAGAAAACAAAAGAAAAAACACAACAGGAAAATTACAACAAAGATCCCGACTCCTACTGAAACATCTGTAGATGTTCACAACTTCTTTGATCCTTTAGAGATGGATGTTACTCCATCCTCACATCACAACAACAGTTGTGACTCCTCTTCACATTCACGTGAGCGATCTCCTGTGGAACCGCCATGAATCATTCAAAGGTACTTCAATGGAATTGCAGAGGGCTTATGCACAATTTTAACGAACTACAGTTATTAACAACTGATAATATTCCATCAGCAATTTGTTTACAAGAGACGTACTTAAAAAATACTGATAAATTTGATTTAAGGCAGTATAGTTCCTATCATTCTTTTTCTCCTCCAGGAGATAAAGCTACTGGAGGTGCTTCTATGTTGGTGCGGCGGGGCGTTGTTCACAGTCCTGTTCCGCTTGACACGAATTTGCAAGCAGTTGCAGTTAGACTTACACTGCATATTGCCTTCGAACTTTGCTCCTTATACATTCCTCCATCATCAAATCTTCAGCGTAATGATCTACAAAAACTATACGACCAGCTCCCAAAGCCCTGTGTCATCATGGGTGATCTAAATGGGCATAATCCTTTATGGGGAAGTTCAACCATTAATCAAAAGGGAAAAGTGATCGAGGATTTTGTTTCCGATAATGATCTTTGCATTTTTAATGATGACTCCGACACTTACTTACACCCTGCTACTGGCACATATTCATCTTTAGATCTGTCTCTGACGGACTCAGTTTTGTTAAACGAATTCTCATGGTCCGTTCACGATGACCTATGTGGGAGTGACCATTTCCCCACCGTGCTTAAACCCATTAATCCCACTGATGATCCTCCTTCACCTCGATGGAATTTTTTGAAGGCTGATTGGCCTTTGTTTCAATCTTTATGCAATGATAAATTACAACCTACGTCTTTTCAAAATGTTACTGACCCGATTCAGTTGTTCTCAGATCTACTGAATGAAATTGCTGACGAATCAATACCTAAGTCCTCTATCAACCAACGTGTTCGTAAACCATGGTTTGATGACACTTGCAAACATGCTAGGAAATGTCGTAAGAAGGCGGAGAAATACTTCCGTAAACATCCTACTGTCCATAACTTGAACACCGTCAAAATTTTAAATGCTAAGGCGAGACGTCTATTTAAACAAAATAAACGTCAATCCTGGCAGAATTATGTCTCCAAAATCAACTCTCGTACCCCTATGTCCAAGGTATGGAACATGATCAAAAAGATCAAAGGCAAGGGATCAAATTCTACAGTAAACCATTTAAAGGATGGCGACACTTTGCTAACGGATAAATCTGCTATTGCCAATAGACTTGGGAAAACTTTATCTCAACATTCGTCTTCATCTAATTACGTTCCTGAATTTCAAAAATATCAGCTCCAACAGGAAAAGAAAAAAGTAAATTTTACATCTGATAATGGTGAAGATTACAATGAGGTATTTTCACTACATGAGCTACATACTGCCTTAGGGCAAGCTCATGATACAGCAGCAGGCGCTGATAATATTCATTATCAGCTACTTAAACACTTGCCAGAATCATGTCTTGAAACTATGTTGAATATATTCGATGATATTTGGACAGCAGGGACATTTCCACCTTCATGGCATAAAGCCATTGTTATCCCCATACCCAAACCTGGGCGGGATCATTCTGATCCATCAAATTACCGACCTATATCTCTCACTAGCTGTGTTTGTAAAACTATGGAACGCATGGTAAATAATCGATTAGTGTGGTACTTGGAAACAAATAATCTTCTTACCAATATACAATGCGGTTTCCGTAAAAACAGAAGTACTATCGATCACTTAGTGCGTTTAGAATCGTTCATTAAAAATTCCATTGTAAATAGACAACATGCTGTATCGATCTTTTTCGACTTAGAAAAAGCTTACGATACAACATGGAAACATGGTATTTTAAAAGATCTTCATGATTTTGGATTGAGAGGCCGTCTGCCTCATTTTATATCCCAGTTTTTAACAGACAGGCAATTTCAAGTCCGCGTGGGTTCTACCCTGTCTGCTCATTATAATCAGGATCAGGGTGTCCCACAAGGCAGTATTTTGTCTGTCACTTTATTTAGTATAAAAATTAACAGTTTGTCAAAAGTTTTAAATGATTCAGTTGATGGATCACTTTTTGTGGATGATTTTAATCTATCTTGCCGTGGTAAAAATATGCACACAATAGAAAGGCAATTACAATTATGTCTCAATAAAATTAACAAGTGGTGTTTAGAAAACGGGTTTAAATTTTCCAAATCAAAAACTAATTGTATACATTTCTGCAGAAAATATAAGCCACATAAGGACCCTGAACTATTTCTGAATGGCACTCCTATCAAAGTTGTTAAGGAGGCCAAGTTCTTGGGACTTATTTTTGATAACCACTTAACTTTCCTTCCACATATTAAATACCTTAAAGCTAAATGCCTGAAGGCACTCGACTTATTGAAAGTAGTTTCTAATTCAAAGTGGGGAGGGGATCAAACAACTCTCTTACACTTATACAGGTCACTAATTCGTTCAAAACTTGATTATGGCTCCATCGTCTATGGTGGAGCCTGCAAAAGTAATTTACAAAAACTCGATACCATCCATCATCAAGGCCTGAGGCTTTGCCTTGGAGCCTTCAGAACGTCTCCCATTCACAGTCTTTATATAGAAGCAGATGAGCCTTCTCTTAAACAACGCCGTTTAAAATTATCGTTACAATACATCACTAAATTATATTCTAATCAGTCCAATCCAGCTTTTGAATGCATCTTCAATCCTCTCTACGAGGATCTTTACAATAAGAAATCAACACTTACTCCACCACTCGGAATCAGAATAAAATCTCCAATATCAGCTTCGAATATTCAACTTCAAGATATAGCTCCTACTAAACTTTTCTCATCTCCTCCTTGGCAAATGGTAAAGCCAGAAGTAGACCTGACATTAACAAAACTAAAGAAATCAGATACTAACCAATTAATTTACCAACAAGAATACCTTCAACTAAGAAACACTTACGACACTTATAAATCTATATTTACAGATGGATCCAAGGATGGTGGCGCAGTTGCTAGTGCCACTGTCATTGGATCCAGAACAATCTCTTCACGTTTACCTGATAACAGTTCAATATTCACTGCAGAAGCAAACGCCATTTTTACAGCACTTAAATATGTCAGTAATCAATCTAAACATAAACAATTCATACTGTTTTCAGATTCTCTTTCATGTCTTCAGGCAATTAAAAATATGTCTTCAAAACATCCACTTTTAATCCAAATTCTTGAGTTATTTAATGATCTTGCTACTGGCCAATATGACATCGTCTTTTGTTGGTTACCAAGCCATGTTGGTATCATTGGTAACACAATGGCCGATGCTGCTGCTAAAGCAGCGCTCAACAAATCTGTGACACCACTTCTGATCCCATACACTGATTTTAAACCCATTATTCGATCTTACATCCGAGATCTTATGCAACAGAAGTGGGACGCCCAAGTAGGTATCAATGAATTACATGAAATTAAACCAAATATCGGATATACCTTCTTGGGCTGTCAGTCCAGATTTGAGGAGGTCATTATGCGACGATGTCGTATTGGCCACAGCAGATATACTCATGAATATTTACTAAAAGGTGAGGATCCTCCGTTTTGTATCCCTTGTGATGAAAGAATCACAGTCAAGCATGTCCTGCTTGACTGTGTTGATTTTTCCATCACAAGGGATAAATATTTCAATGTAAAAACAATTAAGGACATTTTTAATGATGTTAATTCTCGTTTAATATTATGTTTTTTAAAGGAAATAGAACTTGTTCATAAATTTTGATGTGTTCAATGTATTGTTTTAAAAATTGGTAGTGCGAAATTCATAACTTAGATTGTTAGTGGCTGTACCCTTGAGGGGGGTTGAAGTAGTGTAAAATTATTGTCCCCCTAAGAGGGTATGTAAGTCCCAAATCATTCGAAGTATTTTTCAGCACACTAGGATTTTAAACGTAGTATCTTCGTTATTTTAATCTAAGGCTTAACTGGTTCACTGTCGCCAGTGACTGAAGGGATGATATAAATCCTGCTGGGGTCCATGCAGGAAGCAAAAGTACTGTAAGTCCCCATGGTCCCCAGTATGGTGATCTCCCTTCCGTTGCTGACGATTTCTAGCCCATTTTTATATTGTGATGTTCATTAATGCTTACTGTTTTTATTATTCACAACTAGTTTTAAATCAAGTCTGTGATATTCTAGTTATTCTACTGTCCTTCGTCGACAGGTTTTTATTTCGTATAATTATGTGTATTATTAATGTACTTCTCGTCACGATATGGCTGAAATACTGCCGATGTGACGTTAAATCTTAACTCACTCACTCACTCACGTAAATTGCCTATACAGAGTAATCTGGGCAGATAAGAGAATATTGTTAATTCAAAACGCCTTTTTCGGCTATGTAACTATGGTTCTGTTGAGGACCAAGTCCATTATTTATTTATCTGTGACAAGTTGTAATTGGTATTGATCAGAATGTAATACAATCAATAAATCGACCACATATGGGTTATCTTTGTAAAGGGTGATTTAGTTTGACAACAGCTTAGCATTAAACGTTAGATTGGTTTTAGGAACTTCGTATTACACCCTCACAATAGCATAAAGCAAACTTAATAAGACGTGGCCTTGCTCGTGAAATATATAGTGGTTTATTTGGCGAAGCGTTACATTGCGTTACCGTTAATATAAAAAATACACTAAAATATAATTACTGTTTTGTGTTTGCTTAGTTGTAAGACTGTCAATCACACTCGCACATCGATCGTTTGCTCAAACATTTTCTAGCAAGGATAAGAATTTATGGATGAACAACTTCTTTATTACAATTAAGAGCGACGTTTCGGTGTAGGTTCTAACACCGTTATCAAGCAAATGTTAGAACCTACACCGAAACGTCGCTCTTAATTGTAATAAAGTTGTTCATCCATAAATTCTTATCCTTACTTAGTACTCCAACTTCTAAATGCCTATCAAAGAAGTCAAACATATTTGACGAAAATTAGTTCTTAGAAGAAGATGTCATCATCGTGTTGTTCAGCTGTAACAATTGGAATACTGATAGATGACGTCATTATCGCGTTGTTCACCTGTAACAATTGGAATACTGATAGATGACGTCATTATCGCGTTGTTCACCTGTAACAATTGGAATACTGATAGATGACGTCATTATCGCTTTGCTCAACTGTAACAATTGGAATACTGATAGATGACGTCATTATCGCGTTGTTCACCTGTAACAATTGGAATACTGATAGATGACGTCATTATCGCGTTGTTCACCTGTAAAAATTGGAATACTGATAGATGACGTCATTATCGCGTTGTTCACCTGTAAAAATTGGAATACTGATGGATGACGTCATCCTCGTGTTGTTCACCTGTAACAATAGGGATGCGTGTTCAACTTACCGCCTCCGTGGTCAATTGGTAGAGCGTCCGCCCGGAGAGCGAAATATCAGGGGTTCTATCTGCAGCTTGGCATTAAGGGACCAAAATATGGACTGGTCGGCTCGCAGTATACCTCTGTTTGACTGGGGTATTTTATGTTGAACTGCGGCATGGTATCTCAATGGGACACACACACACACACACACACACACACGTGCTGACTAGAAATATAAGAAATATTCTTCCTGTGTTGTCCTTGGGGATGTTTGGTTCACACAGATAATGCCCCAGAGAAACTTCTTACGGGCTGTTTGTTCTTCTCCAATTACATTTGGAACACCTACATAGATAACAGTCCGATCTAAGCCATTTACAATGCATTTAGACGTTGGATAGGTATTTAGAAGTTGGAAGAACATGAATACATGACACTTTATGGAAAAAAAACCCTTCTTTTATTATTTGCCATTACAATTCAGGGCTGATGCTTGTTCCTTCATTAGGTAATCAAGCATGATCAAGCATGCGATCCTGACGTTCTTCTTCTCCGGAATCCACAAAGGTATAACATGTGGTTGCATGCTCTGTTGGATATGTATCTAATGCAGGTGTCAGGTGCACCTCACTTTTAATTGAAAGTCCTTCGCACAATGTGCAACCTCATCGCCATGTTTTGCAAGACATGACGTACCTGAAACTGTTGTTCATTTGAGGAATAGGACTTATATGGAGGTCTACTTCTTTATTATGACGAACACAGCGTTTCGGAGTATAAACTCACTCCTTCTTCAGGTGAATTCACCCGAGTAAGTATTTACTCTGAAACGTTGTGTTCCTCATTATAAAGAAGTTGACATTCATAAATTCTCTTTCTTATGTGAATCACTTGTATACTTTATCACTTGTGTATAAATGTCTTTCAAAGACATGGTCGACCGCCTCCGTGGTCTAGTGGTATAGCGTCCGCCCGGAGAGCGGAAGATCCGGGGGTCGATCCCCGACCGCGTCATACCAAAAGACGTTAAAGGATGGTACTTGTTGTTACCCTGTCTGGCGCTCGGCATTAAGGGGCTAAAACAAGGACTGGACGGCTCGGAGTCAGTATACTGTGTCTGAGTGGGGTATTCATGTTAAACTGCGGCATGGTATCTCAGTGAGCTAGCACTATAAATCGGCATCAGTCCGGACTAGTACAAGCAGCCACACAAATACACACCCGTACATGCACGTCGCTATATAAGTGCAATAATCTTGGACGCGACGTTAAACCTCATTTCACCTCACCTCAAAGACATGTTCATTTGGGTAAATGTGTGGTAGAGTTCTGCACGTCTCTTCTTGTGTGATTACCTCAACTAATTTCGTGTAAAACTGAAACGTGAAACTGCATATCACAATGTAAAACAAACTGAAGACGTGCTTCCTGTTTTAACAAGATATGTGCTTGTGTTCCTCTGAGTTTCGGGCACAAATACTGTTACTGCTAACATAAACTAATGTCCATGGGAAAGGATTCTTATGCACTGTTGGATTAAACTGAATATTTAATGACATCACTTGTTTTGAATGTCTCTTGGGAAACTGGGTATGGGCTATCAGGTAATGTAATGGACCATGCATCACCGATCATAAGAAGCGAATGTTCGATATTTTAGTGTGTATGGTGTGTGTGTGTGTGTGTGTGTGTGTGTATATGGATATATATATATATATATATATATATATATATATATATATATATATCCAATATATATATGTGTGTGTGTGTGTGTGTGAGTTTGTATGGTATGTGTGTGTCTGTGTGTGTATGGTGTATGTGTGTCTGTGTGAGTGTGAGTGTGTGTGTGTGTATGGTGTGTGTGTGTGTGTGTGTGTGTGTGTGTGTGTGTGTGTGTGTGTGTGTGTGTGTGTGTGTGTATGTGTGGTGTATGTGTGTATGTGTGTGTGTGTGTATGGTGTGTGTGTGTGTGTGTGTGTGTGTGTGTGTGTGTGTGTGTGTGTGTGTGTGTGTGTGTGTGTGTGTGTGTGTGTGTGTGTGTGTGTGTGTGAGAAGGGAAAAGTATATTGACGCCAAAAAATGTTTTCTGGTTGATGCAACAATTAATCTAAAACAATTCGCGAACGTCTGCCATGTACCAAATTCTGCCGCTAAATAGTATATGGTTTCGGGTAGAGGCGACTATGCTTGTGGTAAGAGGCAACTAACTGGAACGGTGGTCAGGCTCGCTGACCAATTACTCAGATCGATGCTCATGATGTCAATCACTGGTTTTGTCTGGTCGAGACACGAGTATTTACAGAGCTCCGTCGTATATCTGGAATCTTGCTGCGTACTGCGTTCAAAACAACAACAACAACAACAAACAAACAAAAACAATAAATATTAATGTGATGTATTCGATTATTTTAATTACTTGCTTTCAAGCTTTCCGGCCTGCTGTGTCTATTTCATCTTCACGTCTGTCCTGGCTATCGATCTTACCGTTCAGTTCGATAATGAAGCCTTTTGTTGAACAGGTGTTACCTTTTGTGTATTACACAGAATTCATACACTTGCTATTTCCTTGTCAACAATCCTTCAGTAGTATACCTGACCCACCAGGAGAAAAGGAGCCTTATGGGTGAAAAATCACCTTTTGACTTCTCATTATATTTTAAAGCTACAGTATCTTCGGAACACAAAAATTACAATTCTCCAGCTTCAATTTATATATATGATATACGAGGACTCGTTTTTCGAATTGTAACTTGTAATAATTGCAGTTTTTAGACATAATGTCTGATGAATTGAAAGTAGACATGTACGATGAAAGGTTTTGAAATAATGGTGATATCACAATACGAACTAACGAGAGAAAAAATTATATTTGTTCGTGCAGTCCGCTCACATGGCGAGTTGATGTCTTTATGACATCATAGCACAATTGCATCCCAGCACCCACGAGGTCCCCTTTCTCTGGGTGGATCACATATATTCATGCACGCACACGCTTCGTACACGTCTTCCCATGAAGACACCACCCATTTGTTTGTTTGTAGATTATGGTAATACAACAATAATTATGTGTATTTAACGAGTCTAATCCTCCCATTGAAGCATGCTCAGAGATCTACATCACCCCGTCACCCTAGTCAATGGATTAGTGTGCACTCTAATTAGATTCTCAGCTCATTACATTACATACAGCGAGGTGGTAGAAGGTATAAAGTCAGCAGATCACCAACCATTTCCATGGACAGCTGCTCGAACGTATATAAACAGAGCAGCCAAGGATAAAAATGAAATCATATCAATATAAGAAAATAGAAATCATATCAATGCAAAAACAGAAGTTATGTGAACACTGAACTCAAAATAGATATGTCTACCCTACTCACACACAGGAGTCCCAAAGAGGGACAGAACAGAACTTTATTACGCTCAGTTTACATTTTCTTTCACAAATAGATATCCCATTCCATCTTCCTTTTTCAATTGGTAAGTGGTGGCATGAAGTACGAAATAAAAGTAGAGGGATAGCTTTATTTAGGGGTCAGCCGAAATTTCCTAGGCAGAAGGCTACCTCATAAACACTTAATGCAACAACAACACCATTTCCTGCTGGGCGCCCTGGCAGGAAAAAACACCGCATGTACCATGCGCGTCATAAGTACTCACCAGAACACAATTCTTTGGATACAAGGAACAGCAAAAACACGAACAAGATCATTTATTAACACAAGACAGCAGCAGTTACTATGGTGATTAGAGTCACGCCACGAGTCAATAAAAGCATAACAGACCATAAACATATGCTGCTCTGGTTGGTTACGACACTATAGACAATAAGCATCAACATACACTAGTAGCATTTCAATATTCTTGGTCAATGCTGACATGTCCTCACGAATTTGAAGTCGCCGGGATGTTTCGAGTTATCCGTAGTTCGAGGTGGGCAATGTTTTCAATACATATGGTACTCTGAAGGGTCATCGTCAAGTGAATGTAATTCTAGATAAGGGTGTTTCAATCTTTATATTAAAACGGAATTCAAAGTTCGAAAGCTAATCCTACCTAACTGTTATGATGTTCCATTTGAAGTTTTCTTAACGGGGCGGGGCACGGGTGGCCCAGTCGTCTAAGGCGCCGCAATTCGCTGAGCAGAGTTGCGTCCCTTGGGCACGCCAGAAACCTATGATTGTGGGTTCGAATCCCGGTTCGCCCCGATTATGTTTCTAGGTTTGTCAGCTCCATACCCGTGCTCGTGGGTTTCACCGTAGTGGAAACGTCTGAGACATGCATCACTTCGGGCTTTCCTCCCACATTAAGCTGACACGCCGTGATATAACTGGAATATTGTTAAAAGCGGCGTTAAACCCAACTCACTCACTCACTCACTCACTCACTCTTAACGGGGCAAATCGGGATTGAGGGGAAATCAGTCCTTGCACAGCTAAGCGACGCAACTCCGAATAGCCTTGACTGGACCTCTCGTGAACAGAAAAGAAGAGCCAGACAGGTGAAACTACTTAAGCTACATAATAATCAAACGAATCCTAGTTGTACGGTGGTTTGGATGGAATAGAGTGTTATAAATTTGCATTGGCAATTGAAAAGACTCAGTATAAGGTAGTGAAAAAAACCAAATTACTCTTTTTCATGCCAATTGTGTGAATGACGAGTGACATGCTTACCCTTCTCGCCAACACCTGGTGTCATCACAGTTTCTCAGTGATCCATATAGTTTTCACCGCGATATTGCCTTTTACACCCAATTGAATCTGTTCCGGGAGATAATCGAGACTGTTCCCTTGTGTTGACGTTTTGTATTTACTTCAGACAGAGTATTTGTTCAGGCAGCTGTTTAAAGCTCCACCTTAACTATACATAGCCCGCAAGGTGGCGATGTTTCAGTTTCGAACAGTGATTGACAACGTAATAATAATCAGATTATATATTCAAAACTTCAATTATTATGCAGATGTTTCAACTAGTGTTTTGGAAGAGGTCTAATTTGAAACACCAGGAGTTGCGCCAATATTTCTTACCTTGAACATAGTACATGAATACATGTATGTCACGTGCATATACATAATAATGAAAACAACCACCTGATAAATAAGTAACGAGTAAAAAATATATGTTTGTACCTACATTAGGCCTGTCCAGAAAATAATGTTCTTACGATAAACTAAATATCCAACAAATATTCAAAGACAATTTAAATCATGGATATCGTATTTTTTCACATTTTCACACACAAAACTGAGTTTGATCATTAGATCCACATGTGTCCAATGTAAGTTTTGTCCGATGGATTTGGATACAATTCGCGCACAAGTTTTAAAACACAATCTGGCATCGCTTTCCGTTTTGTCCACACCAATCCTTCATCTGCTCCCATGTCCGTTTCTTCATGTCCAAGTAGATCTCTCCATATCTATATCTCTATATCTGTTCAACTCAGTGTCTGTTGCGCTGTTTTCGAATCGACGTCTTTCTGCGACTTGGTGGGGCACCACCACGATTGCCTGTGTTGTGTCACGCATGGATAAAAAAAGGAGTATGTCCAGACATCTTCGTCATCAATCTGGTTATGACACTGATCCACTTATCTAAAAAACCGCACTGAATTAGTCAAAGTTTCTGTTGCACTTGCAAGGAAGGAGAGAAAGGTGCCTCCTTGTTGATTCGAGTTGACGGGCGGACTGACGTCAACTTGAATTGGAACTTTCTCCTAGACAAAATTACCAATGTCGTTATCGAAATGACCAATTGATAAAATTTCTGCAGAGTAGGCCTGATGTAGTAAATGTCATGTGTAGTGTAGGTGTGATGTATCACATGCCATGTGTAGTGTAGGCCTGTTATAACAGATGTTATGTGATGTGTTGATCTGATGGAGCAGATGCAAAGTGATTTGAAGGCCTGATGTAGCAGGAACCATGTGTAGTGGAGGCCTGATGTAGCAGGTGTCATGTGTAAGGTATGCCTGATGTAGCAGGTGCCATGTGTAGTGTACGCCTGATGTAGCAGGAACCATGTGTAGTGCAGGCCTGATGTAGCAGGTGCCATGTGTAGTGTAGGCCTGAGGTAGCAGGTGCCATGTGTAGCGTAGGCCTGATGTAGCAGGTGCCATGTGTAGTGTAGGGCTGATGTAGCAGGTGCCATGTGCAGTATAGGCCTGATGTAGCAGGTGCCATGTGTAGCGTAGGCCTGATGTAGAAGGAATCATGTGTAGTGTAGGCCTGATGTAGCAGGTGCCATGTGTAGTGTAGGGCTGATGTAGCAGGTGCCATGTGTAGTGTAGGCTTGAGGTAGCAGGTGCCATGTGTAGCGTAGGCCTGATGTAGCAGGAACCATGTGTAGTGCAGCCCTGATGTAGCAGGTGCCATGTGTAGTGTAGGGCTGATGTAGCAGGTGCCATGTGTAGTGTATGCCTGAGGTAACAGGTGCCATGTGTAGCGTAGGCCTGATGTAGCAGGAATCATGTGTAGTGCAGCCCTGATGTAGCAGGTGCCATGTGTAGTGTAGGGCTGATGTAGCAGGTGCCATGTGTAGTGTAGGCCTGAGGTAGCAGGTGCCATGTGTAGCGTAGGCCTGATGTAGCAGGAACCATGTGTAGTGTAGGGCTGATGTAGCAGGTGCCATGTGTAGTATATGCCTGATGTAGCAGATGCAATGTGTAGTGTTGGCGTGCTGTAGCAGGTACACTTTATAGTGTAGGTCTGATGTAGCAGAAGTCATCTTTGGGGTAGACCTGATGTAGCAGATGCTATATGTAGTGTAGGCCTGATGTAGCTGGAACCATGTGTAGTGCAGGCCTGATGTAGCACATGTCATGTGTAGTTTAGGCCTGGTGTACCAGGAACCATGTGCAGTGCAGGCCTGATGTAGCAGGTGCAATGTGTAGTGTAGGCCTGATGTAGCAGGAACCATGTGCAGTGCAGGGCTGATGTAGCAGGTGCCATATGTAGTGTAGGCTTAATGTAGCAGGAACCATGTGTAGTGCAGGCCTGATGTAGCAGGTGCCATGTGTAGTGTAGGCCTGATGTAGCAGGTGCCATGTGTAGCGTAGGCCTGATGTAGCAGGAACCATGTGTAGTGCAGCCCTGATGTAGCAGGTGCCATGTGTAGTGTAGGGCTGATGTAGCAGGTGCCATGTGTAGTGTAGGGCTGATGTAGCAGATGCCATGTGCAGTGCAGGCCTGATGTAGCAGGTGCCATGTGTAGTGTAGGGCTGATGTAGCAGGTGCAATGTGTAGTGTAGGCCTGATGTAGCAGGTACCATCTGTAGTGTAGGCCTGATGTAGCAGATGCAATGTGTAGTGTTGGCGTGCTGTAGCAGGTACACTTTATAGTGTAGGTCTGATGTAGCAGAAGTCATCTTTGGGGTAGACCTGATGTAGCAGATGCTATATGTAGTGTAGGCCTGATGTAGCTGGAACCATGTGTAGTGCAGGCCTGATGTAGCACATGTCATGTGTAGTGTAGGCCTGGTGTACCAGGAACCATGTGCAGTGCAGGCCTGATGTAGCAGGTGCAATCAGTAGTGTAGGCCTGATGTAGCAGGAACCATGTGCAGTGCAGGGCTGATGTAGCAGGTGCCATATGTAGTGTAGGCTTAATGTAGCATGAACCATGTATATTGCAGGCCTGATGTAGCAGGTGCCATGTGTAGTGTAGGCCTGATGTAGCAGGAACCATGTGTATTGCAGGGCTGATGTAGCCTGTGCCATGTGTAGTGTAGGCTTGATGTAGCAGGAACCATGTGTAGTGTAGGCCTGATGTAGCAGGAACCATGTGTATTGCAGGGCTGATGTAGCAGGTGCCTTGCGTAGTGTAGGCTTGATGTAGAAGGAGCCATGTATAGTGCAGGCCTGATGTAGCAGATACCATGTGTAGTATAGGCCTGATGTAGCAGATGCCATATGTAGTATAGGCATCATGTAGCAGGTGCCATGTGTAGTGTAGCCCTGATGTAGCAGGTGCCATGTGTAGTGTAGGCTTGATGTAGCAGTACCAAGTGTAGTGTAGGTCTGATGTAGCTGGTAACATGTGAGGTGTAGGCCTGATGTAGCAGGTGGCATGTGTAGTGATGGCCTGATGTAGCAGATGGCATGTGTAGTGTTGGCCTGATGTAGCAGATGTCATGTGTAATGTAGGTCTGATGTAGCAGATGCCATGTGTAGTGTTGGCCTGATGTAGCAGATGTCATGTGCAATGTAGGTCTGATGTAGCAGGTGCCATGTGTAGTGTTGGCCTGATGTAGCAGATGTCATGTGTAGTGAAGGCCTGATGTAGCAGGTGCCATGTGTAGTGTTGGCCTGATGTAGCAGGTGCCATGTGTAGTGCAGAACTGATCTAGCAAGAACCATGTGTAGTGTAGGCCTGATGTAGCACATGCCATGTGTAATGCAGGGCTGATGTAGCAGATACCATGTGTAGTGTAGGCCTGATGTAGCTGGTAACATGTGTAGTGTAGGTCTGATGTAGCAGATGTCATGTGTAATGTAGGCCTGATGTATCAGGTGCCATGTGTAGTGTAGGCCTGATGTAGCAGGTGCCATGTGTAGTATAGGCCTGATGTAGCAGATGCTATATGTAGTTTAGGGCTGATGTAGCAGGTGCCATGTGTAGTATATGCCTGATGTAGCAGGAACCATGTGTAGTTTAGGCCTGATGTAGCAGGTGCTATGTTTAGTGTACGTCTGATGTAGCCGGAACCATGTGTAGTGTAAGCCTGGTGTAGCAGATGCCATGTGATTTGAAGGCCTGATGTAGCAGGTGCCATGTGTAGTATAGGCCTGATGTAGCTGGTAACATGTGAGGTGTAGGCCTGATGTAGCAGGTGCAATGTGTAGTGTAGGCCTGATGTAGCACATGCGATGTTAAGTATAGGCCTGATGTAGCAGATGCTATATGTAGCGTAGGCCTGATGTAGCAGGTGCCATGTGTAGTGTTGGCCTGATGTAGTAGGTGCCATGTGTAGTGTAGGCCTGATATAGCAGATGCCATGTGTAGTGTAGGCCTGATGTAGCACATGCCATGTGTAGTATAGGCCTGATGTAGCAGATGCTATATGTAGCGTAGGCCTGATGTAGCAGATGTCATGTGTAGTGTAGGCCTGATGTAGCAGATGCCATGTGTAGTGTAGGCCTGATGTAGCAGGTGGCATGCGTAGTGTAGACCTGATGTAGCAGATGCAATGTGTAGTGTAGACCTGATGTAGCAGGTGCCATGTGTAGTGTAGACCTGATGTAGCAGATGCCATGTTTAGTGTAGGCCTGATGCAGCAGGTGCCATGTGTAGTCTAAGCCAGATACAGCACATGCCATGTGTAGTGTAGGTCTGATGTAGCAGGTGCCATGTTTAGTATAGGCCTGATGTAGCAGATGCCATGTGTAATTTAGGCCTGATGTTGCACATGCCATGTGTAATGTAGGCCTGATGTAGCAGGTGCCATGTGTAGTGTAGTCCTGATGTAGCAGATGCCATGTTTAGTGAAGGCCTGATGTAGCACATGCCATGTTTAGTGTAGGCCTGATGTAGCACATGCCATGTTTAGTGTAGGCCTGATGTAGCACATGCCATGTTTAGTGTAGGCCTGATGCAGCAGATGCCATTTATAGTGAAGGCCTGATGTAGCAGGTGCCATGTGTAGTGTTGGCCTGATGTAGCAGATGTCATGTTTAGTGTTGGCCTTATGTAGCACATGCCATGTTTAGTGTAGGCCAGATACATACTATGGGCGTAGGTTACTGACAGCGGTAGAATCTAAGTGCATGTTGGCGATGGAGCGAAAACACACGTCTTAATGTCATTGTTCCATTCCAATGGTCCCGCACACGTCATTTCCACTTTACCGGTGACGGCGCAGACCACGTACATGTTGCAGCCACTGCAGTGCGGGTATTTATCATTGAGGCCCTCACAATTGTCCACACAGCTATCTGAAACACAGTATTCTCTAAATGTAGTTTACACACACGCAACCATCTGATACATAGCGTAAATAATACTGGTATAGTGTGCTGTCACTCAGCTATCTGTTACACAGTGTTCTCTAAATATAGTGTGCAGTCACTCAGCTATCTGTTACACAGTGTTCTCTAAATATAGTCTGCAGTCGCTCAGCTATTTGTTACACAGTGTTCTCTAAATATAGTCTGCAGTCACTCAGCCACCTGTTACAGAGTGTTCTCTAAATATATTCTGCAGTCACTCAGCTAACTGTTACACAGTGTTCTCTAAATATAGTGTGCAGTCACTCAGCTATCTGTTACACAGTGTTTTCTAAAAATAGTGTGGATTAACTCAGCTATGTGTTACACAGTGTTCTCTAAATATTGTCTGCAGTCACTCAGCCACCTGTTACACAATGTCTTCTAAATATAGTGTGCAGTCACTCAGCTATCTGTTACACAGTGTTCTCTAAATAAAGTCTGCAGTCATTCAGCTATCTGTTACACAATGTTCTCTAAATATAGTGTGCAGTCACTCAGCCTTCTGTTATACAGTGTTCTCTAAATACAGTGTGCAGTCACTCAGCTATCTGTTACACAGTGTTCTCTAAATATAGTGTGCAGTCACTCAGCTGTCTGTTACACAGTGTTCTCTAAATATTGTCTGCAGTCACTCAGCCACCTGTTACACACTGTCTTCTAAATATAGTGTGCAGTCACTCAGCTATCTGTTATACAGTGTTCTCTAAATACAGTGTGCAGTCACTCAGCTATCTGTTACACAGTTTTCTCTAAATATAGTCTGCAGTCACTCAGCTGTCTGTTACACAGTGTCCTCTCAATATAGTCTCCAGTCACTCAGCTCTCTGTTACACAGTGTTCTCTAAATATAGTGTGCAGTCACTCAGCTATCTGTTACACAGTGTTCTCTAAATATAGTGTGCAGTCACTCAGCTATCTGTTACACAGTGTTCTCTAAATAGAGTGTGCAGTCACTCAGCTCTCTTTTACACAGTGTTCTCTAAATACTAGTATAGCCTGCAGTCACTCAGCTATCTGTTACACAGTGTTCTCTAAATATAGTGTGCAGTCACTCAGCTATCTGTTACACAGTGTTCTCTAAATAGAGTGTGCAGTCACTCAGCTATCTTTTACACAGTGTTCTCTAAATACTAGTATAGCCTGCAGTCACTCAGCTATGTGTTACACAGTGTTCTCTAAATATAGTGTGCAGTCACTCAGCTATTTGCTACACAGTGTTCTCTAAATGTAGTGTGCATTCACTCAGCTATCTGTTACACTGTGTTCTCTAAATATAGTGTGCACTCACTCAGCTATGTGTTACACTGTGTTTTCTAAATATAGTCTGCAGTCACTCAGCTATATGTTACACAGTTTTCTCTAAATAAAGTGTGCAGTCATTCAGCTATCTGTTACACTGTGTTTTCCAAATATAATGTGCAGTCACTCAGCTATTTGCTACACAGTGGTCTCTAGATACCATTAAAGTGTGCTGTCACTCAATTATATGTTACACAGTGTTTTCTTAATATAGTGTGCAGTCACTCGGTGGCCTCTAGATACCAGTAAAGTGTGCTGTCACTCAACTATATGTTACACGGTGTTTTCTAAATATAGTGTGCAGTCACTTAGCTATCTGTTACACAGTATCCTCTAAATTTAGTCGGGGGCACGGGTGGCCCAGTTGACTAAGGCGCCGCGATTCGCTGTGCAGAGTTGCGTCCCTTGGGCACGCCAGAAACCTATGATTGTGGGTTCGAATCCCGGTTCGCCCCGATTATGTTTCTAGGTTTGTCAGCACCATACCCGTGCTCGTGGGTTTCACCGAAGTGGTAAACGTCTTAGACCTGCATCACTTCGGGCTTTCCTCCCACATTAAGCTGACACGCCGTGATATAACTGGAATAATGTTAAAAGCGGCGTTAAACCCAACTCACTCACTCACTCACTAAATTTAGTCTGCAGTCACTCAGCTATCTGCTAGACAGTGTCCTCTAAATACTAGCGTAGTGTGCAGCCACTCATTCATCTGCTACACAGTGTCCTCTAAATGCTAGTATAGTGTGCAGTCACTCAACACATCTGTTACACAGTGTCCTCTAAATACGAGTATAATGTGCAGTCACTCAACCATATGTTACAGTGGCCTCTAGATACCAGTAAGGTGTGCTGTCACTCAACCATCTGTTACACCATTTTCTCATGGTGTTCTATATCATTCACATAGGAGTCTGAAATACACTGCTCACATGAATATCCGAAAAGAGTTATGTACAAATGGACAGGGCAACCTCGTTTTGCCCTGTACATCCTGAGTGAGTGGGCTCTTACACCAGTATAGACACCATTTCAGTTTAATAACGGTCTATTATGTAATACTGGAGATAAAAAAATCAACCTTATTGATAAATGTGTCTTTTGTTCTCACCACAAAGAAATATTTTTTATTTCGCAGTTATTACTGTATCAGTTATGCCAGTTGTATTTATAATAATAATAAATAGATAAATAAAGGGCGTAATACAAATGTTTACTCTATGACATATACGGTCATCAATATCTACACACAATTCTTTGCAAATAATTAAATAAATACTTTTGTTGGCGGTAGTAGGTTTCGTTGTGGTCGTTGAAGTAGTCGTCACAGTAGTGGTTTCCGTAGTGGTTGTAGCAACCGTACTTGTAGTACTTGGTATTGTAGTTGTTGCAGTGGTAGTAGTTGCAGAAACTGTAGTTGGAGAAGTTTCTGTTGTAGTTACCGCAGGTGTAATAGTCGTAGATGTGACCCAGGCTGCAGTTGGTGTCGTTATCGTTGGTGTTGACGATGGAGTAGTTGTAGCAACTGAAGTTGTTGTTGTAGTTGTAGCTTGGGTCGGGGTGGCTAAAGCTGTCGCAGTAGTGGTTTCTTTAGGGGTTGTAGTAACCGTACTTGTAGTAGTTGGTGTATTAGGTGTTGTTGTGGTAGTAGTTGCAACAACTGTAGTTGTAGACATTTCTGTAGTAGCTACCGCGGCCGTTATAGTCGTTGATGTGACCCCAGCTGTAGTTGGTGTCGTTACCGTGGGTGTTGACGTGGGAGTAGTTGTAGCAACTGTAGTTGTTGTAGTAGTTGTAGGTGGAGTCGGTGTTGTTATAGTTGTCGGCGCAGTGGCTATTGTTGATGGTCGAGAGAGGGTTGTAGAAGTCGTCGTTTTTGTTGTAGATCCTATCACAGCCAGAGACATAACTGTAACTGTTGAAGAAGTTGCTTCTCCAGTAGTTCTCGTGGTAAAAGACTCTGTGGTAGATGTCGTGGTGCTAAGTGGCGCAAATGCAGTGTGTGAGTTTAAATCCAGCTCGCGCACTGCACCTAAGGTGAAAATATATAAAAAGCATGTATTGCTCTTATAGTTGTAATAAAAATGATGATGATGATGATGACGACGACGACGACGACGATAATAATAATAATAATAATAATAATAATAATAATAATAATAATAATAATAATAATAATAATAATAATAATAATAATAATAATAATAATAGCCAAGGATGTGGGACATACTCTCAATGTCAGTGTTGATTTTGTTGATGGTTCTGTACTGCTGGACGGTACAGAAATGAGTGTCAACCAAGCGAAGTGCCATATCAAATCGGCCCAGACTCCGTTTTTCAAGGAAAGACTTTCTGAACGACCACTAGTACTGCATCGTGTTTATGTGCAGTGTGTTGATAGGGTCAACGGTATACAGTATCTGACGTATCCAGGCCAACAAATCTGATCTGGTCCTTTTTGATACATCCAATGAAATCATTTACATCATTGAATTTTCTGTCCCTTTTGACACGAATGTGATTGACAAGTTTCAGGAAAAACATGGCAAATATGCAGACCTTGTTTTCCAAATATCACGCTTTCATCCCCAGTAACAGGTTGTTCGATTCCCAATTGATTCTCCGAAAAGCTCTCGGTAGAACCCAAGAGCATTTTGCACAAAACTGTTTCAGGTGCCTGTGCTAAAGAAAAGGCCCCTAAAGAAAGATGCATGTAATGTATCGATCAGATTTTAGAACCACCTTAGCCAATGTCACGCATTTATCTACCAGTGACTCCACCAAAGCAAATGCCATGACATTGCCACACCCACACCCACACCCACGCCCACGCCCATGCCCACAGCCACGCCCACGCCCACGCCCACACCCACGCCTACAGCCACGCCCACACCCACACCCACACCCACACCCACGCCCACACCCACGCCCACGCCCACACCCACACCCACACCCACACCCACATCAACACCAACAACTTTCTGCTTGTGTGTATAACACACCTGTCAACCTGGTTACACATATGAGTTGCTATTGTTCCTACCTCCGTCCAGACACAGGTGCCCGCTAGCTGCAGCAACAGGTACACACACCTCATCTACAGAACACGGTTGACTTGCACAAGGATGGGCGCTCTTCTGACAAAATGAAAAGTGTATTTTCGGTTCAAAAACTAGCATCGTAACCTCGGAACATGCAAGTACATTCTGGATATGACTTTGTGTAACAAACGTCGTTACAAAATTTTTACATTTCAAAATCCACCATAGTGTGTTGTCAAGGAATTCGCCTGAACAAATACGCTAATTTACTCAACAATACCCGGTCATATTGAAATCATGCATGTATAGAAATTGCATCAAGTAGAATCGAACAACCGTGCTACAAGATTAGAGTCTACACATACGGGAATCAGACATCACTACCAGAACTTTATCTAACCCTCCCTAGAAAATTGAGCCATACACACTTGGGCCAACCTGCCCCCGATAACCTGTCATCATACACATTTCTCTGTCATTTTTATGAGTCTAAGTTTTCCTGGTTTTAATGTTTTCCGGTAAAATAACACCATGAGCAGTATCAAACAAGATAATTTAGACAAAAAGAGAATATATAACAATTTCCCTCAGAAATAATTTCAAAGGTCAAAATTACACGCAATTCTAGTCTAGCAGAATATCCAATGAAAAAGAACAAGAACAGTTTAGAATGGCACAAGTATGTTGTATTCTGATTTACATCCTGGGTGAGTTGGCATTAACGCTGCTTACAGTTTTCCAGTTATATCACCGCGATTCAGTTAAATCCGGGAGGAAATCCCGAAATGATGTACGTCTCAGGATTTGGTAAAGTGGTGTAGACCATGGATGACTGAGAGTGATCAAATTTGTATCCTAACTATTGACGGAAACAATCCACTTATGTTGTGCAACATCTTCTGAGCAAGAGTCGAATAACGCTCTTTGAAATCTTGGATCTCTAAAGTTGTGAAATGTAAACACCAAAGGCTTAAGCTGCTGGAATATTGCTCAAAATGAAGGGAAAGTTGACTATTGGAAAGTTGAAGTCATCCTTCTTGCCATACAATCTTGAGGAGAGTTTTTTGTCACTCTGAATCTTTATGCATATATCTAAATATGAAACAGATGAAACAGTCTCACTGGTCTCCTTTGTTGCTAGTTGAGATGGGTAAATCAGTGGACGTGGATCAGTACTTCTATAACACTGACATAATGCTCCGACATGGCCATCAACTACCATGTCTGCTGGTCTCCTTTATATCTAGTTGCGGTTGGTAAATCAGTGGACGTGGATAAGTACTTTTATAACACTGTCATAATGTTCCGACATGGCCATCAACTACCATGTCTACTGGTCTCCTTTATATCTAGTTGCGGTGGGTAAATCAGTGGACGTGGATAAGTACTTCTATAACACTGTCATAATGTTCCGACATGGCCATCAACTACCATGTCTGCTGGTCTCCTTTATATCTAGTTGCGGTGGGTAAATCAGTGGACGTGGATAAGTACTTTTATAACACTGTCATAATGTTCCGACATGGCCATCAACTACCATGTCTACTGGTCTCCTTTATATCTAGTTGCGGTGGGTAAATCAGTGGACGTGGATAAGTACTTTTATAACACTGTCATAATGTTCCGACATGGCCATCAACTACCATGTCTACTGGTCTCCTTTATGTCTCGTTTAGGTGGGTAAATCAGTGGACGTGGATAAGTACTTCTATAACACTGTCATAATGTTCCGACATGGCCATCAACTACCATGTCTACTGGTCTCCTTTATATCTAGTTGCGGTGGGTAAATCAGTGGACGTGGATAAGTACTTCTATAACACTGTCATAATGTTCCGACATGGCCATCAACTACCATGTCTGCTGGTCTCCTTTATATCTAGTTGCGGTGGGTAAATCAGTGGACGTGGATAAGTACTTTTATAACACTGTCATAATGTTCCGACATGGCCATCAACTACCATGTCTACTGGTCTCCTTTATATCTAGTTGCGGTGGGTAAATCAGTGGACGTGGATAAGTACTTCTATAACACTGTCATAATGTTCCGACATGGCCATCAACTACCATGTCTACTGGTCTCCTTTATGTCTCGTTTAGGTGGGTAAATCAGTGGACGTGGATAAGTACTTCTATAACACTGTCATAATGTTCCGACATGGCCATCAACTACCATGTCTGCTGGTCTCCTTTATATCTAGTTGCGGTGGGTAAATCAGTGGACGTGGATAAGTACTTCTATAACACTGTCATAATGCTCCGACATGGCCATCAACTACCATGTCTACTGGTCTCCTTTATGTCTAGTTTAGGTGGGTAAATCAGTGGACGTGGATAAGTACTTCTATAACACTGTCATAATGTTCCGACATGGCCATCAACTACCATGTCTACTGGTCTCCTGTATATCTAGTTGCGGTGGGTAAATCAGTGGACGTGGATAAGTACTTCTATAACACTGTCATAATGCTCCGACATGGCCATCAACTACCATGTCTGCTGGTCTCCTTTTTATCTAGTTGCAGTGGGTAAATCAGTGGACGTGGATAAGTACTTCTATAACACTGTCATAATGCTCCGACATGGCCATCAACTACCATGTTTTCTCATCAGCTAAGTGTGATGACGTCATCAGCTGAAGTTGAAATGCAGCTGCTATTCGCATCCACGTGATCATAAGGTAACGCAGACAAAATAAAACATATACCTAAGTAATTACCATCGATTTCTTTATGTAATTCTGCCTTTTACGTTCGTCTTTCTTTCCACTTTTAAAAATGTCCATTATCAGCATAAGCTTTCTGTAACCCGACAGTGCGACAATGACAGAAATTGCAGCAAATGTCATGCTTGTATGCAAACTGCCATTGTTAGGATCTTTTGTGAAGAAAGAATCAATGGAGCATGCACCTGTGACACATGCATGCACGAGTGAGAGAGTGGACTGGATATAACGCCGCTTTAAACAGTATTCCAGTTATATCACGGAGTGTAGGCTTAATGTGGGTGGGAGAAAGGCCCGAAATGATGCAGTTCTTGGACGTTTACCACTTCAATGAAATTCACGAGCATCACTGAGTCCCAATGTTTGAAAGAAGTTGCTGTTCTCAAAGATCGACCTCAGGACATTTGTCTGTGCAATTTGTGATTCAATAATGCTAGACTAATTACATGCGTCATTAGCAAGAAGTACATGCCTTGCCCTTCGGTCTCAAGGTGTACAAGACCATTGGGCAAGTAAGATAAGTACATTCCTCTTCTAACACTTGTAACTAATAATGCAAATCGAGTCTCTACAGGTATCACAATGTTTGATTGACGTCATATGACGTTGCATGCTTGTCACGTCACGAGTGAGCCTTCGAGTTACCAACCTCCTATGGATATATATGGATATATATGGTTATATAACACTTGCGCATATATGGAATTCAGCGTTGAACATAAACGTAGAACACAGAATGTGGATATAATTTATGATTAATTTGGCTACCAGACATAGGCTTAAGAAATAACTCGACACCTTAGACTTTGGATCTTTGTAATATCTCTCCTAAAACACACATATAGGGGTTTCGACATATTTCATAATACGAAATGAACACGGGCGGACCTTAGCGCAAACAGTTTAACATTCGTGAGTTGCTTAGAAAGGTTTTCAAAACTTTAAAATGTCGAAAAGGAATTGAAAATCTTCGCCAGACCATTTAATACCCATGTTATATTTTACCACATCAAAATCTTAATGGGCCTAAATTTTACTCTTCCCTTATAATTTCGGAATAGGATGGTACACAGGAGGGACAAATTTAAGAACAGAATATCTGAAGAGATCCCAGGTGAATATAAAACAAATCATACCATTCCAAGAGGAGCCATGGCGTCCGAGTATACATGATGCCTGCTGACAGAGAAGGAGTCAGGTGAGGTGTTCCTGGTGTCTCTGCTGAGCTGACACAAGCCTGTCCCTGTAGCCCAGGTGTAGGCCCTGCACGGAGTGGAGTACCAGCACAGAGACTGACACAGCGTGAAGCTGGGGACGCGAGTCTCTTTGAAAACACCGGACACGAGTTGTCCTGAGATGACCGTGTGTCCATTCCCTTGAACTGCCATTACTGTGGCATACAGAATCAGCAACAACAATTTAACTGCACTCTTTACGAAAGGCATATTCCAAGATTTCATACGGCAATGTAATAATCGCATGTGCCAGGGAAATGTTAGCATTAGATCCGCGTGGTTCATCTGATGGATTCTGCAGTGTCAAATAAGCAGAGGACCTTGTTATCGACAAGTGACAGCCGCCACCTCGTTAGGGAGTTAATTGAGTGCAGAACACCTGCTGTAATTTGCTAAGTGCATCGGCTGAACATGAACTGTGAGCACAATGAACCATGGGCACCTCAAATTTTCTCAGTGTGAGAAGGAATTTAAAGTTGTACCAAATGATTATTTCAACGTACAACACAAACCATAATCATATGGCAACGATATCCGATCTGGTTCTTATTAGGAAACAGTGAGTCATGGACTCACATACCTATAAACAGTCTTTCTTTTAATTTCCGTCGCTATTATAAGTATGTCATTTACGCTAATTGAAATCTACGTCGCTGGATAATCGAGACTGACGTTGACGTTTTATGTTTAAATAACATTTTAAATACTCACGAATCAATCATTGAACATTAGTACAACAAAACAATTATATGAGGATGCTTTGGAAACTATAACAATTATTTCGTAGTCGTTAACGTACTACGTGAAGTTACAAAAACCTGCACTTCATACAAATGGAAATCATAGGAAATAGAAGACTTCAGTGCATGCAGCTGTTGGTATGGTGTGTGCTTAAAATGGTGGACGCTGTCGGTAACGTTGCTGAGTGTGATTAAAACATAACAACGTGATAGGCAGTATCCTTCAATACTTTAATATCGATTCTCACGCTTGGCCATCAAACATACGGGCAATTAGCTTAAATAATATTACAATAAGGAAGGAATCTCGCACTGAAAAATCATGGACAGGGGATTTAGTGTGCACAGTTATTCTATTTATCAATGTCTACTCACAGTACAGTTCCTGCTCAAAACGTCATTTGAAACAAACGAGGCGTTTTCAGGTAAGGCTTTTATTTACGTAGGTTACATTAATTAATATAACACAGAACATAAATTCAGCGCATATGTTTTTTAGGAAAGGGTATGGGCACTCGCATTTTTAAAATGCGCATTTATATCTAAAATCAAGAGCTCGCATTATTTCCATGTGGCATTACATTCCTGTTTTACAGTATATACCAGATAGGAAAAGATTGACTTTTTAAAGTCTGAAAACTGACTTGCTGGACGTTTCAGATTTTTGTATTCCAAGCAAACACTTGACTTATTGAAGGATGATAGCCTACTCTGACACATGAGTATAACAGCACAATACAGTTGTCAAAGATGTCCACAAACTTAGCTTTACGGTTAAATCATTGAACCAAAGCAGGTGACATTCACGATAAATGTGAACACATATACAGCACAAATACATTCATGTGCACAACTAACATTTAAAGATGCAAGGTTCTAATTCCATGCGGGGCGGTCAGGTTGCCTAGTGGTTACCCCTAATAAATAATAAAAACAATCAAACTTAATGCCACCCCGCCCCGAACTTGGATGTGCAATGACGGTTACTCACACCTCACAGCTGTCAATGGCTGACACTACTGTGTTTACATTCTCCGTAACAAGTTCAGAAGTTACATGAAGCAAGATGACAACCCCGATCTATGATGTGATTTAACATCAATCTGTAGATTTGAATGATTTGAATAGGAATGAACCTGCTGGTACAATATGATTACCAATGGAACCGAGTAGTACTGAACAGCCGCTTTTTAGGCTGCAGGCTGGGTGTTTTGACACGAGGGGTCAGTTTCAAGATTTCACGGATTCAACAACAGCGTGAAAGATAAATAATGTGATCGTGGTGGGCCAGAATCAGTTTCGTGTATGATTTTCTTAATTGTGCGTGTTCTGAAATGAATCACAAGTTTGATGAGTTGCTATCATCCAGTGTGCTGTTGATTGTCGGTTGTTTCAATGAGGAAATCGCCTGCTCCGATTCTCATCACTTCAGAACAAGTCCCTAAAAGTTCCATAAACATTACATTTGTATGCAAAAGATATGCCTTTGTTAAATATTGTAATGTCATCTTCGAAACAGTCAGCCTAGAACGCAAAAAACATCCGATATCAAACTACCGTATTTCCTCTAATTAGACGCTAGGCCGTATATTTATTTGGCGAAAGTCGTTGACTCGGCGTGTATTAGACATCTGGCTTGTATTAGAGACCCAGCGTGTAATGGTGGAAATAAAGATACGTTTTACAGTTCATATGGGGGCGATCGATTGGCAGACATTTTTTTATGAATCGATACGTAGGGTATCGATGTATTCATACGCACGTTTTTTGTGTGAAAAATCTTTACATATTTCAATGCGTTTCTTCAACAAAAAGGAAACCTCTTTTTAACCCATCAGAATCAAGCATTCGTCAGTGTCATGGTAGAATTTTCAGTAAACAGCAGACAGTCATTTGTCAGAGGTCGGTGGTCCTTAGTCTGATGTCAGTACTCATCAGCCAGTAGACAGTCATTTGTCAGAGGTCGGTGGTCATTATCCTGATGTCAGTAGTCAGCAGTCAGTGATACGCGATCAGTGGTCAGTAGTCAGTAGTCAATCTTTAGTCATTGGTCAGTGGTCAGTGTTCAGCAATCAGAGGTCAAGTCAGAAATCAGAAGTAGACAGTGGCCAGTTGTCAATTGTAGTAGTCATCAGGAGCAACCAACATCCAGTGGTCAGAGGTCAGTAGTAAGTAGACAGTGGCCAGTTGTCAATAGTAAAAGTCATCAGGAGCAATCAATATCCAGTGGTCAGAGATCAGTAGTAAGTAGACAGTGGTCTGTTGTCAATAGTAGTAGTCATCAGGAGCAATCAATATCCAGTGGTCAGAGATCAGTAGTAAGTAGACAGTGGTCTGTTGTCAATAGTAGTAGTCATCAGGAGCAATCAATATCCAGTAGTCAGAGGTCAGTAGTAAGTAGACAGTGGCCTGTTGCCAGTATTAGCAATCATCAGGAGCAATCAATATCCAGTAGTTGGAGGTCAGTAGTAAGTAGACAGTGGCCTGTTGTCAATAGTAAAAGTCATCAGGAGCCATCAATATCCAGTAGTCAGAGTTCAGTAGTAAGTAGACAGTGGCCAGTTGTCGATAGTAGTAGTTATCAGGAGCAATCAATATCCAGTAGTCAGAAGTGTGTGGTAAGTAGACAGTGGCCTGTTGTCAATAGTGGAAGTCATCAGGAACAATCAATATCCAGTGGTCAGAGATCAGTAGTAAGTAGACAGTGGCCAGTTGTCGATAGTAGTAGTCATCAGAAGCAATCAATATCTAGTAGTCAGAGGTCAGTAGTAAGTAGACAGTGGCCAGTTGTCAATAGTCAAAATTATGTAATGGCAAGTGGTCAATAGTCATTCGCCATTGGTCACTGGTCAAATGTCAGTGGTCAGAGGTAAATAGTCGACAGTCAGTCAGAAGTCAAAGGTCAGTAAGCAGTAGTCAGAAGTAACAGGTCAGTGCTAGTCGTCGGTAGTCATTGGTTATGTCAGTGGTTTGTAGTAAATGGTCACTGGCCAGTGGACAAAAGTCAAAGGTCAGGGCTTAGGAGTTAGACGTCAAAGGTCAGAACCAGTGGTCGATAGTCATCAGTCATTGGTCATTTGCCAAATCAGTGGTCATTCTTCAGTCGTCAGTCGTTAGTAATCATTGGTCAGAGGTCAGTGGTGAGTGGTCATTCGTCCAAGTCAGAGATCAGAGGTCAAAGGTCAGAGGTCATTTGTCATTCGTAAAATGTCAGAGGTCAGTGGTCAGGGGTCACAGGTCAGTGGTCAGTCATCAAACGTCAGTAGTCTGAGGTCAGTGTTCCTAGGACAGTGGCCAAAAGTCCATGCCCAGGAACCAATGGTCAGTAGCCAGTGGTCAATACTCAGTAGTCATCAGCAGCATTCAATAGTCAGTGGTCTGATGTCAGTAGTCAGTAGTCAGTGGTCCGTGATATATTGGCAGTGGTCAGATGGCAATGTCAGATGTCAAGGGTCAGTATTCAGTAGTCAGTAGTCAATAGTCAACAGTCAGCGGCAGAGGTCAGTATACAGTAGTCAGTTGGCAGATGTCAGTTGGCAGCGGTCAGTATACAGTAGTCAGTTGGCAGATGTCAGTTGGCAGCGGTCAGTAGACAGTAGTCAGTAGGAATTTGTAGGCGGCAGAGGTCAGTATACAGTAGTCAGTCGGCAGATGTCAGCGGGCAGCGGGCAGTAGACAGTAGTCAGTGGGCGGATGTCAATGGTCAGAAGTCAGTGGCAAGAGGTCAGTGGGCAGATGTTTGAAAGAAGTGGGCGGATGTCAATAGTCAGTAGACAGTAGTCAGTGGCAAGAAGTCATCGGGAAGTGGGCGGATGTCAATAGTCAGTAGACAGTAGTCAGTGGCATGATGTCAGTGGCGTCAATGCTAAGTGGTCAGTAGGCACTGGACAGTGGGTAGATGGCAATGCTCAGTAGTCAGTAGGCATTTGACAGTGGGTGGATGTCAATGATCAGTAGTCAGTAGGCATTGGACAGTGGGTAGATGTCAATGCTCAGTAGTCAGTAGGCATTGGAGTGTGGGTAGATGTCAATGCTCAGTAGTCAGTAGGCATTGGACAGTGGGTAGATGTCAATGCTCAGTAGTCAGTAGGCATTGGAGTGTGGGTGGATGTCAATGCTCAGTAGTGAGGAGGCATTGGACAGTGGGTAGATGTCAACGCTCAGTAGTAAGTAGGCATTGGACAGTTGGTAGATGTCAATGATCAGTAGTCAGTAGGCATTGGAGTGTGGGTAGATGTCAATGATCAGCAGTCAGTAGGCATTGGGGTGTGGGTGGATGTCAATGCTCAGTAGTCAGGAGACATTGGACAGTGGGTAGATGTCAGTGCTCAGTAGTCAGTAGGCATTGGACAGTGGGTAGATGTCAATGAGCAGTAGTCAGTAGGCATTGGAGTGTGGGTAGATATCAGTTCTCAGTAGTTAGGAGACATTGGATAGTGGGTAGATGTCAATCCTCAGTAGTCAGTGTCACTACTATATCACATTATACAGAAATATTGATGAGCAAATACAATATCATCACGGTGTGTAAGAAAGCAATCACATATATGAGCATATATTTATTAGCCACGGTTAAAATACAGCCATGTTGACTCGGGTTACAATTTCATTGTTCTTTACAGTGGTATACAGTCCGATCTTCAGAATCCAAATACCTTCTGAAAGCATAGTCACATCATTATCCTATTTCACTCACATTAATCACCAGATTAACTGACACGGATCTCTACCCATATGAAGCAGAGAGTCACAATTTTTGACATGTCTCTTAAATTCGCCGCATTGTATTGACAGGTGTGAATGAATCCGCTTGCGTTTGTCCATTTCTACCTGTAAACGACCTACATGAATATAATCGACCTTCCACTTCCAGATGAGCCACAAGATATGTCATCTTCTGAGGGTATCAAACAATAATGATGATGCGGGTCTAAATTGTGTCTAATTATGTTATCTTTTTCGAAGCCATTGGTGTAGCTTGACATTGTTTATAGTTGCTGGATGAATATACGGTTTTTAGTATACCGTGGACGGGCTGAAGTTAATGTCCTCCAGTTTCAACTCTTAACATCCAAATGACAATCATGCTCATGTATTATACACCAGGTGACAAGGCAATTGTGTTCGGGTATAAAACTACTGATGACAAGGCAATGGTGCTCGGTTATTACACAGCAGGTGACTTGGCCATGGTGCTCAGGTATTACACAACAGGTGATACGGTAATGGCGTTCAGGTACAACACAGCAGATGACAAAGTAATAGTGATCAGGTACAACACAACAGGTGACAAGGTACTGGTGCTCAGGTACAACACAACAGGTGACAAGGTAATGGCGTTCAGGTAAAACACAGCAGATGACAAAGTAATGGTACTCAGGTACAACACAGCAGGTGGCAAGGCACTGGTGCTCAGGTGCAACACAGCAGATGACAAGGTTATGGTGCTCAGGTACAACACAGCAGGTGACAAGGCACTGGTGCTCAGGTGCAACACAGCAGTGACAAGGTTATGGTACTCAGGTACAACACAACAGGTGGCAAGGCACTGGTGCTCAGGTACAACACAACAGGTGGCAAGGTACTGGTGCTCAAGTACAGCACAACAGGTGACAAGGTACTGGTGCTCAGGTACACCTCAACAGGTGACAAGGTACTGGTGCTCAAGTACAGCAAAACAGGTGACAAGGTTATGGTGCTCAGGTACACCTCAACAGGTGACAAGGTACTGGTGCTCAAGTACAGCACAACAGGTGACAAGGTACTGGTGCTCAGGTACAACACAGCAGATGACAAGGTACTGGTGCTCAGGTACACCTCAACAGGTGACAAGGTACTGGTGCTCAAGTACAGCACAACAGGTGACAAGGTACTGGTGCTCAGGTACACCTCAACAGATGACAAGGTACTGGTACTCAGGTACAACACAGCAGGTGACAAGGTACTGGTGCTCAGGTACAACACAACAGGTGACAAGGCACTGGTGCTCAGGTACAACACAACAGGTGACAAGGTACTGGTGCTCAAGTACAACACAACAGGTGACAAGGTACTGGTACTCAGGTACAACACAGCAGGTGACAAGGTACTGGTGCTCAGGTACAACACAACAGGTGACAAGGTACTGGTGCTCAGGTACAGCACAACAGGTGACAAGACATTGTTACATAATCACAAGATACATGTGCTCACGTATTATACAACATGTATAGGTTATAACTCATGTGTTTAGTCGCATCAATCAGGTATTATGCAAATTGATCACTTTGTCAAACAAACAAAACTGACCTCCTCAAAGCAAACACGAGGAAACTGATGAAAGTGTTCAGTGATGCTTCTTGTGGCAAGTGAGAATCAAACACCTACGCACTTTCTATACAAGGTTGATTTATACTAACACGGACATTGTACACCAAATCATCCCAGGCAGTCTGAATACGCAGCAGGTTTCAATTGCATGTTGGTGATGGTGGAAAACTGCATTGCTTGATGGTGTCATACCATACAGTCCCTCCTCCACAGAGCCTTTGAAAGAGACCGTTAACCGTGCACTCGACGTACTTGTCGCAACCTGCGCATGATGGAAATCTCCCGATGCGATCAGCACAGTCGTGCGACACACAGGCATCTGTAACAGTGCATCATCTTTTAGTATTTTCTATCTAAAGTATATAGATTTCTACAATGTTAGAATTTTTAAGTAACATATATAATGAATGTTACATTGAAATCAGACTGAATGAGTGAGAATATGGGTTTGGTTGAGCGCAGCTTATGACCGTGTGTGAACTTGATGTGCTAGGCAAGCGCTGGTGCTGACCGACCATGACACAGAATCAGGGCGTACAGGGACTAGAACCCTCAATCATCGAGGTCGGACGCCTTGTATACACAATGGAAGAGCTTAACTCAGCAGCCTCCTAACATGGTAGGGATGTCATCTGCGGGATGACTCCATGCCCTGCTACATACTTTCCTTCAATGGAAGTCTGCAGACTTGGGTACTGAGACTAATTGTGGTCAAATTTGATATGAACATGCTGAATCCAACGTGTGTGTGTGTGTGTGTGTGTGTGTGTGTGTGTGTGTGTGTGTGTGTGTGTGTGTGTGTGTGTGTGTGTGTGTGTGTGTGGCATGTGTATGTGTGTGTGGCGTGTGTGTGTGGCTTGTGTGTGTATGTGTGTGTGGCATGTGTGCGTATGTATGTGCCTGTCTGTCTGCCTGTCTGTCTGCTTGTATGTGTGGCGTGTGTATGATCATTGCTTACCTGATGAAGTTCCAGTAGGTTGCTCTGTGTTGACTTGCATAGTTGTAGTGGCCACAGTAGTAGTTGCTGCAGTTGTAGTGGTTACTTGGTATGGTTCTGCTGTAGTTGTCACAGTAGTAGGTGCTGCAGTGGTAGTCGTCACAGTAGTAGGTGCTGCAGTGGTAGTTGTCACACTCGTAGTTGCTGCAGTGGTAGTTCGTTTATTAGCAGTGGTCACAGTAGTAGGTGCGGCAGTGGTAGTCACAGTAGTAGGTGCTGCAGTGGTAGTCGTCACAGTAGTAGTTGCTGCAGTGGAAGCCGTCACAGTGGTAGGTGCTGCAGTAACAGTGGTCGCGGTAGTGGGTCTTGCTGTAGTAGTTGTCAGAGTAGTAGGTGCTGCAGGGGTCGTTGTCACAGTAGTAGGTGCTGCAGTGGTAGTTGTCACAGTAGTAGGTGCTGCAGTGGAAGTTGTCACAGTAGTAGGTGCTGCAGTGGTAGTTGTCACAGTAGTAGGTGCTGCAGTGGTAGTCGTCACAGTGGTAGGCCCTGCAGCAGTAGCTCGTTCAGTAGTTGTGGAACCTGTCACTGTGTTAATTGATGTAGTCAGCAGATCAGTTGTCAAAGATGTGGATCCTACAGTAGTTAGTGTAGTGGACGCAGACGCAGTCGCAGACGCAGACGCAGACGCAGACGCAGACGCAGCTGTAGATGCAGACGCAGCTGTAGATGCACCAGTGAGCTGTGATGTAGACTGGACAGTGGATGGCACATCTGTCACTTCTTGATGTGCACAAAAAGACAAAATCCAAATTGTTATCTCTTCAATGGTATGGGTACTTTTGATTTTGCTTGTTTAACAATTTGATCTTGAATGTGCCAAACGTTTATGTTTCAACGAATGACGTATGCCTAATGGGGAGTCATCTAAGCATATACAACTTATACCATCTGGTCCGCGGCCAGTTCCAAACAAACGGAAAGTGTGTTTCACAATATTCAAAAACCTTTCGCAGAGGTTTAGCGTCTCTTTCCATGTGTGTACGGTAACAAATATATCATGGCTAACGTGCAGTGACTGTAAAACACAGTAAAATCATATTATCTGTCTCTAAGACATATGTACACACGCCAAAGCTTAACGCCGCTTTTAGCAATGCTCCAGCAATATCACGTCGGGGGACACCAGAAATGGGCTTCACACATTGTACCCATGTGGGGAATCGAACCCGGGTCTTCGGCGTGACGAGCGAACGCTTCAACCACTTGGCTACCCGACCGCCCCCACTAACCTTGAACTATATATTATGAGGTTGTTCTTTTGCCTAGTTAAGCCAATGTAACCTCTCATGTTGGAAGTATATTGTCGTTGACATAATACCTCAAAATTATACAATTACAAATGGTGTTCAAATTAGAGGTATCAAACAAACAATAACGTACCTCCGATTTGTGTAAAAATAGGTTTGGCTGCTTATGCACCATTGCTTACCTCCATGCAGACACAGGTATCCCGTGACTGCCTTCGTTGGCACACACGTCTCATCTAAAGAACATGGTCGTCCCCTACAGGGGTGGTCAAATTTCTGACAACAAAACATGAATTATTATTAAATATCAAAAGGCATTGTGAATACATTGACGTAAGAAAGAAACTCAAGCTGTCCAACCGAGGCTCACCCTCAACATCGATTGTCTTTGAGTATAACTTTAGTAAATAAAAATTGAACTATTATACTGTCGTGCATAAGTATTCATGTTTCACTGTCCGGGAAGCCTCCGTCAATTAGTTTTAAAATACGTTCTCACAAATCACTAAATAAAAGCTCGACACAGAACGGCAAGCATCAGCAGTCGTCAATACACCATACAAGTTCTCCAAGTAGAATTGATCTGGTGCATCCAATATTCATATTTCAATTATAATGCAACTTTTCTCACAATACAACAGGCGGATCAAACAGATTTGCAGTATTTTAAAATGTCCAGTAGAGCTGTTTTTAGGAGTCAAAGTCATGTCAACACCACAGAGTTCAGCACCAGTCTGAATACCTTATGAAGTAATTTGTGATTGATTTTGCAAGATACACTGGATGTTGCGCCCTGTGACGTCAGCCGAGTGTTCCCTTTCATACGTTGTAACGAAAGATTGGGACTGAATTGTTTCGCTCGTTGGCTTTTTGTGTTTTCACAAAATCAAATCAACGAATTCTTAAAATACTCTATCATACGTGCGTACTCGTATACTCAATGTCTGACACCTGAAACCATTTAATGCAATCTTTTTCCAATATTCCAACGCTTGATACTATTGATACAACTTAGTTTATATATTTTTTCAACTGAATCAGTACCATCCCAGCACAGAAGCTAATCTGTTACGATAAAAAGGCTTATATAACAATGTTTTGGGACACAAACAAGTGATGATAAAAAATAATTGGACAAAACTAGATAATAAAAAGGATAAAAAATATAAGGCCACATACCAGTCCCAGGGGAGCCATGGCGTCCGAGTATACATGATGCCGGCTGACAGAGAAGGAGGCAGGTGAGGTGTTCCTGGTGTCTCTGCTGAGCTGACACAAGCCTGTGACTGTAGCCCAGGTGTAGGCCCTGCACGGAGTGGAGTACCAGCACAGAGACTGACACAGCGTGAAGCTGGGGACGCGAGTCTCTTTGAAAACACCGGACACGAGTTGTCCTGAGATGACCGTGTGTCCATTCCCTTGAACTGCCATTACTAGAATGTACAGAACCACCAGTAACATGTTTATAGCTCAAGTGATATTCTCGAAGAAATATGGCAGTCAGTTAGGATGTTCCCGTGAGTATCAATCAGTGTCGCCAGTGACAATGCATAACATATGACGAAAGCACCTATATACCACGAAGCCATATAATGACTATTGATAATCCTGGAACATAATTAATGTTTGGTTTGTTTGTTCACTCATAACATTAAATTTTAAATTACCTGTTAACTGCTTCAATAAATCCACGAATCTCTGCCTTCTCACTTGAATTATCTTAAGAAAATCAACTGCTTTCAGACAAATTTGGGAGATGGTTCTATAGACCTCCAGCATTGTGGGCAAATGACCTCTGCCCAAACCATGTCAGTTTTGTCTGAGGTATACAAAGGAAATGTTTCTCAGCAGAACAGAGGGATCTACAAGGTTGATATACCTGGATACGGTCAGATAAGTAGGAAGGTGCCGCCTCTATCTGGTGCAGATCGATAAGCACAGGTGTAAAATTGGGCTGGCCGTTTGGTTCTTTACCCAATCCTTGATGCCGTGCTTTGTCCTTGAAATACGTTGTTCTGTCTTAGACGTAATAACATCGTCCACAAGTAACGAAGCGCGGGTACATTTCTGGTCAGCGATTTTGGCAGCAGTAAACATTTTAGCATTATTTGAAAGAAGAGGCGTCTTTTTAATGCTCAGTTTCCATTAGTTGAAGTGTTTAGGTTCTGTATAAATATTACCTCGAAGGCTATAATCCTGAGGGAACCAAACAAATCACAATAATATGATACTCAGTATTTCTTAATGGCCTCATTCAACACTTTGTGAACACCAGTGAATTCACGGTTATGCAACATTCTGGGGCATGGCTTCATGTGCATTGAGATTGTAAAACTCTGGCACATGCTAGAGACATCCTTGAACGATTTGATTATAAGAGTTAATGACTGATCCCTGAATGAAATGTGAAACATGGTGCCCACTCTCCCCCCTGGGTGGGGTAAGGTGAAATGAGGTTCACGTGTGTGTGTGTGTGTGTGTGTGTGTGTGTGTGTGTGTGTGTGTGTGTGTGTGTGTGTGTGTGTGTGTGTGTGTGTGTGTGTGTGTGTGTGTGTGTGTGTGTGTGTGTGTGTGTGTGTGTGTGTGTGTGTGTGTCTGGTGTGTGTCTGGTGTGTGTGTGTGTGTGTCTCTGTGTGTGTGTATTTGCGTGTGTGTGTGATTGAGTGAGAGATAGATAGATAGATAGCGAGAAAGAGAGAGAGAGAGAGAGAGAGAGAGAGAGAGACACAGAGAGAGGGTGAGTGAGAGAAAACTTGTGCTATTCCAGTCTTATGCTGATTACATAGTGCCTACCAGCCCACTGAGATATCATGCTGTAGTTTGACATGTTTACCTCAGACAGAGTATACGGACCAATCCTTGTTTTATCTCCTTTTTTCCGAGCGCCAGGCAGGGTAACAACAAGTAACATAACCTAACATCGATTTGTACGAGGCTACCAGGCGACAGAGCACGTTATACCACCCGCTCCTTTCTTTTAAATATCATTGAAAACAGGTAATGCTTTTAATACCTTGGTCTGCAAGGCCACTATTCCTATTATTAGTTATTTTCAACATTTTGGCCAACCAAACAATATTATTCCTATAATTATAGGCACATGAAAAAACGTATCACAAAATTTATACATTTAGCTTGGACTTCAAGATTTAACTTTTTCCTCTAGTTACAGGCAGATGAATAAATACATCAGTGATTTCCTATATGTATCATCTTCTACAAGAGTATACTCTTCCTATAATTATAAGCCGATGAATACATGCTTCGGGGATTTCCTATATGAACCTTGCTCAGCAAGATTTAACTATTCCTATTGTTATAAGCAGAAGGATAAATACATCAGTAATTTGCTGCATGCACATATAACTACAAGATCGAATGATTCCTGTAAACCAAGTACAAACTATGGCCCGCCAATATATACTGAGTGATGCAGCCTGGACTGTGAACCCGCACTGCACTCATGTTTGGTTCAAAAGAAGTTCATGCTAATGTATTAATGTAACTTACCAATGTGAAGGGAATCAATTTACACGTCAGAGTGCAGTCAGTAGGGGGTATTTTGTCAGGTGTAGGTGAGGCTTAAGAAGTCTTACACAAGGACATCAACTACAGCAAGACTTTCCAGTAATTGAATATTGATTGTGACGAGACTCTCAAGTTGTCAGTTTCTGACATTTGTTCATGCTCAGTGAAGATAGTTGCTTATTTCGTCCCCTAACGTTGGCATATGTGGATTAGTACCGAATCCACCTTAATGAATCTGAATGCACAGTTTGGCACAGACCTTTTTCACCCTTTCGTCATCTTGGATCGAAAACGAGACTTGGGGTGTTCAGTTCCATGCAGAGTGAGTTGCATCTGCTGATTGGGAACAGAGAGTGTGTTGTGATTGGCAATTCCATCATTTCAATAATCACATTGTATCCAAAATGTCGAATGCAGAAGAAATTCGTACTTACTACTGAGGAAAATAATCAATTATTTGTTTAATTTCAATATGTCAATAGATTAATTAAGGTAGCAGTCTTGGTCTGTAGAAAGTTGAGTGTCAAATCTACTAAAGAAAATGACACAAATACTCTTAGCTGGTTCCCGGAAATATGTGTGTGTGTGTGTGTGTGTGTGTGTGTGTGTGTGTGTGTGTGTGTGTGTGTGTGTGTGTGTGTGTGTGTGTGTGTGTGTGTGTGTGTGTGTGTGTGTGTGTTCATCTACATCTAATTAAGTTGTTACCATGGTAACGACGAGAGTTAAACTGTGGTAGCTGGTAGGTATTGTACCACACGACCTTCCAATTGTCGGTGTTCTTTCGCGTCTGTTGAGTAGTGTACATACTCCTATGTGAGACGTGAGAGTTCATCTATATATTTTTCATAAACGTTCAAAAGCCACATAAGAGGACACTGCAGCACTAGCTCTGCTCAGATCCCAACATTAAAGTCATGTCAGGTAGTTGATTAGTTCTTGTATCGGTTAGCCTCATCCCCGCCTGTGTCTGTGTGGCATAAGATGTCACTGACCAAGGTCCAGACATCGGACAAATGCAACAACCACGACATACCTTTATGCAGCCACACGAACCACAATGAGCTTTGCAAAGCATATTTATTTCATTAAGGTAATCACAAATGATAAATCAACAGAAACTCCGGTGCTGCTTGTCATACACAGTGGTTGGAGGTTGCATGGACAAAGACAAAGTTAGTGTTGAGGTTGACGTCAGTTCCGAACTTAAGAGGGTTTGTTAATACAGTATTGAAAGCTGGTCTTCAATAACAAAGGTTAAGGCATTCTGTTAATCAGAGTTTCCCGAATGCATCAGGTCAGGTGTACTTTAAATGGTTTCCGGCATGTGGGGGATTATAACAATTTAGGGTTGGCAGATTTGACAGGCCTTTCCTCCCTCGATTGCTATAGGTCCACAGCTGACAGTATCAGGGTCGTACTGGGTTTGACCCGGACACTGGGTGACGAACATGTTGCCCTTGGTGTCACAATGGATGAATTTAGTGGTGTCAGAGGGGTGGGCGTAGTCACAGGTGTCGCCAGGGGAACAGGGGTTGGTGACATTGTCGAAGGTGTCTGTAACATAAAATACTTGCATATACATCTCTGTAACGTTTTTCCTTGAAACAACACGATCACAACTGAAAGGTTTGGAGACAATAAACAGGCCATTAAATATGTATTCTTCTCTCTGGAAATATGGCAATTAAGTTGATGAGTCATTATGAATCATACATGGAGAGACAAGAACGTTCATTATTAGTATTGTATACAGATTATAATATGAACTGCAGCTAAGGGGGTTTGTATGATCCTTGCACCGTTTGGCTGGTTAGGCTCATCATCAGCTCAGGGTCCTTCGCCCCTCTACACGCAGCCCAGGCAGCGAATGGGACTTCTCATAGGAAGTGCTGCCTAGGATAATGTGAAGACTCCCCAACTCTGCAGCCTTCTGCATTACCCAGTTTGTCAGAAGGGCTGTATTACTGGTAGCAAACCCGGGTACTTTCCCAATGTCAGACAACAAATTGGGAGGTACCAAACCTAATGCACCGAGAACAATGGGGAGTCAGACAACTTGGTACTTGGGATGCAAGCATGACATTTCGAAACCACAAGTATGGCGAAGATGGTAACAAAATGATCGATCACTCCATCATGCCGCTTAAGATACTGTGTTTGTGCCCAAGCTTTGCATCCATTGCACAGTCATTAAATTCATTACATAATCTACATTTCATATTTACCTTTTTTTAGTATTGTTATTTTTTATATCATAATTACTGTGTGACCTACTTGTAGGAGGTTGATTAATGTCTATGCTGTAACTGGCGTTGATACAAGAAGCCACCTGCTGAATGGTCAGACGTGTTCCAATCACAGTAATATAGAGTGGTCTCCCTTTCATGATTTCGTTAAAGTGCATGATACCCGGCCTCCCATCAGTAACACTGAGTCTGACGTCATAGAAGGCGGGTCCAGGACGGGGGGTGTTGTAGGAGGAGTACATTTCTAGGGTACCACACACCACCTTCACAATCTGTGAACACGTTCAAATTAGGTTAGCAGTGATGTTAATGTTTCAAAATTCAAAAGTCTTTGAAATGCATTCAGAAGTGATACAAATAAGGAAGAGAATTTATGGACGTCAACTTTTTTGCAAGGAATACGAAGTCCAAAACGTTCATTTCAACAACGTTGAAAAGTATCAGCACCAAGCCACACCTCTAATCGGACTGTCACATTGTGCAGTGAAACAATGGGAATCAGCACTGAGACTGCAATCAGTATCTGGTGTGTCCACCCCCCACACGGATGACATTCGAGAGGGGCCTGCTGCTGCTCAGACGTCTCATGTTCAATACAGGGATCCTCTGGCAGTCCTGGCGCAGTGTCCATTCCTTCAGGTCTTCAACCGTGAGGCCTCCAGCTCTCACTTGGCGGCCTACGTACTCCCAGAGGTGTTCATATGAGGGTTTGTCATTAGTTTTCGGGGTGGGGGGCACGGGTGGCCCAGTCGTCTAAGGCGCCGCGATTCGCTGTGCAGAGTCGCGTCCCTTGGGCACGCCAGAAACCTATGATTGTGGGTTCGAACCGCAGTTCGCCCCGATTATGTTTCTAGGTTTGTCAGCACCATACCCGTGCTTGTGGGTTTCACCGAAGTGGTAAACGTCTGAGACCTGCATCACTTCGGGCTTCCCTCCCACATTAAGCTGACACGCTGCGGTATAACTGGAATACTGTTAAAAGCGGCGTTAAACCCGACTCACTCACTCACTCATTAACTCATTAGTTTTCGGAATTGGATTTGGAATCAGGTGATACTTGATTAATCCTCGTATGTATATAATATCCACCTCTACATACCACTGCTTTGTTTTCGTCGGGGCTGGTGATGTTATCCTCATTGGTGACAAATGTTTCTTCCACTGTGCCGTTTTCTGGCAGCGGTTTATTAATAGGATGTCCCTCCTCAACAGCAGTTGAAGCTGCAGCCCAAAGTTTTAGCATTGCACAAGGTATGTCCCTAACGTAAAACCAAAATTATATCCATAATCATAAGGAATGTCTACTAAAGACAAAGTCCATTATACGATTTCGTATCACCCCACCCCACCCCCCACCCCCGGCCCCCATGTGCCATCCGTCACAAGCACATGCAAAGGCAAGTCAATTGTTAACCTGAAGAAAACACACCAACATTTCTTACAAAGCACATACCCAGCGACAAGCATTCGATGCCTACCACTTTGAACATTACGATAAAAATGAAACTGAGAGTTAAACTTTTGCTGCTTACACAATACCTACAAGTCTCAAGCGACCTACCTCCACACGAACTGTCTTTCAGTTGGTAGAGCAGACTGTCGATCTCCTTAAATGAATTGAGCATTATCACGTGGGTACAGGAAGGATGAGTAGCCACGCCCCTCAGCTCAGTCTCGTCAGCGTTTCCTATACCGACCGATATCATCGTGATGCCTGCCGCTTTAGCCTTCGTAGCAGGGCTGATGGTCGCTGGTTTGTCGTTGGACTTGCCGTCGGTCAAAAGGATTGCTACACGCTTGGCATTAGCCCGGGCACCTGCTGCTGGGCTCAGCAGGACGTTAAAGGTGTGGAGAATAGCAGCAGCTGTGTTTGTGCCACCGTTACTCTTACTGATTCTGCCGATAGCTTTCAACAAGCTGCTTTTGGTTGTGTGGTCCTGGAACTTGATGTCATCACCAACCTTGGAAGCATATTCTACGACTGCGATCTTGACTGCATCTTTTGATACGTCCAGTTTAGTGACAACGGCTTTAACGAATTCAATCATACGTTGAAAGTCACGCCGTGAGACGCTTCCCGAACCATCAAGAATGAAGGTAAGGTCAAGCTGTGTCCTGCAATCTAGAATGTACATGTTATGATGAATACATATAGTCGGATAGACAGATGGTTGGATTGAGTTGGGTTTAATGCCGCATTTAACAGTATTTCAGTTATATGAATTTGTTTCAGCTTAGTTTGGGAGGCCGACAAGCACGGGCATTGTACTGACGGACATAAAAACATATCTCTCGCACACACACACACGCACGCGCACACACACACGCGCATACACATACATACACGCACACAAACACACACACACACACACATACCAATTCCTTTCATTGCTCTAGCTTTAGTTATGAATCCAGATTGGCTGCCACCAGGTCTCAGCTTCGAGGCCCAGAACGAGGCTTGACTGGCGACGTCACCAGGAGGACTGTTGCTCTGGTTCTCCTTTATGTAGAGGGCAGATGCCAGGCCGGAATATAGAGGCTTTCTCAGGTCAGCCCAGGATGTACTGCGCCAGTCGATGTTGAAGGCTGACTGGACAATACTACACTCAGATGCGATGGATGATGGACAAGTTTTTGTCATCAGGAACTTTGATTTATCGACCTGTAAATATACAAAATGAAAGATGTAATAAATATAGTAATAGTGGTAAATAGTGAACTCAGATGTCCAAATCACAGAACAATTACACTGATCAGCAGGCATTCTGTGAGATATTCTGATGCTACGTTGACAGCGTTTCGCAAACACACAACATATGATCAAGGGCTAATGGTCATAGACTGATAAAGTTCTTTTTAAACACTCGTTTTACTTCTGCACCAGAATGGCATGTCCTTCTATTAAGGATTATTTAGAAGCATGTCTATTTAATTCAATTAAATGAAAAACTCCTATCTGAAACCTTAGCTCTATGCCCAGCATGAAGTTATTCTGTGATGGTGAATACTGCTGAACACCCAGCTCAGCAGTATTCTAGCTGCATATTATCGAGTCTGGACCAAAGAAACCAAAGGTGTCGGTTCGGCTGTCGGGTCACGATGACATGCTATAAACCAAGTCACCTGGTTTCACGGACTGATCCATTTAAGTTTTTCTTACAACAATAGGGTGCTGGGGATCAGTTCTGCCCGGTACAAAGTGCACGTTCTGCTCTTACTTTTTCCTCAGGACATGAAATGTCAGTTATAAAATCTATGTTGGAAGGCAGCTACTGAGTGCATGCATGTATTTGTGTACACATGGCAATGATGGGTTGTCCTACCTGCCAGATTCCTCCGTCATACCCAGACCTGTAGGTTTTAGAGTCTTTGCCATCGTTAGTCTCCACGTAGGCCAGACGTCGCAGGAACAGTCGGTCGTCACCGAGGATGCACTTGGATCTGATCCTGTCTATGACGGCGTTGACAACATAGCTTCCGGAAACTCCGGGATTCAACGTCAAGTCCGCTCCGCCTGCAGTCCCAAGTGCGCCAGGCAGGAACAGTGCCCAAACCAGATACATCTTGTTTACCATTCTGTGAATTGTATTATATGCTAGGCGTTTACATCCTGAGGGACCACGTTCTCTCGTTCAGATAATAATGATAAAAATGTGTGTACTTCTATTTCGCTAGCCTCCCTACACTCGGTGCAGGCTCACAGTGTCCTCCATTTTCATTCTCAGCTCCCTAGGAAGTATACAACACAGGCTGCCTTGTGGGGCGTTTGGTGATAACAGTGACATTACTATCCTATCCTACCCAGTTTTACTGCTGGGTGAACAGAGGCATATATTGACCAAAGTCGCAGTTAACAAAGATACTTATTGCCTTGCTTTGTCATTACTACTACCAAATAATGAAACCACCCCAAACCCAAAGAAGACATGAGGTCAATGACATGTTAGTGGTTAATATATTACACTTTATTATGGTCAAAAACTGCTTTATTGTTTATAACGAGATACGTTTCCCTTCGCTCTTATTGGCTAACCGTGTCATTGTTTCCATTCACGTTATGAATGTAATCTTTTAAACAATGAGGATGACATCATTCGTTTATTGCGTCACGCAAGATTTTTTTGTGACGTCGTTTTAGAGATTTACTCACTGAGTTAATGTTTTCCTTGAGATTTAGCCACATCCCTCAATTTCCCCCAACAAAATACTGTTGTCTACAGTTGCCTAGGAAACAGGAAAATGGGTGAGGTAAAGAACAATCGCTGCGATGTGCCAACTTGTGTCGTCCTACAGTCGCCTTTCCGTAAGTTAGGTAATTCTAGACGAGATCGCATGGTAATTCCAGGACAGCACACGTAATAATAGCATCTTCAGTTACGTTATGTCGATGCCGCTGTATTGATCAATATAGCCGGCTCTATATTAACGGTATCGCTGGTTCTTTATGTCGTGATGTAGTACCGCAGTGTCCTACTGACGTTCATGTCGACCTCTTTTCTTACGTACGTTTTTATGCAAATGGTGTGAGTGGCGGGTGTTACCGGCAGGGCAGGACATGCTTACCCTTTTCGCGGACACCCGTCGCTATAACAGTGATCCATTCATAGGAAATATTTTTCACCACAATCTTGCCTTTTCCACGGGGGAATGGTTTTTATCTGGCGTTCTCGTATAACCCTCTCGTCATACTGTTGTACTGTCATCTTTTACAATCGCACCATCTCGTTATACTGTTGAACTATCATATTCTACAATCGCACCATCACATCACACTGTTGTACTGTCATAGTCTACAATCGTACCATCACATCACACTGTTGTACTGTCATAGTCTACAATCGCGCCATCACATCACACTCTTGTTCTGTCATAGTCTACACTCACGCCCTCACATCACACTCTTGTTCTGTCATAGTCTACACTCGCGCCCTCACATCACACTCTTGTACTGTCATAGTCTACAATCGCGCCCTCACATCACACTCTTGCACTGTCATAGTCTACAATCTCGCCATCTCGTCATATTGTTGTACTGTCATATTCTACAATCACACCCTCACATCACACTCCTGTACTGTCATAGTCTACAATCGCGCCCTCACATCACACTCTTGTACTGTCATAGTCTACACTCGCGCCCTCACATCACACTCTTGTACTGTCATAGTCTACAATCTCGCCATCTCGTCATATTGTTGTACTGTCATATTCTACAATCACACCCTCACATCACACTCCTGTACTGTCATAGTCTACACTCGCGCCCTCACATCACACTCCTGTACTGTCATAGTCTACAATCGCGCCCTCACATCACACTGTTGTACTGTCATAGTCTACAATCACACCCTCACATCACACTCTTGTACTGTCATAGTCTACAATCGCGCCCTCACATCACACTCCTGTACTGTCATATTCTACAATCACACCCTCACATCACACTCCTGTACTGTCATAGTCTACAATCGCGCCCTCACATCACACTGTTGTACTGTCATAGTCTACAATCGCGCCCTCACATCACACTCCTGTACTGTCATAGTCTACAATCGCGCCCTCACATCACACTCCTGTACTGTCATAGTCTACAATCGCGCCCTCACATCACACTGTTGTACTGTCATAGTCTACAATCGCGCCCTCACATCATACTGTTGTTCTGTCATAGTCTACAATCGCGCCCTCACATCATACTCATGTTCTGGCATAGTCATCAATCGCGCCAACTCGTCATACTTTTGTACTGTCATAGTCTACAATCGCGCCAGCTCTTCATATTTTTGTACTGTCATAGTCTACAATCGCGCCCTCACATCACACTCCTGTACTGTCATAGTCTACACTCGCGCCCTCACATCATACTGTTGTTCTGTCATAGTCTACACTCGCGCCCTCACATCACACTCCTGTACTGTCATAGTCTACAATCGCGCCATCACATCACACTCTTGTTCTGTCATAGTCTACACTCACGCCCTCACATCACACTCTTGTTCTGTCATAGTCTTCACTCGCGCCCTCACATCACACTCTTGCACTGTCATAGTCTACAATCACACCCTCACATCACACTCTTGTACTGTCATAGTCTACACTCGCGCCCTCACATCACACTCCTGTACTGTCATAGTCTACAATCACGCCCTCACATCACACTCTTGTACTGTCATAGTCTACAATCACACCCTCACATCACACTCTTGCACTGTCATAGTCTACAATCTCGCCATCTCGTCATATTGTTGTACTGTCATATTCTACAATCACACCCTCACATCACACTCCTGTACTGTCATAGTCTACAATCGCGCCCTCACATCACACTCTTGTACTGTCATAGTCTACACTCGCGCCCTCACATCACACTCTTGTACTGTCATAGTCTACACTCGCGCCCTCACATCACACTCCTGTACTGTCATAGTCTACAATCGCGCCCTCACATCACACTGTTGTACTGTCATAGTCTACAATCACACCCTCACATCACACTCTTGCACTGTCATAGTCTACAATCTCGCCATCTCGTCATATTGTTGTACTCTCATATTCTACAATCACACCCTCACATCACACTCTTGTACTGTCATAGTCTACACTCGCGCCCTCACATCACACTCTTGTACTGTCATAGTCTACAATCGCGCCCTCACATCACACTCTTGTACTGTCATAGTCTACAATCACACCCTCACATCACACTCTTGTACTGTCATAGTCTACACTCGCGCCCTCACATCACACTCCTGTACTGTCATAGTCTACAATCACACCCTCACATCACACTCTTGTACTGTCATATTCTACAATCACACCCTCACATCACACTCCTGTACTGTCATAGTCTACAATCGCGCCCTCACATCACACTGTTGTACTGTCATAGTCTACAATCGCGCCCTCACATCACACTCTTGTACTGTCATAGTCTACAATCGCGCCCTCACATCACACTGTTGTACTGTCATAGTCTACAATCGCGCCCTCACATCATACTGTTGTTCTGTCATAGTCTACAATCGCGCCCTCACATCATACTCATGTTCTGGCATAGTCATCAATCGCGCCAACTCGTCATACTTTTGTACTGCCATAGTCTACAATCGCGCCAGCTCTTCATATTTTTGTACTGTCATAGTCTACAATCGCGCCCTCACATCACACTCCTGTACTGTCATAGTCTACAATCGCGCCCTCACATCACACTCTTGTTCTGTTATAGTCATCAATCGCGCCAGCTCGCCATACTTTTGTACTGTCATAGTCTACAATCGCGCCAGCTCGTCATACTGTTGTACTGTCATCTCTTACAATCGCAACCCCTCTTCATATTTTTGTACTGTCATATTGTAGAATCGCGTGATCTCGCCATACTGTTGTACTGGGGGTGATGGGTAGCCTTGTGGTTAAATTGTTTGCTCGTCACGCCGAAGATTCGGGTACAATGTGTGAAGACCATTTCTGGTGCCATACTGTTGGTTAAACTGTCATATTGTACCATCGCGCCCTCTCGCCATACTGTTGTATGGCCACAATATACAATCGTGCCCCCTTATCATACCGTTTTACTTTCATATTCTACAATCTCGCCCTCTCGTCATACTGTTGTACTGTTATGTTGTACGATCGTATCATCAAGTCATACTGTTTTACTGTCATATTCTACAATCCCCCCCCCCTCCCCCCCCCCCCCCCCCCCCCCTCTCGTCACACTGTTGTACTGACATCCAACAAGAGAGGTTGTACAGTTGGAGTGGTGTAAAGGGTGAAACGAGGTGACAATAACAAACGCGACCCGGCAGGGCTAACACGGTACCAGCACGCTTGTGTGACGGGACCCACCTTGATCTGACAACTATACAACCCCTGATGTTACAGACAAGCCGTGACGAAGTCCTAAAGCACATCCATACCCAGAATATTATGTGAACCGACAGTGAAACACACAAGGGTGTAACCCTCTACTTGTAGAAGAATGTATGCAAAGAGTATACACCATGTGCGATAAGGCTAAAATGAAACAAACGAGAAGTGTTTATTTGATGGTGATGTATTTGATACGGGTATCATTGTTGCGTTTTGGACCTTAAATTTGCAGTGTTTCGGCGACTGTTTTTAGTTTTGAAACATTTTCATAAAGTTTGTAATTTACTTTCTTTTGCCCGGCAGTTTATTTCCCATGACTGAAGTATGACTGAAGTATGACTGAAGTATGATTGAAGTATGACTGAAGTATGACTGACGTATGACTGAAGTATGACTAAAGTGTGATTGAAGTATGACTGAAGTATGACTGAGGTATGACTGAAGCGTTTTTGAAGCATGATGCATGTACGACAAATTGCATTGATAACAGTATAATTGCTGCTTACCTGACTGCACCGGCTCTCAGCTGCACGTCGTGGGTTGTAAACAGTTTGTGTTCTTTATATAAGCTAGTGAGTTACATTAAATTGACATATATGGTCCAAAATTAAATATGACTAATTATGATATATCGTCACGATCTCATCCAGATCCAGCAGATGTCCTCCCAATCATGTTCACGGCGTGGGTTGTGATACACAAAGTCAACCCTTGAGTCTGATGGGTGGGATCCGGTTTCACACTCTCTATTTGGATATATGTGCCAGCTCTGGACATTGTTTGCGGACATGTATGTTCTGGACGCCTCCCTCAGGTTTATGGGTTTATTGGTGTGTGGCATCTGCTGTGGTGCAGTCAGTTCACCGTCGCCTAAACAACCACGTCTCATCTGCTGTCGCGTTTTTATGCCTTTACATTTGTTGAAAAAAATTGTGATTATTCAATTCCCCACAACAATTTAAATTTCAACCCGCAGCGACTTATACAAAGGCCACGCTATATTTTGAGATTGACAGGTTGCTAGGGAGTAATTCCTACCAGGAATCCCTAAGTGGTAGAAGGACCCTCGCAATCGTTAAATAAATACGTTTTTAAATTGTAAATTTATATAAAAAGATCAAAATTGTGATTCATATATTCAGGTTGGCTTATCATACAGCAAGTTATTTAGAAACATTTTTGCACAGTCAGATTTCTTTTTTTTCCTCACATCTTCCTTGAAAAAAAGTAAAATAAACGAAACAGTAAACTGACATATACTTTTTAAGATGTTCATTCACTTTAAACATGGGTGAGGGAACGCAGCTGTAATATTTACATAAATACATTTGGACTAAAAAAGAATAGGGACGGCGATGTAAAACGTTCGCTCGTCACGCCGAAGACCCGGGTTCGAATCCCCACATGGGTACAATGTGTAAAGCCCATTTCTGGTTTCCCCTGCCGTGATATTGCTTAAATATTGCAATAGGCGGCATAAAACCACACTCACTCGCTCACTCATTAAACAATGAATAGGAGTTATGGCTTTGGGGTTTTCTCCCTAATACCTGAGTCCATCTAAAGCCGTACACGTGCCTCGGCAGTGTATTTGTTTACATGTTCATTATAAGCACGTACACGCCTAACACATGGTGCCTAAAGTACTAATGCAGTTTTGGCAATGATCAAACCACCAAGTGTTTGCAGAACCCAGTACCTAACATGCTAGCCGTATGTAAAGTGGTTTATGTTACGTCGTCTAATAAATAATGGTACTGGATATACGATCTTTGACAAGACCACTCGCCGTGCTGTTCCCTGGTGATATACTACATTAATAATGATAACTCTAATATATAATTACCGTAGTTTACTACAGTGCGTGTTGTGTGGGGGGTGGGGGGTGTTAGGGGGTGAGGGGTCGGGAGGGGGGGGGGGGGTGTATTTGTAAGTTCATATCGATAAATCTAATGTATAATTAACGTTGTTGATACAGTACATGTTGTAGGGGAATATTTGTAAATTTATATCGATAACTCTAATGTATAATTACCGTAGTTGACTACAGTACGTGTTGTGGGGGGACATTTGTAAGTTTATTTCGATAACTCTAATGTATAATTACGGTAGTTGACTACAGTTCATGTTGTGGGGGACATTTGTAAGCCTATGTTGATAACTGTAATGTATTATTACCTAATTTTCACAATAAGAATATGGAAGCTATATAATAATTATATTTTTCATTGGGCGAGGTACATAGATATTCATGTATTCAAAAATATATTTTCTCGTGATGCCACGTAAACAGTAATATAAGGAACACTCCGTGTTTAGGTGTTGAGACGTTAATTCATCTAATGACACTTTTAATATTACATCCAATATTTGTTTAGAAGTATCAAGCCCCATATTGACTTTGATTAACCAATCTAATCGTTCTAACCGACCACCCGGTTTAGAAGTGACACAGCTAACCGACGCGCCAGCTGAACAGCGATAGTCGGACGTGTGCACCCATTCGCTGAAGCGGACATAAAATATCCTTTAAATCAGTCAGTATGGATCAACAACTTCTTAATGCCTCTTAAAGAAGTTCTCCTTCAAAACGTTTGGAAATGAAAATCACCGGCCAAACACCAATACAACGTAAGATTGTACGTACTTTTGTAATTTGTTTTAAAATATTCATATGCCAAATAATCATAAACTCCACACTGAAATGCTTTACCATTAACAGGGGTATATAGTTTGTATGTCCTGTCATATCTCGAAATTACAGGAATCTATATAGAATAAACACGATATTAAGCAGATTTTTTGGACATCTGGGAGTAAAATGTTGTTGTTTTTTAAATAACTTAAATAACTTATTTTCTGAAAGAAACTTGGAGGTTGGAGTGTCTATGTTCGTAGTAGCTGGCTGGCTGGTCGATGTTTGGATTAAGCGAGATAACTAAACACTGTCTAAATGGGGATAATATGTCCAAATTTCCAAAAATAGGATTTTGTTACCACTTACGAGATATTGTCCATTGCTATCTCAATGTTTAAAGATAGAGTGCAACTTTGGTGATTCACAATGTCTTCGCGATTTTAAGGCCATCTTAACAACTATATCTTTATATCAGTTTTATTTATTTGTATATTAACCGCTCCCGTGGTCTACTGGTAGAGCGTATGCCCGATAAGCGGAAGCTCCGGGATTCGATCCCCGTCCGCGTCATAACAAAATACGTTAAAAGATTGTACTTGTTGTTAACCTGTCTGCTCGGCATTAAGGGTCTTAAACAAGGACTGGTCGGCTCGGAATCAGTATACTTCTGTGTCTGAGTTGGTTATCATGTTAAACTGCGGTATGGTATCTCGGTGGGCACTATAAAATTGGTATCAGTCTGGACCAGTACAAGCAGCCACACAAACACATGCACAGACGGCTGACCCTTGGCGCCACTTGGCCTACACACTTCGGGGACTTTGAACGTTAACGAGATTGGATGATGTCACTGTGCATGCTCTGCAGAGTAAAATAAATACGTCGACAACAATCCTCCATCTCCCAGCACTATGTTTGTGGGTTTTACCAAAGTGGCAAACGTCCGAAACCTGCATCACCTCTGGCTTTCCTCCCACATTAAGCTGACATGCTGTGATAGAAAACTGGAATACTGTTCAAAGCAGCTTTAAACCACACTCACTCCCTCACTCACTCCTCCCACATCAAGCTGACACGCCGTGATATACACCTGGAATACTGTTCAAAGCAGCGTTAAACCACACTCACTCACTCCTCCCATATTTAGCTGACACGCCGTCATATATCTGGAATACTGTTTAAAGCGACGTTAAACCCCATTCACTCACTCACTCCTCCAATAACAAGCTGACACGCCGCGATATAACTGGAATACTGTTTAAAGCAGCGTTAAACCACATTCACTCCCTCACTCACTCACGCACTCACTCACTCACACTCTGCCCTCTCTTGACCTTCCGAAACACGGGGATTTGTCCCAAAATGTAACTGTGTGATGTTTATTAGACACCTTTCATTCTGAAACTCGTCAGGTTCTGTTGTTATACAAGTGTGTTTTACAAACAACACCAAAATGGAAATCTCTATCTTAATTTATTCAACAACAACATACATTATTCAATTCATAAATAATACAAATAAAAACTGACAATATAATGACATGTGCAATGGTACACGAGTTCCCATGGGTTGTTTTCTTCGTGTAAACACTTGCCTTTACATGTGTTTGTGACGGGTGCCGAACACCTGACGTCATCACTATTTAATAGTGATTCCTTAACACATGTTTATGATGTAGATAGAAGCGTACAATGGACTCTGATTTGAGAGTTTTGTCGCTTTTATTTTATACACTACATTTAATCGTGTATCTACGAAAGTCTGATGGTGCCACTTTTGTACAATATTTTAAAATAATTTTTTAAGTCGAAATCTCTCCATATTTTAAATATTTATTACGAACTTTCGATTTTTTTCTTGTTATTTCGATTTTATTCTCATTATTTTGGTTTAATTCTCGTTATGTCAATTCTTTTCTCGCAATTTCGATTTTTGGAAATAGTTTTGAAACAAGAAAAATAAGCAGAGAAAAAAAAATCAAATTTCAAGTTTTTGGAATATACTTGAAGTAATAAGAAAAAACTCGAAGTAACGGGAAAAGAATTGAAATAACCTAAATTTCTATTTGAAAAAGATAATATTATGGTACCAAAGTAGCATCATCAGGTTTTTTTGTGTATCAACCTGCTCAAACAATACTGTGGAATTCCAAGAACCCCTCTGATGACATGCATGCCGTAAAAGGTGACTATGCTTGTCGTAAAAGGTGACTAACGGGATCGGGTGGTCAGGCTCGCTGACTTGGTTGATGCATGTCATCGATCCCAATTGGGAGGATCGATGCTCATGATATCAATCACTGGATTGTCTAGCCCAGACTCGATTATTTACAGACCGCCGTCATATAGCTGGAATATTGCTGAGTGCGGCCTTAAACAACAAACCAACCAACCAACCCTCTGATGAATGTCTAATAGTTATTGTTTAATGTAAGACGTCATCACGAAACTACGAATAAATTACTACAACCACAACAATCCAATGAATATATAGTAAGCTGACAATGTAAGTTGGTCTTGGTGACAGGGGTATCTCCATGAAGAAATGAATTGGTCCCAAAATCTCATTTGAACTGAAATACTCATTGTAATTGATTCGGTGAAGAGAAATGGCGATTTCAGTTTATAATGAAAATCTTTTTTTCCCAAAAATTTGGAGGTCAAATCGAATTACGTTAACTTTTGCTGTTATGGTATCTTTTGGTTGATTCGATGGAGCAAATCCCACATCTAATTTGATGTTTTATTAAAGTGAACAAGTCCCACTTTAACAGAGTAATACAAAGCTACAAAGTCAGTCTTCTGACGGAATTTTGGAAACAAGAAATTTAGCACCAAGTTTCAATCCGTAGCAGGAATAGTTCATCTTGTGTTATGGAAACTCGATCAGCTACGTCGTTTGGGTAGTTGAACGTAATACAGTCCTGTTGGTTATGATGTGATTGATGGCCTTTTGAAGATGTGGATGATATGACGATATGTAGTCGACACATTGGATATGTAAGTGCATCTTCCAATTCCTTTACGCATTAAGTACCTGTTATTTTTAATTGAGGCTTACAGGTTGTTTATCTGTAATTATTTTTTATGTGGAAAAATAAATTTCGAGTCGGGAGGAATCAATCCAGGTGGTGTTGTTGGAGGCTAGACCAACTTTAATGTTACAAAAGTGAAAAAGCAAATCAAAGTCATCTTGATTTAAAAAAGTGTCGGTTTACCTGACATAGGCACATGTGTAAATATATCGAAACCTATATACGTTTTACCTAGGTGACAGAAAAGTACTAATTGTCGACTGCTTTTCATTATACGTGATCTGTGGATTTAGTCTGGATAGAAACATTTTGTCAGTGAATCTACATTTACACGATTAAGAATTTAGAAATATATTTCAATGCTGTGTTTGGGAGTTATGTTTGACGTAGAGCTTACAATGAACACATACAACTTTGTTCATTTCATAATACTGTAAATGGTAACAAGGAAGATGCTCTATACAGTATCAAAGTCGAATTAACATTTAGAAACATAACATATGATTCGATCGGGCCACGTTTCACAAGGAAGTCATTCCGGCTTCTAACAGAAATAAAATAACACTTGTTAGAAAGTACAAAAAACAGAGCGAGTGCATAAAAGCGTTATAAACGTTAAAGGCAAGAAAAGCAGCAAGCCGCGTGGGTCCATAGCACCGTGTTAGCGGACAATAAAAACAGAATATGAGTTGGTGTGTCGAGGAACTAAATAGTCAAGAAAGGTAACAGGAATTAAAATAAGAAATATTCTAGATAAGCGATTCTGATATAACGAAAGATAGATGTATTTGCTAACGAAATATATATACACACTAAATATAGTATTTGTTGTACGATAATACTTCATGTTGGGCAACATTTTCATCCTGGTTCAGTCTGGTTCAGTCGCCATAATTTGATAACCTCGACGCTGTTGTTACTAGTTAACGTACCCATGTTAATCCCTCTCATGTATGATAACTGTTGTTACCACTACAGTATTATAAAGAAATTGTTATCCATAAACTTGTGTCTACTTTATTAAGGAAATTGAAACACGAAACGTTTACGTGAAGATGAAATGAACAAAAGAAAACATCAACAAATTCGTTAAACATTGTACAAGCGTAAAGCAAGGAATAGTTCCACAAACCTTTGTTGTCCTTTGTCGCCCTACATTTGTGATGACCTCAGTAAGAATGAGTATTCCTATGTCTTAAGCCAAGCATCTTCAGTGCAACATAACTTTGATCCACAACACACAACAACATGGCGCGTGAGTGACTTGTCATGGTATTACAGAGGGTGTTGGGGGACGGGTTGACAAAGGGGAATTATGTTATGTCTGGCTTTTCACCCGCTTTGGCGAGAACGGTCCTAGTTAGGTCGCGAGTGGTACATCTCTGGTCCAACCCATCTCCATAATAAACGACAATCCCTAACGGATCAGGTTTTCAACAATATATTAACACACACCACATAGAGGAAGTTTGTTGAATAATATATGCATAAAAAAAGGAATGTTTTGTTAGGAACGCTACGAGAGGTTAATGGAAATATATATTCGCTGCCAAGTGTCCGGACATTGAATACCTGCCCTTATGTTTTGCTTATGAGGTGTTTGTTTTAGCAATAAAACAAAATATCATTGTTGTGAAAGTGTTTGTAATCAAAATCAAATTTTCATATTTGCTTTTTCAGCAGCAACGTGTAGGGGTTAGTTGCCACTTGTAGAGCCTTTGACTAAGGATCCATTTCACTTGGCAGCGGAATTCTGAAACTGTCTAACGCATGTGTGACCGGGTGAAAGACGCATGACGTGGAATACAAGAAAGCTAAATACAAACTAAACACAGAAAGTAAAATGGAAATACTGACGTGATAGATAGGAAGGAAAAGCAAAGGCGCCGGAAATCCTACCAGTGTGACCGGAAGTGACGTCATCAACACGTGACCGCTCCCGAGGAGCTTGGGTCATGCGTATCATATTCTTCGAGGTCAAAAGGTTGTTTCTCCTCTTCTGCTGTGATGGGATATCAATTCACTTTCAGTTCAAGCTCAACAACTCCCAATGTTTCCATACTCAGCTTATTCCTGGAGTTCCCATTTAATCTTTTAGTCTTACCTATCCGTGTGTCGTGTACATTTACAGCGGACACCCATTAATCCGGCCGATTCCAGTGTTTCCAATCCAAAGGGCCAATTATCAACGCGTCCCTTGATTCGATAGACCTAACATTTGTTAATCTGGACAAAACTAGGAACGGATTAACGGGGTCTCCCTGTACATGACATGATGCAAGTTTCAATACTTGTAGAAATGATGTACTCGTAACCTGCTCCTACCGAGGGTCGAACCCAATCTACTGAATAGGGATGAAATGAACCCATCCAACCCGCCCCATTATTTCTCGACTCTATTACTTGATATATGTATGGTGTAGACACAGTATGCAAAACATTTTCTTTGTATTACATTCTGGATTTAAATTGTAACTTATAACTAGTAGCTGCTGATAATATCTTGGGTAACTAGTTTGAATAAACCGCCATAAGTTTCCACAGGTAAATAAGTGGCGCACGATAAGTGTTGTTGATGGCGTGATGACTACACTGTCGTCGCCGTCTCCTTGTTAGGAAAACAAATAGGTGTCATTAGTTTGTATTAAAGACTAGCAGAGTTCGTTATGGTCTTGAAACCCATTACGTACCAAGATACAAATAAACATCCTTTTTTGTAGACTAAGTACATAATTTCATAAATAATATCCCTAAAAATATTCAACGTTCTCTTGTTCAGTTTCATATCTTCTGTGGATCTGCTTATCCAGATGTACAAATCTTCATAAGAATCCTACCTATGTGTCAATGGGGTTTTGCTACTTTTTCTTAAAGCCAATATGTTTATTACTTCATAATCTGCTAAGTTTGCCCTCTAGGTTTACAAGCCATCGTGACTGATATATACACAGTCAAGTACGTCATGTTTTCTACGAGCACATTACAAGCATCTGAATCTATGACGGCGTGTCTTGATATAGCGTCTACAGCAGGGCCTTGATGCTAATAATCTCCCAGAATTCTTTGAATGCGTCTACTGCGCAGCTTCCGCCTCCTGTTCTTCCTTGGCGAGGCAGCGTGGGCACCAACATGTCACCTGAAAACATAGGTGGATAGGTGATAGATAGAGTGAGTGAGTGAGTGAGTTTCACGCCATTGCAGAATAGTGCATCAATATCCAGGCATGGTACCAACTAAATGGGCTTCACAAGACTATCAGCTTCACAAAACTATTGGCTTCACACGAATGTGATCGTCACAAGAATGTGGTTGTCAGAAGAATATGACCTTCACAAGACTATGGGTTTCACAAGTCTATTGGTTTCACAAGGCTATTGGCTTCACAAGAATGTGAGCGTCACAAGAATGTGATTGTCGGAAGAATATATGACCTTCACAAGAATATGGGCTTCACAAGAACATGGCCTTCACAAGAATATGGGCTTCACAAGAAGGAGGACTTCACAAAATATGGGCTTCACAAGAATATGGCCTTCACAAAAATATGGGCTTCACAAGAAGGAGGACTTCACAAGAATATGGACTTCACACATTGTACACGTGGGGAATCGCATCCGTGACGACACAGCGCTTTAATAACTAGCCCATGATCACCCAAAAGCCCACCTGATAATAGTGATAGAGTGAGTGATAGCGTTTTATGCCCCTTTAAACAAGACGAGGGAATATCAGAAAGTGTCTGAGCTTGTCATATATAGGTTATTATTGTGCCTACCCGTGACGTCAGTATTTACCGTGTGGCGTGAGCATATATAGTAGTCATCAATAGTCTTATCATGGAGGGTCGATCACCAAAGAATATTGGGGAACGGTTGCATGTTGTTTAGGTGTGTGTGAGTGTTTGTGTGTGTGTGTGTGTGTGTGTGTGTGTGTGTGTGTGTGTGTGTGTGTGTGTTATGCAACAGTTAAACGATGAGTTGGCGAGATAGTTTGGAGGATGCGCTACGCTCTGGTCGACCCTCCAGCAGCACCACAAACCACAGACGGCCCAGTGGGTAATATCAGCACCCCATGCCCAGCGGTCACGTAGGCTGACCACCAGTCCTACTTTCAGGCCTTTCCACAAGCATGAGGTACTGACCCTGTCAAATCATCCGTTCACGATGATCTTCCATGATATTCATAGGCATAGCCTTAACAAGCGGTTGTAGCCTAGTGGTTAAAGCGTTCGCTCGTCACGCTGAATGCCTGTTCTATTCCCCCATGGGTACAATGTGTGAAGCCCATTTATGGCATTCCCCCATCGCCTGAAGCGCAATAAAATCCTCCTACTTCGCGCATAAGACTGTACTTTAATGTATTGTGAATGAATGCCGTAAAAGAGAAAGTTACGAAATGACTCCGCGGTTCTGAATTTCAAAACGGAAAGCTAAAGCAAATAAGGAGGCCTTCTTTTATCTTCAAATCAGAGTTGGAAATTTGAAATGTGAGAATGATTTATCCTTTTGAGATTTGCATCTTTCAAAAGGTTTTTGAAAGCTCCGGTTTGCGTGGGATGTGGCGTTTCCAGTGTAGATATGGGAGCTTGGTTGACAAAATGCACATCCTAACAACATGCGCTGTTAACGCTAAATGAATGTAGTCATCATCAACATCATCAACATCAACATCATCATCATCATCATCATCATCATCATTAATAGTACTGTTATCACAACTATTCTGTACCCGTGGGGATTCGGTTTTTAAACTGGTCCCTAGCAACTCATTCTTGGAAGAGGCGATCGGGCGGTCAGGCCCGGTGACCTGGTTGATTGCGAATCATCGTCGCTATACAGCATGGGTCGTTGCTCATGATATCAATCACTGCATTGTCTGATACTTGATTATTTACAGGCCGCCACCGACGCTATAAAGCTGAAATATTGCTGAGAGCGGCGTTAAACAACACCATGCCTGGTGTGTCTTCATACCAAGAGGGTGTACATTGTTGTTGATAATAACAGCCTCTGGCTTGGATGTCCCGACTGGCTCGTTTACAGGCCGCCGACATATAGCTGAAATATTACTGACCCGACATAAAACAAGATTCTCACAACAAGCAATTTACTCACTTTGAAGCGGGGCTTCATATGCCCGGGTCATTCATAGCTGAAGACTTTGACCATCCCGTCACTCTGGACCACAATCAGCCTGTTGGCGGACGTCATGTTGATGGCCACTGGTCGAGAGAGTCCACTTTCTCTGGCCAGGACAAACCTCTGGAAGTACCCCTCGCTGGTGATCAGCTGGATTCGACTGTTGGCGTAGTCGGCGATGAAGATGTTGCCGATCTTGTCAGCGCAGAGACCTTGAGGTTTTCTGAGGACGTGGGCGCCGTCGGGGTGGTAGGCGTAGACAAGTTGCCCCTCGGGGGAGATACACCTGACGGTGTTGCTGGTGACGTCGGTGACGGCGTAGTTCCCCTCCCTTGTGAAGCAAACGTATCGTGGTTGGACGAATATCGGATTGCCCTCAGCATCTGCGTTGAAGGACTTCAGGACCTCCCCTTCAAGGCTGATGAGATCCACAGAAGCATCTTTGAGACAGCTGACGAGCAAACTGTCTTCCGATTTGGACATTTCGATACTGTCGTACTGTTTGTCCGTCCTCACTCTCTTCTTGAGCGCCATCTGTCCACCAGTGATGACAAAGAAGATTACTTTTTTGTTGATGGTAATGGCCACCTCCTCTCTGTCGCCACATCTCGTCAAATCACGTGGTTCCTCGCTGATCTGGATCTGATCAATGAGATCGCCATTACCGGTGAACTTCTGAACTCGTTTGTTCCGGCAATCAGCCACGATTATCTCCCCCTTAGACGTGCAGGCGACTCCCCACGAGGAGAGACCTTCGTCCGAATTGCAGTCCTCGATTTGAATCTCACCGAGTTCCTCAAAGTCCCTGTTGAACAGTTTCACAGGGTCTGTCACAGCAAAGTTGACCCTGACCATCATGTCTTCAGGTGGTTCCACGGTCGAGTCCTCCTCCTGCCCTATCTGCTGGATCGAGTCTTTGATTGTCTCGTACACCTGCAAGATCTCCACGTCACTTCCGTACTTGAGCAGAGCCTGCATCCGTTCACTTGCGCACTTTAGGGTCGTCATGTGGTCTTTTGGGGGGCCTTTTTTGGACCCGTTTAGTTGGCTACGAAGCTTCTGTGCCGAGTCGTTCAGACGACTGAGAAGTTTGCTCTGGCTCTCTTCGATCCTCTTGATCAAATCTGCCGAGAGGGATTTAATCCTCTCCTCTGAACGCTTAATGGTCTCCTCCAAGACCTCCCCCGAGTCCCCCAAGGCCTGACCCCTGGGTTTCCCCTCGGGGTTGAGCTGCAGCGCTTCTGCCTGAACAATAAGTTCGCCTAAATCCTCCTCCCGCTCAGACATAGCTTCCACCACCGTTACACAGTTCTTACATGTTCTATGTGACGTCGCTGCACATTGGACACACGCAGGACCTCGACAGTCCACACAGAACAGCTTGACCACCTCTCCTTCGTGCTTCCCGCACAGAACACTACGCTTCCGCTTCATGACGTTCTCCAGCGGAAGTTTACGCATCTCGTCAGCGGAAATGACGACATGGTCAGCGGTGGTCGCCCCGTGGAGGTGGACCTTGCCGCACGCGTCACACATTGCGTCATAGCAATCCATGCACCAGTTGACTGCAGGTACCGTCACGTCCCTTTTGTCACATATGTCGCAGGATTTGTCGTCGTTATAAGCGGTCAAGACCTCACTGAGCTTATTTACAAACGTATCATCCTTGAAGCTATCGCCGTATCTCCCTCTCCTGCCGTCGGAAGGAAGCAGTGTAGTCTGTCTGCATTTCGGACAAGGGAAAGACTTGGACCCATTTCGTTCGAGCTCGCCGTTGATGTGGTCGTTCAGACACGTTTTGCAGAAAGAGTGTAGACAGGGCAAAGCCTTAGGACGTCGCTGAGGACGGCCGCAAATTCTGCAGCTGCAGAGACCCTCCGAAAGAGCGTTGAGGATCTCTGCGTCCGCCATTACTGCGGTCGTCTGATCTTCCTTCTGTCGTCTGCTTTATTCAGTGTCGTCTGCTCCGAAAATTCTACATGTCATCAACTTTCATTGCAAGTCGTTTGACGTAGCCTCTCTTCGCCGTCTACTCTAGCAATGTCGTCTGCCGATCTCAATGTCGTCTGCTCGCGGTCACGTGACGCTCTGGAAAACAATGAAGGTATTGTATTGCACGCTAGCAGTATCGAACTATTGATATTCCCCTGGTTGTAAATGGAATGCGGTGATTAGCACGCTCAGCAGAGGGGCTGTTGGGCTTAGAGATTATTCTCTTTACCAGCTTAACGCCGATTAGGACAGGACCTTGCAGATCAAACACACATTTATTCCATATGACCTTGACCCACATTCAAGCAATTAGCTGTGTGACGTGATTTCAATCATCTCCAGCTTGTTTTACATCGGATAAGGGTCACAACCTTTAAAATCAGATTAGACTACAAGCTTTAACATCTGATTAGGGAACAAAGCACATAAACCGCCCTCCAACTTGCTGGTTCACATGACATACTGAACAGTATAAAAACGCTACATTGTTTCTTAGGAACAGACAATTGACCACCGAGACTGCCGACGCTATTTTCCCACCAGGGAAACCATTTATACATTCAGAATACCACTTACTAAGCAACACTAATGTACAGATGTGGAGCCAAAATTTATAAACCGGCCGGGTTATTTTAGTGGAATGCACATATTGAACATTCCAACCTTTCATGTAGTCCACGCGATTTGTGATGCAAGTACTGATACTGTTTTCAGAAATGAAGTGTTCCATATCTCTCCACGCAGGATGAAGCGTATAGCAAATGACTGTCACTGAACACTGACTTAACACTTGTTTCTTAAGGTAGTTTATTTTCGGAAATGTACAGAATAAGGTGAGTGAGTTGGGTTTAACGTCGCTTTTAACAGTATTCCAGTTATATCACGGCGTGGCAGCTTAAAGTGGGAGGAAAGCCCGAAGTGATGCAGGTCTCAGACGTTTACCACTTCGGTGAAACCCACGAGCACGGGTATGGTGCTGACAAACCTAGAAACATAACTGGGCCGAACCGGGATTCGAACCCACAATCAAAGGTTTCTGGCGTGCCCAAGAGACGCAACTCTGCACAGCGAATCGCGGCGCCTTAGACGACTGGGCCACCCGTGTCCCCTTACAGAATAAGGGATACGCTAGATTATCGTCGGCAGTAGAGCTAATTTTCTCGGTGTATATACGTTGCCGTCAATGTGTAAAATGCGATTCTTGGGCAATTGATAAAATGCCTAAATGTGTCATTTCTCAACTACACTGAAAACTCTATCCTTTTATTTGACTGAATATGATTAAGAAGATCAAACGAACCCAAAACCATCACAATGGACTAGTTATGTTAGGAGTTGAAGCCAAAACTTTATATATCAACATATATACCCCACTCAGATATAGCATACTGACTCTGAGCCGACCGGTCCTTGTTTTATCCCCTTAATGCCGAGCGTGAGGGAGGGTGACCATAGGAGGACTCTATGTACTGGACCAGGGTTGGTTGTTGTTTTGTTGTTTAACGCCGCACTCAGCAATGTTCCAGCTATATGACGGCGGTCTGTAAATAATCGAGTCTGGACCAGACAATCTGGTGATTAATATCATGACCATCGATCCACGCAATTGGGATACGATGACATGCATAAACCAAGTCACCGAGCCTGACCACCCGATCCCGTTAGTCGCCTTTTACGACAAGCATAGTCACCCTTTACGGCAAGCATGGGTTGCTGAAGACCTATTCTACCCCGGAATCTTCACGGGTCAGCTGGATCAGAAAGGCTTTCCTAGTGTGCCAGTAGTAGTAGTAGTAGTAGCAGGAGTAGTAGTAGTAGCAGTAGTAGTAGCAGGAGTAGTAGTAGTAGCAGTAGTAATAGGGGTAGTGTAGTAGTAGTACTAGTAGTAGAAGTAGTAAAAGTGGATGTATTAGTAGTGGATGTCGTAGTAGTAGCAGTTGAAGCATTTGTAGTAGTAATATTAGTTATACTAGCGGCGGCAGTAGCAGTAGCAGTTGTAGTTGTATCTGGTAGTAGTAATAGTATCTTGTAATAGCAGTAGTAGTAGTTGTAGTGGTAGCAGTAGTAGTAGTAGTCTTGTCATTCACCTGCTTAAACCTCATCTCAGATTGCCCAATGACACAACTAGTGTTGCAGTGACAAGGAAACAATTTAATGGCGTTAGTTGTTTATACTTCAAACAAGGGCTAGCCAGCAAGTGTTAGGTTCAAGATCATAGCTTGTTTCAAATATAACACGTCAGCTGTTTCAAATAGAAATGGATGCGAGCTAAATCTTTCCGACTGATTTTCCCTAAACGAATCGGAACGAACCCTACTGCCATAATGCTCCTATCTGAAAACAATGGCGTCTCACCATCCACGTCCGGGGTAGAATTTCTTTCTCAATAACCTGCTCGGTGATTCATCCAAATTAAAACGAGACCCTTCACTGATATGTGGAGCCATCTCTCAGAGCAATAAACAGATCGTGTTCATATCCTGACGAGATACTACGTCCTCGCGTTGTCCTGGCACTGCAAGCATCAGGTGCAATTTCCAGCATGACCGTTACCCCAATCGAGCAGCTGTGGGTTGAGCCAGACAGACGTTTAGGTCAACGAAACCAAGTCAGACCAACCCTTCACTTCCTTGCTTACCAAAAAATCCGTCTAATGCTTACGAGCCAAACCAACAAAGCCCCACCAACCATTTACTTCTTTGCTAAGCAACCAATCCGTCTAACACTTACGAGCCAAAGCAACCAAACACCACCAACCCTTCACTTCCTTGCTTACCATCCCATCACTCCAACACCAGCCCCAACTCTCACGACAAATATATGTGCATCACCGACCCGCCACGAGGTCTGAACGTTGCTTTCTAACGGTATCTTATCGGTCTAACCTTTTATACAGAAACACATAAATATTTATGACATTATAAGCTGAAGGCATAGTGAGAATGTCTGAGGTCGGGTATTACAGCTCATAAACCTCTGCTGGCTGTGATCCGGGGTTCAATAGCTGAGCGTCCCTCTGTCCAGGATACATAGTGCAACACAAACCCTAGCGAGTTGCTGACCCGGGATGACATTACGACAACACGTTTGATGTGTATGAGGTTAGTACAAGTCTGAGGTCAGGACAGGGTTTAACGTAAAGTAGTTCGAGTTTTATTGCCGTAATATAAGTCATATATGCCTGCTCGGTTGTGCTTGACATCTGTACATCACGTCGCTGTTGTAGGATGATAATGCTGATCTTGGACACGGAATAAGTTTGTTTGTTTGGCGGTGGGGTAGCCTAGTGGTTAAAGCGTTGAGTCGGGTCAAAAACCCGGGTTCGATTCCCCGCATGGGTACAATGTGTGAAGCCCATTTTTGGTAACCCAAGCCGTGATATTGCTGGAATATTGCTAAAAGGGCAGTAAAACCATACTCACTCACTCACTTGTTCTTTAACGCTGCAATTAGCAATATTCCAGCTATATGACGGCGGTCTGTAAATAATCGAATCTGGACCAGACATTCCAGTGATTGACATCATGAGCATCGATCCACGCAGTTGGGATACGATGACATGCATCAAACAAAGTCAGCGAGCCTGACAACCCAATCCCGTTAGTCACCTTTCACAGCAAGCATCGTCGCCTTTTACCGCAAGCTTAGTTGCCTTTGACGGCAAGCATGGATTGCTGAAGACCTATTCTACTCCGGACCTTCACGAGTCACACGGAATAAGAGTCGTGCTACAATGTATAACGTGTGTGACGACGTGAACTGATGCTCATGATATCAACCACCTGTTTACCCGACCCAGTCTCGGTTATTAACAAGCTGTGACACAGCCGAGTATTGCTAGATGCAGCGTAAGGTAATCACCGTCTCATTCATATCACAGAGCGTAATCCATCTGAATAAAACCTGTTATCTAACATCTGGGTTAAAAAGACCCCAGATATTAACACAGCACAGTCGCTCAGTCCAGTTTCCTACTGGATACAGCACCATAAACATTTACTTTGGGAACACCAATGTGATAAACATTATATCACAATGCATCCATGATATAATGTACTATCTCGTGACTTTTGACATATCCCCTATTAATCACGTTTCGCATGCGCCGTGTTCCACTCCCAGTCTAATTTTGTCAAAACATGAAAGGCTTTCGTCCAACCACCTGTGGATTTCACCGCTTCCATGTGATTTACGTCACATGTTCCCCCTATATATCATTAATAGCACCCCTGTTACACAGACAACCCTACCTCCCAGGTGTACTCGCGGGAAGGGGGGGCGGGGGGATCACCTGGTCTTTAATACAGATGTGGTTGTACTGTTATCAAAGCTATGTGTGTTGACATTGTTCAATATGTTACGAACTATTCTACGAATATTTTGACCTCAACCACCTGTACCGGTGCAGTTGCCAGACGTCAGTGCATGTGGTAGATATACGGATGAATACATGGTTATAAAAGTAGTTCCAGATCGGGCTAACTGGGTGGTAACTGGACTTGCCAGCAGGGGGGCGTCTCAAAGTTTTTAGATTAATTTACAACCAAGCTGTTATCGAGGATGAGAAATGAGAAAATTGAATTTACACCTGTCTGTCAGAATTTGTTTTGGAGATGTAGACATCAATAAGACCAACAGTATCTGCAAACTCTCAGTTCATTAGTTCACAGAGGCGCGTTTCTTGAAGCCCTCATAATTGGGTTACATGATTTATTGTGTAATAGGAAAATTCCCATTACTCATACACTGGGTTGCTGGAGATGGAGATGTTTATGTGTACGGAGCAAGGCGGGCCTTGGTGTCGAGTGAGTGTGTGGCTATTTCAGTTATTGCCGTGCACGTGCACATACTCAAGTCTGGACCAAGCTAACCAACCACTGAATCAATAAGTGACGTGCCGAAAAAGGTGACTACCCCATCCCCCTATTACTGACCACCCCATCCCCTTATTACTGACCACCCGATCCACTGACCACCCTTTCCCTAAATTACTGACCACCCCATCCCCTTATTACGGACCACCCGATCCACTGACCACCCTCTCCCTAAATTACTGACCACCTGATTCCCTTATTACTGACCACCCGATCCCCATATTACTGACAAAAAAAACCCTTATTACTGACCACCATATCCGCTTATTACTGACCGCACCACCCCCTTATTACTGACCACCCCATCTCCATATTACTGACACAAAAAACCTTATTACTGACCACACCATCCCCTTATTACTGACCACACCATCCCCTTATTATTGACCGCACCATCCCCTTATTACTGAACACCGTATCACCTTATTATTGACCACCCGATCTCCTTTTTTCTTTCAGTACCTCCAACTCGGAGCCAGTGATCGATCACGTAGCACTTATCATGTATATAACACAGGTATTTGTAATACTGGGATTTAATTCGGAGGTATGTGGAGGTGAAACCGGGTGTGTCCCAACAAAGGCGTCTTTGTCAGTGCGAGTCCCGTGAATACATTACACAGTGCCTGTTGAACCAGTGACTACAGGAGACTATACGCGACAAAGCCGTGATACAAACACCACCTGGGACAGTATATCAATACAGCTCGGTATACGGGGGTGAAGACAGCATTGCGACTCTAACATCACTTTGTAGTGGAGACTGAGTGAGTTTGATTTAAGTCTGCATTGAACAGTGTGTCACGATGATTGAGGTGACACTCCTGACTCAATGCAGGTCTTAGACGTTCACCGCACAGCACAGCGAATTGTTTGACACGATAAGGTCCCCGCGATCCATTAAACATTTTCGATGATAAAGTGAGTTTCAGTCCCGTTTCTCCACGATCTCCGTTATACGCTATTGTGCCTCAAAGTATTACAAACAGTTCTCTAATAAGAAAATATTACTATCTTACTAACTTACTTACAGCTACACATCGAGGCCAATATATCTTCGTGGTATAAGACGTCTATTCGAGCTATGCCTGTGGTTTCGGTGTTTTTACATATATATTGGTATGTCTAAGGCCCCAAAGGAACAAGTGAATATTGTTTCACGCCGTTGCAAAGAATGGACATTGTACCCATGTGAGTAATCGAACCAGGGTCTTTAGAATGACGCGCAAAACACTTTAGACTCTTGGCGACTCGACCGCCTCAAAACTTAACTTCACTTATCAGCTTTGGGGATTCTAGGGTAACTGGTACCAGGGATACTACCCAGGAAACTACCCGTCTTGGAAAACTGCCCGTCTAGGAAAACTGCCCGTCTAGGAAAACTGCCCGTCTGGGATAAATGGCCCTCCAGAATAACTGACCCGAAAGGAAAACTGGCACCCTAGGAAGACTGGAAATACTTATCGTATAAGGCGACTAACGGGATCGGGTGGTCAGGCTCGCTGACTTGGTTGATACATGTCATTGATCCCAATTGTGTGGATCGATGCTCATGATATCAATAACTGGATTGTCTGGTCCAGACTCGATAAGTTACAGACCGCCGTCATATAGCGGGAATATTGCTGAGTGCGGCGTTAAACAACAAACCAACCAACCAACCAACCGTACCTTAACATAGACTCACGACAGTCGTAGCGCTAAGGTCGCTTTCTACAACGACACCCATGGCCATGGGTGAGGATCACAGCGTTCCCCGCCCCCATATCACAGCTAGAAGCCACCTGACATCACACTCACTAATTGTCGAGCAATGTGTGTACGTTATATTACTCAGCTTTCCTATTGCCGATAAATACATTCTAAAAGTGTGCAGACTCTACCGTTTAATAAGCAACGCCCCACACGGAGATTATACCCGGTATATAGCCTTTGCACTGACTAACCTTGGTTTTACCTGGTCTTACCTGTGGCGTCCGCCTATCAAGATTAAAGACTTCAATATACTAGGTAGACTAGTTTAAGTGTGTCGGAGTCACGTAGATTTATAGTGGCATGTCATTTATCTGTGTTCAGTGAGTTGATAACTGAACACTGCCATTTAAACCAACGCTGTCACTCGGGCCCACAGTCGCTTGTAATGAAGTTTTACATTCTTTAGCCATTTTGTAATTGGTTTTTCTGCGCTTTGCTGTTTGGATGGGTAGGGACGTGATGCAATTTAAGGAGAATCAAGTGGTCCACCCTTTTTGAAATGTATTGGTGCTTGGCGCGGGGATTAATTCCGTGTAAGTATTTATATACAGAAGATATTTCGAGATTTTGTGGGTCAAAAGGTCAATTGTTTAACGTTAGCTTAACGCTGTTTTTCGCGGCGTTTCGCAGGTAATATTATCTTATACCGGTTTAAATTGGTTTGAATGAACGATGAGTATTTGGACCAATTGGGCAGAACTAGAGCCCCGGATGTGTCACTGGGTTAAGCAGGTAGGGGGAAAGAGTATACAGGATGTCAAATAGTTACCAATTTCCCGGATCCAGGGTGAAAGAGTGAGTATGGTTTTGCGCCGCTTTTAGCAACAGTACAGCATTATCACGATGGGGGACGCCAGAAATGGGCTTCACATTATACCCTTGTGGGAATCGAACCCGGACTTTCGGCGTGACGAACGAACGCTTTAACCACTAGACTAACAACCCCAAACACCCCTCTTCCCCATCACCAAAACCACGACCCCTCTCCAGGAAGCAATGCCCTAGTGAGTGGTGGCTGTCGTATTTCAAGTGTGTCGATATAGAAAATTTCATAATATAATGCATTGTATGGCGTAGCGATTAATGCGTATTCAGCAATCCCAGGTATCCAGTAACACACAGTGCGTTTGTTGTTTTAGGCCGCAGTCAGCAATAGTCAAGTTATATCCAGTGTGATCGAGTGTGGACCAGACAGATCAGTAACTGGCACAAAGAGCAACGATTCAGCCTTCACGATAACACACCAACAGCAAAGTCAAACAGCCTGACCAACCGTCAATTTAGCCGCTACTTACGACAAGCTTCACTATAGGTTCATGGATCCCAAACTAAGTCTAACAAGGGATGACTTATCCCGGAAAAACGAATCAGCGGTACTCTCTGAAGTAATAAATTTCAGGATTAACGAATTATTTTAACTTCCGAATACACAAACCATCTGTTCACGTGATTAGTTCATCCGGACGTTCAGGGTGGGATAATGTTCGGATTAACGAGGTCTCACTCTGTTTAGTGTCTCTATAGTTTACGCCACACTAATCATCATCAGTTTGCTTCATTTGTTTGTCTATATTTTATGGGGACAATCACTTTCGTGAAGTGAGTGAGTGAGTGAGTTTGGTTTTACGCCGCTTTTAGCAATATTCCAGCAATATTACGGCGGGGGACACCAGAAATGGGCTTCCTTTTGTGAAGTGAGGTCACCACCTCTCCACACTTTGTGTGTATTCTGATAACACTGAAGGGACATGTTAGGCTACAGAATATCTATCACATCTTGACGCAGTACTACTGCATGTACTGACAGACGGGGTCTGTGGGAGTGCTGCAGGGTAAACTACAAGCCCACGCCCAGTCACACCCATGCACGCACCTGCACCAGAACAGCACAATGCTGACTAACACAACGGCATACACATGATATAATAAATGGGATTCGCACTGTACAGTGTATCACAATTCCTGATTTTGTGTATGACTGGGCCTCAGCGGTTTAAGTCGCTTTGCAGAGTTACGTCCCTTAGCCATGACAGAATCCGCTGATAGTGGGTTCGAACCTAAGATTTGCCCTGATCTGTCGGCCAAAGCTCGTAGATCACAAAGTCTAAGACCTTATTTACACTGCGCTTTCCTCCACACAGCTGGCATGTGGCATAACAGAAAAACTGTTCAAAGCGGCGTTAAACTAAACTCACTCGCTGTGTAAGCAAGGATTTCTGAAAGTACTCACCATGAACATTCCTCCCCCGTCAACCAGCTCCCCGGGGGTGTAGGCGCCCCGATCTCACCCTCCTGTCTACCTACACTGCACGGCTGGCCGTAGGTACCTGTCCACTCCCCGCAGATCTACCTGTCTGCGGCACGGAACCCCTCTCCAGCTACATCTGTCCGCTGTCAGCACGGACCAAGTACTCCACGGTAAACAATGCCTGTCCGGCAGTGTATGACGAGTCCACCCCGTGTAACGTGCCTCCCCTGATAGAGATATAAATAGGTAACGATTCCTGGGACCGTGCCCCATGTAAATGAGGGTCAAGAGGAAAGCGTGCTACACGCGAGAAATGTTGATTCAAGGGAACTTGACAGCGTGAAGAGATTTATAACGGCAATGAGGGTGGATATGGGGGTTGGGTGGAAGCGAAACACATTTCGACAAGGTTGACGCTTTGAATTATGTACCTGTCGTTTGTCATACTCTTGCATCAGGAAGATCGCTAAGCTGATCTTTGGGTTATTGGTGAAGCGTTTGTATTCCAGCAATACATCACAATGGGGCCAGCACTATTCCAGCAATATCACAACGGGGAACAGCAATATTCCAGCAATATCACAATGGGGAACAGCACTATTCCAGCAATATCACAACGGGGAACAGCAATATTCCAGCAATATCACAACGGGGAACAGCAATATTCCAGCAATATCACAACGGGGAACAGCAATATTCCAGCAATATCACAATGGGGAACAGCAATATTCCAGCAATATCTCAACGGGGAACAGCAATATTCCAGCAATATCTCAACGGGGAACAGCAATATCTCAACGGGGACAGCACTATTCCAGCAATATCACAACGGGGAACAGCAATATCTCAACGGGGACAGCACTATTCCAGCAATATCTCAACGAGGAACAGCACTATTCCAGCAATATCACAACGGGGACAGCAATATTCCAGCAAAATCTCAACGAGGAACAGCACTATTCCAGCAATATCACAACGGGAAAAGCACTATTCCAGCAATATCACAGCTGGATACAGCAATATTCAAGCAACATATTACAATGTGGAACAGGAATATTAAGGTAATATATCACAACGGAGACAGAAATATTCCAGCAATGTCACAACGGGGACAGCAATATTCTAGCAATATCCCTGCAGGGAACAGCAATATTACAACAGGAAACAGAAATATTCCAGCAATATCACAACGAGGAACAACAATATTCAAGAAATATCACATTGGGGACAGCAATATTCCAGCAATATCACAACGGGGAACACCAGGAATGGCCACCATAAAAGATTCGCCTCGGGGCGAAAAGGTTACCAAGTACTAGTAGAGTGAGTGAGTATTGTTTTACGCCGGAGTCAGCAACATCACAGATGTATCACGGCAGCCTAACAAAACCGAGCCGTGCAAACAAACCAGGGCGACTTGACCAACCAGCGATGAAGTCAGGGTGCACATCCGAGCATCTTTAGTCACTTCTTACAACAGGAAGGAATTCTGGGGACCTATTCTCGCGGAATTACCATAGCGATTAACCCAATTAAAAATTGTTACCTTGTGAAGCCCTGTCATAATAAACAGATGAGCCCCCTCGTCTTGAGCCCCAAAACACATAACTGATACAAAAGACGGCGTGTTGTATGGTCATCGATAGACTACGACTGACAGACAACAGAATCAAGCCGATAACATGTCTATGCAGGCGATGGGCTTAACGCCTGGATGGATAACGCGCGTGTTGATTGTTGGCTGGTTCTGTTATGTACCTTGCGTTCCAGTTAAATACTTCCTATTAAGTCAAATGTACCCTAAGAAAGCTGTATGTTTGGGCCAACGTGTAACAATGGTAAATGGTGATTGGTCATTTTAAAATGTGTATGCTTCATTTCCTCGGCATATGGTTGACGTCAAATACAATCACGCCTCAGTGTGTGGTCAGTACAGCCGATGGGGTTCCTGTGAGAAAGGTCCTCAGCAATCTATGCTGGTCACGTCAGCTTTTAGGAGGGTCCAAATGGATTGGGCAGGTAGACGAACCTCATAATATTAATCACTGGATTGTCCGGTCCAGACCGGATAGTTTACAGGCCGCGCACATATTGCCGAGTATGTATTTAACAATGTGAAATAGGGTTTAACGTCGCGTCCAAGATTATTGCACTTGTATAGCGACGTGCATGTGTTTGTGGTAGCGCGCGCCTTCTTGAACTTGTCCGGACTAATGCCGAGTTTATAGTACTACCACACTGAGATACCATGCCGCAGTTTAACATGAATACCCCACTCAGACACAGTATACTGACTCCGAGCCGACCAGTCCTTGTTTTACCCCCTTAATGCCGACGCCAGGCAGGGTATCAACAAGTACCATCCTTAAATGACTTGTGGTATGACGCAGGCAGGGATCGAACCCCGGAACCTCTGCTCTCCGGGCGGACGCTCTACCACTAGACCACGAGGCGGTTATCTAACAACCAACAAACAAAGACACATGTGTATACCGCCTGCATGGGACTGCGAGCCATTTATCGAAAGATATCACTAAAATAAAATACTAAACTGACAATTATTAACTGCGTTCCGTGCTAAACCCCGTAGTGACCATGGCATGAGTATGTCCATAGCATAATATGTTTGTTTGTGTGCTTGATTGTTTTTTGTTTTATTTAAACGCTGCACTCAGCACTATTCCAAAATAAATCGAGTCTGGACCAGACAATCCAGGGACTGACGTCATGAGCATCGATCCACGCAATTGGGATACGATGACATGCATCAGCAAAGTCAGGAGCTTGTCTACCCGATCCCGTGAGTCGCCTCTCATGACAAGCATAGTGGCCTTTTACGGAAAGCATGGGTTGCTGAAGACCTTGTCGTGAATTGGGACGTCGCTCATACAGTAAAACCCACTGGTTAAGAACAGGACCCCGTTCAAAGCAGAGTTAAACCCAACTCACTCACTCATCAGGACATATTGAAGACGTCCTTTATATAGATTACAACACGAGTGTCTGTCAGATACCATTTATCTTTTAACGAGTTGTTTCGAAACGTGTCTGAAGAGCGAAAGTGAGTTAGATATGCTTGAAACAACAAGTTGTAAGATAAATGGCATCTGACAAGCACAAGTGTAGTGATCTGTTTCTTACACACCCTAAGATCGCACCTTTTTGGGATCGAATCGATGCATATTGTTTATTCTCATGATCGCAGTGGCGCGTTAATTCATAACACTACGGTCATGAGTGACGTCATCCGATGTTCTGCTTACTCCTCATATATAATGTGACACTACACAAAAAGGTTTCCGCCGTATCTGTTGATTTTTAAGGCGATGATGATAATGCAAACTAGTGAGTGAGTGAGTCTGGTTTAACGCCGCTTTTAACAGTATTCCAGTCATATCACGGCGTGTCAGCTTAATGTGGGAGGAAAGCCCGAAGTGATGCAGGTCTCAGACGTTCACCACTTCGGTGAAACCCACGAGCACGGGTATGGTGCTAACAAACTTAGAAACATAATCGAACCGGGATTCGAACCCACAATCATAGGTTTCTGGCGTGCCCAAGGGACGTGACTCTGCACAGCGAATCGCGGCGCCTTAGACGACTGGGCCACCCGTGCCCCCTGATGCAAACTAGATAAGATCAAAGAACCTGCGGGATGCCGAGAAAATGATTTTACAACAATGTTTACATCCATAAGATATCACTGCCGCTGACCGACATTTACATAATGGCATGCTCACTGACAACAGTACGCAGGATTTTCTGAGGAGGATTTTCGTTGATTGAGGTATGGTGAGTGAGTGAGTTGGGTTTAGCGCCGCTTTAAACAGTATTACAGTCATATCACGGCGTGTCAGCTTAATGTGGGAGGAAAGTCCGAAGTGATGCAGGTCTCAGACGTTTACCACTTCGGTGAAACCCACGGGCACGGGTATGGTGCTGACAAACCTAGAATTATAATTGGGGCGAACCGGGATTCGAACCCACAATCATAGGTTTCTGGCGTGCCCAGGGGACGCAACTTAGATCGCGGCGCCTTAGACGACTGGGCCACCCGTGCCTCCGATTGAGGTAGGGTACATAAATGTGTTATGTAAGTAATCAGATACAATCAGACAATCTGCGTACTGTTACCAATATTTGTTTTATGTTTTCCAATGCAACCAAGACAATTGGTCAGGAAATGCAGATAACCACCGTCGTCGTTGTGCGTGACTCATGGCGTCACACAGGACGGAAATCTTTACGATTTCTGTTGAATTTACCTGACCCTTGTAATGTACATTACAGTATAGACAAGGTGCATCGATTCATTTACGGTGCACCTAATTTTCAGAGGTCACTTTCAGTAATTTTGTTTTGCCTATATTGACAGTGGATAATATCACAGAAGAGTGAAATTGCCGCAGAATTTAAAACCGTGAAGTGTATAAGTGTGCGTGATTTATTTTGCATCTTATCAGACTTCGAAGTGAGGATTGAAGAGGACGGACATCATATATGTCGCTGTGACATTCGGGGGTCGTACTCCAAAAACAACAGCACGTTCAACACAGACGGAGGTGAACATTCGACTGAAGCTCAAGAAACTTATGAATGACTTGCTATCACGAAAGTAGTCCTTATCACCATTGAGTAGCCAATCAGGGGCCTGGAATTCGATTTTACACATGTGTTTTGAACCATGTATCTCAAATGGGTTTCTAACCCACAGATGTGTAAGAAATTGAGTGTCCACATAGACCCCCTGGCCTAGTCACGGCGACGCGTGACTGTGGCAAGTGGAAGTGGCGAGTGACGGTGGCGAGTGACGGTGATGGTGGCGAGTGACGGTGATGAGGGACAGGGGCGAGTGACGGTGATGGTGGCGAGTGACGGTGATGAGGGACAGAGACGAGTGACGGTGATGGTGGCGAGTGACGGTGATGAGGGACAGAGACGAGTGACGGTGATGAGGGACAGGGACGAGTGACGGGGATGGTGGCGAGTGACGGTGATGAGGGACAGAGACGAGTGACGGTGATGGTGGCGAGTGACGGTGATGAGGGACAGAGACGAGTGACGGTGATGGTGGCGAGTGACGGTGATGAGGGACAGAGACGAGTGACGGTGATGGTGGCGAGTGACGGTGATGAGGGACAGAGACGAGTGACGGTGATGAGGGACCGGGACGAGTGACAGTGATGTGGCGAGTGACGGTGATGAGGGACAGAGACGAGTGACGGTGATGGTGGCGAGTGACGGAGACGAATGACGGGGGCGAGGGATGGGGGACGGGGACGAGTGATGGTTGCGAGTGACGGGGACGCGAGACGGGGACGGTGGTGAGGGAAGGAGACGAGCGACGGTGGCTAGTGACGGTGATGGGGACGAGCGACAGCGGTCAGTGGTGAGATCGAGCCATTCATTTCATGCAACACCGAATGTGTGCCAAGTGTTTTCCTCACCAACATGACCAGCACTACAATAACAGACTAACCCGAGTTTGTCTCCCATTCTTAACATCAATGGATTGTGAAATGCTGACGTATCGAACCTGTACACATCTTACATAGGGTTTGTTATATATTCCCAGGCGTCTGAGGCAGTGCAATTCGTTCTGCAGAGTTGAAATCTATGAGTGATTCCTGGTGCGTCCTGATTACTTTTCCAGGTTTGTCAGCACCATACCAATGCTTGTGGTTTCTCGGACGTCGTGTCACATGCATTTTAGTCGTTACATCTTTCGTGCAATTAAGCATTCACATCTCGCTTTCGGCGACAAAAGTCGCCCGCGGCACTCAAGTACGGATCGTGCATTAGCATAACCATTAATAACTATTAAGTTGTTTGTCCTACCTATTGACATGTCTGGACGACTAAGAGTGTTCACCAGCACTAACTGCGAGGGTACTTTTCATTTATCTGCATGGTAAAACCGTACAATGCACGAGACGTGCGCTGGTCATGTGGTTGTCAGGAGACTTCGTCAAAACGTGACACTTCACGCCCTGTGATAGTCATCAGGGATATACTGCATGGTTAATACTTGCTTGACAACTGTCAATATCGTGTCTATTGTCCTAGGTAAACAGGATGCATATCAAGAACAACAGTTGATCGATGAGACACGGCAGAACTCGTGTATGAGGTTTGGGTTTTATACAACTATTTTTATCAAGAAGCCCTTAGGCGTCTTGATAGCTGAGAATCGAATGAGGTGACTCTTTTCTTCAAATCTATGCTCTAAGACCTGTAAGTGTGGTGAAATGGGGTTTAACGTGCGTATGCTTGTACTAGGCCAAATTAATATCGGTTTTATTTGGTGCTAGCTCACTGAAATACCATGCCGCAGTTTAACATGGACAAGCCGATTAGATTCTGTGTACTGACTCCGAGCTGACCAGTCCTTGTTTTATCCTGTCATGCTTTATTCACTCACTCACTCAATGTCGACCCATCTGTCACTGACGGTTTCATTTGATTGTGTAAGTGTACTGTCTTGGGAGGAATTGGGGGAGTAATGACTTGTGACTTTCGGACAGATGCACAATATTTACAAAGGCAGAAATCCCGCATATGCTTGAATTATATTTTACGCCGCTTGTTGCAATATATTTAATCAATATTTCAGCGAGGAGCACATAGCACAGACTCACTCCTCCAGGGGACAGAAGCCGATCCAGACTCGGCGATGGTACATTTTATAACATAAGCTGTAACCTAGACCATACAATGAACACATTACGCCGTCCGGAGTTATCTCCCATAGACCATTGCATTGAGTGTACATATACTCAAATTGAATAGATTCGCTCACTAAAATAAATGAATCTATAGTCGGTATAACCTGTGTTCACTCAGCGTATATCAGCGACAGTAATATATAACCGGCTGACATTCGTCGGGGCCCCTTTCACCAGAATAGACTATAGTCGGCCAACTACCCATGCGTTACCAAGTTCCAGTTCTTTATGATATTAACATATTTATTTCCATAAAGTGGAGGGATTGGCAAACAAGCAAATGTTGCTTATCTGAATGCCTCTCCCAAACATGATACACATACAAATTACAATGTATTAAAGTGATATGAGAATTAGCATACATGATATAATTGACATTAAAGATGATTATTGTTCTGTAAGTGTTTTATTACTGGATTATCTTTCGAAACTACTACTACTACTATATAATTTACATCTAGCACAACAACATCACAGTATCATATATACTTGCCGTAAAAGGCGACTGTGCTTGTCGTTAAAGGCGACTACTAACGGGATCGGGTGGTCAGACTCGCTGACTTGGTTGATGCATGTCATCGATCCAGCGTGGATCGCTGCTCATGATGTCAATCACTGGATTGTCTGGCCCAGACTCGATTAGCTACTGGCCGCCATCATATTGCTGGAGTATTGCTGAGTGCGGCATTATACAACAACTAAAAATTTAACCTCTGAAATATGCAACCAATATACTTACATGAGTGTTCAACTATCAGTAGTTGAGAAAAGGCATCGGAGTTTATACAAGTTGGGATTTATACGACAATAGTTTGGTAATAATTTTCTTTCAAATCTAAAACATGTATACTGGAACATATGATATTCATTTCCCCTTGTACGCGAATCACAATTCGGGCAGAGTCTCAATCAAAGGAACATTCTGCCACGACCCGTTTCTACGGACAAAATAGTAATACTTGTACGAAATTGTAAAACTTGTACTGATGGACACTTGACTTATCAAAATCATCCATTGTCTTTGGAATGAAATAAACGTCAAAACTTGCATCCAAATAATATAAAAAAGCAAATATTTCAGTCGGAGGCTTGCAGGCTTGCTCACTGTTACCTCAGACTGTCACTGGCAACAATTATTACTGGCTATGTATTTTTGCCCCCCCCCCCCCCCCCCCCCCCCACCCCAACACACACACACACACACACACACACACACACACACACACACACACACACACACACACACACACACACACACACACACACACGTAATTAGATGACTTGTTCCACATATAGTACATTAAGTTCTTAAAATGATATATGAAGTGTGACTATCTTACATTTGAACATAATATGTATGACTTCATTCCAATATTTGAAAATCTATGGCAACATTTAACTTCTCGGCCACTCTTAATATGTGTCCTCTATTTGACCTTGAACTATTATAATGAATTAATTTGTCCCTGTGATAATTTGTATAAAGTAAAAAAAAGTTGTATACCCAGATTGTTCTTTAATTTAGTTATATTAGAAAGAAAACTATAATTAATTTCAATCTCTTCCTTCTTACAAATGTCCAAAATACGAATTATATAGGCATATATCATGTGACCTTGAGAAAGGTCATTCCCATCAGTTGATTTTGGTAGACTTTTTTTTCCTGAAAGCTGACATGCTACCAAATAACATAAAGTATGAATTAATTCTGTTGCAATTTTCTTGAGGTTGGCCATTTATTTCGACCAAAATGACCAGACTATGGGTGTTCTTAGGCGCAAAGTGATAACCACATTGTGGAAAACCTCCAATGCATACGTCTGATACACTGGAGACAGATTTGGCAAATCTCTCACAAGGTAACAAGTGCTGACAACCTCCATTAAAGCTTTATAAGGATTAGAACCTATAAAAACAAAATTTATACTGTTCATTATTTGATTCATGCCAACATGGTTAATGCTATGTTATTTGTAATTTTATACATTTTCTAAAACACTACTTGTAAATGAATGTATGTAAACCAATAATTTACAACATTATAGCAAACACAATTTTACACTGGTATATTGGTAAAATATGCATGTTTAATATTTTTTTAAAGAAACGAGTGGGTGAATGTCAAGTAATATCAGTCAGCAATGAAATCCTGCACATCCAATAAATGTGATGCCGTGAAAACTACAAGCATCAGTTGGTACTTATAAACCAAGGGCAAATCAGAAACCCAAATAATTACCATCATCATCAGATCAAGAGGATGACAAAAGATAATATGAAAATAAAAAGGCCCTTCTCTTCGGATTCGCCTATAAAGGGTAAATGACATTATAACCCTTTGTTTTCTATAGATGAACCAACTTACCGTCTTTCATCCACAATTTCTCCTCAGCCCCTGGTCTATCCTCGCACTGCCTGAACTTAGTCGAGTGTCCTTCATGCTTGTTTACAATATATTTTTCACTGACAACCATTTGTCCACCTTCCACAAGGGCGGATTGCAGCACATCCACTCTTTTTCGTAGCTGCTTCCAGTTTCTTCCCAATCCTGTAATCAATTGTAACATGTAATTCGGTGGTAGAAACCATTTGCATATCCACCTTGTCTACAGGTCCTTTCAGGCCAGATGGAATAGGTCTTCAGCAACCCATGCTTGCCATTAAAGGCGACAAACGGGATCGGGTGGTCACGCTGACTTGGTTGATGCATGTCATCGATCCCAACTGCGCGGATCGATGCTCATGATGTAAATCACTGGATGGTCTGGTCCAGACTCGATTATTTACAGACCGCCGTCATATAGCTGGAATATTGCTGAGTGCGGCGTTAAACATCAAACAAACAAACAAACAAATTTTGCACATCATTACAGCAATGAATCTGAACCTGACTTATTCTTACTCACCTGGACGAGATGTATATCCAACATTCTTCTGTCTTGAAGATCCATCAAGGTATATGTGCCATATTTTGCACAATGGCCCGGGCTGTCGCATCTCCCATCACCTCCCAAAACAAGTGGTTTCCCTCCAACATTTGCCATCAAGCTGGACTGATGTTCATTCCAAGCTTTCAGACAAGATGGTACTGCATAGCATCGCTGTATGTTGATGAAAGTATCCATGTTAAAAATTGGCATTTTCATGCATCTGAATATTCTCAATACTTGTGCGGCACATCCCCTACTCAAAAGAATGCTGCTGGCACACAGAAGATTGCCCCAGGGCATTGTTCTTTGCATTGACTGGTTGCTCCACCTTGTATTGTGCCCTATCAAGCTTACTTACTTACTTACTTTCTTTGGAGATTTAACGTGCGCTTTCCGACTGATGCGTATTTCGCACATGTCACTTACTTACTTACTTACTTACTTACTTACTTTGGAGATTTAACGTGCGCTTTCCGACTGATGCGTATTTCGCACACGGGCCCGGCCAGGCCATTTAATGTGTTTCCGAAAGGGGTGAAAGTGGTGTGTGCAACCCAAGAGGGGGCTTTAGGGGTTGCTTATATAGAATTTGGGAATTTTGAGATTTGGAATAGATGCCGATGGGGTTTGGGAGGAGAACTAAGGGAGCTGGGTATGGTGGATGTTTGTTTATGTGATTTTGATTTGGTAGATTATTGTGTTTTTAGATGCGTTTTATTAGTTCCGTTTTGATAAAGAATACGCCTAAGGCCTTGAAGTTTTCTAGTTTATTTTGTGGGTTTAGTATTGCTTCTAGAGTGAGAGCCTTGTATAGATTGAGGGTGGTTTGTAATGCGGTTCGATGTGTAAGGTAGTGTGTGCAGTGGATGAGTGCGTGTTCAGGGGTTTCTACTTGTTTGCAGTGTGGGCAGTTACCTGTAGTGTGTTTTTTTAAAAAGATTTAGGTGGTTATTTAGGTTGGTGTGTCCTGTTTGGAGTTTAGTGATTACTCTGTCGATTTTGTTTTACCCCATTAAGCACTCAGTCTCAACACTTATCATAACGCCTTGTTGTTGCATCAGCTTAACTCGACACGCCAAGCCACAAAATCAACTTGAACTTGACTGATGTTAGCAAAACTGAAGTAGTTTGGCAAGTGATGTTTCAGAGACGAGAAACTTTCTTTCATTCTGTGGATTTGATGACAGATAGAGCAAATGGTCAGTTTCAATATCAGTATCTGTACTGAAGTCGGTCTGCAGGGGGTCTTGGACTTTATTGAACAAATATATTGTCCCGGAAAATGTTTAAAGAAATAATCATGCTTCACACTGTTGCAAAATCTACATTGTTCTATGGAGTTTTTTTGTGGAAGAATATGGATCCTAGTCGTTATATTAACAAATCATCTTGTCTCCGGACAGAAACCAAAATCCAATCCAGGTACTTCGTTGTTGGCCGTTGAATTGACAGATAATGTTTTTCTTCTGTTATAGCAAAACATTTTCAAGCTGATAGGAAATCTCTTACTGACATAAAAATACAAATTTCATCACAATCAGACTCGATTAATGAATGGTAAAAAATACCACCGACTGTAAGCTGTTACATGTTCTGATGTAGTATACATGGAATATTGTGAAATGATTTAATTTTGTACTTAATCAAGTTATCAACGGTCAAATGTAACGGTTATGCCTAACTAAAAACTAGGCTGCCGCCAAAGCACATCTAGCCCACTTACCTCGTCCGTTTGTCGTTTCCTAAATACTCCTCATGTAATGCAAGGCCAACCATGGACAAAACTTTTGGTCCTGAATTTCGTGGCGACTGCGTCCTTCTTCAGCTTAGCTGTTGGATGTTCATACTCCATGTGTGCAAAATCAAAATTACATAAACAAACAAACATCCACCATACCCAGCTCCGTTAGTTCTCCTCCCCAACCCCATCGGCATCTATTCCAAATCTCAAAATTCCCAAATTCTATATAAGCAACCCCTTAAGCCCCCTCTTTGGTTGCACACACCACTTTCGCCCCTTTCGGAAACACATTAAATGGCCTGGCCGGGCCCGTGTGCGAAATACACATCAGTCGGAAAGCGCACGTTAAATATCCAAAGTAAGTAAGTAAGTAGGGCGGATCTGAGGTCAGTAGCCAGTGGGACACCTGGGGTAAGTAGGCAGTGAGACACCTGGGATCAGCAGACAGTGGGACACCTGGGGTCAGTAGACAGTGAGACACCTGGGGTAAGTAGACAGTGAGACACCTTGGATCAGTAGACAGTGGGACACCTGGGGTAAGTAGACAGTGAGACACCTGGGATCAGTAGACAGTGGGACACCTGGGGTAAGTAGACAGTGAGACACCTGGGATCAGTAAACAGTGAGACACCTGGGGTAAGTAGCCAGTGGGACACCTGGGGTAAGTAGACAGTGGAACACCTGGGGTAAGTAGACAGTGAGACACCTGGGATAAGTAGACAGTGGGACACCTGGGGTAAGTAAACAGTGAGACACCTAGGATAAGTAGACAGTGGGACACCTGAGGTAAGTAGCCAGTGGGACACCTTGGGTATGTAGCCAGTGGGACACCTGGCATTACATTCTACAGAGACACAGTTATAAATTTCGACGTCGACAGTCCAATCACACCACATGTTGTGTAATTAGCTGTCTGTAGGCAAAGCGACAGGGTCTTTGAAGTTTCAGTCGGGGCACCGACGCTGCAATTCGAACTGATAGACAGTTCTTGAGTATCTCTCAGAGGGTATGTATCCGACAAAAGGGCGGATCTCTGCTCGGACCATCTCTCACCTCCATTGGTTATCTAGAGTGGTTCTGAACAAATGTTACTTGATATCACAGAAAAGCGACACTTTTGGAATATCCTTACTATATGCACGAATGCCACATTGTACTTGTCTAAGGGCTGTAATGAGATCATTTATCAAAACAAACAAAAAAACATCCAAAGATTACTCTGCCTTAGCCAAAACCTTGTTGAACCATATATGTCTGTTTGTTCACCTTGGTAGGGAATAGAAGCACAACTATTTGCATAACACTGATCTTCCCTTCACATGAGAAGGATTAAAGGGAAATATATACTATAAAATATAGATTAAATCGACATATCATAGGCTGTGAATCCTTGTCACTTACTAACGTGTTTCGAAGATCGGACAACATTCATTCGTTATTGAATTGCTACCACATGCCAAGATAGACAAGAAATCAGCGACACCAAGCCCTTGGACGATTGCAAGCTGGACAAACCGCCCGGCAAGTTGCCAACGTATTTCAAGTCCACGTAAGGACCATATACAGGCTCCAGCAACAGTACCAGACCACCAACACTACAGATGACCGGCCACGTTGTGGAAGACCAAGGGTCACCACTCGACGTCATGATCGTCAGATTGTGCGACAGCATCTTCAAGATAGCTTTGTTACTGCTGCGGAAACTGCTCGACAGACCATGGGGACGCACCAGCAACACATTAGTGCGGACACCGTGCGTCGGCGATTGACAAGCAGACACATCTACTGTCACAGGAAGTAAGTAGACAGTGGGACACCTTGTGTAAGTAGCCAGTGGGACACCTGGGATCAGTAGCCACTGAGACACCTGGGGTAAGTAGACAGTGGGACACTTTGGGTAAGTAGCCAGTGGGACACCTGGGGTAAGTAGACAGTGAAACACCTGGGGTAAGTAGACAGTGGGACACCTGGGGTAAGTAGACAGTGAGACACCTGGGGTAAGTAGACAGTAGGACATCTTGGGTAAGTAAACAGTGGGACACTTTGGGTAAGAAGCCAGTGGGACACCTGGGGTAAGTAGACAGCAGGACATCTTGGGTATGTAGCCAGTGGGACACCTGGGGTAAGTAGACAGTGGGACACCTGGGGTAAGTAGACAGGGGGGCACCTTGTGTAAGTAGCCAGTGAAACACCTGGGGTAAGTAGCCAGTGGGACACCTGGGGTAAGTAGCCAGTGGGACACCTGGGGTAAGTAGCCAGTGGGACACCTGGGGTAAGTAGACAGTGGGACACCTGGGGTAAGTAGCCAGTGGGACACCTGGGGTAAGTAGACAGTGAGACACCTGGGGTAAGTAAACAGTGGGACACCTGGGGTAAGTAGACAGTGAGACACCTGGGATATGTAGCCAGTGGGACACCTGGGGTCAGAAGCCAGTGGGACACCTGGGGTAAGTAGACAGTGGGACACCTGGGGTAAGTAGCCAGTGAGACACCTGGGGTATGTAGCCAGTGGGACACCTGGGGTCAGAAGCCAGTGAGACACCTGGGGTAAGTAGACAGTGAGACACCTGGGGTAAGTAGACAGTGGGACACCTGGGGTAAGAAGCCAGTATGACACCTGGGGTAAGTAGCCAGTGGGACACCTGGGGTAAGTAGCCATTGGGACACCTGGGGTAAGTAGCCAGTGAGACACCTGGGGTAAGTAGACAGTGGGACACCTGGGGTAAGAAGACAGTGAGACGCCTGCGGTAAGTAGACAGTGAGGCACTTGGGGTAAGTAGCCAGTGGGACACCTGAGGTAAGTAGCCAGTGAGACACCTGCGGTAAGTAGCCAATTTGGGCACCTGGGGTCAGTAGCCAGTGAGACACCTGGGGTAAGTAGACAGTGGGACACCTGGGGTAAGTAGCCAGTGGGACACCTGGGGTAAGAAGCTAGTAGGACACCTGGGGTAAGTAGCCAGTGGGACACCTGGGGTAAGTAGCCAGGGGGACACCTGGGGTAAGTAGACAGTGAGACACCTGGGGTAAGTAGCCAGTGGGACACCTGGGGTAAGTAGCCAGGGGGACACCTGGGGTCAGTAGACAGTGGGACACGTCGGGTCAGTAGACAGGGGGACACCTGGGATAAGTAGCCAGGGGGAAACCTGAGGTAAGTAGCCAGGGGGACACCTGAGGTATGTAGCCAGTGGGACACCTGGGGTCAGCAGACATTGGGACACCTGGAGTGAGTAGACAGGGGGACACCTGAGGTAAGTAGCCAGGGGGACACCTGGGGTAAGAAGCCAGGGGGACACCTGGGATAAAATCTGTTATGTTTTTGCTGAGGTTTTTTGTTATTTGACGCCTCACTCAGCAATATTCCAGCTATATGACGGCGGTCTGTAAATAACCGATCTGGACTAGACAATCCAGTGATTGATATCATGAGCATCGATCCACGCAATTGGGATCGATGACATGCATCAATCAAGTCAGCGAGCTTGACCACCCGATCCCAATAGTCGACTCTCTACGACAAGTATAGTCACCTTTTACGGCAAGCATGGGTTGCTGAAGACCTATTCCACCCCGGATCTTCACGGGTCAACATCTTTTGTCAATTCGTGATGATATCAAGCTTTGCCCTACTTGTGGCAACCGCAACAAACACATGCAAAGGCAAGTCGTGTGTGTACCTGAAAATAAAATAAGGGAACATATGGTACAACTCAAATAATGGAATTGTATCAGCAACAATTTGTCACTTTTGCCGAAACTTTGGAAATGTCCCATAGATGTCCACAATAAAACGTTTGAAAGTTTTACTGATCCCTTAGATACTGTAACCCTGATCAAGCAACTTTTGAGCAAGAGTATGAAGGCTGGAAGCGCTGCAATGTTGCTCGCATGAAGGAATAATTATTGCCATTCAGCCTTGTGGATATTGTATTGTCATTGATCTATAAATGAATCGGATGAGGCGGATGAGGCGATTTCAATGGTATCTTTTATTTCTAGCTCAGGTGGGTAATTCATATACCTTCGATATACCTATGCTTAAGTTAAACTTCTTTCCATGGTTTTGATTTTGCGATCAGAGCAGAAATTCTGAGTCGTGTGCATGGAGAAACAGATCAGGGGTGGGGTGTGTGTGTGTGTGTGGGAGGGGGGGGGGGGGGGGGGGGGGGGGCAAAATCGGTGCCCATGAGGATTTCACTATGAGGATTTGCCTTGGATTCGTGTCATTTTTCAAATTAAGCAAATGTGCAGTCGTAAACCTGAAACATTGGTTAAAGCAGAGCTCGACTGAACTAACAAACATATCCAGTGCACCTCCAATAGGCCACAATACATTCAGCACTACGTTATTTCTTCTGAGAACTCTATTTATAACAAAGCCCCAATGTCTCCATGTGGAGTAGTTCAGCTAGTTCAGCAGACCTTCACACCTCAAATGTCTTAACCACTGACTAAAGGAAATCTGTACCTGAGGTATTCTGGTTTTACTTTCCAGTCATTGAACCATTTAGAATGAAAGAACAAATATTTTGTTTCTGTGTTGAGAACTTTTGCCATCATTTGGAGAAAGGGCCCATGTAATGATTTACTTGCTTGATTAGTTGCTCAGACACAGTATACTGACCCCGAGCCGACCAGTCCTTGCTTTAACCCCTTAATGCCGAGCGCAAGACAGGGTAACAACAAGTACCATCTTTTAATGTCTTTTGGTATGACGCGGCCGGGGATCGAACACCGGACCTTCCGCTCTCCGGGCGGACGCTCTACCATTAGACCACGGAGGCGGTCAATGTGGCTTAGGACCGTGTTGACATGACTAGTGTCGATCATTGTACCGCTTTGTATCCTTGCAGTGTTATGATAGAATGGTGTCGACAAACCATAGATGTCACCAGGGTGAATCTGGAATTCGAACACATGACCACATCCTGACACGGCTAATGGACGCATCAGCCATTTGCGGTACTTCAAATCACCAATATTCGCAATTAACCTTGTTACGGTGATAACAAAACACAATATTGTTCATTTATTTTTTTTATTTAAGATATTACCCTATAAGTATGAACAAAGACAACGTATACACATATTTACACAGTCGTGTTTTCGTAAACATCGATCTCAATCAGGTTTGTACTAACAGGTTGAGTGTACAAACATCAAGGTGAGATGGTTTGTTTGTTTGTTGTTTTACGCCGCACTGAGCAATATTCCAGCTATATGACGGTGGTCTGTAAATAATCGAGTCTGGACCAGACACTCCAGTGATTGACATGAACATCGATCAACGCAGTTTGGATCGATGACATGCATTAACCAAGTCAAAGAGCCTGACCACCCGATCCCGTTAGTCGCCTTTTACGACAAGCATAGTGGCGTTTTACGGCAAGCATAGGTTGCTGAAGACCTATTCTACCCCGGAATCTTCACGGGTTCAAGGTTAGATGGAAGCACTTTACAGAAAAATATACATCTGAGGGTGTAAGGCCGCTTTTAGCAGTATATAAATCTATCTGAGCAGGACGTCATGAATGTGGGAATCGAACCCTGGTCTTAGGCTTGGAGGAGAAAACACTTTAACCACTAGGCCATACTACCTCACGATTTTGTGAGCCTAAACATTAGTATTGTAAAGTACACTGGGAATACACAAAACATGTGTGAATTGCTATAGATATGACATACAATCATCACTATAATTAATATCAGTATCACTTGTATTGGTATTTACACTGGCACCTATAAAATATGACCCGGATCAGTAAAGGACCGCCTGTCTGAAGATGGCTAAGGCTAGACATCCCAGTGTGTACGCATACTATGTAGAACCCCAGGGCTTATTAGGAAGGTTGTCAAATGAATACATCCAGAGCAGCATGGCTCAACCACATCTGTATATATCCATTCTCATAAACTGTAAACACCACTTACATGGCGGACTCTACGTCAACCCACAGCAACAAAACACTGAGCTTTGAATTACAAAACAATTAGTGAAATTCAAATATTTACGTTTGCTTTAATTATTAAATATGCTTATTTAGAATGTCACTTGGCTGAATATATCCAGGGCAGCATGGCTCAACTACGCCTGTATATAGCCACCCTCCTGACAGATACCGAAAGAAAATGTCATATAAACATGTTTCAGAATCCAGTGATTATTATCCTAGCAGTTATGCTGTGGTAATGGCGTTATGTAATATTGTCCACTCTAATACCACCCAATATAAGATTTGAATTGACGAAAGAGAAGGCCCACTACCTGGTTGTAGAATAAATTCAGTTACCAAGGATGGGTGTCAGTGATATAATACCAGTTATACAACAGCACTGACAATGATAATACTGATAGATGTGCTGTGTTCACCGTCACAACCCAACACAGGTGTGATGCGACCTGGTCCTTAGTCCACTCCAGTCTTTGAGAATGTATACAATATGTACAACATGCTGACTTGATGCAGCCAACATGGAGAGTCAAATCTAGTAATTATTATTGTTTGTTGTTTGACGCCGCTCTCAGCAATTTTCCAGCTATATGACGACGGTCTGTAAATAATCCAGTCTGGACCAGACAATCCAGTGATTGACATAATGAGCAACCAAGTCAGCGAGCCTGACCACCCGTTACTCGCCTCTTATGACAAGCATAGCCGCCTTTTAAGGCAAGGATGGGTTGCTGAAGACCTATTTTACTCCGTATCTTCACGGGTTAGTCCTTGAGATTACGCGGAGTAAGGAAGGGGATCGAGACTAGTCCACTCCAGTCCTTGAGTTCCGATACATCGCGGAGTAAGAAGTCCATTACGACAAGTCCAATCTGGTCGTTGAGTGTTCGTATACATGTACGGAGGTAGGAAGCTTGACCTTGAGACTTGGAGGAAAAGCCTGTTGGACAAAGTTTGCTTGATATCAATTCACAGGATGGATGCTTGAACATACTTGTGTACAGTCACGTTTCTATTATATACATGGGGACATTTTGCACAGTATTTGAGCAAGACAGTATAAAGGTGAAGAATAATTTGTGTGTTATACTATCCTGCTATGCCTATATACGTTTTTGACAACTGTTGTCTCAAGTTATTATTTTGATGTTCTTTTCCCGTTTTCAACAGAATCTTGTATATTCTACAGATGTTTTATCTATTGATTGTTTGCATAACTCAGCATTCAGATACTCACCATTGTCCATAAGCATTTGTGTAGTTGACAGGGGAGTCACGAGTAGGTTACAGCAGCGGTAATGGGACCTGTTCACATACAAATTGTGATTAGATGTTGAGTCATGTGGAACGGAACGGAATGGAACCGGAATGGAATGGAATGGAATAGAAACTACAGGTAAGATGTCTTTTTTCTTCGAATAGCCTACCGAGATACAATTAAGATGCATAATTTTCAAACATCAAAAATAAGATAGCTACACGATATATCGCAAAGAACAATGAAGCACGAAGCGTGATTTATTTCACAATATATCATTGTTCTATCATGACGTCATTTCTGGAGATTCGAACAGGGCCTCGCAACATGACGTCGTAAAATTGGACGACGTTATTTTTTAAAGGGAAGTATCCAGTGAGTTGCTTCCAATAAGCAGGACAAAGTCGATAAGCGTGATGGCCGAAGGATCGCATCCAGAAGTGGGCGAGATATGACAATCGACACTGTGAGAAAAGGTTGATATAATCGAGAACTGGGACAATATCCGAGAAAACAAAAATTAACCCCCCTTTTCATAAATAAACTTGTTCGACATGGCTGAGGTCGGATTGTATTCAGGAAGTCATTATTCAAATACGGGTAACTATTTTAAAAGCTTGTACATCGTTTTAACGTCCTTCAAGAGGCTGTTCATAATGATATTTCATATAAGAAAATAAAGTACAGTAAACTACGGTTATAACGAACTGACGGATATAACGAACGTACTTTTTGGGTCCCGACTATTTGCTGTAGTCATGCTGTATATATACTTATAACGAACTACGGTTATAACGAACTAAAATTAGTAGTCCCTTTGAGTTCGTTATAACCGTACTTTACTGTATATAATTTGAAGTGAGTGAGTATGGTTTTACGCCGCTTTTAGCAATATTCCAGCAATATCACGGCGCGGGACACCAGAAATGGGCTTCACACATTGTACCCATGTCGGGATTCGAACCCGGGTCTTCGGCGTGACGAGAGAACGCTTTAACCACTAGGCTACCCGACTGCCCCATATGATTTGAAACTCACCGTATGGATTTGTTGTGTTGAAAATACTTCCAGACTTGGAATCTGTACACATCGGGCTGTGGTAATGGGACCTGTACATGAAGACATTGTGATGAGATCTATGTTCATATACGGGGGCACGGTTGGCGCAGTCGTCTAAGGCGCCGCGATTCGCTGTGCAGAGTTGCGTCCCTTGGGAAACCTATGATTGTGGGCTCGAATCCCGGTTCGCCCCAATTATGTTTCTAGGTTTGTCAGCACCATTCCCGTACTCGTGGGTTTCACCGAGGTAGTAAACGTCTGAGACCTGCATCACTTCGGGCTTTCCTCCCACATTAAGCTGACACGCCGTTATATAACTGGAATGATGTTAAAAGCGTCGTTAAACCCAACTCACTCACTATTTTCATACACACCAGAAACCATTTAGAATAGAGTAGACCAGAGGATGATCTGGAAAAGAAAATACAGATGGCATGCCCTGTATCTACGAATAAATTATAATTAAGATAATTGCCTTTCAAACATCTAATAAAGTATATATAGTTTGAAACTCACCCTGTGAATTTGTTGTGGAATTTGTTGTGCTGAAGATGCATCCATCTTTGTGACTTAAGATCACGTGGTCTGAGGTGTGATGGCATCAGGCGAGGACCGTCCTCCAGTTCAGTCATACAATGTATCCAGCAGTAGGTCCACGGGGGTAGTATTGCTCTTATAGCACATCATGGCGTCATTCACAGACGGGCAAACGACGCTACCCCTCAAAATGCCAATAGCATCGAACATGGTTAGGAATATACTCCGTCTTTAACTTCAATTGTCAAGAATACTATTTGAAATAAATTGATTCCGTAGCCAAGGGTAAATAATACTTTACAAGAAATACTCGTGTGATAAGAGCTACTCATTTTAAAGTACGTACAACCTTTCTGCTTTATGATCCTTCGAAAACGTCACTGACTAAAGACGCTAACTAAATACAACTACCCGAGAAGATGCTTGTGAATACAACTGAGTCATCGTTCAACTAGAAGGTGTTAGCGGGTGTTTCAGGAAGAAATTGAGCCATGAAACATGAAACACCCCTCAACACCTTGAAGCCGCCGAGTCATCAGGAAGTACACATGACCCTCCAGGTGTTGTAAGTGGACGATCGTCCAGAAAATCATGACTTTGTAACGCTTATGGGCGACGTATCTCGTCAGTGTGCAATCGGGACATACGAAATCAGCACTATGTACCTTGCCCCAGAGAGCAATCGTGACATACGAAATTAGCACGATGTACCTTGCCCCAGTGAGCAATCGTGACATGCGAAATAAGCACTATGTACCCCAGTGAGCAATCGTTACATACGTAATAAGCACGATGTACCTTGCCCCAGTGAGCAATCGTGACATACGAAATAAGCACGATGTACCTTGCCCCAGTCGGCAATCTTTACATACGTAATAAGCACGATGTACCTTGCCCCAGTGAGCAATCGTTACATACGAAATAAGCACTATGTACCTTGCCCCAGTGAGCAATCGTGACATACGAAATAAGCACTATGTACCTTGCCCCAGTGAGCAATCGTGACATACGAAATAAGCACTATGTACCTTGCCCCAGTGAGCAATCGTGACATACGAAATAAGCACTATGTACCTTGCCCCAGTGAGCAATCGTGACATACGAAATAAGCACTATGTACCTTGCCCCAGTGAGCAATCGTGACATACAAAATAAGCACTATGTGCGTTGCCCCAGTGGGCAGTAGTGACATACAAAATAAGCACTATGTGCGTTGCCCCAGTGGGCAGTAGTGACATACAAAATAAGCACTATGTGCGTTGCCCCAGTGGGCAGTAGTGACATACAAAATAAGCACTATGTGCGTTGCCCCAGGGGGCAATCGTGACATACAAAATAAGCACTATGTACCTTGCCCCAGTCGGCAATAGTGACATAAGACGAGCACAGTAGCTGCTATTTCCAGTAAACCATTGATTCAAGGGGGATTGCTGTGTAGGTAGAACGTTTACGTTTGTAAACTAAGGCACCAACATGTTGAGGTGAAACTGAATTAGTGAGTGAGTGAATATGGTTTTACGCCGCTTTTAGCAATATTCCAGCAATATCACGGCACGGGACACCAGAAATGGGCTTCACACATTGTACCCATGTCGGAAATCGAACCCGGGTCTTCGGCGTGACGAGCGAACGCTTTAACCACTAGGCTACCCGACCGCCCCTGAAACTGAATTAAACATGAAGATATGTTCAAAGGGCCAAAATGCGGTGCTGAGATACTTTCGTTATCTGGTACATTATAGGAAGCAATAAACAGGTACATGTCCACCAGGTTAAACATTCCAACAGAAACATAACCTCTATAGGCTGCCCTTATTCGGAACATGGGTATAGAATAGCATAATTCCTGCACATGAAGCGATGTAACTGGCAGGTGTTAGAGAAGGTAACTGGACTGTATCAAACCTGAAGAAGAAGAAGAAAGAGTATTTTGTTGAACAGAATAACTCAGTGGCTTTTAAAACGTAGATAATTGCATTTGAGTTGCCAAATACTTTCGGTAATGGACGAACGGATACTATCGACCCTTGTTCAACAATGATTTACACAGAAATAAAGTCTCTTAAATCTTTAACTAAAATTAAATTAAGTTCTACTTACTGTATGTAGAGGAGCAACGCCAAGTTGGCGTGGTTGCTGAGGCTGGCGCGCTGTCTAGCAACAGAGTAGAACGACAGAGGCTGGCTGGCAACAGTAGAACGACTGAGGCTGGCTGGCAACAGTAGAACGACCGAGGTTGTCTGGCAACAGGGTAGGGCGACCGAGGCTGTCTGGCAACAGAGTAGGGCAACCGAGGCTGTCTGGCAACAGAGTAGGGCAACCGAGGCTGTCTGGCAACAGTAGGGCAACCGAGGCTGTCTGGCAACAGTAGGGCAACCGAGGATGTCTGGCATCAGCGTAGGGCAACAGCGTAGGGCAACAGCATAGGGCGACTGAGGATGTCTTTGCACTGAAGGGCGACTAAACAATATTTTGCACCCGGCTCCTCCTCTACAATGAAACAAAACACACAATACTTAGACCCTCTTCTCCTGTCCAAGACACAATCTACAGAGGACACAAAGCTATAGTGATGTTCACCCTGAAGTGAGTGCTGGACTGTTGCATTTGTAACGTGTGTCAGTAAAAGACACCTTGCGTCTTCAGGTCGACTATGTTACATATGGCTTACAACATTAGCAACGACCCACAATAAATGGGTACTGGGTGTCAATCAATTTCGGTATATTATTTGTTTTTAATAAATAGAATATATAAAACTCACGGAAGTCCCCTGTGCTTCGTCCAGAAGACGTAGCAACTCCTCGTATGACTGTTAATCTCGTTGTTGTTGATGCCTCTGTCGACGCTGTTGTTGTTGTTGGCGATATCGCTGTTGTTGTTCTTGGCGATATCGCTATTGTTGTTCTTGGCGATATCGCTGTTGTTGTTCTTGGCGATATCGATATTGTTGTTCTTGGCGATATCGCTGTTGTTGTTGGCGATATCGCTGTTGTTGTTCTTGGCGATATCGCTGTTGTTGTTCTTGGCGATATCGCTGTTGTTGTTCTTGGCGATATCGGTATTGTTGATCTTGGCGATATCGCTATTGTTGTTCTTGGCGATATCGCTGTTGTTGCCGTGGCCGTCGCCTTTTCCGCCAGACCTGGCTTTGGTTTCTCCGTTCTGTTTTATGCCTGGCCACGTCAGCTATATAGTTCTGAGTGAGAAAAGCCATTGAAAATATAAATGAGCAACATGAGTGAATTTCTTTTACTACTGACGTACATTTCATGACTGCGTATAATTGTATGTTGTACTAATAGCTGCTAATGACATAAGATTACTTAATAGCTGTGATAAGAGATAGTGGGTGGCAAGTTATGCAATAAAAAACTACTTTAATTTTCAAGTGAAACTCTCAGATGCTTTTCCCAAAGTATTTTAAAAGAAGTGATCATGACCTTCAAATTATATTTTATTCAATTTTATCTGGCAATGACAATCTTTGATCTATTTTAAAATATAAATGCAACTTTCTTGTTTTACTTATTATATATATTCATATATCATATATATTCTATTTATTATCATACATCTTCTTGTGTGAGTGGGTAAATGCTGTTTAACGTCACAAACAGCAATATTCCAACAGTATCACAGCTGCCTGTCATCCGGACCAGTGACAAACGAGCAGCCAGCATGAGGTAGCAGAAATTTTAGAAAAAATATTATGTTATGACAACAAGCGTTAAAACATTTACTTGAGCTAAAACCAAACAATTCAGGTACATGGCGATATTTATGTTCAACATGAGTCTTTAATGACTGCCAGGTATGTTTAAGTAGTTGAATAGCATACTTACGGATGAGGCCGTCTGGGTCGCCATTGTAACCGTGGTTGATGCTGTTGCTGATGCCGATGCGGATGCGAATGCGGAAGACGATGCTCAGGCGACGGCGATGCCGATGCCGAAGACGATGCCACCGTCGATGTCATCAGCGGTAGACTGTTGGCAACCTAAACAAAGGGAATGAGTGCTATATGACGTAATATGTGTACGCACAAGGGATCAGATTGACAGCAATCCTAGCTGTTATGAACCCATGGGACATGTTTTATTGTCATGGAGATTGACCTTTACCATATTATGAATTAGGATATCCCCTTTCCCACACAACACCTATAGCTCTAGAAGACTACACACTGCTTAGGTTGTAATAAACTGAAGATTGATCTTAACCATATTATAACACAGCATATCCCCCTTCCCACACATATCAACACCTATAGATCCAGAAGACAACACAACGCTTAGATTGTTTTAGGCTGAATATAAAACAAATGAAAATCTCACCACCTCACTTTCGACTGTCGCCAACGCTTATCTCCTGACTACATATACTACTCAAAAGAAGTTCAAGAACGCCAAAGTCATGGCATGACAGATTATCTGTGGACATGAGACGGGTGTTCTTGAACTTCTTTTGAGCAGTATTATCTTGGAATTTTTATGTATATACAAATCAGTCGTTTTAAATATAGGTCTATTCGACCTAGTTGTCTCATTAATGTCCTGTGTTGAAGTTCCGAGAACGGATACATTTGAACATCTGATAGCTACAGTAATAGTCTTGCAATTTCAGACCCCGTTACATCCTGGTGCAGACAAGATACGCCTCCACGGCCTGAGACACGTTGGCCTTACCTCCAACATCGTGGTGCCACGCAATCACAAATATAAAAGACTGATAAAGGCGACGTTAAACCGAAACATATTCATTGTGTTTGACTTACACTTCCTTTCAGACGCCTGTTTTCGTATTTTAGTGCCCTGATTTCCTCTTGTAATTTCCGGTTTTCCGGATCCGCGGATTCAGAAACCTGTCGAACATAAACAAAGGTCAAATATTGCCAAAATAATGAACTTACACATACTGCTAGTGGCTAACAATGAAACAATCAAGGGACGGTTTATTCGATGGTGATGTTTTTGATACAGGTATCCTAGTTGTGTTCATGGCCAGAACTGTAGAAAACCCCGTGCTATGACGGTACATCAAACTACCATTTCACTTTCAATGCGACGTTTTGGTTTATATGATGGTTCATTTTACAAGCAAATTAAACAATAACTGGGTAGGACATGGTTTTGTATATATTGCTACAACACAAACAAAGAGTTAAACCAAATCAATATATAGGACAACACATGGTGACAGTGTAACACCATACCATTGATGGTACAAGCTAACTGATTCACAGACTTTGGAACGCTGGGGTAGCGTAACACGCAAAACGACTTTGGTTAGATCCTTCCCTGCCGTTTTATTGCTGGAATCAGCGTAAAACCTTACCAACTCACAAGCGGAAAATAATATTAACTTCAGGCATGAACGACTGCATCAATGGCATACGCAGTAAGCATGTCAAGGTGAACGGGTTTAAGAGGATGAACTCTATGAAGTTAATGTGTTTACTTACATCCACTGGAGTCGCCCCCGATGCCGTGCCCCAGCTGCCTGCCTACTCTCGGATGGCGCGACGAATGGGTTGTACACTGGCTCATTTGCACCAATTAAGCCAACAAGCTCGTGGCCGCGGCCTTACTGGGTGTTCAGTAACAATCAACTGAGAGTGAATACATGGGCTATCCTTTGCACATTGTCAAATCACAAGCCTTGAAACAATAGAATCTGTAGATGGACTTGCCGTGCACGGACTTCTCGTGAAACACGCCATGCTCTTGATACAGCCATACACCTTGAGACACATTTCTATAAACTGGAAACCAATGACTTGCTGTTGATACAGCCAAACACCTTGAGACACATTTCTATAAACTGGAAACCAACATCGTGTCTTACATTAAGCCCCAGCGCATAACCATAACCAGTATATTTTCCTCAATTTGTGTATATCATCTCATTCTCAATAAACATTCCTTGGTGATTCTTCAATATTAACAACAGCCATGTTTGTCATAATTTTTACATCTCACTGTTTGTGTGTAATGATTGCTCTTGCTTGACGTACATTATGGTTGTATTTAATGTTGACTAATCTGTGTATTGGACGTGCTGGGAACAAGGGTCCCTATCACCCAGGAGTTTAAGACAACTTAAACTACAAAGTCAGTTAAACCCCACTTGTTTATGACGGAACAACTGTTTTATTATATAATTTTCAGATAAATCAAAAATGACGAAAAACGTCTGGCGCAAGAAGGATTCGATCCCGACCATAGGGCTCACGAAGGTACAGAAGGCTCACGAATATCTTCTACTGCTACGGTGACATAGAAACTCTTTAATAAAAACAAAACATATATCTGTATTCGAGTGATTTGGTAGCTTAAAAAATACGATCATATGAAAGCAAAAGTACTTTTGTTCTTGACCAGGGCTATGTGGATCAGAAATTGCCCTCACCATAGACATAAAGTGTATTATGATCGATAATGTGTTCGATTTTGTTTTATATGAATTGACTCAAGGCCTAAGAACATGCATTCCACAACCCGAGTCGACAAAGGAAACTACATGTTACCTTTATGACCTAGACCACATGACCACGTGTAGCCTTGATAGTATACACACAACCTAGACTTGTATACAACAACATGTAGCTCTGATGGTATACATCCTATCTAGACTTGTATACAACAACATGTAGCTCTGATGGTATACACACAACCTAGACTTGTATACAACAACATGTAGCACTGATGGTATACACCCTACCTAGAATTGTATACAACAACATGTAGCTCTGATGGTATACACCCTACCTTGACTTGTATACAACAACATGTAGCTCAGATGGTATACACCCTACCTAGACTTGTATACAACAACATGTAGCTCTGATGGTATACACCCTACCGAGACTTGTATACAACAACATGTAGCCCTGATAGTATACACACAACCTAGACTTGTATACAACAACATGTAGCTCTGATGGTATACATCCTATCTAGACTTGTATACAACAACATGTAGCTCTGATGGTATACACACAACCTAGACTTGTATACAACAACATGTAGCACTGATGGTATACACCCTACCTAGAATTGTATACATCAACATGTAGCTCTGATGGTATACACCCTACCTTGACTTGTATACAACAACATGTAGCTCAGATGGTATACACCCTACCTAGAATTGTATACAACAACATGCAGCCCTCATAGTAAACACTCTACCTAGACTTGTATACAACAACATGTAGCTCTGATGGTATACACCCTACCTAGAATTGTATACAACAACATACACCCTACCTAGACGTGTACACAAAGACACGTAGCCCTGATGGTATACACTCTACCTAGACTTGTATACAACAACATGTAGTCCTGATGGTATACACCCTACCTAGAATTGTATACAACAACATACACCCTACCTAGACGTGTACACAAAGACACGTAGCCCTGATGGTATACACTCTACCTAGACTTTTCTACAACAACATACACACTACCTAGAGGTGTACACAAAAACATCTAGCCCTGATGGTATACACACTACCTAGACTTGTATCCAACAACATGACGTGTAGCCCTGATGGTATACAACCTACCTAGACCTGTATGCAACATGTAGCCCTGATTGTATAAACCCTACTTAGGCTTGTAGACAACAACATGTAGCGCTGATGGTATACACCCTACCTACACTTTTACACAACAAAATGTCGCCCTGATGGTAAAAACCCTACGTGGGAGACATGTGACTATGTGTAGGATCGCGATGGGAGACATGTTGCCATGTGTAGGTTGGTGATTGGAGACATGTTGCTATGTGTAGGATGGTGATGGGAGGCATGTGGCTATGTGTAGGTTGGTGATGGGAGACATGTGGCTATGTGTAGGATGGTGATGGGAGACATGTTGCTATGGGTAGGATGGTGATGGGAGACATGTGACTATGTGTAGGTTGGTGATGAGAGACATGTTGCTATGTGTAGGATGGTGATGGGAGTCATGTGTGTATGTGTAGGATGGTGATGGGAGACATGTTGCTATGTGTAGGATGGTGATGGGAGACATGTTGCTATGTGTAGGATGGTGATGGGAGACATGTGACTATGTGTAGGTTGGTGATGAGAGACATGTTGCTATGTGTAGGTTTGGTGATGGGAGACCTGTGACTATGTGTAGGATAGTGTTGGGAGACATGCGACTGAGTGTAGGGTGGGGATGGGAGAAAAGTGACTGTGTGTGGGAAGGTGATGGGAGACGTGTGACTGTGTGTAGGATGTTGATGGGAGACGTGTGACTGTGTGTAGGATGGTGATGGGAGAAATGTTACTATGTTCTGGATGGTGATGGGAGAAATGTTACTTTGTGTAGGATGGTGATGGGAGACATGTGACTGTGTGTAGGATGGTGATGGGAGAAATGTTACTATGTTCTGGATGGTGATGGGAGAAATGTTACTTTGTGTAGGATGGTGATGGGAGACATGTGACTGTGTGTAGGATGGTGATGGGAGACCAGTGACAATGTTTGGGATGGTGATGGAAGTCATGTGTGTATGTGTAGGATTGTGATGGGAGTCATGTGTGTATGTGTAGGATGGTAATGCTAGACAGATGACTATGTGTAGGATGGTGATGGGAGACATGTTGCTATGTGTAGGATGGTGATGGGAGACATGTTGCTATGTGTAGGATGGTGATGGGAGACATGTGACTCTGTGCATGATGGTGATGGGAGACATGTGACTCTGTGCATGGTGGTGATGGGAGACATGTTGCTATGCGCATGATGGGAATGGGAGACATGAGGCTATGTGTAGGAAGGTCATGGGAGACATCGGACTCTGTGTAAGATGGTGATGGGAGACATGTGGCTCTCTGTAGGATGGGGATGGGAGACATAAGGCTGTGTGTGGGATGGGGATGGGAGACATGTTGCCATGTGCATGATGGGGATGGGAGACATGTGGCTATGTGGAGGATGGGGATGGAAGACATGTTGCTATGTGGAGGATGGGGATGGGAGACATGTGACTATGTGCGTGATGGGGATGGGAGACATGTGGCTTTGTGCATGTTGGTGATGGGAGACATTTGGCTATGTGTAGGATGGGGATGGAAGACATGTTGCTATGTGGAGGATGGGGATGGGAGACATGTGACTATGTGTAGGATGGTGATGGGAGGCATGTGACTATGTGTAGGATGGTGATGGGAGACATTTGACTATGTGTAGGATGGGGTTTGGAGACATGTGGCTATGTGTAGGATGGTGATGGGGGACATGTGACTGTGTGCATGATGGTGATGGGGGACATGTGACTGTGTGTAGGTTGGTGATGGGAGACATGTGACTGTGTGTAGGATGGTGAAGGGAGACCAGTGACAATTTTTGGGATGGTGATGGAAGTCATGTGTGTATGTGTAGGATGGTAATGGGAGACAGATGACTATGTGTAGGATGGTGATGAGAGACATGTTACTATGTGTAGGATGGTGATGGGAGACATGTTGCTATGTGTAGGATGTTGATGGGAGACATGTGACTATGTGTAGGATAGTGATGGGAGAGATGTGGCTATGAGTAGGATGGTGATGGGAGACATGTTGCTATGTTTAGGATGGGGATGGGAGACATGTGACTATGTGAAGGATGGTGATGGGAGACATGTGACTATGTGCATGATGGGGATGGGAGACATGTTGCTATGTGCATGATGGGGATGGGAGACATGTGACTATGTGTAGGATGGTGATGGGAGACATGTGACTCTGTGCATGATGGTGATGGGAGACATGTGACTGTGTGCATGATGGTGATGGGAGACATGTTGCTATGTGCATGATGGTGATGGGAGACATGTTGCTATGTGCATGATGGGGATGGGAGACATGTGGCTATGTGTAGGAAGGCCATGGGGGACATCGGACTCTGTGTAAGATGGTGATGGGAGACATAATGTGCATGATGGGGATGGGAGACATGATGCTATGTGCATGATGGGGATGGGAGACATGTTGCCATGTGCATGATGGGGATGGGAGACATGTGGCTATGTGGAGGATGGGGATGGAAGACATGTTGCTATGTGGAGGATGGGGATGGGAGACATGTGACTATGTGCGTGATGGGGATGGGAGACATGTGGCTTTGTGCATGTTGGTGATGGGAGACATTTGGCTATGTGTAGGATGGGGATGGAAGACATGTTGCTATGTGGAGGATGGGGATGGGAGACATGTGACTATGTGTAGGATGGTGATGGGAGGCATGTGACTATGTGTAGGATGGTGATGGGAGACATTTGACTATGTGTAGGATGGGGTTTGGAGACATGTGGCTATGTGTAGGATGGTGATGGGGGACATGTGACTGTGTGCATGATGGTGATGGGGGACATGTGACTGTGTGTAGGTTGGTGATGGGAGACATGTGACTGTGTGTAGGATGGTGAAGGGAGACCAGTGACAATTTTTGGGATGGTGATGGAAGTCATGTGTGTATGTGTAGGATGGTAATGGGAGACAGATGACTATGTGTAGGATGGTGATGAGAGACATGTTACTATGTGTAGGATGGTGATGGGAGACATGTTGCTATGTGTAGGATGTTGATGGGAGACATGTGACTATGTGTAGGATAGTGATGGGAGAGATGTGGCTATGAGTAGGATGGTGATGGGAGACATGTTGCTATGTTTAGGATGGGGATGGGAGACATGTGACTATGTGAAGGATGGTGATGGGAGACATGTGACTATGTGCATGATGGGGATGGGAGACATGTTGCTATGTGCATGATGGGGATGGGAGACATGTGACTATGTGTAGGATGGTGATGGGAGACATGTGACTCTGTGCATGATGGTGGTGGGAGACATGTGACTGTGTGCATGATGGTGATGGGAGACATGTTGCTATGTGCATGATGGTGATGGGAGACATGTTGCTATGTGCATGATGGGGATGGGAGACATGTGGCTATGTGTAGGAAGGCCATGGGGGACATCGGACTCTGTGTAAGATGGTGATGGGAGACATAATGTGCATGATGGGGATGGGAGACATGATGCTATGTGCATGATGGGGATGGGAGACATGTTGCCATGTGCATGATGGGGATGGGAGACATGTGGCTGTGTGTGGGATGGTAATGGGAGACAGATGACTATGTGCATGATGGTGATGGGAGACATGTGACTATGTGCATGATGGGGATGGGAGACATGATGCTATGTGCATGATGGTGATGGGAGAGATGTTACTATGTGCATGATGGGGATGGGAGACATGATGCTATGTGCATGATGGTGATGGGAGACATGTGACTATGTGCATGATGGGGATGGGAGACATGATGCTATGTGCATGATGGGGATGGGAGACATGTTACTATGTGCATGATGGGGATGGGAGACATGTGGCTATGTGGAGGATGGGGATGGAAGACATGTTGCTATGTGGAGGATGGGGATGGGAGACATGTTGCTTTGTGGAGGATGGGGATGGGAGACATGTGACTATGTGCATGTTGGTGATGGGAGACATGTGACTATGTGCATGTTGGTGATGGGAGACATGTGGCTATGTGCATGATGGGGATGGGAGACATGTGACTATGTGTAGGATGGTGATGGGAGACATGTGACTATGTGCATGATGGGGATGGGCGACATGTGACTATGTGCATGATGGGGATGGGAGACATGTTGCTATGTGCATGATGGGGATGGGAGACATGTTGCTATGTGCATGATGGGGATGGGAGACATGTTGCTATGTGCATGATGGGGATGAGATATGTTGCTATGTGCATGATGGTGATGGGAGAGATGATGCTATGTGCATGATGGGGATGGGAGACATGTGGCTATGTGCATGATGGGGATGGGAGACATGTGGCTATGTGCATGATGGGGATGGGAGACATGTGACTATGTGTAGGATGGTGATGGGAGACATGTGACTATGTGCATGATGGGGATGGGCGACATGTGACTATGTGCATGATGGGGATGGGAGACATGTTGCTATGTGCATGATGGGGATGGGAGACATGTTGCTATGTGCATGACCACAGGCATCTTTCTGGACTTCTCAAAAGCATTTGATATGGTATGGCACAACGGGCTAATCCAAAAACTTTAAAAAATAGGACTAAAAGGTCAAATCGTAAATTACATCCAAAGCTTCCTTAAAAACCGCAAAATCACAGTGTGTATAGACCAGGCCTTGTCGGGCCAGTGTCCCCTAGAAAACGGCACCCCCCAAGGCAGCATTCTTAGCCCGACACTATTTAACATAATGATAAACGATCTCTTTTATCCCCTAAAATAAACACTTCCAAATTTGCGGATGACGGTGCCCTCTGGATCCGCTCCAAAAGTATCCTAATATCCCAAGATCTACTCCAAAGATCCCTAAACAAAATTCAACAATGGGCAGATAAATGGGGCTTCTCCCTCAACTCTGAAAAAACTACAGGAATAGTATTTAAACATAAAAATATGAGAAAGGCCACCCCTATCCTCAAACTAAACAACAAACCAATCAAGTTCCAAAAACAAACTAAGTTCCTAGGCCTAATCTTCGACGAACATCTCTCCTGGGATGCCCACGTCGAAAACCTAACCACCAAATGTAGCAAAGACCTAAATACACTAAGATGTCTAACCGGCTCCAACTGGGGTGCCTCCAAAGATACTCTCCTCAGTCTCTATATATCCCTAATTAGATCCAAACTAGACTATGGCTGTGCCATATACGACACCTTAAACGAAACCTTAAACCAAAAAACTAGACTCAATACAATACCAAGCCCTTAAATTAGTCACACGTACCCAACATGGCACCTCTCTCACTTCACTTCAGGCCCTAACAGGAGAAATGCCACTAAATCTACGTATGCAACATCTAACACTAAACTTCTGGGCAGCGTCCCAATCAAACCCTCTCCTCCAAAACCTACTAGACCAAAACATACGTCCCCAAAACCAGGCTCTAACCAGGAAACACCCTCTACTCACTCCGATATCCCAACGAATAATCAACTACCTTAACGAACACCAAATAGGAAACCAAATACAAAACTGCAAAAAAATCCAATGTATTCACTCCAAAACTTAAAATCCCCAAAATAGACACATCTCTAGCAAACTCAATAAACAAACAAACAGATCCAAACATAGCTAAATCCACCTCACTAGCTTACATACATCAAAACTGGCCAAATTGGTGTCACATCTACACAGACGGATCCTCTAATCCGATCACAAATCGCACAGGTTTCGGAGTCCACATAGCCCAACCAAATAGAAATACGCAATCCTATACAGCTACCGACTCCCTAACAACCAATCCATCTTCACTGCAGAGCTTATGGATATGGCCACCGCCCTCCATAACCAGCACACTAAAAACCAAAAATAAATCCTAATACTCACAGACTCGCTAAGTGGACTTCAGGCCCTCAAAAACAAAAACACCAAAACTCGCCCCAAACTAATAAACCAAATACTCAAAAGTATAAATAACTTAACAGAGGCAGGCAAGGAGATAGTACTCATCTGGATCCCAGCCCACGTAGGAATATACGGAAACGAAAACGCCGACCTAGCCGCTAAACAATCCCTTAAAATTCCCGAAATAAGCCTAAAGCTACCTATATCTAAAGCAGAGATCAAAAGTATCAACAAACGTAAAATCACCCAAAGATGGCATAACCTCTACCAAAAAACAAACACCCAAATCATAAAAATCCTCAATAAACCCCTTACCAAACCAAAAATCCTCCACCCCTCCAAAAAAAATCGATAGAATAATCACCAAACTCCAAACAGGTCACACCAAACTAAATAAACATCTCCTAAAACTAAAAAAACACGCAACCGGAAAGTGCCCACACTGCAAACACCCAGAAACAATAGAACACGCACTCCTACATTGCACCCACTACCACACCCACCGAGCAACACTACAAACCCACCTAAACCTAAATAAAGCTCTTACCCTAGAAGCAATACTAAACCCCCAAAATAACATTGAAAAATTCAAAACCCTAGGCATATACCTAACAAAAACAGACCTAATAAACCGAATCTAAAAATAACCAAACCACCATAACCAAACCACCATAACCTAGCATATAATACAACAAACTCACCTCTACACACTCCCTTAGTCCCAACCACACCCCCAAGGCATGTATTCCAAATTTCAAAATTTCCAAAACTTATATAAGCAACCACTTAAAGTCCCCACTCTGGTTGCATCCCTCTCGTTTCCCTCCAAACTTCACTAAATGGCCCGGCCGGGCCCGTGTGCGAAATACGCTTCAGTCGGAAAGCGCACATAAAATCTCCTAATGTAAGTAAGTAAGTAAGTCAAACAGAAAGATATCATATCTAACTGGTACTAAAAGTTCACTATCAATCTCCTCTCTGATAACAAACTGTTACATTTAATATCCCTAAGCACCAATACCCAGTATGCTCATGGAGTAATTATCAGAAACCCGAATAATATCCTGTCTGCATTGTCACACCCGGTGATTGTTATGATATTCAGACAATATGGCAGTCTGTATTCATTTCTTATATCCTAAAAGTCCCCACCAAGCTTCCTTTATACAAATTGTATTAAATAATACATATATACATTAAAACAGAACAAAAACGATTGGTCAACAGTTTGGTGCGGTCGATGGAAAGGTGTTCAATTACTAAGAAAAGCTATGTAACTGTTTAATACTTAATACGTGTCTTAAAATATGAATTAATTCTTAAGTTATAACATTAGTGCAAATTCACCCGAACGTAGGATGTACATGGACTGATTTCAAAATAGCTAAATTGACAAATTGTTTCCCATAAACCACTGAATATAAACTCACTTAGCCTTTAGAATAGAAAGGTTAATCGTTTCTTAATGTATTGTCTTTTAAGCCGATGGAAGTTTAAATCACTACAACCGAGTCCGAGGCGATAAAGGATTATGTGACAAAATCTGGTATCATGGCTTAACTGTATATAAGTAACACTGTCCAAGTTTAATAATCCTCTATATCAGAGGAATATTCCAATTATTAATGGTATCAGGTAGTAATAACTTTGCATAGCATTCTGTTCTACAACATATAGCCTGTATATTGGTTCGATTTCTATAAATGTAATTACTAACAGCAAAGATGTTTTTCATCTTGTAAAAAGGTGTAATGACTGTGTTAGTTTCTCTATAAATTTTCTCGTGGCCTGTACCCCTTATTGCCACACAAATAGTCCGTATTGAGTGAGTGAATTAAAATTTAACGTCTCATCGGCATTATTTCAGCGTCCGAAATGAATCTTAGTGTAAACATTCTAGGATTAATTCTTGTTCTTGGTACAATTATCCAAAATGTGGGCATTATATGCTTGTTCATAACTTCTAACGATTTATGTGAAAGGAGTTATTTAACTGAGTGAGTGAGTATGGTTCACGGCGGTGGACACCAGAAAGGTATCTAAGACTTCTAAGGCAATTAATCATAGGGATTTCCTTTTTAACTCTATCGTCAATATCAGAATCTGACTGAAATATTATTCCCAAAGTTATAAATATTAATTCCTTTCATTTTAAGATTAGGTTTTGCACTTGGGAAGACTTTACTTTAACGTGAAAAAGAAAGTTTCTGTTTTCTCTGGATTCAATTTTACTTGCTTTCATCCATTTGGTAATTTTCTCCAAATCAGCATTAATGTTTTACGCGGTAGTATTTGGAATTGTCCATTTGGGGAATTGTCTGGACCCCACCGCAAACACAGTAAACAGAAATTCCAATGTGAATAATATGTACAATAGTTTGCTGGCTCGACATGCAAGACTCCATGATTTTAGTTATAATATAAAAGTCATAGTAATATTAAATTATATTTTTTTTTAAATCATTAATGTATTTGACATGGAAGACGAAGCGACACACATTGTATTTTATAATAATGCACAATTTTGAATGCTTTAAACCTGTTGCATTAAAAAAATACTAGATTTGATGTTGTCATGTAGTGAATCAATATGTGTCTAGCCTTCCAAATGTTCTATTGCGAACACATATAGTGTCAGCGCTCATGATCGCCATATCTATGAATGAATGAAAATATCATCATTAATAAACTCACCTGAGCTCACGGTGTGTTCTGAAGACAAATCGCTGTAAGGCATCCTGCACGGCTTCGTTCATGTTCACCCTCAAATGTACTATAGAAATCTGCGATTATGCGTGTTCAGTGTCCGAATTCAATGTTCGAATGCATTTATACGACAGGCGTTCGTTTATTTATTAAAATTCCACTAATTCATAAATCACATTGAGTTGCTCACCTATTCTCCAGGGGGTTTTAGGCTTTTAGGGGTTGCTTATATTGATTTTTTGAAATTTTTAAATTTGGAATAAATGCCGAGGTGGGTGGAGGAGGGAACTAAGGGAGCCGGGTGAGGTGGGTGTTTGTATGTTTATTGGATTTTGGATTGGTAGATTAATTAATTTTTAGATGCGCTTAATTAGGTCTGTTTTGATTAGGAATACGCCTAGGGCCTTGAAGTTTTCTAGTTTATTTTGAGGGTTTAGTATTTCATCTGGAGTAGGAACCTTATTTAGATTGAGGGTGGTTTGTAGTGTGGTTCTGTGTGTTTGATAGTGGGTGCAGTGAATGAGTGCGTGTTCTGTGGTTTCGGGTTGTTTGCAGTGGGGGCAGTTGCCTGTGGTGTGTCTTTTAAGTTGTTTTAGGTGGTTATTTAGGTTAGTGTGTCCTGTTTGGAGTTTTGTAATTAATCTGTCAGTTTTTTTAGAGGGGTGTAGGATTTTAGGTTTGGCTAGTGGTTTTCTGAGCACTTTTTTGATTTGGCTATTTGAGTTTTGATATTGATTATGCCATTTTTTGGTTATTTTTTGTTTGTTTACACTTTTAATTTCTGATTTTGAGATGGGTAGGTTTAGGCTTATTTCTGGTATTTTGAGAGATAATTTAGCTGCTTTATCGGCGCTTTCGTTGCCGTAAATTCCTACGTGGGCGGGGATCCACAAGAAGGTTATTTGTTTGCCTGCTTTTGTTAGGTCGTTGGAGCTTTTAAGTATTTGGTTTATTAATTTAGGTCGTTTTTTGGTATTTTTGTTTTGGAGGGCTTGTAGTCCGCTAAGGGAGTCAGTGAGAATTAGGATTTTTGTTTTTGTTTTTAGATTGTTGGTTATGCAGGGCTGAGGCCATGCCCATAAGTTCGGCCGTGAATATAGATTGGTTGTTAGGGAGTCGATAAGATTGTGTGGATATAACTGGTTGTGTGGTATGGACTCCGAAGCCTGTGTGGTTGGAGATCGGGTCTGAAGATCCGTCAGTGTATATGTGACACCAATTTGGCCAATTTTCGTGTATGTATGCAAGTGTGGTGGTTTTAGCTATGTTTGGGTCGGTTTGTTTATTTATTTGGTTAGCTAGCGTTGTGTCTATTTGGGGTATTTTGAGTTTAGGGGTGAAGATATTTGATTTTTTGCAGTTTTGTTTAGATTTTGAGTTTGGTGTTCATTGAGGTAGTTAGTTATTCTTTGGGATATTGGGGTGAGTAAGGGGTGTTTGTGAGCTAGAGCTTGGTTTCTTGGGCTAATATTTTGGTTAATTAGGTTTTGGATGAGAGGGTTTGTTTGGGACGCGGCCCAGAAATTAAGGCTTAGATGTTCCCTGCGTAGATTTAGTGGCATTTCTCCTGTAAGGGCCTGAAGTGAGGTGTAGGAGGTGCCGTGTTGGGTGCGTGTAATTAGTTTGAGAGCCTGATATTGTATTGAGTCAAGTTTTTTAGAAAGAGAGTTGTTTAGGGTATTGTATATGGCACAGCCGTAGTCTAGTTTTGATCTAATTAGTGTTGTATATAGTGAGAGGAGGGTATCTTTGGAGGCTCCCCAGTTAGAGCCGGTGAGACATCTTAATGTGTTAAGGTCTTTGCTGCATCTAGTTTTTAGGTTTTGGACGTGAGCCTCCCAGGTGAGGTGTTGATCGAAAATAAGTTCTAAGAATTTTGTTTGTTTTTGGAATTTGATTGTTTGGTTGTTTAGCTGGAGGATTAGGTAGGCAGGTTTCATGTTTTTATGTTTGAATACTACTCCTGTTGTTTTATCTGAGTTAAGGGAGAAGCCCCATTTGTCTGCCCATTGTTGTATTTTATTTAGAGATTTTTGGATTAAGTTTTCTGCCATTTTAATGCTTTTAGTGCGGATCCATAGGGCTCCGTCATCCGCGAATTTTGAAGTGTTTAGATTAGGGGATAAGCCCTCGAATAGATCATTTATCATTATATTGAAGAGGGTTGGGCTGAGGATGCTGCCCTGGGGAGTGCCATTTTCTAGGGGACACTGGTCCGATAGTGTATGGTCTATACCCACGGTAATTTTGCGATTGTTTATGAAATCTTGGATGAAGTTTATTATTTGACCTTTTAGTCCTATTTTTTTAAGTTTTTGTATTAGCCCGTGGTGCCATACCATATCGAAAGCTTTAGAGAAGTCGAGGAAAAAGCCTATGGTGTATTGCTTGTTTAGCTGTCCTGTTTTTATATCCTGTTCTAGTCGGGCAAGGTTATCGAGAGTTGATCGGCCAGGAGTGAAGCCGCTTTGGTCAGGATTTATGATGTTGTTTTGGTCTAGGTAGTGCTGTAGCCTATTTTTAGTCATAAGTTCCATTATTTTGCAGAGATTTGAGGTTAGGGAGATGGGCCTATAGGAGTTTGCCTGATCTGCTGGTTTATTTGGTTTAGGTATTGGGATTACTAGAGCTTCCTTCCATGAGGATGGGACCTGTCCGTTTAGGTAGACTAGGTTGTATAGTTTAAGTAAAGTTTGGAGTAGTTTGGTAGGTAAGTGTTTGATTATTTGGTAAGAGGTGAGGTCTAGGCCAGGGGCTGTTCCTTTTTTTCTGTTGTTTAGTATGTGATTTAGTTCTTCTATGGTGTAAGGTTGATTTATTTCTAGGTTGTCTTGTCTGTTTTCTTTGGAGAATTTGGTTTCTTTATTTAGTTTATCTTGGAATTTCTTACTGAAGTTACTGTTGCTGCTAACTTTAGAGAAGTGTTTGGCTAGGTTGTTGGCCTTTTGGGTGGGGTTAGTTGAGTTGTTTATATTGGGGCTGTTTTTGTGCCGTTTGATGGTACCTAATTACAAACTCTGTTCTAATTATGCTAATCGTGGAAGTGCATTATACTGGATGACAAACTTAGTAATCCTTTCACACTAATGATCCTTGTTTGCAATGAACGCATGTCAATTGACTAAACAAACATCCTTAAGTAGAAGTATCACAATGGACGGTGTGTACAACTGTTTGTCAAACAATATCAACCAATATTTTATATAGAATCTCCATTACATAAAATCACAGAAACATATATATTAAATTTTACTTTGAAAACTCCTGAACTAATGTCGTGAACGTAATATAATAGGAATTTATTCCAACAAAGTGTTTCCTATATATATATGTTTCCTTGTACAATTTTAAGTTCATGGATTTTTTTATCTATTATTTTGCAATGATCGTGACAATCGCTAAAAGGCTACTCTCTTGCTATTCCGTTTATTGGTTATTCTAGTTTAGACAGCGACAGCCTCTCGTGCAATAATACTGTTCGGTAACATTAGTAATATTTTCAAACCCCAAGAATTCCTCTTACTGGCTCATAAAATTCAATGAAGCAGTGGTAAAATCTATCCATATATACAAAATTGTATAGTTTTGGATATACCAACTATACAAAATTGTATATTTTGGAAATACCAAATATTCAAAATTGTATATTTTGTATATCTTGGAATTTTCCCTTGTGATATTGTGGGTTACATATTCAATGGATTTGATGTTCATACTGATGAATTGTGGGATATATTGTACCTATAGAAATGCTCGTGCATCTCTTGCTGGAATCGATTTCGTAGGTGTGTTGTTCAAATCCAGTAGTCTTGTCGATTATTGGTAACGCGTGTTTCTGGTGTTTCTGTGGACGTTAAATTGTTTTGCAACATCACGTTGACTCGATCCTGCTTTAAGCATACCATTATCATTTTCGGACAGGCGTGGCTTTTCGTAATGTTGAATAATTGCGTAATTTTGTTGTTTTTCTGAGTGGTTGTTGTCAGCACGATGCTAAACAATGCATATGGAATCCCGTTAACGCACATGTTTTTATACCCATAACATTTCAGTTTTCGACCGTGGAGAGAGTCCCATAAAGGTGTGTTGACAACGACCTGAATGACCTCAGGACTCCTCCAAATTGTAATTTTGTTGGTGGAATGAGTCTGTTACCACCTGCGTAAGTTGCTACCAGCTTCCATCCTCAGTTGCCCCAAGCCACCACCTCAGTTCCCATCTGCCTAGGTTGTCATCCCGTCTCAGTTGCCGCCAGCTTCAATTGCCCCTAGCCACTGCCTCAGTTCCAATCTGCCTCGGTTGTTATCCTGTCTTAGTTGCAGCCAGCCTCAGTTGCCCCCTTATGATTATGGAATGTATTTTGTCGCTGTTATTTACAGTCAAGTCATCAACACATCAGGGTCCCTCCTCATTCTAATTTGACGGTAGAGGGAGTTCCATGAAGGTGTGTTGATGACTTGACATCACCTCAGGGTCCCTCCACGTTGTAATTTCGACCGTGGAGGGAGTCCCATAAAGGGGTGTTAACAAAGACCTGAATGACCTCAGGGTTCCTACATATTGTCATTTCGTTGGTTGAATGAGTCTGTTGCCACCTGCGTCAGTTGCCCCCAGCTGCCAGCCTTAGTTGCCACTCGCCTCAGTTGCCACCCGCCTCAGTTGCCACCGGCCTAAGTGGCCACCGGCCTAAGTGGCCACCTGCCTAAGTGGCCACCTGCCTCAATTGCACCGCCTCAGTTCCCGTCTGCCTCGGTTGCCATCCTGCCTCAGTTGCCACCAGCCTCAGTTGCCACCAGCCTGGTTTACCATCCTGTCTCAGTTGCCACCAGCCACATTATCAGTTTCCATGAACCACCAGCCTTGGTTGCCATATTCCTAGGTTAGCATCCTGCCTCAGTTGCAGCCAGCCTAAGTTGCAACAAGTAACCTGCCTCAGTTGCCACCAGACTCAGTTGCAGCCAGCCACTGCTTCAGTTCCAATCTGCCTCGGTTGTTATCCCGTCTTAGTTGCAGCCAGCCCCAGTTGCCCCCTTATGATTATGGAATGTATTTTGTCGCTGTTATTTACAGTCAAGTCATCAACACATCAGGGCCCCTCCTCATTCTAATTTGACGGTAGAGGGAGTTCCATGAAGGTGTGTTGATGACTTGACATCATCTCAGGGCCCCTCCACGTTGTAATTTCGACCGTGGAGGGAGTCCCATAAAGGGGTGTTAACAAAGACCTGAATGACCTCAGGGTTCCTACATATTGTCATTTCGTTGGTTGAATGAGTCTGTTACCACCTGCGTCAGTTGCCCCCAGCTGCCAGCCTCAGTTGCACCGCCTCAGTTGCAACACACCTCAGTTGCCACCCGCCTCAGTTGACACCAGCCTCAGTTACCACCAGCCTGGCTTACCATCCTGTCTTAGTTGCCACCAGCCACAGCATCAGTTCCCACGAACCAACAGCCTTGGATGCCATATGCCTAGGTTACCACCTTCCTCATTCAGTCAGGCACAGTTGCCACAACTAACCTGCCTCAGTTGCCACCAGACTCAGTTGCAGCCAGCCTAAGTTGCCACAAGTAACCTGCCTCAGTTACCACCAGACTCAGTTGCAGCCAGCCTAAGTTGCCACAACTAACCTGCCTCAGTTACCACCAGACTCAGTTGCAGCCAGCCTAAGTTGCCACAACTAACCTGCCTCAGTTACCACCAGACTCAGTTGCAGCCAGCCTCAGTTGCCCCCTTATGATTATGGAATGTATTTTGTCGCTGTTATTTACAGTCAAGTCATCAACACATCAGGGTCCCTCCTCATTCTAATTTGACGGTAGAGGGAGTTCCATGAAGGTGTGTTGATGACTTGACATCACCTCAGGGTCCCTCCACGTTGTAATTTCGACCGTGGAGGGAGTCCCATAAAGGGATGTTAACAAAGACCTGAATGACCTCAGGGTTCCTACATATTGTCATTTCGTTGGTTGAATGAGTCTGTTGCCACCTGCGTCAGTTGCCCCCAGCTGCCAGCCTCAGTTGCACCGCCTCAGTTGCCACACACCTCAGTTGCCACCCGCCTCAGTTGACACCAGCCTGTTACCACCAGCCTGGCTTACCATCCTGTCTTAGTTGCCACCAGCCACAGCATCAGTTTCCACGAACCAACAGCCTTGGATGCCATATGCCTAGGTTACCACCTGCCTCAGTTGCAGTCAGGCACAGTTGCCACAAGTAACCTGCCTCAGTTGCCACCAGACTCAGTTGCAGCCAGCCTAAGTTGCCACAAGTAACCTGCCTCAGTTACCACCAGACTCAGTTGCAGCCAGCCTAAGTTGCCACAACTAACCTGCCTCAGTTACCACCAGACTCAATTGCAGCCAGCCTCAGTTGCCCCCTTGTGATTATGGAATGTATTTTGTCGCTGTTATTTACAGTCAAGTCATCAACACACCAGGGTCCCTCCTCATTCTAATTTGACGGTAGAGGGAGTTCCATGAAGGTGTGTTGATGACTTGACATCACCTCAGGGTCCCTCCACGGTGTAATTTCGACCGTGGAGGGAGTACCATAAAGGGGTGTTAACAACGACCTGAATGACCTCAGGGTTCCTACATATTGTCATTTCGTTGGTGGAATGAGTCTGTTGCCATCTGCGTCAGTTGTCCCCAGCTGCAAGCCTCAGTTGCCACCCACCTCAGTTGCCTCCCGCCTCAGTTGCCACCGGCCTTAGTGGCCACCTGCCTTAGTGGCCCCCTGCCTCAATTGCAACGAGCCACAGCCATCCTGTCTCAGGCGCAGCCAGCCTTATTTGCCACGACCCTAGGTTGCTGCTAGCCTCAGTTGCCACCAGGCATCTGGCTCCAGCCTCAGTTGCCCCAAGCCACCAGCCTCATGTGCCACCTACCTAAGTTGCCGCCAACCACCAGCCTGCAGCCTAAGTTGCCATGAGCCACAAGCCACAGTTGCCACCTACCTCAATTGCCACCAGCCTAAGTTGCCACAAGTAACCTGCCTCATTTGGCACAAGTCACCTGCCACCTGCCTCAGTTGCCACCAGCCTTAGTTGCCACAAGTATCCTGCCTCATTTGGCACATGGAACCTGCCTCAGTTGCCACCGGCCTTAGTGGCCACCTGCCTCAATTGCAACGAGACACCGCCTTAGTTCCTGTCTGCCTCGGTTGCCATCCTGTCTTAGTTGTAGCCAGCCTCAGTTGCCGCCAGAGTCAGTTGTAAAGAGCCTCAGTTACCACTAGACATCTGGCTCCAGCCTCAGTTGCCACAAGCCACCAGCCTCATGTGCCACCTGGCTAAGTTGCCGCCAGCCACCAGCCTGCAGCCTAAGTTGCCATGAGCCAAAAGCCACAAGTAACCTGCCTCAGTTGCCACAAGTAACCTGCCTCAGTTGCCACAAGCCAATTGCCACCTACCTCAATTGCCACCAGCCTAAGTTGCCACTAGTAACCTGCCTCAGTTGCCACAAGCCACAGTTGCCACCTGCCTCAATTGCCACCAGCCCCGATTGTCACCAGCCCCGATTGCCACAAGCCTAGGTTGCCATCCTGTCTTAGTTGTAGTCAGCCTCAGTTGCCTCCAGCCTCAGTTGTATAGAGCCTCAGTTGCCACCAGACATCGGGCTCCAGCCCCAGTTGCCACAAATTGTAGCCAGCCTCAGTTGCCACCAGGCATCTAGCTCCAGCCTCAGTTGCCACAAGCCTCCAGCCTCATATGCCACCTGTCTAAGTTGCAGCCAGCCACCAGCCTGCAGCCTAAGTTGCAACGAGCCAAAAGCCCCATTTGTCACCTGCCTCAATTGCCACAAGCCTAAGATGCCACAAGTAACCTGCCTCAATTGCAACGAGCCACATCCATCCTGTCCCAGTTGAATTCAGACCTCATTTGCCACCACCCTACGTTGCCGCCAGCCTCAGTTGCCACCAGGTATCTGGCTCCAGCCTCAGTTGCCACAAGCCACCAGCCTCATGTGCCACCTGCCTAAGTTGCCGCTAGCCTCAATTGCCACCAGCCTAAGTTGCCACAAGTAACCTGCCTCAGTTGCCACAAGCCACAGTTGCCACTTGCCTAGGTAGCCACCCTGTCTTGGTTGCCACGAGCCACAAACCACAGTTGTCATCTGCCTCAATTGCCACCAGCCTAAGTTGCCTCAAGTAACCTGCCTCAGTTGCCACAAGCCACAAGCCACAAGTTGTCGTCTGCCTCAGTTTCCACAAACCACAGTTACCACCAGCCTAAGTTGCAACAAGTAACCTGCCTCAGTTGCCGCCAGCGTCAGTTGCAACCAGCCAACGCCTCTGCCTCGAGCCACAAGCCACAGTTGTCTTCTTGTCTCAATTGCAGCCAGCCTCAGTTGGCACTGGCCTCAGTTGGCACAAGACTCAGTTTGGACTGGTCTCAGTTGCCACCAGCTTCAGTTGCCACGATCATCAGTTGTCACCAGCCTCAGGTGCCACCAGCCTCAGTTGCCACCAGCTTCAGTTGCCACCAGCCTCAGTTGCCACCAGCTTCAGTTGCCACCAGCCTCAGTTGCCACCAGCTTCAGTTGCCACCGGCCTCAGTTGCCACCGGCCTCAGTTGCCACCAGCTTCAGTTGCCACCAGCTTCAGTTGCCACCAGCTTTAGTTGCCACCAGCCTCAGTTGCCACCAGCTTCAGTTGCCACCAGCTTCAGTTGCCACCAGCTTTAGTTGCCACCAGCCTCAGTTACCACCAGCTTCAGTTGCCACCAGCCTCAGTTGCCATCAGCTTCAGTTGCCATCAGCTTCAGTTGGCACTGGTCTCATTTGCCACCAGCCTCAGTTGCCACCCACCTTAGTTTCCACCAGCCTCGGTTTCCTGCCTGTCTCAGTTGCTGCCTGCCTCAGTTGCCACCTGCCTCAGTTGCCACCCACCTCAGTTTCCACTAGCCTCGGTCGCTATCATGTTTCTGTTGCCACCAACCCCAGTTGCAACCAGTTACCACTAGCCTCAGGTACCTCACCTGACATGCAAGTGTAACGATCATCCACTTCCAAGCCCATGACGGTGCCCATGTGTACCTCCTGATAACTCGGCATCACAGCAAACACATACGGGCACGCTCGGGCACACATACGGGCACACCGGGCACACACACGAGCACACACACGGGCACACACACGGGCACACACGGGCACAAACGGGCACACACTCGGGCACACACTTAGGGACACACTCGGGAAAAAACATGGGCACACTCACTGGCACATTTTCGGGCACACACTCGGGTACACTAGGGCACACACTCGGGCACACAGACTCGCACACATGCAGGCACACTCTCGGGCACACATTCGGGCACACATTCGGGCACACACACGGGCACGGGAAAACACGGGCACATACTTGGGCACACACCCGGGCAAACACCCGGGGACACACTCGGGCACACACTCGGGCACACATACGTGCAAACACTTGGGCACGGGAAAACACGGGCCAACCCTCGGGCGCACACACGGGCACACACTCGGGCACACACCAGGGGAAACACACGGGCACACTCTCGGGCACACACTCGGGCACACACTCGGGCACACACATACGGGCACACATACGGGCACACACTCGGGCACACATACAGGCACACACTCGGGCACACACATACGGGCACACACTCGGGCACACATACGGGCACACACTCGGACACAAACACAGGCACACACTCGAGCACACACTCGGGCACACATACGGGCACACATACGGGCACACACACGGGCACACTCGGGCACAGTCACGGGCAAACACTCGGGCACACACACGGGCAAACACACAGGCACACATACGGGGACACACACGGGCACAGGAAACAGGAAATCACGGGCACACACACAGGCACACACCCGGGCACGCACACGGGCAAACATTTGGGCACACACACGGGCAGACTTGGGCACACACTCGGGCACACACCCGGGCACACACCCGGGCACACACCCGGGCAAACACTCGGTCACACACTCGGGCACACTTGGGCACACACTCGGGCACACACACGGGCACACACTCGGGCACACACATGGACACACATACGGGCACACACATGCACACACATACATGCACACACTCGGGCACGGAAAAACACGTGCACACATTCGGGCACTCACACGGGCACGGAAAAACACGGGCACACACACACAGGCACGCATCCGGGCACACACGGGCAAACACTCGGGCACGGGAAAACACGGGCACACACTCGGGCACACACACGGGCACACACACGGGCAAACACTCGGGCACACACTCGGGCACACACATGGGCACACTCACGGGCAAACACTCGGGCACACACTCGGGCACACACATGGGCACACTCACGGGCACACACACGGGCACACAATCGGTCACACACACGGGCACACACTCGGGGACACACTCGCGCACACATACGGGCACACACAAGGGCACACTCGGGCATACACACGGGCACACACTCAGGCACACAACCGGGCACACACTCGGGCACACACTCGGGCACACACACGGGCACACACTCGGGCAAACACACGGGCACGGGAAAACACGGGCACACACTCGGGCACACACATGGGCACAAACACGGGCACACATTCGGGCACACACTCGGGCATGTCTGCACGCCCAATGGATAATTTGCTATATTACTAAAATTTTCAACAATTCTCACTGAGCCAGTCATCATGGGATAGCAATTATAATGCTTTGTAATCCTATTATCCCATTGTTTATATTATTTGCGAAGCGTCCCATAGCAATGCCACGTCATATCAACGCATTGTTTGCATATAATTAATGACGTCATCCATTGTTTATGACACGTAGGTTCTCCTATGTGCTATTTGTCATTTTTCACAGAAAATATTGAAAAATGTGTATTCAGTCCTGTTCCAATAATCTGTTAAATGTTGCGGTGAAGATAATTAAGACATGACTATATACATGCACGTTTAACCGTCCCATTTCTGGATTTATAGAGAATAGATGTATCTTTCTCTCCAACAGGCATTTCCTCCGAATACCAATAGATTAGTTTTGGACTCTGCTTCGTTCATCCATGATGGACTGGAGTGTGTCCAATAGCCATGCTGCTCCCAACTCTCTGTGTGATTGTCACACTGAAGACTCCAGCACCACAATCAGTATAATTATAGTCAGCACGTTGTACTTAACTGTATCACTTAGGTTAGTATAGGAGTGGGTTAAATGGGACTTCCATGTTGTGTTACGGTCTACTCCAAAACCGAGGGGCCGGTGAGGTAGCCTAGTGGTTAAAGTGTTCGCTCGTCACGCTGAAGACAAGGGTTCCATTCCCCAAATGGGTACAATGTGTGAAGCCCATTTCTGGTGTCCCCCGCAGTCACTTTGCTGAAAATTGCTAAAAAGCGGCGTAAAATACAACTTCTAAACCAGCATATAAAATTTATTACAGCCTCTCTCAGGATTGATACATACAGGCATAATTAATGGCAACGTTAATGTTTTGGAATTTAGTGTATAGTTTAGTAATTCAAAGCCACACTGACAAAAGTTGAGTGTTTATAGCTGTGAGGGTACCCATAGGTTTCTGCCATGTTTCAAATTCAGTCTGCATTTGTCATATTAATTGTGAAACTCTATGTCGGCCTGTCACAAGAATGGATATATACAGATGTGGTTGAGCCATGCTGCTCTGGATGTATTCATTTCATACTTTCTAAACAAGCCTGGTATTCTTAAATGCATGATACAGTCAAGTCACAGTGTTTCAATCGTTCAACATATCTGGGTCAAATTTTGCCTCTATCATTGCAAATTCCAGTGGCATTAATGACAATACTAATGTATTTCATATCGATAGCCATAAATTCCAACATTCATGAAGTATTCAATAAGTACCCGGTACAGTTTTAACTTGAGGTAACAGCCAAGCATTGTGGCTAAAATGTTTGCTGGGTTGGGTTCCATTCGTCACGTCACTGCCTTCGTGGTATAGTGGATAGAGTGTCTATCCGGAAAGCGGGTGGTCGGGGTTTGATTCCCTGGTCGCGTCATACCAAATGACGTTAAAAGATAACACTTGTTGTTACCCTGCCTGGTTCTCAGCATCAAGGGTCTAAAACAAGGACTGGTTTTCATTTTAAACTATGGTATCTCAAGTTGGTTAGCACTATAAAATCGGCATTAGTCCAGATGAGTACAAAGACCTGTGAAGATCCGGCGTAGAATAGGTCTTCAGCTGACCTGATATTCTTGAATAGTGCCGAAAGCAGTCAAAATCCACAAGCCCATGATAAATATCTTAATAGTTCTTGTCATGTGTCAAATATTGTCTGCATTGTCCGAGTGATGGTATACTATCATTTGTCACCGGTTCATAAAATCGACCCTTATCAAGGTCCAGAGACTGCACCACTCCCCGGCTATATTTCCGACACCAGTTGTCGTCGTTCAGTGTCATTGTATTCTGTGTTAGATAATTAGTGACCCAACTATTTCATTCTCTTGTGATCTAATGGCATACTCTCTGGGGTAGAATCGGTCTTCAGCAACTTATGCTTGCCGTAAAAGGTGACTATGCTTGCTGCAAGAGGCAACTAACAGAATCGGGTGTTCAGGCTCGCTGACTTGGTTGATGCCTGACATCATATCCAAACTGCGTGGATCGGTGACCATGATGTCAATCACTGGATTTTCTGGTCCAGACTCGTTGTTGTTGAACGCTGGACTCTGCAATATTTCTGCAGTATGACGATTGTCTGTAAACAAACAACAACCATCAAGTCAATACATGAGTGTGCCATTAGTTTTTTGTTTATCTCCTGTATGTTCACTACCTTATTCATATTTTGAAAATGTTTTTGTAACTATGATTTTCAAACATTAGGGGAATTAATTTGTACACTCCGATATTTCTCATGTATTTTCTATCGTTGTTGCCTCCCCAATAATTGTACACAGCTTGTTATAATCTTTAATGATAACATTGTATAGCTCATGTTCAGTGCTTTATTTTGATACTCATTGTATATACATCTACTTTTTTTCAAGATCTTGTGTCTTTATCCCCAAGGATATTATGAGTGTGTTGTTGTTGTTGTGTTGTCAAAGTGTTGTTTTAGCTACCCTCATTTTATTACTGTAATACAGCTGCTCTGGTACAATTAGTTGTTAGTAGTAAACCTGTGAAGCTGTTATCACATTTTCATTATTACTTTTTCTTGTTTAATGATACCCCTGATCATTGGAGCACTTAAACAATAATTTGTTCTTAAGTGATTACTTGGTGCTTTCCCTCATAACGTTTGTAAATTTGTTTTGAATAAACTTGTATAGTAATAAGCTTTATCATGTTGTCAACCTGCTTGTAAGAACCACGGCCGTGCTGACTGGTTTCACCAGTGATGAATGTGTGCGACCTGCATCACCTCAGGCTTTCCTCCCACATGAAGTTGATACCCCGTGATAAAACTGAAATGTTCAAAACGGCGTCAACTTCCTCATTGGGGTCTCTGACTGCAATGGGGAGTGGTTTTCACTTTTAAAAACAACTGTAAAGCTCAATACTCCAAATTCCTTTCCTTCATACAGCAGAATAGGGGTCCTTCTATTTAACGTCCGGGGACGCCCGGGAACGTCCAGGAGGTTTCATCAGACGTCCGGGAGGTTTCATCAGACGTCCGGGAGGTTTCATCAGACGTCCGGGAGGTTTCATCAGTGCAGTCAGTCAATAAAACATGTCTTTCTCAGGTTGGTAAGATCGTCGTGAAAATATCAACTGGCGTACAAATAAATAGAACACACAGCAAAATAAAAACAAACAAAAACGCGTACAAGTAACCATGGTAACAAGGTACACAAATATTGAATAGGCCATGAACGGGTTTTTTTATCCAACAAAGCGGGCATAATGGTAATTACAAGAAAAAAGTGTTTGAATAATGTTTCTATTGTATAGTATAGTAGAAGTAATGGCGTAGCGAGGTCACAGACTGACCATATGGGAGTGAGTGAGTGAGTATGGTTTTACGCCGCTTTTAGCAATATTCCAGCAACATCACGGCGGGGGACACCAGAAATGGGCTTCACACATTGTAAACATGTCGGGAATCGAACCCGGGTCTTTGGCGTGACGAGCGAACGCTTTAACCACTAGGCTACCCAACTGCCCCTTTGTCCAATCAATACAATGAATACAATGTGTGAAGCCCATTTGTGGTGTCCCCCGCCGTGATATTACTGGAATATTGCTAAAAGCGGCCTAAAACCACACTCACTCACTCACTCTGATTGGACAATGTACGCAGTGAATATTTTACAGTTTCATTTGAATGGACTTATGCATAAATGTCAATCAAGTCGATCTAATAAATAATGATGCTGAGACTTTACATGCATGACAGGTGACATGTCACTTGGGGCGTCAATCAACAATCCTCAATGACAAGTGATGGACATCGTCTAATTATATAAAAGTACTTTTACTGTGTGACGTCAGTGCGCCAGGGTTATGACTTATCATTTAAATTTATATACCATTTATGCTTATAAATTATGTATACACGTAAAAGTAGTTGAATGACATTGTCCGGTTGGGTGCGAGTCTGCCCCGCAATGAAAATATAAGCAGTATTGTTTTGGGTCTGAAGGTCTACATAATATATAAAGGTATGATGCTACTATATACATCGAGAAATTACATGTACGATAATACACAATATCGCGAGTGTAAGGTGTATACACGGGTTAGTGATAAATCATATACACGCTTAAACATCATAAAATACAATAATCATGAATATGACAATTCGTGACATACATTATCAAGACAATACTGACAGTTTTGTGCTCGTAAGAGTATATTTTCAGTTCTAACTCTCTACCTGATGAAGAACCGGGGAAGAATAGGTCTTCAGCAACCCATGCTTGCCGTAAAAGACGACTATGCTTGTCGTAAGAGGCGACTAACGGGAACGGGTGGTCAGGCTCGCTGATTGGTTAGTGCATGTCATCGTATCCCAATTGTGTGGATCGATGCTCATGATGGTAATCACTGGATTGTCTGGTCCAGACTCGATTATTTACAGACCGCTGTTATATGGCTGAAATATTGGTGAGTGCGGCGTTAAACAACAAACAACTGTTCGAACTTTCCCAGCGATCGCCAACTTCCAATTCTAGCTTTTGTGCAGGATAGTATTGCATTAATTCTTAAATTGACTTGCAAAAATGATTACTCGCTTCTCTCCTCATCAGGTTTGGTCAAAACTGCCGCGAAATCCTTCTGAATAGCATCTACATGCAAAGAAAGAGAAAATTCTGAAAGTGAAAGTAAACTGGCACGTAACTCACATGATAATTGTCCCTGCTCTGGTCCTCATTCCCATATTCTCTCCGGAATCTTACTTTTCCATTTTCCTTTTCGTGGGGGATGAGGTAGAAGTTTACTTCAAGGTCTGGCGATTTGCAAAATTGGCAACAAAACCCACTTCAAATAGATTAACAAAATAACGCGATCATTCAATAGCTAAGAAAGATGTATGTGTGCTAAAACATACAAAGTAAAAACAAACCATTCCAACGATAATGAATATTACTTACTGTAATGTCAAAAATTGCAAAGTGCATTGTTCAAGAAATGTCCATTTATAATGGATGTGTGCACATGCGCACAAGTATTTCGTGTTTTTAATTTAATGGAGCAGAAAAAAGCTAACTTAGATCCAATCAAATCGCGATGAGAAATCAGAAATGTAAATGACGATCACCTGCAGCCTTCAAATTTCTAAAAATGTAAATTTACGTCCAATTCCTTATGCAGATGACAGCCGTGGATTCTTATTTCCAAAATGTACGCTAACGGACAGAATATTTAAATTGTAGCGGTAGTAAGTGCTTGAAAAATGCAGTATATATATATGTCCTTAAGAATGATAAATATATCAAGGGAGACAACTCTTCAGACATTGCTTATACATTAGCTGTGAAAGCGAAGTTTATCATTGCCGGAATAGTGGTTGGATGGGGGGGGGGGGGGGGGGATGGAGTGAGTGAGTGAGTTGGGTTTAACACGGCTTTTAACAGTATTCAAGTAATATCATGGCGTGTCATCTTAAAGTGGGAGGAAAGTCCGAAGTGAGTTGCTGGGTTAAAGTGTGCTGGTAGAGACGGGACAAGGTTACAGTGTGATGGTAGAGACGGGACAAGGTTACAGTGTGCTGGTAGAGACGGGACAATGTAACAGTGTGCTGGTAGAGACGGGACAAGGTTACAGTGTGATGGTAGAGACGGGACAAGGTTACAGTGTGCTGGTAGAGATGGGACAATGTAACAGTGTGCTGGTAGAGACGGGACAAGGTTACAGTGTGATGGTAGAGACGGGACTAGGTTACAGTGTGCTGGTAGAGACGGGACTAGGTTACAGTGTGATGGTAGAGACGGGACAAGGTTACAGTGTGATGGTAGAGACGGGACTAGGTTACAGTGTGCTGGTAGAGACGGGACTAGGTTACAGTGTGCTGGTAGAGACGGGACAAGGTTACAGTGTGCTGGTAGAGATGGGACTAGGTAACAGTGTGCTGGTAGAGACGGGACAAGGTTACAGTGTGATGGTAGAGGCGGGAACGTCCAGGAGGTTTCATCAGACGTCCGGGAGGTTTCATCAGACGTCCGGGAGGTTTCATCAGACGTCCGGGAGGTCTCATCAGTGCAGTCAGTCAATAAAAGATGTCTTTCTCAGTTTGGTAAGATCGTCGTGAGAATATCAACTGGCGTACAGATAAATAGAACACACAGCAAAATAAAAACAAACAAAGACGCGTACAAGTAACGATGGTAACAAGGTACACAAATATTGAATAGGCCATGAAGGGGTTTTTTTTATCCAACAAAGCGGGCATAATGGTAATTACAAGAAAAAAGTGTTTGAATAATGTTTCTATTGTATAGTATAGTAGAAGTAATGGCGTAGCGAGGTCACAGACTGACCATATGGGAGTGAGTGAGTGAGTATGGTTTTACGCCGCTTTTAGCAATATTCCAGCAACATCACGGCGGGGGACACCAGAAATGGGCTTCACACATTGTAAACATGTCGGGAATCGAACCCGGGTCTTTGGCGTGACGAGCGAACGCTTTAACCACTAGGCTACCCAACTGCCCCTTTGTCCAATCAATACAATGAATACAATGTGTGAAGCCCATTTCTGGTGTCCCCCGCCGTGATATTGCTGGAATATTGCTAAAAGCGGCGTAAAACCATACTCACTCACTCACTCTGATTGGACAATGTACGCAGTGAATATTTTACAGTTTCATTTGAATGGACTTATGCATAAATGTCAATCAAGTCGATCTAATAACTAATGATGCTGAGACTTGACATGCATGACAGGTGACATGTCACTTAATTGGGACGTCAATCAACAATCCTCAATGACAAGTGATGGACATCGTCTAATTATATAAAAGTACTTTTACTGTGTGACGTCAGTGCGCCAGGGTTATGATTTATCATTTAAATTTATATATCATTTATGCTTATAAATGATGTATACACGTAAAAGTAGTTGAATGACATTGTCCGGTTGGGTGCGAGTCTGCCCCGCAATGAAAATATAAGCAGTATTGTTTTGAGTCTGAAGGTCTACATAATATATAAAGGTATGATGCTACTATATACATCGAGAAATTACATGTACGATAATACACAATATCGCGAGTGTAAGGTGTATACACAGGTTCGTGATAAATCATATACACGCTTAAACATCATAAAATACAATCTCATGAATATGACAATTCGTGACATACATTATCAAGACAATACTGACAGTTTTGTGCTGGTAAGAGTACATGTTTAGTTCTAACTCTCTACCTGATGAAGAACCGGGGTAGAATAGGTCTTCAGCAACCCATGCTTGCCGTAAAAGACGACTATGCTTGTCGTAAGAGGCGACTAACGGGATCGGGTGGTCAGGCTCGCTGATTGGTTAGTGCATGTCATCGTATCCCAATTGTGTGGATCGATGCTCATGATGGTAATCACTGGATTGTCTGGTCCAGACTCGATTATTTACAGACCGCTGCTATATGGCTGAAATATTGGTGACTGCGGCGTTAAACAACAAACAACTGTTCGAACTTTCCCAGCGATCGCCAACTTCCAATTCTAGCTTTTGTGCAGGATAGTATTGTATTAATTCTTAAATTGACTTGCAAAACTGATTACTCGCTTCTCTCCACATCAGGTTTGGTCAAAACTGCTGCGAAACCCTTCTGAATAGCATCTACATGCAACTCAAAAGAAAGAGAAAATTCTGAAAGTGAAAGTAAACTGGCACGTAACTCACATGATAATTGTCCCTGCTCTGGTCCTCATTCCCATATTCTCTCCGGAATCTTACTTTTCCATTTTCCTTTTCGTGGGGGATGAGGTAGAAGTTTACTTCAAGGTCTGGCGATTTGCAAAATTGGCAACAAAACCCACTTCAAATTAACTAACAAAATAACGCGATCATTCAATAACTAAGAAAGATGCATGTGTGCTAAAACATACAAAGTAAAAACAAACCATTCCAACGATAATGAATATTACTTACTGTAATGACAAAAATTGCAAAGTGCATTGTTCAAGAAATGTCCATTTATAATGGATGTGTGCACATGCGCACAAGTATCTCGTGTTTTTAATCTAATGGAGCAGAAAAAAGCTAACTTAGATCCAAACAAATCGCGATGAGAAATCAGAAATGTAAATGACGATCACCTGCAGCCTTCAAATTTCTCAAAATGTCAATTTACGTCCAATTCCTTATGCAGATTACAGCCGTGGATTCTTATTTCCAAAATGTACGCTAACGGACAGAATATTTAAATTGTAGCGGTAGTAAGTGCTTGAAAAATGCAGTATATATATATGTCCTTAGGAATGATAAATATATCAAGGGAGACAACTCTTCAGACATTGCTTATACATATGCTGTGAAAGCGAAGTTTATCATTGCCGGAATAGTGGTTGGATGGGGGGGGGGGGGGGGTGGAGTGAGTGAGTGAGTTGGGTTTAACACGGCTTTTAACAGTATTCAAGTAATATCATGGCGTGTCATCTTAAAGTGGGAGGAAAGTCCGACGTGAGTTGCTGGGTTAAAGTGTGCTGGTAGAGACGGGACAAGGTTACAGTGTGATGGTAGAGACGGGACAAGGTTACAGTGTGCTGGTAGAGACGGGACAATGTAACAGTGTGCTGGTAGAGACGGGACAAGGTTACAGTGTGATGGTAGAGACGGGACAAGGTTACAGTGTGCTGGTAGAGATGGGACAATGTAACAGTGTGCTGGTAGAGACGGGACAAGGTTACAGTGTGATGGTAGAGACGGGACTAGGTTACAGTGTGCTGGTAGAGACGGGACTAGGTTACAGTGTGATGGTAGAGACGGGACAAGGTTACAGTGTGATGGTAGAGACGGGACTAGGTTACAGTGTGCTGGTAGAGACGGGACTAGGTTACAGTGTGCTCGTAGAGACGGGACAAGGTTACAGTGTGCTGGTAGAGATGGGACTAGGTAACAGTGTGCTGGTAGAGACGGGACAAGGTTACAGTGTGATGGTAGAGGCGGGACTAGGTTACGGTGTGCTGGTAGAGACGGGACTAGGTTACAGTGTGATGGTAGAGACTGGACAATGTTACAGTGTGATGGTAGAGACTGGACAATGTTACAGTGTGATGGTAGAGACTGGACAATGTTACAGTGTGATGGTAGAGACTGGACAATGTTACAGTGTGCTCGTACAGACGGGACTAGGTGACGGTGTGCTGTTAGAAACGGGACAAGGTTACAGTGTGCTGGTAGAGATGGGACTAGGTAACAGTGTGCTGGTAGAGACGGGACAAGGTTACAGTGTGCTGGTAGAGACGGGACAAGGTTACAGTGTGCTGGTAGAGATGGGACTAGGTAACAGTGTGCTGGTAGAGACGGGACAAGGTTACAGTGTGATGGTAGAGGCGGGACTAGGTTACAGTGTGCTGGTAGAGACGGGACTAGGTTACAGTGTGATGGTAGAGACTGGACAATGTTACAGTGTGATGGTAGAGACTGGACAATGTTACAGTGTGATGGTAGAGACTGGACAATGTTACAGTGTGATGGTAGAGACTGGACAATGTTACAGTGTGCTCGTACAGACGGGACTAGGTGACGGTGTGCTGTTAGAAACGGGACAAGGTTACAGTGTACTGGTAGAGATGGGACAAGGTTACAGTGTGGTGGTAGAGACTGGACAATGTTACAGTGTGCTGGTAGAGACGGGACAAGGTTACAGTGTGATGGTAGAGACTGGACAATGTTACAGTGTGCTCGTACAGACGGGACTAGGTGACGGTGTGCTGTTAGAAACGGGACAAGGTTACAGTGTACTGGTAGAGATGGGACTAGGTTACAGTGTGCTGGTAGAGATGGGACAAGGTTACGGTGTGCTGGTAGAGACGGGTCTAGGTTACAGTGTGATGGTAGAGACTGGACAATGTTACAGTGTGCTGGTAGAGACTGGACAATGTTACAGTGTGCTGAGAGAGACGGGACAAGGTTACAGTGTGCTGGTAGAGACGGGACTAGGTAACAGTGTGATGGTAGAAACGGGACTAGGTTACACAGTGTTGGTAGAGACCGGACTAGGTTACAGTATGATGGTAGAAGCGGGACTAGGCTACAGTGTGCTGGTAGAGAGGGGACAAGGTTACAGTGTGATGGTAGAGACGGGACTAGGTTACAGTGTGCTGGTAGAGACGGGACTAGGTTACAGTGTGCTGGTAGAGAGGGGACAAGGTTACAGTGTGATGGTAGAGACGGGACTAGGTTACAGTGTGCTGGTAGAGATAGGACTAGGTTACAGTGTGATGGTAGAGACGGGACTAGGTTACAGTGTGATGGTAGAGACGGGACTAGGTTACAGTGTGCTGGTAGAGACGGGACTAGGTTACAGTGTGCTGGTAGAGATGGGACAAGGTTACAGTGTGATGGTAGAGACGGGACTAGGTTACAGTGTGATGGTAGAGATGGGACAAGGTTACAGTGTGATGGTAGAGAGGGGACAAGGTTACAGTGTGATGGTAGAGACGGGACTAGGTTACAGTGTGCTGGTAGAGACGGGACTAGGTTACAGTGTGCTGGTAGAGACGGGACTAGGTTACAGTGTGCTGGTAGAGAGGGGACAAGGTTACAGTGTGCTGGTAGAGACTGGGCTAGGTTACAGTGTGCTGGTAGAGATGGGACAAGGTTACAGTGTGCTCGTAGAGACGGGACTAGGTAACAGTGTGCTGGTTAAGACGGGACTAGGTTACAGTGTGCTGGTTAAGACGGGACTAGGTTACAGTGTGCTGGTAGAGGCGGGACTAGGTTACAGTGTGCTGGTAGAGACGGGACTAAGTTACAGTGTGATGGTAGATGCGGGACTAGGTTACACTGTGCTGGTAGAGACCGGACAAGGTTACAGTGTGCTGGTAGAGGCGGGAGACTAGGTTACAGTGTGCTGGTAGAGACGGGACTAGGTTACAGTGTGATGGTAGAAACGGGACAAGGTTACAGTGTGCTGGTAGAGACTGGGCTATTCACCGAATGCACCTGTGACGATGGCGACTGGTGACAGTGATGATCATGAAGCGCACAAGCTGGCCACTCTCCCTTCCATGGATCTGGACACGCCCCCCCTGCTTGATGCTTCTTGGTCATCAGCATCACCGGAAGATGTTCATGTCTTCTCCTCAGGTATGCCCATGGTTTGCAACGATGACAACATTGACCAGGATCCTTATGGAGAAGCTCAACTCACTCCCCTACAACGTGAATGTAGTGCTTGCCGACACAACAACATGTTAAGATACATAAGCTGCAACAGTGGCCAAGTGATGTGTCATATCTGTTTCGGGGAAGCCATAGACTGTACTTGTTTAACTGATGGACCTCTCACATGTTTGGGACCTGTTTGGGACAGTATGATGGAGGGCCACATCTTAGGGTGACCTCATCTTCACCCGAAGAGCTTGAAGATAGAAGAGCTTGAAGATGAAAGAGGAAAACGTTGTCGCGTTATTTTTGTTGTAGGGACATGCAAAGCACTCCCTCCTCCATTGTCTTTTCGTATTTCCAATGTATCTGGTTGTGATTGTTTTTTTCATTATTAAACAGTGATTGATTGAACTGACTCTTTGTGTTTTGATTGATCTCAACTCCAATAGAGTGCCGAACCGAGGGTAGAGGTTGGGTTGAGATGTCGTCTACGTTGTCTGTCTGTGCGTCTGTCATGTCAGTGCACATGCTCGTTGTAATATATTATATAGTATACACAGATAAAAGAGAAAGGCCATGCTTGAAAGATCAGATGCCTGGTGTCAGGCATTCCAGTACACACCACCACACCCACCGTGTGTCATGTGTCATGTCATGTATCATGCCGTGTGTCAGTCAGCCCAAACACAGGATGACGTCACGTGATGAGGTGGATGAGGTGGAGGAGGTCATGACCTTCCGTTGAAGGGGGTAGGGAGGAGAGTTTCATAAAATCAGGCGAACTCCCAGACCTTCTTTCAGTGAAGTCACAGTCATCATGGAGCAAAGACGATCTATGAATGCCATGTCATCCTCCCGAGATGTTGTCCCCGATTCCGAGTGGGTGTCTGAAAAGGCGGGAGAACAAGAAGCGAGAAAACGCCCACTCTTTATGGACGACACCATCTTTATGGACGACACATGGCGACTCAGTGACATTCTGGAGGGACCTTTTCCTTCTTACACCTAATGTCATCCTTCTCATCCAAACTATGATTCATTTCAAGAACGTCTGAGGTCTTTTCAAACGTGGCCTAAACAGATGACCCAGACCCCTTATGACATGGCCATGGGTGGCTATTTCTATCCAGGACGAGGTGACTGTGTTACCTGTTATTGCTGCGGTGTGACACTCCACCAATGGGAAGTCACAGACAAACCGTGGAAAGAACATCTGAAGCACGCCAAAGTCCCCTGCGAATACTTGTGTGTGTTTTGTCCTGATGGAGAAGTGAACGAAAAATACTGACGTTTGGTGTCCCAAGAAGCACGGAAGAGAAGAGTCGAGTGTCTTGTTCACCCCAAATGACAAAGTTTCTTTTTTTTTCAAAGTGTACAGACGTTCATACCCTCGTGGTCACCCTCGTGTTCATCCTCGTGTTCACAAAAATCACAGGGACGCTCCTAATCCTGTGACTTTTTGCTTTGTTGTGTTGGTTCATGTGAGCGGGGGATTAAAAAAAGTTGAACCAATAGTAGTGTTATGTTGTCTGTAGGATGAAGAAAAAACAAAACAGAATCGAAATGCACACCCCGATAAAAACCGGATCGAAATCTGACCAACCAGAGGCTTGGGTTGTTGGCCAATCAGAGACCGTGCTCGGGTCATGCTGGACTGTGAATGGTCGAACCGGGGTTGTGCTTTCTCTCCCATGGAAAAATCCATTTCCTATGGAAAAGAAACACAGGGGTCGGTCCGTTTTAGAAAACCGAGGTGCAGGCCAGGCACCGGAACGAACCAATCGGGGGTGCGGCTTGGGGAACCAATCAGGGGTGTCAGTGGCTCTCCTATAACAAAAACAAAAACAAGAGTCACTCACACACTGCATTCTATGAAACCAAACATGTCACCTCGATACATTTGTATGAAGTACCAGACCGACAGTCACAGTTACCTGTACTGCCCTGAAGTGACATGTCTCGAGTGTCACACTCAAGCCCACCGTCACTATGTCTGTCCGAAGATAAGCAGTCAAGAGAAGCAGAAGCAGAACCAGGGCCCATGTTACAACTGTCAAGTCATGGGTCATTTCGCTGCAGATTGCCCAGAACACAGTCGAAAGAAGACACCCCAGCGTCCCTGTTACAACTGCCAAGTCGTGGGTCATTTCGCTGCAGATTGCCCAGAACCCAGTCGAAAGAAAACGCCAGCAGTCCCGTCCACGTCGACATCGGTGACACCCGTGACACCCGTGACACAAGTGCTTCATCTCATAGAAGCCATGCACGTCGATGTCCTCGACCTAAAAGAATGCGTCACACATCTCCGTGAGGGCATCACACCTCGTCTAGTGAAAAGAAAACGGGACAGAAGCCTCTCAAGAAAACACTCTTCAAAGCGCCGACGACACCATCAGTCCAAGGATGAGATGGAGGTAGAGGATGAAGAAGATAGATCATCTGAGCAAAGTGACTAACGCATGGGAGGACATGCTGCTCCACTGTTTTTTTCCAGTTTCCCATCGTTTACAGTTTTTCCAATGTTCCAGTTTCCCAGTGTTCCAGTGTTCCTACCGTTTCCTGCTGTTTCCAGTTTCCAGTTTGTTTTCCAACGGCCCTTTCCAGGGCCACCCATCTCTCTCTCGAAAGAACGATTTCATCCTCTGATTTGACGACCCCCAAACCCAAACAATGAACCCACCTCCTCCTCCCTCCCTCCCTTCACCACCACCCTCCACTCCCCACCACCACCACGTCTATGTTTAGAACCACCACCACACCAACACTGTCTATCTTGTTCACCTTTTACGACCGCTTCTCTGGGTTTTTCCCAATTCCCCCCTCCTCCTCCTTACTCCAAAAACGAAATTTGGCGCGTTTCTCAAACACACAAGGTAGAACAATGCCTTGTCCGTTTGCTGACTTGGAAGTTGTTTTGCTGGAGAGATGAAAAACACATTTTTCTTAAATATTAAGCAATTTTAGTGCAAGATGGCTCGTTGGATAGCTCTCCAATTTCCGAGACGTTTGATACCAAATCCGACAGACATGTAATGGGTCGTTGGGGGAATACAACCGTTTGAAGGTGTCCAAATTGACGTCAGAGGCCTCTGTTAGGGTGCTACCTCAGGCGCATGCGCAACACCATTGTGGTTATTTTAACATAGTTGGATAGCAAATGTAACCCTTTCAATGTTTCCAAATGTTTTGAAAAGATTTGGTCACTGCAAAGTGTTTCAAAAGACCTGCGCATTTAGTCCAAAAACGAAAATTGGCGCGTTTCTCAAACACACAAGGTAGAACAATGTCCTGTCCGTTTGCTGACTTGGAAGTCCTTTTACTGGACTGAAAAACACATTTTTCGTAAATATTAAGCGATTTTAGTGCAATATGGCTCGTTGGAAAGCTCTCCAAATTCTGAGACGTTTGATACCAAACCCGACAGACATATAATGGGTCGTTAGGGAAATACAACCGTTTGAAGGTGTCCAAATTGACGCCAGAGGCCTCTGTTAGGGTGCTACACGCGCATGCTCAACACCATTGTGGTTATTTTAACACAGTTGGAGAGCCGATGTTTCCAAATGTTTTCAAAAGATTTGGTCACTGCAAAGTGTTTCAACACCATTGTGGTTATTTTAACATAGTTGGAGAGCCGATGTTTCCAAATGTTTTCAAAAGATTTGGTCACTGCAAAGTGTTTCAAAAGACGTCAGAGGCCTCTGTTAGTATGCTACCGCACGCGCATGCGCAACACCATTGTTGTTAAACGAATGTTAAACTGATGGACCATTTGGGTGTAGATAATATTTTGGAGGAATCTAGGATGAGGTAAGTGAGTATATGCAGGGCACACTAGCAGGAAATGAAACTCGTCTTCTATGAGGCCAACTCTTTCTTCACGAGGGATGTTAAGTTTTCTACCAGTTTCTATTTCCAGCCAGGGTACACTGCATCTAAACCTTGACATACATGACCAAGATTTACTCACGGTACACAATACAAATATTCTTCACACTTCAGCGATAACTTAAAATAAGAATACAAGGGCATTTCGGAGGTATTACATCAACTTCTGTGCCATATTTGTTGAAAATTATCTTCCAAACGTTGAAATAACAACATGTCATATGTTCCTGGACTGTTTTTCAGGTGAAGCAATGACTCGCCTTTGCATGTGTTTGAACACAACGTTAAACCCAATTTCACCGACTCGTGGTGTGGCCAGTAATATGCCTTTAATCTCTGTGGGTTAACCCCAACGGAGAAGATAATCGCTTCATAGAAATATATGACAAGGGAGTATTTAGTGAAGCATGTCGCCTCATTGTAGGTAGGTATCGAATGTCTGAGCTGATTACATATGTTGAAATCCCACAGCGTAAACCGGTTGGAATAGTGAATGTTCAGGGGATTGTGAGATCGAGATTACTGGAGTGTGAAACAAGTGCATTTGTACCTCAGATGACACAACGTCTCGTGATAAAACTTATAACACAAAGGATTAATCAGGACTTCGCTTGATGTTTCATACATTATAATCCACGGAACTGTACCCGAACACGCTGTAGCCGTCAGAGCGTATAATCTCGGGTCACCGCAGGGGCGTATAGGGGAGGGCGCGTGTGTGTGTGTGTGTGTGTGGGGGGGGGGGGGGGGGGGGGTATCGCCTGATTCATGACAGATTTAACTATAGAAATATGAAAAAATCGGTTGATACTTAACGTCTTTTGAGTACATAGTAAATGGTTACTTGTACTACACTGAAGTACATTGAGGGAGGATGATTTTAATCCTCAGTTTAATATTATTGCCTTAAACTACGAGTTAATTGAATACATTACGACTTGAAAATTCCTCAAAACACATGTGTTTTCAAACGTTCGCAGGCTTCAACATGGTCACTGGCATTAACATGGGCACTAAATGACTTCGAAGGGTGGGGGATGGAATGATTGGAGAGGAGGGCATAGGGTGGAATGATTGGAGAGGAGGGTGTGGGGTGGAATGATTGGAGAGGAGGGTGTGGGGTGGAATGATTGGAGGTGAGGGTTTCGGGTGGAATGATTCGAGAGGTGGGGGAGGATTGGAGGAGAGGGGAGGGGGGGTGGGGGTTAAATGATTGGAAAGGAGGGTCTGGGGTGGAAGAATTGGAGGGGAGGGTCTGGGGATGGAATGACTGGAGGGGAGGGTGGAAAGATTGGAGTGGGGGGTGTGAGGTGGAATGATTGGAGAGGAGGGTTGAATGATAATTCGAGGGGGTGGGTGTGAGGCGGAAAGATTGGAGGGGAGGGTGTGGAATGATTGGAGGGGATGGTGTAGGATGGAATGATTGGAGGGGATAGTGTAGGGTGGAAAAATTGGAGGGGAGAGCGTGGGGGTGGAAAGATTGTAGGGGGTGTGTGGGGTGAAAGGATTGGAGGGGAGGGCGTGGTGTGGAATGATTGGAGGGGAGGGTTTGGTGTGGAATGATTGGAGGGGAGGGGTCTGGGTGGATGGATTGGAGGGGAGGGTGTGGGGTGGATGGATTGGAGGGGAGGGTGTGGGTGGAAGGATTGGAGGGGAGGGTGTGGGGTGGAAGGATTGGAGGGGAGGGCGTGGGGTGGAAGGATTGGAGGGGAGGGTGTGGGGTGGATGGATTGGAGGGGAGGGTGTGGGGTGGAATGATTGGAGGGGAAGGTGTGGGTGGAAGGATTGGAGGGGAGGGTGTGGGGTGGAATGATTGGAGGGGAGGGTGTGGGGTGGAATGATTGGAGGGGAGGGTGTGGGTGGAAGGATTGGAGGGGAGGGTGTGGGTGGAAGGATTGGAGGGGAGGGTGTGGGGTGGAAGAATTGGAGGGGAGGGCGTGGGGTGGAAGGATTGGAGGGGAGAGGGTGTTGGGTGGATGGATTGGAGGGTAGGGTGTTGGGTGGAATGATTGGAGGGGAGGGTGTGGGTGGAAGGATTGGAGGGGAGGGTGTTGGGTGGAAGGATTGGAGGGGAGGGCGTGGGGTGGAAGGATTGGAGGGGAGGGTGTGGGGTGGAATGATTGGAGGGGAGGGTGTGGGTGGAATGATTGGAGGGGAGGGTGTAGGGTGGAAGGATTGGAGGGTAGGGTGTAGGGTGGAAGGATTGGAGGGTAGGGTGTTGGGTGGAATGATTGGATGGGAGGGTGTAGGGTGGAAGGATTGGAGGGTAGGGTGTAGGGTGGAAGGATTGGAGGGGAGGGTGTTGGGTGGAATGATTGGATGGGAGGGTGTAGGGTGGAATGACTGGAGGGTAGGGTGTTGGGTGGAAGGACTGGAGGGGAGGGTGTGGGGGTGGAAGGATTGGAGGGGAGGGTGTTGGGTGGAAGGATTGAAGGGGAGGGTGTTGGGTGGAATGATTGGAGGGGAGGGCGTGGGGTGGATGGATTAAGGGGCGGGGTGTGGGTGGAATGATTGGAGGGGAGGGCGTGGGGTGGATGGATTGACGGGGAGGGTGTGGGTGGAATGATTGGAGGGGAGGGTGTGGGTGGAATGACTGGAGGGGAGGGTGTGGGTGGAATGACTGGAGGGGAGGGTGTGGGTGGAATGATTGGAGGGGAGGGTGTGGGTGGAATGACTGGAGGGGAGGGTGTGGGTGGAATGATTGGAGGGGAGTGCGTGGGGTGGATGGATTGACGGGGGAGGGTGTGGGTGAAAGGAATGGAGGGTAGGGTGTTGGGTGGAATGATTGGAGGGTAGGGTGTGGGTGGAAGGATTGGAGGGGAGGGTGTTGGGTGGAAGGATTGGAGGGGAGGGTGTTCGGTGGAATGATTGGAGGGGAGGGTGTGGGTGGAAGGATTGGAGGGTAGGGTGTTGGGTGGAAGGATTGGAGGGGAGGGTGTTGGGTGGAAGGATTGGAGGGGAGGGTGTTGGGTGGAAGGATTGGAGGGGAGGGTGTTGGGTGGAAGGATTGGAGGGGAGGGTGTTCGGTGGAATGATTGGAGGGGAGGGTGTGGGTGGAAGGATTGGAGGGGAGGGTGTTGGGTGGATGGATTGACGGGGAGGGTGTGGGTGAAAGGAATGGAGGGTAGGGTGTTGGGTGGAATGATTGGAGGGTAGGGTGTGGGTGGAAGGATTGGAGGGGAGGGTGTGGGGTGGAAGGATTGGAGGGGAGGGTGTGGGGTGGAATGATTGGAGGGGAGGGTGTGGGTGGAAGGATTGGAGGGTAGGGTGTTGGGTGGGAAGGATTGGAGGGGGGGGTGTAGGGTGGAAGGATTGGAGGGGGAGGGTGTTGGGTGGAAGGATTGGAGGGGAGGGTGTTGGGTGGAAGGATTGGAGGGGAGGGTGTTGGGTGGAAGGATTGGAGGGGAGGGTGTTGGGTGGAAGGATTGGATGGGAGGGTGTGGGGTGGAAAGGATTGGAGGGGAGGGTGTTGGGTGGAATGACTGGAGGGTAGTGTGTTGGGTGGAATGATTGGATGGGAGGGTGTTGGGTGGAATGATTGGATGGGAGGGTGTGGGTGGAAGGATTGGAGGGGAGGGTGTTGGGTGGAAGGATTGGAGGGGAGGAGTGTTGGGTGGAAGGATTTGGATTGGGAGGGTGTGGGTGGATGATTGGAGGGGAGGTGTTGGGTGGAATGATTGGAGGGGAGGGTCTGGGATGGAAGGATTGGAGGGGAGGGTCTGGGATGGAAGGATTGGAGGGGAGGGTGTTGGGTGGAAGGATTGGATGGGAGGGGTGTGGGTGGAATGATTGGAGGGGAGGGTGTTGGGTGGAATGATTGGAGGGGAGGGTGTTGGGTGGAAGGATTGGAGGGGAGGGTGTTGGGTGGAAGGATTGGAGGGGAGGGTGTTGGGTGGAAGGATTGGAGGGGAGGGTGTTGGGTGGAAGGATTGGAGGGGAGGGTGTTGGGTGGAAGGATTGGAGGGGAGGGTGTTGGGTGGAAGGATTGGATGGGAGGGTGTGGGTGGAATGATTGGAGGGAGGGTGTTGGGTGGAATGATTGGGGGGGAGGGTGTTGGGTGGAAGGATTGGAGGGGAGGGTGTTGGGTGGAAGGATTGGATGGGAGGGTGTGGGTGGAATGATTGGAGGGGAGGGTGTTGGGTGGAATGATTGGAGGGGAGGGTGTTGGGTGGAATGATTGGAGGGGAGGGTGTGGGTGGAATGATTGGAGGGGAGGGTGTTGGGTGGAATGATTGGAGGGGAGGGGTGTTGGGTGGAAGGATTGGAGGGGAGGGTGTTGGGTGGAAGGATTGGAGGGGAGGGTGTTGGGTGGAAGGATTGGAGGGGAGGGTGTTGGGTGGAAGGATTGGAGGGGAGGTGTTGGGTGGAAGGATTGGATGGGAGGGTGTAGGTGGAATGATTGGAGGGGAGGGTGTTGGGTGGAATGATTGGAGGGGAGGGTGTTGGGTGGAAGGATTGGAGGGGAGGGTGTTGGGTGGAAGGATTGGATGGGAGGGTGTGGGTGGAATGATTGGAGGGGAGGGTGTAGGGTGGAATGATTGGAGGGGAGGGTGTTGGGTGGAATGATTGGATGGGAGGGTGTAGGGTGGAATGATTGGAGGGGAGGGTATAGGGTGGAATGATTGGAGGGGAGGGTGTAGGGTGGAAGGATTGGAGGGGAGGGTGTAGGGTGGAATGACTGGAGGGTAGGGTGTTGGGTGGAATGATTGGAGGGGAGGGTGTGGGTGGAAGGATTGGAGGGGAGGGTGTTGGGTGTAAGGATTGGAGGGTAGGGTGTTGGGTGGAATGATTGGATGGGAGGGTGTAGGGTGGAATGACTGGAGGGTAGTGTGTTGGGTGGAAGGACTGGAGGGGAGGGTGTAGGGTGGAAGGATTGGAGGGGAGGGTGTAGGGTGGAAGGATTGGAGGGGAGGGTGTAGGGTGGAAGGATTGGAGGGTAGGGTGTTGGGTGGAATGATTGGAGGGGAGGGTGTGGGTGGAATGATTGGAGGGGAGGGTGTAGGGTGGAATGACTGGAGGGTAGGGTGTTGGGTGGAAGGACTGGAGGGGAGGGTGTAGGGTGGAATGATTGGAGGGTAGGGTGTTGGGTGGAAGGATTGGAGGGGAGGGTGTTGGGTGGATGGGAGGGTGTAGGGTGGAATGACTGGAGGGTAGGGTGTTGGGTGGAAGGACTGGAGGGGAGGGTGTAGGGTGGAATGATTGGAGGCTAGGGTGTTAGGTGGAAGGATTGGAGGGGAGGGTGTGGGTGGAATGATTGGAGGGGAGGGTGTGGGGTGGAAGGATTGGAGGGGAGGGTGTGTGTGGAATGATTGGAGGGGAGGGTGTGTGTGGAATGATTGGAGGGGAGGGTGTGTGTGTGGAAGGATTGGAGGGGAGGGTGTGGGTGGAATGATTGGAGGGGAGGGTGTGGGGTGGAAGGATTGGAGGGGAGGGTGTGTGTGTGGAATGATTGGAGGGGAGGGTGTGTGTGGAATGATTGGAGGGGAGGGCGTGGGGTGGAAGGATTGGAGGGGAGGGTGCAGGGTGGAATGATTGGAGGGGAGGGTGTGGGTGGAAGGATTGGAGGGGAGGGTGTTGGGTGGAAGGATTGGAGAGGAGGGTGTGGGTGGAATGATTGGAGAGGAGGGTGTTGGTGGAAGGATCTGGAGGGAGGGTGTGGGTGGAAGGATTGGAGGGGAGGGTGTGGGGTGGAAGGATTGGAGGGGAGGGTGTGTGTGGAATGATTGGAGGGGAGGGTGTGTGTGGAATGATTGGAGAGGAGGGTGTGGGTGGAATGATTGGAGAGGAGGGTGTGGTGGAAGGATTGGAGGGGAGGGTGTGGGTGGAAGGATTGGAGGGGAGGGTGTGTGTGGAATGATTGGAGAGGAGGGTGTGGGTGGAATGATTGGAGAGGAGGGTGTGTGTGGAAGGATTGGAGGGGAGGGTGTGGGGTGGAAGGATTGGAGGTGAGGGTGTGGGTGGAATGATTGGAGGGGAGGGTGTGTGTGGAATGATGGAGAGGAGGGTGTGGGTGGAATGATTGGAGGGGAGGGTGTGGGTGGAAGGATTGGAGGGGAGGGTGTGGGGTGGAAGGATTGGAGGGGAGGGTGTGGGTGGAATGATTGGAGGGGAGGGTGTGTGTGGAATGATTGGAGGGGAGGGTGTGTGTGTGGAAGGATTGAAGGGGAGGGTGTGTGTGGAAGGCTTGGAGGGTAGGGTGTGGGATGGATAATATGTAGTGAAATGTTTCCCACCGTCAGCGGTGAGACAGTGGGACGTTTCACCGTGTTTCTTTGTGTTACCTATGAACGCTAGCTGTAATGATCGAGACTCGTCCAGCCAGGGGGTGAGATTACACATGAGGCTGGTGCTATTTCAAAAATGAAATGTTTGTCAAAATTATCTGTGTGAAAAGAGGAGATTTCTTTCTTTGTTTCTTAAGTACAAACTTAATGAGTCTGCGAGATGAATGTCACAGCAACTTGACGCTTCTTCGACTCACCTCATTCAGGGAATCTATATATAGACTTTGTATATTCTCCTTGCATCATGACAACAACAGGCAATGGGTCAACTAACTACGACTGTCACGCCAGGTTTCGCAATACGCAGGCATTCCACCCTGCTGACTCAAGTGCTGCGGGCGTCGCTGACTGCATGTTACAGAATATCCCTGATAGTTGTGTAGTTGATAAGGTGAGGTGAAATGGGGTTAAACGTCGCGTCCAAGATTATTGCACTTATATAGCGACGTGCATGTACGCGTGTGTGTTTGTGTGGCTGCTTGTACTAGTCCGGACTGATGCCGATTTATAGTGCTAGCTCACTGAGATACCATGCTGCAGTTTAACATGAATACCCCACTCAGACACAGTATACTGACTCCGAGCCGACCAGTCCTTGTTTTAGCACCTTAATGCCGAGCGCCAGACAGGATAACAACAAGTACCATCTTTCAACGTCTTTTGGTATGACGCGGTCGGGGATCGAACCCCGGACCTTCCGCTCTCCGGGCGGACGCTGTACCACTAGACCACGGAGGCGGTCGTGTAGTTAATAAACAGAGGTGTCTGAATTCACCCTTAGCCACTTTGCACTATTATACATATTGTTGTTTTTTTCTATACTTCCATCACAAAACAACATTTTCCTGTCAATGCAACCACAAAATATCGCTTGGTTGATGCATGTCATCGAATGCCAACCGTGCAGAATTGCATCCCTTGGGCACGCCAGAAACCTATGATTGTGGGTTCGAATCCCGGTTCGACCCGATTATGTTTCTAGGTTTGTCAGCACCATACCCGTGCTCGTGGGTTTCACCGAAGTGGTAAACGTCTGAGACCTGCATCACTTCGGGCTTTCCTCCCACATTAAGCTGACACACCGTGATATAACTGGAATACCGTTAAAAGCGGCGTTAAACCTATCCCACTCACTCACTCACAATAGTTTATGCAATTTGGCAAATAACATATTACTATTTCCATGGAGATATCGCACTTTGTATGGGCGTTATTCATTACAATATTTACACGTGCTCGCGGTTTGTATAAACGGTCATGTAACGTCTCCTTGTGAAAGTGACTTTCCGATAGGATGAGATGACAATGTGGTTGTTAAACTTCTAGCTTGGGTTGTATACTCCCCATGGAGCTGAGAATGATTGAATGCACATTGATCCTTTGACAGGGGTAATAATGGCTAGGCGCTTAGCGCATTTAGCGCATGCTCATGCATGTAGTACAGTGCCATATAAATGGATTAGTAGTGAGTGAGTGAGTGAGTGAGTGAGGGAGGGAGGGAGGTTTTACGCCGCTTTTAGCAATATTCCAGCAACATCACGGCGGGGGATACCAGAAATGGGCTTCACACATTGTACCCATGTCGGGAATCGAACCCGGGTCTTCGGCGTGACGAGCGAACGCTTTAACCACTAGGCTACCCGACCGCCCCAGTAGTAGTAGTAGTAGTAGTAGTAGTAGTAGTAGTAGTAGTAGTAGTAGTAGTAGTAGTAGTATATGATATATTTACTACAATATTTCGCATGCCGTGGTAGTTCACCTCTCATCGTTATCTGCCTATTTAACATATACACCCCGAAATAAAATGATCCATAAAACTATATTTAAGTAGTTCTATATATGAAACACAAATATTAAGGACCCCTCGAGTATTAAGGAGCCATCAACTATTAAGGATACATAAAGTTTTAAGGAACCCTAAACTATAAGGGTCCTTCAAGTATTAAGGAGCCGACACGTATTGGGGATGCTTCAAGTATTAAGGATCTCACAGGTATTAAAGAACCCTCAACTATTAAGGATTCTCCAAGTATAAAGAAACCCTAACATATTGAGCATCCCACAAGTATTAAGGATCCTTCAAGTCTTAAGGACCCCAAAAGTATTAAGGAGCCCACAAGTATTGAGGGCCTTCAAGTATTAAGGAGCCCACAAGTATTGAGGACCTTCAAGTATTGATGATCCCTCAACTATTTAGGAGCCTTGAAGTATTGAGGACCTTCAAGTATTAAGGATCCCTCAACTATTAAGGAGCCTACAAGTATTAATGATCCCTCAACTATTAAGGAGCCTACAAGTATTAAGGACCTGCAAGTATTAAGCATCCCAACGGATATCGTTCTGACCCCAACGGATATTGTGAAGTTTGACAATTTGCCAATATCCGATCAGCAATGTATAACGCAAAAAAATGTGTGCTGATATTATCTTATATTTACTTTTCTATGCAATTGATTTACTCAGATTTACTGCAGACAACGCAAAGCCATTAAGCTAATTCGAAACTATGGTGTATGTTAGGCTTATCACGCGGTATTACAGCTGGATGAAATCTACACTGTGATAGTTGCCGAGCAACCGACCACAAACATTGCTGCGGAATACCGTTACACGAGCCAGTTGCGTTTTAAAACACGTGTTGCTTTAAGGGGCACTCACACAGTACAACTAAACGTATACAATTTGTTGCATGCAACACATTGCATCGTATGAACAGACAAGTCGGACCAACTTTTGACGTATGCAACTTGTTGGACGGAGTTGTATGAAGTAGGACATGCTTTTTTTCATACGAAAAGGTACACTCCGACACAGTGGTGACTTAGCTAGCCTAATGCAAGCCTTTCGGTGCGCTTAACATATTGTTTTGCGTAATTATATAGATATTCTACTACAATTGCGACATTGAGGTGCATGACAATATATCTGCCTGTATCAAAGTGGGGCGGTCGGGTAGCCTAGTGGTTAATGCGTTCGCTCATCACGCCGAAGACCCGGGTTCGAATCCCGACATGGGTACAATGTGTAAAGCCCATTTCTGGCGTCCCCCGTGATATTGCTGGAATATTGCTAAAAACGGCGTAAAACCACACTCACTCACTCACTGTATCAAAGTGACCGACCGTATCGCGAGCTCTCCGTAGGGCTTCGATGACAGCACGTGGAGCCGGACAACCAATGTAAACAAAGGATAAATACGCAAATGGAAATAGATTTTCACGTTTTAGGATACTTTCTTAATGAACCGTAACCATTCTTTGATCTTTGTTTATCAAAATGTGTACACTTGTCAAACTTGAAACGGATGAAAATCATGTGCAATATATTGAATGGACAATGAAAGATGTGACGAATCGTCACATGGTGCTCGTCTGTGGCAAAGGTACTGTGCTGACTCCCGACCGCAAGGAACTCTGGGTAAGGCCAGGTTCACACAGCGCTACGACAGCAGATGACAGAGAGAGAGAGAGAGTCTGGCGACGCCGTAGGGAACGTTATTCGGATGCTTGTGTTGTTGGGAGAGACCCGTAGGGTGGTCCGAGCATGATGCGATGGGTTGGAATTGGTCTTGCACAGAGGGTCGGCCCTGTGGTCTTCCAGAACATCGGTCCAGGGAGAGGCAATGGTGTCACAGCATCTCGCTAAATTGATCAAGTCTTGAGACCACACGCCATACCTTATTTGGCACGTCGCCGCAACCACAAGTTTCAGCATGATAACGCCACATTGCGAGAGCAACAAGGGACTTCCTCAAGCAGAATGGCATCAGAACCATACAGTGGCCTGCTCTCAGTCCCGATTAAAATCCCACTGAGCACAGTGGGACGAGATTCAAAGACGGTTGAATGACGTCCGACCAAGGCCGGCAACTGCAGCTGAACAGGCAATCTTCAGAGTGTGGGCTCAAGCGCCTATGGCCTTTCAACCTTTATGATCAGTTTTTCCAAGATTCATCTCTTTAATATGTCTCAAAGTATGTTTGCAGTGTTTGGACAAATAAAGTTTCTCATATATCTGCCCATGGTGACGTTTCTTTTGCGGTTCAGTATATATACACTTCCGAATTCGTACCAACTAATTGTATCGTGTGAATGCCCCTTTTAACTCTCCATAGCAACACGACAATATTTACCACTATCAAATATTTACCGCTTCAATTCATATCAAATCGCGCAAAGGGGACTCATTACTGGAATTATTTACGAACGCTGTAATAAAGCTGGAATATAGTGAGGCGTTAAACAACCAAACAAAACAGACGAACGAATATATTTGTTACTGTCTACTGACCGAATGCCCTATATATTTCTGCCTACTGTTCACTACCCATCACGCATCCAATGATAGCACATGTCTGTGTGAGTATCACCTGTAAGAAACGTAACTATGTGACATTGAGATTGTAACGTCTCACCAATTTATCATATGATGGGGGGCACGGGTGGCCCAGTCGTCTAAGGCGCCGCGATTTTCTGTGCAGAGTTGCGTCCCTTTGGCACGCCAGAAACCTATGATTGTGGGTTCGAATCCCGGTTCGCCCTGGTTATGTTTCTAGGTTTGTAAGCACCATACCCGTGCTCGTGAGTTTCACCGACTGACTCACTGACTGACTCACTCACTCACTGACTGACTCACTGACTGACTGACTCACTCACTCACTCACTCAAGACGAAACTAAAACCGGGTGGCCCTAGTACCACGATGGTGTTGGGCGTTGTTCATGCTATCAGTCACTGGGTTTTCTCTTCCAGGCTGGATTGTTTACCTGATGACGTCATACAGCTGGAATATTGCTGGAATAGTGCGGTAGTGAACAACATTCACTCACTGACGCCTTGATTTTTGTATGTTTAACAACTCGGAATGACCATTTCAACAATATACATGTGGTATTTCCACTTGACTAAAAGAAGTTAGACACAGTGAACCTGGAATCAAATATGTCCCAGGATTATACCCGTTACCGCATAAATGACACCGCTCACTTGTACATCCGGGAACCCCATCCCCTGCCCTCCCATTCCTAACAGTGTGTGATTTATGAGTGAGTGAGTGAGTTAAAAGTTAACGTCGCATCTGCATTATTTCAGCCATATAGCGACGAGACCAAATTAATATATTTACAATTTAGTTATTTATACAAAGTTAAATTTAAAAACAAGTTGTAAAACATATTTGAACATAATATATTTAGAAACAATTTACGGATTATTTACAGACCGCCGTCATATAGCTGGAATATTGCTGAGAGCGGCGGTAAACCACAAACAAACAAGAAAAAAATTATGAAGCATATTTCAGCATAACAATATTATATATACAGTTTTAAAACACGGGCAATAGCCACCAGTAACCCAAGCTAGGCTACCTCGATGGGGATCATGGGGACTTAGAGTACCTCTGATTCCTGCACGATACCCCAGCAGGATTTACGTCATCACTTTAGCTACTGGTGGTTGTGCATAATACTGGCCAATAATAAAACAATATTCACTAATGAGTTGGCTTAAAAACACTGGTTGATGATAGTTACATCGATAATGGTAGGATTACGTGTCACACAGGGGGACAATAATTTTACGATACTTTAACCCCTGGACAGAGCCTTCAATAATGTCAGTTGATAATAGTATCAGACCAAATTTAAAAACAAGCATTTATTTATTCACATACATATTAAAATTTATTCTACAGACCAATTTCTTTCAAATAGTTGAAAATAAGATGCCCACCGACACGGGAAAAGAGATCTTTCAGATTTTCGCTTTGATAATGTGAATCCTTTGCGATGGCAAAGTCCACAAAGTCAAGCAATAAATGCTTGACGGTGAACCTTTCATCACAAAGGATACACTTAGGAGGTTCGTCCTCATCTGTCTTAAGCAGATATTCGTGTGTGTATCGACTGTGGCCAATACGACACAATACTGCCTTGAGGGACGCCCTGATCTTGATCGAAATGATCAGACAGGGTAGAGCCAACTCGTACTTGAAATTGTCTGTTTAAAAATTGAGATATGACTTGAGGTAATCTGCCCCTCAATCCAAATTTCTGCCAATATTTTAAAATACCATGTTTCCGCGTTGTATTATATGCCTTCTCTAGATCGAAAAAAGATTGATACAGTATGTTGTTTGTTGACAATGGAATTTGTAATAAACGATTCTAAACGCACAAAAAGGTCAATGGTACTTCTGTTTTTACGGAAACCACTCTAGATGTCACTCAGGGGGTTACTAATCCCTAATATACTAATACTAATCGATTGTTGACCATGCGCTCCATGGTTTTACAAACACAGATAGTTAATGATATTGGACGATAATGGCTTGGGAATAGGAATAATAATAGTATTGTGCCACGGAGGAGGAATATTTCCACTTGTCCATATTTCATGAAATATATTCAGTAAGGTTAACAAACATGAATCGGGCAAGTGTTTCAGGAACTGATAGTGGATGTTGTCGTTCCCTGTTGCAGAGTCATGAGCTTGTCCAAGGGCAGTATATAATTCATGGAGTGATAATGTTTCGTTATAGTCCTCACCAGACTTAAGATTTACTCTCTTTTTTCCTGCTGTTTTTGAAACCTTTAAAATTGAGGATTATAGTTTGATGATGAGGAATGGTTTGCCAAAGTGTCACCAAGTTTGTTGGCAATTTCGGATTTATTAGTTAAAAGTGTATTACCAACTTTGAGATGGTGAACTACAGATTTGGATCATTTGCCCTTAATCTTTTGAATCATGTTCCACACCTTGAACATAGGTGTGCGGGAATTAATTTTTGAAACATAGTTCCTCCAGGACTGACGTTTATTCTGTTTAAATGTGAGTCTCGCTTTAGCTCCGGTGATTATAACGTTTTTCAAGTTGTGGACTGTTAGGTGTCGGCGGAAATATTTCTCAGCTTTCTTCCTATTTTTTCTAGCTTGTAATTGTAAAATTATTATCGAACAATGGTTTACGTATTTGAGGGTTTGCAGAGGAAACGATTTGTAAGAACTGTACTGGGTGAGTGAGTATGGTTTTACGCTGCTTTTGGCAATATTCCAGCAATATCACGGCGGGGGACACGAGAAATGGGTTTCACACATTGTACCCATGTCAGAAATCGAACCCGGGTCTTTGGCGTGACGAGCGAACGCTTTACCCACTAGGCTACCCGAACGCCCACTGTACTGACGGACATCAAATAGATATGTGTGTTTTAGATACGTTTCTTGGAGAAAAAAGTTGACGATTATAAATCTTGGATTAAAAGTTGTATTTCATTAAAATTAAGACCTCTGCAATTCCATTGTATTATGTTTTGTGGATTCACGGTGGTGCTTCCACTGGAGAAATGTCACGCGAACGTGAGGAAGACTTTGTAGAACTCCTATCAGTTTAATGGGGAAATGGAGTTACATCCATGTCCAGAGGACCAAAGGAGTTATGGACATCTACTGGTACCTCTGAAGGAGAGGTGGCCTTTTGTGTTTGCAGGTGTTGTTTTTGCTGCTTTTTCAATAATCATTTTTCCTTGTTTGAAAGTTTAACAATTTCTGGTTCTGGCTCAGTAGCTGGTTTGGGGAATATGAGACTCAACTTTTTTGACAGTTTTTGTTTTGTTTTGGAGGAGTCACTGACGAAGGTGTCACAGCTGGTCTTTGGACTGAAGCAGTTGGAAGTGGCTGGACAGACTTGACCCATGCTAGTTCAGGCTGGCAGTCGATAGAGGCAGTGGCGACAAGAGGACGAGAGACAGCACCAGAGTAAGAGATAGAAGTGGTTGCAGCAGTACCTACAACCCTCTTCTTGGCTTCATGGGAAGAGAGATTCTGTTCAGTTTTGATTTTTAGGATTTGGGGTTCACGTTTCCGCACAGGGCAGTATTTGGAAGAGGCCATATGGTTCCCACCACAGTTTGAACACTTCACATCCTTCCTGCAGTCAGTGGGCTCGTGCTTGTCACCGCAGCGGTAACAAACAGCAGGAGCCTGGCAGGACTTGGGTCCATGTCCAAAGGTTTGGCAGGTGTTGCACCTCCACCCAAATGCTACAGTAACCAGCCGGACGGGACTCTCAACCCCCCAAAAGTACTAGAATCTGTACTTTACTAAGAAAGTGTTATCCCAAATATAACATTAGTTACATTTGACCACTTTCTAAATGGCATTGTGTATTCATAGCTTTCGGCCATGGGAGCCGTGCCAATTGACACTTGCCAGGGGGGTACTCAAAGTACGTGATCTAGACTACCAGTTGTCGGACTTTCATTTTTTGTGGAAGCCTCGGTGGCTGAGTGGGTTAGATCGCTGACTTTGTGTGCTGGCGATTAGGTGCCTCACCCTGGCAGGTGTGGGTTCGAATCCCGGACGGGACTCAACCCAAAAGAGTACTAGAATCTGTACTTTACTAAGAAAGTGTTATCCCAAATATAACATTAGTTACATGAGGGATAGATGTTCGAGAGAAGCTGAAGGGGTAGATGTTGGTGGGTTGGACCACATCATCCTACAGTGAATCGTTTGACAGCTGTGACGGCTGTTGGTCAAGTTCCTTGGCAACGTCATCTTCGGCCATGCCGGCAGGGCAGCGTGCTCTGTCACGGATAATGCCTTTACATGAGTTCAGTGTCTTGTGCACTGAGACAACTACCTTGATATTGACAAACTCTTTTAATTTGAGCAGATTGACAGATTATTGTCTCCGTGCACATTCTACAAGGTGAGAGCCCGAACGAAGCTTCGTGACATTTGTAACCTCTCCCCAAGGTACCAGTGATACCTTTGGAGATTGCAAATGGATTCAATTTTATTGGTTCTTTGTCTGAAGCTTCGATTACCAAGAAACGTGGCCAATAGTCGGATCGATTGGATGTGCCCTCGTTAGACGAGGTATTGTCAGGGTCTATTATCTTCTTTTTGAACCAGGGTGTTGTGAAGCCATGTCGAAAGGAAAATGATTCTGCACCCCTTGAAGAGGGCATGACATGACCACCCGATTGATATAATCGGGCCCATTCTACCACCCGTCTGGACAAACTTAGGGTCGAAGTGGTGTGTTGGACTAATGAGTGAGAGTGAGTATGGTTTTACGCCACTTTTAGCAATATTCCAGCAATATCACGGCGGGGGACACCAGAAATGGGCTTCACACATTGTACCCATGTCGGGAATCGACCCCGGGTCTTCGTGGTGACCGCCCCGTTGGACTAAGGAGCACTGTTGCCGGCTCCGTCGTCCTCAACCACCAGAATCCCTTCCTCTGCCGACACAGGGTCGCAGCCCACGTCTAAACAGCCTGCCCAATTCGGTCGCCTTTTACGACCAGCAATGGTTGGTTGGTTGGTTTGTTGTATCATGGAACTGTTCTGGGTGAAACCTTCCAAATGGCGTGCTGGTTTTCTTGGGGAATTAGTCAGCAAAGAGCCGGAGTCACAGGAGACTAATCACAATTTTATTTACAAGAACAATTAACAATGACCAAGTTACAATATCTTAGAAAAATAGCTGAGGGTGCCACAGAGAGTCGGTACAACCCTCTGGGCTGTGGGAGAGAGGTCTGCTTGGTTAGAGTGACAAACCCCTTCTCTCCTAAAACTTTGCTACAGTATGTATTTAACAAAAAAATTAACAATAAAAAGGAATAGGATTGGTTGATACACGATTGGTTGTGCCCTATGCTAAATGGATGGCTAGACAGAGGGGAATACTTAATCCTGTTAATCCTGTTGGACTGGCACTAATCTTGTTGACATATTTACTGGATGCTCTGAAAGAGGTTATGGTGTCACTATAGATGAGCTTGTGTTGGGGCTAATCCTTAATGCACTGTAGACGAGCTTGTATGGGGGCTAATCCTTAATGCACTATAGACGAGCTTGTACGGGGGCTAATCCTTAATGAGTCTTAATTGAAGTAATTGCTGAATGTTATTCTATTATACCCCGGTAGTTGATGACAGATTTAATTAAATAAAATAGCTCAAGGTAATTTATAAGACTATGTAGACATATCCTTTGTCTGGGAGATGGGATCTTGATACCTTAGGCTAGCATTTGTCTAAAAGCTTCAAATCAATTAAACTATGTAGACGTAACCCTTGTTTTATTGAATAGTATGTCTAGGAGATGCGCTCCCATTACCTTAGGCTAGCATCTGTCTAAAAAGCTATAACTGAAACTCGTAACACTTGATGTGGATCTAATTATTATAGGATAACTTAGTATAAATGTTAACCATGATAGTTGTTTCTTGTTTAACGCCGCACTCAGCAATATTACAGCTATATGACGGTGGTCTGTAAATAATCGAGTCTGGACCAGACAATCCAGTGATTAATATCATGAGCATCGACCCACGCAATTGGGAGCGATGACATGCATCAACCAAGTCAGCGAGCCATGACCACTGGATCCCCATAGCCGTCTCTTACGACAAGCATAGTCACCTTTTACGGCAACATGGGTTGCTGAAGACCTATTCTACCCCGGATTAAGACAAAAGAAAAACTGTAGGAAGGACCATATTATCAAACGGATCTTCACGGGTCACGACCAGCAATGAGGCGCTGAGAACACATTCTCGTTTATCTTCCCCGGGTCACCACGGGGAGTATGATTTATGATAATTATATCCTTGAAGTGAGTCATGTGATCAGAGTCCCTTCGTTGTGTCCGGGGTGAATGGTATCTTATCACGCCCAACCCTTGGATATATCAAGTATATTGATTCGGACTCAACTGGTGTGTACTAATTCCATGTCGTGGCATTAATAACATTTGTTTGTTTGGTTGTTGTTTAACGCCGCACGTTGTTGTTGCCCTGCCTTGCGCTCGGCATTAAGGGGCTAAAACAAGGACTGGTCGGCTGAAGGTCCGTATACTGTGTCTGAGTGGTTGGTTGGTTTGTTGTTTAACGCCGCACTCGGCAATATTCCAGCTATATGACGGCGGTCTGTAATTAATGGAGTCTGGACCAGACAATCCAGTGATTAATATCATGAGCATCGATCCACGCAACATGCATCAACCAAGTCAGCGAGCCTGACCACCCGATCCCGTTAGTCGCCTTTTACGACAAGCATAGTCACCTTTTACGGCAAGCATGGGTTGCTGAAGATCTATTCTATCCCGGATCTTCACGGGTTCACGCAACTGGGACAATATGACAACCGCCTCCGTGGTTTAGTGGTAGAGCGTCCACCCGGGGAGCGGAAGGTCCGGGGTTCGATCCCCGACCGCGTCATACCAAAAGACGTTAAAAGATGGTACTTGTTGTTACCCTGCCTTGCGCTCTGCATTAAGAGGCTAAAACAAGGACTTGTCGGCTCGGAGTCAGTATACTGTGTCTGAGTGGGGTATTCATGTTAATCTGCGGCATGGTATCTCAGTGAGCTAGCACTATAAATCGACATTGACTACCATGCCGCAGTTTCACATGGACATCCCACTGATGCTGACTCCGAGCCGACCAGTACTTGTTTTATTCCCTTAAGCCCCGTGACACTATCAAAAACTTTGATCAAAAACTTGATCAAAAATTTTGATCAAAAACTTGATTAAAACTTGGTCAAAAACTTTGATCAAAAACTTGCTCAATGTCCATTTGGACCAAAGTTGACAAAGTTGTCAACGTTTTTGACAGACTTTAAAGGAATAGAAACCGATCCTAATTCTCGTCAAATTTTGATCAAAGTTTGATGACGTTGATTTGATTTAGCCAATCAGACTACAGGAAACATTTACCCGAAAGTGCATAGAGTCAAGTCTAAATGAGCCAACTATTTTGGACTGACGAGATGTCGGAAGAATTAATTGATTTGGTTCAACAACGAGCAGCCATTCTCGGGACCAAATATGCCTTTGCCTTCCCCGACGCCGCCTATTCAAAAGGGCAATACACAAAATACATATCACAAAAGCAAACCATTCTTCGTCAGTAGCATCCATCTTAGCAAGATAATTTCCGCCCCAATTTTGACAGCCTGTCAAAAACTTTGATGAGTGTAAACAGCCGTTCTCTGACCAAGAGTTTTTGATAGTGTTACGGGGGCTTCAGTGCCGAGAGTCTGGCAAAGATGCAATAGGTGCCAACTTTTACATTTGACGCGACCACCGACCTTCCGCTCTCCTGGCATCTTCCCGAGGCAAGGGAGTTAACTGACTACAAATGTCCAGTTGCCCCCCCTTGCCGAACTAGGCTGGTATTAGGAGTTAGATCTTGGCTGGATTAACGAGTCTATGCATAGTCCAATCAAAATCACGCAACGAAATCGAAATCCGGTTCGTAAACTGTCATGCAGATTTCGGACCATTGCAGGATTTGCAAAGCATGTGCACCGCCGACTCGGTGTCAACAGATATATTCCTAATCTTTTCATGTTTTTAATCAAGGTGCTCGCGTGATTTGATGCACTTTGCTATGTTAGACCCGTTTAATCACAATATAGATCTTGATTATCGATCAGATCGTCTTGACTGGGCGCCGCCATATTTTGTTTGAAGCAAATGCTAGTGATACGAGAGGTGGAAACTGATTGGTCCATAGGAGAGGCATAGAAGGGACATAACTCGTTATAGCCACTGGTGGCGCCACGATAGAGCTCAGGAATTCCAGCCTAGTTCGGCAAGGGGGGACCTTTAAAGTCAGATAACTCTTTTTGCCACGGGAAGATGCTCTCCTGACAGAAGCTAAACCCACTCGACCATATATAGAATACTAAACGGGCTCCAGTGTAATACCTATTTTATGAAATGAGTGAATAGTTCTGGTATCTGACGAGCGAAAGCGAGTCAGATACCAGAACTATTCACGAGTTTCTTAAAATTGGTTTTACACGGGAGCGAGTTTAGTATTTTATTTTTTACTTGCCCTTTATAACGTTTTTTTTTGGAATTATACTATTGAGTATGAATAGGCTGACACCTACACGATCCACGGCATAGTCCAAGTGAGTTAAACATAATAATACTTCAAACGCGTCAAAAGTTGAAACGTATGAATTTAATACCACACATCACTGAGAGGAGCTTATGCACACTCGATGACCCCAGCAACCTTGTTGCTAGGCTGACGTCACATGGCATTGTTTCGCCGATGGATCTTGCATCAAAATTCCACAAATTACGTCATCGGGTATTGTGACGTTATTGAAAACTTTGAAGGTGCAAGGCCCGTTCCACAAGGCGATCGTATTGTAGCGCAACGACAGTCATTGGTCTAAGTTAAAGTATGTGAGATGCGAAAGTCTTAGCCCTACGATAATTTTGTGAATTCTAAAGGTAGACCCGTTGTATGGTATGAAATTCATACGTTTCAACTTTTGACGCGTTTGAAGTATTATTCTGTTAAACTCAATTGAACTATGTCGTGGATCATGTAGGTGTCAGCCTATTCATACTCCACAGTATAATTCAAAAAACGTTATAAATTGCAAGTAATAAATAAAATACAAAACTCGCTCCCGTGTAAAACCAATTTTATGAAACTCGTGAACAGTTGTACGTGGTATCTGACTCGCTTTCGCTCGTCAGATACCACAACCATTCACTCATTTCATAAAATTGGTATTACACGGGAGCGAGTTTAGTATTCTATATGTATAGTCCTCGGCCCTCCTGCACAAAGCGATCTAAGACTTTGGTAGCTCTGTGTTAAGGAATGGAAAATGTGGCGGCAGCTGAAAGTGGTTTGTTTTTTATAAAATGTAAACAGCTAGAGGCGAGGTACCCATTGCAGTACAAGAACAGACCGCCTGTGGTGTCGTTGCTAGGTAACGGATGACCCTTATGATCTCAACAAGCGCCTCTCCTTACGAACGCGGCATAGTGTCCTTCCCGTTATTTTGCGGGGCAGTCGGCAGTATTACCGCTATAACATGGCGTCTGTATGCGGACCGGACCCGGACCCGGACCTTGGCATGTCTGTGGTTGACAGTGTGACAATTTCCCCATGTTGCTCTCGATCTCGATTTTAACACGTCTTTCCCACATTAAGACCCTAAACGGTCAAACACATTTGTTTGGTTTGTTTGTTTGTTGTTTAACGCCGCACACGGCAATATTCCAGCTATATGACGGCGGTCTGTAAGTAATCGAATCTGGACCAGACAATCCAGTGAATGACATCATGAGCATCGATCCACGCAATTGGGATCGATGACATGCATCAACCCAATCAGCGAGCCTGACCACCCGATCCCGTTAGTCGCCTTTTACGATGTCAAATAAAGAAAACAAACAAACAAAACCTAATAAGGGTGTAGTGGTATACTGTACGAGTCTCTGTGAGTGAGTGAGTGAGTGTGTGAGTGTGTATTTTGCTACCTTCAGCACAATTCCAGCAATATCACGACACACCAGAAACTGGCTTCAAACATTGCACTCACGTGATGAATCCAACACCGGCCTCACTTAACCACTGACACAAGTTGGCCAAGACGGTTTAAAACACAATAATGGAATTGACAGTCGGTGTAAAGACGCCATGACTGTGGTGAAATCAATAATAGCTGATCGATTTCAGATTCACAGAGGAGTATTGAAGACATTAAACTGTTTCAGTCACTTGAAGATTGATCCAATTTCCTTACACACGCAAACGGTATCGGTATATAACGTGATTGGTGGGGTTTTTCATAGTCAGTGACCACAATAGACTACAAGCAGACACGTGACAACAAACCACACATTTCTGTCCCGAGAATAGTGATATGACGTCACACATAATATGCACAATGCCTGAGTTTGATGAAACTGTCCAAGGGCGTTAGTTTCGGCCCTTGGATGGTAGCTCAGGGTGATGACGGAAGACAAAACTCAGGGGTGAAGTTTAGACGACAGCAGCCATGTTTATTGTTGATGGTTGAAATAAGTCGAAAAGGTACATGTTGATAATAACGTGACAGAACGCACACCGGGACCGAGTGGCCAATCTTCCCGGGTGGGAGAACCGTTCTGTCACTTACCTTCTGGCTGTTCTCTAGGCTGTCTCCAGGCTGTCTCTCTGTCTGACTATGTCAGTCGGGTTTTGTAGAGCGAGGTATTACATAACGTGTGGCAAGGTCATTGTCCCACGTGTATGTATATACGTAAGATCCGGCGACGTTAGGAGGTGTTAATTAAAATTTATAGATAGCTCTGGAGATTAAGGGTCCTGCCCGGAGGGGCTTATGATAAGAGGGGAACGCCGAATGTTTGCTGAATATTGGTGCACTTGGAAACATATTGAACCAGTTAGATATTTAGATAAATGAAATGTAAAATAAAAGTATTGAAATGGTTTGCACTATTCTAATTAAAAGTATTGAAATGGTTTGCACTATAACAAATCCAACACTGGCCTCACTTAACCACTGAGCTGACACAATTGGCCAAGACGGTTTAAAACACAATAATGGAATTGACAGTCGGTGTAAAGACGCCATGACTGTGGTGAAATCAATAATAGCTGATCGATTTCAGATTCACAGAGGAGTATTGAAGACATTAAACTGTTTCAGTCACTTGAAGATTGATCCAATTTTCTTACACACGCAAACGGTATCGCTATATAACGTGATTGGTGGGTTTTCTCATAGTCAGTGACCACAATAGACTACAAGCAGACACGTGACAACGAACCACACATTTCTGTCCCGAGAATAGTGACATGACGTCACACACAATATGCACAATGCCTGAGTTTGATGAAACTGACGTTTATTCCTCGAAAAAAGTTATCTTATTTAAGAATATATATCCACAATATAAAGAAAAGAAAATCCAAGTGGAGCCCAGAAAAATCATTAATTCCTAGACCTGAGGCAATCAATCTAGACTTGCCAAATCATTCTAGCCTTGAGTTGGACTCCTTTTTCAATTTATTCTCTGAGGTCTGGGTTTCAATGAATGTTACATGTATTTGGACGGTAGAGAGGGCGTCAGCGAAATATAATACAATCCTACGACCAATCTCTGCCCTCCCCCCCCCCCCCCCCCTGCCACACACACACACACACACACACACACAACCCCCACCCCCTACCACCAACCCTCATCCCCTACGAACGCGGCACAGTGTCCTTCCCGTTATTTTGCGGGGCAGTCGGCAGTATTACCGCTATAACATGGCGTCTGTATGCGGACCGGGCCCGGACCTTGGCATGTCTGTGGTTGACAGTGTGACAATTTCCCCATGTTGCTCTCGATCTCGATTTTAACACGACTTTCCCACATTAAGACCCTAAACGGTCAAACACATTTGTTTGGTTTGTTTGTTTGTTGTTTAACGCCGCACACGGCAATATTCCAGCTATATGACGGCGGTCTGTAAGTAATCGAATCTGGACCAGACAATCCAGTGAATGACATCATGAGCATCGATCCACGCAATTGGGATCGATGACATGCATCAACCCAATCAGCGAGCCTGACCACCCGATCCCGTTAGTCGCCTTTTACGACGTCAAATAAAGAAAACAAACAAACAAAAACTTAGAAGGGTGTAGTGGTATACTGTACGAGTCTCTGTGAGTGAGTGAGTGAGTGAGTGAGTGTGTATTTTGCTACCTTCAGCACAATTCCAGCAATATCACGACACACCAGAAACTGGCTTCAAACATTGCACCCACGTGGTGAATCTGTCCAAGAGCGTTCGTTTCGGCCCTCGGATGGTAGCTCAGGGTGATGACGGAAGACAAAACTCAGGGGTGAAGTTTAAGACGACAGCAGCCATGTTTATTGTTGATGGTTTGGAATAAGTCGAAAGGGTACATGTTAATAAGAATGTGACAGAACGCACATCGGGACCGAGTAGCCAATCTTCCCCCTCTATGTAACATATAGGGGGTATATATTTTTATTTACTGACCAATAACGAGTTCCTGTGCGTAATATGAGTTGATGGCCCAAGAGAGGTGAATTGCAGAAATTGTTAGAGGGCATATCGAAAAATAGGAAAAATCCGCAAACGAAGATCGGAATCGTGTAATATGTCACAATATAGGAACTACGGTACTGTGATCACGTGTGAAAACAAAAGGTGTTTTCGTTCATCAATTATATATTCTGATGATAGCAGTGTAAAGAGTCATTGCACAATCTCGTCACGCATATTGCACTTAGTCATCGGCAGTTGTATAGTCGTGTTTTGGATACATATACATATTTATGAAAATTGTTTGAAAATCAGAAAAATCGAATGAAGTTAATTCTTACTTGTTCCATAATAGATGCATTAAAGGAGAGCTGTCAAGCTAATGAACAACACCTGCAGTATATCCACAATCATATAACCCAGCCAAACCTCCACACTTTCAGTCTGTAGGCGTAAATTATAGGTCTTTGTAAACACAGACGACATCGATAATCTCAGTTGTGAGCGAAGGCTCGCATAGCCTTTAGCCTCATTTACCTGGCCGGGAAGACTCTCAGCCAATCAAATCATGCCATAAGGGGTTAAGGTTCACTCAAAGGTCAATGTCGTCGCGATGTGTTTAGATGTGTTTTAGCGAATCGGTCTAGTGTCGAGAACATTTTTATGTGCGTGTTTAATGCTACAGGCTTTTGTTTGTTATTTGCGTTGTTGTTTTGGGTTATGCTTTTGTAAATAGTTACTTATTTTACCGGTGCTTCGTTATTCATTCTGTTTTCATTAATACATCATCGAATTAACGTGCATTCACAGTCAGTGTGAACCAGTTTCTGTCGTCAAGGTGCAAAGAAGTGTGATGGCGAATAATTCCAAGGCATTTGATTGGCTAACCAGGAACGCTGTTTTGCGTTTGTTTCCATGGACCTAAATGCAGCATTGCCAGACCCACGGGCGGACTTAAGTTTCCTGGTTTGCTGATAACTGGCTTGACAGGGCTTGTGTTGTATTTGAGCTTGACAATATCACTGATTTAATATAATATGGTTTGTCAATACTTTATTTTTCCTAATCACTGAATTATTTAGTCCAGACTTGTCATACTGCTGTAATTTTGCGTAAGGTGTCGTAAACTACATCAAACAAAATCGATGCTCATGATATCACTCACTGGATTGTGTGATCCAGACTCGATTATTTACAGACCGCCGAAATACAGTGGGAATATTGCTGAGCGCGGCGTTAAACAACGAACAAACGAACTAAATATGGTATTAACGGTGTAATGAAATTGTCATATTAGTTTATGTCAAAGATCTTTTCTTTCAGTTTGCTTTTTGCGAACACCTGTTATAATCACTGATTGTCAGTGGTCCATCCATATAGTTTTCGCCGCTGTTTATCCTTTTACGCCCTGGGTAGACCTTGATTGCCAAATTTGAATGAGTGAGTGGGTGAGTTTGGAAAGGAAAGCCCGAAGTGATGCAGGTCTGAGACGTTTACCACTTCGGTGAAACCCACGAGCACGGGTATGGTGCTGACAAACCCAGAAACATAATCTAGGTGAACACAATTTTCTGGCGTGCCCAAGGGACGCAACTCTGCACAGCGAATCGCGGCGCCTTAAACGACTAGGCCACCCGTGGCCCCCTATGCTGTGAGTGGGGTAATTATCTTCATCTGCGGCATGGTATCTCAGTTAGCTAGCAATATAAACTCGACAATAGTCCGGACCAGCACACACACACATATATACGCACGCACACGCACTCACACATACGCACGCACGCATACGCACGCACGTACAGACACACACAGGGGTGCATGCACGTCGCTATATACGTGCAAAAATCTTGAACGAGGCGTTCAATCCATTTCACCTCCCGTCCCCACAAACCATTCTCTGCGTGAAGTACCATCTTTTAACGTCTTTTGAAGTGACGCGGACGGGAATCGAACCTGGGATTTCGGCGTGACGAGCGAACGCTTTAACCACTAGGCTACCCGACCGCCCCCTACTTATATGTAGCTGATTACTTGCAAACCTCTTAATAAAACCTGAGAAAACACGTTTGTAAGTTAAAAAGTCAAATTAATTCCAGAATGTTTTTAAATGATTTGTAATAATAAAATAATGATGATTAACCTTATAAAGTTTCTTATCAGTGTCGGTCATGACAACCTTAAAAAATAAATTCTTGTATTACTTCATCAATGCAAGATGTAGCTAAAATTTAGATCTGCGATTTTGCGGTTGTAACGTTTCAAAAGCCGTTCTGACCAGCGATAACCGTGTTCTCGGACATCACGCGCAGCATTGAAACGCATCGCGGGTGTGTCTCTTCCGGTGTTTTTTCGAGACTCGCCATAAAGCTGGTAGGCCCTTCATCGATCAGAACGACTAAGAAAATGGCGGCGGTAGTAACTCAACCGGCTGAAGGCAAAGGGGCTCAAATGCAAATGATTGCTCAACCACCCCCGACTGTAATGATGCCGCAAGGCTTACCCCCGGGTCTCGCATATCTTGGTGGTTTGCCTGAAATTAGGATCCATCAGATATTTGACATGCTTGAAGGTAAGTGACACAATGCAAGTGCCTGTTGCGAAGTCGTTTGGTGGGTTTCTCGAAATTTGAGAACAACAGATTATATTCACGAGACGACAACTTTGTTTTTGGTCAAATTATGTGACATTGGGGTATATTTTATCATATTATGATGGTGTGGAGTTCGGGAATGGATCGCGACGCCAGAACTCTTGCTGTCTTTGAGTTAGGGTTTTGACTCGAGTGCGTGTGTACGCAAAAGGCAGTTTACCGTAGTGACTGTCATGAACGTTGTTGATGAAATGGGTTAAGGTATTTGAAGCGTTCCGCACACTGGGTGCATTGTATTAATTAAGGTCTCAAGACTCACTGACCACACAATTAGTACATGTTTTTATCACAATCCAGAAAAGATCAGAAAATGACCGTTCTTGAGTTTTTTGTTGTTGACATATGTCGCAATACGTGTACGTTTTGTTGCACGCTTACGAAATAATGCTGGATTAGGTCAGCCTAGCAACAGCGTTGCTGGGGGTCATTGAGTGTTTATTTTCAACTCCAGAGCTGTCACTGAATATGGATATTATTTAGGAGTGTTCATACTTATCTAAGATTGCAGGGGCACACTATTTAAAAGCACCAGTTTCGACAGTTCAGGGATGGTAGCGAGTCAAAACGCCCTCATGTCAGAACAGCAGCAAAAGTCCTTATGGCCACATAGAAAATAAAGAAGACAAACTCAAGTACTGTGTCACATTAACTGTATTATATACATTGTGGAACAGATCATAACATCCTTTGCACACATATCTTAATTCAGCACCAAGCATCACATATTAAAGGAGCATTGATCTAAAGCAATTCCCCGGGACTGGTTGTTGCATTTGTTATTGTTTATCCCTGTGAGTACCTGGATGGTGTAGCAGAAATCTAGACTAGTTCGCGATCTGTGCTGCGCAATTCATAAGCGCATTTGTCACTTTTATTGATAGTATAAGGGCGTATGGTCACATTGATCAACAAAATGAAACACAGTTTTGGAAATAATAAGGAAATGTAGGTATCTTTGTGGGTAGCATCGGTAATGGTGACAAAGTTTTGATAAGTCACTTGCTTGGTAATTTACACTATTTTGACTTGCAACACAAAGTAAATATTTCTCCTGAGCATTGATTATTTTATTGTGTTTATATATCAAAATGTGCAAAATTTGCACTTAGGAAATTTATTTAACACCTGAATATTCGGTTATTTTACAAATTGAATGAAAAATATGTCCATCTGTATTATTATGACAACATATTCCAAACATTTTTATGTTTGATATCATCACCAAGAGACTGAAAATGTTACCATGAAAAGTACATTTCTATATTGTTTGGCTTCTAATCCTACATAAAAATCTATAGTGATGTTTTTAGGCCCTTTTGATCATCTGAATAAATTTGAGTTGATCTGGTAAAGAAACGGACAGATTTTTCAGTCAAACTGACAGTAATATTATATACACGCTTACAAGAGAAAAGACTTGTGAAAACAACATCTATCGTGCATCAAAGAATTTCCCAACCAAGACGTAGAGGAACAAAAATGAATCTGTCAAATCAGCAAATGAAGGAAAACAAAATGCAAATATCATATTTACAACCAATTTTAGGCAGCGTCCTTGTTCGAGGAATGTATCCATGAATATCCACACAAAGGAACACTATCCCACACATCTGCATCTGTACAAAGAAACTTATTTGATGTCACGTTTCTGTAACAATCAAATATTTTAAAATATATACAGCATTTCGGGATATTATAACCCGTGTTCGTTTCTCAACTGATCACTTAGATTTTTTCAGGTGTTTCACATAGGTGTCAAGTCTCAAGGGTCGGCTGAGAAAGCCCACGTGACAACTATTTTCATAACGTCTACGGTTCCTAAAAAAAATCCATTGAATTAGATAATGATCAGCAATCAATCAACATATTATCGGTTAACGCTTTGACCAAAGTATGTTGATCTGACATTGGCACTTCACGCCATGATATGAGTGTTTTCCCTTTGTTTTAGTAAACTTAGAAATGTAAACACTTACTTTTGACATATCCACTGTGCAAGATAACAGTGATTAATCAATCAATGTATTTTCTGTTGTTTTTTTTATTTACTAAGAACGATCTGTTGATTTACAAAAAAGTAAATCAACTGATCATTCATCTCTTGCTGGGCTGCCACGTGCATATTACATAACACACATTTCACCTCACTTCAAACCTGGATTTAGACTGAATAATTACCCCAGACACAATAAATGCCAAATGGGAACCTTTGTCAGGTATTCTGAGTGGTGCTACCACTAATTATAACTGTAAAAAATTCATTAACTGAGCACCAATTGAATGACGACAAATACACAAGTGTAGGGTATACCAGAAAACGTGGATGACAACAAGGGAGTACAAATGGAGTATTAATCGTATTATCGACGCAACCCGAAATCCGAAAATGCTTTCACTGCATGGATATTTTCTTTTTATTCGTAAACTATAATAATCAGGAGCATTTCCAAATGATGAGTAAAACAAATATTGCCTCCAAGTTTATTTAGCTCTCTTTGTAGACTGTAGCCCAGTCTCTGGTCACGCTCAGTTGCGTTGCGTTGCATATTATCCGGGTACTATCGGGGAAAAAACGATAACAAAGGCAACAACCAGTCTCGGGGAATTGCTTAAGATCAGAGCCCCTATCAAACCTTGGCCCATGGTTAGGCAGCTCAGATGGTGTCATATGTCGCATTCCTTGTGCAATCGCAAGGCCGTGAAGATTTATTCTTGTTGACAAGGGGCTGTTCTGAACTCTTGGGTGGCCCAGTCGTCTAAGGCGCCGCAATTCGCTGTGCAGAGTTGCGTCCCTTGGGCACGTCAGAAACCAGATTGTGGGTTCGAATCCCGGTTCTCCCTGATTATGTTTCTAGGTTTGTCAGGACCCGTGAAGATTCCGGGGTAGAATAGGTCTTCAGCAACCCATGCTTGTCGTAAAAGGTGACTAACGGGATCGGGTGGTCAGACTCACTGACTTGGTTGATGCATGTCATCGATCTCAATTGCGTGGATCGCTGCTCATGATATCAATCACTGGATTGTCTGGTCCAGATTCAATTATTTACAGACCGCTGCATATAGCTGGAATATTGGTGAGCGCGGCGTAAAAACAACAAACCAACCAACCAACTAGGTTTGTCAGCACCATACCTGTGCTCGTGGGTTTCACAGAAGTGGTAAACATCTGAGACCTGCATCACTTCGGGCTTTCCTCCCACATTAAGCTGAGACGCCGTGATATAACTGGAATACTGTTGAAAGTGGCGTAAAACCCAACTCACTCACTCATCATTAGACAAAAAGTATATTCATGTTTTCACAACAGATTTGAAAACTGTAGTGTGTCATACAGACCCTAGACTAACATAAAGAGCTCCAGAAAACTTTTTGAGGGATTGAGTTTTACTGTAGTTTTCTATTTTAATAGGGTGACTGTATTCGACGTAATATGCACCCTGGGCCCTCTCAAAATTAGAAATAGGGGGGGCTCTTGTTAGAATATTATCCTGGTGTAAAAACGAGAGTTGAAAGAAAAAATTAATGGTTTATGCTGACAGCCTGAAATGTTTATGTACGACAGATATATTTTTCCAGAATTTAATTGCCCATGACTAAGGGTGCATATAACACTTGAGTACGTATTATAGACAAATAAATAGGTCTTGTGTACATTGATCAATCGGAAGGGATGCTAATTGGGATTCTTCACCAGTCAATGTCACCGCGGGCGCTTATTAGAGCAGGGCGCTTTATACGTGAATACGATATTATATTTTCATTGGGTAACCAATATTTTTCACTCATCTATTCATCACTCTATTTGGTTTTCCCGAAATTAGTGAACAGTTTAAGATTGAAAATTTTAATTGTACCGTATTTTCTTGAGTATAGTGCACACTTTTTTTTTAAAAAGACACAGCTGTGTAGAAGGGGGTGCGCATTATACACGAATACTGAGTTTGGATTTCCCCCCACCCCCCCCATGTAAAGACATTACCGTGAGCACAAAACAAAACACCGGAAATACCATGTCAACAAATCCATACTGAAGTATGCAAAATAATCATGATAAATAAATAAACATGTCTGGTGTTTTTTTATCTCAAATTTCGAATTTGTACTGACAAAGTTTCTCATCACCGGTTCGTTTGGCAGACTTTGCTGAAAGGGTACGGTGTAATTTTTTTCTGCGCATAATATTCAAATTTCTGTTTTTTCAAAATATTGAACTCGCTAGAGGGGGGTGCGCATTATACATGGGTGCGCACTATACTCAAGAAAATACGGTATATATAACTGTTCTAAATATATAGACTGGACTCGGAAAATAATTTCGCTCGTAATTGTGTTTTGGAAATTAGCTCCTTTGTACGCATGCTGTAAAAGCTTCATTGTGTATTTCAAGAGCCGTTTTTACACATTTGAGTTTTACATTGAATGCATGTTTTTCTGTAAGCAAAATAATTGAAAGTAATTGGGTTTTGTATATCCTTTTGGGGCATTTTACTCAAATGTGTTGCTTATCTGTAGCTCTTGACAGCTATATGAAATACAATACCCTTTTTGACTCTAAAAACACAACAACAAAATTCCCTATGCCAATTTCATACAGAGCTAGCAAGAGCTAGCTAGACTTGCTTTTGTATAAGTTTCTATATTATTTTTTTTTTCATAAAATAAATATATTCCACAGTCATGGTGCAGTTTTTGGTTTGTTGTTTAGCGCCGCACTCAGCAATATTCCAGCTATATGACGGTGGGCTGTAAATAATCGAGTTTTGACCACACAATCCAGTGATTAATATCATGAGCATCGACACATTTGGGATCGATGACATGCATCAACCAAGTCAGCGAGCCTGACCACTTGATCCCGTTAGTCGCCTCTTACAACAAGCATAGTCACCTTTTACGGCAAGCATGGGTTGCTGGAGACCTATTCTACCCCGGATCTTCACGGGTCCCAGGGCTGTGAAGGCATTAATAAGAGTGTAATATAAAAATCACTGTATGAAGTAACCTGTTATATCGAGCATGAAAAAGTGATATTGTGATACGTATCATTGAAGGAAAAAACCTAAATTCACCGATAATACCACAATCTTGGTTCAGGAAGTAAATGTTGTTGTTTTGTTTCAGTTGTTGTTGGCTGGGAGAGAAACAACCGTTACTCCATCTGCAACCCAGCAGAGCAGCAGTTCATGTTTGCGAAGGAAGGTAAGACTCTCACTGACCACACCGCCTCTGTGGTCTTGTGGTAGAGCATCCGCCCGGAGAGCGGAAGGTCCGGGGTTCGATCCCCGGCCGCTTCATACCAAAAGATAGTACTTAATCTTACCTTGTCTGGCGCTCGGCATTAAGGGGCTAAAACAAGGACTGGTCGGCTCGGAGTCAGTATACTGTGTCTTAGTGGGGTATTTATGTTAAACTGCGGCATGGTATCTCAGTGAGCTAGCACTATCAATCGGCATCAGTCCGGACTAGTACAAGCAGCCACACGCACACACTCATGCATGCATGCGCTATATATATAAGTGTAATAATCTTGGACGCGACGTTAAACCCAATTTCACCTCACCTCACCTCACCTCTCACTGACCACACTAGGAGAGCACCGATGTACCACCAGACGATCCCAGACAAGATCAATCTCATTAAAATCAGATCTTAGTTCTCGCTACCACTAAACAAAGATCTGAGGACATCCGATTACGGGTCACGTCAGGACGACCTTTCGCGAAATTTGACCGACCAATGAAATGACTGACAAGAAATCGACATTGGCCAATCAGAAAGCAGCTTTCTCGAGCTTTACGACACTAGTTTCAAACTGGTGACTTCGCTTCAAAACATATTTTGATGTATTCTCGATTAAAATTTTTAAAACTGATAAGAAGAACATTCTGGAACGGCTTATAGATGGCCTAGATTGTATGGATATAATCATAAAACCCGTAACTGTCGTTCGGAATACCTCATGTTTAATATATCGTGGTTGCATAATTAGAAAACACATTCCGACTGTCACTTTCATGGTCTGCTAAGCGACACTCTGATTGGTTCGATGAAAGGTCGTACTGATGTGACCCGTAATGGGATGTCCTCAGATCTTTGTTCAGCGATAGTGAGAACTAAGATCTGATTTTAATGAGATTGAGACAAAATTTCCACTAACATAATTTACTGACGTATCACTAAATTACCCCTGATGATGCAATACGCTATAAGCCTAGAAAAGTACTAATTCATTGTGTTTTCTCTATCGATATTAAAAAAGTTGCATTATAATCAATCGAATAATTAGTCCCATATAGTCCAATCAGAATCAAGCTTACATTTTGTGAAAATGATGTAGTCATGTGGGCGATTTTCATTGGTTCTTTACCGTAACTAATAAACTATGGCCGAACAGCAAAATCCAATAGCCGACAGTCGGGAAAATGTTCAGAGATAAGTAAAAGGTAAATTTGGTCGTCAACCCTGGCGAAACCATCTTCTGGTAATGCCAAGATGTTTATGCTTTGAATGACTGCAGTAAGTTAAAATGGCTAACCACGGATAACATTAGTCAAAGACAGAAAGTTATTCATGGCACACCTGACAATTACAGACTGAGAAAAGTAGAACTTTTCAGTGAACCTGGCTTCGCGAATTCATGTGGTTACAGCATGACCCAGTGAAGAATATTCTGTCATCAGCTTGGCATAAATCATGTGAATCTAATTCAGTGGTAAAGCTAAATTATTATTTGGAAGGAGTACCTTGAAGAGACATGCTGCTGGTGATCACAAACAAATATATATGACATCGCACATTTTTGTGTCAGAGCATAATGTTACCTGAGAAAGAAGCCATGGGAAACATTCTGTGTATCGCTAGGGTTGTACGTGGGTGGGGATTCTGCATCAATAACCTCCTTCCCCTCTCCTTGTTCCACTCTACAACATCCTCTCTTTCTCTCTCCACCTACCCCCCCCCCCCCCCCCCTCCCCTCCCTCCATTCCTTCTAAACCATCCTCTCTTTCTCTCTCCCCCTCAATCCCTCCCCTTTCCTCCCTCCCCCTCTTCCCCTCCCTTCCCCCTACCCCTCCATTCCCTCTAAACCATTCTCTCTTTCTCTCTCTCCTCAATCCCTCCCCTTCCTCCCTCCCTTCCCTTCCCCCTACCCCTCCATTATTCCCTCTAAACCATTCTCTCGTTCTCTCTCCCCTCAATCCCTCCCCTTCCTCCCTCCCCCTCTTCCCCTCCATCCCCTCTTTCTCCCTTCCCATCCCCTCCCCCTTCCCCCTCCATCCCCTCTAAAACATCTTCTCTTTCTCGCTTCCCCTCTCTTCCCCCTCCCCCTTCCCCCTCCATCCCCTCTAAAACATCTTCTCTTTCTCCCTTCCCCTCCCTTCATTTCTTCCCTTCCCCTCCCCTCTAAAACATCCTCTCGTTCTCCCTTCCCCACCCCTCCCCCCATTAAGTCTGTGATAGAGACTGACTGACTGACCCCACTGCATGTCTCTGGTTACAGACACCGACTGCTGCATGCGACAGATGTGCGGGCCGATGCGAGAGTTCAACATGAACATCACTGACAACCAAGGCCAGCAACTTATCTCCCTTTACCGCCCCTACCGATGCCGCGGAAGTCTCCTCTGGTGCTGCTACCTGCAGGAGCTGGAGATTCAGTCTCCACCCGGCCTGACCATCGGCACGGTCAAGGAGGTGTAAGTACAAGTCTGGGGTGGAGTTGCCCCAGTAACCTATTCTTGTAGTAAGAGTTCCAGTGGATGGGGAGGACGGGGACGTGGTTGATTGCCTGTCACATCATACCTAGCGGCATGAATTGGCTGCATATAGCTGAAGACCTGTGAAGGTTCAGATTAGAATAGGTCTTCTGCAACCTATACTTGTCTCACACTCAGCAAATTCCCACACATATGATGCTGGTCTGTAAATAATTGAGTTTGAGCCAGACAATCCAGTGATTGTCACCATGACTATCAATCCACGCAATTGGGATACAATGACATGCATCAACCAAGTCAGCGAGCCTGACAACCCGATCCCGTTAGTCGCCTTTTACGACAAGCATAGACGCCTTTTACGGCAAGCATGGGTTGCTGAAGACCTATTCTACCCCGGAACTTCACGGGTCTGCATTGATAGTCAGAGTTTGGTTATGATGCTGGTTGTTGTTGACAGATGGACGGCCTGGGTGCCCAAGTACCATGTGTACGACAACAACATGACGTTAATGTTCACCATCGTCGGGGACTGCTGCTACTGCAAGTGCTGTGCCGATGTATTGTTCCGGGTAAGTTGATCTAACACACATTGTAGCTTCACGCCTCCAGTGCAAGTGCTGTGCAGAGTTGTGTCCCTTGTGCACGCCAGAAACCTATGATTGTGGTTTGGAATCCCGGTTCGCCCCGATTAGGTTTCTAGGTTTATCAGCGCCATACCCGTGCTCATGGGTCTCACTGAAGTGGTAAACGTCTGAGACCTGCATCACTTACGGCTTTCCTCCCACATTAAGCTGACATGCCGCGATATAACTGGAATACTGTTAAAAGCGGTGTTAAACCCAACTCACTCACTCCAGGTAAGTTGATCTAACACACATTTTAGCTTCTTGCCTCCAGTGTAAGTGCTGTGCCGATCTCCTGTTCTGGGTAAGTTGATCTGACACACATTGTAGCTTTCATGCCTCCATGCAAGACAAGGCCTCCATGCAAGACAAGGCCGTCATATAGCTGGAATATTGCAGAGTGTGGCGTTAAACAACAAACAAACAAATTAGCTTTAAGTACTGCTTGAATGTTGCTAAAATTGCTTTGAGCAGCGTAAAACCATACTCACACACCCACGCTAGACCCCAATGATCGTGTGATAGAATTCAATCTGATTATGAATCTTGGTTTGTCAGCACCATGCCCTTGCTTGAGGGTTTCACTAAAGTTGTAAGTCTTGGACCTGAATTAAGGTGAGATGCTGTAAGGTGAGATGGTTTTAGGGTTTCACTAAAGTTGTAAGTCTTGGACCTGAATTAAGGTGAGATGCTGTAAGGTGAGATGGTTTGAGGGTTTCACTAAAGTTGTAAGTCTTGGACCTGAATTAAGGTGAGATGCTGTAAGGTGAGATGGTTTGAGGGTTTCACTAAAGTTGTAAGTCTTGGAAATGAATTAAGGTGAGATGCTGTAAGGTGAGATGCTGTAAGGTAAGATGGTTTGAGGGTTTCACTAAAGTTGTAAGTCTTGGACCTGAATTAAGGTGAGATGCTGTGAGCACTGGAGTTCTGTTCAATGCAGTGTTTATTAAAACTAATCATTCTTGAGAGCTGGTGACATTTTCTCTCACTGCTTGACAATAATTTACCTCAGTTTGCTTCCTGCAGAGTCATTGAGAGTGATCTCCCTTTGTTGTGCAGGTTCTGGAGGGCGACGAAGGCCAGGAGGTGGGGCAGATTGTGAAGCATTGGGGAGGCTGTCGGGAGATCTTTGGTGGCGTCAATGACTTCAGTCTCCGATGTAAGTGCAGATTACATGACTCTGTGACAGACATCAGTAAGGCAGACATACTTGCAGATATGACCACCATCCACACACACACACACACACATTCAACCATCCACACACACATTCACAGTCAACCATCCACACACACATTCACAGTCAACAATCCACACACACATTCACAGTCAACCATCCACACACACATGCACAATCAACCATCCACACACATTCAGTCAACCACACCCAGACACACATTCACAATCAACCACACCCAGACACACATTCAGTCAACCATCCACACACACATTTACAGTCAACCATCCACACACACACACACACATTCAACCATCCACACATACATTTACAGTCAACCATCCACACACACAAATTCACAGTCAACCATCCACACACACATATTCACAGTCAACCATCCACACACACATTCACAATCAACCACACCCAGACACACATTCAGTCAACCATCCACACGCACATTTACAGTCAACCATCCACACACACACACACAGTCAACCATCCACACACACACATTCACAGTCAACCATCCACACACATTCACAATCAACCACACCCAGACACACATTCAGTCAACCACACCCAGACACACACTCAGTCAACCACACCCAGACACACATTCACAGACACCCACAACAGACACACACACGTTCACAGACACACACACGTTCACACACACACACGTTCACAGATACACATTCACCCATTCGTTCTACTTTCAGTCCCCCCCAACATGGACGTCTTGACCAAGTCCATTCTACTGGGCGCCACCTTCCTCATTGACTTCAACTACTTTGAACACCAAAAGAACTAGATCTGAGGTTACCATGGGAACAGTTGCCAAGGCTTCAGAACAAGACTTCAATATTTTATTTTGTATAAAGACGTACAGTTCCAGTTGGTCATGACATTCAATCTCCGTCACTGCGGTGCACACTTGCAATGCTCCGTGGCCACTTCATTCAGGATGGCAACATGGATTGCAATATGTATAATCTGGGTATAACTTGTTTAATTTATCACAAATAATACCAGCCGATATTCTGTCCGTAATTCTTTTCATGCCACAGTGCAGGACATTAAACATGATTGTCAAAGGATCTTTGCCATAACCCTAAAGATAGAATTCAAGATGTTGAAAAGCCTACGTTCAAATACTATGAGAGCAACCCAAGGCTTCAGGAGCCCTCTTCGAACACTCAACCTCATTAAAATCAGATCTTAGTTCTCGTTGCTGCTAAACAAAGATCTGAGGACATCCCATTGTGGGTCACGTCAGACTGGGTCACTTTTTGGCCGACGAATAGAATGACCAATCAGAAGGCAATTTTCTCGTGCTTTACGGCACAAATTTCAAATTGGCGGCTACGCTTCGAAACATATTTTGACAAATTTTCGATTACAAATTTGAAACCTGAACTAAAGAACATTCTGGAATGGCTAATAGATGGTCTAGATTGTAAGGATTCAGTCGTTAAACCTGTAACTATCTGTCGGAATACCCCATGTTAAAGTTTTCGGGATTGCATGATTAGAAATCACATTCAGACTGTCACTTTCATAATCTGGTAAGCGACGCACTGATTGGTCGGATGAAATGTCGTTCTGACGTGAACCCTAATGGGATGTCCTCAGATCGTTGTTTAGCAGTAGCGAGAACTAAGATCTGATTTTAATGAGATTGTCAAACACTGTACATGTTATTGACACGTTATTGATCCACGATGAAATTGATGGACATATTGTATTAAAGGTCTGATGTTTTTCAGCTTGTATATGTAAACCTTATAGTGCCTCATAAGGTAGCTTCGTTTGTATACTCCTCAGGGAGATGAGAACGAAATTTGAGTACAAATATGTCCATTAATATTTTTTTTATATCTGGTAAATAATGATAACCTTGATGCATGGTAGATCGTGCTTTATTATCACAGTTAGGTATGTTGGCCTCAACAAGCCTTCAAACCATCGGTCCATTAGCCAGGAGCAATGTCATTTATTATCTGCTCCCTCTCAGTGAAATTATTGTGGATATTTTACAGCATAATTTTACAATATTTTATATGTTCATATTTTTATTATTCCTTTTGGCATAATGATTCTTCGTCTTAATTAGTTGTGTGACCTGTTCTTAGTATCATACCGAATTTGTATATCATGTTTTGTTTTGTTGTATATTTCTTCAATGAACATGTAAATAAAGGGATCGTCTGATTGCTCCATTTTAAAGTATTTTAGATTGTTTTAGACATGTCCTTTTACTTGGGGGGGGGGGGGGGGGGGGTGTCCTGAACTTCGCCTTGCTTTATTGGTACCTTGCCGAACATATCACGGATGTATTTAGGATTCCAAACCCAGTGCCGTAAAAGGTGACTATGCTTGTCGTAAAAGACGACTAACGGGATTGGGTGGTCAGGCTCGCCGACTTGGTTGATGCATGCGTGGATCGATGCTCATGATATTAATCACTGGATAGTCTGGTCCAGACTCGATTATTTACTGACCGCCGTCATATAGCTGTAATATTGCTGAGTGCGGCGTTAAACAACAAACCAACCAACCTAACCCAGTGCCTCTTGCAGGCAAATTGGGAAAAATAATTGATAATGTTCAAACCTGCATTTTCATTATGTTCTTATAAATTGGGATCCCTGTGTGTATATATATATACAAGGTGTTCATTTGTTTGTAATCAAGATTGACATTTATTCCACGTTCAGATAGATGTGGCATCTTAGAAACATTGTGCATAATTGTTTTAAATAATATGTTGACATTTTTATTGAACTTTGAACTTCTTCATTTTCACCCGGGGGCATGAGTGGCCCAGTCCTCTAAGGCGCAGCGATTCGCTGTGCAGAGTTGCGTCCCTTGGGCACGCCAGAAACCTATGATCGTGGGTTCGAATCCCGGTTCTCCCCGATTACGTTTCTAGGTTTGTCAGCACCATACCCGTGCTCGTAAGTTTCACCGAAGTGGTAGACGTCTGAGACCTGCATCACTTCGGGCTTTCCTCCCACATTAAGCTGACACGCCGCGATGTAACTGGAATACTGTTAAAAGCGGTGATAAACCCAAATCACTCACTCATTTTCACCCTTTGTAGAAGAGATGACAATCAATGAAGTCTTTCGTCCAGTTGCTGCACAACTGATCTTGAAGTTAAATGTTTCTTATTGTTTAATTCACTGCTCAATTCCTTCTCAAGAGTGTGGTGTTGATGCTCAACAGTGTCGATTATTTCAGTACAGAGGACATGGAATGTCTTCATCCCTGTCCACAGGACATTCAGTGTTAGGACATGCAATCATCTGATGAAAATGACTGATTTCTCATCAGTATGTTCAGTACGTATGTTCTGACGTTTCAAGAGTATAGACTACCATGCTTCCAATCCCCTTACTCCTTACAGGCCATCTCGTCACCAGGTATTGCTATACCATCCATATGTGGAAATGGTGTAGCATATCGTCTCCAGGTATTGCTATACCATCCATATGTGGAAATAGTGTAGTTATAAACCATCCATACGTGGAAATAGTGTAGCTATAAACCATCCATACGTGGAAATAGTGTAGCTATACCATCCATACGTGGAAATAGTGTAGCTATATCATCCATACGTGGAAATAGTGTAGCTATATCCCGTATATATCATCCATACATGGAAATAGTGTAGCTATGTCCCGTATATACCATCAATACGTGGAAATAGTGTAGCTATGTCCTATTCAGTAGGTGGAAGTTTGTGGCTATATCCTATAAACCAGCCGTTCATGGAAATAGTATATAACTGTGTCCTGTAATCAATCCGTACAAGGAAAAAGGATATATATATATATATATATCATGTACTGTGTGTAGAAATGTGTGTATTCTGTATGACATCCATATATGGGAGCAATGTGATGTACTCCTGTGTACCATGTATACTGTAAATCTTGAAATTCACACGAGTTTGAACTAAATGCAAAATATGTGAATGATCTTTGCTCGCATTATTAAACATCGCATTGATATCAACAATAAGGCATTTTGGGTAGCAGAAATACCAACTTAGACAAACGCTGAAACAACTATGTAGTCGACATCATTGTTTATTGAGCAGCACTTGTAACAAGTATCTAAACAATGTCATCCTGTGAATTGTCACTACTGGGGTCAAGACAAGAGTTCTGATCACACCTGCAAGGCCAGACAGACGCCACCCACGCAACATGGCGTCTTTGTGACTGCGTCAAAGGCCGACATGAGCATGGATAGGCTTCATCACACTAATTTTTAGATCGACAGCCTCTGTCTTGTCACTCGCCTTCAAGTTTGTTGACACTTTCTTCCTTAATACCAGTCAAGAGAATAAACACAAAAAGTATCTGTTGTCCAAAGGAAAACAAAGTATTGTTTTAGCGAAAGTACTGTACTCGGTGCTATTTGGTGTGTGATTGGATTAAGGTGAGGATTCTCCTGTAAACCTGACAGAAGACATTTTCTTTATATATAAATCCACTGATGTGTGAGAGGAGGGGGTGTCGCATTCATGGCTAGGGGACGGCGGTAGCATTCTTTTGGAGACGCATTCATTTCACGATTTACAGTATATGTGCAGGTAGTGTTGTATTCCTACAGCCTAGTGTTCCTTAAGCTCAGTGTTTCCTTCATTCTTTACCTGTATTGTCTAGGGGGAGAAACGATACATCGTGAGCTTTCATGTGACATACTTTACACGATACGTCTTTTCTGTATCAATACAAGATATACTTGCTGAAATAAATTACTTACTACTGTATAATAATTCCTGCTGTTTTTGTCAGTCCGATATCGCAAGATGTGATGTAATTCGCGTAACAAGTTCACTACTAAAAATAGTCACTACAAACTAGTGTGAACTACAGCAAGGTTTTCCTTTTGAACCTTCACTGAAATATTTATTTGACGTAAACAGGCGTAGCGTGACCTTGGTGTATCGTTTCACCCCATAAGTGAATTTTGTGTTTAGGTTGCTGGTGACAAATTCTGAGTTCTAATCTTGTGGGACTAAACTTAAAGTGCACTAGCTCAGGTGCTCAGTTGTTTACAGGCTGTAATTATTATGGTTGGAATATCGCTAAGTACAGCATTGAACAACAAACAATCTGGAACGTTCAACCTGTGGTCTGTTGTTAAAATTAGCTGTGCCGGTTGTTACTTGACCTTGACCGTGCTGTGATTTGGCAGGAATATTGCTCACTTCTCATTCACTTATTAAGGAGAGACAAAGGATCTACTAACTCCTACTGACTTACTCATTGATAAACAAAGATGTGTAAGAGTGATGTGCTTTTATTGGTGTTCATTGGATCAGCATTTTGTACATATCATTTCACTACCTCAGGTGTTACTAACCACCCAAGGTCACTTAAGCCAACCCCAGAACACTTAAGCCATCTTTGGATAAGTAAGGATAAGAATTTATGGATGAACAACTTCTTTATTACAATTAAGAGCGACGTTTCGGTGTAGGTTCTAACACCGTTATCAAGCAAGTGTTAGAACCTACACCGAAACGTCGCTCTTAATTGTAATAAAGAAGTTGTTCATCCATAAATTCATATCCTTACTTAGTACTCCAACTTCTAAATGCCTATCAAAGAAGACATCCTTGAATAACTGAGCCACCACAGAACACTAATGCCTCCACGGACAATGAGACCACTCAACCACACTAAAGCCACATTGCGTCTTCAGAATCGGACATTTTGGAAAAGAAACAAATTTGAAATGTTTTTTTGCAATTTGTTTTTTATGTTAGTTCTTTGCACACAGGGGGCACGGGTTGCCCTGTCGTCTAAGACTCTGCGATTCGCTGTGCAGAGTTGCGTCCCTTGGGCACGCCAGACACCTATGATTGTGGGTTCGAATCCCGGTTCGCCCCGATTATGTTTCTAGGTTTGTCAGCACCTTACCCGTGCTTGTGGGTTTCACCGAAGTGGTAGACGTCCGAGACCTGCATCACTTCGGGCTTTCCTCCCACATTAAGCTGACACGCCGCGATATAACAGAAATACTGTTAAAAGCGGCGTTAAACACAACTCACTCACTCACTCTTTGCACACAACCCCAGCTTCAGTCTGGTGATCTCATTAAAAAGGTACCCCGGAGATCCGAGGTCAACTCGATTGGAGGTCAAATGAGGGGAACTTTCTGATCAGCCAATCAGTGTTCGAGGCTTCTAAATTAAGAGAACAAAGCTTTCAGAAAACAATCTTCAAACTGCAAGAAAATCAAGCCGCGCCAATATATTTCTGTTATTCACCTGGTCATTTCTGAGCAACTTGGCTAAAGGGAGAACGATTGCAGGAATATTTGATGTGTTTTTTATTTGTACAAACTGAAACAAAGTTTTTGTAATCTGATCAAGACCCCACGTACACTTAATTTAGATGAGGCAGTCGGAGTTCACTCTGGCGCGACCTTCTGTGATTGTTGGTGACAATGGCATCTAGAAATGTTGGTCCACTCGAACCTGTTTGCTTACTTCTGTGATTGGATCAGAACAATAAACTTAAGTTGGCATTGTGTCCTTTGTTGCTACTGACTGGAGAGAGACGGCCACTTCATTTAAGTCAGGACTTTTGCTTTCAGTTTACATCACACTAACAACAATATTGCTTGATTGCACTACATGATATTGAAGCAGGCTTCTTTGAACTAATGTGACTAATGCACTGAACATGCCAGATCACTTGTAAGTGTTTGGCAGACATTGTACCCATATCGGGAATCGAACCCGGGTCTTCGGCGTGATGAGCGAACACTCACCCTCTAGGCTACCCGACCGCCCCTTGGTCATCTTTGGCACAGCATGTATATTGGAGACGTGGTGCAGGACAATATTCACTCAGCATTACAGGTGTATGGATTCAAAACATAATTTCAATAGCTTACAGTATGTGTGGAGGTAGTGTGACATTCAAATTGGCAAAACTAGGTCCCACATCAAGTCTCCCTGCTATGATTATACATCTGAAACACTGGTCAACCTGCTGTGACAACAAACTGAAACACAGTTCAAACTGGTGAACCTGCTGTGGCATAAAACTGAAACACTGGTCAATCTGGTCAACCTGCTGTGGCTTAAAACTGAAACACTGTTCAATCTGGTCAACCTGCTGTGGCATAAAACTGAAACACTGGTCAATCTGGTCAACCTGCTGTGGCATAAAACTGAAACACTGTTCAATCTGGTCAACCTGCTGTGGCTTAAAACTGAAACACTGTTCAATCTGGTCAACCTGCTGTGGCATAAAACTGAAACACTGGTCAATCTGGTCAACCTGCTGTGGCTTAAAACTGAAACACTGATCAATCTGGTCAACCTGCTGTGGCTTAAAACTGAAACACTTCAATCTGGTCAACCTGCTGTGGCTTAAAACTGAAACACTGTTCAATCTGGTCAACCTGCTGTGGCTTAAAACTGAAACACTGTTCAATCTGGTCAACCTGCTGTGGCTTAAAACTGAAACACTGTTCAATCTGGTCAACCTGCTGTGACAACAAACTGAAACACTGTTCAAACTGGTCAACCTGCTGTGGCATAAAACTGAAACGCTGTTCAATCTGGTCAACCTGCAGTGACAACAAACTGAAACGCTGATCAATCTGGTCAACCTGCTGTGACAACAAACTGAAACACTGTTCAAACTGGTCAACCTGCTGTGGCATAAAACTGAAACACTGGTCAATCTGCTGTGATATATATAATTGATAAATTAAACTAAACTTACCAAGAAGTTGTTACATGTTATCATTATAAGGACTAGTGGGCTGAAACTGTTAGTTTCTGTCGTTGTAAGTGTATGGAGAGGGGAGGGGAAGAGACGACAAACGGGAGCCCAGCTGCCCACCACTTAACGTCTGCTATGCTAGAGTCTGATAGTCATTTCAAATTTTCCCAATGAAGATTTCAGGGCAGTGTTCTTTTCCATTTCTAACTGCTTAGTGAACAACAGACCATTAAGTGCATGAGTGAGTGAGTTGAGTTTAACGCCGCTTTTAACAGTATTCCAGTCATCACGGCGTGTCAGCTTAATGTGGGAGGAAAGTCCGAAGTGATGCAGGTTTCAGACGTTTACCACTTCGGTGAAATCCACGAGCACGGGTATGGTGCTGACAAACCTAGAAACATAATCGGGGCGAACCGGGATTCGAACCCACAATCATAGGTTTCCAAGGGACGCAACTCTGCACGGTGCATCGCTGCGCCTTAGACGACATCTCCAATCCAGCTTTTCTGCTATTGATATTTTCTACAAATCTTGAATAGTGCTCACCCTGACGATAGGATTCATCAGTATAAGCAACAGATAAATACGTCTCCTGCTGCAGATAGCTATACACAGGTTATTACAATTTTATGAACACTGGGCGCTGGAGATAAGTTTTTGTATTCATATCTCACACTCTTCTGTATGAATCCGAGAAACTTCCAGGATCAGGATGAAAGTTTACAGAATAATAGGCATCCTTGACACCTATTGAGCCCATGTAACAGTCAGGAGTCGCATTGCAGACAGTAGATGCTCCTTCTTGAAATAAGCTTTTTAAACAGAATTGTTGAACTGAATAAGGTTCAAAATTACCCTGTAAGATCCATGAGGTTTAGGTACCAAAAACACTACTGATAAATTCTCCAAAACAAGGCTTGGCTACAACCAGCACGCCCCTCTGAACCATATTTTGTATTAGTCTATCTAAGTATTGATTTTCTAGTTTGTTGAGTTTTGTTTCACGGAGCTGGTACTGAAAGGGTTGTTCACAAAATTCAATCTTGTAGCCTTAAATAGTCTGCAAAATGTGCATATCACTTGTCAGTGCCTGCCATTCATAGGAGAATTCCATTAGCCTACCAGCAATAAGATCAAGATTTGCTGTGTTAGGCATGTTAGTGAGTGAGTGAGTATGGTTTTACGCCGCTTTTAGCAATATTCCAGCAATATCACAACGGGGACACCAAAAATGGGCTTCACAAATTGTACCCATGTCGGGAATCGACCCCGGGTCTTCGGCGTGACGGGCAAACGCTTTAACCATAGGCTACCCGACCACCCCTTAGTGCTCACCTCTTCACTGTTTAGTACTTGAAATGCCTCTTCCCTTGAGACTGCCCCCTGGCATTATTGTAAAACAGCGGACGAGGAGACTGCTGGTTGATGCCCAAAACGAACCTCCACGGCCTCGGGGTCTGAACTTGCCTCCCTACATCTTCAGGGGGCTGAACCGGTAATTAGGCGCCACAATTGTTGCTCTGGTTTCCCCTGCCTATCATGTTGTTTGTCTCTGACAAATCTTTAATCTGTTCAGCTACATTGTCTCCAAATTATCAGTCAATGATGTATTGTGAGTACACAAAGCCTTACACTCCAGCTTGAAGTCAAGTCTAATAGCATCCCGACGCCGCATGCACCACAATTAGAGTGAGTATGGTTTTACGCCGCTTTTAGCAATATTCCAGCAATATCACGGCGGGGGACACCAGAAATGGGCTTCACAATTTGTACCCATGTCGGGAATCAAACCCGGGTCTTGGGCGTGAGGAACGAACGCTTTAACTACTATGCTACCCGACCGCACCTAGGACAATTAGAAGGAGAACTGGTAAACCAACGGCTCGCTGACTTGGCTAACGCATGTCATATTAGGCCAATTGCATGAATCGATGCTCATGATATCAATTACTGGATTGTCTGGACCAGATTTGATTATTTACAGACTGCCATCATATACCGGTAGCTGGAATATTGCTGACAACAAACAAACAAGCCACTTACATAAAGCACAGAGCCAAGTGTGACATTCAACATTTTATTACAATCTGTCTGTTCACTGGAACATGGGAGTTGATAATAACATGAGTCAGGTGATATTACAATACATGTGACGGCGGCGGCAGCGGCAGCAGCGCCACGGTGGAGCGGAGCGGGGCTATGTGACGATGACGTGAGAGAAGAGACGTAAAGAAGCAGAGTTAAATCGCCACAACACCTCGCTACCAACAACACGACCTTGATCTGACAGACTTCCTCGTCCATCACGGACACAAACACAACATCACAAGGCTGATTAGTACATCCTTATCAGTTTACAAAAAACTGATTAGAAAATGTGAAGAAACAAAGAATAAAAATGACAATTTTAGGGGCCAGTTGTTTCACATTTTGTTGAAATGAAAAATAAGTACCAGAGAATATCCAACGCTTTGTACGAATTCGTGAATTACATTAAACGCAAACAAATATAATATTGTAAATATTGTTTCTCTTCCCGTGCAAGAGGGTGCTATGATTACATGTTTTACTCATTCATCATTAGTTAAGTTAATTTGGATGTGACGTTGAATTTCTTAATTTTTTTCAAATCTTCTACACTGATTTTTTATTAATAACTAATAAAAGGTACAAAGTGACAAAACATAAAAAGAGAATAGATCCAAAATTCACACTTTGGTCTTATTGCTTTGGAATTGAACAGTTAATCACTGTTTGAATTGAAGGCATTTCTTAAATTTTTGTAATACATTTTTTCAAATTTTCAAATGTATATATCTCCCCATTTCAATAATAAAAAAAAAGGAAGAATTCCCAAGCATTCAAAAGTCTGGTTGCATGTTCTCCATTAGAAACAATGTTATCCAAATTCATTTTCTCATGCACGGAAAATACAAATTTCATTTCCAAGCAACTCATAAACAACATAAATTGATAAGAAACTGAGGATTTCCAATACGGCTGAGGAAGTTTGTCAAGTGAAGAATTGTTTTTAAAAGTCCTAGAATTGATCATCATACAGGGAAGGTCTTTATACAATTGTTCATTTCGCCCCGGAGCCCTGTGGAGCTCCGTATTGCTGAGCCCCTTCCTGGGTACATTGGTCACACAAAACACAGTAGTTAATCCAGTCTTTGGGAAGCAGCGCACGCACATGTGTGTGTGTTCCATCATCTGTACATCTCACTACTTAATTAGAACAATATTAGCAAGTTACAGTCTCCTCCCGGCTGCTGGCCGAGCTACTCCGGGATGGCTGAGGTCCCCATCGTGACGACGTTGTTGATCATCACAGCGGTCGCCACGGCAACCTCGCCACAACAGCTGCAAGCAGAAACAAGCAACTCTGTTATATTGTGTACGCCTACAGCTGAACAGACCTAGTTTCTTTACAACGGTTCCTGTTTGATTAACTCTCACTGAGATGGTCAATGCACACTTCAGGGTGCATATTTTCAGTTTGATCATGGCGACCAGCCAGCCAGCGAGTATGGTTTTACGCCGTTTTTAGCAATATTCCTACTATATCCCGGCAGGGGACACCAGAAATGGGCTTCACACATTGTACCCATGTCAGGAATTGAACCCGGGTCTTCTGCGTGACGAGCGAATGCTTTAATCACCAGGCTACCCAACCGCCCCTCTTGCAGCTGTAAGAATACCAGAGACATGTTTCAGTCTCAATGTTCACTCGACTAACTTCACGTTACCAGGACAACAGGCATACTAACAATGAAGATTACCATACTCACATCACAAATTAGGGTAGCTTATGCAGACAGCTTCAGGGCTGAAACATAAAAAAACAGAGTTAGGTCTCTTGGCACTCTTGGATATTGTGCCACACCAATGTGAATAAAAGCCACATCAAGAAGCCTGCAGGGCATCAAGCAATCCTGCATGTTTACCCATGAATACTGATTGTAACCCACCACAGAGATATTACAGCTCCTATCTCAGAAACTTGTATGTCATCAACTCTGAACCCAACAAGCCAGCTGACACCATCAGTAATAAGTCAGGGTTTACCCCAATCAGCTTGTCTACACATTGCTACAATCAAACAGAGCTCCAGGTAAGCTGCGTATCTGCGTAAAATATGCATCAGAAATGCAGAAATATGCAGTAAAATAAAATCCAAGCGTATCAAATACGCAACTAACATTACAGATACGCTACAAAAATAAAACTCGTGGGTATCATCAAAATATTGTGAAGTAACCCTGCATATTCGATTAGCAAATCAGCAACTTATTTTGAAATTATAAACAAGCATTCCGTCAACCTTGCCAAACTCCACGATGACAGTTACATCACGATCATTTGCCATCACACTTTCTTGTGGAAGTATCGTGGTATTTTTGAAAAAGCTCTCGAACCCACACGACACAGGTTTGCAGGGACTAGATGAATAGTGTTTTTAAATATTTAACTTAAATACCCACATGTGTAAAAACTAGTGGGTAACAGAAATTTGAATACCCAGATAGAATTACTGATACCCAATGATTTTAAAATACATGGTTAAAATACCCACAACACCAGAAGCTTATCTGGAGCTCTGATCAAATCACAATTTAGTCGGCTCTAAAGTGAGGAGATGGGACTCAGAATTCAAACTTGCATCTAAAATCAAAAAGAATTCAGTACCAGATAACTCGGTGAAAACGACATTACCCCTTGTAAGCGTCTTCAATCTTGCCCTTCAGGTCAATTGGAGCCAGCATTGGCATGATTAGAAAAACCACTCCAATAATCAATGGATAATATTAGGGCTGGGACGGTTAACTCAGGTACTAGGGTTGGGTGGGTCCTGAGTAAGACCCGGGTACCCCCAGGACTACCCGTGGATAAGTGCTTAGTCATGTGAGATATTGTTTTATGACAAAAACTCACTATAGCTCAGTTGTTACACTACAAGTTGCTAATATTCGCATTTCTTTTTGACGATGCACACATTCCTTTTGACTTGTATATGTTTGAGTAAAAGTAAAGCGTTGGTCAACTTCAGTGTATGCATGATCTGATCGTTTGATACATGTATCTAAACAATATCGGCGAGGGCTGCAGTTAAACAATTCCCAATCAGAGATTTTGTTCCCAACTCTTGAGACCTGCAGTGGGTACCTGGGTAGGGTAGGGTAAAAGGGTGTCCAGTACCTGGGTAGGGTCGGGTAAAAGGGTGTCCAGTACCTGGGTAGGGTTGGGTAAAAGGGTGTCGAGTACCCAGGTAGGGTCGGGTACCCGGGTAGGGTCGGGTAAAAGGGTGTCGGGTACCCGGGTAGGGTCGGGTAAAAGGGTGTCAGGTACCTGGGTAGGGTCGGGTAAAAGGGTGTCGAGTACCCGGGTAGGGTCGGGTAAAAGGGTGTCGAGTACCCGGGTAGGGTCGGGTAAAAGGGTGTCGAGTACCTGGGTAGGGTCGGGTAAAAGGGTGTCGAGTACCTGGGTAGTAAATATGAACTCGTCCCAGCCCTAGATATGGAAGAAGTTGTTAGTAGCCAATCACTCACACACTGTTTAGAATGTCAGTGATGTCACAATATAACAGACAAAGAAGGAGTGTAACAAACAACTGTCCAGGATCCTGACATCTTCCCTAGCTATAAAATTCCAGTTTTCACCCTTGCTGAACTAGGCTGGTATTATGGAGTTACATATTGGCTGGACTAACAAGTCTATGCACAGTCCAATCAAAATCGCGCACCGAAATCGAAATCCGGTTCGTAAAGTGTCATGCACATTTCGGTCAACTGCAGGATTTGCAAAGCAGTGCACCGCTAACTCGTTGTTTAACAGATATTTTCCAAATCTTTTCCTGCTTTTAATCAAGGTGCTCACGTGATTTGATGCATTTCGCGATGTAAGACCCATTTTATCACAATATAGATCTTGATTATCGATCAGATCGTCCACCATTTTGTGTGAAGCAAACCCAAGTGATAAGATAAGAGAGGTTGAATCTGATTGGTCAATAGGAGAGGCATAAAACGGACATAACTCGTAATAGCCACTGGTGGCGCTACGACTGAGCCCAGGAATTCCAGCCTAGTTCGGCAAGGGTGGAAACTGGACTTTTAAAGTCAGTTAACTCTCTTGCCTCTGGAAGATGTGTCACAATATAACAGACAAAGAAGGAGTGTAACAAACAACCGTTCAGGACAGTGACAGTGTTGGGTGACAGTGTTGGCTGCCAGTGGGTGTCCCACCATTTAAAACACAGGTCCAACAGATTTCTGGGAGGAAGTTAAGTATCACATATGCTGGTCTGAAGCCCGTGTCTAGCAACATTCTGTTCATTCTTGTTAGCTCAGCCGTACAGTTCATGGATTATCAGTTCACTTTAACTATTGAAAACAATGCCAAGAGCAAGTTATGCCAGGCAGACTAAATCTAACTTTAGAAATTGGCACCAGTCCTGTACTGTAGTCCTTGCCAAAGTGACCAATAGTTAAGGTATCATAAGGACGAGTAGAAATTTGCCCTTTTTAAGGGTTTTGCAGCCAATCCAAGGCAAAGTAAAATTTTCTTTCACTGAGGAGGCACAGCAAATAATATCACCATCGCTTGGCCTTTAACAGAAAACTTTCAAAATGTACAAAAGCTTAAAACCTGATATGGTGGAAGTGATGTAGAATCGCCATTCACAAGATTAAACTGACTGCTTCACATGGCATCTTTCTTCGGTATTATGGTATGACTTGCAGCCACAGTCTGATTTCATACATACATACGACCTCTACAGTGATGGAATTTCATTCATAAAAGTTTCAGTCAGGGGAAACAACCAGTAAGGGTACGACTACCATAGATGAGCTAGCTCGATTCTGATTGGATCATTTGGGACGTTCAGCTGAAGAAAATCTCTGATAGAAGTACGGTGATGCATAAGGCAATGTAAGAGAAGAACTGTGATGAAAAATATTTTGAGACAGTAAGTAATCCAATGGTAATATAAAATAAACCTGGGAACAGATTTTGAATGAATGAATGAATGAATACGATGACATGCATCAACCAAATCAGTGAGTGAGTGAGTGAGGATGATTTTACGCCACTTTTAGCAATATTCCAGCAATATCATGGTGGGGGTCACCAGAAATGGGCTTTACACATTGTACCCATGTCGGAATCGAACCCAGGTCTTCGGCATGACGAGCGAACGCTTTAACCACTAGGCTACCCGACCGCCCAGTATATACCTTTGAAACTTGATGAATAATGAGTGAGTGAGTGAGTGGGTTTGGTATTACACCATTTTTTCCAGTATTCCAGTTATATCACGGCGTGTCAGCTTAATGTGGGAGGAAATGATGCATGTCGCAGACGTTTACCACTTTGGTGAAACCCACGAGCACGGGTATGGTGCTGATAATCGGGGCTAACCGGGATTCGAACCCACAATCATAGGTATGAAGAATAAAAAAATTGTTTCGTATAGTTAGGATTAATATTAACATCAAATGAAATAAATTCATTGTCTTTGAAAATGTGCTCAGAGAGACATTTTCTTTTAGATTTTATTTTATGGCCTGTAAATAATCGAGTCTGGACCAGACAATCCAGTGATTGATATCATGACCATCGATCCACATAATTTTTGATCGATGACATGCATAAACCAAGTCAGTGAGCCTGACCACCCGATTACTTTAGTTGCCTTTTATTTCAAGCATAGTCGCCTTTTCACGGCAAGCATGGGTTGCTGAAGACCTATTCTACCCCGGATTAAGACAAAAGAAAAACTGTAGGAAGAAACCTTATTATAAAACCAAATAGATCAAAACAAACAACGCTGATTTCAAAATAGTGTTAATAAAAAGAAGGTGAAAACGTTTTTAAAAAGTCTTTACACATCAGAACAAAACAAGATGAAGCGAACTGGTACTTGACAAGCTTACACCAAGGTTCACAGAGAAAATGCTGTCCTAATACATGGGTCTGAAATGTACAACACGCCAGGCTTCAGAACAATCAACAGAGGACAAACGCCTTTCTCCAGCATAGCATATCTCCAGTCTGTTAAGTATAACTGGGCCACATTACCACATTCATCTTTGAGAAAGTCCTTAATTGCTCCATCACTTATTGCTGACTTAGAAAAAAACAATTCTTGCTCATAAGCTTGAAAGCAACAACCATTTGAAATATCTCTTCCGACCGAGTTCTGGCCCATAATCGTTTCGACATTCAGATTCTCATCTATGTGAGCCTGCGACATATTTGATCAAAAGGAAGATGAAGTAAATGTTTGAAGTTATAAAAAGATGCTTTTATCCTGACTACTGAGACATGTCTGTGATACGTGTGACAGCACGAAGAAGCCGAGTGTAGCGTGGGTGATATTGCCTCTTGTTTAGGCGAGGTGAAATTGGGTTTTAATGTCGCGTCCAAGATTATTGCACTCATATAGCGACGTGCATGCACGTGTATGTGTGTGTGTGGCTGCTTGTACTAGTCTGGTCTGATGCAGATTTATAGTGCTATCTAACTGAGATACCATGCTGCAGTTTAACATGAATGCCCACTCAGACACAGTATACTGACTCCGAGCCAACCAGTGTATTTATAACAGAATGGAGATTAATACCTGGACGATAGAGGTTGAGTGAGTGAGTTGGGTTTAACGCCGCTTTTAACAGTATTCCAGTTATATCACGGCGTGTCAGCTTAATGTAGGAGGAAAGCCCGAAGTGATGCAGGTCTCAGACGTTTACCACTTCGGTGAAACCCACGAGCACGGATATGGTGCTGACAAACCTAGAAACATAATCGGGGAGAACCGGGATTCGAACCCACAATCATAGGTTTCTGGCACACAACTCTGCACAGCGAATCGCGGCGCCTTAGGCGACTGGGCCACCCGTGCGCCCCCGAACAAGGTTGATGGAAGGGGGCTCACAAGTCAGAGAATCATGCTGTTTCACCAGTCAGTAATATTACAGCTACATCACAAAGGCCTGTATTTGGTCAAGTCTGAACCGGCCTGACAAGCTTACATCAGTGGCTGACAGCATGAGCATCGATGACACATGACCAGGCAGGTCTCACACAGCCTGATCGCACTGTCCTTACTTTGTTACGAGCGTGATGCTGGGACAGATATACTGGCCATTATCCACATGGCGTTACACGTGTCATGCAAGTGTTTGTTAGAGATATGAGTGGTGCAACACGTGCAGCATGCAACAACAAAGATAGAGTTATCTCCCTTCATCCCATTAACGCAAGCTCCTTCCTAGCAAGGGACACCTTCGATACACTCTCGCTAACATTGCTGAGTGTGGACACGGCCATTACAAGAATCTTGAAATTTGCCTTCTAACCCCAAATGTAGAAATGTTTATAATTTGGTTTTTCTTTGGGAATGCAATCACAGTGAATTTTGAAAGGTTTATGACTGACCATGTTTCCCAATTGAATTTACCTTCTTGTTTGTTTGATTGGATTGGTTCAAGATTGCAGACAAATAGAAAATCAACTAACTTCTCCCTTATATTCTTTCTATTACAATTACATGATAGTTGTAATGAAACCGAAATTCAAATTGACAAACAAAGAAAATAATATTCGGCGTCACAGTAGCCATGGCTTGTTTGTAAACATAACGGTCAGTCGGCTGCGCATTCAACTCCAAGCACAGTTGAACCCACCTATCACAGTGGGGAGCTTTGACTGGTGGCAGCGACAGAATAGAGCTCTGCGAACGGGATAACGCTGTGAGGAGCTTGCGTTAAACATTCCCACCCCCTTGAGTAATTGTGCGTTTTTGGTTGGGTTTGTTTGTTGTTTAACGCCACACTTCACATTCTCCAGCTATGACAACAATGGTCTGTATATAGTCTGGACCAGACAATCCAGTGGTTGATAGAATGATCAATGTATACTGTCAGGGTACAATGCCTCACTGAAATGGTGACCAAGTGTGACCACCGATCCATTCAGTCCCTACGACAAGCATAGGTTGTGTGAGTGAGTGAGTTTATGCTTTACGTCAAATCGGCAATATTTCAGCCATATCGTGACGAGAAGTTATACAGTATTTATACATATATTTAAACCAAATAAGAACCTGTCAGTGATGGACAGTAAAATAACTAGAATATCACAGACTTAATGTTTAAAACTAGCATACAGCAATAAAAAGATATCACTAAATAGTCATGAAACAGTACAATATAAAAAAAAGGGCTATAGATCGCCAGCAGCTGAAGGTAGATCACCATGCTAGGGTCCATGGGGACTAAAAAGTACTTTTGCTACCTGCATGGACCCCCGCCGGATTTACATCATCCCCTCAGCTGTTGGCGATAATGGACAAATTTAGCCACAATTTAAAGGAACATATATATACTGGGATTAAAAACGTGTCTGAAATAAATATACTTTGAAAGACGTGGTCTTACATATCCTCTCAGGGGGACAATAATTTTACACTACTTTAACTCTCTTCTGCATAGGTTGTATAAGTGCATCATAAAAAGTGAAGAAAACTGTCAGGGTCCAGTGACAAACAGTCAGTCAGGTCATACATTGTAACCGCCCGTATCTCGCGAATCAGCATGTGACTCCCCCACCAGGGACGGAACTGATAGACACAACTCACCATCAAGAGCTTCCAGGGCAAAATACTGTACATCTATATCCGAATCAGTCTTCAGTTTGTCTAGACACGGTTTGATCTGTTGTTGACACGTCCTGCAAATACAAACATCAGTGTTCAATAAATGCCAGGAGAGGTGAGGTGAAATCGTCGCAGCCAAGATTACTGCACATTTATAGCGACTTGTATGTGTGTGGCTGCTTGTACTATCCTATCCTGGACTAATGCCTATTTATAGTGCTAGCTCACTGAGATACAGTGTCACCGTTAAACATGAATACCCCACTCAGACCTAGTACACTGAAACCGAGCCAACCAGTCCTTGTTTAAGCCCCCTAATGCCGAGGGCCAGACAGGGTAACAACAAGTACCATCTTTTAACGTCTTTTGGTATGACACGGCCGGGGATCGAACCCTGGACCTTCGGCTCTAGAAAGTGGAGGCAGTCAAGTCACTGTTGAACAACATATCAATTATATCATGAGGTCAGCTAAATGTGCAGTGAAAAATTGTTTCTATGGTTTCATGTCCTGGTAACTTGATGCATTTGGTGTTATTCAGCCCATATTGTCACATTAGATTGAGAAGCAGCATTCACAACTTACGACTGGTCAAATAGAGGTCCTAATTTCTGTAATGTTTTGGCCACGTTGAATCTGACATTAGCGACTGGGTCTCCTGCCATCCCAGTGACTGTGGGCAGCATGAGCTTCAGAGTGAGGTCCGACCCGCACGCCTCCGACAATAACTGAAACAAACACACAGGATTCAGTCACCTAGGATACTGGTACTTCATTACAATGTCCCTCAGTTGATTTGTTTGTTGTTTTAACGCCGCACTCAGCAATACATGACGGCGGTCTGTAAATAATCGAGTCTGGACCAGACAATCCAGTGATTAATATCGTGAGCATCGATCCACGCAATTGGGATACGATGACATGCATCAACAAAGTCAGCAAGCCTGACCACGTGATCCCGTTAGTCGCCTTTTACGACAGGCATAGTCACCTTTTACGGCAAGCATGGGTTGCTGAAGACCTATTCTACCCCGGAATCTTCACGGGTCTCAATTACCTAGGATACCGGTACTTTATTACAATGTTCCTCAGACAACAGCTTCAACAATAATGGTATTCCTGGATGCTGCATTATGGCATGAAGTTTTAGGCCTTGTCGAACGCTGCACTCAGGAACATTCCAGCTACATGGCGTCATAATCTAATCCAGAAATTATGAGCAATTATCGATGCAGTGGGAGCACGATGCCACTCAATCCTCTAAATTGCTTCTTATGACCAGCAGATCCACACAGTTTCTCAATCTGGCCTCTTACCAACAGCAATGGCACCACAGGAAGAGGCGAGGTTTTGTTTTGTGTTTTGTTTAACGCAACACTCAGCAATATTCTAGCTATATGATAGCAGTCTGTAAATAATCGAGCGAGTGCGTTTGGTTTTACGCTTATAGCAATATTCAAGTAATATCACGGCGGGGGACACCAGAAATGGGTTTCACACCAATGCCAGGAATCGAACCCGGGTCATCGCCGCAAAAGAGCGAACGCCTTAAGCACTAGGCTACCCGACCTCCCCTGTAACTAATCAAGTCTGGACCAGACAATCAAGTGATTGATATCATGAGCATTGATCTAGACACTTGGGATAGGATGACATGCATCAAACAAGTGAGCACCTGACCACCCAAACCCCATTACTCGCCTCTTATGACAAACATGGGTTGCTAAAGACCCATTCTAACCCAGAGTTTCCCAGGTAAGGAGGGGAGGTGAGGTGAGGTGAAATGGGGTTTAACGTCGCGTCCAAGATTATTGCACTTATATAGCGACGTGCAGGACGTGTGTGTGTGTGGCTGCTTGTAGTAGTCCGGACTGATGCCGATTTATAGTGCTAGCCCACTGAGATACCATGCCGCAGTTTAACATGAATGCCCCACTCAGACACAGTATACTGACTCCGAGCCAACCAATCCTTGTTTTAGCTTTTAGCCCCTTAATGCCAAGCGCCAGACAGGGTAACAACAAGTACCATCTTTTAACGTCTTTTGGTATGAAGCGGCCGGGGATCGAACCCCGGACCTTCCGCTCTCCGGGCGGATGCTCTACCACTAGACCACGGAGGCGGTCTGGGGGGGGGGAGGTACTCACGTTAATGCAGAACAGACATGTCATCCTGTGTAAGTAGTTCTGGTCCCGGGCCATCTGGAGGACTTTAGGGATGACGGTCTGCTGGGCCCAGTCCACTCCAAACTTCTCCACCAGCTTCTTCAGGTTCTGTGTGGCTGCGTCACGGATTGCGTACACTGGAAGAGGAGGAGGCAGAGAGCAGCTCATTAGCACAGGCATTCAGTTCAGTGTCTAAGATTGGCACAGGTTGTCCAATCAATGGAAATCATTCCAACACTAGTTAATATTTCAAATATACTACTCAAAAGAAGTTAAGGATCACCTGATTCTTTCATATTACAATAGTTAATATCTCATGCCATGACAGTGAGTGAGTGAGTTTGGTTTTACGCCGCTTTTAGCAATATTCCAGCAATATCATGGCGGGGGACACCAGAAATGGGCTTCACACATTGTACCCATGTCGGGAATCGAACCCGGGTCTTCGGCGTGACGAGTGAACGCTTTAACCACTAGGCTACCCGACCGCCCCCATGACATGACAGATTAACATTACCAATATGAAAGAATCGGGTGATCCTTAACTTCTTTTGAGTAGTATATATTGTAGACAGTAGTGAGTAGCATGCAAAGACTCCGCACCTGAACCCCATCACGACTACTTCAAGATTACCGTATTCGACGTAATAAGCGCCCTGCTCTAATAAGTGCCCACGGCGTTGATTGCTAATATATTAGCTAGCGAACACTCCCAGTTAGCACCCCTTCCGATTGATCAATGTTCACAAGACTTAATTATTCGTGTATACTATGCACTCGTGTGTTATATGCACCCTTAATTATGGGCAATTAAATTCTGGAAAAATATATCTGTCGTGTATGATACACACATACTTTAGTTTTGTATCATTTCAGGCTGTCAGCATAAACTACGAAATTTACAATCTTTCAACTTTTATTTTCTCACCAAAATCATTTTCTTATAAGAGTCCCTATTTCTAATTTTGAGAGCGACCCGGGCGTTATTACGTCGAAAGCGGTATGTGCACATGTTCCTTTTCGTTTTACAGCACTGCGTCATTAACTTGAGTGAAACCTGCATTACACTGGACTATGTTTCATGGGACCAAGGGAAACCTGGTTTTGTTTGTAGCAACTTGGTTTTCATGTACCTGGTGCAATTTAAATCAAGTTCCTTAAATCAAACCCTGCATGATCATGTGAAGAAATATATTTTGGTGATCAATACTTCCTTCCGATCATGTTGTACCTGCCCACATTACCAGAGCTCCAGATAAGCTTTTGGTGTTGTGGGTATTTTACCCATGCATTTTAAAATCATTGGGTATCAGTAATTCTATCTGGGTATTCAAATTTCTGTTACCCACTAGTTCTTACACATGTGGGTATTTAAGTTAAATATTTAAAAACACTATTCATCTAGTCCCTGCAAACTGGTGTCGTGTGGGTTCGAGAGCTTTATAGGACTCAAAAATACCACGATACTTCCACAAGAAAGTGTGATGGCAAATGATCATGATCTGACTGTCATCGTGGAGTTTGGCAAGGTTGACGGAATGCCAACTTATAATTTCAAAATAAGTTGCTCATTTGCTAATCGAATACGCAGGGTTACTTCACAATATTTTGATGATACGCACAAGTTTTATTTTTGTAGCGTATCTGTAATATTCGTTGCGTATTTGATACGCTTGGATTATATTTTACTGCGTATTTCTGCATTTCTGATGCGTATTTTACACAGATACGCAGCTTATCTGGAGATCTGATTACACTAAATACAACTGGACATGATGCTTAGAGCCATAATCAGGCAGGCCTTAAATCGAACCCTGCATGATCATGTGATGAAATATTTTTTTGTGATCAATAATTCCTTCCGATCCACAACTTACCATGGTCCACCAGCCAAGTCATGCACAAGGAATTGAGCTTCTCCTCGAAAAACTCCACACCCTGGAATCAGAAATACCCTGTTATGCCACACGCACGAATATTCCACAACATATGACAACGGCTTCTAAATAATTAAGTCAGGACCAGAAGATCCAGTTTCTGACATTGTGAACAGCGATCCACACTGTCGGGATATGGTCAATCCCAACAGGGTGTAATGTTTGTTTGTTTGTTGTTTAACGCCGCACTCAGCAATATTCCAGCTATATGACAGCGGTCTGTAAATAATTTAGTCTGGACCAGACAATCCAGTGATTAATATCATGAGCATTCGATTTTGTGCAGACCTCATGCAGAATTTAGCGTTATTTCCGCTACCGAATCTTTCAAATACACTACAGAAATTGACAACGCAAATCAAAAGCCAGTCCTCAACACTTAAAAGTTATTGTTTCCAGAAACAAACCATCAAAATATGAAATTATGTTAATTTTGGTGTTGATAAAATAATTTTCAATAATTATTAGACTGATTTGTGTAATTTTAGAATATTAAAAGAACATTTTACAATGTTACAAGTTACATCATGACAGTAGAAGTTAATAAATATTAACATTATTTGTGTCCAAATATTCTGGTTTTGTTTCAAAGCACGTGAGTGAGTGAGTGAGTGAGTGAGTGAGTGAGTGAGTGAGTGAGTGTGAGTGAGTGAGTGAGTGAGAGAGCATGGTTTTACGTCGCTTTTAGCAATATTCCAGCAATATCATGGCAGGGGACACCAGAAATTGGCTTCACAAATTGTACGCTTAACAAATTGTACCCATGTCAGGAATCGTCATGACAAGCGAAAGCTTTAACCACTAACCTCCCCGACCGCCCCACATGCCTTAGAGTTTCATGCGACGACTGAGTTCAGAAATCAGGGACAGATTGTCCAAAAGGTTCAAGGACAGATTTGTTCAAAAAGACTTTGACAGAATGTCTCTCATGTGTCAACCAGAAGCTACAACCAAGTGTAAGAGATGTGCCACTCACCAGTTGCCCAGCCAGTAGGGGCATGTACTCGATGATGGCGAGGCGGACTCGCCACTTGGTGTCCTCTGCCAGCTCCACGATGGCAGGCAGCAGCGACTGGGACAGCTGTTGGATGCCGATCACTTCGTTGACACAGTCCAGATTGGAGATGATGTTGAGTCTCACCTCTGGGCACTCATCCTTCAGTTGGGACAGGAACAGAGGGAGCAGGTGCTCTATCGTGCTGCAACACCAGGGTAGAGTAAGACATACGGGAGAGTAAGACATAGGGTAGAGTAAGACATGCGGGAGAGTAAGACATACGGGAGAGTAAGACATAGGGTAGAGTAAGACATACGGGAGGGTAGGACACACGAGAGAGTAAGACATAGGGTAGAGTAAGACATACGGGAGGGTAGGACTTACGGGAAAGTAAGACATAGGGTAGAGGAAGACATACAGCAGAGTAGAACCATCTTCCCGAGGCAAGAGAGTTAACTGGCTTTAAAAGTCCAGTTTCCATCCTTGCCGAAATAGGCTGGAATTCCTGGGCTCTATCGTAGCGCCACCAGTGGCTATTACCAGTTATGTCCCTTCTAAGCCACTCCTTTAGACCAATCAGATTCCACCTCTCGTAACATTTGCATTTGGTTCAAACAAAACAGTGGCGCCCAGTCTAGACGATCTGATCGATAATCAAGGTCTACGTTGTGATAAAGCGGGTCTTACATCGCGCAATGCATGAGCACCTTGATTAAAAAAATGAAAAGATTTGGAAAATATCTGTTGACAACGAGTTGGCGGTGCACATGCTTTGCAAATCCTGCAATCGACCAAACCGGATTTTGATTTCTTTGCATGATTTTGATTGGACTATGCATAGACTCGTTAGTCCAGCCAAAATGTAACTCCATAATACCAGATTAGTTCGGCAAGGGTGGAAACTGGACTTTATAGTCAGTTAACTCCCTTGCCTTGGGAAGATGTGTAAGGACTTACTTGTCTTTGCCTAGTATCGGGGACAGACCCATGATGACAGAGGCCAGAGCAGACTTTACGTGCTGGTTGGCATCGGACACCAGGTCCTTGACACAGGGAAGGATGTTGGTCATGATGGTGGTCTCACGGACGTCCGGGGACAGATTCTGGCAGAAATCTGAAACATAACAGTCACAATAAGACTATTATGAGGTGAGGTGAGGTGAGGTCAGGTGAAATTGGGTTTAACATCAAGTCCAAGATTATTGCACTTACATAGCGACATGCATGCACGTGTGTGTGTGTGGCTGCTTGTACTAGTCCTGACTGATGCCGATTTAAAGTGCTAGCCCATTGAGAGACCATGCCGCAGTTTAACATGAGTACCCCACTCACACACAGTATACTGACTCCGAGCCAACCAGTCCTTGTTTTAGCCCCTTAATGCCGAGCGCCAGACAGGGTAACAACAAGTACCATCTTTTAACATCTCTTGGTATGACGCGGCCGGGGATCAAACCCCGGACCTTCCGCTCTCCAGGCGGAGGCTCTACCACTAGACCACGGAGGCGGTTTGTCACAATATGAAGAAAGTCAAGCCTGGTGAACCACAAAAAGTATTTTCAGCCAATATAGGAGGAAGCCCGACATTGTTATGCAGATCTTTTGAGAAGATTTAGTGGCTGCAGCAGCCTAGATTGTTAAACCGCACAATATTGTAATTTGTCAAGGGAGGTAATTCTCATGGTTACTCACAGTTAAAAAAGGTAAATGTCTTCTGCACATTTTAATGTTCTCAAAATATGTAGAAGTGACAAATTATTATATCCATGCTTTCAAATAGGTCTGGCAAATTAAGGTGTAAATGAGGCAATGAGCACTTAAGGCCTTATTACTGGATCATTTCCCAGCCTTTTCCAAGGCTCTGTTTAACCTTGCCGTACCTTTGACTTTGTGAGCCGACGCAGCCCGGACCTCGGCCTCACAGTCCTTCAGCAGACTCTGGAAGGCTGGCACCAGATCGTTCTTGGTGATCTCAGGCCCCACCGCCTTCTGGAGCTGCAACACACAGGGGTACCGGTCAGTTGTGGGAGGGGCTGAGGGTGGGTGTACTTGTCAGGACATGGGTGCTCCCGACACCAACACAGGGGTACTGGTCAGTTGAGGAGGGGCTGAGGGTGGATGTACTTGTCAGGACATGGGCGCTCCCGACACCAACACAGGGGTAGTGGTCAGTTGGGGGTGGGGCTGGGGGTGCGTGTACTTGTCAGGACATGGGCGCTCCCAACACCAACACAGTGGTAGTGGTCAGTTGTGGGAGGGGCTGGTGGTGAGTGTACTTGTCAGGACATGGGAGCTACCGACAATAACACAGGGGTACTGGTCAGTTGGGGTTGGGGGTTGGATTGGTGGCGCTTGTCTGGACATAGGAACTCTCGACACAAACACAGGGGTACTGGTCAGTTACGGTTGGGGGTTGGGGTGGGGGAGCCTGTCAGGACATTGGAGCTCCTGACACCAACACAAGGGTACTGGTCAGTTGTGGGAGTGGCTGAGGGTGAGTGGACTTGTCAGGACATGGGAACTCCGCCTTAGGCAGACGAGCGAATGACGCTTTAAGCAGAAGGCTACCCACCACCCCAAAATGAAGCAATAAGCCTGGTAACATGCACTTCATCACTTCAGATACATCATCCATTGAGAAAACTATTAATCAATAACCAATCTGAATCTGTTTTACAACGTGAATATTCAGGGCAAATAACCACCACTAGTGTCAGTCAGTTGAAGTATTGCAGTACCCTCATACAGGCCTTGCTTGTCCCAGTGACCCCAGGCAGTGACCCCCAGGCAGTGACCCCCAGAGGCAGTGACCCCCAGGCAGTGACCCCCAGAGGCAGTGACCACCAGGCAGTGACCCCCAGAGGCAGTGACCCCCAGGCAGTGACTTACATCTGTGAACTTGTCGGCCACCATGTAGCGGACCCTCCAGGACTTGTCCTCGGCGGCCTGGCGGAGGGTAGGCATGACCAGCTGCTCAGTGTCGTCGGGCGGCAACAGCGAGGCAATGCTAACGCAGGCTTCTACAGCGAGAAGCCTTACCGAGTCCTGAAATATTATGTTCTTCAGTTTGTATGAAATACAGCAACATGCGAGAGTGTGGCGCAAACACAGCCTAGTCAAGAAATATCCATGTCAGCATTAGTGATTCATTAATCAAAATAAAAAAAATTAAATCAAAAATAATAATAATTTATGTTAAACATTGAAATTAATTAAGTAAAATTATCTCATTTCATACTGCATATTGAGGAAAGACCCAGGTATATTACATTATCAACACCATGAATTCACGCGTGAGCCCAGGTATCACAATTACAATTATTCTACAATAGATCTTACAAGTCAATGTTTTAAATGTTACAGCATTAAATTGAGATCAATCAAATTGGGTCCATTATATACATAAAGTAGCATATTTGATAAGCAACATATTACTGTGGAAATAAATCAGGCACATGTAAAGTTAAAAGTTATTATGCAAAGGCATGTATAAACGTATTATATACTACTCAAAAGAAGTTAAGGATCACCTGATTCTTTCATATTACAATGGTTAATCTCTCATGCCATGACAGATTAACATTACCAATATGAAAGAATCGGGTGATCCTTAACTTCTTTTGAGTACTATATATAAACACACCTGGTATCGGTCAACAACATATTTACAATTAAGCAGTCGTAGAAAGAATGAGAAATTATCAATGTAAATAAGATAGAAAGTACAAATTTGACCCAAACATGAAGGTAAAGTGAGTGAATTTGGTTTTACGCCGCTTTTAGCATTAATTCCAGCAATATCACGGCGGGGGAACACCAGAAATGGGCTTCACACATTGTACCCATGTCGGGATTCGAACCCGGGTCTTCGGCGTGACAAGCGAACGCTTTAACCACTAGGCTACCCGACCGCCCACATGAAGGTAAAGATATTTATCTTTGAATATTCCAGTGTTAGAAATTGGCACTAGTCCTTGCCAAACTGCCCAATAGTAAAGGTATCATAAGGACTACTAGAAATTTGCCATTTTTAAGGGTTTTGCTATATGTTATCATTATAAGGACTTGTGGATTGAAACTGTTAGTTTCTACCCCTGTTTTTCGTGAGTAATACAGTTTATAGTGAAGGGTATTGGCCTGAAGTTTGTATTGCAATTTAATGCAATAATGTTTCCTGTATTGCGATACGTACCACAATATATTGCATACGTTCTTTCATCTGTAATTAGTTATGAACCTGAATAAAAAACACTTTCCCCGCATGTTTTTGACAAATTCGTATTAAGTGGATTGTTGCTATGGTCAGAAGGCATTATATACAGGAAGCTGTCACAAATAGTTTTACTTGTTCGCCACAGGAAAAACTTGCTAATTTCCATTTGATTTGTCACTAGTGTAAAATCTTCCCCAAAGATGATATACATGATTAAGAAAAACACAGTATACGGTATTTTCCAAACGTATTGTGGTGCGTATTTGGTATTTCATATCCAGGTATGCCGGTATATCGATAACATCGAGCATCTCTAACAGTTTATTCAGGGGTGGACACTATCCGAGACAAAGGACAGCATGTATTGCCGAGACCTCGCCCAGTATCAGGGTGCCAGGGTGCCAGAGTGCCAGGGTCTCATGTCGCCTCCGCACCTACCAAGAGCGTGGATGGAGATGTCCAAGACCAGCGACAACAGTGGAGTGGTGAAGTACACCTGCTACAGCGGTGGCGCAACATCATCAAGCCGTGACAACACTGACCCAGTCCATTTACAGCTCACAAACATTCAATTTCTCGTCCATATTTCCAATTTACACGATCAGAAGTTAACACTAGCCCGCAAGCCCAGTGCTAGTAATAATTCCTACGGGCTAGTACAAATTTCCCAAATATCCTGTTTCAACATTACAAGGGCTTTTCATCTTCACCTGGACTAACAATTCTTTGAGTTTAGTTCTAACCCTGAACGTATGTGGTGAATCCTGACAGCCATTCTGGTGACTAACACCACTGTGACAACAATGACAACACAAGCAGCCGTGGAGACAGTAGCGATTGAATTATAACACCTCTGTGACTGTGTCAGTATATCTTAGATGTTACGTGAGTGAGTGAGTTTGGTTTAGCGCCGCTTTTAACAGTATTCCAGTTATATCACGGCGTGTCAGCTTAATGTGGGAGGAAAGCCCGAAGTGATGCAGGTCTCAGACGTTTACCACTTCGGTGAAACCCACGAGCACAGGTATGGTGCTGACAAACCTAGAAACATAATCGGGGCGAACCGAGATTCGAACCCACAATCATAGGTTTCTGGTGTGCCCAAGGGACGCAACTCTGCACAGCGAATCGCGGCGCCTTAGACGACTGGGCCACCCGTGCCCCCTTAGATGTTACGAGGACACGCTTCGTCCCCTCTGCTTCCCTTTTGCCTCACACTGACCAACAAACATGTAGTGAGTGAGTGAGTTTGATTTTACGCCGCTTTTAGCAATATTCCAGCAATATCACGGCACGGGACACCAGAAATGGGCTTCACACATTGTACCCATGTCCGGAATCAAACCCGGGTCTTCAGCGTGACGAGCGAACGCTTTAACCACAAAGCTACCCGGCCGCCCCTCAACAAACAAATACAAGACAGTATCCATGTTCCAGCAAATTCACTCTACACTGTCAACTTGGAGTAGTGATGAGAAGTACGTCCTTCATAGTGTACATGCACAGATACCAACTAAACCATAACTCCTCAGTAAGGGAGTGAGTGGGTTGGGTTTAACGCCGCTTTTAACAGTATTCCAGTTAGATCACAGCGTGTCAGCTTAATGTGGGAGGAAAGCCCCAGGTGATGCCGGTCTCAGACAATCCAGTGATTGACATCATGAGCATCGATCCATGCAATTGGGATGGATGACATGTATCAACCAAGTCAGCGAGCCTGACCACCCGATCCCGTTAGTCGCCTTTTACGACAAGCATAGTCGCCTTTTACGGCAAGAATTGGTTGCTGAAGACCTATTCTACCCCGGAATCCATCAGCATGAGAATCCCTGAATACTTCCTAACGTCAAAGACAGTGAATGTAAAAGTGACATAAACTGCATTTTGCTGTCAAAGCTGTACAAAGCCTAGGCGAGAAAAGAAAGAGAGAGAAGTTACCAAGTTGTCTCCCCTTACCTGCTCGTCCTGTGCTAGTGCGGTGAAGAGGGGGATGAGTTCAGACTTGAGGTACTCCGTCTCCACCACCTTGGCAAACTCCCCCAGCTTCCCCGCCGCAGCACGACGCACCATGGGCGTGTCATCACCGCACAGGTTCCGGAAGTGCCTGTAACACAACACACACAACCAACTGAAATACTGCAGCCCAGAGGATCACATTGTTCTCGAAAAAGTCTTTGTGTATTTTACAAAATTAATCACATTTATTTATGTTTGTTTGTTTGTTGTTTTTACGCTGCACTCAGCAATATTACAGCTATATGACGGCAGTCTGTAAATAATCGAGTCTGGACCAGACAATCCAGTGATTAATATCATGAGCATCGATCCACACAATTGGGATCGATGACATGCATCAACCAAGTCAGCGAGCCCAGTTGACCATTGTTGAAATCGTTTTAAATATTCGGAACCCTCCCACCAAAGAGTAAAATGCTCGAATGATGAAATTTTAGCATTGCATTCAGTGCAACAATGTACAATTTAGCAAAACCAACATTTTTTTTTTCAAATTTACCACTTATCAGTGTTAGAAATTGAAACTAGTCCTATAGTTCTTGCCAAACTGCCCAGTAGTTAAAGTATCCTAAGGACCAGTAGAAATTTGCCATTTTTAAGGGTTTTGATATATATTATCATTATAAGGACTAGCGGAATAAATATGTTAATTTCTACCGCTGCTCATGGAAGCTTTATTTAATATATAGTACAAGAGGCAACTCACTGTCTGAGCTCGGACTTGACACTGTTGGACACACGGGGATAGCAGACAGAGAACAGCCCACAGGCCGACGTCCTGGACGTGAACCAGTCTCCTGCAAGGGAAGACAAGTCAGGCTTGAGCAGTTGTTACACATTCATACTAGGGCTGCAACGAATACACTATGAGGCGAATACGATTCCTATCACAAATTTTGGGTAATGAATATGAATATTAATTCACAAATACAATAACAAGTCAGTAGTTGATGTATTATTTGTTACATTCAGTGAAACATTAACATAATTTTTTATACATGGTTTGTTAATTATAAATATATTATACATTTATATACTGCACTTATCCAGGTAACAGTATCCGCTCAAATGTGACAATGACCAGTGACCACAATACTGTTAAATTAAGTGTTGTGTTTGAAGAAATCTATGCATTTAATATGTTCTTATGGATATTTTTAGGTACAGGGTATGTAAATGCACATACTTGCATATTCATAAATATTCGATTATAATGGCAACGAATAACAAATTCAATTCATGAATGTATACGGTTCGATTCACCGAATATGCGAGTGAATCGTTACAGCCCTAATTCATACCCACTCACACTGCATGAAGTGTTCACAAGTAACAAAGGCTTATTTTCAGTGAAATTTGTGTGTGCCAGAATGATCTATCTAATGACCACCTTCGTACATTCAATAAGCTTTATTTCCCTTGCCAGGTTAGCAGCTACTGCGTCAGACATTAAAATAAGTGTACCAGTCAGAGACTAGTTGGTTGGTTGGTTTGTTGTTTAACGCCGCACTCAGCAATATTCCAGCTATATGACGGCGGTCAGGACTGATGCTGATTTTGAGTGCCAGGACACTGAGATGCCATGCCGTAGTTTAACATGAATACCCCACTCAGACACAGTATACTGACTCCAAGCCAACCAGTCCTTGTTTTAACCCCTTAATGCCGAGCGCCAGACAGGGTAACAACAAGTACCATCTTTTAACGTCTTTTGGTATGACGCGGCCTGGGATCGAACTCCTGACCTTCCGCTCTCCGTGTGGACGCTCTACCGCTCTAGGCGGTTTCAGTACATTTGAAATGGCACGCATACTTCAACGGAATCAAATGTTGAGATGTGTTGGTGTCTATTGTTTCCAACTCATATTAGGTAGATAAGGCTAAGAACCCATGACAGCATATTATTTCACTGTGTCTAAAACTAAGTGTTCCTTATTCATATCCATCAGTATATTGCAAACCTTGCTTGGTACAGTCTATACTTTAGAACATAGTTTCTTGTTTAACACCGCAGTCATCAATATTCCAGCTATACGAGGGTGGTCTGTAAATAAATATGGACCAGACAATCAAATGATTGACATCATGAGCATCGATCCACGCAACTGGGATATGGTGACATGCACCAACCAAGTCAGCGAGCCTGACCCCCCGATCCCGTTAGTCGCCTCAGACAATCCTAGTCACCTTTTACGGCAAGCATGGGTTGCTGAAGACCAATTCTACCCGGGATCTTCACGGGTACAATCTATACAATCTCAAAGAGGGCTGACTCACCAGCTGACAGCCTCTTCAGAAGGGGGACGAAGTGGTTCTCCAGGTCCGCGGGGGAGTGCTCGGCGGCGATCTGTCGCAGGGAGTCCACTGCCTTGTCTCTCACCACAGTCTCCTCCACAGTGGCCAGGCTCTCTAGAGGCGGCTGTGAGGGTGGACAACAAACATTAGCATCATCTACAACAGCTGCAGACATCATAACTTATCTGAACCAAACAGCTAAACAGCGGGCATCAACATGATCACAGAGAAGGCATGTGCCAAATTTAATGATTCCTGAATCAAAATTTTAGTGTAGCCACAAACCCTTTTTTGTGAATATTTTCCATCACATGATCGTGGCCTTTTATTTCACTCTTGCATGTCATGAGCCAAAAGAATTCCCCAGGACTATTTGTCGATGGAAGAATGATATCTAATGTCAATAATTTTCAGACTGCATATCAATATGTGAGTATTCTAGCCTATGCTTACTCATGGCATCATCTTCAAAACACCTTGAGCGTTATCTGTATAATCATAAGCACAGCTAACCCCATTAGAACTGGCATAAATTTCTCTACAACTCACATCTGGTAAATATTTTTTTTTGTCAACTGTCTGCTGTCGCTGCAGTTTGGAAGAAACTGAATTTTTGGAAGCCGACGTTTTCTGTTTGCCACTTCCTCTTTTATCGGACGAACGTACAGGCAGTGGGGGTGAATGAGGGTGTGGCTTAATCTGACTGAGTAAAAGAGACAGGGAATGGGGGCGGGGCTTTGACCGCCGTGATGGAGATCTAGGGTCACTGTCCTTTAGTGGCAAGGACGGCTTCTGTTCTGTAGGCAGTAGACCATCATCCATTGATTTCTGTTTGGTCAGTTTGGACTTGAACTCAAACTTGGGTACCTCCGGAAGGGTTGGGACGGGTGTTGTCGCCCCAGCGGCTTTGTTGAAGTAGTTGTCCTGCACCATGTAGAAGGCCCCGGGGCAGGCTGGTAGAGTGTACACAGGGACACACCAGGCGTGGCGGGAAGGGGGCGGAGTCCCGGGGGCAAACTCTGGAGAGGGGCTGGACGGGAGCGGGGTCCCTGGGGCAAACACGGGGGAGTGGTGGAATGGGGGCGGGGTCCCAGGGGCAAACACCGGGGAGGAGCTGGATGGGGGTGGGGCACTTTGAGCAAAAAAGGGGGAGTGGTGGAAAGGGGGCGGAGTCCCTGGGGCAAACACTGGGGAGGGGCTGGACATAGTTGCTCCTGCAGGTCAAGCAAAGGGGGGCAATGTATCGACCCAAGAGGGACCAACTTAAGCAGGACAGCGGGTCTAAACACCCATGGATCAGAAAGTCTGTCGTGGTGACAGAAGAAAATGAAGTCTGTTTAACAAACACAAGAAAACACTTGAAAGTTTTTTGTTGTCACAAGAGGAACATGTTGAAGTCTGCTTGGGTCAGACGTGGAAAATGTGCTGGAGCAGAGAACACTTTAAGTCACTGTGGTGATAATCCAGCAGAGATCAGGCAGACTATAGCAGACAGCCGCCATCATTACTCCAACTTGTGCATAGTCAAGACAAGACCAGAACTATATCGATTCAGTATCAGTGGATCCCAGTTCCTGTGTAAACCACGTCCATTCAACACCAAGGGCTGTTTTCTCTCCCTTCCTTGTCCCAGAACTACACCGATTCAGTATCAATAGATCCCAGTTCCTGTGTAAACCACGTCCACTCAACACCAAGGGCTGTTCTCTCCCTTCCTTGTCCCAGAACTACATCGATTCAGTATCAATGGATCCCAGTTCCTGTGTAAACCACATCCACTCAACACCAAGGGCTGTTCTCTCCCTTCCTTGTTCCAGAACTACACCGATTCAGTATCAATGGATCCCAGTTCCTGTGTAAACCATGTCCACTCAACACCACTGGGCTTTTCTCTTCCAAGGAGCAACTGCAGTGTACAACCCCCAAGACAGCAGTATCCACTCATGTTATCTGGCTAATCCACCACCGGGACCTCACCCAGTCAAGCAGCTTGGCCTGCACGGTCAATCAGTCGGCTAAGTTCGGACAAATCAATAGCTGCACTTCACGGCCATCTTCAGATTACATGATTATACAAACACTGCCTCATCAGTGTCACAAAGAAGGGATTCTGACCACTTCATTGCCGATACTTAAATACTGTGATCCAAAATGTCCTAAAAATACTTTTCAAACTTAGAAGAAAAATCCCATAAAAAATCCTGAAAGTGTCATTTGATGTTGACCAATTGTGATCTCAGATAAATGATAAATAGCAAATTTATATTGATATGAATGATCTTAAGGCTACATTGGGAATTGAGTCGAGCAGCCACAATTGCCTTGGAGTGAGTGAGTGAGTTGGGTTTAACGCCACTTTAACAGTATTCCAGTTATATCGCACCGTTTCAGCTTAATGAGGGAGGAAAGCCCGAAGTGATGCAGGTCTCAGACGTTTACCACTTTGGTGAAACCCACGAGCACGGGTATGGTGCTGACAAACCTAGAAACATAATTGGGGCGAACCGGGATTCGAACCCACAATCATAGGTTTCTGGCGTGACCAAGGGACGCAACTCAGCACAGCGAATTGTGGGGCCTTAGACGACTGGGCCTCCCGTGCCCACCAATTGCCTTGGATCTACTGGCATGCAACACTATGGCACAAAATGAATGATACAAATCTTGGCAGGGTTGTTTTCAGAGTGAACTTACCAGTAGACAGTGGACACACTCCGGGCCACCGACAAGTGGTGTGAACTGTCCTAGCTGCTCCGCCAGTGCCAATAAGACCTCGTCTTCATCATATATCGTGTCTGAAACAGAAGTTGAAGTTCAACCAACTTGCACGCATCACCCAGCCGCAATGCTCTATAGTTAAAATTTAGCAATCTGTGCCAAAAACTGTTGAGTCTACTTGCCGGAGCCTGTCAGTAGATCTTAATCGTAAATGTTGCCGAACAAAACTTACTCATCCAGAAGAAATTTTCCTCGACTCTGGCTTAAGACTAGTGGCTAACGTCACAGACTTTTATCAGACAGTGTCACAAATTCAGCATGTCAGCCGAAATCAAATCCGGTTCGTAAAGTGTCGTGCAGATTTCGGTCGATTGCAGTATTTGCAAAGTATGTGCACCGCTAGCTCGTTGTCAACAGATATTTTCTAAATCTTTTCATGTTTTAAATCAAGGTGCTCACGTGATTTGATGCACTTCGCGATGTAAGACCCATATTGTCACAATATAGATCTTGATTATCGATCAGATCGTCTTGACTGGGTGCCACTGTTGTGTTTGAAGCAAATGCAAGTGATATGAGAGGTGGAATCTGATTGGTCCTTAGGAGAGGCATAGAAGGGATATAACTCGTAATAGCCACTGGTGACGCTAAGATCGAGCCCAGCCTAGTTCGGCAAGGGTGGAAACTGGACTTTTAAAGTCAATTAACTCCCTTGCCTCGGAAGTATGGTCTGGACCTGACAATGCAGTGATTGACATGACCATCGATCCATGCAATTGGGATATGATGACATGCTTCAACAAAGTCCCCTTGACTTTAACTTTTGAAAGTCAAGATATCACCGTGGCTACATGTAGAAGTAGGGACTAATGGGCTGGCTAACACTGGGACATAAGTCAGGTGAAGTTGCATCCACAGAGCTACAGACAAAGCTGCATCGTTGCGTAAAATACACAAAATATATCACCATTACCATGATACCCAATTAATTTTGAGTCATAAAAAATATATAAAAAACTGAACACTATAACATAACATGATTACCCAACTCACTTACACAGCAGTAGAAACTAACAGTTTCAGTCCACTAGTCCTTATAATCATAACATATAGCAAAACCCTTAAAAATGACAAATTTCTACTCGTCCTTATGATACCTTAACTATTCGGCAGTTTGGCAAGGACTACAGGACTAGTGCCAATTTGTAACACTGCTGACATGTACTTCTCTACAGCTCACATTGTCCAGGCATCACACCTTCATGAACTCTTCTGCAGTGAATAATGCATTAAGATAAAGGCCCTATTTCTCACTTTACCGACTCCTACTTAAATATTATAACGATGTTATGAGGTCATGCAACATGTTACACGAATAATGCATTAAGATAAAGGCCCTATTTCTCACTTTAACGACTCCCACTTAAATATTATAACGATGTTATGAGGTCATGCAACATGTTACACGAATAATGCATTAAGATAAAGGCCCTATTTCTCACTTTACCGACTCCTACTTAAATATTATAACGATGTTATGAGGTCATGCAACATGTTACACGAATAATGCATTAAGATAAAGGCCCTATTTCTCACTTTACCGACTCCCACTTAAATATTATAACGATGTTATGAGGTCATGCAACATGTTACACGAATAATGCATTAAGATAAAGGCCCTATTTCTCACTTTACCGACTCCCACTTAAATATTATAACGATGTTATGAGGTCATGCAACATGTTACACGAATAATGCATTAAGATAAAGGCCCTATTTCTCACTTTAACGACTCCCACTTAAATATTATAACGATGTTATGAGGTCATGCAACATGTTACACGAATAATGCATTAAGATAAAGGCCCTATTTCTCACTTTACCGACTCCTACTTAAATATTATAACGATGTTATGAGGTCATGCAACATGTTACACGAATAATGCATTAAGATAAAGGCCCTATTTCTCACTTTACCGACTCCTACTTAAATATTATAACGATGTTATGAGGTCATGCAACATGTTACACGAATAATGCATTAAGATAAAGGCCCTATTTCTCACTTTACCGACTCCTACTTAAATATTATAACGATGTTATGAGGTCATGCAACATGTTACACGAATAATGCATTAAGATAAAGGCCCTATTTCTCACTTTAACGACTCCCACTTAAATATTATAACGATGTTATGAGGTCATGCAACATGTTACACGAATAATGCATTAAGATAAAGGCCCTATTTCTCACTTTACCGACTCCTACTTAAATACTATAGCGATGTTGTGAGGTCATGCAACATGTTACACGCTTGGGGACAGCACATATACCCGATACAAATTAAAAGTCACCTGAATCAACATTTCAAGCAAAATTATTTTCAAAAAACTGTCTTACATTGGTGCAAAAATACCCAACCAAAGTGAATAGTTACTAAATACATGGGCTGTTAGGATTCACTTGCGTATTTGGTGAATCGAACCATAACCATTCATGAATTGAATTCGTTATTCATGGCCACTAGAATCGAATATTTATGAATATGCTATCATGTATATTTACATACCCTGTACCTAAAAATATCCATAACATATTATATGCATAGATTTCTTTCAATGACAACACCCTAATAATATTTAATTTGAAAGTATTGTTTTCACTGGTCATTGTCGCATTTGAGCAGATACTAGTAACTGGATACGTGCAGTATATAAATGTATAATTTGATAATTAACAAACCATGTCAAATAAATGATGATGTTATTGTTTCACTGAATATAATAAATAATACATAAACAGCTGACTTGTTATAGTAATTGTGAATTCATATTTGTATTCGTTACCCTATAATCGTGATATGAATCGTATTCGCCTCATAGTGTATTTGTTGCAGCCCTACTAAATACCCAAAGAAACTGTCAATACCCAATGTGAATGACAACGTAAATACTCAAATTACAAGGACTAAAGAATTTATGTGGAGCCCTGATCCCTGATAATGTCCTCCCAGATTTCATGACAAAAAGCTTTAGTGTAATCACAGAGACATGAGAATGCAACAATTCCACTCAGCATGCTCAGGGACTCCCGACAATTAGCCAGGAATCAATAGCAGCTTACAGTCTTATTAGTACAGAACTGTTGCCTTCTGCATGCAATAACACACAGTTTCAGGTGGGTTCAATTTCTAGGACATTGACAGATGGGTCATACAAAACGTCCTGAAAAATCTGGTAATGATGAAACAGCCTGTCCTTTTGAAAGTTTGTAAGCTCATGAAAATATCTTTGTGCCATTTGTGTTAAAATCCTGTAATAGGGCAGAAAAATACAAGCTTCAAGAGGCCAGAATTACGCAATAAATTGTATCTGTTGTGTCCGATGAAGTCACGAGTTATAAAGGCCTTTGAGATGGATTGTCATATCTGAAATTGTGTTTGATATAAAAAAAAAAGCTGCTGCTATCTACTTGTCAGTGAGATTGTCAAATCTGTCAGTGGATCAAAACCATTATCTCTGCCCAGTTGAGAAACTGACATCATATATCACCACTGGTCTAAATTCAAGGCCACTTGTCAGTGTTCCCACTGGCTTTTGAAACTGCCAAAAACTCTAAAAATTACCAGTCCCCCTATTTTTTGCCAGTCCCAACTTTCAACAAATAAAAAAAGTGTACGAAATTTTTTGGTCTTAATTTTTCCAACATGTTCAGTGCAAAGATGTCATCTCTGAAGATGTCATCATTTTTTTTTAAATATTTCGGTACGAAGTCGCTACAAACATGACAAATGGATATTTAACCTAGAAATAGACAAGGGGAAACCCTGATGGTAACAAACAAGCTGACTTTGTACGAAAAATGTACTTATATGAATATCACCAATGTTTTGTTCAACAACAAAGATTCATAAGGTACTTTATTTGCCGGTCCACAGGGACTGGCAGTCACCGGTACATGCCGGTACATGCCTAACTTTACCGGTAAAAAACTGGTAATCACCGGTAAACAGGAACATTTACTTGTCATGACTCACGGTCATGACTCATGGTCAGAGTCACTAAAGCAGCCCTACGACACCATGGCTCTAAAATGAATCCGACTGTTGGTTATACTATAGGGGAGGTGAGGTGAGGTGAAATGACAGTGATAGATAGTGCTTTTTCACTTGAACTTGTCTGTTATTTATCAAAAGCAAGAGATGCAAAACGAGTGAGTAAGTTGAGTTGGGGTTAACGCCGCTTTTAGCAGTATTCCAGTTATATCACTGCGTGTCAGCTTAATGTGGGAGGAAAGCCTGATGCTTTTACGGCAAGCATGGGTTGCTGAAGACCTATTCTACCCCGGAATCTTCACGGGTCGACAAATCTATAGAATCAAGCACGAATAGCTGTGGTAAAACGTCTGTTAAAAAGTTTTGCCTGCTAGTGATGATGTGTGCAGGGGCAACAAATATAATGAAAACTCAGGAAAACGGTCGACTAGGTCAGTGCAACATCTATATCGTATAGTTTGAAAGATTTCGATTGGCTTTGATTTAACAGAGGAAAGAACACTGTGACTTGTTTTTTGAGCTGCAAATCCAGAATTTGCTGGGACAACAGATTTTGTAAAGGGTTGTTGTGATTTTATACGAGAATCTATTGTCAATCATTCAAAATGCCAGGCACAGACCAAACCATGCAATAAAAATTTAATTGCAGACTCTCTCAGCATAGTGTAAAGAACCCATCCTACATGTCAGTTAAATCTCCATAATCTTTATATTGTGTTACCGTATATCAAAATACTGTAATACAGTATTTTTTAAAGCCTTTTAATAAGGCAACTAAATGTATATAATATGAAATAATGTAGGCATGTCTTATTAATTAAATCTTCATAAAAAAGATAAAGCAAGCTAAACAACCACAAATAATCACTTAAATACATTCTTCACTACAGTATTAGTATAGGTAACAGTAAACCTACTGACACTACAGTATTAGCACAGGTAACAGTAAACCTAGTGACACTACAGTATTAGTACAGGTAACAGTAATCCTTCTGACACTACAGTATTAGTACAGGTAACAGTAAACCTAGTGACACTACAGTATTAGCACAGGTAACAGTAAACCTACTGACACTACAGTATTAGTACAGGTAACAGTAATCCTTCTGACACTACAGTATTAGTACAGTAACAGTAAACCTACTGACACTACAGTATTAGTACAGGTAAAAGTAAACCTTCTGACACTACAATATTAGTACAGGTAACAGTAAACCTACTGACACTACAGAATTAGTACAGGTAACAGTATTAGTACAGGTAACGGTAAACCTACTGACACTACAGTATTAGCACAGGTAACAGTAAACCTACTGACACTACAGTATTGCTACGGGTAACAGTAAACCTACTGACACTACAGTATTAGTACAGGTAACAGTATTAGTACAGGTAACACTAAACCTACTGACACTACAGTATTAGTACAGGTAACAGTATTAGCACAGGTAACAGTAAACCTACTGACACTACAGTATTAGCACAGGTAACAGTAAACCTACTGACACTACAGTATTAGCACAGGTAACAGTAAACCTACTGAAACTACAGTATTAGCACAGGTAACAGTAAACCTACTGACACTACAGTATTAGTACAGGTAACAGTAAACCTACTGACACTACAGTATTAGTACAGGTAACAGTAAACCTACTGACACTACAGTATTAGTATAGGTAACAGTAAACCTACTGACACTACAGTATTAGTACAGGTAACAGTAATCCTTCTGACACTACAGTATTGCTACAGGTAACAGTAAACCTTCTGACACTACAGTATTAGTACAGGTAAAAGTAAACCTTCTGACACTACAATATTAGTACAGGTAACAGTAAACCTACTGACACTACAGAATTAGTACAGGTAACAGTATTAGTACAGGTAACGGTAAACCTACTGACACTACAGTATTAGCACAGGTAACAGTAAACCTACTGACACTACAGTATTGCTACGGGTAACAGTAAACCTACTGACACTACAGTATTAGTACAGGTAACAGTATTAGTACAGGTAACACTAAACCTACTGACACTACAGTATTAGTACAGGTAACAGTATTAGCACAGGTAACAGTAAACCTACTGACACTACAGTATTAGCACAGGTAACAGTAAACCTACTGACACTACAGTATTAGCACAGGTAACAGTAAACCTACTGAAACTACAGTATTAGCACAGGTAACAGTAAACCTACTGACACTACAGTATTAGTACAGGTAACAGTAAACCTACTGACACTACAGTATTAGTACAGGTAACAGTAAACCTACTGACACTACAGTATTAGTACAGGTAAAAGTAAACCTACTGACACTACAGAATTAGTACAGGTAACAGTATTAGTACAGGTAACGGTAAACCTACTGACACTACAGTATTAGCACAGGTAACAGTAAACCTACTGACACTACAGTATTGCTACGGGTAACAGTAAACCTACTGACACTACAGTATTAGTACAGGTAACAGTATTAGTACAGGTAACACTAAACCTACTGACACTACAGTATTAGTACAGGTAACAGTATTAGCACAGGTAACAGTAAACCTACTGACACTACAGTATTAGCACAGGTAACAGTAAACCTACTGACACTACAGTATTAGCACAGGTAACAGTAAACCTACTGAAACTACAGTATTAGCACAGGTAACAGTAAACCTACTGACACTACAGTATTAGTACAGGTAACAGTAAACCTACTGACACTACAGTATTAGTACAGGTAACAGTAAACCTACTGACACTACAGTATTAGTATAGGTAACAGTAAACCTACTGACACTACAGTATTAGTACAGGTAACAGTAATCCTTCTGACACTACAGTATTGCTACAGGTAACAGTAAACCTTCTGACACTACAGTATTAGTACAGGTAAAAGTAAACCTTCTGACACTACAATATTAGTACAGGTAACAGTAAACCTACTGACACTACAGAATTAGTACAGGTAACAGTATTAGTACAGGTAACGGTAAACCTACTGACACTACAGTATTAGCACAGGTAACAGTAAACCTACTGACACTACAGTATTGCTACGGGTAACAGTAAACCTACTGACACTACAGTATTAGTACAGGTAACAGTATTAGTACAGGTAACACTAAACCTACTGACACTACAGTATTAGTACAGGTAACAGTATTAGCACAGGTAACAGTAAACCTACTGACACTACAGTATTAGCACAGGTAACAGTAAACCTACTGACACTACAGTATTAGCACAGGTAACAGTAAACCTACTGACACTACAGTATTAGCACAGGTAACAGTAAACCTACTGACACTACAGTATTAGTACAGGTAACAGTAAACCTACTGACACTACAGTATTAGTACAGGTAACAGTAAACCTACTGACACTACAGTATTAGTACAGGTAACAGTAAACCTACTGACACTACAGTATTAGTACAGGTAACAGTAAACCTACTGACACTACAGTATTAGCACAGGTAACGGTAAACCTACTGACACTACAGTATTAGCACAGGTAACAGTAAACCTACTGACACTACAGTATTGCTACAGGTAACAGTAAACCTACTGACACTACAGTATTAGCACAGGTAACGGTACACCTACTGACACTACAGTATTAGTACAGGTAACAGTAAACCTTGCAAGTCACCTGTGAGGAAGGGAATGAGCTCGCTTCTCGTCCGCTCCACGCCCAGGGCCAGCGCTATCGTCGACAGCTTCTTGATACTGTTCAGTCTCAGCTGGAACAAAAAGGAGAAAACACAACAGTTACTTTATCGGTCAGAATAACATGATTGGTTGGTTGGTTTGTTGTTGTTTAACGCCGCACTCAGCAATATTCCAGCTACATGACAGCAGTCTGAGATAATCGCGTCTGAACCAGACAAACCAGTGATTGACATCATCTGCAACAATCCACGCAATTGGGATACGGTGACATGCTTCAACCAAGTCAGCGAGCCTGACCACCAGATCCCATTAGTCGCCTCTTACGACAAGCATAGTCGCCTTTTAGTAAGCATGGGTTGCTGAAGACCTATTCTACCCCGGATCTTCAAGGGTCCAGATTAACATGAGGCCTGCCTGAAATACTGCAAGTGAGCTTCACAATCAGGGATCATATATCCATAATTCAAATCTAAGTGATCTTTTCAGACAAACTGGGAAAAATCAGTATTAAGTTTATTTTTTATTTTGGAAAAGTTCTCATATAAATTTGAGGTATCTTAACGTTGTATTCAATGCAATAATAATTCCTCTGTTTAGGTCCTGTCACCAGTGAAATACATGTCATCTTGACCAAGCCATCACATTAATAATAACCCTAATAAAATTAATTGTGAATTGTTAAATTCCTGTTTGGTTTGGTTTTTTTACATTTGCAGCAGATTTTGGACCTCATATCAGCTTGTGAGCAGGTCAAGACAAAACCATGACACAAGACTGCAACATGGTAGCAATGTGTTGCATTAGAGCTAAAGTTTGTTTGTTGCTTAACGCCGAAAGCGTAAGAGACGACTAACGGATCGGGTGGTCAGGCTCGCGTACTTGGTTGATGCAATTGCGTGGATCAATCCTTATGATATTAATCACTGGATTGTCTGGTCCAGACTCGAGTATTTACAAAACGCCATCATATAGCTGAAATATTGCTGAGTGCAGCGTAAAACAACAAACCAACCAACAATGATTGAAATATTACTACTGACGCAATGAAGAATTCATATTGCGTATTTTCTACAAGTTTTCTGTGTCAGGGTAAACCCTGCCACAAGAGCATCGATCGATGTGATTTGGATCCGATAAGAGGAATCAACCATGTCGTAAGTCAGACAACCCCATCCCCGTTTATAGCCTCTAACAACAAGCATGGGTCCTGAAGACCAATTCTAACCAGGTTCTTCATGGGTTTTTTGGTTGTTTAACGCCGCACTCAGCAATATTTCAGCTATATGACGGCGGTCTGTAAAATAATCGAGTCTGGACCAGACAATCCAGTGATTGACATCATGAGCATCGATCCACGCAATTGGGATCGATGACATGTATCAACCAAGTCAGCGAGCATGACCACCCTATCCCGTTAGTTGCCTCTTACGACAAGCATAGTCGCCCTTTACGGCAAACATGGGTTGCTGAAGACCTATTCTACCCAGGATCTTCACGGGTTTCTTGGCTTTAGGATTTTCCCTGGCAGCTTATAATAGCTATATATACCTTATATACCTATTATCTTTCGACATACTTACAGAATAGTGCCAGTCTACATCCCAGTGACAATTAATACAAGGATCTCCTGCCTTTCAAGCTTAATTTCCAACATTAGAAGTGAATTCGGATTGGTTTCAGTCAACCAGTGGTACCCCAAGGTAACTTCACCTACTTCTTAGTGAACTAATTTACTAAACTTGTACTCTTACAAGATTGAAGAGGATATGAATCTTAGCAATACCCAAACAACTTGAATGAATGTAGCTTGACTGCAATTCAACCAGATCAAACAGGATTATCAGGCCTCAAAGTTGCGACTAAAACAGTTGCCAATTCGACCTAAATTTCAATTTGTCTACTGTCTAAAATTCAGAGGTAGCCAAATGACTACCTTGAAAAAATATCTTGTGGCAACTAAATTCTATTGCTTCACATTTGAAGACACAAAAATAAATAATACTAATAGCTGATTGTGGAAAACATGTCTGCTAATATTTGTACATACGTATAATACCTCTTAAAGTCGACAATGAACAGAAATGCATAAATATTAATATAATTAGTATTTTATTTCAGTTGACAATGCTCATTGGATAAGCAAGGATATACCTAAATAATCTAGTAACATAAACTGCATCATTGTTTGAGTCACAAATAACAAAACTCAAGTACAGTTTCCACTAATATACAATTTCAAGACTAGTGCTATGACTTGAACATATTATATCTAGTTATTTGATAAACGATAATTTCAAATGCTTTTGGCTACCTAAAATATTGGCTTGACTTCTTGATTTTACCACTGCTACCGGGAAAAAAATGCTTGTAGCCATATGGCTACTTCGTAAAAATATAAACTTTGAGCCCTGATTATCTATATTTCAACAGTCCAGGCTATGTTAATGCAGGATTTTAACTTCTTGCCAGCACATACAATATGTATTCATTGAAAATTTATTCTCAAATATATAAATGTTTGTCAGCTCCTGATGCCAGCTGTCTGTGATCGAGCTGTGAACGGCTAACAAACTGTCCAGTGCATGTCATCTTTGCTAAGCCCTACCAGTTATATCTGGTGCTTCATATAAACAGCACAGGGATTACTTAGTCATAAGTCTTTACTGCACGATCTTCAGAAGCATGGTTTTGATAAATATAGAGATAACTTGACGTTCACAATGCTTATGTAGGAATTTGTAGACTTTGACAAATAGACACCTATGAAGGGGATACACCCAACTCGCCTAAAATCTGACTCGTCTAAAAAGATATTGACCCGACTCGCCTAAGATGTTTTTGAGCGAACTAGGGTCAGTTTTTGCATTTTAGAATAAGTATGTAACTATCAGAAATTCATAGTAATGCATTTTATACACATAATGTACCTAAATGTTAGTGTTGTAGTCTCGGTCCCAATAGCGTAACCGACTGGGCTCTGACTCACTGATTCAACATGAAGTGCAGATGTAAATATGACAGAAGACAAATTCTATGGATGATACGTTGTTTTTTTTATATTATTTCCATACTTGTGTATGAATATACTAGTAATTGTGATCATTAGGCCTAACCTAAGTTATATTTGCCAAACGCATACCAAAATATTATATATATTTTATAGGCTAGTCGGGTGCAACTCCTATGAAGATGCCAAGAAACTGCCTGCCATGAGAATTACCCAAGCATTCGGTACATACTAAACATTGGGATAACACATGAGCCACTTGAATATCATACTGATAAAAATTTTAAGAGCACACTCAAGTTACTGGGTTACTCTACTCATATGTTTATCATAGTTTATCAAGGAAAATGAGAGAGAAGACTTAGCTGAATTCATAATCACGATTATGAATTCTGACCTCTCACCTCCGTAATACACAAGCCTTGAGCATTGTCAAAATGTCGTTCTTCATATTGTATGTGGGTATGTATAAACTTGAAACTTTAGAATGTAAACCATTTCTTAAACGTAAAGTACTGTTACTCTTAGAAATCCTAAGCTACCGGTTGTCACGTGAAGGTGTCAGAAATTGAAATGTTCAATCATTACTGAGCAAATACACATTAAATATCAGATTGATCAGGAAATAAATATTCCTCAGTATTCGTTACGATTATAATAAGCATAAGGATATACAACTGACGTCGAAGGCGCAATGCGTTAACGATAAAACCTCCAGTTGGACAAGATCGTGTTGTCAAAACACACCGAGATAAAATGTCGGCACGCGATTCTGTCAGCGGAATGCCGATACAAAAACAGGGAATCATTCCGCGCCACGAGTGCTCAGACGCCACATACTTTATCTACAGACGTTAAATACAACGTTTCTGTATACCTGAACATCTTCATTTCTTAATTCATCGATTAAAACTGCAATTGGATAGAGAGAATCATCTCCAGACTCACTCGCCGCCATGTTGGATTTTGAATATGTGAGATTTCCGCATTAACATAAAGCACAAATTCTATAGTTTGGAGAAATATCAAATAATATCAACATTATATATCAATGTGACAAACAATATGAGAAACACCATCATATGAATAATTTATATGTGAAACGTATTGACCAATGTTTGTCTTGATCGAGGCTATTTAGATGACGTAATGCATCCCGATTGTTTCCGGAAATACACGAACACTACCGACGGTAGAAGTTTTCGCCACATAGATTACTCATTGAGCATAATATACTTTATTTAGCCCGTGGATCTGTTATCAGCCTTCAACCTTATGTGTCATATTCACCTTTCGACTTTTGTATTTCTGTCACGGTGAATCAGATATGCGTTTGATTTGCAATAAACTATATGTAGTACTCATTTTGAATATTCTTTTTTTAGGAGAATTCTGAAATTACAAATTCACGTTTCGTGTCATTAATAATTAGGGCACTATTTAGTAGAGCTGGGGCTAGTCCATATTTACTACCCGGGTACCCACCCCCTGTTACCCGACCCTACCCGGGTACCCGCTGTAGGTCCCAAGAGATAGGTACAAAATGTCTGATTGGGAATAGTTTGACCGTACTCCTGGCAAAATGTATTAAGATACACGTATAGAACGATCTGGTCATGCATACACGGAAGATGACTGAAGTTTTATCTTTATTCAAACATAAAAGTCAGAAGGAAGGGGTGCATAGTCAGAAAGAAATGCGAACATCAGTGACTTTAGTGTAACCATATATTCAGTCGTAGATCATTTTTGTCATTAAACAATATATCACGTGACTAACCACGGGTCCGGGTAGTCCTGTGGGTACCCGGGTCCTACTTAGTACCTACCCGACCAGAGTTACCCGTACCAGCCCTACTATTTGGCACATCAAATGTCTGCTAAATTTTGGTTATTTTTAATGAATCTAATATTTATTCACAGACATAATTGATGATTGCACGTAGATATATATAAAAACACAGAATGCAGAGTGTCTTTTGATATTAAATATAACTTCTTTGATAGGCGTTTAGAAGTTGGAGTACTAAGCAAGGATAAGAATTATCATATCTTAAAGGGGAAGTATACACGATAAGAACTTCTTGTTTATTGAATATAGCGACGTTTCCATGTAGATTCTTACACCGTTATTAAGCTGGAGTCAGTGAGTGTGGTTTTACGCCGCTCTTAGCAATATTCCAGCAATAACACGGTGGGGGACACCAGAAATGGGCTTGATTGAATATAGCGACGTTTCCATGTAGATTCTTACACCGTTATTAAGCTGGAGTGAGTGAGTGTGGTTTTACGCCGCTTTTAGCAATATTCCAGCAATATCACGGCGGGGGACACCAGAAATGAGCTTCACACATTGTACCCATGTCGGGAATCGTACCCGGGTCTTCGGCGTGACGACCGCCCATATTAAGCTGGAGAGTGGTATGAGGTATATGCATGATATGCCGTGATAAGCAGCAGATTAACATTGACAGGAGCTCACTGAATTTTATAAGTTAATCATAACAGAGATTACTTTAATAAGATTTGGTCAAGCTGTCATGCTTTATTTCCGTGAATTGTCATGCAAACCCGTGTATAAGCTCTAGAAAAATAAACAAATTATTACAAAAAAAGAAAACAAGTTGTACGTTTTCTTAGATTTAAAATATACCAACATGATTCGAAACTCCCTGCTTTAGCGGAGAGGTTTTCTGCTATATTGCCGTACTGAATACTTGATCAGACATCTTCCCGAGGCAAGGGAGTAAAGTGACTATAAAATCCAACGTCCAAACTATACTCAGTTGGGGCGGTCGGGTAGCCTAGTGGTTAAAGCGTTCGCTCGTCACGCCGAAGACCGGGGTTCGATTCCCGACATGGGTACAATGTGTGAAGCCCATTTCAGGTGTCCCCCGCCGTGATATTGCTGGAATATTGTTAAAAGCTGCGTAAAACAAAACTCACTCTCACTCCTTCTAGAAACCCCCATACAATTTATTTTGTAGTTTTTTTATATTATAATAAGTGCAACATATCAATCAGTAAGTAACGGTCTCCCAATAAAATTGATTTTTTCTTATTCTGAAAATAACATAAGCGTTTTTGGTGTAATATATCCTGACTATCCTAATTCCGAACAGTTAAGACGGAATTGCTGATATTTCGAGGGATGAATGAATCAAAACTCAAATTCTGCTTCATATAAGTAGGTGATGTCTTCAACAATAGAATTCAGCTTCACTCCGAAAGAAAACAAATCCTCGAAAAAAGGCGGGACTTCGTCTGTAAAGTTCCGCTGCACTCGAGTAACGTCACCTATTTACGAACACGTGATTGGTTTCGTACTTTAGCGGGTTACCATGAATGAAGAGACATGTTTTGGCGCACATTTCTCAACATAATTATTGCAGGTCGGCATTAAAAATTCAAAAAGTAATTTAAAGTTTGAAACCTAGCCATTCACAAAATACGAATATTTTTCAAATCATAGTGTTCACACTATTTTACTCTTTCTTATATCATGACACGAGCATCAATATTCTGAGTGAGTGAGTGAGTTGGGTTTAACGCCGCTTTTACCAGTATTCCAGTTATATCACGGCGTGTCAGCTTAATTTCGGGGGAAAGCCCGAAGTGATGCAGGTCTCAGGCGTTTACCACTTCGGTGAAACCCACGAGCACGGGTATGGTGCTGACAAACCTAGAAACATAATCGGGGCGAACTGGGATTCCAACCCACAATCATAGGTTTCTGGCGTGCCCAAGGGACGCAACTCAGCACAGCGAATCGCAGCGCCTTAGACGAGTGGGCCACACATGCCCCCCCAATATTCTGAATGACGACGGAATGTTTTGACAGTACTTCACATAAACCCGAACGCGTGCACTCTCTAGGTGGCAGCTTTCGTTATAGCGACAAATCAATACAATATCAAATACGGCTGTTAGAAAATAGGGTGCTGGATATATATAAAGTTCAAATAGCAAAGAAAGCACCTCCTATCATCCTGCTAGTGTGATGCATCATCAGAGCGGAATATTGTATGGGCGGCATGCTCAATATAGACTTTCATTCCTGAAACATTTGTGCAGCAAACAAAATTTGACTGCCGTCTTAAAGACCCGTGAAGATCCGGGGTAGAAGAGGTCTACAGCAACCCATGCTTGCCGTAAAAGGCGACTATGCTTGTCGTGAGAGGCGACTAACGGGATTGGGTGGTCAGGCTCGCTGACTTGGTTCATGCATGTCATCGTATCCAAATTACGTGGATCGATGCTCATGTCAACCATTGGATTGTCTGGTCCAGACTTGATTATTAACAGACCGCCTCCATACAGCTGGAAATTGCTGTGCGCGGCGTTAAACAACAAACAAACAAAACCGTCTTAAACGTGAGCTCCAACAAGACGGAATGCCTAACAAAGTGAATTGGCATAACTGTTTATTGACAGTTTTTATTTTATTTTGGCTTAGGAAGTTTTCAAAATTTTCAAAATTTCTCCAATCTAAATTCAAAACATAATAACCTTCAAACAAACGACCTAGAAGTAAGCGCTCAATTTGCAATTTGATCTCTAGATTTCTCACATCTGAAACCCAATTACTTTTTACATTATCATCAAGTACCTTTAACATTTTGTAACACTGATATGGGTATCTATCAGGCATCATTCTGAGTAACTTAATCCAATACTTAATTACCCCTAATTGGCTGGCTACAAAAATATTACTAACGCCTATTTCACCAAGGATTGCCTTGTTTGAGGCAAACTTACCAACACCTAGAAAACATTTGAAATATAAAGTGTGAACTTTTTCAATTGCTGCGTAATACCTAGCACCCCCTATTTCAGAAGCATACAAAAGTATAGGCATAATTTTGCCTTCAAAAATAGTACATGCTGTGAAAAAAGACACACGACTATTTTTTCTGAATAAATTATAAAGAGGCATAATGGCTTTCGAAACTAATTGCTTACATGCCATAGACCAGGACAATCTAGAGGAGAACATAAGACCTAAATATTTATAGTAAGTGACCACACTCAAGGCAGACGACCCAAGAAACCACTTTTCATGTTTTGCAATAATACCACCTTTTCTAAAAACTACAACATTGGTTTTATTCAGATTTACTTCAAGGCTCCATTTTGAATCATTTGCTTCCATCCATATTCTCAAAAGCTTTTCTATGATTGACGTGAAATTAGTGAGTGAGTGAGTGAGTTTGGTTTAACGCCGCTTTTAACAGTATTCCAGTTATTTCACGGCCTGTCAGCTTAATGTGGGAGGAAAGCCCGAAGTGATGCAGGTCTAAGACGTTTACCACTTCGGTGAAACCCACGAGCAGGGGTATGGTGCTGACAAACCTAGAAACATAATCGGGGCGAACTGGGATTCCAACCCACAATCATAGGTTTCTGGCGTGCCCAAGGGCCACAACCCTGCACAGCGAATCTCGGCGCCCTAGATGACCGATTGACGTGAAGATTTTCCCCATAACATTTAGTAGTGGATCCAAATGCGTGGATCGATGCTCATGATTTCAATCACTGGATTGTCTGGTCCAAACTCGATTATTTACAGACCGCCGTCATATAGCTGGAATATTGTTGAGTGCGGCGTTAAACCACAAACCAAGAACCAACCTTAAGTAAATCAGCCAGTCACTTGGAGATATATAACTTCTCAGTGGATGTGGCTGTATAGCCTTTTTCACTGTCTTCCAAAACTGTTTACAATCACTGTGTTTAGCAGCGGTATTGATTTCTTCCTTTAGATGTAAGTCGTAGTTAAGTTTCTTTTTGTTGCAGCATTTCTTAAAACCATCTTTGGCTGATATGTAAGTTTGAATCACACTTACAACTTCTAAATTTATTCAAAAGTCTGTATTTCACATAAATCGCACTCCTTATCAAACCACGGAGGCTGATATCTTTGTCTACCTGAAGTTGCTATAGTAACAGCACCAGCTGACTTTGCACAGTAGAGTATGATATCTCTGCGCTCACATACTGCAGCATTTACATTTTGATCTACCAACAATATATATTCTTCAAGCATCACTTTACAAATATCTTGGCTGAGATATTTAACATAAGATGAAAACTGTTCTGGAGATAATTTATATTTAGGAACATAGGATAAATTAACAGAAGCGTACTTGTATACTCCACCAGTGAGTGAGTGAATATGGTTTTACGCCGCTTTTAGCAATATTCCAGCAATATACGGCGGGGGACACCAGAAATGGGCTTCACACATTGTACCCATGTTGGGAATCGAACCCGGGTCTTCGGCGTGACGAGCGAACGCTTTAACCACTAGGCTACCAGACCGCCCCGTATACTCCACCAGTAACTATATCCTGGAAACTGCATACTATAGGTAAGTGATCAGACTCTGTGCGTGGTGAAACGGACATATCTAAAAAATTGGAAATAACTCAGTAAATACAATAAAATAATCTACAAAGCTGCAACCTGTTTAGGAGATGAAGGTAAAGTTACCAGAGCTATCCAGTACAGATCTCCCATTTACAATATGCACACCAAATAACTTACATCAGTCTAATAGACTTCTACCACAATTATTAACATTTGCATCAAGAGAATTTCTAATACAGCTAAAATAATCTGATTTCATTAAAGGAAATAAAAGATTATTGCGAAATTGGTGATTGTTTGTTTAATGTTGACACAAGGGAGCTAACTCTTTGTAATAGATTTAATAAAAGTCATTTTGATATATTGCAAATAAAACTAAGGCTCCTAAGATAAGAATCTTTTCAAATGGGTTATCAGTTAAAATAAGTTCCTTAAGAATCTATAAAAGAGAGCAAAAGAACCCCCAAACTATTCTCATCAAATTTCAACCCAAGGTGGTATTTTACTGCATCTTCAGTTTACAATACATAATGTGTGAGTGTGAGTATGGTTTTACGCCGCTTTTAGCAATATTCCAGCAATATCATGGCGGGGGACACCAGAAATGGGCTTCACACATTGCACCCATGTCGGGATTCGAACCCGGGCCATGGGCTGACTAGCTAACCACAAAGGAAAATAGGTAAATATAGCTGCAGATAAAGCATTATTTTATAAACTCTCACTGTTTATTTTAATATGTATAAAAATTAGAGCAATGCTGGTCATGAATTAGGTCGTCAATATGACCCTTGGCAGGTTTAAGATAATGGAGACATGGTTTGTTGGTTGTAATATTACCTTATTTCAAGAGGCGACTAACGTGATCGGGTGGTCAGTCTCGCTGACTTGCTTGATACAGGTCATCGTATCCCAATGGCCATGATTTCAATCACTGGATTATCTGATTCAGACTCGATTATTGACAGACCGCCGTCATATAGTTGGAATATTGCTGAGATCAGCGTTAAACAACACACGACCACAATGTCCAATCCTGAATAATTATGTGGCATGTAACGTGATAAAGTATATGTGAAACTTGGTCCTTTTATCCCTCGTTAATATATGTATTACCAATGGCGAATATAACATGGGAACAAATAACTGCGTCCCGAAGCTGGAGAACTTGTTTTATATGTACGATGTTCCGTGGCTGAACCGAGATATAAAGTGGAACACCATGACGATTGTTGTCATGGTTACTGTATATATACTGAACAACAAAAGTTCCTGTAACATTGAAAAAGATTTAATGCAAAGTTATGTTTTTTACCAAATCTGAAATAATTTCCCTTTGCAACAGACAAAAGATTCGTGTAAGTATTCAAATGGTTTAATTTGCCATACTGACTTCAGAAAATGCGTGATTTCATCGAACGCTTTAACCACAAGGCAACCCGACCGCCATTCATTTACAAGAACAAAATGTATGTTTTGTCACACTGACAAAACGTTTGTTTAAGAATTAGGATAAACCGACCTGAATCAACACTAGTGCGTCAAAAGCATGTGAAATATGTTCATTTAGAAAAGTATTACTTTAGTAATAATGCTATACACAAAGAAAACGTGATGAAATCATTCTGGTGCGGGGTCACAGCAACAGCCTGTATAAGGAATGCAGTGTCAGGTGCGCACGTATGACCGTTGACTGGGGGGTGGTTGCATGGGTGCACAGGTGGCCAAGTCGTGAAAGATGCAATTTACGTCCAGTGCACAGTTGCGTCCCTTGGGCACGGCAGAACCCTATGATTGTGGTTTGGAATCCCAGGTTCGCCTCGCCTATGTTCCAAGGTCTGTCGGCACCGTGCCAAATTAAGTTTGGGTGGGGTGTCCATGTTAAACTGGTCGGCTCGGAGTCAGTATACTGTGTCTGAGTGGGGTGTCCATGTTAAACTGGTCGGCTCGGAGTCAGTTTACTGTCTGAGTGGGGTGTCCATGTTAAACAGGTCGGCTCGGTATAACTGGGGTGCTGTTCAAACAAAGCACCGTTAAACCCAAACTCACTCCTGGATCTATTGATGCCCTGTTACCGCGACATCGCGGTCACTCTGTTGTTCGGTCGTCGTTAAGCCGACCCGACACCATGATACTGAAATACTGTTGCAATCTGCGTTAGCCTCAACACACTATCTCCCAGCCAGCCGTTAAATGTCTATATCTGACATTTTGTAAATATCATAAATAATTATTGACGGGCATTTAGCTTTAATGCTTAATCCAACACGGCTAATAACCTTTGTAAAACAGGATTCAACTGGAACACTGTATCTATTCGTGAGTAATGGGGTCAGACATTTGTCCTTGTTTGGCCGGTGCCGGGGAAATTCCTTCATCGCCAGATAACAGCAGTAGTCAGGGCAGAGTGAAAGGGTAATAGACTTGCCTGGGGCTCGATACTTAGTCCCTGTATATTTTAACCAAGGTCAAAGAAGTACGGGTTGTCAGTGGCGCCGCAATTCGCGTCCCCTAGTTGTGTCAGGATCTGCTGGTCATGGAATCGAATCTCAGTTAGTGAATGGGTTCTTTTTACAGTCAGCAATATTAATACAAGGCTAACAATGGACACCCCACTCAGACAAAGTATACTGACTCCGAGCCGACCAGTTTAACATTGACACCCCACTCAGACACAGTATACCGACTCCGAGCCGACCAGTTTAACACGGACACCCCACTCAGACACAGTATACCGACTCCGAGCCGACCAGTTTAACACGGACACCCCACTCAGACACAGTATACCGACTCCGAGCCGACCAGTTTAACATTGACACCCCACTCAGACACAGTATTACTAACTCCGAGCCGACCAGTTTAACATGGACACACCACTGAGACACAGTATACTGACTCCGAGCCGACCAGTTTAACATTGACACCCCACTCAGACACAGTATACTGACTCCGAGCCGACCAGTTTAACATGGTCACCCCACTCAGACACAGTATACCAACTCCGAGCCGACCAGTTTAACATGGACATCCCACTCAGACACAGTATACCGACTCCGAGCCGACCAGTTTAACATTGACACCCCACTCAGACACAGTAGACTAACTCCGAGCCGACCAGTTTAACATTGACATGCCCACTCAGACACAGTAGACTAACTCCGAGCCGACCAGTTTAACATGGGCACCCCACTCAGACACAGTATACTGACTCCGAGCCGACCAGTTTAACATAGACACCCCACTCAGACACAGTATACCGACTCCGAGCCGACCAGTTTAACATGGACATCCCACTCAGACACAGTCTTTCTGACTCCGAACCGACCAGTTTTACATGGACACCCCACTCAGACACAGTATACTGACTCCGAGCCGACCAGTTTAACATTGACATGCCCACTCAGACACAGTAGACTAACTCCGAGCCGACCAGTTTAACATGGGCACCCCACTCAGACACAGTATACTGACTCCGAGCCGACCAGTTTAACATAGACACCCCACTCAGACACAGTATACTGACTCCGAGCCGACCAGTTTAACATTGACACCCCACTCAGACACAGTAGACTAACTCCGAGCCGACCAGTTTAACATGGGCATCCCACTCAGACACAGTATACTGACTCCGAGCCGACCGGTCCTTGTTTTAGCCCCGTAATGCCGAGCGCCAGACAGGGTAACAACAAGTACCATCTTTTAACTCCTTTTGGTATGACGCGGACCTTCCGCACTACGGGCTTACGCTCTACCACTAGACCACGGAGGCGGTCCAATAATAGAGACATATAAATATATGATGTTAAGAACTGGCTTCAATTGTTTTTTTTGCGTTAATGTAGATATGAACCTAAAAACCGGTGTGTAAACTGTGTACATCCGCGTGACGGAAAATAGTTCTAAAGCGGATTTACGGATTAAGTTTATATATCCATAAACGCAAAATAACATTTAAGTCAATTCTAATACATAAATGTTGTCAACAATACTTACTTCACAGACTGTTTATTTAATGGTTAACGCACACATAACAGGAGACAACAGTACGAACAGTGACATCGCTCATTACAATAATGCAGTACAAGCCCCTCCCTTTCTATTATCAGCCAATCAGGAAAAAACTTTCTAAGTAGGGGTGGCCTAAATTTTTTTCGGTTTATAGAAACATAAACGCAAAACATATTGCTTGGTTAGCCACGGATTCGCTTGCAAATTATTGTTGTTGTTTTTTATCTTGAACCAAGACATCCATCACCCGTACAAATTTCCCAAGGCATTCTCACATAAGTATATATAGGGACACGAGCGTCCAAGAGATCTGAGACGTCCCAATTCGCTCTGCAGAGTTGCGTCCCTTAGGCCTGGCAGGAACCTATAATAATGGGTTTGAATCCCGGTTCGATCTGATTATGTTTTCTAGGTTTATCAGCACCGTAACCTGCTCATGTGTTTCACCAAAGTGGTAAACGTCTGAGACCTGCACCAGGTCTGGCTTTCCTCTCACATCAAGCTGACACGCCGTGGTATAACTGAAATACTAGGCGCCGAACCCAACTCACTCACAGACCGCCACCCTGGTCTAGTGGTAGAGCGTCCGCCCGGATAGCGGAAGGTCCGGGGTTCGATCCCAGCTCACGTCATACCAAAAGGCGTTAAAAGATGGTACTTGTTGTTACCCTGTCTGGCGCTCGGCATAAATTGGTTAAAGCAAGGACTGGTCGGCCCCGCTCAGTATACTGTGTCTGAGTGGGGTATTCATGTTCAACTGCGGCATGGTATCTCAGTGGGCTAGCACTATAAATCGGCATCAGTCCGGTCTAGTACAAGCAGCCACACACACACGTGCATGCACGTCGCTATATAAGTGCAATAATCTTGGACGCGACGTTAAACCCCATTTCACCTCACCAACTCACTCACCCTCTCGGTAATGTAATGTGGGTCTATTTGTAAGGTTACTGGGAAGATGGAGCGCAGCATCAACCGTCGAACACCTGATACTTGGATCACGGAAAAACAAAGTGTACGTGGTGCAAATATGAATAAATGGATTGCAGAGACGTATCACACATAGATGCCCTTTACAATTCCTAACAATGTTATTAATTAGTATTGTCTGTTATCTTTCGTAATGGTTGATGCATTTTTGTTTAGTTAAGTTAAATACACTCTAAAAAAAACAGAAACGCACAGGGAATATGTAGTTCAATGAACCTGACTACACAAAAAATCCGGTATATCAATTGGATATTTGTTATTGGAAAATGTTGGTGGCCTGATATTCGACAAACGGTGCGTTAAAACGCAGCCATTGTCGATTTGCAATGTCTTAAACGGCATTGTTTTCACACTTGTTCAAAAGTGTCATGGAGGAAACGCAAGCATAAGCCAATAATTTGTCATTGAATTGTCAACATTTTCAAGTTCGAAAATGCCGAGACTCAGCGCTGCCGATCGGAACATCGCCATAGGACGTATCCAAAGAGGGGAATCACAGTCTTCTGTTGCACGCCACTTCAACGTCCACCACAGCACCATTTGCCGCCTTTGTGACCGATACACACAGTTCAATTCAACTGCAGACCGTCCGAGAACCGGCCGACCCAGAGTTACCACCCTTGCACAGGATCGCTACATTCGACTGTTCCACCTACGTCATTGCAATGCCATAGTTACGGAGACTGCAGGACGCATCCCTGGTTTGAGGAGGATATCGGACCAGACTGTCAGGAACCATCTTCGCGGGGCTGGAATCCGACCCAGAAGACCAGATATCGTCCCTGTTTTGCAACAGATCCATCGACAGCGACGTTTGCGTTGGTGCCATACCTTACAGCCTTGGAATTTGAGAAACTGGAGACGAGTGTGGTTTAGCGATGAATCGCGATTTCTTCTTTCCCGGCGATCTGGAAGATAACGTGTTTATCGTCGTCGAAATAAGCGTTTTGCCCCACATTGTGTCCGCGAATTCGACGATTTCGGCGGCGGTAGTGTCATTGTGTGGGGGACCATATCCTACACCAGGAGATCTGACTTGGTTGTGGTTCAGGGAAATTTGACAGCAAATCGCTACATGAATCAAATTCTTCAACCTCACCTTCTTCCAATCATTACCGCCAGAGGGAGCTGTTTCACCAGGACAACGTTCCACCGCACACAGCTCTTGTCACGGTAGACTACCTTCATAATGCCAACATCAACGACTTCCCTAGCCGTCGAGATCTCCAGATCTCAACCCAATATCGAACAGCTTTGGGATGAAATCGACCGACGTGTACGTCAACGTCAGAACACACAGCAGACACTCCCACAACTGGCCAACGCGTTACAAGCAGAATTCCGCAGAATTCCGCAGGACAGAATTCGTACACTTATCCAGTCAGGGCCGAGGAGATGCAGAGTCATGATTGCTGCCCGGGGCGATCACACTAAATACTGAGTTCAGCGCAACCTTGTGGCCTTATGTTACATGACAATAAACAGTTTTCAATGCCTTTGTACAACGACAACATGTGACTATCGAGCTCCAAAATTTCATATTTGTATCTATGATATTAAATTAAATATATCGACTTTATTAGGTACAATAAATTTACTAAAAATCTATTTGTGCGTTTCTTTTTTTGGGAGATTGTAGACTGCTCATCTTTATGTAACACCGTCATATATATGCTCTTTATCCGCTATAATAAACTATCATGTTATTCATTTGCACATTACAAACAGTACCACATATATATACCCATATATGTGTATATATATATATATATATATATATATATATATATATATATATATATATATATATATATATATACCCACTGCCAAAAGAAACATAGAAACATATTAGGCCAGGAGAAATAGAGAGAAGTATGTACGTTAAGAAGAGATGTTTCCAATGTGTACCAATTAATGACAAAACTATCAATAAGTCAAGTGTTACAAAAGAGTGTTTTTATTCTTATCACGATATGCCGCACGTGGTTAACAAACTTTAATCTGCACGAGACAAAATAATGGTGCTTCTTGAGTCATGGATCTATGACGTCACATGTGAGATGTTCATATGAGCATCGGTTCACACAATTGCAACATAACAGTATGTTCGTTTGTGCATCGAACCAATCTAATGTCTCTTGAATATGAGTAAGTCTTCATATATAAACCAACATGTATGGTATTCGCGTTTCTTTTCGCGGTGAGTATAGTATATTTTCGTGAGCGTTTGCTATGGTTTTGCATCATTGGTGTTCTAGCTTTTCCGTAAAAGGTGACTATACTTGTCGTAAAAGACGACTATGCTTGTCGTACGTTTTTATTTAAAAGCACGAAACTTGGCAAAAAGGCGGAATATTTTTTTTTTTTTAGATCTTCGGTCACATCTGGTATGGTTGCCGCTTCCAAAGCGGTTAAAACAGGTGAACAGATGTGTGCGTGGGAAATTGTGTAAATGTTGTATCACATACCATAAACCATTTCCATAAACCGAAAAATAATTTGCAAGCGCTTCTGTTGCTAACCAAGCAATATGTTTCACGTTTATGTTTCCATAAACCGAAAAACAATTAGGCCACGCCTACTTAGAAAGTTTGTTTCCTGATTGGCTGATAATAGAATGGCAGGGGCTTGTGCTACATTATTGCAATGAACGATGTGACTGATTGCGTACTGTTGTCTGCTGTTTTTAGTGCGTTAACCATTAGTGAGTGAGTATATTGGGTTTAACGCTGCTTTGAACAATTTCCAGTTATACCACGGCGTGTCAGCCTAATGTGGGAGGGAATCCCGAAGTGATTCAACCCGAGCACGGGTAAGGTGCTGACAAACCTAGAAACATAATCGGGGTGAACCGGGATTCGAACCCACGATCATAGGTTTCTGGCGTGCCCAAGGGACGCAACTCTGCACTGGGAATTGAGGCGTCTTTGGCGACTCGGCCACCCGTGCGCCAAATACAGACTAAAACTGTGAGTTGATTGAGTTGAATTGCGTTGCGTCGCGTTGCGTTGCGTTGCGTTGAGTTGAGTTGCGGCGCGTTGCGTTGCGTTGCGTTGCGTTGCGTTGAGTTGAACTGAGCTGAGCTGAGGTGAGGTGCACTGAGGTGAAATAGGGTTTAACGTTTCGTTTAGGATATATAAATATGTATACAGTGACACGCGCGCTTGTGCTTGACTGACTGTTTTAAGTGTACAGGGTGCAGATTGATACAGGTGACAGTGCAACAATCCAAGTAAATACTATCAACATGGCGAGTTTCCATAATCCTTGTATGGACAGCTTTATAAACCCATAAACCATTCTGATAAACTTGGTATCATTTTTGAAATGACATTGTAGGATCAATTGTAAGGACCCTCGTTTGTTTCTGTACATATAATTTATTTGGAATAAAAATGTACTAAAATTTTTAACATTACGGTAACTCGCTTGATTAATAACCTCTATATAAACAGATGAAAAAAATTTAATCACAAAATGATAATTGCATGAAGTATGATACGACGTAATTATATTTTCAGTTTTTTTAACAACATCCTACAGCAACAGTTGTCATGGAAACAACATCTGGCTGAAGTTGGCGGCCGTGGGGTTGCTTCGGGCGGAGTTTGTGATAAACCATGACGATTTGTTTTAATTGGTTTGGAAATATTTGCATAAATATATGAATAAACTATACGATCGAAAAGCCATGACAGATGCAGGCTTCACAGGCCAGTAAACACATGATGCTGCAGCGACCATCAGACTGCGGGTATAGGTACATTCGATGTATCATACTCAATTTGGTGAGTGAGTGAGTGAGTTGGGTTTAACGTTACTTTTAACAGTATTCCAGTTATATCACGGCGTGTCAGCTTAATGTGGGAGGAAAGCCCGAGGTGATGCAGGTCTCAGACGTTTACCACTTCGGTGAAACCCACGAGCACGGGTATGGTGCTGACAAACCTAGAAACATAATCGGGGCGAACCTGGATTCGAACCCACTATCATAGATATCTGGCGTGCCCAAGGGCCGCAACTCTGCACAGCGAATCGCGGCGCCTTAGACGACTGGGCCACCCGTGCCCCCCTGTTGTGCAAGGAAGGGTCATTGGAAAGTACAATCTGGACATCGTGCTGACACCCTTTGTTGTCCCGTGCGGGGGACGTTTCGTCTCTTAGGAATTCTCATGTATTTCAGCAACAAAATACTTTTCTATATTTCCGAGTCCAGTTTACACTCTTTCCGAACTAGGCAGCGATTAAGGAGCTATATTTTGCAGAACTGAGGAGTCTATGCATAGTCCATTCAAAATCACGTAACGAAATCGACATCCGGTTCGTAAACAACATGGATTTCAACGTTGCAGGATTTGCAACCGGGTGTCGACAGATATTTTTCATATTTTTAATTAAGGTGGTTTGATGCACTTCGCGAAGTAAGTGTGTTTGTTTGTTCGCACTCAGCAATATTCCAGCTATATGACGGCGGTCTTTAAAAAATCGAGTCCCGACCAGACAATCCAGTGATTGACATCATGAGCATCGATCTACGCAGTTTAGATAAGATGACATGCATCAACCAATTCCGCGAGACTGACCACCTGAACCCGTTAGTTGCCTCTTACGACAAGCATGGTCGCCTCTTACGGCAAGCATGGGTTACTGAAAGACCTATCTATCTACCCCGAATCTTCATGGATCTCGCAAAGTAAGACCTGTTTTATTACAATATATATCTTGATCATCGATCAGATCGTCTTTACTAGGTGCCGCAAGTTTGTTTTAAGCAAATGCAAGTGATATGGGAGGTGGAATCTGATTGGTCAATATAAGGGGCATAGAAGGGACATAACTCCCTAATATAGCCACGGGTGGCGCTACGATCGAGCCCAGAGATTCCAGCCTAGTTCGGCAAGGGCGGAAACTGGACTTTTAGAATCAGTTAACTCTTTTGCCTCGTGAAGATGTATTTTTCAGGCAAAGTTTTTCATACTGTGGAATAAAAAAACCCTCTCAGTTTGTAAAGAGTGGGCAAATATATAAGTAGTGATACGCATCCTCGAAGTAGTGATACGGATCCTCAAGTAGTGATACGGATCCTTGAAGTTCTGATACGGATCCTCGAATTTAGTGATACGGATCTTCGAATTTAGTGATACGGATCCTCGAAGTAGTGATGCGGATCCTCGAATTTAGTGATACGGATCCTCGAAGTAGTGATACAGATCCTCGAAGTAGTGATGCGGATCCTCGAAGTAGTGATACGGATCCTTGAAGTAGTGATGCGGATCCTCGAAGTAGTGATACGGATCCTCGAAGTAGTGATACGGATCCTCGAAGTAGTGATACGGATCCTCGAAGTAGTGATACGGATCCTTGAAGTAGTTATACAGATCCTCGAAGTAGTGATACAGATCCTCGAAGTAGTGATGCGGATCCTCGAAGTAGTGATACGGATCCTTGAAGTAGTGATGCGGATCCTCGATGTAGTGATACGGATCCTTGAAGTAGTGATACGGATCCTCGAAGTAGTGATACAGATCCTCGAAGTAGTGATGCGGATCCTCGAAGTAGTGATACGGATCCTTGAAGTAGTGATGCGGATCCTCGAAGTAGTGATACAGATCCTTGAAGTAGTGATACAGATCCTCGAAGTAGTGATACGGATCCTTGAAGTAGTGATACAGATCCTCGAAGTAGTGATACGGATCCTCGAAGTAGTGATACAGATCCTTGAAGTAGTGATGCGGATCCTCGAGGTAGTGATACGGATCCTTGAAGTAGTGATACAGATCCTCGAAGTAGTGATACAGATCCTTGAAGTAGTGATACGGATCCTTGAAGTAGTGATGCGGATCCTCGAAGTAGTGATACAGATCCTTGAAGTAGTGATACGGATCCTCGAAGTTGTGATACAGATCCTCGAAGTAGTGATGCGGATCCTCGAAGTAGTGATACGGATCCTTGAAGTAGTGATGCGGATCCTCGAAGTAGTGATACAGATCCTTGAAGTAGTGATACAGATCCTCGAAGTAGTGATACGGATCCTTGAAGTAGTGATACAGATCCTCGAAGTAGTGATACGGATCCTCGAAGTAGTGATACGGATCCTTGAAGTAGTGATGCGGATCCTCGAAGTAGTGATACGGATCCTTGAAGTAGTGATACAGATCCTCGAAGTAGTGATACGGATCCTTGAAGTAGTGATACGGATCCTCGAAGTAGTGATACGGATCCTCGAAGTAGTGATACAGATCCTCGAAGTAGTGATACAGATCCTCGAAGTAGTGATACGGATCCTCGAAGTAGTGATACGGATCCTTGAAGTAGTGATGCGGATCCTCGAAGTAGTGATACAGATCCTCGAAGTAGTGATACAGATCCTCGAAGTAGTGATACGGATCCTCGAAGTAGTGATACAGATCCTCGAAGTAGTGATGCGGATCCTCGAATTTTGTGATACGGATCCTTGAAGTAGTGATGCGGATCCTCGAAGTAGTGATACAGATCCTCGAAGTAGTGATGCGGATCCTCGAAGTAGTGATACAGATCCTTGAAGTAGTGATACTGATCCTCGAAGTAGTGATGCGGATCCTCGAAGTAGTGATACAGATCCTTGAAGTAGTGATGCGGATCCTCGAAGTAGTGATACGGATCCTTGAAGTAGTGATGCGGATCCTCGAAGTAGTGATACGGATCCTCGAAGTAGTGATACGGATCCTCGAATTTTGTGATACGGATCAATAGAAACATGAATCTATACTGAACGGCATAAGAAACGCCACCCCTAGTAACATTGCATGAAAAGTTGTCATTTAAATATCTGTGTAATTTTTGTCAAAGTTTCTAAAATTTAACATTACCTTGTCCGGAAAAATGAAATTTGATGATAAAAGACAAAGCAGATGACAATATAAGCGATCGCCCAAACGCCATGGTAATCCGATGCACGTGAATTCCGTGGAAATTGAAATGCATATGCGTTCCCCCATTTGTTGCCCTATTAAAATCCACCCAGATCGGATAACATTCATTCGTTATTGAATGCCAAGAAATCAGCGACACCAAGCCCTTGGACAATTGCAAGCTGGACAAACCGCCCTGCAAGTAGCCAATGCATTTCAAGTCGACGTCCGACCTAGGCCGACAACTGCAGCTGAACTGCGTCAAGCATTCCTCAGAGTGAGAAATCAAACCCAAAGACATGAAATTTGTGGAACACAGGCGAGCGGAAAAAATCAGGCGAGTACTCTGATGCGAAATGTCCAGTTTCGTGTCATTTTTCAAAATGGCCGCCATCAGAAATCATAAATTGATTCAGTTAAAAGCGCACACTTGTCCTACATTACATAACTTTTATTGTAATTTGAAGCATACTTTCCAGTGATTGACATCATGATCCACGCAATTGGGATCGATGTCATGCATGGATTGCTGAAGATCTATTCTAACCCGGCTCTTCAAGGGTCCACAAACGGTTGTATGTTAAAGTATGGGAGTTACGACTATCGTAGGTTTATGTTAAAAATGGAGTTACGGCTATCGTAGGTCTATTTTAAAGTATGGGAGTTTCGATTTTCGTAGGTCTTTGTTAAAGTATGGAGTTACGATTATCGTAGGTCTATGTTAAAGTGTGCGAGTTACGATTATCGTAGGTCTATGTTAAAGTATGGGAGTTACGATTATCGTAGGTGTATGTTAAAGTATGGGAGTTACGATTATCGTTGGTCTATGTTAAAGTATGGGAGTTACGATTTTCGTAGGTCTATGTTAAAGTATGGGAGTTACGATTATCGTAGGTCTATGTTTAAGTGTGGGCAAGTGGATCCTGGTGTTTAATAGCTGTTTTAGTCCTGCCATTCCCGCCATTAGACACGAGACCTCCGCTCCACGGTGACCCGACGTCCTAGTTCTGCACGACGTGTGCGGCAGATGGCGTGACCTACATGGAACCGGAATAAACTGGATCTGCCTGACCTCGTGCAGCTGTGAGTGGCTTATTTTGACAATTCACACGAGATAGCACACACGTAGATCTCTCTCACCTGTGAGGGGCGGTCGGGTAGCCTAGTGGTTAAAGCGTTCGCTCGTCACGCCGAAGACCCGGGTTCGATTCCCGACATGGGTACAATGTGTGAAGCCCATTTCTGGTGTCCCCCGCCGTGATATTGCTGGAATATTGCTAAAAGCGGCGTAAAACCATACTCACTCACTCACTCACTCTCCCACCTTTACCTAACGGAGGAGCAAGAAGATATGTTGATAAAATCGTTTTTTTCAGATTAGCAATCTCAGATCAACCAAACTTCATCATTTAAACAATTTCATGAGCCTGCTGGAATGGGTCGGGATCTGGTGTTACGTCATTTACAGTGAATTCATGCAATATCAGAACATTGCGGACCCAGGTATTATTTAAGTTGTCGCAGGATCACGAGGGGCACATAGGGTTTTGACCCGTGAAGATTCAGGGTGAGAATAGGTCTCCCGTAACCCATGCTTGCCGTAAAAGGTGACTATGCTTGTCGTAAAAGGCGACTGATGGGATCGGCTGGTCAGGCTCGCTGACTTGGTTGATGCATGTCATCGATACCAATTGCGTGGATCGATGCTCATGATATTAATCACTGGATTGTCTGGTCCAGACTCGATTATTTACAGACCGCCGTCATATAGCTGGAATATTGCGTTAAACAACAAACCGACCAACATGGGGTTTTATGCGAGCAGCGTTAGGTTTTAGACTACTATCCGGAGGCGAGTGGTATGGTATAAAACCTAACGACGCATAAAACTCAATGAACCCCGAGTGATTCTGCTGCGACGAATTTATCATACCGTTATGTTTTGATATGAAATTGTAAAATAATTCAAACAAATTCAAAATTAATAGAAAACAGCTGTTCAGAGGTCCGCTTGCGCTATTTTGCTTTGAAGCGGGGTATTGGGAATTTATTTAATAAAATTTCCACAGCTTGTTTGGCCTTTACGCCAAATGGAATCTGAGAATAATCAAGACAGGTTCCTGTACATGCGCGTTTCATATTTAGCAGAACTTGATTGAACTTATGTAAAGAATCAGTGCATCATGCAATTCCAATAGACAATGATCATATAAAAAGTCAAGTCGGGTATTCTCCCATTTATTCGGATCACAATATATGATACTCCGCTTTTTGCAATAATCCAGTAATATCATGGCGGGTACACCAGAAATGGGCTTCACAAAATGTTGGGCATCGAACCCAGGTCGTTGGCGTGACGAGCGAACGCTTTAACCACCAGACTACCACACTACCTCTGAAATACGAGGTGAAATGGGGTTTAACATTGATGCGTACAAGATTATTGCACTTATGTAGCGACGTGTGTGTGTGTGTGTGTGTGTGTGTGTGTGTGTGTGTGTGTGTGTGTGTGTGTGTGTGACTGCTTGAACTGGTCCTGATTAATGCCGATTTTATAGTAGTTGCCCACTGAGATACCATGACGTGTTTTAACACGAATACCCCCTCCACCCCCCGGAGACCTGCATCATTTTGTGATTTTTCACCCATCAAGCTGATATAACTTGAATAACTGTTCAAAGCGGCGTCCAATCCACACTGACTGACATCAAATATGAGATGAGATAACCTTGGTATCTGGCGTGATAACAATTTGAATTCCCGTATGTGTTTTCTATGTCAGTGATATTTAATAGACTATTATTGATTTGTTTATATTTTAGCTCGTTCAACAAACTAAGAGATGCAATCAGAAACATTCCACTGAACTTTTTTTGTGTGAATGAAGTCAGATATGTTTTCTAGATGAAATAAACTGTTACACAAAAATGACAGACTCAACTACGTCCTCAAATACCCCACGAGCACCACTACCACCACACACACACACACACACACACACACACACACACACACACACACATGAAAATATGTAGTGGTCGTTCTCTCAGCAGTGACCCGTGAAGATCGTAAGAGGCGACTAACGGGATTGAGTTGTCTGGCTCGCCGACTTGGTTGATGCATGTCATCGTATCCCAATTGTATCGATGTTCATGATATCAATCACTGGATTGTCTGGTCCAGACTCGATTATTTACAGCCCGCCGTCATATAGCTCTGACAGTCACTATCAAACACAATGCAAATCCCTAATCTTTTGGAAAAACAAAAGCTTAAAATCATAGCACAAAGACCGCAAAATACAACCACGACAAATATATCACAGGATACTTTTGAGTTGGCCCCCAGGGTACGTATCAAGAAATCATTAGCCAAGTATGACCGTCAATTGCAAGGAACAAGCACCCCGAGTTAAGTCACTGTGTTACAAGTCGAGAGTTGCAAGATAATATCAATAGAAGTCAAAGAAATTGGTGGGGGTGAAGCAGCTCACCTGCCCTTAACGATCAGATCAAAGCCACAGTTTTCAGGTGCAAATACATTGCCATGCATAAAAGCATTGTTACTTCATTAAATCTCCATGACAGTCGATAAACAAGCTCTGGCCACATTCAAAGCCAAACCCTCTGACACAGACTCTGAGAGATCGATGTTGAATCAAGTCCTGATGTTGTATTAATCCTTGCCCCTCTATATCGAAGTGGCTCGGACAAAGTGTTGATAAATCTTCTTAAAGATGTCACCATGTGACATTTCAGTGTAGGTACATCTCTACAATTTGGGAACGAGTTGAATCTGAAGACATTAGGCCAAAAAACTTCCAAAGAGGCTTTTTCTTCTCCTGCGATAAAATGTCCATCGGTGTTCTTTAGGCTTAAGAGTGTGCATTTACAGCACCAAAGTCCGGGGAAGAAATATATCTTCGGAAAGAACACAGTATCTAAGAGGATTTTTTTGTAAGTGTGATAAATACCCATCCTCTTTGATTAAGGGTATTTTATCTGCAGAGTAACACTAAAACCCTCTGCTGGGTCTCCCAAGAGTCCTCTTCAATTTGCCAGAGGGTGTCATAAAGAACGGAGGCTGTGCAAGCTTTCGGTAGGAGTGGTACTAAACTGTTACGCTGTGAGGCAGGTGCTGTACAGATGACAAACTCTGTCTAAGTCTTAAAGATGTCACCATGTCACGGAACACCACTTGACCTTATCATAAAATTAACAAAAATATTCTTCTTCTTGTTCTTCTTCTTCATCATCCAACACGCCACTGTGAACATCACGCAGCACCACAGTCTAACATACGCTGCAATAATTGTTTGTCGGCAGTACTCATAACATAGAACCATAAATTCAATACCACCTCGTAAGTTGTCTGTTACCTTTGCAAAGTCAATAACATATATTGGAAAAACGTCGGTGACAAAACACCCCCCTGTCTGACCCCAAAGTTGACGCCAAACACATCATTATAGCTACTACTACTACTATTGATACTACTACTACTACTACTACTACTACTACTACTAATAATATATACTCACTCACATAACCCCTACTTAGTCTCTAGATAGATCTCTTATTTCTTTCTTGCTTTCTCACCTTATCTCTTTCTCATACGCACACTCCCCCCCCCCCCCCCCCACACACACACACCCACCCCACCCACCCCCCCACCCCACACCCACCACCACCACCCCCCCCCCCCCACACACACACATACACACACACTCTCTCTCTCTCTCTCTCTCTCTCTCTCTCTCTCTCTCTCTCTCTCTCTCTCTCTCCAATCGCAATCGCATGTACATTAAACATGTCAGCTTTTTAACAGAAGGCAAGGTCCCAGAAGACGTACGCTACGTTTATAGGTATCAACTTTTCAACTTATATCCCCTACCTGGTCCAAACAACACTCCGCTAGAATCTGGAAGGAAATTCTCTAACCTTCAAACAAGCAAACATATCTAATCGGATATTTCATCAGCCTATGACACCGTTACAAAGTCAAAGAGACAATGCCCCGGAACTATGTTACCAAACAAATAACTCGTTCCCTGGACCATCTGGGATTGTTCTGAAGAAAACGAGCTGTGGATCAAGAGACAGTTTGGCTTATTTACAAGAGTGAGTGAGTAGGGTTTTACGCCGCTTTTAGCAATATTCCAGCAATATCACGGCGGGGGACACCAGAAATGGGCTTCACACATTGCACCCATGTCGGGAATCGAACTCGGGACATCGGCGTGACGAGCGAACGCTTTAACCACTAGGCTAGCCAACTGCCCTTCATTTACAAGAACAAAATGTATGTTTTGTCACACTGACAATACGTTTGTTTAAGAATTAGGTCAAACCGACCTGAATCAACACACGTGCGTCAAAAGCTTGTAAAATATGTTCATTTAGAAAAGTATCATTTTAGTAATAATGCTAGACACAAAGAAAACGGGATGAACTAATTCTGGTGCGGGGTCACAGCAACAGCCTGTATAAAGAATGCAGTGTCAGGTGCGCACGTATGACCGTTGACCGAATGGAATCTCCACACAACCGGGTAACTTTCCACCACTCGACCATCAGTCTTATCTCTGCCGAGCCCCTCCAATCATCACTGTGTCTGTGGATATTGTCTTCGGCCGGAACTAACTAGCCACACATTGCGGTCAAATCTTAACAAGTTTTGATGCCAGGAGGTCAGCGCATGCTTACCCTTTTCGCGAACACCTGGTGTCATCACTGTTTTTTTTTAGTGATCCATTCGTATAGTTTTCACCGCTATGTTTACTTTTACGCCAATAGGATTTGTTTCGGCGGATAATACTGACTGGTGCTTCTCTGGCATTGACGTTTCGTATTTAGTTATAAACAGACATCAAAACTAAAACACAGACATCGTTTTTGAGAGAGAGAGAGAGAGAGAGAGAGAGAGAGAGAGAGAGAGAGGGGATAGAGAGAGAGGGGGAGAGAGAGAGAGAGAGAGAGAGAGAGAGAGAGAGAGAGAGAGAGAGAGAGAGAGAGAGAGAGAGAGAGAGAGAGAGAGAGAGAGAGAGGCCCACCTCAAGACTCTCGGGTACAGGGCCCCGCAATTCGTTATGCAGAGTTGTCCTCCTTGGCCGTGCCAGGAGCTGCTGACTGTTCCCAATGTAACCAATTGTGTCGCGATTATGAACCTTGTTCCATCAAGGGTAGACCCCAACAGTTACAACTGAAATGTTCTTGAACGCGGCGTTAAACAATACTCACTCGCTTAATGGCCTCAACCCAATCCCGAAACAAATTTCTCTTCATTACCCAAGACCTACATACCCCCCCCCCCCCCCCCCCCCTCCCTTATCCCGAATACCCCCAAATCCACCCTTAAGTTACCGCGTACAAAATCCATACACAAAGGGATCGAGATACTACAGATAAGATACAGATACAGTACAATAATCCCTGTAGTATCTCACGTGCTGACTGCGTAACACCCCGCCGTGTCAACAGAAGTGAGGTGAGGTGAAATTGGGTTTAACGTCGCGTCCAAGATTATTGCACTTATATAGCGACGTGCATGCACGTGTATGTGTGTGTGTGTGGCTGCTTGTACTAGTCCGGACTGATGCCGATTTATAGTGCTAGCTCACTGAGATACCATGCCGCAGTTTAACACGAATACCCACAGTATACTGACTCCGAGCCGACCAGTCCTTGTTTTAGCCCCTTAATGCCGAGCGCCAGACAGGGTAACAACAAGTACAATCTTTTAACGTCTTTTTGTATGACGCGGCCTGGGATCGAACCCTGGACCTTCCGCTCTCCGGGCGGACGCTCTACCACAAGACCACGGAGGCGGTCTGTCAACAGAAGGCTCACCGTGACGGCAAACAGTTATAACACACAGCGGATAACATATGATAACCCACGATAATGAATGATAATGCACAATAATGCATAACTGTTATCAGTACGTGGGATGAATGTTACAGTAGAAATCAAAACAAAAACAAAAACAAACTTACAACTTAATACAGTTTGCTTAGTCAGCACTATTCCGGCTATGTCACAGCGACCTGTAAATAATAAAGTCTGGGTCAGTATGACAAACAGTCAGCCATTGCAACCCTCCCCCCATTGCGACAAACATGGGTGCTGGCAGCCTTTCCTGCCTGCAATTCGGGATTCATATGAAGGACAAACAGATTTAACTGCTAGTCCTGTCAGCTTGTCGTAGAGCAAGTTTTCGAACTGCAGTGAACAAAACATGAACCTTAGGCAAGAATCGGTTGTTATGTAAACATCCAATGGCAGAGAATGTCTTAATGCTCTGAATAAGGATTTTTTTAAAGCTACGCCATGCTGTGATTCCTGTATTCCAAACCGTATTCTTGTAGTTGGTTTTCTCCTCAGAACACATAATCCAATTTTTTAGAATCACATGTTGTCAACGGTGTCCACGCTGCAGGCAGATTTGTACACCTAGACGCCGTCGGCCTGTATTGTGTAGACGTAGGCGGTCGGACTGTAGTCAAGCGAAAGGTCGTTACCATGGCAACTCCATGATCGCAACACTGGTTGGGGATGCGATACAATGCAATAAGACCAGATGAAAAAAATCAACGTCAAGCGACAGAGAACAGACTAATTACAAGCGTTGAATAATAAGCGTTGCCACTAGGACATAGTATGAATAGGACACACATTCAGACATTTCGAGAGTGTTAAAAAGCATACTTGTTGTGCTTAATCTTGCTCTCGACATCAATCGACAGACAAAAACAAGAATTAAACCTTGATGTTCTAGACATGATTGTCATGACTGTATGTTCAGTACTGGTATCAGTCGTGTACAGGACAAACCCCGGCTGTTTGCTGTGTGAACAAAGTTCAAGAACCATCTTGCACGATGTCTTCAGAAGGCCTTGAAACACCAAGGAGTGTTCACAAAAAAAAAAGAACGTCTCTCCAAAACGCAACAACTCTGAGTGGAAGATTACCCAAAAGGGGTGGGAGGTCCCAAAGCGCAGCCAATGTCACATCCGGGCACTACAGATAGTGAGGTGGTGTATAAATACGCCGACAGCGTGATAAGGCAGATCATTCCCCAAGATCGGATCGGAACATACACAGTGAGTATAGCAGAGATCATCATTCAGCACATGTGGAATTTGTAAATTGTAGATTTCATGTTGTGAATGATTAAGAGGTAGAATAATGTCTCTTCTCTCGTAAAGAAACTTGTCAAATATAATGGAATCACTTGCATACTATTCATGATATTCGCTCATACAATTCATGGTAGTCGCCGGAGGCAACGCGATCAATGAAACAAATCAACAGCAACCGTTGTTAAATAATGTTTATTGCAGACAATGTTATAAACTGCACGTTTGATGGCGGCTAAAAAGGAAACAAACAAGAAAAGATTATTCGATTGTGACGTATTTGATACTGGTATCATAGCTGTGCTTTGGGTTTTAAGTTTTTGCAGTGGTTAGGCGACTGTACTCGCCCTAGTAACGTTTTGATAACGTTTGTAATTGTTGGTCAAATTCAATTTCCAAATGTATACTTTTGTTTGCCCGGTAGAGTATAATATAGTGATCAAAAAAGGATGCAAAATAATTTTGTACTATTTTCTATTCAGCAAGAATAAATCTATGAAAAGTATGATGTATATTAATGCATATTAATGCCATATATATATATCTTATCTACGTGGACAGTATGCTGATGCTGCTAACATGACAATGGATTAAGTTGTCATCATTTTCAATTCTCTGTCGTTTGAATAATGTAGGCTGTATGGATTCATTAATACGAACAGATGCTACATTGTTACTTTTACTTTCCCGACATAATGTTCTGTGGTAGAGAATTGCGTGTTGCCGTTGATAATCTGATAACCTGACGTAATTAACTTTTATAAAATCCGATATTGTACAACAGGGGTATGTTTGGAATCAATGTCGAAGTATCAGTATTGCTTCCCAAATTACATACTACCCAAATAAATAAACGGATTTTTTAATATTTTTGAACCAGCATTTTGTATCGTAAGTACATGTATACGAACGTTAGTTGCACGTGATACAGATGTCCATCGTTACACCGCAAATCCTGTTATACCGTAAATCCTTAAATAAACGTATGTAAATAAATAGGCGCTAAAGGGCTAATAGTAATCATTCTTCAGAAATATTGTGAAAATGGCAAACGTATTATTTCAAGGAAGGGTTCTTTTTTCATTTTTTTGTCAAGTGTAAAGCGCGAAGGTGATATGGCTGAATGAATTAAGATTAAATTTTGCATACATTCCCTTATAACGCCTGATAAATTGAGAGTAGATGATAGCATTTAAATTATTGAAACGAAACGCCTCTCTGAAAGACGGAACAAAAGTAAAAAAAAACTCCGAAATGTATTTGACGTGCGCTTTTTCGAGGATTTACGGTACATATGTCACGTGACATGTGTATGTCATCTTAATGTATCAGCTATTAAGTATTAGATAAGGAGCAACTATGATTCCCTCTTTGTCGACGTCCTATTTTCACGATGCTGACTTGGCAGTGTTGGTGACGATAGTGGGTAAGTCTAGTTGTCGATAAAGAGGCTAATAAGGCGAGGCAAAGACCGGCGAGATAAACGTTGTGTTCAGCCGCACAGTTATCGGCCTAGAATGACAAGGTTACTGGGGCATTGGTACGCTGCTTAAAGAGGCACGTCGTGGCCTTTTGCCTTTTAACGCCACTCTCCTTAGTGTGACGGGAGCCTGTAAATAATCCAATTAGGAGTGAGTGAGTGAGTAGGGTTTTACGCCGCTTTTAGCAATATTACAGCAACATCACGGCGGGGGACACCAGAAATGTGCTTCACACATTGAACCCATGTCGTGAATCGAACCCGGGTTTTCGGCGTGACGAGCGAACGTTTTAACCACTAGGCCATCCGGCCGCCCCAATCCAGTTAGCACAGACAGTCCAGTGGTTGATAATATGAACATCAATCTGCGCCGACGGGGTACGACACGCTATCTCAGGAGTACCAGTACCGCAATGCCGATCCACTGGTGTTGAGAGCAACCGTCAGGGAATTGCTGTCCAATGTTCCTGAATTGATTCTTAAAGATTGGTTTTGCTTTTGTTAAATGTACATCTGCGTGCTCATTGTTTAATCCAGATCACGTGTCGTTTCAGGTAAACATGCAGACCGGAAGTCAAAATGGTGTACAAAATGGCTGCCCAATAAACAAAGATGGCGCAGAGTTCAATCCATACAGGAACTGGAGGCGACCAGACTTGCCCAGTCGTTGCACGTACGGCAGATCAAAGGACAGCCCCCATTCCAACAAGTCATGGTGAGACATGTATACGCATGTATTACTGAGTTTTATTACTGACTAACTATTAGTCAGTAATTGTTCCCATAGTAACCTGTGACGTCATGTCAAAGGGAGACAATTGGGATGCCACGTTTAGTCCCTTTCTTTAAGAAATAATCCGAATCTCTGTTGCGATGCTGCTGCTGCAGCTGATACAACAACGTTGTTGATTGACCCCAGTCGTAGTCGACGTCCGCTCCTTGTTATCTTCTCGTGCCGTCAATGAGTTTTAGCAATTAATATATTATTTTGAGGTGAGTTGTTTTCCATTTTGACACGTCAGTTTTGTTTGTTTGTTGTTTAACACCGCACTCATAAATATTCCAGCTATATGACAGTGCGCTCTAAATAATCGATTCTGGACCTGACAATCCAGTGACTGACATCATGAGCATCAATCCACGCGATTGGGATTGATGACATTCATCAACAAAGTCAGCGAGTCTGATCCCCCGATTCCGTTCGTCGCCTCTTAAAACACGACAGTATTCCATCAGTATCATGGGACCGCCTCCGTGGTCTAGTGGTAGAGCGGAAGGTCCAGGGTTCGATCCCCGCCCGCGTCATCCCAAAAGACGTTAAAAGATGGTACTTGTTGTTACCCTGTCTCGGCATTAAGGGACTAAAACAAGGACTGGTCGGCTCGGAGTCAGTATACTGTGTCTGAGTGGGATATTCATGTTAAACTGCGGCATGGTATCTCAGTGAGCTAGCACTATAAATCGGCATCAGTCCGGACTAGTACAAGCAGCCACACAAACACACACACGTACATGCACGTCGCTATATAAGTGCAATAATCTTGGACGCGACGTTGAACCCCATTTCACCTCACCTCACCTCAGTATCATAGCGTCCAGTATATAATGGGATCGTGACAACACGAACCCGATACTGACAAACTGTTGCCGAGGATGACCACCCAATCCACCTGGTCGTCCCTTACGACGGCAAAGAAGTGATTCGGACCAGTTCGGTACCGAGTCTAAGATGTCTAAAACGTAGAGGTGGAAAGATTGAAGTGTATGTGTCACATGGTAGGTGTGTCGTCAGTCAAACAGACCTTTATTGAAACTGCAGTCTTTAGCTCTACCACATGGCATATATTTATTCATATATTCACAAAGACACTGTATTTACATGCACGTGTTATATTATTGACATAATTATACCATATGTATTCACATAAGGCTCTGACTAGCTATTGTTTCCCTGCGCCTCTCGGCGAGTGTTGCGCGGTGATTTCTACTTGTAAAACATATGGAATACCATAAGGGCCATCTCGTAATATTTCTTGAATATTTGGACAAATCAGGAATAATCGATACTAGTTTCAAATATCAAGAGAATGAATGTTAAATCTGTCAACGATTTATCTTTAAATTTCGATTTTAGCCTCTTGATTATCTTTAAATTTTGCAACACATCAACTTTTTTCTCTTGACAACTTTAGACCCTAATTTAAAAATTCGCGATAACATGTTGAAAATTCAAGACTCATGAATATTTGAAATGATAAAATACTGTTGACAATTAAAGATAACATGTTGTAATTTAATGGTACCATTTTTAAATTTCAAGATTCTATTATAAATAAAACAAACTTCTACTTTGCAATTATCTATTAGATCTATATCAGCTTTTTGCTCACAAGAAGCCGGCTTGTTTAAGCCGTCGAGGTGAACTGGTCGCGAAATACTGATGTAGATTTTAACGCCGCTTCAGACAGTATTTCAGTCCCAGCATCGTATCTGAACTTAATATGGGATGCATAAATATAATATTACAGTAAACTACGGTTATAACGAACTCAAAGGGACTACTAACTGTAGTTCGTTATATCCGTAGTTCGTTATAAGCATTTATACAGCATAACTACAGCAAATAGTCGGGACCAAAAACTAAGTTCGTTATATCCGTCAGTTCGTTATAAACGTGTTCGTTTTAACAGTAGTCTACTTTAGTCAGTTACCCCAAATCGTTGAGCGAACACGGTTAAAGGGAGACTATGCTCTGGTTCCTAGGTCTAGACGTAATTCATGGCATGCATGAACTTTATACACTGTCGCTGTGCGAGTACTGTAATCGTTACTTGACTGACACACATCACAAAAGGTGAGGTGAGGTGAAAAGGGTTTAATTCTATGCCGCAGTTTAACGTGGATACCGTATACTGACTCAGAGACGACCAGTCCTTGTATTAACGCCGAGCGCCAGGCTGGGTGACAACAAGCACAGTCTTTTAACGTCTTTTGGATATGACTATCGAACTCTGTGCAGACGCTCTATCCACTGGACCATGAATATTGTCACACAATTTAAAGAAGCAGATACCCAAACTAGTAATGGAAAGATGGGGATCAAACTTGATCAAACTTGATCAAACTTGATCAAACTTGAGAAAACAGTTACAGTCAACCTGCCAGAGCCTAGCCATCCTTTAACTATGTTAATTAGATTACGTCACTCATGTCGTCTTCTTTAACCACATCTACAAGTGCTTACGTCAAAGGGTCTGTACGCTTTCCTCCATCCGTGAATTCGAATTGTGTCGTCGCTAATTTTAACTAACGAATCAAAACACAGTTTGTTTCAAGCGAGCGAAACCAGCGAGATCGCTGACCAATGAACGTTTAGATTACATCGGCACCCAATATCCGGCAGGGTCGGAGTAGGGTCGTTTAACTTCCGTGAGATTACACGGACTCAATTCAACTCAGTTCTATGTTTTGATGCTTGTGTGGGCCAGTAAAAATAGACACGCGTCACTATCACAAATCGGACGTATATATTCACGGGAGCTGAAAGAACGCGGTAGTACCATTTTCCCAGAACAAGAGAGTTAACTGACTAAAAGTTCAGTTTCCACCCTTGCCGAGCTAGGCTGGCTTTATTGAGTCACATTTTGGCTGGACTAACGAGTCTATGCATACTTCAATAACAATCGCGCAACGAAATCGAAATCCGGTTCGTAGACTGTCATGCAGATTTCGGTCGATTGCGGGATTTGCAAACCATGTGCCCCGCAAACTCGTTGTCAATAGATATTTTCCAAACCTTTTTATGATTTTAATCAAGGTGTTTGTGTGATTTGATGCACTTCGTGATGTAAGACCCGTTTTGTCACAATATAGATCTTGATTATCGATCAGATATCGACTGGGCGCAGCCATTTTGTTTGAAACAAATGCAAGTGATGTAATCTGATTGGTCCTTAGAAGAGGCTTATAAGGGACATAACTCGTAATAACCACTGGTGGCGCTTTAATCGAGCCCAGGAATTCCAGCCTAGTTTGGCAAGGGTGGAAACTGCACTTTTAAAGTCAGTTAACTCTCTTGTCTCGGGAAGATGACTTGTACTAACGTGTTTCTTTTCTTTGTTAGTCTGTTACATGCTTTGTTGACGTCGTTCCACCAACGTCGTGTAGTGTGACCTTCTACACGGGGTTGTTGCATGCAGGTTTAGTACACATACATGCAGTCTGCGACTCTTTGCTATTGGTTCATGTTATCTGCCCAGGGGAGCTCATCATCAGTTTGTCATAAAGAGAATTAGCCAGTGTTTGAATCAACTAAACGAAGAATCATGTGGTTACAATGACCGAGTATTAACAGTATTTGATGGATGACCATCAGGGAAGATAACTCTGCTAGCATCATAGAGCGACCTTCACTCTATCGACCTCTGGTTTACTTGCATGATTACACACTTCAGGCCGATTTGATGTGGCTGAAATAGTAACGACAGTAACGTTACATGTGCATAGCATCGATGCCCCCTAAGGGGCATTTAACTCTTCCAAGGGGCAGTTAACTCTTCCAAAGGGTAGATAACTATGATTTTGTACAATGTTCCTGCAATGATGTTTATTTCACCACAGTCCCAAACCAGTTCGGCCGAAGATTCTCAATAGCGTGTTGGAGAACATTGCCGGCACTCCCATGATCAGACTCAACAACATCGGCAAGAGCGAGGGACTTAAGTGTGAAATACGTTAGTATATGACGTGGACTGTGGTGATTGGTCTGCGCTTTATGACGTCATTACAGGGATTGAACTATGCTATACACGCTAGCGGTGGATTTAGACTTTCACTAGTGTTTTGTATATCTAGTGTTTATCTAGTGTCTGATATTCTAATGTATAGCATATCTAGTATCATGTTTGTTATTTTTAGCCTTCTATGCGTTATAACTAGGTAACTGATAGCTATATTCAATGTATCTATGAATGTGTCGATCTTTGTTTTAGTGAAGAGTAGACTCCCGATATGTCGACCTTATTTTGTCGAACTACCAATAACTGATACAGAGGTCCCGTATCTTCAGATTTCCACATCAGATTAAATCGAAGCCTTGTTTAAGTCCAGGTCGACATAACGAGACTCTATGCTGCCTTTTGATTCTCGCCCTTCTCGCATTTTCGTCGCATTTTCGCATTTTGTACTTAGTGAAATGTGAGCTTAGCAATAAAGTGATTTAGTTAGCCGTGTTATGAAGATGTGTTGGCAGTAAGTCCCATACATTAATGTTAATGAAATATGTCTCCGTAGTTTATCAGTGTGTGTCAAGTAAACAATGTATCTATGAATCATCTAGCCTGTAATGAATTATATTGATGTATTGTAGCGACCAGGCCAGGCGACTAACCACGCCCATCTTTCTGTTAACAGTTGCCAAGTGTGAGTTTTTTCAACCCGGTGGGAGTCTTAAGGACAGAATCGCACTGCGCATGATCGAGGATGCTGAGGAGAAGGGTTTCATTAAACCAGGGGCGACAATCATTGAACCATCGTCTGGAAACACTGGTTGGTTGTCTCCCCTTCGACTAAATTCTATTACATCTGAATGTGACAACGAAACAGATCATATATCATCTATCTTTGACTCCAATTTGAATTTGACGTTGGAACTGCAACATTCAAATAAATCCCAACCTCCTGAATAATTTGTTGATATGATGCATTGTGCTATACTCGCATATTTTATCTCTTGTCCAAGGACTGCCTCCATGATTCAGTGGTAGAGCGTCCGCCCGGAAAGCGGAAGGTCCGGGTTTCGATCCCCGCTCACGTCATACCAAAAGACGTAAAAGGATGGTATTTGTTGTTACTCGCGGCATTAAGGGGCTAAAACAAGGACTGGTCGGCTCTGAGTCAGTATACTGTGTCTGAGTGGGGTATTCATGTTAAACTGCGGCATGGTATCTCAGTGTGCAAGCACTATAAATCGGCATCAGTCCGGACTAGTACAAGCAGCCACACACACACGCGACGTTAAACCCCATATCACCTCACCTCATAGTCAACTTGCGCCATTGTACCCTGGTACCCTGTCATTCCAAGAATCAAAGACGAATGAATGACACACAATGGACAATACAGAATTATTTAGTGGTCCACCGAAGTGTAAAGTCAAATGACTTCGGGCTTTCAATGCTCCAACAATGTAACGAATCGACTACCATCGGGAGTTACGTCCCTTTTGTCAGGATTAGTTTTACACCTTTGATACAACTCAGATTGTAGCTTTTCAAAATTATATTTATCAATCAGATGTATACATTTTCGATTTTAAGAGTAAATGAGAGAAATTATAGTTTACTTATTCAGTACTGACTGGGCTGTGACGTCATCACGCCAAGGATTCCAGGGCAAAAAGAATAAGTGAGTTGTGTTTTACGCCGCTGTCAACAATACTCAAGCAAGGGGCTTCACACATTCTAGGGAATTGAACCCAGGCCTTCGGCATGAGTGCTTAACCACTAGGCTATACTGACTCCGAGCTGACCAGTCCTTGTTTTAGCCGCTAATGCCGAGCGCCAGACAGGGTAACAACAAGTACCATATTTTAACATCTTTTGGTATTAAACAGCCGAGGATCGAACCCCGGACCTTCCTCTCTCCGGGCCGACGCTCTACCACTAGACCACCGAGGATGTCCTGAGAGAGATACTTTTACTCCTGGGCCCACTTGCACAAAGCGATCTTAGCGCTAAGATGATCATAACTCCCATACTTTAGCACAGGCTTACAATTGTCTTAGCGCTAAGATCGCTTTGTGCAAGTGGGCCCTGGTGTATTTATACAAAAAAGAGGGTTTGGTCGTTAACAAGACAGTCTGACTGTTTTAATCACAACTCGTATGACATAAGTAATAGAAGACGCACGACCTAATATTCACGTAAAGGTATATGGATTATAACCGTTGGTGAAGTCAAGAGTTATCTCCCTTTCAGGTATAGGCGTTGCCATGGTGTGCGCTGTCAAGGGTTACCGCTGTATCATCGTCATGCCTCAGCGCATGAGTCTGGAGAAGGTAACGCTATTCTTCTTCTTCTGGTTTCTTGATTCATATAGAGATTGAAGCTTAGCTTCAGATAACGCGAATAATTGTCATATGTGAATTTCGATGTTATGCTATGGGAGCTTTATGGGACAAGCATATAGGGGAAACATTGGCCCAGAAAACTCTGCAGAGTTACGCCCCTTGATTGTGGCCGAATTCGATAATAGTTGGTTCGAATCCAAGATTCACCCTGTTAATGATTCTTGGTTTGTCAGCACCATACACATGCCTGTTGGAGTTACCGAAGTGGGTAACGTCAGGGATCTGCATCACTTTGGGTTCGCTCCCTTAACGCCGTGATACAACTGAAATAATGTTGAGAGCTATGCTACACTCACCTCGTCCAAAAAATGTTAATTACACATCAAACAAAATAGTAATATCAAATTAGGAAGAGGCGATCGCCAAATACGAGATGTGCGTGTGAGCTTGGCTATCCTGTTTACCTGTGTCCACCTATGATTACCTGTGTTTACTTGTGTTCACTTGTGTTTACCTGTTTACCTATGTTTACTTGTGTTTAACATATTCACCTGTGTTTACTTGTGATTACCAGTGTTTACCCATGTTTACTTGTGTTTACCGTATTCACCTGTGTTTACTTGTGTTCACTTGTGATTACCTGTGTTTACCCATGTTTACTTGTGCTTACCCGTATTCACTGGTGTTCGCCTGTGTTTACTTGTGTTTACCCGTATTCACCTGTGTTTACTTGTGTTCACTTGTGATTACCTGTGTTTACCCATGTTTACTTGTGCTTACCCGTATTCACCTGTGTTCACCTGTGTTTTCTTGTGTTCACTTGTGATTACCTGTGTTTACCTATGTTTACTTGTGCTTACCCGTATTCACCTGTGTTCACCTGTGTTTACTTGTGATTACCCGTGTTTACCTATGTTTACTTGTGTTTACCCATATTTACCTGTGTTCACCTATGTTTACTTGTGTTCACTTGTGATTACCTGTCTTCACCTATGCTTACCTATCTGTCTCCAGGTAGCCACGATGAAAGCGCTGGGTGCAGAAATCTACCGAACCGCAAACGGGATACCCTTCGACCAGCCCGAGTCTCACGTGGGCGTGGCCAGACGACTCATGGAAGAAATCCCCAATTCATTCCTCTTAGACCAGGTGAGCTAAAACGCCGATCATATCAAGCATGACGTGGTTAATGCGTCAGTTACTTTCTGGTGTCAGCTCCTTCACGTGCTCACGAGTCGACTCGCTGTCAAGACAGAATAAGGCTCTAAATATGTCTCTTAAAATCATAGCGCTCATGCAGTGCAAAGAAAGCGAGTAACCATCCTATTTGGATGCACTTTCCTTATACTGTTTGTATTGAACGAAATAAACCGCAATGCCAGTTTGTGAGAAATATGTATTAAATACAATGGCGACGATTGGCGACTCATCAAAGTAAACGTTATTACGAAACGTCATCAGAATTATTTTAGCTCAAACTCATTTTAAATGTACACATGCTGTTCACAAGGGTACATATTGCGAGTGATAATTGCAACAGAATGGAAGAGGTGTCCATCATATGTTCAAATGGGTTCCAGGTTAGAGTCAAGCCCCCGGCAACCTATGCTTGCTGGTCAGGCTCGTTGACATGGTTGATGCATGGCATTGGATCCCAATGCGTGGTTCGATGCTCGTGATGTCAATCATTGCATTGTCTGGCCCGATTTGATTATTTACAGACCGCTGCCATACAACTGTAATATCTCTGATTGCCGCGTTAAACAACAAACAACCAACAATGAATCATGTACTAAACACGATCACATAATTTTCAGTTGACTCTGAATGACCTCTGTTACAGTATCGCAACCCCAGCAACCCACTTGCCCACTACGACGGGACGGCGGAGGAGATCTTAGATGCCTGTGATAGTAAGTAAAAATATGGATGTTATAATCATACCGGCAAATAAAGCACTAGACGATGCTTGATTTCAATACATATACTTGACGGGGTAATGCCAGTGTTGATGAAGCCATGATGGCGTCGTGTCAGTAGAATCTAATCCTTCTTCTTCTTCCCAGACAAACTGGACATGGTGGTCATAGGCACCGGTACGGGGGGCACGTTGACGGGCGTGGCCAGGAAGATTAAGGAGCGGTGCCCCAACTGTAAGGTAAGAGTCAAAGCTGGGGGATGCGACTTTGATGCTGAGGGGTGCGGGTTTGTATGGTAAACGACAATGCAGTCGGTGAGGGGTTGGCGCTTAGGTGTAGAGGGTTGAAGCTTATGGGTGCTGGTTTGAAGCTGAGGGGTGCCCGGTTAAAACTGATCAGTGCGGGTTTGAAGCTGATTGGAGCGAGTTTGAAGCTGATTGGAGCAAGTTTGAAGCTGATGGGTGCGAGTTTGAAGCTGGTAGGTGCGGCTTTGAAGCTGATTGGAGCGAGTTTGAAGATGATTGGAGCGAGTTTGAAGCTGATGGGTGCGAGTTTGAAGCTAAGGGGCGTGGGTTTGAAGCTGAGGGGGGCGAGTTTGAAGCTGATAGGTACGGGTTTGTAGCTTAGGATTGCAGATTTGAGCTGAGCGTGCGGTTTGAAGTTGTAGAGGGTGGGTTTGCAGTAAAGGATAAAAACATCTCAGCAGGCTTCACTTGAATATAGTACCTCTCATAAGGTTACTTTGGTAATATCTTAAAGTTGAGTCATTTCCTTGCGAACGTCCGGGGTTTCCTTGTTATTAAATGGTTAGTTTTTCAGCATTGTAAAGAAGGGAGGGATGCGGCATTGAATGATGCGCTATGCCAAGAGGTGCTGCAGCAGTCCTTTGCACTTGATAGTGTTTCTGTGTTGTCAGATAGTAGCGGTGGATCCCGAGGGTTCACTCATCGCTGAGCCTGCAGAGTTGAACCAGAAGGGAAAGAAGTTCGAGGTTGAGGGGATCGGGAAGGATTTCGTCCCGACAGCGTGTGACAGACAGGTCAGTTATACACACTCGGTAGGGGTCTGTATCTATTCAAGTGTAGCCCTGTCAATTATTTAAAGAAAAACGAATGAAACTTACAGATTTGATTAATTCTTCAAAAGACGTTTTTGATACTTGCAAAACAATTGGTGAATAAGGTCTGAATTTTGAGGATCAACGGAAATATTATCCATTGCACTCATTTGACAGAACCTGAAGAAAGACATGAAAATGTCAAAAAGCTGAAGTCGATGTTGTTGATGCAACGTCATCAGGTCGAGACGTCATCAATGATATGTGACGTCATATTGTATTGTCAAGAAAGCAGCAGTGTGACATCATCTTATTGATAACCAATCAGTCTTTAGCGGCTATAATACATGTGAAGTATTGGAAAGTTAATACAACTGAAGGTGTGAGCGGTATTGGTAATATGTGTGTGTATATCCCTCAGTTTGTGGACAAATGGTATAAGGCGGCAGACAAGGAGTCATTCCAGATGGCTCGCAGGATCGTCAGAGAGGAGGGACTTCTTGTAGGTGAGTCACAGTCACAATCTGACTGCATGCCTTAATGATGGCCACTAGTCACAGTCACATTCTGACCGTAGGCCTCCACGATGGCCGCTAGTCACAGTCACAATCTTCGCTGTAGGCCTCCACGATGGCCGCTAGCCACAGTCACATTCTCGCTGTAGGCCTCCACGATAGCCACTAGTCACAGTCACAATCTCGCTGTAGGCCTCCACGATGGTCGCTAGTCACAGTCACATTCTCGCTGTAGGCCTCCACGATGGTCGCTAGTCACAGTCACATTCTCGCTGTAGGCCTCCACGATGGTCGCTAGTCACAGTCACAATCTCGCTGTAGGCCTCTGCGATGGCTGCTTGTCAAAGACACAATCTCGCTGTAGGCCTCCGGAATGGCTGGTTGTCAAAGACACAATCTCACTGTAGGCCTCCACGATGGCAATGAGTCACAGTCACAATCTCTCTGTAGGCCTACACGATGGCCATGAGTCACAGTCACAATCTTACTGTAGGCCTCCACGATGGCCATGAGTCACAGTCACAATCTCACTGATGGCCGCTTGTCAAAGTCACGATGGCCGCTTGTCAAAGTCACAATCTCGATGTAGGCCTCCACGGTTGCCGCTTGTCACAGTCACAATCTGACTGTATACCTTGACGATGGCCACGAGTCCCTGTCACATTCGGACTGTAGGCCTCCACGATAGCCGCTAGTCACAGTCACAATCTCGCTGTAGGCCTCCACGATGGCCGCTAGTCACAGTCACATTCCGACTGTATTGGTAATGTAGTTAATGTTGTGTACAAGTTATTTATTTGGTTCACACGGTGTTCAAGTTATAAATGTGGTTGGCGTGGTGTACACGTTATAAATGTGGTTCATGTGGTGTACAAGTTCTAAATGTGGTTCCAGGCGGCAGCAGTGGTACAGCTCTGCACTATGGCATCCAGGCAATGAAGGACTTCGGCTTGAAGGAGGGCCAGAGGTGTGTCGTCATCTTCGTCGACTCCATCAGGAACTACATGTAAGTTGTGGCAGATAGAGGCAGTTCGGCCGCAGCGGAGGGATACGGAACCCAGGTTCCATGGGGAAATCGGGGAAATCCCCGATCGCTAAATATAGGTTATACGTAAAACGGAACCTGCGACCGTTGCATTTCCCACCAGCTCGATGCGGCGACGTGTGTCCCCATTACTTGGCAGTCGTACGTCAGACTGTTGAGACACATGAGCGTACATAGGAGTAGCTAGGTGAATACTTGTACCCTATTCGTGATGCATTTAACGATAAGATCCGTGCCTGGGTCTGTGAGTTTTCAGATTAGTCGGAACAGGGCTTCATTGTTTAGCGATCGGAAGTGGAATGTGTAGCTAGGTTTGGGGAAATACCGCTCATGGCTTCACTGCCTCTGTTCACCATTACCGCTCTATACAAGAAGGGTGATGGGGTAGCCTACTGGCTAAAGTGTTCGCTCATTACACTGCAGGTTAGGGTTCGTTTCCCACAAAAGTTCAATGCGCACAATTTAGGTGAGAATTGCTGGAATATTGCTAAAAGCGTAAAACCATACTCACTCACTCACTCCTTCTACACATGATTGTGGTTTGCCTTGATAGAGTACAGGACAATGTATCTAATAGTATTAAGAAACAAACACCGAGACTTTGGTCTCGACTGTGAGTTGGTTTGTTATTATTATTAGTTACGTGGTCCTTTGGTTGGAATGTTTGTTGTTTTTGCCCCGCACTCAGAAATATTCTAGTTATATGACGGTGGTCTGTAAATAATCGAATCTGGATCCGACAATCCTGTAATTGATATCATGGACATCGATCCACGCAACTGGGATCGATGACATGCTTCAACCAAGTCAGTGAGCCTGACCACCCGATCCCGTTAGTCGTCTCTTACGACAAGCATAGTCGCCTTTTAACGCAAGCATGGGTTGCTGAAGACCTATTCTACCCCGGATCCTATGGATAGAAAGGTTATTGTTATTACTTACATGGTCCTGTGGATAGAGTTGCGTGTCGTCTTTGAAGCAGATCAAGGCTGACTACAGCCCCTGATGGTGGAGTTTATGGCGGGTGTCTTCCCACTGTTGAGAGTCATTCTAAGAAATGTTTTTGTAGACACATTGATCACCCCGTACAAACGCAGTAAGGTACTGACTTTGTCTCCTGTTGCAGGACGCGGTTCCTCAATGACGAGTGGATGGGGGAGAGGGGTTACCTGGAGGATGAAGAGGAGGAACCCAGCAAGTAGACAGGTGAGGGTTTGCTTCATCTATTTCAACTATGTTGAATCTGGACCAGCCAAACCAGTCCTTTATATTATGAGGAACGAAACACGTTGCTAATGTGTGTTTGTTGTTTAACACCTCTATATTTATGAGGCCAGATATATGATGGTGGACTGTAAATAATCAAACCTGGACCAGACAATCTCGTGATTGACATCATGTGCATCGATCTACGCAACTAGGATACGATGACAATCATCTATGACAGGCATAATCGCCTCTTAGGGCAAGCATGGGGTGCTGAAGACTTATTCTAGCCCGGATCTTCACAGGTCTGCTGCAAATGAATACAACATATGTTTACCTAGGTTGTAAGCAACGTTTACATTCTGTTTCAGATCGAGGTTAAGATCGGCTTTTATCGTCAATATTGTGGCGTCCATTGCAAGAGATACAAGTGTGTTGTCACTTGACGTCACTAAAGGTCGTGACGACGTCACAAAAGCCCGGTGGAAGTCGACCCGGTGTATATAATGTACAGCTGACATCATCTCCCATATAAGTACATGCTCATCTTGTTCCAAGTTTCAACAGCATGCACACTAACTGACATTTGTAGCTACACGTTCGACTAATCGCAGCACCGCCCAGCAGCAATGCCCTGAAACACAGCATGCTGCACTAAACTGACATCGGTATGTACACGTTCCACTAATCGCAGCACCGCCCATCAGCAATGCCCTGAAACATCACATGCTGCAGAAACTGACATCGGTAGCTACACGTTCCACTGATCGCACCACCGCCCAGCAGCATTGCCCTGATACACAGCATCCTGCAGAAACTGGCATCGGTAGCGACACGTTCCAGTAATCGCAGCACCGCCCAGCAGCAATGCCATAAACACAGCATACTGCAGAAACTGTTCACTTGACAGAAACAATATGGCGGCGACATGCGGATCTATTAAACATGTAGACTTAGAGTATATTGATTTTTTGCTTTTCATTTTCAATATTTCATGAACTTAAACTCATGTAGTTAGGAATTATGTGTAAAACTGATTATGTTGCATTGCCGAGTGATTGCTTCGTGCAACAATACATGTAGAATGGCGATTTTAAATGTCCCAAGGCAGAGGATACGTTGTTAAGTATTATATAGCTTTGTTGAGGTACATGTAGGTACATAGAACTTTCACCTCAAGTAAAACGACAATTTATGTAAATGCATGTTTTGAATTTTGGATGTGTACATTCTGTAAAAATGTATTGTATGATGCAATCAATCTGAAAATAAACCAGTTTATTAATTCTATATGAACTTTTGTTACAAATTTTGTTGGTATGAAAATAGTGTCAGCTGTATCGGTGAATGTGTGTGTGTGTGTGTGTGTGTGTGCGTGCGTTTGTGTTTGTGAATGTCGGAGGGACGGGATGTAACGCAGGTGAATGCCACGAACTCGGGTCTGGAACCATACTCATTGTCAAACTGAGATTCTAACCCCGATCACGGGCTTCCAGAGAGTCGTCTCACGTTATCTGGACCGCCTCCGTGGTCTAGTGGTAGAGCGTCCACCTGGTGAGCGGAGGCCCGGGATTCGATCCCAGGCCGCGTCATACCAAAGACGTTAAGAGATGGTACATGTTGTTACCCTGTCTGGCGCTTGGCATTAAGGGGCTAAATCATGAACTGGTCGGCACGGAGTCAGTATACTGTGTCTGAGTGGAGTATTCCTGTAAACCTGCAGCATGGTATCTCAGTGGGCTAGCACTAGTAATCGGCATCAGTCCGGACTAGTACAAGCAGGCACACACACGTGCAAGCACGTCGCTGTACAGTGCAAAATTCTTTGACGCGACGTTAAACCCCATTTCACCTCACCTCACGTTATCTAAACGTGTCCGATACCCAGGACTTTGGCTGCAAACTCTGGTTCAACATTTCCCGCCCAGGGATTCCGCTATTTGCCCTTGGTATTTCAACACGTTGTCCTCCCAAGGCCTCCTACGCCATACGGGATGAGACACATGGTATGTTCTCCTGAGACACATTTTATGCTCTGCGCATTCGTCCTCTGTCGTGGTGGAGTGGTAGAGCGCCTGCATTTGGAGTGAAACGTCGGTGTTCGATCACCTGCCGTGTGATGCCTCAAGACGTTAAAATATGGTACTTGTTGTTACCCTGCCTGGTGTTTGTCATTAAAGATGATAAAACAAGGACCGGTTGGCCCGGAGGGAGTATATTGTGTCTGAGTGGGGTACTGTCACATGGTATTTCAGTGGGCTAGCACTGTCAAATCAGCCTTAGTCTTGATCCGCGCGCAAACAGACAGACAGACAGATAGACAGACATATAGACAGACAGACACAGAATGCACAGTAGTGGTCTGTACCTTCTCATCGGGTAAGCATTCATGTATTTTCAGGGCAACATTTTCTCACTAGGCACATAAACACGTCTTATGTATAAAATAATAGAATTGTTAAAAGGATACCTCCAACATAAAATATTACACGTTGAATAGTCTTTTTGTCAAATCGCTCCATACCAGCTTTGACTATTCGATCAAAAATAGTATTAGATAAGGAACAACGCTCAGTACTAAATTGTTCACTTGGAATAATGTACAATCAATGCACATTTGACTTGACCAAGATTCAACGTTATGAGGAAATTTGTAAAAATAACGCCACAAAATACGCACGAAGAATTACACAATTTATTCAATGTCTTGATTTATCATCAGATGATCATATTTATAAGTAAGTTCCTTATTGCAATCACGAGAATAGTACAATCAGGAATTCCGTACACCCACTGAATTCGGGTCCAAAACCATTATTTGACATAAGCTATACAAAGCAGAGTTCAAACGATTCCCGTTTCGTAATTTGGTAAAGTATTTCCAGTTGAATATTTTCTCGTCCTTTTCATGCCTTGAAATTGTTTGAATCATCAAATCTATACAATTTGTTTATAAACAGATCATTATTTGGACAACATTCAGTTTTGTGTGCAACACATGCTTGCCGTTTAAAGGCGACTATACTCGTCGTTAAAGGCGACTATGCTTGTTGTAAGAAGCGACTACCGGGATAGGATGGTCAGGCTCACTGACTTGATTGATCCATGTCATCGTATCCCAGTTGCTTGGATCGATACTTATGATTTCAATCACTGGATTGTTTGGTCCAGAGTCGATTACTTACAGGCCGCCGTCATATAGCTGGAATATTGCTGAACGCAGTGTTAAACAAGAAACAAACACAATCTTAGGCGGTCAGCCACGGGACGACCTACTCGTACCTTTCCGAAGACCTCCGGAAACCCACGATCACTACATCCCTCCCTGTTTCCTAAGCCCCCCCTAACCCTGAAGGGGCTTCCTCTCACCTTAGACATATCCCAACGAATCCATTGCCGGGAATATGCCATTGTCCACTGGGCCTTCCGGGATCTCCCGCATCTGGGAGGGCAACCAACTGCACGTCAGTCACATCCGGAAGCTGAGCTACTGAGACCGCCAAAGCCACGACGGTCAGGGGTTCTGAAGCTGTTCTCCGGCCAGCCTCAACACCCATACAGCTGTTGGGCATTGTCCACGCTCTGCTGCAACAGCTCGTGGTACTCGACTCCAACCAGGTCTGCGACAAGGGCTGCTACTTCCCCAATCATGGCAGGAGAGTTAACTGGTCCGCGCTCCGGATGCATATACGGGGAGTCTGTTTCTAACAATAATCGCCCCCGGGGGACTGCTAGGAGCCCTTGCACCTGCCTTTGATTGAATTCTCCAGCTTTGGCTGTAAACCCGAAGAATGCGTTGGGGTAGTGTTGGAGCCACTCTTGAACTGTCTCCCGAGTTCCTGTAAAACAGTGGACATGTAGGGGTTGGTCGGATGGCACGCGTTCCTTTAATATGGCGATTGTTCTGGAATGCACATCAGTCGCGTACTTGTCCCCGGCCACCCCTCGCACGTGGAGCACTATCACCTTGTCTCTTGGGGTAATAGCGAGAACTTCTCTTAATACCTCCTCTTGTTTGCACCAACCAGCCGGATTCGTCGATCTGTCCAGCCCGATTTCTCCAACTGCTACTCCTGGCTGGCTGCACAGGCGAGCTAACTGCCGGAATCTTGTGTCTGTTAACTGGTTCACCTTCTTGGGGTGGACCCCCACTGCCACCTTCCACTTCCCCAGGCTGCCCACTTCTGGATAGGTCTCGGGATCACAGTATACTTCCACCGCCCCGACCACCCTGACTCTGTGCTGAGAAGCTGGCTGTGGACCCTCCGCTATCAGCTGTTCGGTGTTGGCCCTGGACAGACTGCCCCACAGTTGTGTCCTTGTGCGGTTAAGGTGGAAGTGGCTGTCCACCGCGGCTGGAAGTGAGCATTCTGTTAACTCTTCCAGAAGTCTTGCCGGGATCCTATGGCTGGTGTCAACGGCTAAGGGCGACACGGCGGTCTCTGCCGTGCCTGCTCCCTCGCTGGTGTGCCCTGGAGACACGGCATACAGTGCCGTGCCATCCCCTTCGTATGATATCTGAGAGTCCCATGCAGATATCTGTCCAGAGGACACGACTTGCTGCGCCGTGCCCTCTTCTGTAGGTGACATGTGGGACTCCCATCCCCAAGTATGGTCGGAAGACACGATTGTTGATACCGTGCCCTCACCCGTCTCTCCCCAAGTATGGTTGGAAGACACGATTGTCGGTACCGTGCCCTCACCCGTCTCTCCCCAAGTATGGTTGGAAGACACGATTGTCGATACCGTGCCCTCACCCGTCTCTCCCCAAGTATGGTTGGAAGACACGATTGTCGGTACCGTGCCCTCACCCGTCTCTCCCCAAGTATGGTTGGAAGACACGATTGTCGGTACCGTGCCCTCACCCGTCTCTCCCCAAGTATGGTTGGAAGACACGATTGTCGATACCGTGCCCTCACCCGTCTCTCCCCAAGTATGGTTGGAAGACACGATTGTCGGTACCGTGCCCTCACCCGTCTCTCCCCAAGTATGGTTGGAAGACACGATTGTCGGTACCGTGCCCCCACCCGTCTCTTTCCAATCTGGGGCCTCCAGATCCATCGGTTCCCACACCTCTCCACCGGTACTGGACAGTTCCTGGTCCCAATTTTCTGAGGACTCCGGTTTTGAGACGGTTTCCACTGGTTGTGGAATGGCTCTGGATGCCACGGGCTGTAGAAACGTCCGGAACTCGTTGATCTGGGATGGGGTGAGCGCATTCATTAGCAATGCCAGCACCCTCCAGTACATTAGGCAAGCCGGTGAATTGATCGGATGTAGGGTGAGGCGAGGAGGTTGTGACCACCCCTCCCTCCTAATCAGCTCCCTCATCCCCGCACATGCTAATTGAGTGATCTCACTATCTGATGGAATCAGTAGGCATCGATTGGCATACTGGACCAACTGGAAAACGTTCCCTCTGCTCCCAGGATCCACCGAGCCAACTGATTAAGAGCAGATGCTCTTCTGGAGTGTGTTTCTGGGTCTTGCATGGTTTTTTCATCTTCTTTATCCTTGAAATACCAGGGCAGATGTCGGTCCACTACATGCCTCTTCAATTTTTTCGTCTTGATAGGGCAACCCCGCAGCGGACAACGGGATTCAGTGTGGTCCCGCCTGATGCCCTGCCTGCTGGACCGACCCTGCAGTACTCCACCCGAACTATCCCTTCCGGGCGGAGGCGGACTCACGCTTTCCTTGCAGGCCCTCTTGGATACCTGGTTCTGGCCTCCCCAAGGTATCCTCCTCTTCCCTGTCAGGCTGACCGGGCTATCCCAGGTTACTTTCCTCCTTGGCGGGCTGTCTGGGACTTCCATACATTCCCACTGTTCACCTTCCCAAGATATTTTTCTTGGCGGTCTATCCGGGGCTTCTTCTCTGCCTGCTGGCTGATCCCGGAAAAAGTCCCGAGCCCTGCTTCTGATTAGTTCCTGAGCCTTGCCACCTCGACTGGTTTTGGCTGAAAACACAACTGTGAACTGTGTCTTCCTCTTGGGGGGGGCTCTGGTCACTATTTCCGTCTGGACCTCCGCTGTGGGCGCTTCCTCCGTGAAAGGGGCCCGTTCACCCGCCTGCTCGACGGCTGACCCTAGCTGATATCCCCTCAACCTCTTCTCTCGTTCCTGAGGGCCCTCCTCTGACTGTGCGTCCCCCTCCGCCTGCACGACGGACTGTGACGCTTCAGGCTGCTTTTCCGCGTGCACATGTGTCCAGGTCCCAGTGTTGACCTGGACTGTTGCCCGATCCGCCTGCACGACGGACCAGTACCAGTTTGATTCGGCTGAGGGCTGTTGGTGCCTTCTGTCCTCATTCGACCGCATTGGCCCCTGCTGGCTCTGACTCCTGTAAGAACTTCCCCGAGGACCGGGACTCCGAGGACTGGGGCTCCTGTAACCAGCAGTACTCCTTGGAGAGCTCCTACGGCTGCTGAGCCTATCCGGTCTTTCCCAACGACGATTTGGGCTGCGCCCATATCTTGCCTGATGCTGCGAGTTCGTAGTTCTCCTTGAACGGTGTCGGCTGGGGCTCCTATGTCGATGAGATGGCCCTTCTGGGCTCCCCCGATACCTCCTCTCTGGACTTGGGCTCCGCCTTCGATGAGGCCTTCTCTCTCCCCCGGAATCCGCCATCACGACGGACTAACGGTGTCTCTGAGGAGCGGTAGACCGCTCTCTTCTGCTCACCACCTTCTTCCTTCCCCTCTCTCCCTCTTTCCAAGATCGCTCCTGTGACGAGTCACTTGTGCTGAACATGGCTATACCTGGAAAGAGAGGAAATGCAATCTAATCACAGGAATACTCCACCCCCTCTGCACAAAAGGGCGGAATAAGCTTGGCTGGACCCACCCTCTCCAACGTCAGCCGAGAGTGGGAATAACATAACCTGCCTAACCCTAGCGGTCATGTCCGTACTGTCGGTCATCCTATTCATCTACTGGCAATCTGGGCAAAAGTACTCCCCTATCGTCTCTGCCATCGCCTCAGTGATTCCCACGCACTTGCCGTGGAACCAACCATCGCAGGTATCACAAGCGATCATAAATTCTCCATCATCAGGTTGGCGGCATATGCAGTAAAGTAGTTCATCTTCTGCATCCGGGTCTGGAGTATCCGCAGTCTGTTCCGGAAACAGTCCTCCCAGATCCCACCTTGTTTCCTCCGATTTCATCTTTTTCTTCATCCATCGGGGGAGCTCACGGTCTTCGCACGGCTTGATTCTGTCATGATGTACCGTTAGTTCCTTCTTTGGGAAGCCACGATGAAAAGGTTTGACGTGATCTTCCTTACAATAAGATAAGGCCCCTTCCATACAGGACAGAGCTTCTTACACTGGCCCAGTACCGCAGCAGAGTCCAATACATATACCGGCTGGCCCTCTTGGAATGTCCGGGTCAAGGTTTTCAGGTCGTAGTCCCTTTTCATGCGAGCACTTGCAGATTTTAGTGTCACTCGAGCCAGGTCATGGGCCTCCTGGATCGCTTCCTTCAGATCTCTGACATACTCATGGACACTGGGACCCTCTTCCTCAGAGACCGGGGATCCAAACATCAGATCCACTGGCGTGTTCACCTCCCTAACCAGCATAAGTCTGTTTGCTGTGAAACCTGTTTGCCTGTTAACAGAGGATCGGATTGCGCTGGAAAGTTGAGGCAAAAACTCATCCCAGGTGTCCTGTGACTTGCCGATGTGACAACGGACCATCTGGAGAAGAGTCCGATTGTAGCGCTCAACCTGCCCATTTGAAGATGGTCGGTACGGTGTTGTTCTTGTCTTGGAGATGTGCAATAGTTCACACACCGCCTGGAACATTCGGCTCTCGAAGTTCCTTCCTTGGTCTGTATGTATCTGGAAAGGAAATCCGAAGCGCTTGAAAAACTCGTTGACCGCTGCTCTGGCTGTCACCTCTGCCTTCTGGCTGGGCAAGGGGATGCACTCCACCCATTTGGTAAACTGATCTACGATCATGAGGATGTGTTGATTCCCTCGTCTGCTTAGGGGCAGCGGCCCAATAAAGTCCATGTGTACTCTTTCCATGGGGGCGCCTGCATGGAAACACGTCAAGTCTGACCGTGCATGTTTCAGCGGTTTCTTGTTCCGGTTACATCTCGAACAAGTGGCTACGTAGTCCCTGGCCTCTTGTGAACACTTGTACCAGTAATACTTAGCTCGAAGACGCTCTCTGGTCTTGGCCACTCCCATATGTCCCGACGTGGGAATATCATGCAGGTACTTTAGAACCTCACTCTGCAGCGCTGTTGGTATCAGTACTCGTGCTGGGAGATTCTCAGTTCTGGTGTTCTTTTTCACTAGCACCCCTCGGGAGTCTCGGTAGAACAGTTCTTTGTTCAGGTGATGTGATTTGGCTGCTGGACTTGCCAGAAAAAGTTCTTGGTCAGAGGGTACTACCTTTTTGTCTACCCAGTTCGACAGTATCTCCAAATTTGCATCTTTGTCTTGCGCCACCTGTATCTGCTCAATGGAATACCCAAAGGCCTGAGCTTCCGGGAAATCATCTGGGTTTTTCTCTTCTGAGGTTGCCCGGCGTAGCACAATCTCCACCTCTGGGGAGCTGGCGTCCAGCGATATGGACCTAACACAGGGTCCATCAAGGGAGTCACAGTGGGTCCTCCTCATCAGCTCCCTAAGCAAGTCATCCGTGAAACAACCGCTAACCTCCTCGGTCTGTATAACTAGACTCTTGGTTGCCCTAGCCACCTTTGGTCTTCTTGATAGCGGTATGGCATAGTCCACCTCCTCATAGAACTGACCCCAGTTTTCTTGTGCTCTTGTGCAATACTTGCATCCTCCACATGGCAGATCTTCAAGAGCCACCCATCTTTGGAAGCGGTCACAGTCATTGTCCCACGGGATCCTGGACAACCCATCCGCATTTTGGTGCTTTGCCCCTGGGCGATGTTCCACAACCATATCGTACTGTCCAAGTTCTTCCAGCCACCTGGCAATCTGTCCTTCTGGAGATTTGAAATTTAGGAGCCAACGAAGACTGTTGTGGTCCGTGCAGACAGTGAAAGGGCGACCTAGAAGGTAATGGCGGTATTGCCTTGTGAAGCGGATCACCGCAAGCAACTCCTTGCGTGTTGTGCAATAACGTCGTTGTTCAGGGGTCAGTGCGAAACTGCCATAACTAATGACTCTCTCCTCTCCATGCTGAACTTGAATCAATTCCGCCCCAATAGCCAGGTCAGAGGCGTCAGTATCGAGCAGGAAGGGGTCTGTTTTGTTTGGTAACCCGAGCACGGGTGTAGACAACAGAGCCTGTTTGAGGGTTTCAAAGCTAATCTCCTGATCTGGTCCCCAGTTGAAGGGCTTCTTCCCGGTGATTGAATACAGTGGGGCCGCTAGCTTGGCATAATCCTTGATAAAGTTTCTGTGATAGTTCGCGAATCCAAGGAAGCTCTCTGTTTCCTTTGTCGTCTTAGGGGCTGGCCATTCAGCGACCACTCCAAGACTAGCGTTGTTCACCCCCACTCCATCTCGATTGACGGTTCTCCCGAGAAACTCTATTTTCCGCTGGAAGACTTCGCACTTCTTTGGCTTCAGTTTCAGACGGTATTCTCGGAATCGTCTCAAAACAGTCCGTAGATTCTCAAAGTGCTGAGGGATGGTAATGCCATTTACCACTGCGTCATTTAAGAATGCTAGGACTATGTCCCAACTCAACCCTCCAAGTATAAGTGACATCACCCGGGCGTAGGTGGCTGGAGCGTTGCACAATCCGAAACCCATTCTTATGTGCTCATAGAGACCGTATTTCGTGACAAAGGCGGTTTTCCTCCTGTCTTCCTCTTTAATCCTGACTTGCCAGTAGGCAGAGTTGGCATCCAATTTCGAAAACCAAGTGCTGTTTGCTAATGTGTCGAGGCACTCGTCGATCAATGGCAGAGGGAAGACGTCTTTCCGAGTCCGGGCATTAAGCGCACGAAAATCAATGCACCAGCGCACACCTCCACATTTCTTGCGGATTAACACTGGCGCTGAGGCCCACTCCGAACTTGAAGGCTGGATGAAGCCTCCCTTCAGCATCTTCTTGAGATGTTCCTCCTCTTCTTCTGCGAAACCAAGAGGTGTGCGTCTCAACCGCTGTTTCACCGGCTTGGCATCCCCGGTGTCTATGGAATGTTCGATGGCTGAGAAGTCACCCAGGTCAAGCTCGTCCCGGGCGAACACGTCCTGGAATTCAATCAAAAGTTCTGCCAACTGGCACCTATCGTCATCCTCCAAATGAACCATGGAACGTTCAAATAAGTCTGTCAAATGAGATGGGACCACTGGCATCCCCATCTCTTCCACTGGATCCGCCATCCCTGTGACTCTGCACTGATACGGACCCTTATCCATTCTACACCTTGTCACGGTAGTCTCATATTCCGGCACGATAACCTCAGCTTCAGACGCTACACCCACTTGTTGACCATGGAAGAACTTAATGTGTCTATCAGAGGTGTTGATGAGGCACACAACTTGCTCTGCTCCCCCCTGGTGTATGGTCGGAGGCATCAGGGCGTGTACCAGGACTCCCAGGACAGGCTCCACCATGTATTGTTCTATTTTCTGATCCAATCGTCCCGTCACCCGTGTGACAGTCTGGGGCTTCAGTACCACAGCGGAGGTAAGAAAGACACGGCACACCTTGCCCTCTCGCGGTGTGATGATCATTGGGACATTTTCCCCCCCCGATGGTGATGTTTTGATACTCGAAACTGATATTAGTGCAGTTGTTCATCAGGAAGTCTGTTCCCAAGATTAATGAGTCTCCGATGGGGGCTACCAAGACTTCTTGTCTATACGTCCTGCCGTGAATTCGCAGTCTGGCAGGCTCTGTTACCCATCCCCTCATCCTCAGGTCTCTCCCCGCATTGTTTACCATGACCTCCTGTACTAGGACTGGTTTGTCTGATAGCCCATCAGCCGCGCTGTCCACTATTCCCACTGTATTCACACCTTGAAAATCCACCTTGATCGTGTAGGAGGCACCTTGGTTGAGGGCATGGATTGTTATCATTGGAAGCCCTGTCTCTATGTCAATCTGTCTGCCTTTGCTAAGTCTGGGTGATGCTCCTGGCTTTGATTGTACCGACTCACTGTTTAAGTCTTGGCTGGTTCTTTCAGGCTTTGCTCTTTGTCCGGTGATTTGGGCATCAGAGGCACCGGCTTGTTCGCTGTTGGTGGCGGCCAGGGAAGTGGTCTGTCCCTGTCGAATGTCCTATGAGGCATTGTAGATAAGCTGCTGTTTCCCCTCGATGTGTCATGAACCAGTGACACCGTCTCTGTTGCTACGTCTGGTGGCCATGGAGGTGATCCCCTTGTGTCTGGTTGACCTGTGTGAGATGTGGGGGAGGGATTCTGGCCTGTCCACCCTCCCCCTACATGTTTAAAGTCACGCCCCCAGACGGCTCTACAAAGGACACCTTTCTCCCCTCGCTGGGGCTCTTGCGGGGACAATCTGCCTTGAAATGCCCCTCAACTCCACAGTTAAAGCATCCCTTAGTGCGTCGGCTAGGGCTCGGAGACCTTTGACGTCCTCTACTGTTTACATTCTCCGCCAGCTTTGTGATCATGGTCTTGATTTCCTCCATAGAAGTTTTGATCTCTTTTATAGAGGTCCTGGTTTCTTTCATAAAGGTCCTGGTTTCCTCTGCAAACAGGGTGAGGCTACTGACTTTCTGTTCCACAGCTTCCAGTCTCCCTGTTATCTCTGTGCCAGAATCGCCAGAACTACCTGATGACTTGGGGCTCGAGGCTTGAACCACCTTCACCCGTGTTTCTGGTGGTGGTGATGTGTCCGTTGCGACCTGTCGTATCTCCCGACGGGCCCTTCCATACACTGCCTGTGTGTTATGCTGGTATTGGCGCAAGCTTGCAATGGCGACCTCCAGAGTCCCTGGTTTCATGTTAGAGACGAATTGTCCAGCCTCCTTGTTTTCGCATCCTTGGCAGAGACGCATTATCACCTGTCGATCGATGAACTGGTCTGGACAATCCTTGAAAGCTACCACAGCCGTGGCCAATAATCGCTGTGCCCAGTCTTCTAATGTCTCTCCCCCCTCTTGCCTTATGGTAGGGAATCGTATCTGTGCCGTCTCCGCAAGTTCACTGCTTTCAAACCGTTTTTGTAGTTTAAACACCATATCCTCAAAGGACAAGTCCGGGTCCCGATCCAGGCACATAGTTATATAGTCACTTGCCATGTCTCGCATCACTAACGTGAGTTGATCCTTTTTCTCCTGTTCCCACCAACCCTCTCTGCGGGCCAATGTTTGGAATTTGAGGTAGAAACCTGACCAACCAGATCTTCCGTCATATGTTAGGTTAGGGGTACTATGGCGTTGTGGCTGGTCTCTTGCTCCTTCCCGTCGTTCTGGGCCTCGGCGAACCGGACCTCTATTCACGCCCCTATCCCGTCTAACTGCATCACCCTTGCGGCTAGGCTCTCGTGGGTCCTCTCGCTCATCCACGTCACTCTCCTCGGCATGATATCTATCCATGGGGGCCCGGTCCTGGTCGCCTCGACCATCCGAATCTCTTCTATCGGGGCCTCTTCTGTTAAGTCCTCTGTCCAGCGTGGTCTGGTCCCGATCAGGTAATTCCTGCTTGACCACCTTGGGATCCGGTGCGACTTGATGGTCAATTGCTGATTGGTAGCTGTTCACTTGCTTGGGCAAAGGGTAATCCCCAGTGGATGGATTCAGCCCATGTGCATCCATGCTCTTCCGGGGGTTACAAGGTGAGCTGTAGCCCCAATTGGCTCCCTTGTTTGGGGTTTCTTTGTGTTCGTACAGACTTGAGTTCGCATACTCGCCAGAACTGTCCGATTGAAACTGGGGAGTACCTCCCTGTGGTGATCCTCGAGCATGCTTCCGATTCTGCTCCGTGGTCAGATAATCCACACTCTGCAACAACTGCTTATGTTGTGAGTCCTTGACTCGCGCCCCCTGTCCACCCCCAACAGCGCTGTAAGTCGAGAGCGCAGGTGGTGGCAATCTGTAGTCCTGTTCCCTCGACACCTGTGGGATCGGCGTTACAGGCTCGTTTTTTACTGGCGGTGCTTTCCCGGGAAAAACCGTCTCCCCACTATACTCGCTCCCCTCCGCTCTTGAAGAAGGGTGGTACTGTCTTTGTGGGCTCTCATCCAACCTCAGTTCCGGGTGAACCCGTGATCCCCTTTGGATATTGGAAACTATTTCCCGCGACGGACTCATAAGTGCCGGCCTGTCTTGCTGCAGGCTCGAGTTACTCTTGCCCGGGCCTTGTAGTGTGGGAGCCAAATTAGCCAAAGCCTTGACTATCTGCGAGCCAGTTTCAGCCTGGAGTTTAGCTATCTCGTTCATCTGTTCCCGGCTCATCCGCAAGCTAGTTTCAGCCTGGGCTGCCAGCATCTCTGACAGTGTCCTTTCCTGAGCCTCTGCCATGTTTTTCTGAGCCTCTGCCATGTTTTTCTGATGGTCCAACAGGCTCTCCATAACTTCCCACCCCATTGGATGTGTCTGGGTCTGTGCCATTCCCCCTCGGGCCTGGTCCTCTCCACCCTCCTCCATCCAGTTGTATGGATTTGTCTCCGGCTCTCCATGCCGGTCCTCCATCCTCTCGGTATGGTTCCTTCGCCTGTTGCCATGGTCGGGGTTTATGGCAAAGTCTAACTGGCTCACCACCTCGTCACTGTCATCAAATCCCTCTAAACTGCGGACATCATCCAGGATGAGATTGCCCACCACACTTCTCAGGTCTATGATCCTCTGCGCCAGTCCTATATCAATCCCCTGGATTTCACATAGTTGAGACCAAGTGGCATAATTGACTCTCACCCCCTCTTCCTCCATCTTCCAACAGTGTGTAGAATACTTTTGAAAATCACACAGAGCAATGAACAATAAATTTAGACAACTATTTATCCTGAATCCTAATGAAAATAACAATAATATTCCTACTTCCCCTTACCCTAAACACCTACGCTATTTGTTATGACCTACCAACTCACGAACTTATACGTCCGTGACGAAAATAGGTGACACTCGCGAGGCAATGTCAACAAACATCCGTTACGAGCAGTCACCAATTGTCACACACAACTGCGCATGGGAAAGGGTCATAATTGATATAAGAATATAAATTTCCGATACGCTACTGTTCCCTAATTATTAATTATTGTGCACAACCACGAAAACGGCCGTACTTGATCAACGCACGTAGATTTCCACGTGCGGTGAACTATGAATTTACCAGCCGACACGGAACCGGCCGTGATAAGAAATCACTACTACAAAGTCGCGCGGTACTAACCGGGCGAAAAATGTTTCAACTCGTCGCAAAATGCTAAAGTTTCATTCAACCTTAGCCAAATATCCCTCTTGTCCCTGTAGCCAAGACAAGCAAGATGGCGACGGCGTGGCGGCAAAGTCGAGCAGTCGACGAATTCGGAAAAAATCTTTTCCCGAGAAAATTCGATGTGTTCACAGCGCCACTGTTGTGAAAACGATATCTCGGTTTCACAAACCTTGTTTTCTACTCACGTACAAGGGCTGTCAGTTCGTCAAGTCAGTATATTATTCAATACTGCATTGAGCTGGGTACTCGACCTGGTTTACTTACAACGATGGCTGACAACACACTGAATCTGGGGTCTCCCGCGGTCAGCCACGGGACGACCTACTCGAACCTTTCCGAAGACCTCCGGAAACCCACGATCACTACAGCTATATTTAGCAGTGTGTTTTTCCGATTGCAACGTGTCTTGACAGGGTTGCGAGCTCGTCCACGCATATCCCCATGACACAACACAGTAAGTAAGTGTCGGCGGATTTATGCTTGTCTGTAATCATCACTGTATAACTATTTATTGTCGGGTTGAATTTGAGAACGAATAGTTCAGTGTGTATACTAATATTGACGCGATGTTGTCGAGTAAAATAACGAAACTAGCCTAGTAGCGTCAGGAAATACAACGTCCTGTTTGTTGGTTTCGTTGTTACAGAATGGTGAAATCCAACAGATAAAGAAACAAGGGATAGATTTCTTTTTACTCACAAAGATCGCTGCATGTTGACTTATTTTTACAAAGTTTTACATGCATTTGGGCTCGTAAAGGATACAAGGAAAAACGGACCAGTTTGTGTTACTTCCTTGTGAAGATCCAGGGCAGAATATAGGTCACTAGCAATCCAGGCTTGCCGCAAAAGGCGACTACGCTTATCGTAAAGGGCGAATAACGGGATCGGATGGCCAGGGTCGCTGACTTTGTAGATTCATGTCATCGTATCCCAATTGTGTGGATCAATGCTCATGATGTCAATCTCTGGACTGTATTTACAGACCGCAATCATATTGCTGTAATATTGATAAGTTTATGTTACGCCAAAACTCCCCATTCTTAATTTCACCTCGTGTCGTTAGGGGCCGTCCATCGTCCGTCCGTTGTAAAGACTTCCGCCCGTACCCCCGTCCAAAAGTTATGTATTATATCAGTGCATTGACGCTCAGTCCTTTTCATTACATATATTTTTAGATGGGGTACGTGTGGAAGTCTTACCAAAATATACAAGTTTTCTTTAAATAATTACCTTAATTTTTAAAATACTGACTGCCTAGAATCCGACCACTCTCCTATCCAGAGTTCCATGCGACCAGCATAGTACCTCTGCCACAGGCCAGCGCCATGTGACGATTCGTCACATCTTTCACAGTCCATTCAAGATATTGCATATGTTTTTCATCTGTTTCATTTTTGACAAGTCTACATATCTAGATAAACATATGTCATAGAATGGTTAACTTTCATTGAGAAAATATCCTAAATCTTTAAAAAACTGTTTCCTTTTGCGTATGTTATACTATGTTTACATTGGTTGTATGGCTCCACGTGCAGTCATCGAAGCCCTATGGAGAGCTAGCCATGCGGTCACTTTGATGTGTAATTGTCATGCAACTCACTGTCGCAGTTATTGTAGCATATTTATATAAAATATGCACAACAATATGTAAAGCACCCCAAAATACTTGCATCAGTCCGTTCAATTATAATTTCTGAAGAAACGCGTTTGTTTACAAACAAGGGAAAAGTCCGGTCACGTGATATGCAAATTAGCCTGTGTCATGCCAAGCCACCACTGCGCCGAAGTGTGGAATCCGTCCTCAGCAATGTCCAACGATTCCATTTTAGGACCAGGTGGGTTATATTTGCATAAAACGATCAATACAAAGGCAACAATAACTCACACTTTTTATCCCCAAATAAATAGGATAAATAGGCACTTAATGTTTCTCAGATGAGCCAAAAATTTGAATATCGTTTTCTCTCTTTATTTAGCACAGACTAATGTATTTCCTTTTAGTATATTCGAAATAACCAAAAGAAACAATGACAATATAATAACTAAGAATGTGAGAGAACACACTTTCAAAATATTTTCATCCAAAATATACTTTTGAGAATGCATAGAGGTTATCACGTGTTTTTTTAGGAAGGTAAATATTTTGTATCAAACATACATATTGTATTAGGCCAGCTATGACCATTTATGTCCACTTTATTTTTTTTACTGAAACAAATAATGAAATTTGGTACTTTTGTAGTTAGCATTCGGGCTCAAAATAAATCTGTAAATATCTGTCATGCAGACATTGATCGAATTAAAACCCATAAAGTTGTGAGTGTGTAGTTTTTATACAATCATGAATCATGTTTCTCTGGGAGAGTTACCTCCCTTACGCTAAGCGTACTGTATGCGTACTGTACGCATATTATACATGTGAGACAAAAATATGGTTTCTATAAAAAATGTTTACAACTATCTCACTCATTACTTGTATCATGGAGTTTGTCCCCCTTTTATCATAGTGCCCGACTAACAAAAACATGTTTAGCGTATTAATGTACAGATTTGGAATGGTTTAACTTTTTACCTGTTGAATTGTTTTACCATAAGGCGCTGTAAAGAGGGTGGTACGGTATCTTTTAAAACTTACATCTTTCCAAATATTACTCATCCACAAATAGCTCTCTTACAAGGCAGCGCCGTGAAAGAGGCCTCGCTGCGAGGAGCTTTGATATACAGCTATATTTAGAAATGTTTTTTTCCAGACTCGATGTTGGTGACTGATTTAACGAAATGAGCCCAGTAGCGTATTTTTGAGGAGGTATACGGCCGGAAATCTCACCTTTTGCCATAAGCATTGTATTAAGCCAGCCATGGGTATTTATGGCTACTTTTTTATTATTTACTAAAACTTAATGAAATTTGGTACTTTTGCCATGGTGCCAAAATGTATCTTCAGGTTTGTTTTGGCGATACTGATCAGTGAAGTAAGTGATTAAGTGAAGTATGAAAACCATAATGTAAAAGCTGTTTCTGGGGAGCACCAGTGGGAAAGTGCACGAATACATGTACACCACAAATTGAGAATCATGGCAGAAGATCTGTTACCCACTTCGTCACAAGTTTGTGGTACGATAGTCAAACAAGAACATTACAGACATCTTGGTGATATTGTTTTGTGATATGAAAATTATATGACATCACGTAGTCAATACCACACGTTGAAAGGTTGTTTGTTCATCTTGTTTTGTTTTGCTTTTACGCTGACAAATAAACAAAAGGAGACAACTTTTCTAGGGCGGTAACTGTGGATGATACTTGTTTTGTCATCCCAGGGCCATAAAACTACTGTTTTCAAACAAGTGAAAGTACTGTTTTTTTGTGAAACATGACTTTTGATGAAAAACAACAATCTTCATAACTGCATATGTCACACTCATGTATATTATAAATGTATTGTTTTCAGTTCGATGTTACTGAAAGCAAGCGCCGATTTGAATATCCAGGTGAGCTACAGTGCTGTGGCAGAGAATTCTCATACTTGATACACTGATACCAAATGTCAGGCTGTCCTCCAGGCAGACACTGTACACGTTGGGACTTGTGTCTTGTTGGTTGATGATGAGTTAGATGCCGACTTAGATTGAAGACACTGATGAAAAACAAGAAACAGTGAAGACTGTTCAAAGTCTGAATCAGAACGATCAAGGCCAGATGGATGATAGTGACTCAGAGTGTGGGGGGTGTACACCAGCAGAGTGCCCTGGGAAGCACAATGACGGTGACACTTCATCAGACGGGGAAGACATGGAGCTTGCAGATATTCCCACGGACAACCCTGAAGGAACAACTGAAGGAGCAGGCAGTACTACGGAGGATGCAGAAAGTAATGATGTTGATGAAGAGAGTGCTGACGAATGCTTGTTTGATGACATCACGGATGAGGAAGAGGGGGAAGGAATAGAAGACTTGTCACAGCTTGGAGCAGGTACTGTAGCGGTCAAACTCCAGACTGTTCAACAAGAGTCATACCAACTTGTAGAGAAAGGTGTGTATGAAGCAATTTCACTTTGCTTGTTGAGGATGCTGTTTTAAAATCCCACCTTGTCAGTGGCTGTTAAGGACAGTTAGATGCTACCTGAGGAATTGAAGCATATAGACAGGAAAATACTTTTCAATTAATAAGATAGATACTAGTATTTTGAAATCCTACTCAAGTACAGAAATTAACATTTGTTTTCCAAAGAGAAACATATCACCAATCGCACCTGAAGAACCACCATAGTAAGGTGTATCTGCCAGATAGTCCCGTTACTACACTTTGTATCACAACGAGGGGCGGTCGGGAAGCCTCGTGGTTAAAACGTTCACTCGTCACGCCGAAGACCCAGGTTCAATTCCCGACAAGGGTGCAATGTGTGAAGCCAATTTCTAGTGTCCCCTGCCTTGATATTGCTTGAATATTGCTAAAAGCTACGTTAAAGGCACACTCAGCCACTCACTGTATCACAACGTGTTCAGTGCATTTACTACTGCATTATCATTTTCAAGTACTTACAATAGTATGCATATTAGTTTCGACAAAATCGTGTGGAGCCTTGCACAATCCTTTATCCAAATGTTTAACTCACTATAACTGCTTGTCAGCACGGCTAGGGTGGTGATAATAAACCTTTTGGGGATTTGGTATTGAGCTAAAGCTGCAAAACCAGATTTTGTTAAACGAGTCTTAAAAACACCTTGTAACAATGTCATTTTAATGGCAGACAATGTCTTTTTCAGCAGTATTTTGTTTCAAATTGAATCGGAGATAATTTATATTTCAGATATATATTTCAAATAGCTTGAGATCCAACTGTGACATGCTTGTTCCTTCGTAGATACCACGACACTAGCACAACACATTGTGGGATGTTGTCAACAACCACAGGGAGAAATAGTGTCAACACAGCAGCAGGGGACACAACTCCAACCAGCTTCAGATGGTGATGTTGATCAGACAACAAGCCAGGCACAACTGTCCTCAACTACATCTTCTGTAGTTCCTAACACAACAAGTCTACAGAACCCGACAACAGCAGCCCTGACACCAGCATCCACATCCTCTCTTCTACCCAGAACACCAGTATCTGTTGTCTCAGAGATACACTCGTCCGGGCTACCTGTGGCATCAGTGACTGGTGATTCTCCTGTAGGTGAGTGCTGATAAACAGAGACATGACTAATTGCTCAGATATCTAATACTTTCAACATGGTGTTTTCAAATGACTTTGCTTTTTTAAGCTAATAGGCTATGACAATGTTTCCTTAATTATTTTACAGAGATGGCATTAAACCTATACAACCACTTTACAAGGTCCAGCTCTGCTCAATTGCAGGTTTGCCACTTTTGAGAACATTCGAAACAAGAAAGTCACCATTTACGAAAATAAGTAGAAGTTATCACGCGAGTGTGTTTGAGGATGGTAAATATCCTGCATTAGGAATAAACATTGTATTTAGCGAGCCTCTTTATCATATTATGTCATTCTTTAATTCTGTGCTTGAAAATCGCTTTTCCTATCTCACAAGCATTACAGAAACATTGCGAGTTTTCCTGGAATGCGAGAATTAATATTTGTTACGTCACAGGGTAAGTGATGTGACAGTCGGACAGTGACAGAAGCCAATATAGTTCCAACTGAAACCTGTTCTTATACAGATGCGAAGCATCATATACGCAAAACAACAATTGTTTTTACTTGCCTTTCGCGGCAATCCATCGGCCTGTCCGCTTGAGTAACTGCCTTTTGTCAAAGGGAAGCTACTCTAACCCTAGTCTATTTGACGTCACGGCCACGTTCAGACGTTGTTGACAGTCGGCCTATCCTGTCATAACGTTAAGAAGTACAGTCAGATGTACACACAGCGACAAAACGAAACAAGGTAACAATCCAAACATAGTTCGGCCAAATCCAATTATTTTAATTTGTGGAAAAGGTTTCAAGCCGCAAAGGTCTACAAGCACAGATATGGCTACTGATCCCGCTTGGCTAGGCCTCGTGCCCTCGCAAATTTGTTTGGAAATTTATTTCTCCAAAGTTACCAAAAGATGCCTTAGCTACGTTACAGTTAGACACTGATTTTCAGTATATTAGACTGATCTTTTGCTAGTGATAGCAAATATCCCTGTAGTTTATCCAGATTCCCGATGGTTAATTCTGACTCGATCGCCGAATGACAAGGGCGACGCCATGTTTGTCCCTACCTGACCTTTGATATTTGCATCTCTATCCGCATGTGACCCCAACGGATATCGTTTTTATCCGTTGGCTTTATCCTGGCGAGAAACCTACCCATAATATGATTAAGCAACTGATATGCCGTAGCAGTTCGATGTCTGTTCATGACAGTTGACAGTTCTCAGTATCACGAGAGATATCTAAGTTCAAATATGGAAAACAACCCTGAAAGCTTAGGTTATGTAGTTTCTGTTACAGTCGCCCAGTACAACCTTATCCAAGTGCGGCAGCAGTTTGGAGATGTGACGGTCAAGGGCGCCAGGAATCTGAACATTGGCGGAACGCAGAACGTTGGAACACCTCAGACCAACCCAGAGGAAGAGGAGAAGCCACTGACTGCTGCACAGAAGATCAGGAGTAAGTTATCTGCTGTACTTGTGCTCACAAGGATCGAACAGCCGAAGGCGTTTTGTAGTAAATGCTGACTGTAATACTCTTCATATTTGTTCCAACTGTCACCTCGTGCACACAGTTGAAGTGTTCATGACGATAATATACATCGAGTTTTGTAAGCAAGTGATAAACCTAGCAAAGTCACTGAAGCATTATGTCTTGCTCTCTGTTACATTTCACATTATGTTACATCCCTACAGGACCATACACAAATTGTAGTGTGCCCATTTGTTTCGTCTAAATCACTCAGATCAAATGTAAGTTGGTAAGTTTTTAGGACATATTTGTTTCTAGTGATGCAACATATCCATTAGAAATTGATAAAACATCTATGGCAACTCCTAAGTACCTGGAAGATAATATCAACAAATATATATAAATCAGAATTTCTGCTCTGATTGGCAAAGTGAAAACTAGGTATATTAGTGATCGGATATCAGTCAGTGATCCTTTCACTGACTGACCTATAAATAAGGGAGGCCGCCTGGGCTGTTTTTCGTATTAAGATCTATGGATGAAGATGCTGAGTGAAACAACACCTCTCCATAAGACTGTTTGACAAGGGAAAAAACTTCAACTTTCAATAGTAAAATTTCCCTTTATGTCTAACAGGATACAAACCCTCACCTACTTGCCAGGACCTGGTATCATCACTATTTGATAGTGATTCATAAACAGGTGTTCCAGATACATAGACAGAATGATTCAGTGGACTGTTGCTTATGATTATCAAAACGGTTTTGTCACTTTAATTCTATACTTTGGTAATCTGGCTGCTTCGTTCATATGAACATTCTGTTATGATCCACAATCAGAACAGGCACCATTCAAACGTTACTTAAACTGTCTGCTCTCTGGTTCAGAACAAATAACTTGCAGACCTATATCGAAAAATAGAGAAATGCTGTGAAAAGCAGTGTTTCAATTTAAACAATTTCAAGATCGCACATTCGATTCAAAAGGTTTTGTGCAAACTATTGATTATATATCGAAAATATTCAACATTAACAGGATGAATTTAGTATTGTCCAACCTCTTGGTGAAATTATGTTACTAATTTTTGTACAGTCCTTGTTGACATGATTTTATTTCATATAAAGTTTGTAAATATTGTAGTCACAATATGGATGAAAAATGGTTAAATTGTTAACTCACTCACTAACTGACACATTTGAGAATAAGGGATCTCAGAGTCAAACTGTATATGATTGATAATGGCCACACGTTATTCCTTTAATTGAGGTCAAATAAAAATACAGCAGACTGTATACTTTTACACATATTTTTTATATAGTTCATCCAATGTATATATCCAATGTGCCTTGTTATTACAGAAAGAACAGAATCTAGGATTCAGTCAATGACTAAAGACATGGTGGAGACAGAAGCCCTCCAGAAAGTGACGGAGAAGCTGGACAGAGGAGCAACATGGGTGACAATTAAAGGAAGGCCAGGAGAGGGGAAGTCTATAATAGCCTACATGGCCCTCAAAGATCAGCACACTCAGGGGAGACAAGTGTATCAGGTGGTGTCACCAGAAGAGTTCAATGAGGTCATAGCAGCCAGCACAAACCCTGTCATTATGTTAGATGACATATTCGGTGATCTAGAATTTGATGTAGCAGAATGGGCTAAGTGGAGACCAAGTCTACGACCTTTTGTGGATATGAAGGATCCAGACAAGACCACTGAAAAGGACTCTATGGATAAGATCACTCAAAGTCAAAAAGAGAGAACAAAGGATGAGCAAACAATTCTAAAGAGAGCAGCACCAAACAAAGGCAAAACGATCATTATTCTCGTAGGCCGTGACTATGTGCTGAAATCCTCACTGGCAGACTTGGGAAGGGTGGCAGATTACATATCTAGTCCCCAGTATGTGGTGGAAGTTTCCTCACAGAGAGACTCTAATGAACGAAGGAAAATATGGCATGTTCATGCCAAAACAAAAAACATAGACTTTGATGAGTCAACCGTGTCTCGGATATGTCATTCTGACTGTCCACACGGCTTTCCCCACGTTTGTAAAATGTTTGTCACAACATATGAAAAGGATCAGACTCAGCTTCCAGTAGATGCTTTTTTTCAAGCACCTCTAGCATTCCTCAAACAGACCCTAGATAAATTTCTTAAAGATGAGATAAAGGTCTTCCTGTTCAAGGCTATGATTAAAAGTGATGGAAAGATTAGTGGACAAGAGTTGGAAGAGGAGGATGCCCATGGATACAAATACATAACAGCTGCTGATGATTTGGCTGGATCCTACCTCAAGAAGGAAGATGACACATACATGTTTGACCATCCCTCTATATATGACAGTGTCGCTTTAATTCTTAGTACCATACAATCAAAGTTTGTCATCGATTTTTGCAGTTTGTCATTCATCCATCAGCGACTTCGTCTTAAAGCCTCCACAAGACCAGGGGAAAACGTTCCTGGTGAGACAGATCTTGTTGCAAACATCTCCTGGAACTATGCTAAACATCTAGCAAGAAGATTTGCAACTGAAATTTCAAGGAGCAATTTGTTGCATGTCTTATCACACCAGGCATGTTGTTATCCAGAGTTTATAGACTTGCTAATGGGCTGCCTGAAGACACAGTGTCACATGTCTGTTTCTGATATTCTCAAACTGGCTGATAACTATTCAAAACAGTCATTTTGTGAATTAATTTCTAGCAGCAAGTCACATCATCTCATCAAATTTATTATGGAGAAAGAAAACAGAACATTTAGCCAGAGTGAACTGAGAGACATTTTACTTGGGGTGTGCATGAATGCTGCTTGTAGTGTACTGACCTATATCAGTGAACACCATCAGCTTGAGATAGATGCTAGATATGGTTGGGGGTGGAAAACACCGCTTATGTTAGCAGCAGAAACCAAAGACGCTGTGTTCGTTAATCAAATTCTGGCCCTTCAGCCTAACCTGAATGCAACAGACCTTCAAGATCGAACAGTCTTTCAATACCTTTGTGCAAATGGCCTTACATCAGCTGTGGAACATGCAATCAACATGGGCGTGGATATTAATGAGCATTATTCTCCAGTTTTTGATATTCACCTACGAGGACATTACCAAACCCCTCTCTACCTTGCCATAGAAAATGGTCATGTTGGGGTGGTGGAACTGCTGCTACAAAACGGATGTGATATAGATAAACAGAGAGGTCTTGAATGTGCATTAAGGAGCAAGAACACGCATATGACGCGTATATTTCTTTTAGACAGAGGAGCACAGGTTAGTGGTGATGCTTTGCACATTGCTTCTCTGTTGAAAAACTTGAGTATCATCAAGATGTTGTTTGAGGAGGGTGGTAAAGTTGACATGATTTCATCTGAAGGGGATACTCCTCTTCACGGTGCATGTGACCCTAATGTTGTCTCGTTTTTGTTGGAGAAAGGAGCTAACGTGAATGTCAAGAATAAAACTGGTGAGACACCACTTCATGGAGCAGCAAGGAATGGATATACAGAGTGTGTTGATCTGTTACTGAAGGCTGGAGCTAACGTGTATGTCAAGAATAAAACTGGTGAGACACCACTTCATGGAGCAGCAAGGAATGGACATACAGAGTGTTTTGATCTGTTACTGAAGGCTGGAGCTAATGTGAATGTACAGAATAATACAGGTGACACACCACTTCATAAAGCAGCAATGTATGGATCTACAGGGTGTGTTGATGTGGTACTGAAGGCTGGAGCTCATGTGAATGTACAGAATAATACAGGTGACACACCACTTCATAAAGCAGCAATGTATGGATCTACAGGGTGTGTTGATGTGGTACTGAAGGCTGGAGCTCATGTGAATGTACAGAATAATACAGGTGACACACCACTTCATACAGCAGTACCTTTAATGTGGGGATCTGCAGGGTGTGTTGATGTGGTACTGAAGGCTGGAGCTAATGTGAATGTACAGAATAATAAAGGTGACACACCACTTCATAAAGCAGCAAGGTATGGATCTACATCGTGTGTTGTTGTGGTACTGAAGGCTGGAGCTCAAGTGAATTTACCGAATAATACAGGTGACACACCACTTCATACAGCAGTAGAAGGAAAGTGGAGATCTGCAAGGTGTGTTGATTTGTTACTGAAGGCTGGTGCTCAAGTGAATGTACCGAATAATAAAGGTGACACACCACTTCATAAAGCAGCAGCACGGGGATCTACAGAGTGTATGGATGCGTTACTGAAGGCTGGAGCTCATGTGAATGTACAGAATAATACAGGTGACACACCACTTCATACATCAGTAGCAGCAGGAGGAATATGGGAATCTACAAGGTATGTTGATGCGTTACTGAAGGCTGGAGCTCATGTGAATGTACAGAAAAATACAGGTGACACACTACTTTATAAAGCAGCATGGAATTTATCTACATGGTGTGTTGTTGCGTTACTGAAGGCTGGAGCTCATGTGAATGTACATAATAATACAGGTGACACACCACTTCATACAGCAGCAAGGTATGGATCTACATTGTATGTTTATATGGTACTGAAGGCTGGAGCTCATGTGAATGTACAGAATAATACAGGTGACACACCACTTCATACAGCAGTAGCAGCAGGAGGAATATGGGAATCTACAAGGTATGTTGATGCGTTACTGAAGGCTGGAGCTCATGTGAATGTACAGAAAAATACAGGTGACACACTACTTTATAAAGCAGCATGGAATTTATCTACATGGTGTGTTGTTGCGTTACTGAAGGCTGGAGGTCAAGTGAATGTAACGAATAATACAGGTGACACACCACTTCATACAGCAGCAGAGTGCAGATCTGTAGGGTGTGTTGATGTGTTACTGAAGGCTGGAGCTCAAGTGAATGTACCGAATAATACAGATGACACACCACTTCATACAGCAGCAGGACGGGGATTTTCAGAGTGTGTTGTTGCGTTACTGAAGGCTGGAGCTCATGTGAATGTGCAGAATAATACAGATGACACACCACTTCATACGGCAGCAGCAGGAGAAATATGGGGATCTACAAAGTGTGTGGATGCGTTACTAGAGGCTGGAGCTAATGTGAATGTACAGAACAATACAGGTGACACACCACTTCATACGGCAGCAGCTGAAGCAATATGGGGATCTACAAAGTGTGTGGATGTGTTACTGGAGGCTGGAGCTGATGTGAATGTACAGAACAATACAGGTGACACACCAGTATTTCATTGACCAGGACACCAAAAACCTAATCAGAGATATGCCACTGTGATTAGAAATAATTGGTATTAATATATATTATCCCAGTGTCATTGCTGAGCGAAGGTTATGGATGTCGGACAGTTTGTGATATTAGCAAGCTCTTCTCCCTTAATCCTTTGTCCCACTTCGTTACTGTTGGTGTGGGGAGTTTGTGCGGTAGATGGGTGGTTTGTTTTGGTTTAACACCCCACTCAGCAATATTCAAACTGTATGATGGCGGTCTGTAAATAATCGAGACTGGATCAGACATTATAGTGATTGACATCATGAACATCGATCTTCGCAATGGGCGATCTTGTTCAATTCATCTTCCCTTCACTCACCCGGCTGGTGCACTGACTTGGACGGTCCACCTTAAACTGACGGCGCATGAGGTACGAGCGTTACATGTTAATATCACACCTGTAGACAGTTGACCAGTATAGCCTTCATCTCTAGCGGCAACGGTCACGCTGGTGTATAGACAGTATTTCTGTCCGCCTGAAATAGATGTTCATGGTTCACTGGTACATTAAGGATGACCAAGACTGGTTACATCGTATAGTTAACCACTTGGTAGCCATTCAAAGCGAGGCAATGAGATCAGCTGATCGTTCATTCCACGTCGCTTTGTTGATTGTTTGCTATCGGTACTGAAAGTGATTGCCTTTGACGTTTGAATGTCACACTTTTAAAAATGAAGTAGATTTTCATTGTATACATACCCATATCTATGTTGTAGTATCGCCAATCACGCTACATCATATGCATGCATTTCAGTACAGCGGTAAGGTGATGCGGTACGCGAAATGTGAAGGTCTTATGCAACGTAAAGTTGCAAGTTGCCTAAATGTTGTGAATTTTGACAGCAACACATGTAAGTATTTGTCGGGTATATAACTGAGAGAAGTGTGAAATGTGTTCAAGAAATTTCAAAAGAAAACAGGCAGTGACAAATAATGTCATCAGCTAGATAGCATAATACAATGTTCACTATAAAAGAAATGAAAATCACTCAAATGGATTTTGATACTTAAGGGTTAGTTGGTGCATGTTGCATAAAAAAGGTTTTATGGATGAATGGTGGCTGTATTGTATTGCCAAATACTACCGTGATTATATTTCTAAATGGTAAATAAAAGAGGGGCTGAGGGGCAGGGCCAAAAAGAGTTTATAACTTGGACACATTTAAGATCCCCACGGTATAACCATATGTACAATTGCTGAGTAGAATGAGAGGAATGCAGGATCTTGCCTTCCATTATATGCACATTCTCTGTCAGAAAATAGATTGTTGCATGCATATGTAGCAACCATGTGATTTTGATTTTATATTTTCGATGCCATTCCTATTCATCTGGAACTTTTTCAGTCATTCCTTTTAAATATTGTTTCAACTTCAATAAACTTGATTTGTATAAAAAAAACAACTTTGCCTTTTTTTTCATTTATGTTCCACTCCACAGCCATGTGAAGTTATAGTTATCCTGTGATGTACTGCAGCTTTTCCTTTTAACCGTTACTACAGCACAGTGACAAAAGTTATTTCTCATTGGATGTTAATTGACTTTTTAAAAATTGATTTGCTTGACAAGTACAGAAAGGCTGATTAGATTTGTACTAGTTTGGTACATAAATTTGTCCGAAACAACTCAATGTTGTATAAACAAAGTGGGTGTGGGGCTTAATAGCTGATTAACCGGTAAATTTTAGAAGTTGTCTTCCCATACAGATGGAGGTAAAATGGGGTTTAACGTCACGTCCAAGATTATAGCAGATATATAGCGACGTGCCTGTACGAGTGTGTGTGTGTGTGTGTTTGTATGGCTGCTTGTACTAGTCTTGACTGATGCCGATTTATAGTGCTAGTTCACTGAGATACCATGCCGCAGTTTAACATTAATAACCCATTCAGACACAGTATACAGACTCCGAGCCGAGCAGTCCTTGTTTTAGCTCCTTAATGCCGAGCGCAAGACAGGGTAACAACAAGTACCATCTATTAACGTCCTTTGGTATGATGCGGCTGGGGATCGAACCCCGGACCTTCTGCTCCCCGGGCGGACGCTCTACCACTAGGCGACGGAGGCAGTCATTTTCACCGCATTTGATTTTCGTCATTGTATAGATGGAGTGGGTCCCGATTGGAGAAAGTGAATCCTAACTTGGAATCTATATAGACATTTGCTTGACATCATAGCACAAATTCATTCATGTTTCCAAAATCTGCCTCGGAGTCTGTTTCCATCCCTGGTGACCGGCTCGAAAAGGTATTTGGGTCATAATTACCTAAAAGATCGTAATCCCCATCATATATACCCAAGCTCATCGTTAGACAATACATCCATGCTTCCAGGACTGGCCCTTCTGTTCATCTGTCCGGCACTCCCAAAGGAGTTACATCAAGTGTGCTTTGACAATCATTGGATGATTGTAATACAGATAGAGCTCATTCTTAAATTCATCAGTCGTCTAAGGCGCTGCGATTCGCTGTGCAGAGTTGCGTCCCTTGGTAACTGCTAACGGCAGTGACGCTAATTGACCTCCCCTCTCACTGCCATTCACTCACTTGATGATTCGACCAATATGTTTAGTGTAATCAGACAGGCACATGTACCCCTGCAAGCCAGTATTTGCTTTGCGCATGCAAGGCACAAGGTTTGTCAGTACCAAGGCTATATCACAATCTTAAGTTGACACGCCGTGATACAACGGAAATACATCAAAAGCAGCGTTTAAAACCAAACTCAGTCACTTACTCAAAACTAGACGCCGCGCAACCCAAAAGAGCCCTGTTTTTACAAAGCTGTTCGAAACAACTGTAGAAAAGTTACCCCCATTCTCTAACAGGCTTAGGCAAGTCGATGCTCTATCATTACATGGTCCAGTTACTAATAATTTGTACATGAAACTCTAGCTCCTTAACATAGTTATTAAATGTGCAGATTCAATGAAGGATTTCACATTTATACTCATCATACTATGCCGTAAGTAGAAGCTAATTGAGTATCTTCAGTGGACACACTCCTTTACACTCCAAATGTATCTCTGTAACATTCAGATACCATATCATTACCATTCAACTTCATCCAATAAAAAAACTGCCCCAAAATGGAATACAGTTGGACAGTAAAACATATAATGTTGTCTTGTTTCCGGCACTCCACATCTGTCACACGTATTACTAGTCTTGATTCTGATTTTATGTAAATATATGTTCCATTTAATATACAATATAACATATGATGGAGGGTAATGAAGCCAGATTTAAATTAGGAATAACGTATGATACAAGGTAGTGAGTGAGTTCGTGAGTCAGTGAGTTGTGTTTAACGCCGCTTTTAACATTATTCCAGACACATATGGTACAAGGTAATGGAATCTGATGCACGGTAAGATTAACATATGGTGCAGGGTAATCAAGCCAGAAGTACAGTAAGAATAACATATGGTAGAAGATAATGAACCAGAGTGTACAGTAAGAATAGCTTTACACACTGTACCATGTAGGGAACTGAACCCAGACCTTTGGCATGAGCACTTTAGCCACTAGGCCACCCACCACCCCATGACGAAGAGGAGATGGATGAGTGCCGTGTAAAGCATGCAGCAACACAGGCCTACATTGGGAATGATTGAGTTCAAGGTAGAAGTGGCACAATGGGGCTGATTGCGTCTTTCACTTGTATTGATGTTTTCAGTGAGACGACATGATAGGTGGGATTGGAGGACGAGGTGAAATGGGGTTTAACGTCGCGTTCAAGTGTGTGTGTGTGTGTGTGTGTGTGTGTGTGTGTGTGTGTGTGTGTGTGTGTCCTGCTGCTTGTGCAAGTCCGGACTAATAAAGTTTTTATGGTGCTAGCCAAATGACATCATGCCCCAATTCAACATGAATACCCCTCTCAGAAACAGCCGACCAGTCCATTCTTTAGCCGAGCTACAGATAGAGTACTAACACGTACCATTTTTTAACGTCTTTAGGTATTACACGGACGGGGATCAGATTCCGGACGGACGCTCTACCACTAGACCAAGGAGGCTGTCCTGAGAGAGACAATTTTTTACTCCTGGTGTATCTATACAAAGAAGAGGGTTTGGTCGTTAACGAAGGCATACAATCTGACTGTTCTAATCAGAACTCGTATGACAAATGTAACAGGGGACGCACGGCCTAATATTAACGTAGAAGTAAATGGATTAAAAACATTGCCCACAGGAAGGCTGAACATAACAGTTGGTGAAGTCAAGAGTTACAGGTATCGGCGTTGCCATGGTGTACGCTGTCAAGGGTTACCGCAGCATCATCGTCATGCTTCAGAGTTTGGAGAAGGTAACGCTATTCTTTTTCTTTTTGTTTCTTTCTTCATATCGAGATTGCGTTGTAACAACTTAGCTTCAGATAACGCGAATAATTGTCATATGTGAATTTCGATGTTATGCTACGGGAGCTTTATGGGACAAGCATATAGGGAAAATATTGGCCCAGAAAACTCCGCAGAGTTACGCCCCTTGATTTTGGCCGAATTCGATGATTTGTTGGTTCGAATCCAAGATTCGCCCTGTTAATCAATCTTGGTTTGTCAGCACCATACACATGCCTGTTGGAGTTACCGAGGTGGGAAACGTCAAGGATCTGCATCACTTTGGGTTGGCTCCCTTAACGCCGTGATACAACTTTAAAAAAAAGGGTTGAGAGCAGTGCTACACTCACCTCATCCAAAAACTTTTAATTATAAATGAAACAAAATAGTAATATCAAATTAGGAAGAGGCGATTGCCAAATACGAGATGTGCATGTGAGCTGGGCTATCCTGTTTACCTGTGTTCACATATGATTACCTGTGTTTACTTGTGTTCACTTGTAATTACGTGTTTACCTATGTTTACTTGTGTTTACCTTATTCACCTGTGTTTACTTGTGTTCACTTGTGATTACCAGTGTTTACCTAAGTTTACTTGTGCTTACGCGTATTCACCTGTGTTTACTTGTGTTCACTTGTGATTACCCGTATTCACCGGTGTTCACTTGTGTTTACTTGTGATTACCCGTGTTTACCTATGTTAACTTGTGTTCACTTGTGATTACCTGTCTTCACCTATGCTTACCTATCTGTCTCCAGGTAGCCACGATGAAAGCGCTGGGTGCAGAAATCTACCGAACCGGAAACGGGATACGAGTCTCACGTGGGCGTGGCCAGACGGCTCATGGAGGAAATCCCTAATTCATTCCTCTTAGACCAGGTGAGCTAAAACGCCGATCTTGTCAAGCATGACGTGGTTGATGCGTCAGTTACTTTCTTGTGTCGGCTCCTTCACGTGCTCACGAGTCGACTCGCTGTTAAGACAGAATAAGGCTCGAAATATGCCTCGTCAAATCATAGCGCTCCTGCAGAGCAAAGATAGCGAGTAACCATCCTATTTGGATGCACTTTCCTAATACAGTAAACTACGGTTATAACGAACTGGAAGGGACGACAAATTTCAGTTCGTAATAACCATAGTTCGTTATAAGCATAAAGCATATCAGCATAAAGTAAATGGTCGGGAATAAAACATAAGTTCGTTGTATAGGTCAGTTCGTTATAAACGTAGTTTACTGTGCTGTTTGTATTGAACAAAATAAACCGCAATGCCAGTTTGTGAGAAATATGTATCAAATATAATGGCGACGATTGTCAACTCATCAAGGTAAAGGTTATTACGAAACGTCATCAGAATTATTATAGCTCAAAATCATTTTAAATGCTATTCACAAGGGTACATATTACGAGTGATAAATGAAACAGAAAATATCAGATGGAAGAGGTGTCCATCATATATTCAAATGAGTTCCAGGTTAGAGTCAAGCCCCCAGCAACCTATGCTTGCTGGTCAGGCTCGTTGACATGGTTGATGCATGTCATTGGATCCCAATGCGTGGTTCGATGCTCGTGATGTCAGTCATTGCATTGTCTGGTCCGACTTGATTATTTACAGACCACTGCCATACAGCTGGATTGTTGCGTATTGCCGCGTTAAACAACAAACAACCAACAATGAATCATGTACTAAACACGATCACATAATTTTCAGTTGACTCTAAATGACCTCTGTTACAGTATCGCAACCCCAGCAACCCACTTGCCCACTACGACGGGACGGCGGAGGAGATCTTAGATGCCTGTGATAGTAAGTGAAAATATGGATGTTATAATCATACCGGCAAATAAAGCACTAGACGATGCTTGATTTCAATACATATACTTGACAGGGTAAAGCCATGATGGCGTCCTGTCAGTAGAATCTAATCCTTCTTCCTCTCCCCAGACAAACTGGACATGGTGGTTATAGGCACCGGTACGGGGGGCACCTTGACGGGCGTGGCCAGGAATATCAAGGAGCGGTGCCCCAACTGTAAGGTGAGATGTAAGGGGGATGCGACTTTGATGCTGAGGGGTGCGGGTTTCTAAGGTAAGAGACAATGCAGCCGGTGAGGGGTTGACGCTTAGGTGTAGAGGGTTGAAGCTTATGGATGCTGGTTTGAAGCTGTGGGGTGCCCGGATAAAACTGATTAGTGCGGGTTTGAAGCTGATTGGAGCGAGTTTGAAGCTGATTGGTGCAAGTTTGAAGCTGGTAGGTACGTGTTTGAAGCTTAAGGGTGCGGGTTTGAAGCTGGTAGGTACGGATTTGAAGCTGAGGGGTGCGGGTTTGAAGCTGATAGGTGTGGGTTTGAAGCTGGTAGGTACGTGTTTGAAGCTTAGGGGTGCTGGTTTGAAGCTGATGGGTGTGGGTTTGAAGCTGATAGGTACGGATTTGAAGCTTAAGAGTGTGGGTTTGAAGCTGATAGGTACAGGTTTGAAGCTGATAGGTACGTATTTGAAGCTGATGGGTGCGGGTTTGAAGCTGATGGGTGTGGGTTTGAAGCTGATTGGTACGAGTTTGAAGCTGGTAGGTACGTGTTTGAAGCTTAGGGGTGCGGGTTTGAAGCTAATGGGTGCGAGTTTGAAACTGGTAGGTACGTGTTTAAAGCTTAGGGGTGCGGGTTTGAAGCTGATGGATGCGAGTTTGAAGCTGATTGATGCGAGTTTGAAGCTGATTGATGCGAGTTTGAAGCTGATTGATGCGAGTTTGAAGCTGATTGGTGCGAGTTTGAAGCGAAGGGGTGCGGGTTTGAAGCTGATTGATGCGAGTTTGAAGCTGATGGGTGCGAGTTTGAAGCGAAGGGGTACGGGTTTGAAGCTGATGGGTGGGGGTTTGAAGCTGATGGGTGCGAGTTTGAAGCTAAGGGGTGCGGGTTTGAAGCTGATGGGTGGGGGTTTGAAGCTGATGGGTGCGAGTTTGAAGCTAAGGGGTACGGGTTTGAAGCTGAGGGGTGCGAGTTTGAAACTGACAGGTACGGGTTTGTAGCTTAGGATTGCAGATTTGAGCTGAGCGTGCGGTTTGAGGCTGTAGAGGGTGGGTTTGCAGTAAAGGATACAAAACATCTCAGCAGGCTTCACTTGAATATAGTACCTCTCATAAGGTTACTTTGGTTACAGGGTAATATCTTAAAGTTGGGTCATTTCCTTGCGAACGCCCGGGGTTTCCTTGTTATTAAATGGTTAGTTTTTCAGCATTGTAAAGAATTCTCCGCTGCGGGATGCGGCATTGAATGATGCACTATGCCAAAAGGTGCTGCAGCAATCCTTTGCACTTGATAGTGTTTCTGTGTTGTCAGATAGTAGCGGTGGATCCCGAGGGTTCACTCATCGCTGAGCCAGAAGAGTTGAACCAGAAGGGAAAGAAGTTCGAGGTTGAGGGGATCAGGAAGGATTTCGTCCCGACAGCGTGTGACAGACAGGTCAGTTAAACACCCTCGGTAGGGGCCTGTATCTATTCAAGTGTAGCCCTGTCCAAAAAACCAAAACGAATGAAACTTACAGATTTGATAAATTCTTCAAAAGACATTTTTGATGCTTGCAAAACAATTGGTGAATGAGGTCTGAATTATGAGGATCAACGGAAATGTTATCCATTCCCCTCATTTTTCAGAACCTGAAGAAAGACATGAAAGTGTCAACGCTGAAGTCGATGTTGTTGATGCAACGTCATCAGGTTTGAGACGTCATCAATGATATGTGACGTCATATTGTATTGTCAAGAAAGCAGCAGTGTGATATCATCTTATCGATAACCAATCAGTCTTTAGCGGCTATAATACATGTGAAGTATCAGAAAGTTAATACAACTAAAGGTGTGAGCTGTACTGGTAATATGTGTGTGTATATCCCTCAGTTTGTCGACAAATGGTATAAGGCGGCAGACAAGGAGTCGTTCCAGATGGCTCGCAGGATCGTCAGAGAGGAGGGACTTCTTGTAGGTGAGTCACAGTCATATTCTGACTGCATGCCTTAACGATAGCCACGAGTCACAGTCTCATTCTGACTGTAGGCCTCCACGATTGCCGCTAGTCACAGTCATAAACTGACTTTAGGCCTTATCGATGGCCAGAAATCAGTCACAGTCACAGTCACAAACTCGCTGTAGGCCTCGGCGATTGCCAGGAGTCACAGTCACATTCTGACTATAGGCCTCCACGATGGCCGCTTGTCACAGTCACAAACCCGCTGTAGGCCTCGGCGATTGCCACGAGTCACGGTCACAAACTCGCTGTAGGCCTCGGCGATTGCCACGAGACACAGTCACAATCTCGATGTAGGCCTCGGCGATGGCCACGAGTCACAGTCACATTCTGACTGTAGGCTTCCACGATGGCCGCTAGTCAAAGTCACAATCTCGCTGTAGGCCTCGGTGATTGCCACGAGACACAGTCACATGACGACTGTATTGTAAATGTAGTTCATGCTGTGTACAAATTATTAATATGGTTAATATGGTGTACAAGTTATAAATGTGATTCATCTGTTGTACAAATTATAAATAAATGTGATTCATGTGGTGTGCAAGTTCTTAATGTGGTTTAGGTGATGTACAAGTCATAAATGTGGTTCACGTGGTGTACAAGTTATAAATGTGGTTCACGTGGTGTACAAGTTATAAATGTGGTTCACGTGGTGTACAAGTTATAAATGTGGCAGCAGTGGTACAGCTCTGCACTATGGCATCCAGGCAATGAAGAAGGACTTCGGCTTCGGTGATTGTGTGTGTGTGTGTGTGAGAGAGAGAGAGAGTTGTGGGCTGTATCTTGGTTGTACCAGATAGATGTGGGAGGGACGGGAGGTAACGCAGGTGAATGCCACGAACTCGGGTCTGGAACCATACTCATTGTCAAACTAAGATTCTAACCCCGATCACAGGATTCTAGAGAGCCGTCTCACGTTATCTGTACCGCCTCCGTGGTCAATTGGTAGAAAAGGCAAAGAACCGTTTTGGGGGAATAGGTCAATATTTAATTGACAATAAATTCTGTATGTAACTAAGACAAAATTGATATGGATGAGCAACTTCTTTATTACAATTGGGCGATGTTTCGGTGCAGATTCTAACACCGTTATCAAGCAAACCGTTATCATCATTTGCTTGATAACGGTGTTAGAATCTGCACCGAAACATCGCCCAATTGTAATAAAGAAGTTGCTCATCCATAACAATTTTGTCTTAGCTACCATTCCAACTTCTAAATGCCACTCAAAGAAGTAATTCTGTATGTGTTAAAACAATGTAAAATTACATGAAAATCCCCCAAACAGTTATCATACCCAAGTCTATAATTAGTTTTTTTTCTGTGTTTTTTTAACTTTAAGATAGCTGCTAGAGCTTAAGCTCGTGCGAATTTACAGTGCAAGTCCTTTTCAGTTGTGATATAACGTTCAAAGGCTTTTGACTTTTAGTCACCGTGTAATTTTATCAGCACTTGTGTCATGCCGATATTCAAAGCAAAGTACAGCCTCTCCTCCGGAAGAAATGTCCACTGTAATCTTGAGGTGAACCCGTATGCCGCTAGCACACGGCGCAAAGCCTTGACAAACATATCGTGAGTCACACTGTTAACCTGAGCTGTGTCCAAGAATGAGAACACATGGCATGTCACCGGTATCATGTTCTGGACCTGGCAAAGAGATTGCAAAGCTGTTACTGGACACCAGAGTGAGCCGGCCATGCTACACAAGGGAACTTGCAGAATACTTTGACCAAACTGAATAGTTTTGCTATATCTAACTGTTAAGAGCACTTTGTCACTATACCATTTGACGTCACGAATACACAACTGCTTGTCGGGGCTTTGATTTTCCACATTGGAGGGCAACAGAGTCGATTTTCTATAAAATGTGAAAAAAAACACCACACAGGCTGACCAGAAAGTTATGTTGAACGGTGAGGTCAGGTCTGAATTTTTGACGTATCTTCAGAAGAATAGCAGGCGTGATCAGTAGCGTCTGTGCTGGTGGTTAACCTACTAATCTCATTATTTACAATCCTAACATTGTAGGTTACGGAAAGGGACGAGTGGTGTCGAACACATCTCTTGGTTGGGAGAGCAGCGAGGAGAAGGATGCGAAAAACAATCTACGCTAGTGCTGTTGAGGAGCTTCCTTCCGCTATTTAAATACAACGTAGCGCCGGGAACGAGGCATCGCTGTGAGGAGCTAGGACTAGCTGCATTGAGACTTGTCTTGACCTGCTGTCAGGGGGCGGATCTCGTCCGCGCATTTCTCCATGATACAACACAGTAAGTAAGTGTCGACGGATTCAAGCTTATTTGTAAATCATCCCAATGTGACTATCTATTGTTGTGTTAAATTTTAGAACGAATAGTTCAGTGTGTATACTAATATAGACGCGATGTTGGTGACTGAGATAACAAAACAAGCCCAGAAGCGTCATGAAGTACAACGTACTATGTTTGTGGGTGCCATTGTTACAGAATGGCGAAATCAAACATATACCATAAACAAGGGATAGATTACTTTTTACTCACACAGATTGCTGCATGTAGATTCATTTTTACAATGTGTCACATGCATGTGTCATGTTTTTCACACTTTGCTAAACAATAATGAAATTTGGTACTTTTGGAGGTAGCAGAGGGGCTCAAAATCTATCTGTAAATATCTGTCATGCAGACATTGTTCAAATTGAAACCCATAACGTTGTGAGTGCGTAGTTTAGGTACAATCATGAATCATGTTTCTCAAGGAGAATTACCCCCCTTATGCTAAGCGTACTGTATGTTTACTCCTTTGCCCTGACACGTCAATTATTCACGCTGTACAAAGTCCTAACATCTCGCTACATGAAAAACCAGGTCAACATTCACGCCTGCTCCCCTTGATAACAGTGATAACGTGTTAAGGATATTAATTTATAGTTAGGGCTGAACAAATATTTTCATTATGAAGCCTGTCATGCGCACTCAATCTTTCAACTTCACATTACTGTTGATACACATTGTACAACACGATTAAATACCATGCTCCTATAAACTATGACTTTGTTCAATAAACAACACATGTAAACAACGGGTTTGATATGAGAAATTTGTAATTAGTTGTCTTCATTAACACATGTATGACCCTTGCTGGCCATAGTTGAGCACAGTATTGTTTCAAATTGTTTACTGTATGTAAGGTACAAAATTAACGGTTTCCGTATACTTTTCCACCTCCAGGGCGGGGAAGAATGATTCATAACATTTCATGCGGCGTTTAACAGTTCTGCATGGTTTATTGCTTTGACAGTTTTCTTCCGGCAGAGATTATACACCCGTATATGTTCTTTGCTTCTGGATACATAGGAAATCAACAGGTTGGTCTGAAGTATGCAAATATTTTCCTAAAAGATAATACGGTTGCACGATATCTTCACGATTTTTGGGTTGAAAATAGTAACATTGTTCTAAGCATACTTAAGATCTAAACCGGAAGCAATCACAACACAAACCCAGTTAACCAAACGGAACCGTACACAAGAATGAGGGAGGGAGTTGTGTTCAACACCGTTTTGAATAGTATGCAGTGTCAGCTTGATGTGAGAGGAAACCCCGAAATGATGCAGGTCTTAGACGTTCACCACTTTGGTGAAACCAACGAGCACAGGTTTTGTGCTGACAATAAAATTGGGGCGAACCGGGATTCAAACACACTGTCATAGGTTTCTGGCGTGCCCAAGGTACACAACTCTGTGTAGCAAATTACAGCGCCTTAGGCTTTAAAAACAATCATGCAACAGATGTTTTAGATGACGAAACAGTGACAATATTATACAATCACAAACGACAAAATACATGCACCATAAACGACAATTGAAAAACAAAGGTACATTCAACATACAAAGGAGGTACATTATAACAATTTTATTTCAAAACAAGTATATTATAATGATATGGACACAACATAAGAATTGAGCAAAACTATGGTAATGTTGTACATAAAAGGAATTTGTTTGTAATTGTTGATATGATTACAGATGTTTCTGGATAACTGTTGGTAAAATCATTAAGAACTTTTAACAGAGTGTACCAAATTCTTTATCATGATTGAGAATTATTTGTGATTCTCTTTCTTGGTTTTGCGTAAGGTTGCTCATCTTCTGAGACATCACATATTTCACAGAGACGTTGTTCCAATGAGATTGGTGTTTTTGTATATTTACCAATTTTTCAAATGTTAGTTTGTGATTTATTAAACGAAGTGAGAAAAGTGACCTATGACCTTTGTTTTTAAATATGAAAGATAATTCTCAATATTTATAGATGACTTCACCAAACTGTGTGTTCTTAACTAGCTGTTAGAAAAATAGGAATCCCCTATGGAATGCGCGATTTTTTTATATTTGAACTTAAGTTTATTTACAGTGGAGTCATTATATTGTTTTGTGTTTACTATTTTAAAAGTTTGTTTTCTTTAAACCAGCCAAGATTTTGATTTTTGCTGCAAATGCATGTTTAAGAATGATATTTGTTGTGTTATCTATATATTACTTGTAATCAACTTATGTTTTTAATTGGTACTATTAGTGGTTATATATCAAGTTCTGCCTGACAGGCCCAGTTTTCTTGCCTGTTCTTTCCTTGTGCTGACCATTCAGAGACACTGTTTCTTTTATTGTGCTTTCAAAAGATAACTACATTAATAACAACCAATTTGTACTTTAAACCAATTCTCTCCTGCCACAGCTTACACGTACTTCCTCGGCAAATAACATAATAATGCGGGAATGCTCTGTAGCAGTCTCTACTTGTTTTAGACTGGGGGCTCGGTGTCCAGAGCTCGTCCACACATTTTTCCATGATACAGCACATAAAGTCAATGTCAGGTTGAATTTGAAAACGAATAGTTAGTTACTTACGTAAATTACTGTAAGAGCTTTCCGACTTTATGCGTATTTCACAAACCTTAGAAACGATATAACCTATAACGTGAGTATGCTTGTTGTAAGAGGCGACTTACGGGATCGGGTGGTCAGACTTGGTTGATGCATATTATCGTATCCTAATTGCGTGGGTCGATGCTCATGACGTCAATCACTGGATTGGCTGACTCGATTATTTACAGACCGCGTAATACTAACAAACAAAACAAAAAACAAAATTGTAATATAGACAAGATGTTGGTGACTGTGACAACGAAATAAGCCCAGTAGCATCAGGAAGTATAACTATGTTGGTCCCGTTGTTACAGAATGGAGAAATCAGTAAAAATAACCTAAGGAACAAATTTCTTTTCACTGACAAAGGCCTCTGCATGTAGACTTATTTTTACAAAGTTTTACATGTATCTGTTATGGTTCTCACACACTGGGCACGTACTGGATAGAAGTGAAAACGGATCAGTTTGTGTTACGTCAAAACGGCCCATTATCACCTAATGTCATGAGGGGCCCGGCGGAAGGAAGTCTCACCTTTTGCCATCCATCGTACTCACGCTTCAGGGCTCGTAGTGGATTCAAGTCAAAACGGACCAGTGTGAATTACGTGAAAACGCCAAATCAACCTCCACTTTTCAACAAGAGGACATTGTGGCAGTGCATGAAAGTTACTCCACAAATGTTTGCATGTAGGCAATTGGCGTGGGTAAAATTGGCCAAGCAACCAATCAAGTAAAGCCTATTTTAATATCAACTAGCGCGATTTTTTCATGTAGTCGTTGTCATTTGTGGGAAATTTGTTTTGACATTACATATTGTTTCTTGACTAATATGATACATGAAAAAAACTTGAAAAAGGTTTCTCATTTCTTTTCAATTTACACTTGCATCAAACTAAGTACACATCAGAAACTGTAATGGACAATGTCTATCCCCAAAGCACATATTTCTTTCTTTAAATAGGATAAAAAGGCACTTAATAATTCCCAGGCGAGTCTAAAATTAACCATCCCTTACTCTTTTTATTTGGCTCAGACTAATGCATTTCCTTTGATTATATTTGGTAAAACCAAAAGAAACAATGACACTATTATAACTAAGAATGTGAGATCACTTTCAAAATAGTTTCTTCAATAACATACTTTTGTGAATAAATGGATGTTATCACGACAGTGTTTTGGAATGGTAAATATCTTGTTTGGGGCGTAAACATTGTTTTAATGATGAACCAAGGGAGACAACATTCAAGGGCGGTAACTTTGGTCGAAACTCGTGCTGTCATCCAAGGGCCATGAAAATACTGGTTTGAGTTTTCATGACAGTGGAATATGACTTTTGAAGAAAAATGTGTATGTTTTGCAGTTATATTATACTGGGAGCTAGCACCGATTTGACAAAAAATCCAGGTGAGCTACAGTGCTGTGGCAGAAACTTTTCATACTTGATACACTGATACCAAATGTAAGGCTGTCCCCAAGGCAGACACTGTACACGTCCGGACTTTTTTCTTGTAGGATGATGATGAGTTAGATGCCTACTTAGATTGAAGACACTGATGAAAAACAAGAAACAGTGAAGAATGTTATAAGACTGAATCAGGCCAGATGGATGATAGTGACACAGAGTGTGGGGGGTGTACACCAGCAGAGTGCCCTGGGAAGCACAATGATGGGGACACTTCATCTGACGGGAAAAACATGGAGCTTGCATGTACTCACGAGGACAACACTCAAGGAACAACTGAAGGAGCAGGCTGTACTACGGAGGATGCAGATGTTGATGATAGTGACACAGAGTGTGGGGAATGTACACCAGCAAAGTGCAGGAGGAAGCATAATGACGGGGACACGTTACCAATCACCATGCAGCTTGCAGGTATTGCCACGGACAACCCTCAAGAAACAACTGAAGGAGCAGGCTGTACTATGGATGATGCAGAAAAAAAAGATGTTGATGAAGAGAATGCTGACGAATTCTTGTTTGATGACATCACAAATGAGGAAGAGGAGGAAGGAATAGAAGACTTGTCACAGCTTGGAGCAGGTACTGTAGCGGTCAAACTCCAGACTGTTCAACAAGCGTCATACCAACTTGTAGAAAAAGGTTTGTATGAAGCAATTTCACTTTGCTTGTTGAGGATGCTGTTTTAAAGTCCCACCATGTCAGTGGCTGTTAAAGACAGTAAGGTGCTACCTGAGGAATTGAAGCATATGGACAGGAAAATATTGTTCAATTAATAAGATAGATACTAGTATTTTGAAATCCTACTCAATTACTGAAATTAACATGTGTTTTCCAAAGAGAAACATATCACCAATCGCACCTGAAGAACAACCATAGTAAGGTGTATCTGCCAGATAGTCCTGTTACTACACTTTGTATCACAACGAGGGGCGGTCGGGTAGCCTATATTGGTTAAAGCGTTTGCTCGTCATGCCGGAGACCCAGGTTAGATTCCCGACATGGGTGCAATGTGTGAAGCCCATTTTCGGTGTCCCCCGCCTTGATATTGCTGGAATATTGCTAAAAGCGATGTAAAACCATACTCAGCCACTCACTGTATCACAACGTGTTCAGTGTATTTACTACTGCATTAACATTTTCAAGTACTTACAATAGTGTGCATATTAGTTTCGACACAATCGTGTGGAGCCTTGCACAATCCTTTATTCAAATGTTTAACTCACTATAACTGCTTGTCAGCATGGCTAGTGTGGTGATAATAAACCTATTGGTGATTTGGTATTGAGCTACAGCTGCAAAACCAGATTTTGTAAAATGAGTCTAAATATGTTTTACTTAAAAACAGCTTGTAACAATGTAATTTTAATGGTAGGCAATGTCTTTTTCAGCAGTATTTTGTTTCAAATTGAATCACAGTTAAATTATATTGTAGACATAGGTTTCAAATAGCTTTAGATCCAACTGTGACATGCTTGTTCCTTCGTAGATATCACGACACTAGCACAACACATTGTGGGATGTTGTCAACAACCACAGGGAGAAATAGCGTCAACACCACAGCAGGTGAAACAACTCCAACCAGCTTCAGATGGTGATGTTGATCAGACAACAAGCCAGGCCAGGGACATGACCAATTGTTCAAATATCTAATACCTTCAACATGGTGTTTCAAATGACTTTGCTTTTTAAGCTAATAGGCTGTGACAGTATTGCCTTAATTATTTTACAGGAATGTCATTAACCCTATACAATCACTACACAAGGTCCAGCTCTGCTCAATTGCAGGTTTGCCACTTTTGAACAATCGTAACACAAACGTCACCATTTATGAAAATATAGCAACTAATATGAAGGAGCAGTTTGTTGTCTGTTCATGACAGTTGTCTGTTTTCAGTATCATGAGAAATATCTCTGTTTAAATATGGAACACAATCTTGAAAGCTTCAGGTATATGGTTTCTGTTACAGTCACCCAGTACAACCTTATCCAAGTACGGCAGCAGTTTGGTGATGTGACAGTCAAGGGCGCCAGGAATCTGAACATTGGCGGACAGCAGAACGTTGGAACACCTCAGACTCACCCGGAGGAAGAGGAGAAGCCATTGACTGTTGCAGCACGGAAGATCAGGAGTGAGTTATCTAGATCTCTGTACTTGTTCGCACAATGATCGTTCAGCTGAAGCATATAAACTGACGTCCAAAAGAAACTTTACCAACTGAAAAACACATAACCTAAATACAACAATAGTGTTGGCAGAAAATGTTAATCGTCTGTTACATGTCTGCGAGATAACACGCGAAAAAATGAAACACACGTGCACCACGGACAACTGCAAATGCACGTGCGGGTAAGGGTATAAAACGATTGCCACGGCAAGTGAGACATCCATAGTGATAAAATCCACAAAAGAAATGCCACGACTCACGGTTGCTCCCGTGTTGTCGTTAACACCTTGATGCATCGTTAAAGACAGACAGGGCGGACCGCTGACAGGCCAAGAACAGGCAGACCTATGGTGACCACGCCCCATGATGACCGGTACTTGCGTACCTTGCACCTCCAAAATCGCTTCCTGACAGTGACGTCATCGGCGACAAAGGCCTTAGGTCACAGGGTTAGTTGACAGGGCTCATGGAATCAGGGCTAAAAGCCATACAGAGGACAGCTATTGACAGCGCAACGTCATCGTCTGCGATTGAGATGGTCCCGGACAACGACGTGACTAGCAGAGGGTTGTCTTCACTTACGATAGTCGATTCTGTATGTTTAGGGCTGATGGAAGACAACGTGTTTACCGCCGAAGAGTTGAACGAACGGCGGCGTGTTGCGTGCAGGAGGTCGTACCATATGGTGGAGGGAGTGTTATGGTGTGGGGAGGGATCTGTGGGCAGGAGAGGACACCGCTGGTCATCGTTGACGGAAACTTGACAGCTCAGCGGTACATGGATAACATTCTTCGTCCAGTTGTCCTACCATTTCTCCAATCCAACAGCAGCCACGTGGTGTCATTTATCAGCATGACAACGCTAGAGCCCATGCAGCCAGCAGTGTCACTAACTTCCTTGCAGCTAACAATGTCAACGTCCTGTCGTGGCCTGCACGCTCACCCGACATGTATCCCATAGAACACCTCTGGGACTTGATGGATCGTAGGGTTCGACAACGACCACACTCTCCAGCCAAGTGGCAAGAACTGATCTTGGCCCTCCAAGACGAATGGCGACAAATCGCACGTGACCTCATCAGGCGACTGACATTTTCTGTGTGTCGAGAGTTTTTGCGTGTATTGAGGCATTTGGTGGTCACACACGCTACTAATGACTTGTTATTGAACGTGAGCGATTGTTTATGTACTCTGCCTATTGTCCATAATCCTGAAAGCTCAAGTTTGATCTTCACAATGCACTTTACTTCATGCTATATGTTTTGTTGTTTTTGAGCAAGAGTGATTTCAAACTCTGGTAAAGTTTCTTTTGAACGTCAGTTTATATTTTGTAGTAAACGCTGGCTGTGATAATCTTCATATTCGTTCGAACTGTCACTTCGGGTACACAGTTTAAGTGTTCATGACTATAATTTACATCGAGTTTTGTAATGAACCTAGTAAAGCCACTGAAGTATTATTTCTTGATATCTGTCACATTTCACATTATGTTACATCCATACTGGACCATATACAAATTGCAGCGTGCCTATATGATTTTTTCGTCTAAATCACTCAGATCAAATGTACGTTGATAGGTTGTTAGGGCGTATTTGTATCTAGTGATACAACATACCCATTAGAAATTTATACAACATCTATGTAACTCCTAAGTAGCTGGAAGATAAAATCAACAAATATATATGAATCAGAATTTCTGTTCGGATGAAAACAAAGTAATTTGGCCAAGACGTTTATCTTAGGCTTCAGGTATATTAGTGATCGGATATCAGTCAATGACCCTTTCACTGAGTTAGCCACCTGAACTATAAATAAGGGAGACCAGGCTGGACTGTTTTCCGTATTTAGATCTATGAATGAAGATGCTGAGTGACAAACCACCTCTCCATAAGACAGTATGACAAGAGGAATGACTTCAACTTTCCAAAGTAAAATTTTCCATAATGACTAACAGGATACATACCCTCACCTACTTGCAAGTACCTGGTATCATCACTATTTGATAGTGATTCATAAACAGGTGCTTATGATATATAGACCGAATCATCAAGTGGACTGTTGCTTATGATTATCAAAACGGTTTTGTCACTTTAATTCTATACTTTGGTATTCTGGCTGCTTCGCTCATTTGAACAATCAGAGCAGGTACTATTCAAACGTTTCTTAAACTGCCTGCTCTCTGGTTCAGAACAAAGAACTTGCAGATCTATATTGAAAAATAGAGAAATGCTGTGAAAAGCAGTGTTTCAATTTAAACAGTTTCAAGATCGCACATTCGATTAAAGAGGTTTTGTGCAAACTATTGATTGTATATCGACAATATTCAATATTCACAGGATGAATCTAATATTGTCCAACCTCTTGGTGAAATTATGTTACTAATTTTTGTACAGTCCTTGTTGACATGATTTTATTTCAAATAAAGTTTGTAAATATTGTAGTCACAAAATGGATGAAATATTGTTAAAATGTTAACTCACTCACTCGATGACACATTTCAAAATCAGGGATCTCAGAGTCAAACTGTATGTGATTGATAATGGCCACACTTTATTCCTTTAATTGAGGTGAAATTAAAATATGGCAGACTGTATACTTTTACACATATTTTTATATAGTTTTATATATCTATATATCAAATGTGCCTTGTTTTCACAGAAAGAACGGAATCTAGGATTCAGTCAATGACTAAAGGCATGGTGGAGACAGAAGCCCTCCAGAAAGTGACGGAGAAGCTGGACAGAGGAGCAACATGGGTGACAATTAAAGGAAGGCCAGGAGAGGGGAAGTCTACAATGGCCTACATGGCCCTCAAAGATCAGCACACTCAGGGGAGACAAGTGTATCAGGTGGTGTCACCAGAAGAGTTCAATGAGGTCATAACAGCCAGCACAAACCCTGTCATTATGTTAGATGACATATTCGGCGATCTAGAATTTGATGTAGCAGAATGGGCTAAGTGGAGACCAAGTCTACGACCTTTTGTGGATATGAAGGATCCAGACAAGACTACTGAAAAAGACTCTAAAGATAAATCCACTAAAAGTAAAAAAGAGAGAACAAAGGATGAGCAAACAATTCTAAAGAGAACAGCACCAAACAAAGACAAAACGATCATTATCCTCGTAGGCCGTGACTATGTGCTGAAATCCTCACTGGCAGACTTGGGAAGGATGGCAGATTACATATCTAGTCCCCAGTATGTATTGGAAGTTTCCTCACAGAGAGACTCTAATGAACGAAAGGAGATATGGCATGTTCATGCCAAAACAAAAAACATAGACTTTGACGAGTCAACCGTGTCTCGGATATGTCAAACTGACTGTCCACACGGCTTTCCCCACGTGTGTAAAATGTTTGTCATATCATATGAAAAGGACCAGACTCAGCTTCCAGTAGATGCTTTTTTTCAAGCACCTCTAGCATTCCTCAAACAGACCCTAGATAAATTTCTTCAAGATGAGATAAAGGTTACCCTGTTCAAGGCTATGATTAAAAGGGATGGAAAGATTAGTGGACAAGAGTTGAAGAGGAGGATGCCCATGGATACAAATACATAACAGCTGCTGATGATTTGGCTGGATCCTACCTCAAGAAGGAAGATGACACATACATGTTTGACCATCCCTCTATATATGACAGTGTTGCTTTAATTCTCAGCTCAAAACAATCAAAGTTTGTCATCGATTTTTGCAGTTTGTCATTCATCAATCAGCGACTTCGTCTTAAAGCCTCCACAGAAACAGGGAAAAACGTTTCTGGTGAGACAGATCTCGTTGCAAACATCACATGGAACTATGCTAAACATCTAGCAAGAAGATTTGCAACTGAAATTTCAAGGAGACATTTGTTGCATGTCTTATCGCACCAGGCATGTTGTAATCCAGAGTTTATAGACTTGCTAATGGGCTGCCTGAAGACACAGTGTCACATGTCTGTTTCTGATGTTCTCAAACTAACTGATAACTCTTCAAAACAGTCATTTTGTGAATTAATGTCTAGCAGCAAGTCACATCATCTCATCAAATTTATTATGGAGAAAGAAAACAGAACATTCAGCCAGAGGCAACTGAGAGACATTTTACTTGGGGTGTGCATGAATGCTGCTTGCAGTGTACTGACCTATATCAGTGAACACCAGCAGCTTGAGATAGATGCTAGATATGGTTGGAAGAAAAAAACGCCACTTATGTTAGTAGCAGAAACCAAAGACAGTGTGTTTGTTGATCAGATTCTGGCCCTTCACCCTGACCTGAATGCAAGAGACAGTCACGATCAAACAGTCTTTCAATACCTTTGCGCAAATGGTCTTACATCAGCTGTGGAACATGCAATCAACATGGGCGTGGATGTTAATCCACCACTTTCTTGTCCCTACCAGGAGGCCCCTCTATGCCTTGCCATAAAAAATGGTCATGTTGGGGTGGTGGAACTGCTGCTACAAAAAGTATGTGATATAGATAAACAGAGAGGTCTTGCTTGTGCACTGAAGACCCAGAACACGCATATGACGCGTTGTCTTTTAGACAGAGGAGCACAGGTTGACGGTAATGCTGTGTGCATTGCTTGTAGGTTGACAAACTTGCCTATCATCAAGATGTTGTTTGAGGAGGGTGCAACAGTTGACATGATTTCATCTGATGGCGATACTCCTCTTCACGGTGCACGTGACCTTAATGTTGTCTCGTTTTTGTTGGAGAAAGAAGCAAATGTGAATGTACAGAACAATACAGGTGACACACCACTTCATACAGTAGCAATGGCTGAAGATACAGAGTGTATTGATGTGTTACTGAAGGCTGGAGCTAATGTGAATGTACAGAACAATACAGGTAGCACACCACTTCATGTAGCAGCATATTGCAGATCTACAGAGTGTATTGATGTGTTACTGAAGGCTGGTGCTAATGTAAATGTCAAGAATGATACAGGTGAAACACCACTTCATGCAACAACAGAATTTGCAGTTGATATATGTGTATTTTTAGAGGATGTTGATATGTTACTGAAGGCTGGAGCTAATGTGAATGTACAGAACAATAGGGGTAACACACCACTTTATGGAGCAATATTGGGAGACTCTTCAGTGGTTGTTGATATGTTACTGAAGGCTGGAGCTAATGTGAATATACAGAACAATACAGGTGACACACCACTTCATGAAGCAATATTATGGGGTGCAACTACAGTGTGTGTTGATTTGTTACTGAAGGCTGGAGCTAATGTGAATATACAGAACAATACAGGTGACACACCACTTCATGAAGCAACATTTTGGGATGCAACTGCAGTGTGTGTTGATGCGATAGTGAAGGCTGGAGCTAATGTGAATATACAGAACAATACAGGTGACACACCACTTCATAAAGCAGCAGCATGGAAAAATTCTACAAATTATCTTTATGCGTTACTGAAGGCTGGAGCTAATGTGAATGTACAGAATAATAAAGGTGACACACCACTTCATAAAGCAGCAAGGTATGGATCTGCAGAGAATTTTGATGCGTTACTTAAGGCTGGAGCTGATGCAAATGTACAGAATAATACAGGTGACACACCGCTTCATACAACAGAAGGACGGAGATCTAGAGAGTGTGTGGATGCGTTACTGAAGGCCTGAGCTAATGTGAGTGTACAGAATAATAAAGGTGACACACCATTTCATACAGCAGCAGCATGGTATGGATCTACAGAGTGTGTTGGTGTGTAACTGAAGGAAGGAGGTGATGCGAATGTACAGAACAATACAGGTGACACACCACTTCATAAAGCAGCAAGGAATGGATCTACAGGGAGTGTTGATGTGTGACTGAAGGAAGGAGTTGATGTGAATGATCAGAATAATATAGGGGAAACACCACTTCATGCAGTAATAGGAGGGCGGAGACCTGCAGCGTGTGTTGATGTGTTACTGAAGGCTGGAACTCATGTGAATGTACAGAACTATACAGGGGACACGGGGCATCAAAAACCTTATCAGAGATATGCCACTGTTATTAGAAATAATTGGTAATAATATATATTATCCCAGTGTCATTGCTGAGCGAAGGTTATGGATGTCGGACAGTTTGTGATATTAGCAAGCTCTTCTCCCTTAATCATTTGTCTCCCTTCGTTACTGTTGGTGTGAGGGGTTTATGTCGATGATGGATATTTTTGGGGTTTAACACCCCACTCAGCAATATCCAAGCTGTTTGATGGGGATCTGTAAATATTCGTGACTAGATCAGACATTATAGTGATTGACATCATGAGCATCGATTTTCACAATGGGCGATCTTGTTCAATTCATCCTCTCTTCACTCACCCGGCTGGTGCACTGACTTGGACGGTTCAACCTTAAACTGACGGCGCATGTAGTACGAGCGGTACATGTTAATATCACACCTATAGACAGATGACCAGTATAGCCTTCATCTCTAGCGGCAACGGTCACGCTGGTTTATAGACAGTATTTCTTTTCGTCTAAACAAAGATCTATCTATTGTGATGTCCGGAAAAAGATGTTCGTGATTCACTGGTACATAAGGGATGACCAAGACTGGTTACATCGTATAGTTAACCACTTGGTAGCCATTCGAAGCGAGGCAGTGAGATCATCTGATCTTTCATTCAAGGTCGCTTTGTTGATGGTTTGCAATCGGTACTGAAAGTGATTGCTTTTGATGTTTGAATATCACACTTTTAGAAATGAAGTAGATCTTCATTGTGCACATACCCATATCTATGTTGTAGTATCGCCAATCACGCAACATCATATGCATGCATTTCAGTACAGCGGTAAGGCAATGCAGTACGCGAAATGTGAAGGTCTTATGCAACGTAAAGTTGATAGTTGCCTAAATGTTGTGAATTTCGACAGCAGTACATGTAAGTATTTGTCAGGTATATAACTGAGAGAAGTGTGAAATGTTTGAAAGAAAATGCAAAATAAAACAGGAACTGACGAATAATGTCATCAGCTAGATAGCATAATACAATGTTCACTATAAAAGAAATGAAAATCGCTGAAATCGATTTTGATACCTTAGGGTAAGTAGGTGCATGTTGCATAAAATTTTTTTTATGGATGAATGGTAGCTGTATTGGATTACCAAATACTACCGTGATTATGTTTCTATATGATAAAATAAAGAGGGGATGAGGGGCAGAGCCAAAAATAGTTTATAACTTGGACACATTTAAGATCCCCACGGTATAACCATATGTACAATTGCTGAGTAGAATGAGAGGAATGCATGTTCTTGCCTTCCATTATATGCACATTCTCTGTCAGAAAATAGATTGTTGCATGCATATATAGCAACCATGTGATTTTGATTTTATATTTTCGATGCCACTCCTATTCATCTGGAACTTTTTCAGTCATTCCTTTTAAATATTGTTTCAACTTCAATAAACTTGATTTGCATATAAAAAACTTTGCCTTTGTTTTCATTTATGTTCCACTCCTGATAGCCATGTGAAGTTATAGTCCTCCTGTGATGTACCGCAGCTTTTCCTTTTAACCGTTACTACAGCACAGTGACAAAATTTATTTCTCATTGGATGTTAATAGACTTTTTTAAAATTGATTTGCTTGACTAGTCCAGAATGGCTGATTAGATTTGTACTTGTTTGGTACATAAATTTGTCCGAAACAACTCAATGTTGTATAAACAAAGTGGGTGTGGGGATTAATAGCTGATTTACAGGTAAATTTTAGAAGTTGTCTTCCCATACAGATGGAGGTGAAATGAGGTTTAACGTCACGTCCAAGATTATTGCAGATATATAGCGACGTGCCTGCACGAGTGTATGTGTGTGTGTTTGTATGGCTGCTTGTACTAGTCTTGACTGATGCCGATTTATAGTGCTAGTTCACTGAGATACCATGCTGCAGTTTAACATTAATAACCTATTCAGACACGGTATACTGACTCTGAGCCGAGCATTCCTTGTTTTAGCTCCTAAATGCCGAGCGCAAGACAGGGTAACAACAAGTACCATCTATTAACGTTTTTTGGTATGATGCGGCCGGGGATCGAACCCCGGACCTTCCGCTCCCCGGGCGGACGCTCTACCACTAGGCGACGGAGGCAGTCATTTTCACCGCATTTGATACTCGTCATTGTATAGATGGAGTGGGGCCCGATGGGAGAAAGTGAATCCTAATTTCGAATCTATATAGACATATGCTTGACATCATAGCACAAATTCATTCTTGTTTCCAAAATCTGCCTCGGAATCTGTTTCCATCCCTGTTGACCGGCTCAAAAAGGTCTTTGGGTCATAATTACCTAAAAGATCGTAATCCCCATCATATATACCCAAGCTCATCGTTAGACAATACATCCATGCTTCCAGGACTGGCCCTTCTGTTCATCTGTCCGGCACTCCCAAAGGAGTTACATCCAGTGTGCTTTGGCAATCATCAGATGATTGTAATACAGATAGAGCTCATTCTTAATTTCATCAGTCGTCTAAGGCGCTGCGATTCGCTGTGCAGAGTTGCGTCCCTTGGTAACTGCTAACGGCAGTGACGCTAATTGACCTCCCCTCTCACTGCCTCTCACTCACTTGATGATTCGACCAATATGTTTAGTGTAATCAGACAGGCACATGTACCCCTGCAAGCAAGTATTTGTTTTGCACGTGCAAGACGCTATTTGATTGTTTGTCATCGTACCCGACGGCGTCAATCGCTATTCATAAAATCAATCACCGGATTGTCTGGACTATGGTGTTGATTGCGTCTTGTTTTGGGTGAGTGAGTGAGTTTGGTTTAAAGCTGCTTTTGACGCATTTCAGTTGTATAACGGCGTGTCATCTTGAGATTGTGATATAAGTGATGGAAATATTCTGCGCTTACCACTTTGGGGAACTAAAAAAGCATAGCTACGGTACTGACAAACCTAGAAAAATAATCTTGGTGAACGGGAGATTAGCTTAACGCCACATGTAGCCATATTCCAGCCATACGGAGACACGCGTCAACCAAGTCAGTGAGCCTGACCATCCGATCCCGTTAGTCGCCTCTTACGTCAAACATGGGTTGCTGAAGACATATTCTTTTTGTTTTCCTGCCTTGACGGACCTGTGATGAATGGAAACTGATGTGAGCCCTCTGAGTATTTATGACAAATGCACAGACAGGTCGTTTTATAGACGGTGACATGTTGCAAACCCAACGGTGAATGATCGACACACGCTTGGAAAACACTTTGCCACCGATCGACAACCAGTCACCGATAAAGCGCCGGTCGATCACCGCCTCATCAGTGATCAAAAACCATTTGGTTGCAAAGAGTCAACACCCTTGTGCACATGAAACCGATCACCGCATAGTGGAAACCAATCTGCGATTAAAATAACACCGCTTGGGGACCTCTAGGCCACCAATGAAACCTCCGAGCAACCAAATAGGTCGCAGCCAGTCTTTTGTGCATGTTCAAAGGACTGGTTGCGACCGACATGGTTTTGCGACCGCTCTGAAACCTTTCAGAGACCCCCGAAACCTCATTGCGATCGTCAAATATTTTGGTCGCCAAGAGGTTGCATCGCGGTCATATTGTCTGTGTGACTGAGGTTTCACTGTGGTTGAGTAAATGTTTCACCTGACAAAATAGGGAAACATATGGTTTATGTCAAAATAGGAATTTTTTTCCGACAGCATGTTTGTCACAGATGCGTCATATTCGGAAATATCCTCCACATGTCTACCGTAAGACGTTTGAGAAATATGTTGGTTTTGCAACACAGTGATGGCAGTTTAAGTGTCCCGGTCCAAACATTTCCTTTGTATAAGGAGCTAACCTTCTAAATAAATATCCAGGGTACAACCTATTGGTCATCCACAGCAACAGAATTAACGCAACAATATTTAGAGAATTCATAATTTAATGAAGACCAATAGATGAAATACATTGTTGTTTACATATTGATATTTAATCATTAGATTGGATCGTTAACACACATATACTGACCCGCAATAGAAACGGCAATGTGGATGGAGATATATGACAAACCTTATTTGTCCAAACACTGTAAACATATTTTGAGACATATTAAAAAGATGGAACTTGGTAAAACTGATCATCAAGGTTGAAACTAAAGTGTCAAATGTTCTTTAAGTGAAATACAACACTTGTCTCTGAGAAAATGGCATCAAAAGTCAGTATCTCGTGTGTCCGCTGTGTGCATTGATGACTGCCGGGCAACATCGATACATGGAATGGATGAGGCGGTTGATGAAGGTCATAGGCACTTGAGCCCACACTCTCAGAAAAATCTGACGCAGCTCAGCTGCAGTTGTCGGCCTTGGTCTGACGTCATTCCGCCGTCTTTGAATCTCGTCCCACAGGTGCTCAATGGTATTTAAATGGGGACTGGGGGGGGGGGGGGGGGGGGGCAATGCATGGTTCGGATGCCATTCTGTAGGAGGAAGTTTTTTGTTGCTCTCGCAGAGTGGGCAAGGGCGTTATCATGCCGCAACTCGGCGACGTACCAAATGAGGTATGGCGTGTGATCTCAAAACTTGATCAATGTACCGAGCTGTTGTGACACCATTGCCTCTCCCTGGACCGATGGTCTGGACGACCACAGGGCCGATCCTCTGTGCAAGACCAATTCCACCCCACACCATCTTGGTCGGACCACCACATGAGTCTCTGTCAACAACACAAGCATCCGAATAAGGTTCCCCATGGCATCGCCAATCTCTATATGCCATCTGCTGTTGATATACAGTATCGGCTCTCGTCTGAAGAGAGGACGCTTCTCCGCTGCTGGTAGCGCCAATGCTGGTGCTGTTTTGCATCTGAAGACGGTCCCGGCGATGACGTGGTGTCAGAATGGGTCCTCGTTGAGGCCTGTAAAAGTGGAGGTGTCATTTTGAAGATGCTGTCGCACCTGTCGTCGGGTGGTGATCTTTGGTCTTCCACTACGTGGTCGGTCATCTTTAGTGTTGGTGGTCTGGTACCGTTTCTGGAGCCTTTATATGGTCCTTACGTGGCCTTGAAATGCATTGGCTACTTACCGGGTGGTTTGTCCAGCTTGCAATCGTCTAAGGGCATGGTGTCGCTGATTTCTTTTCAAACTTGGCATGTGGTAGCAATTCAGTAACGAATGAATGTTAGTAGTTGTGTACTGTGGTATGGAACTCCCTCAGGATTATGGAACCACTCAGGATTATGGAACCAAGATGGCGGCACATCCTCTGTGACGTCACTTCCGGTCACGTGACCTGCGCAGTGCATGATGGGACTCTGCGCGTGCGCCTCCAAGATGGCGTCGCTTCCGTTTCCGGTGGCGTGCGCCTCCAAGAGGGCGTCGCTTCCGTGTCCGGTGGCGTGCGCCTCCAAGAGGGCGTCGCTTCCGTGTCCGGAGGCGCGCGCCTCCAAGAGGGGCGTCGCTTCCGTGTCCGGAGGCGCGCGCCTCCAAGAGGGTGGCGCTTCCGTGTCCGGTGGCGCGCGCCTCCAGGGGTGGCGGTGGTGGAGGGAGGGAGGGAGGGAGGGTGGTGGTGATGAAGGGAGGGAGGAAAGGAGGAGGAGGAGGAGGAGGAGGAGACGGGTTCATGGTGTGGGTGGGTGGGTGGGTGGGAGGGTCGTCAAAGCAAAGGAGGAAAGTTGTCTTTCGGGAGAGATGGGTGGCCCTGAAAAGGGCCGTTTTGATATTTACATGCATGTGCACGCCATGGTGCAAAGGCACGGGTGGACTTTCATTTGACGTCTGACAGGACACCTACTGGTGTGCGTTAACCGACGCGCGTAGGTGTCCTTGAGGATGGTCTTACAGTACACACATTGAAATGTTCCATCCCGTGCCCTTGTGCCAAGGGCGTACACAGGCAGACCCCCTTGGCATGTACCGCATTGCCATGGTGGAGGCAATGGCAATGGCGGTACTGCTTCTTTCTTCTCCAACTCCGACCGACACCCTTTGCACAGTGGCAAAGGGTGCACCACTGAGGCTAGCTCCAGATCCCAGTTTTCAGACATTCTTGATTTTTCGAATCAATTTTACAAGTGACACTGATCCACTCAAATCCACTGTTGTTTTATAGGAGAGGTACTGACATCCTCCCTCCTGGTTGGTTCGCCAGGCCGCAGCTCCTATTGGTTCGTTCCGGGGCCTGGTCAGCACCTCGGTTTTCCAAAACGGACCGACCCCTGTGTTTCTTTTCCATAGGAAATGGATTTTACCATGGGAGAGAAAGCACAACCCCGGTTCGGCCAATCAGAGCCCCACCTGGTCCGAGCGCCGCTTCTGATTGGTCGACAACCCAGGCTTCGGATTGGTCCGTTTTCGATCCGGTTTTTTTCTTCTTGGGTAGCCTTGGTATTTTTTTGAGGTAGACGGTCGTCTGAATGCTAAAGGAAGGTGGACCTTCATCGGTAGACATGAACGTGGGAATGTCTACGTGATGTACGTGTGTGTCACTCCCATGCCAATCGGAATGTCATGTGTGCGTGTGTGTGTGTGTGGGTATGTGTGTGTGTGTGGGTATGTCTTCAAACAGACGTTGACGTTGATGTATAGAATAGCGTGTGGTAAGGCAAAACGTGGTGTCCTGTGTGTGTGTGTATTGAGTAGTGTCGTATTGAGATGAATAGAGAAAGATCGATACACCTACGTGACGTTAAGTTTGCACACGTCATGGACTTCGTGTCGCGATGTGAACGTCGTGTACTTTGTATGTGTTGCCATGCAGACGTCGTGTCATGTGTGTGTGTCTCTTCAAATTATTATTATTATGATTATTTAAGGATACCGAGGTGTTGACACCCGTGTAAGTCGACAGACGTACTGCCACACGTGTTTTCATGCACACGTGATGTTTGACTCGTGTCTCCATGCACACGTAGTGTACCACGTGTCTCTATTGATCTATTTATATTTATATCTATTTATTTTATTTTTAGACGTGTGCCTCCAAGAGGCCTAGGGGAGGGTGTGGGTTCTTTGTTTTGGATTGTCATTGTTTGGCAAAGCAAAGGTAGAAAGTTGTCTTTTGGGTGAGATGGGTGGCCCTGAAAAGGGCCGTTTTGGGAAAGAAGAAAACTTTTCTGCTGCTGTCCAAGAAGAATGATCATGTCCAAGCTTATGACAAGACAAGGATCGTCGAAGGGGTACTTGCTGCCATCTGGGTATGTCATCGGGGTGACCACCGTGACACCACTTGTGGGTCCAAAAAAAAAGAAAAGCTTGTAGGAAACAGGAAGCGGAAACAGATTGAACCATCCACAACAACAACTGTAGACAAACGGGAACTTGAACGGGAACTGGAACGGGAACTTGAACGGGGAACTGGAACGGGAACTTGAACGGGAACGCAGGACACGGGAAACGTCGTCCTCCTAGGCAGCCGGCTCTGCTACGTCATTCGTGTACCTCTGTTTCTCTTCGCAGAGATAGTGTAGTTGTAGTTGCTTCTGGTGTTTCACCAGCCCGGTTAGCTTGAGGTAATCGCAGTCTGGGGACCACTTGTGATGTGCCGCCCAAGGATTGTCGTGGGGTGCCCATTGTCTCAGCCGCACACCACATTGGAAACAGCACACACCATCTGCACCCTGAGTGTAGACAAAGCCCGCATGAGCCATCTCTTCAGCAGTCTGATACATTTGCGTGGGCCACGTCTCAAACGAAGCGAGCCTTCTTTCAAAGCGCAGATAATAGTGCGATGGTGTTTGACTGAGCAGTGACACCGCCTCCTCGGCATGACTCTTACTCCAACATCCACGAGTATCTGTACCATCCATTCCCACATCTTCGCCACGCGTCGTCGTCGTCGTACCACTCTTCTTTGTTTCAGCCATTCTTGATTTTATCACATCAATTTTACAAGTGACACTGACCCATTCGAATCCACTCTTGTTTTATGGGGGAAGAACCGGATCGAAATGGACTGCTTCCTGGTTGGTCCAAAAGGCAACGCACCGATTGGTTCGTTCCGGTGCCTGGCCTGCACCTCGGTTTTCCAAAACGACCCGACCCCTGTGTTTCTTTTCCATAGGAAATGGATTTTACCATGGGAGAGAAAGCACAACTCGGGTCGGGTGCTGTCTTCTGATTGGTCGAGGCTGTCTTCTGATTGGTCGACAATCCAGGCTTCGGATTGGTCCCATTTCGATCCTGTTTTGGGGAAGGGTTGTCCATCCATCAGACGTTCAGACCCTCTTAGAGTACAGGCGTTCATCAGACACACATCGCTATCATGACGAGCAACCAAAGTACGCCCTATCGTTTGGAGAGGAAAGATACCACCCGCTCCAGACGGTTAAGAACTGCTAATCATACCTATCGTTTGACTTTCAACCCAGACTACTTGGACACCGTACCACCGGAACGCGTCCCCATGGAACTGCCAGCTTTATTTGACAGGGTGATCGATGACTTTTATGAACAGATGTCAGGTCAGAAGGGAGATCGTATTGGTCTAGGTATCGATCATCCCGCTTTGAACACCCCCATACGGATTCCCTTTCGACGTTTTGAAGATCTCCATGGGCCAGATATTTTGCAGGCCGTGGAAAAAGTCCAACAGTCCAACAAAGACCTGAACATCGATGACACCATGGATGTGACTTTAGTACACGTCGCAGATCCCGACAGGCTAGGATCGGGCAGTGGTGCTCCCCGGGTGAAAAACGTGATTGGACTCGAAGCTTTTTTAACACGCAAAAGGTGCATCGTACGGATCAAGAACGAAGATCAATCCTGTTTGGCACGGGCCCTGGTGGTGGCACAGCATTATGCCCACAAACCCCATCCTCTGACCCCAGCATGGAAAGCCCAGTTAGTGAGACTGACGAGAACGAATCGCGTCGACGTTCAAGGCCTACGGGCACGGGCCTTGTTTCGACGCCTTGGCCTGCCTGAAGGTCCCTGTCGGGGGCTGGACGACCTCGCACGCGTGGGACGGGCCTTGACCCTCCTGCATTATCAACTGAAAGTCTACAGTCAAGAGGTGGGTCAGAGACTGTTGTACAAGTGTGATGAGGCTCCACCCCACGCCAGGGTGCTGCATCTATACCATCATGATCAGCACTACGATGTCATCACTTCCATGTCCGCTTTTTACGGGTCTGACCATTACTGCGAACGTTGCGACAAACGTTACGACCATCCCGAAAAACATCCCTGCACCAAGGAATACCGCTGTCACCGCTGCTTCTACTCTAGCTATTGCGGACCCCAGGAAGAGCTCGGGATCCCTTGCTTGACATGTCAAGGTTGGTTCCCCAATCCAACGTGTTACACCCGACATCTCCAGTCACCGTCAGAGGGAAAACCCAGCGCCTGTCAATCGATTCACAGGTGCCCGAACTGTTTTCAGCTGGTCCGCGTCTTGGAGACCCCCATGGTTCACCACGAGTGCTTCGACGAAGAACATCCCTGCTTGGTGTGCCGAGAACCCATGACCCCAGACCATCGCTGTTACATGACGCCTCTCCGTGAAGAAAACGAGGAGGGGGAGGAGGGGGAGGGGGAGGGGGGAGAGGAAACGGAGAAGGAGGGGGAAGAGGAACAACATCACGTACGAGACGACGTCCAATACGTCTTCTACGATTTTGAATGCATGCAAGACACGGGGGAGCACATTCCAAATTTGTGCGTGGTGCAACTAGGATGTGGACGATGCATCAGTGAAGTGAGCAAGAACTTGTGCGAACACTGCCCATGGAGAGAAGAAGGGTATGGTCCCAGCCGTGAGATCGTGTTTCGAGGGCCCACCACGCGACATGATGTGTGTGTGTGGTTGACCACGTTGTGTGAAATACCCAAGAAGAAGCCCAACCCGGAGGAAGAGGAGGGCAGCACACGCAAGGGGACAACAGCCCCCCTGGGGAAAAAAAGAAAACGGGATGGCACCCCCTCAAGAAAGGACGCTACCAAACGTCAACGGCATGCATCACCCCAGCAGGAGGCGGAGGAGACGGAAGAGGTGGAGGAAGTGGAATAGGCCATGGAAGTGGAGAATACAAAGAAGCCAAAGAACAAGAACACCTCCTGCCATACAGTCCCGAAGGAGGATCGCATTTATGTGATGGCCCACAATGCACGATCCTATGATTTACACTTAATCCTGAAGGGCTTGTCCCCCCTCCTGGTGACGCTCCCCACCAAGATTCGACATGGCCAACAAATTTTACAGATGACCCTGGGACGGCTGTGTTTCGAAGACAGCTTAAATTTCATCCCTTACCCCCTGAAAGCCTTTCCCAAGAGCTTTGGGCTGAAAGAAATGAAGAAAGGGTACTTTCCACACTTTTTCAATACGAGAGTCAATCAGACCTACAGAGGTCCCTATCCACCAGCCGTCACGTACGATCCCGATGGCATGTCTCCCGCGGAACGCTCAGCCTTCCTCCAGTGGCATACCCCAAAAGTGCAAGAAGGAGTCTTGTTCGACTTACAAGAAGAACTTTTAGCTTACTGCCAGAGCGATGTGGACATTTTGAGACGGGGATGCGCCGACTTCCGACAGAACGCCATCCACTCGGTGGGCATGGATCCCTTTGTGGAAGTGATGACAGCTGCTGCGTTCACCATGAAATCCTTCCGAAAACACGACCTGAAACCCAATACCATCGCCATTCTTCCACCTCAAGGCTACCAACCCAAGAGAAACTATTCCCAGGCCTGTATGCACTGGCTCCACTCTCTGATGGAAAGGGACCCCCATCTGCACCTCCAGCACGCCAGGAATGGCGGTGAAAAAGAGTTCACCTGTGGAGAGGGCCAACATCGGTACAGCGTGGATGGGTACGATCCAGCGACAGGCACCGTCTACGAATTCCTGGGCTGTTTCTGGCATGGGTGCAAGACCTGTCACAAGACCCGACGTGGAGAACCGCATCCCGTCCTGGGCACGTCGTTGGGAACCCGTTACACCGACACCCACTACCGCTTGAGTCTCTTGAGTCAACACCCTGAGGTGAAACGGGTCGTCGCCCTGTGGGAGCACGAATTTACGAAAATGCAACGGGAGGACTCCGCTCTACGTGCTTTCTTGCAGGGACCCCACTGTCGTCACGTCCCCGGGCCGCTCAACCCTCGCGACGCCTTCTATGGAGGACGCACCAATGCCACGCGATTATGCTACGAAGCCCAAGAAGGTGAAACCATCAAGTACATCGATATTTGTTCCCTTTATCCCTACATTTGTAAGACCGGAGCGTTTCCCACGGGACACCCGACCCTTCTCCATCAACCCCCTGTGGACACGTTGTTTGAACTGAAAGGTCTGATCCAATGCCGTGTCCTACCCCCGAAACGACTCTACCATCCGCTACTGCCTTACAGATCGGGTGGCAAACTGCTCTGTCCTTTGTGCCGTACGTGTGCCGATACCCGGTCAGACTCCCCCTGCGAGCACACGGACGAAGAGAGGTCATGGGTGGGGACGTACGCCACCGTAGAACTCCAGGAAGCCGTGAAGAAGTATGACTACCGGGTGCTTCAGATCTACGACGTTTGGCATTTTGACACCTTTGCACAGCATGACCCCGACACCCAGCAAGTGGGACTCTTTGACACTTACATCGATCGACATTTCAAGGAGAAGCTCGAAGCCAGCGGATACCCCGAAGGATGTACGGATCACGACGCTTACATCCAGGAGATCTACGACAAAGAAGGCATTCGGTTGGACAAGGACCGCATCGAAAAAAATCCAGGACGCCGCACGATTGCCAAGATGCAACTGAATTCGCTCTGGGGCAAGTTTGGGCAATGGGTAGACTACAGTCAGAACGTCTATATGAACGATCCTGCACAGTACTTTGCCTTGTGGAGGGATGATCGCAATACCATCGAGGATGTGACCGTTGTCAACGAACACATGGTGGAAGTGACCTATACCCAGCAGAAAGAATTCCAAACCCCTCATTCTCATTTCAATGTCGCCATCGCTGCTTGGGTCACCGCCCAAGCACGTCTCAAGCTGTACGAGACCCTTGCCCTGGTGGGCCGCAGGGTCTTGTACTTTGACACGGACAGCGTCATTTACATTCATCGACCCCACGACGCGAATCCAGAGCTGGGTCATTCGTTGGGTGAGTTTACGGATGAACTGGACGGAAACACCATCAAGACGTTTGTGTCAGGAGGTCCCAAAAACTATGGCTATGAGTTAATGAACCCCAGACCCGATGGAACGCGCACGACCTGCAAAGTGCGAGGGTTCACTTTGAATTACCGAAACCAACGCCATCTCAACTTTGACACCATGAAAGGACTGATACTGGGACAACGGTCTGGGAAAGAGGAGGAGGAGAAGAAAATCAGTTTGGATTACCCTCATCAGATCATTCGAAAAGGACCTCGGCACGAAAACGCACTCGTGACCCGTCCCACCCGAAAAGACTATCGTACCGTGTACGACAAGCGACGTGTCGTCTACGACGAAACCACAGGCCTACCTGTAGACACGCTCCCCTTTGGGTACAGAGACGACTTTCTATAATTTTTTTGCATGACAAGGGGATCGAAACTGAATCGACATGAACCCCTTACAGAAAAAAAAAAACGGATCGAAATCGGACCAATCCGAAGCCTGGGTTGTCGACCAATCAGAGACCGTGCTCGAGCCATGGTGGGCTCTGATTGGTCGAACCGAGGTTGTGCTTTCTCTCTCACGCTACAAGCCTAACCCTATGGAAAAGAAACACAAGGGTCGGTCCAGTTTGGAAAAATGGAGACTCAGACCAGACACCGGAACGGACCAATCAGAAAGCAGGACCTCCGTGGCTTTTAATACGACCGATGCTCTCCGGTCATCACTTTTCACTGAACGGACCAAGCAACCACATCGTCCCCCCTCTGATTGATGTTCCTCACGTTGTGTTGGTTGTTGGCGTTTTATCTGGAAGAAACACGTGTTTGGAGAGAGTACCATCAAGTGTTGACGCACCTCCGTGAAGACTTGAAAAGAAACAACAACGAACAGAACATCCGGACAACATCATGTCGAAACGGTTGAATGACAAGACACGAAGCGACATGGGTGGCCAAGGAAGCAGTGGAGATGGGAACGGTGACATGACTGCTGAACTGTGGGGTGAAGTGTACGACTTGCTGTGTTTAAAGATGAAGACCGACGACGCGTACGCCAAGTTACGTGCGAAGGGCGACAACCAGATGTGCGAACAGATACGTTCAAAGATGAGGAAGCTGACTGAACCCGAGAAAGGCACATCGAAGAAGACGATAAAGAAGATCCAGAAGAAAAAGACAAGCAAGCCCACAGTCGTTGTGATCCCCACAGCAGCAGCAACACCCACCACCACCACCACCACAGCAGCAACAGCAACAACGGCTGCAGCGACCACAGACATCGAAACGATGGGGACATCCTTTTTGAAACCTGCAACGCCTGCAAAAAGACGATCACGGAAGAAATTATCTCTGAAGATCTCTCCTCAAGAACAGCTGTAAGTACCCTTGCTCTTCTTTGTCTCAGTCATTCTTGATGTGATTCATATTCATGACCTATTCCTATGATAAATGGACTCTGTCCTATGATTGACAGGACCCCTGATGTCAGTTCAGCCCAGGGCGTGCTAGAACAGTGTTGGGAACAAACCCCTCGGGAGCCCACCTATTCACCGAATGCCCCTGCTGTGACGATGACGACGGGTGACCGTGAGGATCATGAAGCGCTCAAGCTGGCCACTCTCCCTTCCATGGATCTGGACACGCTCCCCCTGCTTGAGGCTTCTTGGTCACCAACATCCCCGGAAGATGTTCATGTCTACTCCTCAGGTACGCCCCTTGTTTCCGACGATGATGAAGATGATGATGATGTGGATGACAACGACGTTGACCTGGATCCTTATGGAGAAGCTCAACTCACTCCCCTACAACGCGGATGTCGTATTTGCCGACACAACAACATGTTAAGATACATCAGTTGCAACAGCGGGCAAGTGATGTGTCATACCTGTGGTCTGGAGCTCATAGACTGTACTTGTAGTATGTTGACCTATGACCGCATAATGACACATGATGACATGCCTATCACATCTGCTGAGGATCACATCTTATGGTGATCCTCCTCTTCACTCGAAGAACTTGTCAACACGTAAGCTGCAACCGTGATCAAGTGATGTGTCATGTCTGTTTCAGGGAGACCATAGACTGTACGTGTTGAACGGATGGACCTCTCACAGGGTTGAGGGAGGACCACCTCTTATGGGCTTGAAGATGGAAGAGGAAAACGTTGTCGCGTTATTGTTGTTGTTGTTGTGGTTGTTGTAGGGACATGCAAAGCACTCCCTCCTCCATTGACTTTTCGTATTTCCATTGTATCTGGTTGTGATTGGTTTTTTTCATGATTAAACAGTGATTGATTGAACTGACTCTTTGTGTCTTGATTGATCTCAACTCCAATAGAGTGCCGAACCGAGGGTAGAGGTTGAGTTGAGATGTCGTTGACGTTGTCTGTCCGTCTGTCTGTGCATCTGTCATGTCAGTGCACACCCAAGTGTAAAATTAAAATAAAATATAGATAAAAGAGAAAGGCCATGCTTGAAAGATCAGCTGCCTGGTGTCGGTCATTCCAGTACGCATCGATCCCCACACCCCCTCCCCGTGTACCATGTCATGTCATGGATCGTGTCACGAATCATGCCGTGTGTCCGTCAACCCAAACACAGGATGACGTCACGTGATGAGGTGGAGGAGGTGGAAGCTAAGGTCATGACCTTCCGTGGAAGGGAGTAGGGTGGAGAGTTTCATAAAAGCAGGCGAACCCTCAGACCTTCTTTCAGTGAAGTCACCGTCATCATGGAGCAAAGACGTTCTATGAATGCCATGTCATCCTCCCGAGATGTCGTCACCGATTCCGAGTGGGTGTCTGAAAAGGCGAGAGAACAAGAAGCGAGAAAACGTTCCCTCTTTAGGGACGACACGTGGCGACTCAGTGACATTCTGGAGGGACCTTTTCCTTCTTACACCCTGTGTCATCCTTCTCATCCTCACTATGATTCATTTCAAGAACGTCTGAGATCTTTTAAAACGTGGCCTCAACAGATGACCCAGACCCCGTATGACATGGCCATGGCTGGCTATTTCTATCCAGGACAAGGTGACTGTGTGACCTGTTATTGCTGCGGTGTGTCACTCCGCCAATGGGAAGCCACAGACCAACCCTGGAAAGAACATCTGAAGCACGCCAAAGTGCCCTGCGAATACTTGTGTGTGTTTTGTCCTGATGGAGAAGTGAACGAAAAATACAGACGTTTGGTGTCCCAAGAAGCACGGAAGAGAAGAGTCGAGTGTCTTGTTCACCCCAAGTGACAACGTTTCTTTTTTCAAAGTGTACAGACGTTCATACCCCCAGTGTTCACAAAAGTCACAGGGACGGCCCCCTCATCCTGTGACTTTTTGTTTTGTGGTGTTGGTTCATGTGAGCGAGGGGATTAAATTTTTTTTAAAAACTCATAGTCGTGTTCTGTGGTCTGTAGGATGAAGAAAAACAAAACAGGATCGAAATGCACACCCCGATAAAAAAAAAAAACCGGATCGAAATCGGACCAATCCGAAGCCTGGGTTGTCGACCAATCAGAGACCGTGCTCGGGTCATGCGGGACTCTGAATGGTCGAACCGGGGTTGTGCTTTCTCTCCCATGGTAAAATCCATTTCCTATGGAAAAGAAACACAGGGGTCGGTCCGTTTTGGAAAACCGAGGTGCAGACCAGGCCCCGAAACGAACCAATCGGGGGCGCGGCCTGGGGAACCAATCAGGAGGGTGGGTGTCAGTGACTCTTCTATAAAAAACAAAACAAGAGCGAAGCCACTCACACACACACACACACTGCATTCTATGAAACCCATCATGCCAGCTCGATACAGTTGTATGAAGTGCCAGACCGACAGTCACAGTTACCTGTACTGCCCTGAAGTGACATGCCTCGAGTGTGGCACTCAAGGTCACCGTCACTATGTCTGTCCGAAGATGAACAGTCAAGAGAAGCAGGAGAATCGGAACCTGGGTCCCTGTTACAACTGTGAAGCCATGGGTCATTTCGCTGCAGATTGCCCAGAACCCAGTCGAAAGAAGACTTCCCATCGCCTGGACCACTGTTACAACTGTCAAGCCCTGGGTCATTTCGCTGCAGATTGCCCAGAACCCAGTCGAAAGAAAACGTCAGCAACACCGTCCACGTCGACACCCGTGACACCCGTGGCACCCGTGACACCCGTGACACAAGTGGTTCATCTCATCGAAGACGTGCACGTCGATGTCCTCGACCTAAAAGAATGCCTCGCACAACTCCGGGCGGACATCACACCTCTTGTAGAGAAAAGAAAACGGGCCAGAAGCCTCTCAAGAAAGCACGCTTCAAAGCGCCGACGACACCTTCAGTCCGAGGATGAGATGGAAGTAGAGGATGAAGAAGAGAGATCATCTGAACAAAGTGACTAACGCATGGGGCCATGCTACCCCACTGTTTTTTACCAGTGTCCCATCGTTTGCAGTTTTTCCAGTGTTCCAGTGTTCCTGCCGTTTCCTGTCGTTTCCAGTTTCCAGTTTCCAGTTTCCAGTTTGTTTTCCAACGGCCCTTTTCAGGGCCACCCATCTCTCCCGAAAGACAACTTTCCTCCTTTGCTTTGACGACCCTCCCACCCACCCACCCACCCACACCATGAACCCGTCTCCTCCTCCTCCTCCTCCTCCTTTCCTCCCTCCCTTCATCACCACCACCCTCCCTCCCTCCCTCCCTCCACCACCGCCACCCCTGGAGGCGCGCGCCACCGGACACGGAAGCGCCACCCTCTTGGAGGCGCGCGCCTCCGGACACGGAAGCGACGCCCCTCTTGGAGGCGCGCGCCTCCGGACACGGAAGCGACGCCCTCTTGGAGGCGCACGCCACCGGACACGGAAGCGACGCCCTCTTGGAGGCGCACGCCACCGGAAACGGAAGCGACGCCATCTTGGAGGCGCACGCGCAGAGTCCCATCATGCACTGCGCAGGTCACGTGACCGGAAGTGACGTCACAGAGGATGTGCCGCCATCTTGGTTCCATAATCCTGAGTGGTTCCATAATCCTGAGGGGGTTCCATACCACAGTACACAACTACTAATGTTATCCGATCTGGGTGGATTTTTACAGGTCAAAAATTGGGGGAACACATATGCATTTCAATTTGCATGGAACTCACGTACATCGGTTTACTATGGCCGTTGCCGTGATGCGTTTGGGTGAAAGGTTTTATTGTCATCTGCTTTGTTTTTTATCATCAAATTTCATTTTCCCAGAAAACGTAATGTCAATTTTTAGAAACTTTGACAAAAATTACACAGATCTTTAAATGTAAACTTTTCATGCAATGCTACTTGGGGTGACGTTTCTTTTGCGGTTCAGTATACATATGCTGTGATTTGAAAGGACATAATACAAACAGATAAAAACGGAATCAGAGAGACGTCACAGTGAGTGAGTGATTTTGCTTTAACGCCGTTTTTAACACTATTCCAGTTATATCACGGCATGTCAGCTTAATGTGGGAGAAAGGCCCGAAGTGATGCAGGTCTCAGACGTTTACCACTTCAGTGAAACCCACTAGCAGGGATATGGTACTGACAAACCTAGAAACATAATCAGGGTGAACCAGGATTCTGGCGAAGCTCTGCACAGCGAAACGCGGCGCCTCAGACGACTGGGCCACCGGTGCCCATGCGAGACGTCAGTAGAGAACACACCTCTCCAATTATGTGAAATGGCTAACAAATTTGTTCATAGATAATAGTTGTGTAACACTTAAAGATAACTTACGTATGGTTGTACATATATTGAAATTGTTGATATATTGTTATTATTGAATTGTAAACGAGTGAGTGAGTTGGATTTAACGCCGCTTTTAACAGTATTCCAGTTATTTAACGGCGTGTCAGCTTAACGTGGGAGGAAAGCCTGAAGTGATGCAGGTATCAGACTTTCACCACTTTGGTGAAACCAACGAGCACGGGTATGGTGCTGACAAACCTGAAAATATCATCGGGGCGAACCGGGATTCGTACCTACAGTCACAGGTTTCTGGCGTGCCCAAGGGACGCAACTCTGCACAGCAAATCGCGGAGCCTTAAACGACTGGGCCACCCGTGCCCTTGTAAACGAAGGGAACAAAGGACTGTCGTTGTGATGGGAGATGAAAGCAAGCACCCGTCATACAATTAAGAAAAAGGGACTTATATAATTTTGTAATGCAAGAGTGTAGTAGTATTGTCGAAATGGCGCCAGGAAACCAGGAAATAACTCACTCGACCGCTGTGTTCAAGTTTCATCCTCTTTCCTATTTCTATGCTTTACTGATTTACGGTTTTATCAGTGTGTTATTGTTGATATATGTGGAGAGAGTATTTCAAGATAATGTTCACCTTATTCAGTCGCTATAAAATAAATTACATCATGCCATTTCACGTTGGGTGATACATCGAAGTAGACCTTTAACACAGGCTCAGCTACTCGTGGGTTTGCGGAGATAATGTTAAATCATCACATCACAACTGCTCCAAGCTTTCATTATAATGCTTAATTACGAACACCTACAAACAGCCCCCGTGGTCTTGTGGTAGAGCGTCCGCCAGGAGAGCGTAAGACCTAGGGTTCGATCCCGCGTCATGTAAAAAGACGTTAGAAGATAGTACCTGTTGTTACCCTGTCTTTCGCTCGGCATGAAGGGGTGAAACAAGGACTGGTCTGTTCGGAGTCATTATACTGTGTCTCAGTGGGGCATTCATGTTAAACTGCGGCATGGTATACACACACACACACACACGAGCATGCACGTCGCTACATAAGTGCATGCTCTTATAATATCAGATTCGCCCTAATTATGTTTATCCACACAATACCCCTGCTCGTTGGTTTCACCCAAGTGATAAACGCCTGAGACCTGCACAACTATGAAAGTTGGTTACCTCAACAACACTGGCTGTTTGTTTGTTTGTATTTTAACGTCGCACTCAGCATTGTTCCAGACATATGACGTAGGTCTGTAAATATTCGAGTCTGGACTAGACAATCCAGTGACTGATATTATATGAAGCGACCCGCGTCATCGGGGCAAATTGACCCATCAACGACGTCTGACTAATCGGACCAGTCCGATCCACAAAGTAGCATCTTGCCTCCAGCATAGTTAATTGTACAACAACTTATACCAGGGGATCCACACGAAGGTGTTGATATAGGGGGAACGCACGTACGATATGTACAGCACGCTTTGATGAACGGATTACCACGGGTAACAGTGTATTGGTGCGTAAATAACACGTTTACACTGTGTAACATATTGTTGAAGCACCGGTAACTCATATACGCTATGTAGCATGTGTGGTAGATGTGGTATAATATGTGTTTATTTAAGGTACCATGTGTACAATATGTGTTGATGTAAAGATAACACGTATACAATATATCATTTATATCCACAAGTGAAGCATCGCCTCCTGTACTCATGACTAAATCAAAGACGTCTTTATGTCCCTTAGTTGCTGCAAACATCAATGGTGTCCTCCCGTATAACCCTCGACTGTTGATTTCCGCAATGTTCTGTTAGAGGATGTACTTTACCATCTCCACATGTCCTTCAATGCAGGCCACATGTAGGATGTTATCACCATTACGATCAACTGCAGACACATCACCTCCTTTACTCATGACTAAGTCAAACACGTCTCTATGCCCCTCAGTTGCTGCAAACATCAATGGTGTCCTCCCATACATCCCTCTACCGTTGATGTCCACAATCTTCTGTGAGAGGATGTATTTCACCATCTCCACATGTCCTCTAAGGCAGGCCAAATGTAGGATTTTATAACCATTTATATCCACAAGTGAAGCATTGCCTACTTTACTCATGACTAAGTCAAAGACGTCTCTATGACCCTCAGTTGCTGCAAACATCAATAGTGTCCTCCCGTATAACCCTCGACTGTTGATGTCCGCAATGTTCTGTGATAGGATGTACTTCACAATCTCCACATATCCTCCAAGACAGGCCAAATGTAGGATGTTATCACCATTTATATCCACCAGTGAAGCATTGCCTCCTATACTCATGACTAAGTCAAACACGTCTCTATGACCCTCAGTTGCTGCAAACATCAATGGTGTCCTCTCGTATACTCCTCTGCTGTTGATATCAACAATGTTCTGTGAGAGGATGTACTTCACCATCTCCACATGTCCTCCAAGACAGGCCAAATGTAGGATGTTATCACCATTTATATCCACCAGTGAAGCAATGCCTCCTTTACTCACGACTAAGTCAAACACGTCTCTTTTTCCCCAGCGTGCTGCCAACATCAATGGTGTCTTCCCGTGCTCCTTCTCTCTACTGATGAGGTCAACATGACCTTCAGTTAAGATGTGCTGCACTCGGCTAAGATCACCCTCCCTGCAGGCTTCATGGAGTATGTTGTCTCCAGATTTTTTCTTCTGATCTCGTTGCTGCTGTTGAGATCTCGAAGGATAGAACTTCTCCCTATCTGGAAATATGTTTAATGAGATTTGTGTCACCACAGCTAGTGAAGAAGTACCGGTACTATTTATGTTTACATTCTAAAGCACATTTGTTTCATCACAGAATTGAACAAATAATTGCTTTTTCAAAAACTGCTTTACATAAACATAAAAACATATCCCACCATAATTTCTGACATCTCAAATATAATTTAGGAAAGTTGGAAATCAAGGTTAATTCAATAGATAGTTTCCTTATCTCACAGTCTAAACATTCTTTTGGTGGATTGGGGATATTTCTTGGGAGGTATTGTTTCTTTTTGTAGACATACAAATATTTGCCCTAAAATGAGAAATAAAATTTTGGCCCATCAACATCATATTCAAAAACAATTTCAAAAAATTGTCTCAAATTCAGGAAAATTGAAATCCAGTTAAACTCGACAGATATTTTATACAATGTCTATTCCCACTCCAACCCTTAAGTAAAAAAGGACTTGAAAACAGACAAAGGATAAGTTAAAGGCTATTACCTTTTACACAGACAGCTTTTCCAGATCGACTCACTATACACCTAGAACCGAGACTGCAAGACATGTCTGTGCAGGGACCAGCGGGTACCTTTAAACAGAAGCAAACTGTCAACTGTGTGTTCGCGAATTTCTCCTCCAAAGTAGCACACTGTGTTATGCTCTGTCAGTTCTTGAGAAGCATCGGTCTTTTGTCCTAGTTGAATAACAATAAAAGCGGCAAAACTCGTTCCATATTCATATGGAATCTCTGCGTAAAGAATGAACATGTGTTTATGAATCACTATGACATAGTGATAAAGAAAGCGAAGAAGATGAACGTATCCTGACCCACCGGTGGTACCCGTCACACATGCATTAATTTTCACTTGACGTTGTCTTTCTAGATATATACTGACGAAAAAATGCAACTGTGCTTCACATTCAGTTCAATAAAAAATATAGTTATTCTGAAATGAAATAATTTATCTTGTAATATATGTTCATGAAGATATCTTCCCGACTTTAAAGTCGTGATACACAATGTGCACGTGCATGATCATGCACGGAGCACAATATTAATGTTTGCATGTTCGTTGGGGGCATGATACTCACACACGTGTTTCTTGTTCACCTGAATAGCACACAGTGATATTTTAGGTACCAGGTGTTCAGGAAAACCTTTTTGTAAGGCAATGTCTGGGTTATGGGACAAAACGAAGCTGCCAGATATTTTTAAGTTCATCAAAACACAGTATTATCCATTTGTTGACATTATCAGCAACATGTAGATACGTTATGTACAAACACGTGACGTCACGCCCACAAGACAACCGTATTCGGTTGTAGCATCTACGGAATCGATACGAAACTGCCACATTAACAGCTCAGACAGTCTCTGGGTTAAGCCTGGTTAGTGGCAGAACCGTACGCAAGTTGTTGATACGCCGTAGATTGGTTCTACGTCACCGTCAGCCAAGCCTAGCTTGGTGTAGACATCTGAGGTTCAGAATCAGGACTGGGACAGTATACTGATGATGTCCAGGTTTAATCTGAACAGGTCTGATGATCGTGCAAGGGTCTACAGGCGTCCAGGAGAACGTTTTAGCTTGCATTACTCAACGTCGCCTGTTTGGGGGTGGAAGTGTAATGGAATGGGCTCATATCAGAACTCTTGGGAGAACATAACGTCATTATAAATGGCAATTCGAATGACGTACGCTACCGGGACGAAATCGTTCGAGATCATGTTCTACCCCTTGTGGATTTAGCGTCACGTTGAAGCAGCATCGCCTTCCCCACAAACATCCCAGCCACCCACAACTCCACCACCACTAACCGTTCCACTTGTTGTAACAAACGTTTGCCATTCTTGTTTGTATCTCCAGACAACTCCCACATAGGACATGCAGGATGAGATGGAGCAACGTACACAACAAAACCAGAACCAGTCTGTAAGGCTACTTAATTGGGCCAATCTTTGGTTGCCATTTGGAACAACATCTCCCAGGCTGTTTCAACAATCTATTGTCTTCAATGCGCCGCCGCTGCCTTGCCTGCATCAAGGCAAATGGTGGTCGCTCCCGTTATTGACAGTGCTAATTGAGTTCTCACAACACCCTGTTAACAGGTATGGGTTTTGTCAGTCACTTTGATCCCACCGATGACCAATATTATGTTGTTGTTTTTTATAACATAACATTTACATCACTTTATATGAAACACAGTTACATGTTTCCGTTAGTATATATATTTAGTGGCTGGTTGGGTAGCATTGTGGTCAAAAGTTTGTTTGCTGAAGACACGGTACAATGTGTGAAGATCATTTCTGGTTTCCTCGATTTGTGATATGAATGAACTGTTGCCAAATGCGGAGTAAAACACATTTCATTCACTCTTGATATTTGACAGTAAATTACTTTTAATTCATGTAACGTAAATTGAGTTTAAACCGATATAGAATACATTTTTATGTACTTAATGTTTGTTCTTCAATATGATGTAATTACATAAGGAAATATTTTCTGGAATGGAATTAAACCAAATGAGTAAATTCACCTACATTCTTAAATAGGGTGGGTTGGTCGGATATACTAGTGATTAAAGCGTTCGCTCGTCACGCAGAAGACCCGGGTTCGATTCCCGACATGGCTACAATATGTGAAGCCCATTCCCGGTGTCCCCCGCTGTGATATTGCTGGATTATTGCTAAAGCAGTGTAAAACCATACTCACTCACTCACTTAAACAGGGTAAATATATTTACAGATAAAATCAACTTACATCTGAATGATTCTTTTGAAGAACAATAAATCCTTCATTCTTCTCAATTGGATTCGATTCACCAAGTCGTAGACGACAAGTTAACGTTTCATTACTGAATTCGTATCCCAAACAGCCGCCAGATTCCATGTATTTTATTTTGAGGTATTTGATGCCAATGTTCCTGATAATAGCAGAACGCTCCGTCTCCTTCTCTGTTGTTTGAACTTCACTTTGTTTGATGCTGGATGTTACCAGTCCTAACATTGAGTGAACAGCTGCTGACACCAGGAACAGCTCCCGAAACACCCCTGAACACAGTGGAGTCATCTTCAAGTCTGCACAGAAGATACACCAACTACCGACCACACACAGCTGGGTACGAATGCACGACTACTGATCGACACAACCAAGGTAGACCTGTTGACTTATGTATATGGACGTCATGTAACATATACCGTTACCACTGTACATCTTACATGCGAAATCAATAACAGCAAAAGTACATCCTGGAACCATCAACGAAAATGTCATCTGAAGTTTACTGAGAAAACAGAATGTGAAATCCTGAACGTCCTTATAGAAAAGTTTACTTGAACCTTCAGGTATATATATATGACATTGTTCATTAATTGTCAATTAGCCAATTCCCTTCCTCTGATTTGTCACCTGAACTAGCCATGATAGAGACCAGTGAGACAGCCTCATCTGTTTTATGTTAAGATCTATGCATAAAGAATCAGAGTGACAAAACCTCTCTCCACAATTATGTATGGCTCGAGTGAAGTCTCTATATAGATATTTGACAGTAAATTACTGTCGGCAAATAGCTGTGGGAGTTAAATGCATGTACCACGAAAATCAGTGATGACACCAGGTGTTCGCGAAAAGGGTAAGCATATCCTTACCCTACTCGTAGCACCAGCCATTCATATAATTTGCATAAAAATATAGTATTATATAAATGGTTCAACTCTCGTCTAATCCCATAACAATTTCAGCAGTGGGACTTTAATATGAGTATGCATGCATTGTAAATACAGTGCTTTTACTCACATCAGCCAGCAATGTTAAGTCAGCCTCTGTGTCACATAGTGAGGGATATGATGGACATATTTGACGCCATGATGAATGATAGGTGTGGTGTTGGGAACATAGGATAAGTGCCCAGGTGTTCAAACTCATGTCGTTCATTTAACTCTCGGACAAGCCAAGTAACAACAGGTCTAGCAAAGCATTGCAATTTGAAACGAACTTGATTAGGTAGCTGCTTTGTTCCACAGCAGAAAATTGGGTACGAATTCCGAGGGAGTTCATATTATCTTTGAACTTATTTGCCTAGAAACTTGGCTTTGGATTTTAACATTATAAAAAGGGTCAGGTAATGCGTAATTCCTAGTTTCATGTAAGTTATTGTATTTGTTATCCATAGCGACATGATATGGCAGATCTGTCAATGACCCATCGGGGATTCCGGGTTCGAATAGGTCTCCAGTAACCTATGCTGGTCACACAGTGGGGATTCGGGGTTAGAATAGGTCCCCAGCAATCTATGCTGGCCTCACAGTGGGGACTCCGGGGTCGAATTGGTCGCCAGCAACATATGCTGGTCACCCAGTGGGGATTCGTGGTTAGAATTGGTCCCTAGAAACCTCTGCTGGTCACACAGTGAAGATTCTGGGTTAGAATAGGTCCCTAGCAACCTATGCTGGTCACACAGTGTGGATTCGGGGTTAGAATAGGTCCCTAGCAACCTATGCTGGTCACACAGTGGGGACTCCGGGTTTGCATAGGTCCTTAGCAACCTATGCTGGTCACACAGTGGGGATTCCGGGTTTGCATAGGTCCCCAGCAACTTATGCTGGTCACAGTCAATGAGCATGACCACCCTATCCATTCAGGCGCCTCTCACGACCAGCATACGTTGTAATGGACCAGGTTTGTATATGGAATCCCCATTGGGTATGCCTAACTATTCCGTCTATACAAAGCATGCAGAGCTCTTTTTACATACATTCATTCATGTTTTCCCAATACCACACGCGCTTCCTATGAAGGTGTACTTAGTTGGGAATGTGTATATGTAACAGTGGAATAATACAATTGTTTGTGTCTTTGTACGTAGTTGATGCTTCTTTTTGTGGAAGTAGGAACGGATGTGGTTGCGAGTGAGGGCGTGGGTGAGGGCGTGGTTGATAATGCAGATAAGGGAGAATGGTACGGGTGCGGGAATGGGTACAGGTGAGGGTATGTTTGAGGAACGGGTGTGGGTGAGGGTACTGTGTAAGGGTGCGGGTGAGGGATCGGATGTGATTGAGCGGTTGTCAATGAACGTTTGGATGTGTTTAAATGAGCGGGTGTGTTGAGGGGTTTGAGTAAGCTGCTGTGAGTGGAGGGCTGGATGTGGAAATGGATGCGGTTGTGTGTATATAGGATGCTTATACGGGGGGTAATTTCAATGTTATTTTCATAATTATTATTGAATGTGGTGTGCATACATACATATAAAATATGACTTTTTGAGTCTTTTAGTGTCTCGTATGCCATTTTGACAGGCAGCTGAGATTTTAATTCTATATTAAAGTATATAGAGAATACTACACATTTTTACAAAACGAGTGGACTTTCTATGGTATCTGACCCATGATATGATACCATGGAAAGTTCGCGAGTTTCGTAAAAATGGTATCTAACGAGAATGAGTGTGGTATTTTATTTATTACCCACGTTAAATATATATATTTAAGTGTAAAATACAAAACAACTTTCGTTTGTTGACAAACCAAACTGAAACCGTTTGCAAAATCTGGTTGCGTATAAATATTGATATGGGCATTGTTGACATTTCTATGCATACGCATCAACAACATGCGCCTGCAGTTATGTTTGCAAAGAAAACAGCACCGAATATAACAAGGTCAAACTTGTACGACACACGTGTGACGTACGGATTTAGTATCTTACCACCTGCATCTTCACCACGTGGGTAATAAATTCATTTATTATGCGGCAGATTCCTTTTGTCAAGCGAATGCTCATGGGGTTAGAAACCATTTTCATCCAGGTGAATTGATCAGTCAATGTTAATTCTCAGCTCCCTGGGGGGTACATACACAACCATCCAACCTGCCAGTGAGGCGTTAGAAGGATACAAGTCACATTCATCCGACCAAGAGACAGAGAGATAGAGATAGAGAGAGGGAGAGAGAGAGAGAGAGAGCGAGAGAGAGAGAGAGAGAGAGAGAGAGAGTGTGTGTGTGTGTGTGTGTGTGTGTGTGTGTGTAAACCACACAGTTTCCTATTTGATGTATAGACAGGGGATGCATGTTTTCTTTATATTACACGAATGGCTGCAGATACCATTTACCTTGTTACTAGTTGTGGCATCGAATCGATTCATATTTTGTCTATTCACTTGATCGCAGTGACGCACTGATCGATAACAGAGCTGTGATCAGTGACGTCATCCGGTTTACTTCTTTCTACTAATATCAAGTGTGAACCTCCACAAAAAAAGATTCATAATAATATGATGATAATGCAAATTATACGGACAAAGAAGATTTCCTGAGCACCCTTAAACTATACTGTTTTGACACAGACGTAGGCGAATGCGACTTAAGCACTTATCTATGAATTACAATCATCACGATAAAATAGCCATTCACGGACCTGGAATTAGCAAGCTAGCCAGCTTAATTCAATAAAGAAGAAAGAATGATAGCATGTTACTCATGCAGGGATGTGACTGAACCACAATACCACGTTACACATTATTTCATAAATAATCCTTGACCGCCTACGTGGTCTACTGGTAGAGCGTCCGCCCGGAGAGCGGAAGGTTCAGGGTTCGATCTCGACCGCGTCATACCAAAAGACGCTAAAATATGGAACTTGTTCTTACCCTGTCTGGCGCTTGGCATTAAGTTGCTAAAACAAGGAAGGACTGGTTGGCTCGGAGTCAGTATACTGTGTCTGAGTGGGGTATTTATGTTAAACTGCGGCATGGTATCTCAGTGAGCTAGCACTATAAATCGTCATCAGTCCGGACTAGTACAAACAGCCACACAAACACACAAACGTGCATTCACGTCGCTATATAAGTGCAATAATCTTGGACGCGACGTTAAACCCCATTTCACCTCACCTCTTAAATAATCCTAATTCTAGTAGTCCAGTCTAGTAGTGTAGCAGTGACGTTTTCACGTTGTATTATGTTTTAGTTTAAAAAGACAAAAGCATTTCTTGTTCGTGTTAAACGGTTTTGTGGGCAATAGTATTATGCGTGGTATTCCCTTTGCCTGTTCCTTGTCTCGGTCAGGTTAATGAATATGCATAGCACGTGCATTTCATGTTAGTTGGTATCTTTGTTATAATATTGAGGATTTTGATTGGCTGATTTGATCGTCTGCTTCAATGAAATTGTACCTTGTGGTTTCGTACAACTTAACATTTGAGAGGTGAACTTGGGAGCTTGAACACAAGAGTGGTCAGCAGGTACCACGCCCTGTGTGTCGTCGTACAGAGACTTTAGACGGAGTAGCTTTGTCTTATAGACGGGATAATACTCTTCCACGTCTCATAAAAATAAACAGATTCACACCCCACAGCAAGTCATGTTTTCCCCTCTGATTTTATCCAGCTGTGTACACTTGTACATTTAGATACCCATTATTTTGAAAAAAACAAGAGCACGAGTAGAAACAAATGTACGCGAGAAACATATTTCAACAGCTATATGTACGGCTTGAATACTGCTGAGAGCGGCGTTAAACAACAAACAAACAAGCAAACAAACAAACAGCAGCAAAATGTTGGTAGTCGTCGAGCGAGGTAGGAAAATCAATATACATGCGTAATCAGCTCTCCGGTTCCAGGAAGCAAAGCTCACTGTTACCCGGACCGCGTCAGACTTCAGCAGACTCCGGAGAAGCAAACGTCGTTTGACCAGGCACTGAAAGGTAATATTCAGACACATCATCAAAACTTACACATATTTTGCCTTAGCAGAGTAGCCATTGCCAACACAGCATGAAATATATGTATGATGTTACCATGGTTACGTTGTTTATTATGACAACAGTTCATTTATGATATGAAAATATATCTAAATCTTAATGACATTTATTCTTTTATCAAGTTATGCCTTTGTATCTTACTGTTGGAAGACACATGTTTTTTATTGATTGAAAATGGAAGATGTATTCTGTGTACTAAACGTATTTAATGAACAGTACGCAAATTATCATACGACATCAATTTACTAGTATATCTATCGTATCTAGGATCTAAGAAGAGTGGGAGAATTTACACATGCATTTCGACCGTGATATCCTTTATCTGATTAACGTGTCTGTGTGTCTATAACATTCGGAGCTCTGCCACCAGCAAGTACAACGTTCTGCTACACATCGGCTGGCATGAAGTAGACCGAGACACCCTATTGCGAGTCTGCGGGTCAATATTACTTTTTTGTTGTCGTAACTAAGCAATGGGTAAACAAAACACGTAAATATCGACTGTGTGTATCAACCCAATTGTAAATATGACGTCAGGGGTCGATAAGTGGGATTGTCTAAGAGTCGGGCCAACGGGTAAAAACGAAACTTGCATAGCTGGGCAGATCTCAAATGTCCATAAACGTATAGTTTTGCTCTATAAATCGCGTTTGAATCAAAATGTATATTGAACAATGTAATAAAGTAATAATTATAACTACATACCGAGAGTCCTCGTAGAAAAGTCAGAGTCTTGACTGAGAAGGTTTGTCACCGGTGTGGGTGTTAGGATGTTAGGGTGTGATGTCCGGGGCAGGAAATGACAGTGCTTTGACTACTTTTCTTTCATTTATTAACGTATATGGCTTCCCTAATTAACCTTTACTCATTCTTGATAAACCAACACATGATGTCTTTTTGGAATGGACATTCGCGAATGTCGAGTAGCTGACACGACACGCGTAGAAAGTATAATAACTGTTAAAGCACCTTTAAAGTTACTTAAAGTACTTTACATCTATAGACTAGTATTCTGGCTACCTAAATACCACTTTATAGTGTCTAAGATTGAAAGAAATCACGGTGCTCAAAGTGAAGTCTTTTTAACTCAGTGTTTCGTCAGTGTTGGGTCCGACTTGGCTTGGGCTGTCAAAACCAACTTTAACCTCATAGATGTATCATCAAATGTGTGTACATGTTTAGACCAGTATTATATCTACCTATATACCACTTTATAGTGTCTAAGATCTCGGTATTTAAAGAAATCACGGTGCCCAAAGTGAAGCCTTTTCCCAGTACATTCTCAACATGTCTCTACCAGATGTGTTTGGGCTGTCTTCCGTCCGACTTTGGCCAGGCTGTCAAAATTAGCTTGAAACTCACAGATGTATCATCAAATGTGTGTACATCAATAGACTAGTGTTATATCTACCTATATACCACTTTATAGTGTCTCAGATAGCAGTATTTAAAGAAAACACGGTGCTCAAAGTGAAGTCGTTTTAACGCTACATTCTCAACATGGTCTCTATCAGAAGTGTTTCATCTGTGTTGCGTCTGACATTGGCAAGGCTGTCAAAATCAACTTTAAACTCACAGATGTTTCACCAAATGTGTTTACATCTATAGGCTGGTATCATGTCTACCTGTATGCCTCTTTATTATGTCTCAGATCGCAGTGTTTAACTGAACCATGGTGCTCAAATTGAAGCCCCTTTAACTTTATATTCTTTATGTTTGGTCTGTATTATGTCCGACTTGGACTGGGTTGTCAGAATAAACTTTAAACTCTCAGATGTATCATCAAATGTGTTTACATCTGTAGAATAGAAGTATATCTGACTGCCTGCCTGCCTGCCTGCCTGCCTGCCTGCCTGCCTGCTTGCCTGACTGACTGACTGACTGACTGACTGACTGACTGACTGACTGACTGACTGACTGACTGACTGACTGCTTGCCTGACTGACTGACTTGAATGACTGCCTCTTTACTGACTGACTTACTGACTGTCTCTTTACTGACTGACTTACTGACTGCCTCTTTACTGACTGACTGACTCTTGGCTGGCTCTTGACTCACTGAGTGATTGACTGACTGACTGACAGATTCTTGACTTTCTGCCTATTGACTGACTGACTGGCTGACTGACTGACTGCCACTTGATTGACTAACTGACTAACTGCCTCTTAACTAAATGACTGACTTTTGACTGACTGAATGCCTCCTGACTGCCTCTTGACTTACTGACTGATTGACTGACTCTTAACTAACTGACTGACTGACTGCCTGCCTCTTGACTGACTGATTGACTGAAAGCCTCTTGACTGATTGACTGCTTCTTGGCTGCCTCTTTACCGACTGACTGCCTCTTGACTGCCTGCCTGCCTGCCTGCCTGCCTAACAGACTGACAGACTGACTGACTCTTGACTGACTGACTGACTGAAAGCCTCTTGACTGACTGACTGTCTCTTGACTGACTGACTGCATCTTGACTGCCTCTTGACTGACTGACTGCCTCTTGACTGACTGACTGCCTCTTGCCTGCCTCTTGACTGTCTGACTAAATCTTGACTGACTGACTGACTTTTTACTGACTGCCTCTTGACTGACTGACTTAATGACTGACTCTTTACTGACTGACTCTTGGCTGACTCTTGACTGACTGACTGACTGACTCTTGTCTGTCTCTTTACTGATTGACTGCCTCTTGACTGACTGACTGACTCTTTATTGACTGACTCTTGGCTGCCTCTTGACTGACAGACTGACTATTGTCTGACTCTTGTCTGACTGACTCTTTACTGACTGACTGACCGTCTCTTGACTGAGTGACTGCCTCATGACTGACTCTTGACTGACTCAGTCACTCAGTCACTGATTGACTGACTGACTGCCTTTTGACTGACTGACTGCCTTTTGGCTGTCTCTTTACTGAGTGACTAACTCTTGACTGACTGCATCTTGACTGACTGACAGACTGCCTTTTGACTGACTGACTGAGTGCATGTTGACTGACTGACTGACTCTTGACTGACTGATTGACTGACTATTGACTGACTTACTACCTCTTGACTGACTGACTGCCTCTTGACTGCCTCTTGACTGACTGACTGACTCTAGGCTCTTTACGGACTGATTGAACTTTTGACTGACACACACACACACACACACACACACACACACACACACACACACACACACACACACACACACACACACACACCAAGTCAATGAGCATGACCACCCTATCCATTTAGGCGCCTCTCACGACCAGCATACGTTGTAATGGACCAGGTTTTTACGTGGTAAAATAAAACCATTGAGTATGCCTAACTAGTCCGTCTATCGGAACAACAAAATACTAACTACAAAGCATACAGAGCTCCTTTTATATACATTCATTTATGTTTTCCCAATACCACACGCGCTTCCTATGAAGGTGTACTTAGTTGGGAATATGTATATGTGACAGTGGAATGTTACAATTGTTTGTGTCTTTGTACGTAGTTGAGGCTTCTATTTGTGGAAGTAGGAACGGATGTGGTTGCGAGTGGGGGCGTGGGTGAGGGCGTGGTTGATAATGCAGATAAGGGAGAATGGTACAGGTGCGGGAATGGGTACAGGTGAGGGTATGTTTGAGGAATAGGGTGTTGGTGAGGGTACTGTGTAAGGGTGTGGGTGAGGGATCGGATGTGATTGAGCGGTTGTCAATGAACGTTTGGATGTGTTTAAATGAGCGGGTGTGTTGAGGGGTTTGAGTAAGCTGCTGTGAGTGGAGGGCTGGATGTGGAAATGGATGCGGTTGTGTGTATATAGGATGCTTATACGGGGGATAATTTTAATGTTATTTTCATAATTATTATTGAATGTGGTGTGCATACATACATATAAAATATGACTTTTTGAGTCTTTTAGTATCTCGTATGCCATTTTGACAGGCGGCTGAGATTTTAATTCTATATGAAAGTATATCCATTTATTATGCTGCAGATTCCTTTTATCAAGCGAATGCTCATGGGTTAGAAACCATTTTCATCCCGGTGAATTGATCAGTCAATGTTAATTCTCAGCTCCCTGAGGGGTACATACACAACCATCCAATCTGCCAGTGAGGCGTTAGAAGTATACAAGTCACATTCATCCGACCGAGAGAGAGAGATAGAGTGAGAGAGGAGAGAGAGAGAGAGGGGGGGAGAGAGAGAAAGAGATAGAGATAGAGTGAGAGAGAGAGAGAGGGAGGGAGGAAGAGAGAGACAGTGAGAGAGAGAGGGAGAAAGAGAGAGAGAGAGAGAGAGAGAGAGAGAGAGAGAGAGAGAGAGAGAGAGAGAGAGAGAGAGGGAGGGAGGGAGGAAGAGAGAGACAGTGAGAGAGAGAGGGAGAGAGAGAGAGAGAGAGAGAGAGAGAGAGAGAGAGAGAGAGAGAGAGAGAGAGAGAGAGAGAGAGTGTGTGTGTGTAAACCACACAGTTTCCTATTTGATGTATGGACAGGGGATGCATGTTTCTTTATATTACACGAATGGCTGCAGATACCATTTACCTTGTTACTAGTTGTGGCATCGAATCGATTCATATTTTGTCTATTCACTTGATCGCAGTGACGCACTGATCGATAACACAGCTGTGATGAGTGACGTCGTCGAGCGAGGTAGGAAAATCAATATACAGGTGTAATCAGCTCCTCGGTTCCAGGAAGCAAAGGCCGCCGTGCCCCGGACCGCGTCAGACTTCAGCAGACTCGGGAGAAGCATACATCGTTTGACCAGGAACTGAAAGGTAATATTCAGACACATCATCAAAACTTACACATATTTTGCCTTAGCAGAGTAGCCATTGCCAACACAGCATGAAATATATGTATGATGTTACCATGGTTAAAGTTGTTTATTATGACAACAGTTCATTTATAATATGAAAATGTATCTAAATCGTAATGACATTTATTCTTTTATCAAGTTATGCCTTTGTATCTTACTTTTGGAAGACACATGTTTTTTATTGATTGAAAATGGAAGATGTATTCTGTGTACTAAACGTATTTAATGAACAGTACGCAAATTATCATACTACATCAATATACAAGTATATCTATCGTATCTAGGATCTAAGAAGAGTGGGAGAATTTACACATGCATTTCGACCGTAATATCCTTTTCTGATTAACGTGTCTGTGTGTCTATAACATTCGGAGCTCTGCCACCAGCAAGTACAACGTTCTGCTACACATCGGCTGGCATGAAGTTTGCCGCGACAGCCTATTGCGAGTCTGCGGGTCAATATTTCATTTTGTTGTTGTCGTAACTAAGCAATGGGTAAACAAAACACCTCAATATCGACTGTGTGTATCAATTCAATTGTAAATATGAAGTCAGGGGTCGATAAGTGGGATTGTCGAAAAGTCGGGCCGGGCAAGGCCAACAGGTAATGGTAAAAACGGATTTGAGAATAATAAAACGAAACGTGCAGATCTCGGCAGATCTCAAATGTCCATAAACGTATAGTTTTGCTCGATCAGTTGCGTTTGAATCAAAATGTATATTTAACAATGTAATAAAGTATTAATTATGACCACATGCCGAAAGTCCTCGTAGAAAGTCAGTGTCTTGACTGAGTGTTTTCGTTGATGAGAAGGTTTCTCACCGACCTTTGCATGTTAGGGTGTGATGTGCGGGAATTGACAGTGTTTTGACTACTTTTTCGACTGCCTCTTTACTGACTGACTGACTGACTGACTGACTGACTGACTGACTCTTGGTTGACTCTTGACTGACTCTTGACTGACTGACTGGCTGACAGGCTGACTGCATCTTGATTGACTGACCCTTTAATGACTGCCTCTTGACTGACTGCCCCTTGACTGCCTCTTGACTGACTGACTGCCTCTTGACTGACTGACTGACTGATTGACTGCCTCTTGACTGACTGACTGCCTCTTGACTGACTGCCTCTTGACTGCCTGCCTGCCTGCCTGCCCGCCCGACCGCCCGCCCGCCTGCCTGTCTGCCTGCCTGCCTTCCTGCCTACCTAACTGATTGCCTCTTGACTGACTGACTCTTGGCTGCCTCTTGACTGGTTGACTGATTGACTGACTGCCTCTTGCCTGACTGCCTCTTGTCTAAGTGACTGCCTCTTGACTGCCGGACTGTTTACTGACTGACGGAGTCTTGACTGACTGACTGCCTTTTGGCTGACTGCCTCTTGAGTGACGGACTGCATCTTGACTGACTGACTGCCTCTTGACTGACTGACTGACTGCCTCTTGATTGACTGACTGACGAAGTCTTGACTGACTGACTGCCTTTTGGCTGACTGCCTCTTGAGTGACGGACTGCATCTTGACTGACTGACTGCCTCTTGACTGACTGACTGACTGCCTCTTGATTGACTGACTGACTGCGACTCTTGACTGACTGACTGACTGGCATACTGCCCCTTGAACAACTGACTGACTGATTGACTCCTGACTGACTGACTGCCTATTGATTGACTGACTGACTGCGACTCTTGACTGACTGACTGACTTACTGCCCCTTGAAAAATGGACTGACTGCCTCTTGGCTGACTCTTGACTGACTGACTGAATCCTTACTGACTGACTGACTGACTGCGACTCTTGACTGACTGACTGACTGACTTACTGCCCCTTGAAAAATGGACTGACTGCCTCTTGGCTGACTCTTGACTGACTCCTGACTGACTGACTGCCTCTTGACTGACTGACTCTTGATTGTTGGACTCTTGACTGACTGACTGACTGATTGACTTGCCTCTAGGCTGTCACTTTACTCCTTGACTGCCTCTTTACTGACTGACTGACTGATTGACTGACTGACTGACTGACTGACTCTTGGCTGACTGACTCTTGTTTGTTGGACTCTTGACTGACTGACTGACTGACTGACTTGCCTCTAGGCTGTCACTTTACTCCTTGACTGCCTCTTTACTGACTGACTGCCCCTTGACTGCCTGGCTGCCTGCCTGCCCGCCTGCCCGCCTGCCTGCCTGTCTGCCTGCATACCTGACTGACTGACTCTTGACTGACTGACTGATTGACTGACTGACTGACTGACTGCCTCTTGACTGACTGACTCTTGATTGCCGTACTCTTGACTGTCTGACTGATCTTGACTGACTGACTGACTGACTGACTCTTGCCTGAGTGACGAAATGACTGACTGATTGACTGACTCTTGACTGCCTTTTGACTGACTGACTGCCTCTTGACTGACTGGCTGATTCACTGCCTCTTGACTGACTGACTGCCTCTTGGCTGACTGCCTGCCTCTTGACTGACTGTAACCAGTCTAACTAGTTGGTGACAGAAGGCCTTCTCTTAGGCTGGTTTGTCTCCCCTTGTGCGCTTGCGCTCATCGTCGCGTTACTTGTGCCGCCACAAGGAGGCAAAGGACAGAGCACCAGTCTAAGCTGGGCCCCGTCTCTCATATCACAATTTAACCTTGGCGCAAGTTGACGATGTGCCTAAGGAGCCTGTAACCAGGTTAGGTACCAGTCAATCCTGGATGGGGAACAGTGACACCAAACGAAGGATGCGGGAAACAGTCTACGCTAGCGCTGTGCAGGAGCTTCCTTCCGCTTTTGAATACAAGGTAGCGCCGTGAAAGAGGCTTCGCTGGGAGGAGCTTGGATATACAGCTATATTTAGCAATGTTTTTTCCAGCAACCTTGTGGATTTTCTTGACAGGGGGGTATGAGCTCGTCCACACATTTCCCCATGATACCACACATTAAGTAAGTGTCAACATATTCATACTTGTCTGCAATCATCACTATGTGACTATTTATTTGAGAAGGAATAGTTCAGTGTGAATACTGATATAGACGAAATGTTGGTGACTGATATAACGAAACTAGCCAGCCCATTTGGTACTTTTGTTGGTACTAGAGGGGTCTCAAAATGTATTTCTAAATGTCTGTCATGCACACACTGTTCAAATTGAAATCCATATTGTTATTTTCTATACAATCATAAACCATACTTCTTCATAATGCTTACCTTACTGTATGCTTACTCCTTTGGCCTGACACGTCAATTATTCACGCTGTAGAAAAGTGCTCACACCTTGCTACATGGAACACAGGTCAACATTCACGCCTGTCACCATGACAGGGTTTGACCACCTTTGATTTTTTAGACCGACAAACACAAGCGTGGTAGTTAGGACTGTTTTAAAAAAAATATTTTCATTTTGATTAATGCATTTCATATGTACATGTGAACACATATCATTATACATGTGAGACAAAAATATGGTTTCTTTAAAAAATGTTTACAACTATCTCACTCATTACTCGTATCATAGAGTTTGTCCCCCTTTTATCATAGTGCCCGACTAACAAAAACATGTTTAGTGTACTAATGTACAGTTAGGACTGGTTTAACCTTTAGCCTGCTGAATTATTTTACCATAAGGTGCTGTAAAGAGGGTGATACGGTATCTTTTAAAACTTACATCTTTCCAAATATTACTCATCCACAAGTAGCTTTCTCGAAAGGTAGCGACGTGAAAGAGGCTTCACTGCGAGGAGCTTTAATATACAGCTATACTTAGAAAAAAAATCTTCCAGATGCGATGTTGGTGACTGATTTAACGAAATTAGCCCAGTAGCGTATTTTTGAGGAGGTATACGGCCGGAAATCTCACCTTTTGCCATAAGCATTGTATTAAGCCAGCCATGGGTATTTAAGGCTACTTTTTTATTATTTACTAAAACTGTAATGAAATTTGGTACTTGAAATGTATCTTCAAATGTATTGGCGATACAGATACTTTCATGCTTTTTGCCAAATACCTTGTACTCATTTAGTGAAGTTTGAAAACCATAATGTAAAAGCTGATTTTGTGGCGCACCAGTGGGAAAGTGCACGAATACATGTACACCACAAAGTGACAATCATGGCAGAAGATCTGTGACCCACTTCATCATAAGTTTGTGGTATGATAGTCAAACACGAACATTACAGACATCATGGTGATATTGTTTTGTAAGTTATATGACATTGCGTAGTCAATACCACAAGTTGAAAGGTTGTTTACTCATTTTGTTTTGTTCTGCTTTTACGCTGACATATAGACCAAGGGACACAACTTCCAAGGGGGGTAACAATGGATGATACTTGTTCTGTCATCCCAGGGCCATGTTTTTTTGTATTTTCACACAAGTGAAAGTACTGGTTTTTGTTTTCGTAACAGTGAAACATGACTTTTGATGAAAAACAACAACATTTATAACTGCATATGTCACACTCATTTCTATAATAAATGTATTGTTTGCAGTTTTTACTTGCAGAGATTTTACTGAAAGCTGGCACCGATTTGACAAAATACCCACGTGAGCTACAGTGCTGTGACAGAGAATTCTCATACTTGATACACTGATACGACAGACACTGTACACGTTAGGACTTGTGTCTTGTTGGTTGATGATGATGAGTTAGATGCCGACTTAGATTGAAGACACTGATGAAAAACAAGAAACAGAGAAGAATTTTCAAAGACTGAATCAGAACGATCAAGGACAGATGGATGATAGTGACACAGAGTGCCCTGGGAAGCACAATGACGGTGACACGTCATCAGACGGGGAAACCATGGAGCTTGCAGGTATTCCCATGGACAACCCTCAAGGAACAACTGAAGGAGCAGGCAGTACTGCGGAGGGTGCAGAAAATAAAGATGTTGATGAAGAGAGTGCTGACGAATGCTTGTTTGATGACATCACAGATGAGGAAGAGGGGGAAGGAATAGAAGACTTGTCACAGCTTGGAGCAGGTACTGTAGAGGTCAAATTCCAGACTGTTCAACAAGAGTCATACCAACTTGTGGAAAAAGGTTTGTATGAAGCAATTTCACTTTGCTTGTTGAGGATGCTGTTTTAAAATCCCACCATGTCAGTGGCTGTTAAAGACAGTTAGGTGCTACCTGAGGAATTGAAGAATATGGACAGGAAAATCTTTTTCAATTGATAAGATAGATACTAGTATTTTGAAATCCAACTCAATTACTGAAATTAACATGTGTTTTCCAATGAGAAAACATCACCAATCGCACCTGAAGAACCACCATAGTAAGGTGTATCTGCCAGATAGTCCCGTTACTACACTTCCCATTACAACGAGGGGTGGTCAGGAAGCCTCGTGGTTAAAGCGTTTGCTCGTCACGCCGAAGACCCAGGTTCGATCCCGACATGGGTGCAATCTGTAAAGCCCATTTCCGCTGTTCCCTGCCTTGATATTGCTTGAACATTGCTAAAAGCGACCTAAAACCATCCTCAACCACTTACTGTATCACAACGTGTTCAGTGTATTTACTACTGCATTAAATTTTTCAAGTACTTACGATAGTGTGCATATAAGTTTTGACAAAAAAGTGTGGAGCCTTGCACAAATCTTTATCCAAATGTTTAACTAACTATAACTGTTTGTCAGCACGGCTAGGGTGGTGAAAATAAACCTTTTGGGGATTTGGTATTGAGCTACAGCTGCAAAACCAGATTTTGTTAAATGAGTCTGAATATGTTTTACTTAAAAACAGCTTGTAACAATGTAATTTTAATGGCAGACAATGTCTTTTTCAGTAGTATTTTGTTTGAAACTGAATCGGAGATAATTCATATTTTACATATATTTTTCAAATAGCTTGATATCCAACTGTGACATGCTTGTTCCTTCGTAGATACCACGACACTAGCACAACACATTGTGGGATGTTGTCAACAACCACAGGGAGAAATAGCGTCAACACCACAGCAGGGGACACAACTCCAACCAGCTTCAGATGGTGATGTTGATCAGACAACAAGCCAGGCACAACTGTCCTCAACTACATCTTGTGTAGTTCCTAACACAACCAGTCTACAGGACCCGCCAACGGCAGCCCTGACACCAGCGTCCACATCCTCTCTTCTACCCAGAATACCAGGATCTGTTGTATCAGAGATACAGTCGTCTGGGCTACCCGTGGTACCAGTGACTGGTGATTCTCCTGTAGGTGAGTGCTGATAAACAGGAACATGGCTAATTGCTCAAATATCTAATACCTACAATATGGTGTTTTCAAATGACTTTGGTTTTTAAGCTAATAGGCTATGACAGTATTTCCTCAATTATTTTACAGGGATGGCATTAACCCTATACAACCACTATACAAGGTCTAGCTCTGCTCAATTGCAGGTTTTCCACTTTTCAGAACAACTGAAACAAAAAAGTCACCATTTACGAAAATAAGTAGAAGTTATCACGCGAGTGTGTTTGAGGATGGTTAATATTCTGCATTAGGAATAAACATTGTATTTATCGTGGCTTGGCGAGCTAAATACATGGTGTTTATTCCTAATAAAGGATATTTACCATCCGCAAGCGTGCTAACCTCTTTATCCTATTATGTCATTCTTTTATTCTGTGCTTTAAAATCGCTTTCCCTGTATCAGAAATATTACAGAAACATTGCGAGCTTTCCTGGAATGCGAGCATTAATATTTATTACGTCACATGGTAAGTGATGTGACAGTCGGACAGCGACAATAGCCAATATAGTTCCAACTGAAATCTGTTATTATACAGTGGCGAACCAACATATACGCAAAACAACAATTGTTTTTATTTGTCGTAGCAGTTCGATGTCTGTTGATGATAGTTGTCAGTTTTCAGTATCACGAGAGACATCTAAGTTCAAAAATGGAAAACAACCCTGAAAGCTTAAGTTATATGGTTTCTGTTACAGTCGCCCAGTACAACCTTATCCAAGTACGGCAGCAGTTTGGAGATGTGACAGTCCAGGGCGCCAGGAATCTGAACATTGGCGGAACGCAGAACGTTGGTACACCTCAGACCCGCCCGGAGGAAGAGGAGAAGCCATTGACTGTTGCAGCGCGGAAGATCAGGAGTAAGTTATCTGCTGTATTTGGATCAATCAGCTGAAGGCGTTTTGTAGTAAATGCTGACTGTAATAATCTTGATATTTGTTCCAACTGTCACCTCGTTCATGACGATAATATACATCGAGTTTTGTAAGCAAGTGATGAACGTAGCAAAGTCATTGAAGCATTATGTCTTGCTCTCTGTTACATTTCACATTATGTTACATCCCTACAGGACCATATACAAATTGTAGCATGCCCATTTGTTTCGTCTAAATCACTCAGATCAAATGTAAGTTGGTAAGTTGTTAGGACGTATTTGTATCTCGTGATACAACATATCCAGTAGAAATTGATAAAACATCTATGGCAACTGCTAAGTACCTGGAAGATAATATCAACAAATATATATGAATCAGAATTTCAGCTCGGATTGGCAAAGTGAAAACTAGGTATATTAGTGATCGGATATCAGTCATTGACCCTTTCACTGATTGACCTATAAATAAGGGAGACCACCTGGGGTGTTTTTCGTATTAAGATCTATGGATGAAGATGCTGAGTGAAACAACACCTCTCCATAAGACTGTTTGAAAAGGGGAATGACTTCAACTTTCAATAGTAAAATTTCCCTTTATGTCTAACAGGATACAAACCCTCACCTACTTGCCAGGACCTGGTATCATCACTATTTGATAGTGATTCATAAACAGGTGCTCCTGATATATAGACAGAATCATTCGGTGGACTGTTGCTTATGATTATCAAAACGGTTTTGTCACTTTAATTCTATACTTTTGTATTCTGGCTGCTTCGTTCATATGGACATTCTGTTATGATCCACAATCAGAGCAGGCACTATTCAAACGTTACTTAAGCTGTCTGCTCTCTGGTTCAGAACAAATAACTTGCAGACCTATATCGAAAAATAGAGAAATGCTGTAAAAAGAAGTGTTTCAATTTAAACACTTTGAAGGTGGCACATTCGATTCAAGAGGTTTTGTGTAAACTATTGATTGTATATTGTCAATATTCAACATTCACAGGATGTATTTTGGATTGTCCAAACTTTCGGTGAAACTATGTGAAATGCTACTCACAATATTGATGAAGTATTGTCAAAATGTTAACTCACTCACGCACTGACACATTTCAAAATAAGGGATCTCAGACTCAAACTGTATGTGATTGATAATGGCCACACTTTATTCCTTTAATTGGGGTCAAATTAAAATATGACAGACTGTATACTTTTACACATATATATGTCAAATGTGCCTTGTTTTCACAGAAAGAACGGAATGTAGCATTCAGTCAATGACTAAAGACATGGTGGAGACAGAAGCCCTGCAGAAAGTGACGGAGAAGCTGGACAGAGGAGCAACATGGGTGACAATTAAAGGAAGGCCAGGAGAGGGAAAGTCTACAATAGCTTACATGGCCCTCAAAGATCAGCACACTCAGGGGAGACAAGTGTACCAGGTGGTGTCACCAGAAGAGTTCAATGAGGTCATAACGGCCAGCACAAACCCTGTCATTATGTTAGATGACATATTCGGTGATCTAGAATTTGATGTAGCAGAATGGGCAAAGTGGAGACCAAGTCTACGACGTTTTGTGGATATGAAGGATCCAGATGAGACCACCGAAAAAGACTCAATGGATAAATCCACTAAAAGTCAAAAAGAGGATGAGCAAACAATCCTAAAGAGAACAGCACCAAACAAAGGCAAAACGATCATTATCCTCGTAGGCCGTGACTATGTGCTGAAATCCTCACTGGCAGACTTGGGAAGGATGGCAGATTACATACATAGTCCCAAGTATGTGGTGGAAGTTTCCTCACAGAGTGACTCTATAGAACGAAGGAAGATATGGCATGTTCATGCCAAAACAAAAAACATAGACTTTGATGAGTCAACCGTGTCTCGGATATGTCAATCTGACTGTCCACACGGCTTTCCCCACGTGTGTAAAATGTTTGTCACAACATATGAAAAGGATCAGACTCAGCTTCCAGTAGATACATTTTTTCAAGCGCCTCTAGCATTCCTCAAACAGACCCTAGAAAAAGCCCTTCAAGATGAGATAAAGATTTCCCTGTTCAAGGCTATGATTAAAAGGGATGGAAAGATTAGTAAACAAGAGTTGGTACAGGGGGATGTCAATGGATACAAATTCAAAACAGCTGCTGATGATTTAGTTGGATCTTACCTCAAGAAGGAAGATGACACATACATGTTTGACCATCCCTCTATATATGACAGTGTCGCTTTAATTCTCAGTACAAAACATTCAAAGTTTGTGATCGATTTTTGTAGTTTGTCATTCATCCATCAGCGACTTCGTCTTAAAGCCTCCACAAGTCCATGGGAAAACGTTCCTGGTGAGACAGATCTTTTTGCGTACATCAATGCTAAACATCTAGCAAGAAGATTTGCAACTGAAATTTCAAGGAGCAATTTGTTGCATGTCTTATCGCACCATGCATGTTGTGATCCAGACTTTATAGACTTGCTAATGGGCTGCCTGAAGACACAGTGTCACATGTCTGTTTCTGATATTCATAAACTAGCTGATAGCTCTTCAAAACAGTCATTTTGTGAATTAATTTCGAGCAGCAAGTCACATCATCTCATCAAATTTATTAGGGAGAAAGAAAACAGAACATTCAGCCAGAGTGAACTGAGAGACATTTTACTTGGGGTGTGCATGAATGCTGCTTGTAGTGTACTGACCTATATTAGAGAACACCAGCAGCTTGAGATAGATGCTAGATATGGTTCGGAGAAGAAAACGCCACTTATGTTAGCAGCAGAAACCAAAGACAGTGTGTTTGTAAATCAGATTCTGGCCCTTCACCCTGACCTGAATGCAAGAGACAGTCACGATCGAACAGTCTTTCAATACCTTTGCGCAAATGGCCTTACATCAGCTGTGGAACATGCAATCAACATGGGCGTGGATGTTAATGAGCATCATCCACCAGTTGTTGGTCCTTACCCGCAAGCCCCTCTATATCGTGCCATAGAAAATGGTCATGTTGGGGTGGTGGAACTGCTGCTAAAAAAAGGACGTGATATAGATAAACAGAGAGGTCTTGAATGTGCATTAAGGAGCCAGAGCACGCATATGACGCGTTTTCTTTTAGACAGACGAGCACAGGTTGTAGGTGATGCTTTGCACATTGCTTGTCTGTTTGAGAATTTGTCTATCATCAAGATGTTGTTTGCGGAGGGTGCTACAGTTGACATGATTTCATTTCAAGGAGATACTCCTCTTCACGGTGCATGGGACCCTAATGTTGTCTCGTTTTTGTTGGAGAAAGGAGCTAACGTGAATGTCAAGAATGAAACAGGCAACACACCACTTCATGCAGCAATATTTGATGGATATACAGAGTGTGTTGATCTGTTACTGAAGGCTGGAGCTCATGTGAACGTACAGAATAATACAGAAAACACACCACTTCACGCAGCAGCATGGGATGAATCTACAGTGACTCTTGATGCGTTACTGAAGGCTGGAGCTTCTGTGAATGTACAGAACAATACAGGTGACACACCACTTCATGCAGCAGCAGAAGAAGCAAGGTCGGTATCTTCAGGGAGTGTTGATGTGTTACTGAAGGCTGGAGCTTCTGTGAATGTACAGAACAAAACAGGTGACACACCACTTCATAAAGCAGCATCGTGGGGAGCTACATGGAGTGTTGGTGCGTTACTGAATGCTGAAGCTAATGTGAATTTCAAGAACAAAACAGGTGACACACCACTTCATGCAGCAGCAGCAGCAGGATCAATCCGGGGATCTATAGGGATCGTTGATGCGTTACTGAAGGCTGGAGCTGATGTGAATGTAAAGAACAATACAGATGACACACCACTTCATAAAGCAGCAGCAGCAGTATGGCGCGGATCTACAGGGGGTGTTGATGCGTTACTTGAGGCTGGAGCTTATGTGAATGTACAGAACATTACAGGTGACACACCACTTCATGCAGCAGCAGCAGCAGCAGAAGCAGGGTTGGGATCTACAGCGAACGTTGATGCGTTACTGGAGGCTGGAGCTGATGTGAATATACAGAACAATGCAGGGGACACACCAGTATTTCATTGACCAGGACATCAAAAACCTCTTGAGAGATGGGATTAGAAATAATTGGTAATAATATATATTATCCCAGTGTTATTGCTGAGCGAAGGTTATGGATGTCGGACAGTTTGTGATATTAGCAAGCTCTTCTCCCTTAATCCTTTGTCTCACTTCGTTACTGTTACTGGGGTTTGTGCCGTTGATGGATGGTTGTTTTTTGGTTTAACACCGCACTCTCAATATTCAAGCTGTTTAATGGCGGTCTGTAAGTAATCGAGACTGGATCAGACATTATAGTGATTGACATCATGAGCATCGATCTTCACAATGGGCGATCTTTTTCAATTCATCTTCCCTTCACTCACCCGGCTGGTGCACTGACTTGGACGGTCCAACCTTAAACTGACGGCGCATGTGGTACGAGCGGCACATGTTAATATCACACCTGTAGACAGATGACCAGTATAGCCTTCATCTCTAGCGGCATCGGTCACGCTGGTGTATAGACAGTATTTCTTTCCGCCTGATATAGATGTTCGTGGTTCACTGGTACATTAGGGATGACCAAGACTGGTTACATCGTATAGTTAACCACTTGGTAGCCATTCGAAGCGAGGCAATGAGATCAGCTGATCGTTCATTCCACGACACTTTGTTGATGGTTTGCAGTCGGTACTGAAAGTGGTTGTCTTTGATGTTTGAATATCACACTTTTAGAATTACACAGATTTTCATTGTATACATACCCATATCTATGTTGTAGTATCGCCAATCACGCTACATCATATGCATACATTTCAGTACAGCGGTAAGGTGATGGGGTACGCGAAATGTGAAGGTCTTATGCAACGTAAAGTTGATAGTTGACTAAATGTTGTGAATTTCGACAGCAACACATGTACGTATTTGTCAGGTATATAACTGAGAGAAGTGTGAAATGTTTTAAAGAAATTGCCAAAGAAAACAGGCAGTGACAAATAATGTCATCAGCTAGATAGCACAATACAATGTTCACTATAAAAGAAATGAAAATCACTCAAACGGATTTTGATACTTAAGCGTTAGTTGGTGCATGTTGCATAAAAAAAGATTTTATGGATGAATGGTGGCTGTTTTGTATTGCAAAATACTACCGTGATTATATTTCTAAATGGTAAATAAAAGAGTGGCTGAGGGGCAGGGCCAAAAAGAGTTTATAACTTGGACACATTTAAAATCCCCACGGTATAACCATATGTACAATTGCTGAGTAGAATGAGAGGAATGCAGGATCTTGCCTTCCATTATATGCACATTCTCTGTCAGAAAATAGATTGTTGCATGCATATGTAGCAATCATGTGATTTTGATTTTATATTTTCGATGCCATTCCTATTCATCTGGAACTTTTTCAGTTATTCCTTTTAAATATTGTTTCAACTTCAATAAACTTGATTTGTATATAAAAAAAACCTTTGCCTTTGTTTTCATTTATGTTCCACTCCACAGCCATGTGAAGTTATAGTTATCCTGTGATGTGCCGCAGCTTTTCCTTTTAACCATTACTGCAGCACAGTGACAAAAGTTATTTCCCGATGGATGTTATTTTACTGTTCAAAAATTGATTTGCTTGACTAGTCCAGAATGGCTGATTAGTTTTGTACTAGTTTAGTACATAAATTTGTCCGAAACAACTCAATGTTGTATAAACAAAGTGGGTGTGGGGCTTAATAGCTGATTTACCGGAAAATTTTAGAAGTTGTCTTCCCATACAGATGGAGGTGAAATGGGGTTTAACGTCATGTCCAAGATTATTGTAGATATATAGCGACGTACATGCACGAGTGTGTAAGTGTTTGTATGGCTGTTTGCACTAGTCTTGACTGATGCCGATTTATAGTGCTAGTTCACTGAGATGCCATGCCGCAGTTGAACATTAATAACCCATTCAGACACAGTATACTGACTCAGAGCCGAGCAGTCCTTGTTTGAGCCCCTAAATGCCGAGCGCAAGACAGGGTAACAACAAGTACCATCTATTAACGTCTTTTGGTATGATGCGGCTTGGGATCGAACCCCGGACCTTCCGCTCCCCGGGCGGACGCTCTACCACTAGGCGACGGAGGCAGTCATTTTCACCGCATTTGATACTCGTCATTGTATAGATGGATTGGGGCCCGATGGGAGAAAGTGAATCCTAACTTGGAATCTATATAGACATATGCTTGACATCATAGCTCAAATTCATTCATGTTTCCAAAATATGCCTTGGAGTCTGTTTCCATCCCTGGTGACCGGCTCGAAAAGGTCTTTGGGTCATAATTACCTAAAACATAGTCATCCCCATCGTATATACCCAAGCTCATCGTTAGACAATACATCCATGCTTCCAGGACTGGCCCTTCTGTTCATCTGTCCGGCACTCCCAAAGGAGTTACATCCAGTGTGCTTTGGCAATCATCAGATGATTGTAATACAGATAGAGCTCATTCTTAATTTCATCAGTCGTCTAAGGCGCTGCGATTCGCTGTGCAGAGTTGCGTCCCTTGGTAACTGCTAACGTGGTTCCGTCCCTTGGTAACTGCTAACGGCAGTGACGCTAATTGACCTCCCCTCTCACTGCCTCTCACTCACTTGATGATTCGACCAATATGTTTAGTGTAATCAGAAAGGCACATGTACCCCTGAAAGCCAGTATTTGTTTTGCACGTGCAAGACGCTATTTGATTGTTTGTCATCTTACCCGACGGCGTCAATTGCTATTCATAAAATCAATCACCGGATTGTCTGGTCTATGGTGTTGATTGCGTCTTGTTTTGGGTGAGCGAGTGAGTTTGGTTTAACGCTGCTTTTGACGCATTTCAGTTGTATAACGGCGTGTCATCTTGAGATGGTGATATAAGTGATAAGTGATGGCGCTTACCACTTTGGGGAACTAAAAGAGCATAGCTACGGTACTGACAAACCTAGAAACATAATCATGGTGAACGGGAGATTACCTTAACGCCACATGCAGCCATATTCCAGCCATATGGAGACACGCGTCAACCAAGTCAGTGAGCCTGACCACCCGATCCCGTTCATCGCCTCTTACATCAAACATGGGTTACTGAAGACATATTCCTTTTGTTTTCCTGCCTTTACGGACATGTGATGAATGGAAATAACTGATGTGAGTAGTTGTCTACATCAGTGTAGGACCGCTCAGGATTTCAGGACAAAGATGGCGGCCCATCCGTTTCCGGTGGCGTGCGCCTCCAAGATGGCGTCACATCCGTTTCCGGTGGCGTGCGCATCCAAGAGGGCGGCCCATCCGTTTCCGGTGGCGCGCGCCTCCAAGATGGCGTTGCACCCGTTTGCGGTGGCGTGCGCACCTCCAAGAGGGCTGCACCTCCGTTTCCGGTGGCTTGCGCCTCCAAGATGGCGTCGCACCCGTGTCCGGTGTCGTGCGCACCTCCAAGAGGGCGTTGCCTCCGTGTCCGGTGGTGCGTGCACCTCCAAGAGGACGTTGCCTCCGTTTTCCGGGTGAGGAGGAGGAGGAGGAGGGAGGGAAGGGAAAAAAAACCCAGGGAAGCGGTCGTAAAAGGTGAACACGAAAAGAGTTTTGTTGTCGTTGTTGTTGTTGTTGTTCTAAACATAGACGTGGTGGTGGTGGTGGAGGGAGGGAGGGAGGGAAGGAAGGAGGAGGCGGGTTCATGGTGTGGGGGTTTAAGGGTCGTCAAAGCAAAGGCTGAAAGCGTTCTTTCGGGAGAGATAGATGTCTGACGTTTTGATGATTACATGCAACACGCAACAGTACAAAGGCACGGGTGGACAGTCATTTGGCGTCTTACAGGACACCTACTGGTGTGCGTTAAACGACGCATGTAGGTGTCCTTCAGCACAGTGTTGCAATACACGCATTTGAAAGTCCCCTCCCAAGCCCTTGTACCAAGGGCGTACACGGGCAGACACCCTTGACGTCTACCACATTGCCATGGTGGAGACAATGGTGGTGATGTTATTATCTCAGTAGAAATCAGTTCCAGATCCCAGTTTTCAGACATGTTGTTGCTGTTGCTGCTCATGATGATGATGATTTCTTTTTACAAGTGGCACTGATCCACTCGAATCCACACTTGTTTTATAGGAGAGACACTGACACCCTGCTTCCTGGTTGGTTACCCAGGCAGCAGCTCCGATTGGTTCGTTCTGGTGCCTGGCCTGCATCTCGGTTTTCCAAAACGGACCGACCCCTGTGTTTCTTTTCCATAGGAAATGGATTTTACCATGGGAGAGAAAGCACAACCCCGGTTCGACCATTCAGAGCCCAGCATGGTCCGAGCGCCGCCTCTGATTGGTCGACAACCCAGGCTTCGGATTGGTCCGATTTCGATCCGTTTTTTTTTCTTGGGTAGCCTTGGTATTATTTTTAGGTAGACGGTCGTGGACCTTCATAGGTAGGCATGAACGTGGGAATGCCTACGTGATGTACATTGTGTCACCCCCATGCCAATCGGAATGTCATGTGTGTGTGTGTTTGTCTTCAAACAGACGTTGACGTTGATCCATAGAATGATACCATGCCTACGCGATGTACGTCATGTTGCCAGACACACGTGGTGTTTCACGCCTGTTGTCAGGCAAAACGTGATGTCATGTGAGTGTGTGTGACTACAAACATTGATTTAGTATTGAGATGGATAGAGAACGATCGATACACATGCGTGACGTTTGCACACGTGATGTACTTAGTGTCATGTACTTCAAATTATTATTATTATTATTTAATGATACCGAGGTGTTGACACTCGTGTAGGTCTACAGACGTACTGTGACACATGTTTTCATGCACATGTGTTGCTTGACTCAAGTCTCCATGCACATGTGGTGTACTACGTGTCTCTATTTATATGTTTATATATATATTTATATCTATTTATTTTATTTTGACACGTACCATGGTGGTGTCACGCGTAGACGTATGCCTCCAAGAGACCTAGGGGAGGGTGTGGGTTCTTTGTTTTGGATTGTGGGGTTGGCAAAGCAAAGGATGAAAGTTGTCTTTGGGGTGAGATGGGTGGCCCTGAAAGTGCCGTTTTGGGAAAGAAAAACTTCTGCTGCTGTCCAAGAAGAATCATCATGTCCAAGCTTAATGACAAGACTAGGATCGTCGAAGCGATACTTGTAGCCATCTGGATATGTCACCACTTGTGGGTCCAACAAAGAAAAGAAAATAATTCTTGAACAGGAACTTGAACAGGAACGCAGGACACAGGAAACGTCCTCCTAGGCATCCGGTCGTGCTACGTCATTCGTGTTCTTCTGATTCACCTTCTCCTCGCAGAGATAGTGTAGCTGTAGCTTCTTCTTGTGTTTCACCAGGCCGGTTAGCCACAGTGTGGGGACCACCTGTGGTGTTCCACCTAAGGATCGTCGTTGGGCGCCGATCGTCTCAGCCGCACACCACATTGGAAACAGTACACGCCATCGGCACCCCCTGTTTAGGCAAAGCCCGCATGGGCCATCTCTTCAGCAGTCTGATTCATTTGCATAGGCCACGTCTCAAACGAAGCGAGCCTTCTTTCAAACCGTAGATAATAGGGCGATGGTGTGTTACTGAGCAGTGACAACGCATTCTCAGCATCCGTACTCTTACTCCAACATCCACGAGTATCTGCACTGTCCATCACAAAATCTCCGTCACGAGTCGTCCTACCACTCTTCTTTGTTTCAGCCATTCTTGGTTTTATAAAATAAATTTTACAAGTGACACTGATCCACTCGAATCCACTCTTGTTTTATAGAAGAAGGACCGGATCGAAAATGGCTGCTTCCCCGTTGGTCCAAAACGCAACGCACTGTTTGGTTCTTTCCGGTGCCTGGTCTGCACCTCGGTTTTCTAAAACGACCCGACCCTTGTGTTTCTTTTCCATAGGAAATGGATTTTACCATGGGAGAGAAAGCACAACTCGGCTCGGGTGCTGTCTTCTGATTGGTCGGTGATGTCTTCTGATTGGTCAACAACCCAGGCTTCGGATTGGTCCGATTTCGATCCTTTATTGGGGGAAGGGTTGTCCATATCAGACGTTCATCAGACACGCATCGCTATCATGACAAGCAACCAAAGTACGCCCTATCGTTTGGAGAGGAAAGACACCACCCGCTCCAGACGGTTAAGAACTGCTAATCATACGTACCGTTTGACTTTCAACCCAGACTACTTGGACACCGTACCACCGGACCGCATTCTCATGGAACTGCCAGCTTTATTTGACAGAGTGATCGATGACTTTTATCAACATATGTCAGGTCAGAAGGGAGATCGTATTGGTCTAGGTATCGATCATCCCGCTTTGAACACTCCCATACGGATTCCCTTTCGTCGCTTTGAAGATCTCCATGGGTTAAATATTTTACATGCCGTGGAAAAAGTCCAACAGTCCAACAAAGACCTGAACATCGATGCCACCATGGTTGTGACTTTACTACAAGTAGCAGATCCCGACAGGCTAGGATCGGGCAGTGGTGCTCCCCGGCTGAAAAAACGTGATTGGACTCGAAGCTTTTTTAACACGCAAAAAGTGTATTGTACGGATCAAGAACGAAGATCAAGCCCCACCCTCTGACCCCAGAATGGGAAACCCAGCAAAAGAGACTGACGAGAACGGTTCGGGTCGACGTTCAAGGCATACGGGCACGGGGCTTGTTTTGACGCCTTGGCCTGCCTGAAGGCCCCTGTCAGGGCCTGGACGACCTCGCACGCGTGGGACGGGCTTGACCCACCTGAATTATCAACTGAAAGTCTACAGTCAAGAGGTGGACCAGAGACTGTTGTACAAGTGTGATGAGGCTCCACCCCACGCCATCGTGCTACATTTATATCATCATGATCAGCACTACGATGTCATCACTTCCATGCCAGCTTTTTATGGGTCTAACCATTATCGCGAACACTGCGACCAACGTTACGACCATCCCGAAAAACACCCCTCCACCAAGCAATACCGCTGTCACTGCTGCCTCCACTCTAGCTATTGCGGACCAAAGGAAAAGCACGGGATCCCTTGCTTGACATGTCAACGTTGGTTCCCAAATCAACAGTGTTACACCCAACATCTCCAGTCACCGTCAAAGGGAAAACCCAGCGCCTGTCAATCGATTCACAGGTGCCCAACCTATTTTCAGCTGGTCCGTGTCTTGGAGACTCCCATGGGTCACCACGAGTGCTCAGATGAAGAACATCCCTGCTTGGTGTGCCGAGACCCCATGACCCCAGACCATCGCTGTTACATGACACCTCTCCGTGAAGAAAACGAGGATGAGGAGGGGGAGGAAGAGGGGGAGGAGGGGGAATAGGAACAACATCACCTACGAGACAATGTCCAATATGTCTTCTACGATTTTGAATGCATGCGAGACACGGGGGAACACATTCCAAATTTGTGCGTGGTGCAGTTGGGATGTGGACGGTGCATCAGTGAAGTGAACAAGGACTTGTGCAAACACTGTCCATGGAGAGAAGAAGGGTATGGTCCCAGCCGTGAGATCGTGTTTCGAGGCCACACCATGCGACATGATGTGTGTGTGTGGTTGACCACGCTGGCTGAAACACCCAAGAAGAAGAAGAAGAAGAACCACGAGGAAGAGGAGGACAGCACACGCAAGGGCACAACAGCACGCCTGGGGAAAAGAAAACGGGATGGAGCCCCCTCAAGAAACCACGCTTCAAAACGTCAATGACATTCATCACCCCAGCAGGAGGAAGAGGAAGAGGAAGAGGGGAAGATGTCATGGAAGTGGAGAAAACAAAGAAGCCAAAGAACAAGAACACCGCCACCAATACAGTCCAGAAGGAGAATCGCATTTATGTGATGGCCCATAATGCACGATCCTATGATTTACACTTGGTCCTGAAGGGTCTGTCCCCTCTCCTGGTGAAACTCCCCACCAAGATTCGAAATGGTCAACAAATTTTGCAGGTGACCCTGGGACGGTTGTGTTTCGAAGACAGCTTAAATTTCATACCTTACCCCCTGAAAGCATTTCCCAAGAGCTTTGGGCTGAGAAAACTGAAGAAAGGGTACTTTCCTCACTTTTTCAATACCAGACCTACTGAGGTCCCTATCCACCAGCCGTCATGTACGATCCCGATGGCATGTCTCCCGCGGAACGCACAGTCTTCCTCCAGTGGCATACCCAAAAAGTGCAAGAAGGAGTCTTGTTCGACTTACAAGGAGAACTTTGAGCCTACTGTCAGAGCGATGTGGACATTTTGAGATGAGGATACGCTGACTTCCGACAGAACGCCATCAACTCAGTTGGCATGGATCCCTTTGTAGAAGTGATGACAGCTGATGCGTTCACCATAAAATCCTTCGTAAAACACGACCTGAAACCCAATACCATAGCTATTCTTCCACCTCTAGGCTACCAACCCAAGAGAAACTATTCCCAAGCCTGTATGCACTGGCTCAATTATCTGATGGAAACGCGGCCCCATCTGCACCTCCAGCACGCCAGGAATGGAGGTGAAAAAGAGTTCACGTGTTGAGAGGGCCAACATCGGTACAGTGTGGATGGCTACGATTCAGCGACAGGCACCATCTACGAATTCCTGGGCTGTTCCTGGCATGGGTGCCAGGCCTGCCACACCGACACCCACTACCGCTTGAGTCTCTTGAGTCCACACCCTGAGGTGAAACGGATCGTCACCTTGTGGGAGTACGAGTTTACGAAAATGCAACAGGTGGACTCTGCTCTGCATGCTTTCTTGCAGGGGCCCCACTGTATCCACGTCCCTGGGCCGCTGAACCCTCGCGACGCCTTCTATGGAGGACGCACCAATGCCATGTGATTATGGTACGAAGCCCAAGAAGGTGAAACCATCAAGTACATCGATATTTGTTCCCTTTATCCATACATATGTAAGACCGGAGCATTTCCCATGGAACACCCGACCCTTCTCCATCAACCACCTGTGGACACGTTGTTTGAACTGAAAGGCCTGATCCAATGCCGTGTCCTACCCCCGAAACGACTCTACCATCAGCTACTGCCGTACAGATCGGGTGGCAAACTGCTCTGTCCTTTGTGCTGTACGTGTGCCGATACCCAATCAGACTCCCCCTGCGAGCACACGGACAAAGAGAGGTCATGGGTGGGCACGTACGCCACCGTAGAACTCCAGGAAGCCATGAAGAAGTATGACTACCAGTTGCTTCAGATCTACGACGTTTGGCATTTTGACAACTTTGCACAGCATGACCCTCACACCCAGCAAGTAGGACTCTTATATCGATCGACATTTCAAGGAGAAGCTCGAGGCCAGCGGATACCCCAAAGGATGTACGGATCATGACGCTTACATCCAGGAGATCTTCGACAAAGAAGGCATTGGGTTGGACAAGGACCGTATCGAAAAAAATCCAGGACGTCGCACGATTGCCAAGATACAACTGAATTCGCTCTGGGGCAAGTTTGGACAACGGGTAGACTACAGTCAGAACATCTATATGAACGATCCTGTACAGTACTTTGCCTTGTGGAGGAATGAACGCAATACCATCGAGGATGTCACCGTTGTCAACGAACACATGGTGGAAGTGACCTATACCCAGCAGAAAGAATTCCAAACCCCTCATTCTCATTTCAATGTCACCATCGCTGCTTGGGTCACCGCCCAATCACGTCTCAAGCTGTACGAGACCCTTGCCCTGGTGGGCCACAGTGTCTTGTACTTTGACACGGACAGCGTCATTTACATTCATCGACCCCACGACGCGAATCCAGAGCTTGGCCATTCGTTGGGTGAGTTTACAGATGAACTGGACAGAAACACCATCAAGACGTTTGTGTCAGGAGGCCCCAAAAACTATGGCTATGAGTTAATGAACCCCAGACCTGATGGAAGGCGCACGACCTGCAAAGTGCGAGGGTACACTTTGAATTAAAGAAACCAACAACATCTCAACTTTGACACAATGAAAGGACTGATACTGGGACAACGGCCTGGGAAAGAGGGGGAAAAATCGGTTTGGTTACCCTCATCACTTCATTCGCAAAGGACCTCGGTATGAAAACGCTCTTGTGACCCGACCCTCCTGAAAAGACTATCGTACAGTGTACGACAAGCGACGTCTCCCCTTTGGGTACAGAGACGACTTTCTATAATTTTTTTCATCACAACGGATCGAAACTGAATCGACATGGACCCCTACAGAAAAAACGGATCGAAATCGGACCAATCCGAAGCCTGGGTTGTCGACCAATCAGAGGCGGCGCTCGGGCCATGCTGGGCTCTGATGGGTGGAACCGGGGTTGTGCTTTCTCTCCCATGGTAAAATCCATTTCCTATGGAAAAGAAACACAGGGGTCGGTCCGTTTTGGAAAACAGAGGTGCAGGCCAGGCACCAGAACAAACCAATCGGAAAGCAGGACCAACGTGCCTTTTAATACGACCAACGCTCTCCGGTCATCACTTTTCACTGAAGGGACCAAGCAACAACATCGTCCCTCTGATTGATGTTCCTCACGTTGTTTTGGCTGTTGTCGTTTTATCTGGAAGAACAATCGACAACATCATGTCGAAACGGTTGAATGCCAAGACACGGAGCGACATGAGGGAGTGGAGATCAGAACGGTGACATGACTGCTGAACTGTGGGGTGAAGTGTACGACATGTTGTGTGCCAAGATAAAGGCAGACGACGCGTACGTCAAGATACGTTCAAAGATGAGGAAACTGACTGAACCCAAGAAAGTAGCACCGAAGAAGACGATAAAGAAGATCCAGAAGAAAAAACCCAGCAAACCAGCAGCAGCAGAAGCAGCATCCACCACCACCACCACAGCAGCTGTTGTCACCACGGCAGCAGCAACACCCACCACCACCACCACAACAGCGCCAGTCACAACCACCACTACAGCAGCAACAACAGCAGCGGCAACAGACACCGAAACGAAGGGGACATCCTTTTTGAAACCTGCAACACCTGCAAAAAGACGATCACGGAAGAAATTGTCTCTGAAGATCTCTCATCAAGAACAACTGTAAGTACCATGCTCTTCTTTGTCTCAGTCATTCTTGATGTGATGATGATGTTGATGTTGATCATGAATATGACTATTCATATGATTGACTCTGTCCTATGATTGACAGGACCCCAGATGTCAGTTCAGCCCAGTCCGTGCTAGAACAGTGTTGGGAACAAACCCCTCGGGAGCCCACCTATTCACTGAATGCACCTGTGGCGATGACTACCGGTGACAGTGATGATCATGAAGTGCTCAAGCTGGCAACTCTCCCTTCCATGGATCTGGACACGCTCCCCCTGCTTGATGCTTCTTGGTCACCAGCATCACCGGAAGATGTTCATGTCTTCTCCTCAGGTATGCCCATGGTTTGCGACGATGACAACGTTGACCAGGATCCTTATGGAGAAGCTCAACTCACTCCCCTACAACGTGAATGTAGTGTTTGCTGACACAACAACATATTAAGATACATAAGCTGCAACAGTGGCCAAGTGATGTGCCATGTCTGTTTCAGGGAGGCCATAGACTGTACTTGTTTTACTGATTGGCCTCTCACATGTTCGGGACCTGTTTGGGACAGTATGATGGAGAACCACATCTTATGGTGATCCTCATCTTCACTCGAAGAGCTTTACAACACGTAAGCTGCAACAGCGGTCAAGTGATGTGTCATGTCTGTTTCAGGGAGACCATAGACTGGACTTGTTTAACTGATGGACCTCTCACATGTTTGATGGAGAACCACATCTTAGGGTGACCCATCTTCACTCGAAGAGCTTGAAGATAGAAGAGTTGAAGATGGAAGAGGAAACGTTGTTGTTGTTGTTGTTGTTGTAGGGACATGAAAAAGCACTCCCTCCTCCATTGTGTTTTCGTATTTCCAATGTATCTGATTGTGATTGTTCATTATTAAACAGTGATTGATTGAACTGACTCTTTGTGTCTTGATTGATCTCAACTCCAATAGAGTACCGAACCGAGGGTAGATGTTGAGTTGAGATGTCGTCTACGTTGTCTGTCTGGCTGTCTGTGCGTCTGTCATGTCAGTGCACACCAAAGTGTAAAAGAGAAAGATCAGCTGCCTAGTGTCAGTCATTCCAGTACACACCATCATTACCACCGTGTGTCATGTCATGTGTCAGTCAGTCCAAACACAGGATGACGTCACGTGATGAGGTGGATGAGGTGAAGGAGGAGGTCATGACCTTCCGTTGAAGGGGGTAGGGAGGAGAGTTTCATAAAAGCAGCCGAACCCTCAGACCTTCTTTCAGTGAAGTCACAGTCATCATGGAGCAAAAACGTTTTATGAATGCCATGTCATCCTCCCGAGATGTCGTCACCGATTCCGAGTGGGTGTCTGAAAAGGCGGGAGAACAAGAAGCGAGAAAACGCCCACTCTTTATGGACGACACACTCTTGATGGACGACAACTGGCGACTCAGTGACATTCTGGAGAGACCTTTTCCTTCTTACACCTTGTGTCATCCTTCTCATCCCAACTATGATTCATTTCAAGAAACGTCTGAGGTCTTTCAAGGTCACCGTCACTATGTCTGTCTGAAGATGGACAGTCAAGAGAAGCAGAACCTGGGCCCCTGTTACAACTGTCAAGCCATGGGTCATTTCGCTGCAGATTGCCCAGGACCCAGTCGAAAGAAGACTCCTCAGGGCCCCTATTACAACTGCCAAGTCGTGGGTCATTTTGCTGCAGATTGCCCAGAACCTAGTCGAAAGAAAACGTCAGCAACACCGTCCACGTCGACATCCGTGACATCCGTGACACCCGTGGCACCCGTGACACCCGTGACACAAGTGCTTCATCTCAAAGAAGACATGCATGTCGATGTCCTCGACCTAAAAGAATGCCTCACACAACTCCGTGCAGGCATCACACCTCGTCTAGAGAAAAGAAAACGGGACAGAAGCCTCTCAAGAAAACACACTTCAAAGCGCCGACGACACCTTCAGTCCGAGGTTGAGATGGAGGTAGAGGATGAAGAAGATAGATCATCTGAACAAAGTGACTAATGCATGGGAGGACATGCTGCTCTTGGATGCGCACGCCACCGGAAACGGATGTGACGCCATCTTGGAGGCGCGCGCCACCGGAAACGGATGGGCCGCCATCTTGGTCCTGAAATCCTGAGCGGTCCAGACAACTACTGATGTGAACCCCCAGGGTATTTATGACAAATGCACAGACAGGTCGTTTTATAGATGGTGACATGCTGCAAACCCAACTGCGAATGATCGACACATGCTTGGAATGTACTTTGCAACCGATCAACAACCAGTCACCGATATAGCGCCGGTCGATCATCGCCTCATCACTGATCAAACACAACTGGGTTGCAAAGAGTCAACACGCTTGTGCACATGAAACCGATCACCGCATAGTGGAAACCAATCTGTGATTAAAATAACACCGCTTGGGACCTCTAGGACACCAATGAAATCTCCGAGCAACCAAATAGGTCGCAGCTAGTCTTTTGTGCATGGTCAAAGGACTGGTTGCGACCGAATGGGTTTTGCGACCGCTCTGAAACCTTTCAGAGACCTCCGAAACCTCATATTTTGGTCGCCAAGAGGTTGCATCGTGGTCGCGTTGTCTGTGTGACTGAAGCTTTAGTATGGTTGAGTAAATGTTTCACCTGACAACATAGGGAAACATATGGTATATGTGAAAATAAGGAATCTCATCGGACAGCATTTTTGTAACAAATGCGTCATATTTGGAAAAATCCTCCACATGTCTACCGTAAGACGTTTAAGAAACATGTTCTTTTTGCAACACAGTGGTGGCAGTTTTAGTGTTCCGGCCCAAACATTTCCTTTGTATAAGGAGCTAACCTTCTACATAAATATCCAGGGTACGACCTATTGGTCATCAACAGCAACAGAAACGCAACAATATTTAGAGAATTCATAATTTAATGAAGAACAATAGATGAAATACATTGTTGTTTACATATTGATATTCAATCTAATAGATTGGATCGATAACACATATATACTGACCCTCAACAGAATTGTCACCATGGATATATATATGACAAACCTTATTTGTCCAAACACTTTAAACATACTTCAAAAAACTTGAAAAAACTGATAATCAAGGTTGTAATTAAAGTGTCGAATTAATATTCTTAAACACAAAACTAGTCGCTGAGAAAATGGCATCACAAGTCAGTATCTCGTGTGTCCGCCATGTGCATTGATGACTGCCGTGCAACGTCGATACATAAAATGGATGAGGCGGTTGATAAAGGCGATGGGCACTTGAGCCCACACTCTGAGGAACGCCTGATGCAGTTCAGCTGCAGTTGTCGGCCTTGGTCGGACGTCATTCAGCCGTCTTTGAATCTCGTCCTACAGGTGCTCAGTGGGGTTTAAATCACTGCATGGTTCTGAAGCCATTCTGCTGGATGAAGTCGTTGCTCTCGCAGTGTGGGCACGGGCGTTATCATGCTGAAACTGGGCGACGTGCCAAGACTTGATCAATGTACCGCGCTGCTGTGACACCAATGCCTCTCCCTGAACCGATGGTCTGGACGACCACAGGGCCGACCCTCTGTGCAAGAACAATTCCACCACACAGCATGCTGCTCGGACCACACCACGAGTCTCTCAACAACTCAAGCATCCGAATAACGTTCCCCATGGCGTGGCCAGACTCTCTCTCTGCCATATGCTGTTGAGATACAGAATCGGCTCTCGTCTGAAGAGAGGACTCTTCTCCACTTCTGGTCGCGCCAAAGCTGGTGCTGTGTTGCCCACTACAGACGGTCCCGGCGATGACGTGGTGTCAGAATGAGTCCTCAGTGTGGCCTGTGACACTGGAGGTGTCTTTTCGTCAATCGTCGACTTATGGTGTCCGCACTGATGTGTCGCTTTTGTGTCCCCATGGTCTGTCGAGCAGTTTCCGCAACATTAACAAAGGGATCTTGAAGATGCTGTCGCACAATCTGACGATCCTGTCGTCGGGTGGTGACCCTTGGTCTTCCACTACGTGGCCGGTCATCTGTAGTGTTGGTGGTCTGGTACTGTTGCTGGAGCCTGTATATGTCCTTACGTGGCCTTGAAATGCATTGGCTACTTGCCGGGCGGTTTGTCCAGCTTGCAATCGTCCAAGGGCAGGGTGTCGCTGATTTCTTTTCAATCTTGGCATGTGGTACAAATTCAATAACGAATGAATGTGGGTAGATTCTTACAGGGCAAAAAATGGGGGAACGCACGTACATTTCAATTGGCACGGGACTCACGTGCATCTGGTTACCCTGGCCGTTGCCGTGATGCCGGTTTTATTGTCATCTGCTTTGGGGTTTTTTATCATCAAATTTCATTTTCCCAGACAAGGCAATGTCAAATTTTAGAAACTAGACAATCCAGTGACTGATATTATATAAAGCGACCGCGTCATCGGGGCAAATTGACACGACATCAACGACGTCACGGAGTCTGACCAGCCCGATCCACAAAGTAGCATCTTGCCTCCAGCATAGTTAATTATACTTCAACTTATACCAGGGGATCCACACGAAGGTGTTGATATAGGGGGAACGCACGTACGATATGTACAGCATGCTTTGATGAACGGATTACCACCGTTAACAGTGTATTGGTGCGTAATAACACGTTTACACTGTGTAACATATTGTTGAAGCACGGGAAACTCATATACACTGTGTAACATGTGGTATAATATGTGTTGATGTAAGGTACTACGTGTACAATATGTGTTGATGTAAGGTAACACGTGTACACTATGTGTTGATGTAAGGGTACCACGTGTACAACATGTGTTGATGTCAGGGTAACACGTGTACAATATGGTTTGATTTAAAGGTAACACGTGTAAAATATGTGTTGATGTAAGGGTAACACGTGTACAATATGTGTTGATGTAAGGGTAACACGTGTACAATATGTGTTGACGTAAGGGGAGCATGTGTACAATATGTGTTTATTACTTGCCCGTGAAGAGATCACCCGTTTAATAAACATACAGCTGTATTACACATTGTGTAATACCAAAATGCGTGCTTATGTACTCTCGGAACACGTTTCAGGAACAAATATTGAAAGCTCTCAACAGCCCTTGGCTTATTCAACGACATTGCGTGTGGAGTTGATAGATCACTGAGAGGAGCTTATGCACACTCGATGACCCCAGCAACCTTGTTGCTAGGCTGACGTCACATGGCATTGTTTCGCCGATGGGTCTTGCATCAAAATTCCACAAATTACGTCATCGGGTATTGTGACGTTATTGTAAACTTTGAGGTGCAAGGCCCGTTCCACAAGGCGATCGTATTGTAGCGCAACGATAGTCGTTAGTCTAAGTTAAAGTATGTGAGTTGCGATAGTCTTAGCCCTACGATAATTTTGTGAATTCTAAAGGTGGACCGTTGTATGGTATTAAATTCATACCTTTCAACTTTTGACGTGTTTGAAGTATTATTCTGTTAAACTCAATTGGACTATGCCGTGGATCGTGTGGGTGTCAGCTAGCCTATTCATACTCAACAGTATAATTCTAAAAATGTTGTAAATGGCAAGTAATAAATAAAATACTAAACTCGCTCCCGTGTAATATGCCGTGGATCGTGTGGGTGTCAGCTAGCCTTTTCATACTCAACAGTATAATTCTAAAAACGTTGTAAATGGCAAGTAATAAATAAAATACTAAACTCGCTCCCGTGTAAAACCAATTTTATGAAACTCGTGAATAATTGTGGTATCTGACGAGCGAAAGCGAGTCAGATACCAGAACTATTCACTCGTTTCATAAAATTGGTATTTCACGGGAGCTCGTTTAGTATTCTCTATTAATGTTAAGCGTAACACTTGTACAATAAGTGTTGATGTAAAGGTAACACGTGTAAAATATGTGTTGATGTAAGAGTGACAAGTGTACAATATGTTTGATGTAAGGTACCAAGTGTACAATAAGTGTTGATATAAGGTACCACGTGTACAATATGTGTTGACGAAAGGGTAACACGTGTACAACATGTGTTGATGTAAGGGTAACACCTGTACAATATGTGTTGATGTAAGGTAACATATGTACACTGTGTGTTGATGTAAGGGCAACACGTGTACAATATGTCTTGATGTAAGGGTAACACGTGTACAATATGTGTTGATGTAAGGGTAACACCTGTACAATATGTGTTGATGTAAGGGTAACATGTGTACACTATGTGTTGATGTAAGGGCAACACGTGTACAATATGTGTTGATGTAAGGTAACACGTGTACAATATGTGTTGATGTAAGGGTAACATGTGTACAATATGTGTTGATGTAAGGGTAACATGTGTACAATATGTATTGATGTAAGGTAACACGTGTACAATATGTGTTGATGTAAGGGTAACACGTGTACAATATGTATTGATGTAAGGTAACACGTGTACAATATGTGTTGATGTAAGGTAACATATGTACAATATGTGTTGATGTAAGGGCAACACGTGTACAATATGTGTTGATGTAAGGGTAACATGTGTACAATATGTGTTGTTGTAAGGGCAACACGTGTACAATATGTGTTGATGTAAGGTAACACGTGTACAATATGTGTTGATGTAAGGGTAACATGTGTACAATATGTATTGATGTAAGGTAACACGTGTACAGTATGTGTTGATGTAAGGGCAACACGTGTACAATATGTGTTGATGTAAGGGTAACATGTGTACAATATGTATTGATGTAAGGTAACACGTGTACAATATGTGTTGATGTAAGGGCAACACGTGTAGAATATGTGTTGATGTAAGGTAACACGTGTACAATATGTGTTGATGTAAGGGCAACACGTGTACAATATGTGTTGATGTAAGGGTAACACGTGTACAATATGTGTTGATGTAAGGGTAACACGTGTACAATATGTGTTGATGTAAGGGCAACACGTGTACAATATGTATTGATGTAAGGTAACACGTGTACAATATGTGTTGATGTAAGGGCAACACGTGTACAATATGTATTGATGTAAGGTAACACGTGTACACTATGTGTTGATGTAAGGGTAACACGTGTACAATATGTGTTGATGTAAGGGTAACACATGTACAATATGTGTTGATGTAAGGGTAACACATGTACAATATGTGTTGATGTAAGGTAACACATGTACAATATGTGTTGATGTAAGGTAACACGTGTACAATATGTGTTGATGTAAGGGTAACATATGTACAATATGTGTTGATGTAAGGGTAACACGTGTACACTATGTGTTGATATAAGGGTAACACATGTACAATATGTGTTGATGTAAGGGTAACACATGTACAATATGTGTTGATGTAAGGGTAACACGTGTACAATATGTGTTGTTGTAAGGGCAACACGTGTACAATATGTGTTGATGTAAGGTAACACGTGTACAATATGTGTTGATGTAAGGGTAACATGTGTACAATATGTATTGATGTAAGGTAACACGTGTACAGTATGTGTTGATGTAAGGGCAACACGTGTACAATATGTGTTGATGTAAGGGTAACATGTGTACAATATGTATTGATGTAAGGTAACACGTGTACAATATGTGTTGATGTAAGGGCAACACGTGTAGAATATGTGTTGATGTAAGGTAACACGTGTACAATATGTGTTGATGTAAGGGTAACACGTGTACAATATGTATTGATGTAAGGTAACACGTGTACAGTATGTGTTGATTTAAGGGTAACACATGTACAATATGTGGTGATGTAAGTGTAACACATGTACAATATGTGTTGATGTAAGGGTAACACATGTACAAAGTGTGTTGATGTAAGGGTAACACGTGTACAATATGTGTTGATGTAAGGTAACACGTGTACAATATGTGTTGATGTAAGGGTAACACGTGTACAATATGTGTTGATGTTAGAGTGACATGAGTAAACTATGTGTTGATGTAAGTGTGACACATGTAGAATATGTGTTGATGTAAGGCAACACGTGTACACTATGTGTCGATGTAAGGGTAACATGTGTACAATATGTGTTGATGTAAGGTTAACACATGTAGAATATGTGTTGATGTAAGGCAACACGAGTAAAATATGTGTTGGTGTAAGGGAAACACATGTAGAATATGCTGAAAGAGAAACATGTGTTTTCTATGTATTCTACTATGACATTGATGAATGGTTGATTCTGATTGGTTTAAAAGAGGTTTCCTTTTTGCTACGGAAACCCCTTTCAAATATATTAAGCCTTTTCACAAAAAAGTGCGTATGAATACATAAATAGCCTACATATCGATTCATAGAAAATGGCTGCCGATCGCGAAGCACTCGGTTCCAAGTTATAATAAAGAGGTTCCAAATTATATTAAAGAGGTATCTATTCTACAGTGGGACTGCATCAAAATTCAAAACACAGTAGGTTTATCTCCAAAATAATATATATGTTGCTGTAACAGAAACAGGTGAATACTATGTAATATATGTGGTGATGTAAGCGAAACAGGTGTATACTTTGTAATATATGCGTTGCTTTAAGGGAAATAGGTGTTTACTATGTAACATAGTTGTTGCTGTAAGAGAAACAGGTGAATACTATGCAATGTATGTGTTGCTGTAAGAGAAACAGGTGTATACGTTGTAACATAGGTGTTGCTGTAAGAGAAACAGGTTTATACTTTGTAATATAGGTGTTGCTTTAAGGGAAATAGGTGTTTACTATGTAACATAGGTGTTGCTGCAAGAGAAACAGGTGTATACTTTGTAATATAGGTGTTGCTTTAAGGGAAATAGGTGTTTACTATGTAACATAGGTGTTGCTGCAAGAGAAACAGGTGAATACTATGTAATATATGTGGTGATGTAAGCGAAACAGGTGTATACTTTGTAATATATGCGTTGCTTTAAGGGAAATAGGTGTTTACTATGTAACATAGTTGTTGCTGTAAGAGAAACAGGTGAATACTATGCAATGTATGTGTTGCTGTAAGAGAAACAGGTGTATACGTTGTAACATAGGTGTTGCTGTAAGAGAAACAGGTCTATACTTTGTAATATAGGTGTTGCTTTAAGGGAAATAGGTGTTTACTATGTAACATAGGTGTTGCTGCAAGAGAAACAGGTGTATACTTTGTAATATATGCGTTGCTTTAAGGGAAATAGGTGTTTACTATGTAACATAGGTGTTGCTGTAAGGGAAATAGGTGTTTACTATGTAACATAGGTGTTGCTGCAAGAGAAACAGGTGCATACTATGTAACGAGCGAACACTTTAACCACTAGGCTACCCGACCGCACATTTAGATTGACGGGAATACATTGTTGCATGGTATTAGTCTATGAGTGGGTCATATCTAATCTGTACCTTTTCTGAAGGTTCAAACAGTTTTCGTGAAATAAGTGGCAATGATGGTGAGACATTTACTTGAATGCGTTTCGAGAATGACAGAAATACATGCAACAAGGAAATCATCATATTAATCATAGTGACTGCCGGTTTGTATCGAACATCAGCTTTCCAAATCAGCCCTGCGAAAAATGAGGTCATACACTTTCATGTGTTTTCTAAACTTTGCCATCATCGCTGCCGTGTACCCATGCTTGTTTTTGGCGTCAATATCCACAATATCTTGAGACAGAATATGTTTCACCATTTCCACTTGGCCACAGAAACAGGCCACGTGCAGGATCGTGGAACCATTACCATCAACTAAAAACCTCCTTTACTAACAAGCAAGTCAAACACGTCTTTATGTCCCTCAGCTATGGCCACCATCAATGGTGTCCATCCATTTGTTCTTTTACTGTTGATGTCCGCAATGTTCTGAGAGAGGATGAACTTTACTATCGCCACATTTCCTCCAAAACAGGCTAAATGTAGGATGTTATCACCATTACCATCAAATGCAGACACATCACCTCCTTTACTCATGACTAAATCAAACACGTCTCTATGTCCCTCAGTTGCTGCAAACATCAATGGTGTCCTCCCATACATTCCTCTACAGTTGATGTCCACAATCTTCTGTGAGAGGATGTACTTCACCATCTCCACTTGTCCTCTAAGGCAGGCCAAATGTAGGATGTTATCACCATTTGTATCCACAAGTGAAGCATTGCCTCCTTTACTCATGACTAAGTCAAACACGTCTCTATGACCCTCAGTTGCTGCAAACATCAATGGTGTCCTCCCGTATACTCCTCTACTGTTGATATCAACAATGTTCTGTGAGAGGATGTACTTCACCATCTCCACATGTCCTCCAAGACAGGCCAAATGTAGGATGTTATCACCATTTATATCCACAAGTGAAGCATTGCCTCCTTTACTCACGACTAAGTCAAACACGTCTCTTTTTCCCCAGCGTGCTGCCAACATCAATGGTGTCATCCCGTGCTCCTTCTTTCTACTGTTGAGGTCAACATGACCTTCAGTTAAGACGTGTTGCACTCGGCTAAAATCACCCTCCCTGCAGGCTTCATGGAATATGTTGTCTCCAGAGTGTCTCTTCTGATCTCGTTGCTGCTGTTGAGATCTCGAAGGATAGAACTTCTCCCTATCTGGAAATATGTTTATTGAGATTTGTTTCAACACAGCTAGTGAAGAAGTACCGGTACTATTTATGTTTACATTCTAAAGCACATTTGTTTCATCACAGAATTGAACAAATAATTGCTTTTTCAAAAACTGCTTTACATAAACATATAAATTATTCAGTCTCGTCATATCCCAACATAATTTCTGGCATCTCAAATATATCTTAAGAAAGTTGGAAATCAAGGATAATTCAATAGATAGTTTCGTTACCTGACAGTCTAAACATTTTAATTGGTCATTGGAAATATTTCTTGGGAGGTATTGTTTCTTTTTCTAGAAGTACAAATATTTGCCCTAAAACCCTTCAGTAAAATAGTACTTGCAAACCAAAAAAGGATAACTGGAAGGCTATTAACTTTTACATAGACATCTTTACATAAACATATAAATTACTCAGCCTCATCATATCCCACCATAATTTCTGACATCTCAAATATAATTTAGGAAAGTTGGAAATCAAGGTTAATTCAATAGATAGTTTCCTTATCTCACAGTCCAAACATTCTATTGGTGGATTGGAGATATTTCTTGGGAGGTACTGTTTCTTTTTCTAGACATACAAATATTTGCCCTAAAAGGAGAAATAAAATTTTGGCCCATCAACATCATATTCAAAAACAATTTCTAAAATTGTCTCAAATTCAGGAAAATTGAAATCCAGTTAAACTCGACAGATATTTTATACAATGTCTATTCCCACTCCAACCCTTAAGTAAAAAAAGTACTTGAAAACAGACAAAGGATAAGTTAAAGGCTATTACCTTTTACACAGACAGCTTTTCCAGATCGACTCACTATACACCTAGAACCGAGACTGCAAGATATGTCTGTGCAGGGACCAGCGGGTACCTTTAAACAGAAGCAAACTGTCAACTGTGTGTTCACGAATTTCTCCTCCAAAGTAGCACACTGTGTTATGCTCTGTCATTTTTTGAGAAGCATCGGTCTTTTGTCCTAGTTGAATAACAATAAAACCGACAAAACTCGTCCCATATTCAAATGAAATCTCTGCGTAAACCATGAACATGTGTTCATGAACATGTGTTTACGAATCACTATCATATTGTGATGAAGTAAGCGAAAAGATGAACGTATTCTAACCCACCGGTGGTACCCGTCACACATGCATTAATTTTTACTTGACGTTGTCTTTCTAGATATATACTGACGAAAAAATCTGTGCTTCAGTGTGCTTCACATAAAGTTCAATAAATATATAGTTATTCTGAAATGAAATAATTTATCTTGTAATACATGTTCATGAAGATATCTCCTAGACTTTAAGGTCGTAATACACAATGTGCACGTGCATGATCATGTATACTGATGAGTCCAGATTTAATCTGAACAGGTCTGATGGTCGTGCAAGGGTCTACAGGCGTCCAGGAGAACCATCTATTGCCTTCAATACACCACCCTGTTAACAAGTATGGGTTTTGTCAGTCACTTTAATCCCACCGATGACCAATATTATGTTGTTATTTTTGATAATATAACATTTACATCACTTTATGTGAAACACAGTTACATGTTTCCGTTAGTATATATATTTAGTGACTGGTTGGGTAGCAGTTAACAAGGTCAGTAAACAAGGTTTACGTACGTTAGCCTACAACCTATATATTGAACAGAAACAGGGTGGCAGACGTTAGCCTACAACCTATATACTGATCAGTAACCAAGGTGACAGACGTTAGCCTGCAACCTATATACTGATCAGTAACCAAGGTGACAGCCTCCGTTATCCTATAACATATATTGTGACCAGCATCCGTTATCCTATAACATATATTGTGACCAGCATCCGTTACCTATAACATATATTGTGACCAGCAACCGTTACCCTATTACATATATTGTGACCAGCATCCGTTACCCTATAACATATATTGTGACCAACATCCGTTACCCTATAGCATATATTGTGACCAGCATCCGTTACCCTATAGCATATATTGTGACCAGCATCCGTTACCCTATAACATATATTGTGACCAACATCTGTTACCCTATAACACATATTGTGACCAGCATCCGTTACCCTATAACATATATTGTGACCATCATCCGTTACCTATAACACATATTGTGACCAGCATCCGTTACCCTATAACACGTATTGTGACCAGCATCCGTTTGCCTGTGACATATATTTTGACCAGCATCCGTTACCCTATAACACGTATTGTGACCAGGATCCGTTACCCTGCAATATGTTGCATAGTTTTCTTCAGTTATTACCAAAATGTGATAATATTATCTGCCAGCAAACATGTTAATGCTTTTTATGTTACCTTTGAACATCAAATTGTACGGCAAAAAAGGAATCAAATTTTATTTTGGAGATTTACTAATGTTCCCACAGTCTGTTCAGTCAGTTATAAAATCTGAAAGGGGGTCGGGGGAAAACTATCATATCATATCATCCCAAAACATTGGTATTTTTTCTATGTTTCCAAAATCTGACAATACATTTAAGGAATCACTATCATTCTAATAATCCAAATGAACCAAATGATTAGAATCAAATGTTATGTCTAGACCAGGCATATAAAATGTGTGTAGGTTCAATCAAATAATTCTCATTTATCTTATGGTCGGATATTAGTGAACGCCTGATACGCAGCTATCTCAAATCATCTTGATTCTTCATGATTAACAATCTGGTTTTTTTTGCACAATATAAGCTTGTTTTGCGTCCACTTCAGTTATTCAGACTTTTTAAAACTTAACATGGTTTGGGTGTTTTTTGTCAGTCAAAAGCATCTAATTAAATTTCAGGGGAAAATACATTTCTTGCTTGTAAACAAATCGTACAAAAATAGTTTTATTCTGAAAAAATATTGGCCATGTTGTTAAGTGAGTGAATAAGGCATTTAACTTCCTCGTCCTATTTAAGCAAAAGGTGACAGGAAGCACATCTGTTGGGTGAGTGAATAGGGCTTTTCACTTCCTCGTCCTATTTAAGCGAAAAGTGACAGGAAGCACATCTGTTGGGTGAGTGAATAGGACTTTTCACTTCCTCATCCTATTTAAGCGAAATGTGACAGGAAGCACATCTGTTGAGTGAGTGAATATGGCTTTTCACTTCCTCGTCCTATTTAAGCGAAATGTGACAGGAAGCACATATGTTGAGTGAGAGAATAAAGCATTCAATTTCATTCTCCTAATTAAGAGAAATGTGACAGGAAGCACATCTGTTGAGTGAGTGAATGTGGCTTTTCACTTCCACGTCCTATTTAAGCGAAAAGTGACAGGAAGCACATCTGTTGAGTGAGTTAATAAGGCTTTCAACTTCATTCTCCTAATTTAGAGAAATGTGACAGGAAGCACATCTGTTGAGTGAGTGAATATGGCTTTTTACTTCATCGTCCCATTTAATCGAAAGGTGACAGGAAGCACATCTGTTGGGTGAGTGAATAAGGCTTTTCACTTCCTCATCCTATTCAAGCGAAATGTGACAGGAAGCACATCTGTTGAGTGAGTGAATATGGCTTTTCACTTCCTCTTCCTATTTAATTGAAAGGTGACAGGAAGCACATCTGTTGAGTGAGGCCCATTTTTATATTTTGTTGTTGATACTTATGGCTTTTATATATTCTCAACTAGTTTTAAATTGAATCTGTGATATCCTAGTTATTGTACTGTCCTTCGTTGACAGCTTTTTATTTAGTCTAATTCTTTGTATTATTAATGTACTTCTCGTCACGATATGGCTGAAATACTGCCGATGTGACGTTAAATCTTAACTCACTCACTCACTCTGTTGAGTGAGAGAATAAAGTTTTTAACTTCATTGTCCTAATTAAGAGAAATGTGACAGGAAGCACATCTGTTGAGTGAGTGAATATGGCTTTTCACTTCCTCATCCTATTTAAGCGAAATGTGACAGGAAGCACATCTGTTGAGTGAGTGAATATGGCTTTTCACTTCCTCGTCCTATTTAAGCGAAATGTGACAGGAAGCACATATGTTGAGTGAGAGAATAAAGCATTCAATTTCATTCTCCTAATTAAGAGAAATGTGACAGGAAGCACATCTGTTGAGTGAGTGAATATGGCTTTTCACTTCCTCGTCCTATTTAAGCGAAATGTGACAGGAAGCACATATGTTGAGTGAGAGAATAAAGCATTCAATTTCATTCTCCTAATTAAGCGAAAGGTGGCAGGAAGCACATCTGTTGAGTGAGTGAATATGGCTTTTAACTTCATTCTCCAAATTCAGAGAAATGAGACAGGAAGCACATTTGTTGGGTGAGTGAATATGGCTTTTCACTTCCTCATCCTATTTAAGCAAAAATGGCAGGAAGCGCATCTGTTGAGTGAGTGAATAAGGCTTTACACTTCCTCATCCAATTTAAGAGAAATCTGAACGGAAGCACATCTGTTGAGTGAGGTAATAAGGCTTTTCACTTCCTCGTCCTATTTAAGAGAAATGTGGCAGGAAGCACATCTGTTGGGTGAGTGAATAAGGCTTTTCACTTCCTCGTCCTATTTAAGAGAAATGTGGCAGGAAGCACATCTGTTGGGTGAGTGAATATGGCTTTTCACTTCCTCGTCCTATTTAAGCAAAAGGAGACAGGAAGCACATATGTTGAGTGAGAGAATAAACCTTTCAACTTCATTCTCCTAATTAAGCGAAATGTGACAGGAAGCACATCTGTTAAGTGAGTGAATATGGCTTTTCACTTCCTCGTCCTATTTAAGCAAAAGGTGACAGGAAGCACATATGTTGGGTGAGTGAATAAAGCATTTTTACTTCCTCATCCTATTTAAGCGAAATGTGACAGGAAGCACATCTGTTGAGTGAGTAAGAAAGGCTGTTCTCTTCCTCGTCCTATTTAAGAGAAATGTGACAGGAAACACATTGTGACCAGATATCCATCCCCGGAGATGATTTCAGTTTCAGCATATATTTTCACCATAAAGAAAGGAAATAAACTGAGTGGCTCAAAGCCTGAAGTCAATAATTCAATAATATTGTGATAATATTCCTACTTCTATAACATTTTTTTATAAACAATGCACATTCTTCTGAAATATAGAAAGTTTAGGAAAATGAATCACAGTGAATAACATTACATGCTACTTTAGAACAACCTTAAAGGTATCAATTTATCTGACATGTCTAAAACTCAAGCACTACATTCTGTGAAAAAAATGTTCGAAGGTTACGATAGATGTTGCAGTGATAGTACTGGGGTGTTGAAATTGTCATCAGTTTGTCTCACATTGGGTGCCTTGTTGACATCGCCATGTGTATCATCCAGAAAAGTTTATGTTGATAAAGCAATAATGTGTTTAGCTATTAATAGAAGGACACTAAAAGAAACAGTATTTCATTGAGACACTAATGCAGGTGGACGTCAGGTTCACATATTTTCAATTGCATCAGAGAATCAGAGAAACTGTTTGCTGGGTATGCTGGGTGACGTGACAAAACATGTGTTGTAGTGAAGAAATTGTCTCACTTCTTCTTTCAGAGAACAAACAATAGTCAGTTCTTTAGAAAATTTTGGATACAAGATCAATTGGTCGTTTGTCACTCTGTTGTAGTCAGGAATACGTACTGAATGAATGTATGCATGATTATGAATACTACAAGTCCACAAACTGCAAATACGGAGAGAATGTTCCGAAGCAGACATATTTACTTGCTGAAAATTAACGTTGAATATTTTGGACCGAAATAATCATACATTGCATAAGATCTTTCATAATCACTACTACTACTACTACTACTACTACTACGTCTACTACGTCTACTACGTCTACTACTACGACTACTACTACTACTACTACGTCTACTACTACGTCTACTACTACTACGTCTACTACTTCTACTAAGTCTATGCCTACGTCTACTTCTATGTCTACCACATCGACTGCTACGTATATTACTTCGACTGCCAGGGCAGGGCAGGTCAGAGCAGGGCTGTGCAGGACAGAGCACGGCAGGGCAGGATAAAGGGAACTCATGTGGCGTGGTGCCTATGTTGTGGACTTATATCAACTAAATCTTCACAATTACCATAGATAAGAGCGTCAGATTGATTGTGGTATTTGTTTCTAATTTCAGCTGTCCTACATTTACAAAGAGTTTTCGATTTATGTTTGGATCGATGAAAGTGTTCCAGTGTAAACGATAATATTCCAGCTAGTTTTCTGTCATCTGGCAAAACATTCTGTATCCACGCTTGACACTGGTTGTGAGACATGGTCTTCTTGCAATGTAGATGTGTTGTAACGGTATACATGCACTCAGCCCTCAGTGGTTAATCCATCATTTGATTAACATCACACAAAATAACTTGTCATGAATTTATTTTCATTTGAGATTCATACATTGTGTCACCAATGTCAAACAACGAAGCACAGATATTCCGTTGAGAGTTTGAAATGGACGACAATGAGGATCCAATAAATAACGCCTATTTAGAAATGCATTTATCTGCCATGTGACGTATGTTATGTGAGTTATATGTGAAGTATACTCAATTCAAAACTTCTACATCAACATAGCAATGGTTTGATTTGTTGGTGTGGTGATGGGAGTTGGGTATATGTGTTATACAATATTCATACCTCCCATCAACATAGCAAATGTTTCATTTGCTAGCAATACCGAAGTGAGTTAGATATATGTGAGGTATACACTATGCATACCTTCTATGAACAAAGCAATGATTTGATTTGTTGTATTGGTGTTGTGTGCAAAGTTAGAACCATTTATTTGCCAGCTTAGTGAAGTTACTTTGATATATGTATTTTATATGTTATGCCTTAACTTAATCCATACAGCAATAGTTTGATAAAAGTGTTTATGTGTGCGCGCGTTCACATGTGCGTAACTTTGTGAGGACGTGCATATGTGCGATTACATACACTTTTGGAGTATAACGCAATTCTCTGGGCGGGGGTGGATGCCTTTGAACAAATAGATGTCTTTAATTTTTTTTAAATTAATATTTATAAATTGTCACTGCAGCAGAATAACCAGCCTATATGTTCTGCCTAAACAGATTCCACTTGGGGTAAAGGACAAATAGCTGTGGAAGCTATATACATAGATCACTGAAAATCAATGATGACACCAGGTGTTCGCGAAAAGAGAAAGCAAACTCTTACCCTACCGGTAGCACCCGTCATTCATATAATTTGCATTAAAAGTGAGTATTTTTTGCTGTGACTCAGCACAGCGGTACTCAAGCCATGTGACGTCAGTCTGTAAACGAACCAGATAATCAAGTGACCAATGAACCAGGAAATTCAGTGACACGAGTGTACCATTACTGATTTTGTTGAAACTAATAAAATAGGTGCGTTAATTTTGAATTACGTTTGCTATCAATCAATATATAAATGGTTCAACTCTCGTCTCATCCCATAACCTTAACATGAGTATGCATGCATTATAAACACAGAGTCTTTACTGACATGAACCAGGAATGTTAATCACTGTATCACATAGTGAGGGATATGATGGACATATTTGACGCCATGATGAATGATAGGTATCGTGTTGAGAACATAGGATAAATGCCCAGGTGTTCAAACTCATGTCAATCATTTAACTCTCGGACAGGCCGAATAACAACAGGTCTAGCAAAGCATTACAATTTTAAACGAACTTGATAAGGTAGTTGCTTTGGTCAACAGCAGAGAATTGGATACGAATTTCGAGAAACTTGGCGTGGGATTTCAACTTTATTAGAAAGAATCAGCTAATGCGTAATTCCTAGTTTCATGTAAGTTATTGTATTTGTTACCCCTAGCGACATGATATCGCAGATCTGTCAATCACCCTGCGGGGATTCCGTGTTCGAATAGGTCTCCAGTAACCTATGCTGGCCACACAGTGGGTATTCCGTGTTAGAATAGGTCCCCAGCAACCTGTGCTGGTGTGACAGTTTGGAGTCCGTGTTCGAATAACTCCCCAGCAACCTATGCTGGCCATACGGTTGTGATTCCGGGTTATTACATGGAACGGTGGTCAGGTTCGGCTCTGGATTGTCTGGTCTACGGTTGGCAAATTAAAACTTCAAGAATAGCGCAACAACTTATGGCTAGGATCACATTTCGATAGTCAGAGGGCCACCGAGTCATCTTGCTAATCACAGGAACCCGTGTCGAATGGACACACAAGGAATGCATAAAGTTGTGATATTGCAGATTTCCTCGCCACACGCATGCTGCCAACTAACGATATACGTGGCCCAGTTTCTCAGTACATGCTGCTGAGACATTCCGGGGTATAATGAAGGTCGATAGTGTCCTGTAAACATGGGTGAAACGGTTGATGACGACCGATTCACAGCGAAGTCGCAGCGATTCACCATGTGCAGGGTTGCGTCCCTTTGGTCCAAGGGGAAGAATAACAATGTTGAAATCTGTATGTTAATCCTGTTTTCAAGTTGAAGAGTTGTGCCCCTTAGATGTACCAGGATAAATTTTCGAATTCAGGATGTTTGTTAGAAGAATCAGAATATGCCTCAAAATATGATCTATTTGGAGTAAAACCGACTAAAATGAAGAATGTGTTGATTTTCTCAAGCCAGTTTGCTCAAGCCAAGTCTATATCTTTGCTTCTACTGCTGAGAAAAAAATCTGTGCTTTATACCACACATATTATACAATTTCAAATACCGATCACTTTGTCATCTGACCTGATACCGGAACACATCACATAATATCGACTCGGAACGTTCCCTCAATCCTTCAATCTTTTCAATAGAATTAAAAATATGAACTTGCAAACACTGCATTAAATATGTAAAATATAATTGCAAACCTTTATAAACATGTGAAGATCCGGGATAGAATAGGTCTTCAGCAACCCATCCTTGTCGTAAGAGGCGACTAACGGAATCGGGTGGTCAGACACGTAGTCTTGGCTGATGCATGTCACCTATCCCGATTGCGTGGATCGATGCTCATGATGTCAAACACTGGATTGTCTGGTTCAGATGCAATTATTAATAGACCGCCCTCATACACCTGGAATATTGCTGGGTGCGGCGTTGAGCAACAAACAAACAACAAAACCAACTAGCAAACCTTTATAAGCTTCAACAGTCCATACCTGTATAATTTTATTCCTTGACCAGTGTGACTGGAATTGAAATTATCTGTGTGTGAACGAGCGAATACCTCCCGTATCGTGTCCCTACCTTTCAACAAAGTTCATAATTCCTACGTACAAATCATATATTACCATTTTGTTTCCATTAAACATGCATAAATGTAACTATTGGAATGCTTTAATTGCCGGTGCAATCGATGGATGCAGTGCAACACGAGAAGCGCATAGCCCTTTTTTCAGAAAGCAGTTGATCTCTTTACTCTACTCGAAGAACCACTTCACTGTGAGCAGCATTTCTAACTTATACGATAGGAACAGCCCAGGATTAGGTATAAGTGAAGGATAACATCCTTGTTCACACACAATGTCACACCAAATGACACATGTCTTGCTGTGTACCGTGTTGATGACGCCGTTCTTCAGCGAGTCTGTGGTACATTTCCATGACAGACATATAAAGAAACTCGCTCCACCATTTAGCGATGACAAAGGTAACCTAGGAACCACACTGGCCCAGCAGAGAATGGTTTCGCTTGTAGCGGGTACCATACTGTGCATCCAGGCAAATGACTGTGTAGCATTTGAATACAATTGTTCAGAATCGTGCTGCATCACTTACCGCATCGTCAAGGCAAGGAAGGGCACCACTATTGCAGTAACTCCAAGTCCAACTACTGAACTTTATTCTCATATGGGTAAGTATAGATGCAGACATATATCATAACATTCCTAACAAGAAAACCGCCTCCCTGGTCCGGGGATCGGCCGCGTCATACCAAAAGACGTTTACAAATGGAACTTGGCGTTACCCTGTCTGGTGCTCTCCATTAACAATGACTGGTCTGCTCGTAGTCAGTATACCAAGTCTGAGTGGGTAGTGGGTATGCATGTTAAAATGCGTCATGGTATCTCAGAGGGCTAACACTATAAAATCGACATTAAACTTCCTAATGTACAGAAGACTTTGATATCTGCCCTTATCAATACGATCGTAATCATGTGATGATAGACACATATTTGTACAAGAACTAATGGTACCATTGAGACTTGTGACTAACAATCCGTGAAGATCCGGGGTAGAATAGGTCTTCAGCAACCCATGCTTGCCGTAAAAGGCGACTATGCTTGTCGGAAGAAGCAACTAACGGAATCTTGTGGTCAGGCTTGCTGACTTGGTTGATGCATGTCATCGATCCCAATTGCGTGGATAGATGCTCATGCTGTCAATCACTGGATTATCTGGTCCAGACTCGATTATTCACAGACCGCCGTCATATAGCTGGAATATTGCTGGGTGCGGCGTAAAACGTTGTGACCATATATTTGCGTAACATATACACCACTTTATAAGAGACCCGTGACGAACCGGGTTGAAATAGCTTGCCGTAAGAGGCGAGTATGTTTGTCGAAAGAGGCGAGTAAGAACGGAATCGTAAGGGACACATTTTATAAATATTCAACAGTTTTCCTTTGAAGTAATTTTTCCTGACTTAAAAGCAAACGTAACAGCCGTGCAGAATCCAATGTAGAATTTTGGTACACTACATGTGACTATATAACATACAATTGGTATTGGCCAAACCAATGTAGATTCGGGTTAGAATTGATCTTCAGCAACCCAAGCTTGCCGTAAAAGGCGATTATGCTTGTCGGAAGAAGCAACTAACGGAATCTTGTGGTCAGGCTTGCTGACTTGGTTGATGCATGTCATCGATCCCAATTGCGTGGATAGATGCTCATGCTGTCAATCACTGGATTATCTGGTCCAGACTCGATTATTCACAGACCGCCGTCATATAGCTGGAATATTGCTGGGTGCGGCGTAAAACGTTGTGACCATATATTTGCGTAACATATACACCACTTTATAAGAGACCCGTGACGAACCGGGTTGAAATAGCTTGCCGTAAGAGGCGAGTATGTTTGTCGAAAGAGGCGAGTAAGAACGGAATCGTAAGGGACACATTTTATAAATATTCAACAGTTTTCCTTTGAAGTAATTTTTCCTGACTTAAAAGCAAACGTAACAGCCGTGCAGAATCCAATGTAGAATTTTGGTACACTACATGTGACTATATAACATACAATTGGTATTGGCCAAACCAATGTAGATTCGGGTTAGAATTGATCTTCAGCAACCATGCTTGTCGTAAGAGGCGTCCAGTGGGATCGGGGCGTCAGGCTTGCTGACTTAGTTGATGCATGTCATCGTATCCCAATTGCGTGGATCGATGCTCATGATGTCAGTCACATGATTTTCTGGTCCATACCCGATTATGTACAGACTGCTGTCATACAGCTGGAATATGACTGACTGCGGCGTTAAACAACAAGCAGTCAAACACTTTATATGAAACACAGTTAATATTCTTCTGCTGGCGCCAGCTTGGACCCTCGCAATTCACAACCCAACACAGGTATTCCAATATACTTGTAGCTTTACTTCTCAGTAATGGCCAAACAACATGTGAAGAGAAAACGAAACAAGCCAAGGGAGGTAACTCTCCCACTAAACGCTAAACATAAACAACGGTCGCCAACCACACTGGCGGAGTATAGATGTAACATCTCAGTATACAGAGGCCCTGGATAATTTGTCAAAGATTAAAACAAATGTCATCTGAAGTGTACTCAGAAAACATATATGAAATATGTAAAATGCTGGACTAGTTGAAAACATTTATTGTGAAATTTGGGGAGAAGACATTTTTAGGCAAGAGGTAGACATGCCTACGAGCATCAGTTGTGCTCCCTTCTTACACAGCGATATTACTGGCCATGATCTTAAATGAGTTGGAATACTGGTGTCTTAAATTAATGAAGAGTTCTGGCGCTTGCCCCATGCTTTTCAACTTTGTGCGTACTGCTCGAAATGGGGACAGATTTTCAAGCCTGGATTCAAGCCAGGATGTCGATCAAGCCAGGATTTTAATCAAGCAAGGATGTTAATCAGGCCAAGATGTTAATCAGGCCGGGATGTTAATCAAGCCGGGATGTTAATTAGGCCAGGATATCAATCAAGCCAGGATGTTAATCAAGCCAGGATGTTAATCAAGCCAGGATGTTAATCAAGCCGGATGTCAATCAAGCCGGGATGACGAACAGACCAGGATGTTCATCAGACCAGGATGTTAATCAGGCCATGATGTTAATCAAGCCAGGATGTGAATCAGGCCGGGATGTTAATCAAGGCGGGATGTCAATCAATCCAGGATGTGAATCAGGCCAGAATGTTAATTAAGCTGGGATGTCAATCAAGCCAGGATGTTAATTAAGCCAGGATGTCAATCAAGCCAGGATGTCAATCAAGGCGGGATGTTAATCAAGCCAGGATGTTGATCAATCTAGGATGTGAATCAGGCCAGGATGTTAATGAGGCCAGGATGTTAATCAATCTAGGATGTGAATCAGGCCAGAATGTTAATTAAGCTGGGATGTCAATCAAGCCAGGATGTTAATTAAGCAGGGATGTTAATCAAGCAGGGATGTTAATTGGGCCAGGATATCAATCAAGCCAGGATGTTAATCAAGCCGAGATGACGATCAAGCCGGATGTCAATCAAGCCGGGATGACGATCAAGGCGGATGTCAATCAATCCAGGATGTGAATCAGGCCAGAATGTTAATTAAGCCGGGATGTTAATCAAGCCAGGATGTCAATCAAGCCGGGATGTCAATCAGGCCAGGATGTTAATCAGGCCAGGATGTTAACTAAGCTGGTATGTCAATCAAGCCAGGATGTTAATCAAGCCAGGATGTCAATCAAGTCGGGATGTTTATCAAGCCAGGATGTTAATTAAGCTGGGATGTTGGTCAAGCCAGGATGTTAATTAAGCTGTGATGTCAATCAAGCCAGGATGTTTATTAAGCCGGGAAGTCAATCAAGCGAGGATGTAAAAAAAGCCAGGATGTTAATTAAGCCAGGATGTCAATCAAGTAGAGATGTTAATCAAGCCAGGATGTTGATCAAGCCGGGATGTTAATCAAGCCAGGATGTTAATTAAGCTGGGATGTTAATCAGGCCAGGATGTTAATCAAGCCAGGATGTCAATCAAGCCGGGATGACGATCAGACCAGGATGTTCATCAGACCAGGATGTTAATCAGGCCAGGATGTTAATCAAGCCAGGATGTTAATCAGGCCAGGATGTTAATCAAGCGAGGATGATCATCAGGCCGGGATGTTAATCATTCTAGGATGCTAATCAAGCCGGGATGTTAATCAAGCCAGGATAATAATCAAGCCGGGATGTTAATCAAGCCAGGATAATAATCAAGCTGGGATGTTAATCAAGCCAGGAATCGATCAAGCCAGGATGTTAATGAGGCCAAGATGTTAATCAAGCCGGGATGTTAATCAAGCCAGGATGTCAATCAAGCCGGTATGTTTATCAAGCCAGGATGTTAATTAAGCCAGGATGTTAATCAAGCCGGGATGTTAATCAAGCCAGGATGTCAATCAAGCCCGGATGTGAATCAGGCCAGGATGTTAATCAGGCCAGGATGTTAATTAAGCTGGGATGTCAATCAAGCCAGGATGATAATCAAGCCAGGATGTCAATCAAGCCGGGATGTAAATCAGGCCAGGATGTTAATTTAGCTGGGATGTTAACCAAGTCGGATGTTAATCAAGCCAGGATGTTAATCGGGACAGGATGTTGATTAAGCTTGGATGTTAATCAAACCGGATGTAAATCAAACCATGATGTTAATCAAGCCAGGATGTTAATCAGGACAGGATGGTAATCAAGCCGGGATGTTAATCAGGACGGGATGGTAATCTAGCCGGGATGTTAATCAAGCCAGGATGTTAATCAGGACAGGATGGTAATCAAGCCAGGATGTTAATCAAGCCAGGATGTTAATCAGGCCAGGATGTTAATCATGCCAGGATGTAAATCAAGCCAGGATGTTAACCAAGCCAGGATGTAAATCAAGCCAGGATGTTAATCAAGCCGGGATGTTAATCAAGCCAGGATGTAAATCAAGCCAGGATGTAAATCAAGCCAGGATGTTAATCAGGCCAGGATGTTAATCAGGACAGGATGGTAATCAAGCCGGGATGTTAATCAAGCCAGGATGTAAATCAAGCCAGGATGTTAATCAAGCCAGGATGTTAATCAAGCCAGGATGTTGATCAAGCCGGGATGTTAATCAGGCCAGGATGTTAATCATGCCAGGATGTTAATCAGGCCAGGATGTTAATTAAGATGAGATGTCAATCAAGCCGGGATGTTTATCAAGTCGGGATGTTTATAAGTCAGGATGTTAATTAGGCTGGGATGTTGGTTAAGCCGGGATGTTAATTAAGCTGGGATGTCAATCAAGCCAGGATGTTAATTAAGCCAGGATGTCAATCAAGGTGGGATGTTAATCAAGCCAGGATGTTGATCAATCTAGGATGTGAATCAGGCCAGGATGTTAATGAGGCCAGGATGTTAATCAATCTAGGATGTGAATCACGCCAGGATGTTAATTAAGCCAGGATGTTAATCAGGCCGGGATCTTAATTAGGCCAGGATGTCAATCAGGCCGGGATGACGATCAGACCAGGATGTTCATCAGACCAGGATGTTAATCAGGCCAGGATGTTAATCAAGCCAGGATGTTAATCAGGCCAGGATGTTAATCAAGCGAGGACGATCATCAAGCCGGGATATTAATCATGCTAGGATGCTAATCAAGCCGGGATGTTAATCAAGCCAGGATAATAATCAAGCCGGGATGTTAATCAAGCCAGGATAATAATCAAGCCGGGATGTTAATCAAGCCAGGAATCGATCAAGCCAGGATGTTAATGAGGCCAAGATGTTAATCAAGCCGGGATGTTAATCAATCCAGGATGTCAATCAAGCCGGTATGTTTATCAAGCCAGGATGTTAATTAAGCCAGGGTGTTAATCAAGCCGGGATGTTAATCAAGCCAGGATGTCAATCAAGCCGGTATGTTTATCAAGCCAGGATGTTGATTAAGCCAGGATGTTAATCAGGACAGGATGTTAATCAAGCCAGGATGTTAATCAGGACAGGATGTTGATCAGGACAGGACGGTAATCAAGCCGGGATGTTAATCAAGCCAAGATGTTGATCAGGACAGGATGTTAATCAAGCCAGGATGTTAATTAAGCCGAAAGTTAATCAGATCAGGATGTTAATCAAGTCGGGAAGTCATTCAAGAGGCGACTGACGAGACCGGGTGGTCAGGCTCGGTGACTCAGTTGATGCATGTCATCATATCCCAATTACGTAGATCGATGCGCATGATGACAAGAACGGGATCGTCTGGCCAAGACTCGATTATTTACAGACCGACGTCATTTAGCTGGAATATTGCTGAGTGCGGCGATAAACAACAAACAAAGAAACAATCACGCGATAGGTCCGCGAAGATCCGGGTAGAGAAATAATCTTAAGCAACATAGACTTGTTGTAAGTGGCGACTAACGGGATCTAGTGGTCAGGCTCGGTTGATGCATGTCATCGTATCCCAATTACGTACAACGTCAGGTCCAGACTCGATTACTTACAGACCGCCATCATGTAGCTTGAATATTGCTGTGTGCGGCGTAAAACTACATACAAACATCATGTCCCATACTTAAGAAAACCCTTGTTGTGCCTGCTGTACATGTGAAGAATCGCCCATTGGAAAGTAATTAGTATTTGTGACACAAATTGCAGGAAAAAGCTGTCCATCCGATTTCCAGTATTCCTTGACGGTGAATTTGTGCTTCAAGATTATCACCTACCAGGCTTCTTGGGAGCAGGCACGAAGACTCTGCTCAAAGTATGGACAGGATGGACGACTACTTATTCTGGACGAAAATAGAAAGTTTGCTGCCGTCCGGGAATATCTAATGAAATCAAAGGGTATATTTGTGTTAAGTTTTCTACTGTGTGTGTGAGTGTGTGAGTTAGGCTTTACGCCGCTTTGAGCAATATTCCTGCAATATCACGACGGGGGACACCAGGAATGGGCTTCACACAGAGATACTATTCAATTCCATTGTTGCTTGGTTGTATGCAGACTACACTGAGTTCAGCTGTGTCTGCCATTACATAAACATGTATGAGGATACACTTTGTTTCGGGTAAGTGTGATTGGATATGTTTGGGGTTTATTTGGTTTTTTTTAACTTGGTGGATAGTCACGATATGGCTGAAATACTGCCAAGGCGACTTTAAAATTTAACTCATTCACTGGTTGCGGGAGTCACAGATGACCTAGTTAAAACACATTTAAGAGTTTGCATGTTTGGACACAAAAAAAACGTCCACTAAATAAAGATATCTGAATATAACGCCTAAATACAGTATTGTGACATTTTTCCTTTTGAAAATAATAGTTAAATACAATATTCTAATGCTGTTACTCTGGATGTAACAACGAATGCTTTTGACGACGCCCATTAAGCGTGATGACACAACATTAAAACATTTTGATAATATTTTATGTAATAATATATATTCATGACAGATATAGAACTTAATCATACATTAGCCATTGAGTAATCTCGTGCAACAAGATGCCTTTTTATATTCTGATTCTATTTATGATTAAAATTCTGTGATCGCATATTAACTATTCGACCCGTGAAAATTCTTTAGCAACCCATGCTTGTCGTAAAAGGCGACTACGCTTGTCGTAAGAGGCGACTGACGGGATCGGGTGGTCAGGCTCGCTGACTTGGTTGATGCATGTCGTCGTATCCCAATTGCATGTATCAATGCTCATGATGTCAATCACTGGATTTTCTGGTCCAGACTCGATTATTTACAGACCGCTGTCGTATAGCTGGAATATTGCTGAGTGCGGCGTTAAACAACAAACAAACCAAAACAAACTCGGTTCCTTTGCAGTCATATAAAATGACGGTTCCTCTTATATCCTGTTTCTGATGTCAGATTCAGGCATACGGTCGGGTGTGCATCTTGGCGGCAGATGCAAATCAGGCAGGTGCACCTGGGCGAATGGTAAAGACGTCAATGAGGCGTTTTGGCAAAGGAGGCAGCCTGATGGAAGTGGAGAATGTTTGAATCTGTGTAAACGTTTCAACTACCACCTTGACGACGTATTCTGTAGATTACGACAGGGTCGTGTGTGTGAAATTCCTATGAAGTAACTGCTGCATCCTTTTTTGTGTGTGATGTACTTATTGTCTGCAGCTTCAGCAGCCTGTAAAATTCTCAACATCCAATGTGTTATACATACACACAAGCATGAAGGGTGGAACTATGTGGCAAGAACGTCATCCAAGACACAAAAAGGGAACGGGATTGGGTACAAGTTCTCCAACTTAGGACACCTTCTCCCAGATATATGTACACAATTTATACACAGATTGTACTAAGCGTGAACGGAAGAGAAGAAAAGAAAAGTGAGTGAGTGAGTGAGTGAGTGAGTATGGTTTTACGCCGCTTTTAGCAATATTCCAACAATATCACGGCGGGGGTCACCAGAAATGGGCTTCACACATTGTACCCATGTCGGGAATCAAACCGGGTCTTCGGCGTGACGAGCGAACGCTTTAACCACTGGGCTACCCGACCGACCCAGGAAAGAAAAGAATAGGAAAGATAAGTAAACAGCGAGAGAAGTATAGCTACATCTTTGTATTACGTATATAACTTGTGTTAATCCCCAATTCCATTGAATATCAGTTGGTGTTTCTTCTGCTGTAGTGCTTATGTTTACTTAGTGCTTTAAGTAAAATGTCCCTTTCTTCATTGAACAAAACATATTCAAAGAAATATGCATGTTCACATTTACCACCGCACAACATTCTACTGTGTCCTTCATTCCTAGTCTTCATGAAGCATAGTTTAACTGACAAACCTTATGTCTTAGATTAATGCATGTTCACATTTAATACCGCACAACATTCTGCTGTGTCCTTCATTCCTAGTCTTCATGAAGCATAGTTTAACTGACAAACCTTATGTCTTAGATTAATGCATGTTCACATTTACTCCCGCACAACATTCTGCTGTGTCCTTCATTCCTAGTCTTCATGAAGCATAGTTTAACTGACAAACCTTATGTCTTAGATTAATGCATGTTCACATTTACCACCGCACAACATTCTGCTGTGTCCTTCATTCCTAGTCTTCATGAAGCATAGTTTAACTGACAAACCTTATGTCTTAGATTAATGCATGTTCACATTTACTGCCGCACAACATTCTGCTGTGTCCTTCATTCCTAGTCTTCATGAAGCATAGTTTAACTGACAAACCTTATGTTTTAGATTAATGCATGTTCACATTTACTGCCGCACAACATTCTGCTGTGTCCTTCATTCCTAGTCTTCATGAAGCATAGTTTAACTGACAAACCTTATGTCTTAGATTAATGCATGTTCACATTTACTACCGCACAACATTCTGCTGTGTCCTTCATTCCTAGTCTTCATGAAGCATAGTTTAACTGACAAACCTTATGTCTTAGATTAATGCATGTTCACATTTACTACCGCACAACATTCTGCTGTGTCCTTCATTCCTAGTCTTCATGAAGCATAGTTTAACTGACAAACCTTATGTCTTAGATTAATGCATGTTCACATTTACTACCGCACAGCATTCTGCTGTGTCCTTCATTCCTAGTCTTCATGAAGCATAGTTTAACTGACAAACCTTATGTTTTAGATTAATGCATGTTCACATTTACTGCCGCACAACATTCTGCTGTGTCCTTCATTCTTAGTCTTCATGAAGCATAGTTTAACTGACAAACCTTATGTCTTAGATTAATGCATGTTCACATTTACTACCGCACAAGATTCTGCTGTGTCCTTCATTCCTAGTCTTCATGAAGCATAGTTTAACTGCGCTGTGCAGAGCTGCATCCTTTGAGCACGCCAGAAACCTATTATTGTTGGTTCGAATCCCGGTTCTCCCCGATTATGTTTCTAGGTTTGTCAGCACCATACCCGTGCTCGCGGGTTTCACGTCTGAGACCTGCATCCCTTCGGGCTTTCCTCCCTCATTAACCTTCTGGATGCCGAGGGTTTTTTCTGACGCACATTTTCCTAGGATAGGAAAAGTGAAGGTTGTTCGAGGAAATCGTACTTCACAAAAAAAGAGGTAATAGAGAAATGGATGGCCCTATTTAACCTTTAACTTCGTTCTTAGATTCCAACATTCTCCTGAATGTGTAAGTGTAATGTGCCATTATTAATGGAGCACTAGCCTTAAAATCAAATGTCATGAAATAACAAAAAAATAAAACCATTCTATTTGACGTCATGGCTGGTTTTATGTCTTTGATAACGTCGGAGAAAGACTACACTTGTATTTTTTTTTTATACTTTTTACATTTCCTGGAGAAATTAAGTAAACAGCTCACTATCCTGTGATCACAATATTGAAAAAATAATGAACACATTGAATATATAATGCAAAACGAGAGGAATAATTTTGTAAATTGTTTGTGACTAACGCGCACCTGGCGAATCGTTAGATATCACAGTTCTGTGTATCAAACGACATAAAAAACAAGACCAAGACAATTCTTACAGAAATGTGTGCATACATTTTAACGAAAAATATTATCCATTTTGTTAAAGTAATATATTCAGTTTTAGTTGTAAAATAAAATGAAACGGCAATTCATGGACATTGGTTATATGAACTTATAATATTGACTATTACACATTCTAACAAATACGTACATGCTGCAGTTACATTTGCGTAATATCGCATTCGAAACTATAAACATATCAATTCTCATGTTAAAAGCGGCGTTAACCCCAACTCACTCACTCACTCACCGGTAGCGTGTGTTTGTATATTCCTCATTCACTGCCCTGCTACAAATGGAGCCCTCAGTGAGGACTATAGCCCCCATGAAAGGAGCGACATACATCGCCAGCAACATCCACTATAGATGGTTACTTTGAAGTGACCTTTCTGTGACCTTGGACACTGTTACGTGACATTTGTGTGTTTATTGTGATTTTTCTTGTATTGGATTTTGCTACATCAGCTTGGACATTCAATACAATTCATGGACATTCTGATCATGTGAGTCCCCATCGTGCTTTATTTCATTGTATAAATGTTACCTCCTCGCTAGCTAGCATTTGACTTTAAATTTACTTTATACCTGGCGCCAGTTCAGTTAAGTTCTTTAAACTGTGACTTTGTTAACGTCACATATTTTATATTTTTTCATATACGAAGTTTTGTATTCAGTAGACTTCTTTGTCAGCTACTTCTCATTATCCTGTTGGTACTAACATTGTCTACGTAGCTACAGGTTATTTTGTATGTCATGTGTTTAGTTTAGTTTAGTTTTGTATAGTTTTGATTTATTTTAGGTTAGTTTAGTCTATTTTTGATTTAGTTTAGTTTAGTTTGATTTAGTTTTGTTTAGTTTTAATTCAATTTACCATCAGTTTGTTTACTTATATAACGGTACTAAGTGTGTATGTGTATGTGTGTATGAAAATGGCTTGATTTCATTTCTACTTTCTGTCCTTGTTTAATGAAATAAAGGGTTAGCAAATAAAAAATTAATTGTATAAATAAAATGTAAGCTAAGCATGTCTCAATTTACTGACTGTATGACGACAGATTTTTGCAGTTTCTTTGAACTTTTCACATTATGTTACAGACATCCCTTTCAACTCCCTCTGCGTTGTCTGTAGATTTAGAATTTAGTCACTTCCTTGGTTTGCAAATACACTTTGTAAGTATTGTATTTTCAACTTGGGATTTGTCTTATACCCAGTATTACATTCAAATACATGTACACCTTATCCTGTGTACGCTTGTGTTGCGCTTCTTACTTTTGTCCGCCATGATATAACGGGAATACTGTTTAAACTTGCCTTCAACCGGCCTTAAACCAATCTCACTCACCCTTTCTTTTGTGAGTATATAATTACACTTTGTCCCGTGTGATATGTTGGAAGGGATTGCCTTTCACCTTAGTTTGTGTATTAGTTGTCTGAACTTGTTCAGACATTACAGGGGCGGTCGGGGAGCCTAGTGGTTAAAGCGTTCGCTCGTCGCGCCGAAGACCCGGGTTCGATTCCCAAAATGGGTATAATGTGTAAAGCCCATTTCTGGTGTCCCCCGCCGTGATGTTGCTGGAATAATGCTAAAAGCGGCGTAAAACCATACTCACTCACTCACTCAGACATTACACTTGTTTGTCTTTATTTGCCCTAGAAGTTGGTACAGGAACTCTGCCATTTACTTCAGCTCGTATTATCCATCTCACTACACACGTGTACAGTAGATAATTCCTACTGTGGTTAATCTGTTTGCGTTCCCAAAGCTTTATTTCTACACGTTGCTTATTTCATGCTTCGGTGCATGTGTGCTTAATCATACTGATATAGATACATGCCAGGGTGACACTTTATATCACTTGGTACTTCCTACACACTCACCACGCGATTGGTGTTTCCCTCATTTGACTTCCTGGTATCCTTTGATAATCCCTCTTTACCTCGTTGGCACATGGTCTGCTTTATGAGCAGTTGTGTTTGTTTTCTTTGCCTACTTCTGCTGCATTCCTGAACCATGGAGTTAAAGGATGAGGACTTGGAAGCCATGGCCACACTCTTTAAGAAGTTGGGGATGCAACCGAAGGCTGATACGCCTGAGGATTTTAAAGCCTTGATCAAGGACATGTATTCTCGCCAAGGACCTCTTACCGGGCAATAAGAAGAGTGAGTGAGTGAGTATGGTTTTACGCCGCTTTTAGCAATATTCCAGCAATATCACGGCGGGGGACACCAGAAATGGGCTTCACACAATGTACCCATGTCGGGAATCGAACCCGGGTCTTCGGCGTGACGAGCGAACGCTTTAACCACCAGGCTACCCGACCGCCCCGGCAATAGGAAGAGACATCCAGACATCCTACTTAACCACAGACACAGTATGTTTAGCCTGTAGCTGTAGCGTACCATCAGTTCTCTAAGTTGCCTTTGTTTAGTGGCGATTTTCAGGGCAAGGATGTCTCATTTGACCTTGGGACTTACGAAGTGGATTGTCTCTTGAAGTCAACGATCTACACACTAGATGTCATGGATCATGCATTCTTTGAAGGGAGATAAATAAAAAAATATTCCTGAGGGATTCTTTGACTGAAGGACTTGAACTCATACGCGCACGCTGCTTGGTTTGTCGTATTTCCGCACATAACATTCATCGATAGGGGGACGATTCTTCTTGCAGGCTACGGAAAGGGGCGAGTGGAGACGAATGGGCATTGCCATAGAATCGTAATAGGATGGGACATGATAAATAGCTTAAGAAGAGTGTGGGTTACCAGGCATAGCAAATATCTCTGAGAATACGTTTCGCTTCTGGAAATGTAGTACAATGAGCTGTAATGAGATATCTAGGCCTAGTTTATTCTTACCAAGTACAGTGGTCGGGTCGATTGTTTGCGTAGATGGGTCGGAGCTTGACGACACGAACAAAAGGTCTTCACTTGTTTCCTCTTCATTACCTTACCTGGATTTTATCTTGAAGTTCGGAAATTGGCTGGTGTAGGTTCAAGAGCATATGGTTTTACAGTTTCTTTCTGGTCTGATTACAATATTCTTCGCAAACAGACGATGAGCCAGACTCGATGTTGTTTTACCATAAACTGGTACTTGATATCTTTTCCGTTGAGACTAGACAGGGACCCAGTTAAATTGGCACCAAATACGTCATAATCAAAGAGGGATAACTCAGGCCTGTTTAGCTCTGATAACGAAGGCCCCATAACGGCATGACATTTTCACACTTACTGTGAGCTTCCTACTTTCACTGTGAGACAAATGATTGCTTATTGTCCCCCGCCGCGCGAAAGCGCGAAGCGGGGGATATAGTATTCACGACCGTCCGTACGTACGTCCGAACGTCCCACCTGTTTCCATTTTCAAGGTCACAGCAGGCAAATCTGCTTTTGGAGTTGGAAAACGGTGTTGCCGCGATATCTCAAGAACCAATCGCTGGATTGTCTTCATATTTGGAACTATGGTGTATATACAGACTCCGCAGACACCAGTCGGTTTTGGTGATCTTGACCCCATTTTCAAGGTCACAGCAGGCAAATCTGCTTTTGGAGTTGGAAAACGGTGTTGCCGCGATATCTCAAGAACCAATCGCTGGATTGTCTTCATATTTGGAACTATGGTGTATATACAGGTGGGGGACATTTCGTCACTTTGTGACAAATACTTGTTTTCAAACACTGATACTAACTAATTCCAAAATTGCATTTTTTTGTTTCAAATAAGAACGAAAGTGATTTTTGCGTGTACACTTCCCCTTTAGTGAACTTACCCTTTGTTAATAGGTAACCAAATGGATTTGGTTGACTTGATTGATTGTGTGTCATCATACCCGGCTGCATGGCTGAGGATTGCTCACAATATCAATCAATGGTTTGCCTTGTCCAGACTTCATTATTTTCTTGCTGCCATCACAAAGTTTGAATAATGGAGTGCAGTGTTAAACAACAAGCTTTACACGTGTATCTAATACACAGTTCAGTAAGCATATTCTGGTATTAGAAATTATGGGGTAGACTGCAGTATATGGGTCCCCAAACCAGAACGAACGTTTTTACATTTTTAAGGAAGTTGTCGAATGAAATACGTTCCACTTATGCGCAGTTCGTTATGTATGGTCGAAGCGATATGGTTTGTAGGCCGCCATTTTGTTCTACCCAACGCCATCTGCAGATCAGCATTTTCTTTCACAGTTTGTTTGGTTTGTTGTTTAAAGCCGCACTCAGCAATATTCCAGCTATATGACGGCGATCTGTAAATAATAGATTCCGGACCAGACAATCCAGTGATTCATGTCATCAGCATCGATCCACGCAATTGAGATATGACATGCATCAACCATGTCAGCGAGCCTGACCGCCCTATCCCGTTAGTCGCATTTTACGACAAGCATAGTCGCCTTTTACAAGCATGGGTTGCTGAAGACGTATTTTATCCCGGATCTTCACAGTTCTTTGGTTTGATGAAAAATGAAATGAAACACCGAGTAAATATATCATATTATTATTGAAATATCCGTATATAGTCTGATTGTCGGGTGACCCGATGAACAACCAACACCCTCACCTTTTTATTCGTTTTATTTCTGAAATAATATAAGATGGATTCAGTCGGAATAAAGATAAGCGCACGTAAAATCTCCAACAGTCAGTAAGTAATAAAGATAAGATAATTATCTGATAAATTTTATTGAACGTTTTGAAAGCTGAAGATCGGCGAATCCATAACAGACAAAGTAAATAAGAAAACGATGACATAACAAAGTTGGTGGTGATGAACAATACCCTGACACCGACCACGTGCGAGAGACAATGAATCACTGTAGGAAGAGACAATACCCGAGAAAAATCAATTGCCTTGTTGGAAGGAAGTCTGGCGGCACGGCACGTACAATATGCGTCGCTAGGGTATTCCAAATTGTCCCAGCACCAGCTTTGATGAGTCATTAAGAGAGGATGTCATATTTTGTGATGGTTGGAACATATTAATACAACAATTTGTTACGTTCATAAACGTTAGGTCTATACAGTTATTTTTTTATCTTAATAATTCTAATGTTATAGGTGAGATGAAATGGGGTTTAACGTCGCGTCCAAGATTATTGCACTTATATAGCGACGTGCATGCACGCGTGACTGTGTGTGTGTGGCTGCTTGTACTAGTCCGGACTGATGCCGATATATTGTGCTAGCCTACTGAGATACCATGCCGCAGTTTAACATGAATACCCCACTCAGACACAGTATAGTGACTCCGAGCCGACCAGTCCTTGTTTTAGCCCCTTCAAATGCCGAGCAACAGGCAGGGTAACAACAAGTACCATCTTTTAACGTCTTTTGGTATGACGAACCCCGGACCTTCCGCTCTCCGGGCGGACGCTCTACCACTAGACCACGGAGGCGGTCTCCAATGTTATAAATGATAGAAAAGCTCTCATGTAATTACTGCATGGTTTCGTATTTTGGTAATTATCCGTACTTTCACTGATCACCAAAGGCAAATTCAGGGTCACACAGCTACACCACACGTGTCGCAATACAGCAACAAGAATGTGCTTAATGTATAGTAACCGCAAGAAGGTAAAGAGACGTTATAACATTGCTGACAGCTCGTGGTTCGGGATTTTGTGGCTGAAATGAAGAGTGACAGTTTTTACAGAGAGAGACCACGTTGCTTGTGCCATTGTGGAAAGACGTTTCAGGAATGCGAAGGTACGATTCTGAATATACACAAATATATGACAAAGAAGGTATAGACTTGTAGGGGATGTGAACGAGGCTGTGCGCGTGAAGGCAGGCTACCGAGTTAGCAGGACGACAATGTACTTTTAATGGATATAAATGTATGTTTCTGCGTCTAACACCGCCCAATCACTCAGTGGTGACTCTTTGGTACATTATAAACAGTCAATCACCACCGAAACCCAAGAAGAAACGCCACAGAGGAAAAACTGTACCCAATCTCATTACGTCAGAACGACCTTTCATCCAACCAATCAGAGCGTGGCTTACCAGATCATGAAAGTGACAGACGGAATGTGTTTTCTGATCATGCAACCTCGAAATATTCAACAGAGGGTATTCCGAACGACAGTTACGGGTTTTATGATTATATCCATACAATCTAGGTCATCTATAAGCCATCCCAGAATGTTCTTTTTATCCGTTTTAAAATGTTTAACTTAGAATACGTCAAAATATGTTTCGAAGCGTAGTCCCCAGTTTGAAGCTCGTGTTCGTAAAGCTCGATAAAGCTGCCTTCTGATTGGCTAATGTCGATTTCTTGTCAGTCATTTCATTGATCTGTCAAAGTTCGCGAGAGGTCGTTCTGAGGAACGGAAAAAGGACAAATCGGTCTTGGAAACAGATATCCAGGGGCTGCGTGATGACCTACACAATGCTCAACTGAGTACTCTAAAAATTGAACAACTTTAACTCAAGGAACAACGGGATAGAGATGCAAGTTCGCTCTATGTCAAAAAACTTACTGTTCATGGGAATTGAAGAACCAAAACAGGGCCCCACCACTACACCAGAGAATATAACAGACACAATTAAGAACTTTCTGGAAGGAAACCTCGACTGTAGAGAGCCGAAACTAGAAAAGGTCCATCGACTAGGCAGACAACGCCAAGATAGCAAATACCCCCGTCCAGTCATCGCTCGCTTAACCAGAACCCAGTATCGCGATGACGTCAGATTTTCAGCGTACAAGAAATATAAAGGTGACCGTACAATCTTTGTTAGTAAAAAATTCCTGGAAGAAGTCTGAGAATATCGGAAATCTGAGTTGTAGCCGCTCCCGGAACAAGCAAAGAAGAAAGCACATATTATAGTGGACAGGCTATACATCGATGGAAAGTTGGTGACCCCCAGAACCCACCACCATAAAGAGCAGCTTCGGCTGGTTGCTCCCGTACTACCTTCAATCCTGCAGGTAAACATCCTAATGAACAACACGAACCCATGAACTAGGACACTCACAGTGGTACCACACCTGATGTGCAAATAACGCCTCCAAGTCTCCACTGTGATAATCAGGATAACAGTGCTCAATATGACAATATCAATAATGGAAAAAATGACAGTAGTATATCCAGTGTGAACGATTTTGTCATCAACTCTATCAATGTGTGTGAATTACGCAGCAAGTTGGAGTTTCCAGAATTTGTGACTTTGGTTAAATCATCGTCAACCGTTGGATTGCAAGAAACAAAGACTGACCAATTTGATAATATTCATGTAGAAGGGTACAAACTATTTCTTAAATAAACAGATCAAATATAGTGAAGAAATCTGGTGGTTGAGGGATGTTGGTTTCTAATAATATAGAGAATTATGTAACTATACTCCAAACAAGTTGTGATGTTGCGATGTGGATCCGCCTTGACAAACAAACTAGGGATGTGCGGTTTTATCAGTATACCGGTATATTGCAATACAAATTCATCACGATACGTATCGCGATACGGTTTGTGCGTATCGGTTTTTCCCTCATTATTCAAACACCACCTGATAAAAATACGTATTTTACAATCGGAAATCATCGGGAACGAACGTTGCTGACAACTTTGAACTAGAGTTACTTCCCTTGATTGTTTAACTAACATGGCGGACGCCTTTGACATCGTGCCCAACAAAAAGGGAAAATCCGAAATATGGAGACATTTTGGGTTGAAGAAACTAAAATTAGATGATAAAATAGTAGAAAATATCGCTGTGTGTAGGATATGTAATGCATGCGTTCGCCATGCGTGGAACATCGAATTTAAGCTCCCACATGCGGCGACACCATCCATTATCACTTGGCTCACAGAAATCAACGAAGTCAAGCATCTATCAAGTAGGACTATCCAATGCGAACTTAAGTGACACTGACACATGTTCAAGTCCTCTGCCAACTGCATTGCCTGCACAAACGTCCATAACTCATTTGTTTTCATCAACAAAGGAATATGCTACCAACTCGCAACGTGGGCTTACTTTGAATGGTAAAGTTGCAAACTTCATTATAAAACGCCTGAGGCCATATAGCGTTGTAGATTCTGATGAATTTAAAGATCTTGTGCACACGTTAGATCCCCGTTACAAATGTCCTTCAAGAAAAAAATTCTCTGACAGAATTATGCCAAACATGTACAAAGACACCAGGAAAATGGTTCAAGAATCTTTGCAAGATTTGTATAATTCTAATCAAATGTATGTTAATGTTAATTTTAATGTTTCATTGTTTTTCAAACTGTTTCAGAGAGTTAACATTATTCAAATGTGATTGAAAAAGGTTGGAGACTGTGACTGACATGTATATGCCATGATGTATAGTCTTACCTTATTAAATCAAAACAAAGACAAAACAAATGGTTCATACTCTTTATTTGATTGTAGATAAAAATATTAGTACAATTTATTAAAATTGGTTCATAATTTTGACCAAATTGTTAACATTGCAGCTTTCATATTAATATTTGTCAAAGGGATATGAAAAAAAGCTTTTCTCTTGGTAGAAATTATTTCCCAATATGTTGCAATAATGTTGCAATATGTTTTTGAAATATTGCAATATATCGCAATACACTTTTTGGTCCAATTCCTAACCCTAAATTGTTATGCTCATTCGACAACACTTTTTAACCAATCAGATCAGGGAACATACCTACTTTTATGTTACAATCGTCGTTTTAAACCATGGTTTACAAATATGTGGATTTGCAGAAGACTTTGGAATTGCATCATCAGCAATTTTATTCAGCATGTCCGAAAAAAACTGTATCGCATCTTGAACACATTGAAAAATGTCAGGTGTTGATTTTTCAGTGGATAATAATTCATAGAATGACCAATCAGCCTTTGTGAAATCCCACCGTGTTGTTGGTGGGGGGTCAATAGGGTTAACAGTTTTAAGGATGGTTGGGAAATGGTCACTCCGAAAGACGTCATCATGAACTGACAATTCAAATTCGTTGTAAAGGTTTGAATCTGTGATTAACAGATCCAGTGCTGAATATGTACCAGTAGCAGGATGTAAATAATAAATAAGTGTTTGAATCGTCATTAAATATGCAGAGATTGTTGTCAGAAATAAAGTCTTCAAGCACAAGTTTGTATTTGGACTTCCCTATAGAGCGTTATGCCCATTTAAATCGCCCATGATGATACAGGGCTTTGAATTGGTAACTGATCATAGAGATTCTGAAGATCAGCCTGCTGAAGAGTATTCGAAGGAGGAATATACCAGGAGCACAAAGTAAGTGCAATATGCAATGTAAGTCGGACAGCTACAGCTTGAAGATTTGTATTGAGGAGAACAGTGCTACGGATGATGCCTTGCCTGATCAATATAGTAGAACCTCCAGTAGCATTATCACCTAGAGGTGTAAAGGAATGATAGCAATTGTATTGCCTTAAATCAAATACATCGTTGTGCTTAAGATATTCTTGGAGACACAGTGCTGATGGTGTAAAGTCCTTAACAAGCAATTGTATATCATTAAAATATTTCCTGAGTCCTCTGCAATTCCACTGAATCATATGAGGCGTTTGAGTCATGGTGGCTCAATAGGTGTCCTCACACCCGAGCCTGAAGAAGATGAACTCCATAGGTTCCCAAGGTCCAAAGGAGTTATGGACAGCCACCTCTGAAGGAGGGTATGTCCTAAGATGTTGTCTATTTAGCTTTTTTCTTTCTGTCTGAGATTGTGAATCAGTCTGTGATTCTAAAGAGAATGTACTGGGCTGACAATCTGATTTGTTTGGCTGAATGATAGATGTTGTTTCAACTGGTTGAACAAAGGGAACCCATGTCAACTCATTCTATTGATGAAGTGACAACAGAACGAGACACTGCAGCCGAATACGTTAAAGTTAATGCCAACTGATTAGCTACTTGGCTGTTTGGCTTTCATATATGAAATATTGTGGTGATGTTTCAGTTTTAATATCTGGGATTCAGTTTTCCATAGAGGACAGGACTTTGACCAGGCTTCATGTTGGCCATTACAGTTTGCACACTTGACGTCTTCCCTACATTCATTGCTGTCATGTTTACCTACACAACGCTGGCAAACCTTAGGTTGATCACAGGATTTGGAACCATGGCCAAAGTTTTGGCAAGTACAACATTGGCGTGGATTTGGGACATACACCTCCACTCCGATATTATAAAAACCAGCTTTAATTGAATGAGGAATATTTGGTCGATCACATGTGAAGAGATAGGTGTTCAGGGGAGTGATAACACCATCGACCTTTTTGGTGAAATGTTTCACAGCTGTTACTGCTTGATCCTTCAATTCTGAAACAATTTCTTTTTCGGGCATGTCAGAAAGGCATCGAGCTCTGTCATGAACACTGCCTCGACTTGAGTTTAGAGTCTTGTGTGCTGAAACAACAACCTCAACATTGGCAAAGTGACTGATCGACAAGAGATTTAGAGATTGTTGTTTCTTCACACACTCCTCAAGTATAGAACCACTATGGCGACGAGTGACATTATTCACTTCTCAACATGTCCGTCTTTTAAAATAGCAAACGGATTCAATTTTAAAGGTAGTTTGTCAGCAGCCTCGATTACCAGGAATCGGGTCCATGAATGATATTTGTTAGGAATGTTCCCTGAATCATCATCTTCAAAACGTTGTTGATTGTCCTTGCGAATTGAACCAGGTTGTTGGGTTGACAGCATGCCTGCTCCCCACCCACCATGGATCGTTAACAAGGACAGTGTTGTAGCGGATTTCAAGCATGCAAACACCAGGGATACAGGGATGTTATACTCCAGCAAATATGACTTGAATAGCTATATTTATCTACCAGATGTAGTGTGTCAGGCTGGCTCAGTCCATGAAAAGAAAGTGGAGACATACAGAGGTCATAAGACTTTAGACAATTTATTGTATCCAAAATTATGAATTCATACAAGTAATGCATGACCAAGACCAAAATATACATTAAAATATAACACAGGTGTGCATATAGAATATTACGCACAGGGCTTGGCATGACCAGCCGTAAGGGTCAAAGTACTGTGTTCGGCAATTGAACACAGTTCCAATAACCAGTGCCCTTAACTACCAGACTCCCGTCCTCCGCAGACACAGGGACGTAACCCACGGCAAACGGGCTGCTCATTTTGGTCGCCTTTTACGACCAGCAATTGGGTGCTGAGGACACATTCTACCCCGGGTCCACACGGGGGAAGAGCTATTAGCGTTACCCAGCACTCACCATGAGGAGGTTGCTGTTCACGACTGCCCATAAAGTATTGTAACGTGTTTGAAACGTTTGTGGGTTTCTGGCGTGCCCAAGGGACGCAACTCTGCACAGCAAATCGCAGGACAGAGCCACACGTGTCCCGTCTCTGTTAAAAATGTTTGGTCTTAACTTTCAAGTCTTTCTCATATATACCACTATGTCTCGATGTTAATGTTTGGTCTTGTGTTCAGTTTATTTCACGTGCATCAGACTGTCTCTATTATTAATGTTTGCTCTCAGTGTTTAGTCTTATCTCAGATATAGAGGTATTTCACGTGTCCAGTGAAATATCATGTGTCCCTCATAAATGCTGCCTATCTAACACACAGGGAAGGTCCCTCGTCCCAAAGCAATTGTTGTAGATAAGTATTTCCGTTAATTTATGCATTGTAATTGTGATTGTAATATTCAGTTACACAGGACAAACGTAATTGTTATTTCACATACTAATGTATATGTTAAAGACTCAGTTAAAGCTATCTTTGTCATGGTTAATTGTCTGTTTAGTTTCATTTACCTAATATGCTTAATCTTTAAATTATGACATGTCTGAACATGGTGGTTGTTTTGACATTAACTGATATCAGTCCTGATCAATATCACGGTGAGTAGACAACACCACACAATCTCTCATTGGAACACAACTTAATAAGTAATATTAATATTTAATAAGTATTAAAAGGGATAATTTAACATTCAATTTAAATTTGCTATCAGTGTGAATATTAAGGCATACTGTTCAATAAACTCAACTCTTAAAATCGTCAATGCGATCATTGACTGAATCCACTTTCACTGAACTGTAACTGTGGTGGCGTGCAAAACAGTGCTGATGACAAAGAAGATGAGGCAGTGGAATTTACACCCTACTTGCATTCACCAAACGATGATGAGGTTTTAATGATAATGATGAATAAACGCGCCATACTGCACTGTCGTTGTTCATATCACTGACCAACCAGCAAACCTTCCACCCCTGCTATTGTTATCGACTGCACGGATGTTCCGCGTATTCATTTGTCAGATCAGATGCTTGTTTCATTTAACGCTAACCTCTTACATTCAGTACAAGGAGATATAGTCTCCGAGAAGATTAGGCAGGAATATCGTTTTACAGTCTGCTACTAACAGTGTCGGTATCAAAGAGTTCAAGCTGTTGAAACGTTGTTGTTCAACAATGATGCCTCAAGTATATTGGCTCTGTTTTACCTTGACATGGGTGTCAATGTACAAGACGGATGTGATGAATGATATGAATGTATTCGGAAAATATACTCGAGAACAGGAATGTACAAGTGACACTCCTCTTGATGAATTGAAGCCATATGGGATTTTGATGTGCTTAACTGAATGTCTACAGCTTGCCAGTTGTAATTATGTAAGATTCCACTCCAAGGCGCCAATCTGCAGGCTCAGCAGGGCATCACAGAATGTGCCGCCTGGTAAACCCAAGAATTCACAGAGTGACGACGATTGGATTTGTTGGAAGAAAACAAGTTTGGTAAGGGCATAAATCTATTAGTTTTAACCTAAGATAAACTTAAAATGGATTCTTTATTGTAATCTCAACCACTTGAAAAGGGGTAAAATTGACAGGGAGGATCATTGGTACCCTACTTTACCACGGAATAGTATTTAAACAACTCAGTGTTATAAAAAATAAACCATCTGCAGTTTGTTGAAAACACAAGTTATTATTGTGACAAAACATCTACAAGACTTACTTGTTATAAATCAAATTATGCATTTTTCAACTTTTCCTTTATGTCTAACTGTCCGGCTATTTGTGCCATTGACACGGAGATGGGTTGTGCAATTTTCACTGGTCACGTGGACTACGGGTCACAACTCGCTTCGAAGAATTGCCTGCCCTTTGCTGCCAGGATCAGGTTGTTGCGAGTTTGATCCTTGGTCCGCTTGCACCATACCGTGTTCGTGTCTTTCACTATAGTAGGGAACATATCCGACCTACATCACTTTGAGCATTCCATCCACATATATGTGACAGACAATATAAATGTTGCTTTAAGCGGACGTTACAGCAAACTTCTCCTTTGATTTCACAGGTTCCCTATTCCGATTGTCAGCAAGGAAGCACCTGCATTAAGTCTCGAAGTGGTGAAACAAAGTGTGTCCATAATGGTGTGTGCATAATATGAATTTCTCTGCGCATAACGTTTGTCTAAATATGATGTTTCGTGCTAATGTTTTCTGAAAGATATTCCAATCTATCACACTGCTTGAATGATGATTACCCCTCCTACGTTAGAGTAACAGTGCACCCAGCAACTGATCGGACTTGTAAATGTCAAAAGTTTTTTTCAAAGCGGGGGTGAATACGCACGTAAATACGAAAAAAATATGAATAGACAGACCGAATGTATTATGACAAACAAACAATGATAAACCAGCTAATAGACTGGCGATTTTTTAACACTAAGCAATAACTCAGCTAAAACATTAAGGACAATTAACAGCTGGTCACACACAGCGTGATTATGTCGAACAGGCGAATATACGCAAGTCATTTGTCACCACTCGCTCCTTTTCGTAACCTGCAAGGAGACTCGTCCCCTATCGATGAATGTTATTTGCGGAAAGACGTCCAACCAATCAATGCGCGTATATCTGTAGTACTTCAGTCAGAGAATCCCTCAGGAATAACTTTTTTGATTTTACATATGCCATACATCTGAAGATATACTGTATAACACCAAAAAAGGCATCTAGATTTGGCTTGTCCCGGAATAACACGAGTTGGTCACGAATGATACACAAGTAATCTGTCAGTCCTAGTATACAGCTGACCAAAGCTAAATATCCAGCTCTCATTTTCTTTCCAGACCTACAAGACAACTTACAAAGGCAAGGCAAAATGTTCACACAACCAGGAAGAAATCCAAGATTACCCAACGTGACACAAAAAGGTAATTTGTTGTACCAGCTCGAGGGCTTAAAACCCAAGAAAATGTAGGTGAAAATACTGAACTGACATTTGGGCACGCCAAAACCTATGACTGTGAGGTCGAATCCTAGTTAGCCCCGATTATGTTTCTAGGTTTGTCAGCACCATACCCGTGCTCGTGGGTTTCACCGAAGTGGTACACGTCTAAAACATCCATCACTTCGGCCTTTCCTCCCACATTAAGCTGACGCGCCGTGATCTAACTGGAAAACTGTGAAAAGCAGCGTGAAACCCAACTCACTCATTCTTAGCCCAACCTGCTGGATTTAAGATCAAGGACTGTAAAGACGATGGGGGATTTCAAACGACCGGTGCTTCATTAAACAAGGGACATTTGAAACAATATTTTGCACATTAATACCTGATAGAAAGGTACACATTGTCATCTAAAATATCCTGACATTTTCAAATATAAAGAGGTAAACAACAAAGCGAACAGAAAATGTGTAAAGTTTACGTTTGTGAGGGTGAGATGCGTTTCGGATCAGGAACCCATTTTAAACTGTGCAAACTGATTTCAATAATCATATCTCCGAAATATACATTTTAACTGAGTATAATTTCATATTTTTTTGTCAGCTAACCACAGCGCCATGGTTAATGATGAACCATTTCAATAACTTATATTATCCAAACGTTAGATACAATATCAAACTTAATTTCGAGGTCAAATGTAGATATTAGGGTTAATCTAACGTGTCATGTCATACACATTGCATGGTACAAAATCGACTTTTGAATATTCACAAATACAAGATAATTTCAAGTGTTTTGGATAAACTCAAACACGTCATACAAGGTCTCCACACACATTAGTAGGCTGAGATTCAACTGCAATTCTCTTCAATAGTCATGCGAAACATCTCACTTCCTTTGTGTACAGCAGAAAGTATATATTTACCACACTGGGGTTGAAATATCAGATTTTTACAAGCAATTCAACAAGGAGAAAGAGGACCCCTCATTGAATTGGTTCCATGTAAGGTTATACTGTACTTGTGTGACATAAGTTATGATTCATGTTTTTCTCTTAACTTTTAGAAGTCAAATATTCTCTTTGGATAGTCGTAAATAGACATTTTGTATGCACATGTAAACATTCGGTCTACATAATTTAGTGGCTCTCATTCATATAAATCAAATTTTCGACTTGGATTTGCAAAGTAAGTTGGCCAAGAAGTTTAGCTTTATCGATGATCTGATACCGTTCAATAATCACCAAACAGCTAAATCCATTCCACTGATTAACCCACCTGAACTAGAAATAAATGAGACCATTTAGACCGATTCATCTGTTTCATATTTAGATTAAGTGTGAACAAACACTCTCCACAAAACTGTATGACAAGAGGGAGGATTTCAACTTACCGATAGTCAACTTCTACTTTATGTCGAGCAATATTCCTGCAGCTACAGCCCTTGGTGTCTACATTTCACAATTTTTCATCAGTGACAAAATTAAGTTTGATAACATTGCCGACTTGTACCATATGTTCTCATGTTCTCAAAGTGAGCAATTGACATGCCTTTGCATGTGTTTGTTAGGGGTGCCACCGGTGGGGCGGGGATAGGCTCGCCTCTTCATAAACACGTGGTATCATCACTATTTGATAGTGATTCATAAACAGATGCTGATGATATAGTCTGAACCGTAAAATCGACTTTGGCAGAGAAATGGGTTTGTTGCCTTTAATTCTAGATGTATTGACGTGCAGATGCAGTAGACGCCAATTCCTACTTGAACTATAACAGTTGCTAGTTTCATGTATTTCTCTGTATTGACAATCCCAAAAGATTATCCCTTCAACACGCCACTGTGCCCTTGTTCTGTTCTGCCAACAGGCCAAAGCCGAGACTAATCAACAAATCTGATTGCACTGGCCCAGGCTGACCGTAGAGGGATTCTCCCTGTAAGTCAGTTTTCCATGCGACACTCACACGGTACTTCCCAGTCAGCCTGGGCCAGTGCAATCAGATATGTTGATGAGTCTCGGCTTTGGCCTGTTGGCAGAACAGAACAAGGGCACAGTGGCGTGTTGAAGGGATAATCTTTTGGAATTGTCAATACAGAGATTAAAGCATTACCAGCATTCATCTCGTCTATTTTCTGGGTGATATGTTATTTTGATTTGAAACCTCTTATTGACCAATTATAATTATTGTATACTCTGTGTTATAGCATCAAGATAGAATAGTGTTTCTATTTTTGGAATTATCAACAAATAGTGAGAGCTACGATGTAAGACCTGCCTTTCATAACTAATACAAATACAAATATCTGATACACAGGACTCATCAACCAGTACATTACATTCTTCTAAAATACAGTTTGTTTAAGGACTTCAGATTATCATTATATATTTAATCGTTAATCCATCTTGGAAAATTATTCGAATTCAAATAATATATATGAATTAAACATAACAGAGGATATCTTTCTAAATGTCGAGGTCATTATCTTTATCAGCTCAGATTTATCATTGAATAGTGATACTAACTGATTTGTTCCATGATATCATGAGTGAATTATTAATTTCTTGTTTGAATTACATCAACTTAAATTAGAGGAGATGGCCACGACAACTCATTAAAGAGATAAGCCTACTGTGTTTTGAGGAGATACCTATTATTTTAATTTCAAACACATAAATAAGGGGTATCTATAGTGGGCCTACATCGTCGTTATTTACAGTAATCATTGTCAGGTTATTGCTATAGGCGTTTTGAAACATATAGAGAATGGGTACATATCATATCATAAATGTCTCACTTGTCATTTGTTGCAAGTAGTTTCATGTAATACATCAACATAATAGCTTGACCGCGAGAAGTCTCAACGGTGACTGGGTCAAACTGTTTCACACGTATGGTTATCACGTATCATTTTAAGTTATAGTAAAAGCTTCAACTGACATAACTTACAATTGGAATATGTATCATTTTTACTTATATTTTCGGGTATGTTTTACTTGAATCACTGGTAGATCTGGCTGAGACTGTGTGTACACCTCACTATTATTTCCGTCTTAGTTAACAAAAAAGTGAACACGGTAGTCTTAATCTCCTCATTTAAAATAATGCCTAGCAAAACTGGAATTACAACTTAGATTGTAAAGGGTACTTTAACCTTAACCTGTCAAAGTCAAAATATATAAAAAATAGTTTATTGCATAGAGGCCTTTGTCCAATACACAAGGAATACAATGCCAATAGTACAATGCGAAATAAATTACATGGAGTTTACAACATCATATCCCTTTTGTATGCATAATATACATATTGTATAATGTATATATGTGTTTGGTGCTTTGCTCGTTTACAGTGAATATGAAAAAAGCTGACAGAAGCGACAGAATGTTTACAGTAAACACCATGTGTCAAAGTCAGAGAGATATTTTAGAAAACCCATGTCATCGAATTTAGATAATATACAATTACTTTTCTAGGTTAAAACTTTAATATAATGTGTAAGTGCATGCTCATCTAATAAGGAATTGTTAAAGATTGGTGTACGAGGTTTCTTTGGGCCATAACCTCCGTCATTGATACTTCTCAGTGGAGGCCGTTCCATCTCCCTCACACAGTTCCTTGGGTTCGTCATTATTTACCTTTGACCTAGATCATCAGGTTGCCGTCAGTGTTTTCCTTTTACCAGAGGTTTCCGACGTGGTGGGACGTTCTTGAAATTTGAAAAAAAACCCATGACTTCGCATTTCTGCAATAGTCTGAGTAATTGTCAGATCGCCTGAGATGCCAATGTTCCCTTTACGAAACTGGCGTTGACTGAGTGTCCAAATCTTGTTTTCAAAACATGCAAACGATATGGGGGCGCAGTTTGCTTTCATTCCCACTTCCTTTCGATCCTATTTGGTCTGCCATAACTTTATCCCGGTTTTCCATAATTCGTTCGACACGTGTGTTGAGGAGAGTAAGTAGGGTATCTTCACATTCTTCATGAGTTTCACTCTCTGGTTCTGGAACACCATGAAACACTGCTTTGTCCCTCTGACTAAACAATTCCAAAGTGCATCAACATCAGAGTTCATATTTTTTTGCTTTGTTCCATATATTTTTCTTAATGGAGTCTTCAGTCATCTCTAAAGCATTTCCTATGAACCTCATTTAGTTGTTCTTTCATATGATCAATGTCTTTAGAGTCTAAGCTCGAAAATCATCAACTATCTAAGTATTTCATTCCAAAAGGACCATGATTTAATTTATGCATACCCAATCTAATGTCGCTGGTTGCCCTTGTACTCGACGTGGGTGCTGTAGACATATATTGTGTACACACCAGGGGCGAGCAACTCGTCCCATTCAACCTTAATGTTGCCAGTTTCCATACCACAAACTGGAGATTGTGTAAGTATAATGGCAACATTCAAAGATCAAGAATTGTTGGCAGGAGGAAAATAAATTTTTGTTCTCAGTAATATAGTCTACGACAAGTGGACAGTCTCAAAACAGAGCAATGTTGATGCTTCTTTGACATGATGACTACAATAGACCACCCTGCAGACTAATGAGGCGTGACATGATTTGCACTTGCAAGCCAACCACTATTTTTAACAATAGAGAAATTCCAAATTTCGATTCATTTTCATCTATCAATTTGACGTGTTTCTTATATTTTTCTGATGTTAACAGACAAAAAACACATTGCATTTAAAAATGTGGCAAAATAATTGTGGCAGTTTGTTGATTTTTATGCGTGAAACGTTTCTGTGTTAATGCATACACTGTGATATACAAACAGTAGTAAACTTGTTTAGGAATCAATTTTAATTCAGAGAAGATATGTAAGTCAAGCAGCTGGCTAAACATATCAGTCCTATTTCACGTTCGTGTTTATATATTCTTGACTTGCCTTTGCAACATTGGATAGGCTATGTGTAACACTGTATAGGTTATGTGTGCGTGTCGAGATCCTCCAGGCACCTTTTGCTTAAAACAGTGAACTAATTAATTATAGGTTAGATTCTAATTGTAGTAGCAAATAACTAACAACCTGTTGTTTGCCCTTCGACCATTTCGATTCATATATACTCTTCAAACAAAGACACTTGACATAGATGTAAAACCACTTTTTGCCAAATATCTAAAATAATTACATTAAATGAGAACCTACTAAGTCAAACAGAAAGATGATGTGTCTATAATTCGCGAAAACACATGCAAAGCACATAAACGTAGCGTTTGGGGATCAATTTTACAGCTTCATCCAAACGCAACCGCCGGTAAAAAACGTGCAGCACAGGATCCTGCATTTAGCCATGCAGCCCCCCCCCCCCCCCCCCCCCCCTCACTTTTTCTATACCTGTCAAAAATACCATAATATCAGAAGCACTATGTACTTCTACACACATGGGTATGATTTAAAAACGGTATTACATGGCAATAGTTCAGTTAGAAGTTCTACAAACATGACAATTCTTAAATCAGTTCACGATTTCATTGTCAAAAGCAAAAGATTCGAGTAGCTTAATTTTATGCATGTAGTAATGGAAAACTGCTATATCTTATTTCACAGACACATGCAAAGCACATAAACGTAGCGTTTGGGGATCAATTTTACAGCTTCATCCAAACGCAACCGCCTGTAAAAAACGTGCAGCACAGGATCCTGCATTTAGCCATGCAGCCCCCCCCCCCCCCCCCCCCCCCCCTTATGAATGGGTATAAAAACATACAGTCCTTATAACGGCAGTAGAGGCGGTGACAGAATGCCAAGACTGAATTCAGCTCAACGGAACAACGCCATTGGGAGATTACAAGCTGGAGCAACTCAGCAAGAAGTGGCCAGGCACTTTGGCGTATCCAGACAGACAATCTCCGCACTGTGGACCCGATACAACAACACAAACAGAGTTGACGACAGACAAAGGTCAGGAAGACCAAAAGTTACAACCCAAGCACAAGATCGATACATCCGGCTCCGACACCTCCGAGACCGCACTACCACAGCCGTCTACAACCACATAGATCCCTGGGGTATGCAGAATATCAGATCTAACGGTAAGCAACAGACTGAGGGAATGAAGACGAAGACCTGTTCGACGTCATGTATTGACCCCACGTCATCTTGCGGACCGTCGGTGAATCTGCTCGGCTACACAAGACAAGACCAGTCTGATGTGCACGGACGACCCGTTACAACATACACGGCGCTTATTGGCTTACTGTGTCACGTGATGCATGGGTATCGCTATATTTAAAGGGTCATCTCATGTTTACATCTCACACAGTCCAAAGATAACATTCATGACACAAGTCACCAATAGCGTATAAACCCACCACGTGTCCGGATGATAGCTTCCAGCCTACGTCTCATCCCTTTAGTAAGTCGTCTTATCTGCTGAATCGGCAACTGCAGCCATTCCTCATTGAAAGTTGCCGCAAAGTCCGTAGCTCTCCAGGCCAAAAACAATTCTCTGATGATGTTCGGCAAAGGGCGGGCGATTAACCTTCTGGACTTCATTCCCGCCGATTTCAGTCGATTTCTCACTGTTCCCATTAAAAGACTGTCTATTGGGGAACCACTGGCGCTTCAGAACAGGAGATGCCCCATAACCGAAACCAAAGCCGTAGTAGGGCCATGTCCTCATGTCTATATGTCATGCGAGGTCTTCGTGTACAGCATTGGTTTGCGTGTTTCTGCACGTCGGTCTGCTGATTGTGGTATACTGATACCCTAGTTGTCGTCAGCTTTGTCTGGAGCCTAGCGGCATTGTCTTGAAGGTTCTGGATATTTCCAGCAGCTAGGTGGGTTGTTTATAAGAAGACGGGAGCATATTTACGTATCGCTGGCACATTTGGTCTCACTCACACGTATGTTCATCGCTGATGATCGCTGAAGATCGCTCATCATAACGGATTCCCTGCCTGGTCCTTCTCGGAAATTTGACCACAGTCGCCTATGGGTGAATACACATTATTATCACTGACTTTTGCAATCACCACTGTATTTTTGTATTTGATACTGCCATCATATTTTTTTATTGCCATTGGATATTGTACTACACCTACTGTTTACTGCCATATACGTTCAGTGCAGGAATTTGCTCTGATTTATAAACTAGAATTTGTTGATTGTGTACCACTTGTTGATTGTCTGTTGTTCACGCACAGTTACATGCAGTTCTTTTAGGTACAGATTTCTGGGCTATTATATTATTTCAATTTGGGAAATGAAAGGTAACAAACAACATCTCCAAATGCTGCCACTTATACCCACATCCACACCCCTACCACATCCCACACGCAATATAAAGTAGAATAGATCATGCCATATTATCCACTGTCGCTCGGCTGCAGTGACCTAAACGCTGATAAGTTTAGACGACATGTATCAGACATATCAGACTGCACTTGTGGGTATCACTTTGAAGACGCAATTCACTTTTTCTATACCTGTCAAAAATACCATAATATCAGAAACACTATGTACTTCTACACACATGGGTATGATTTAAAAACGGTATTACATGGCAATAGTTCAGTTAGCAATTCTACAAACATAACTATTCTTAAATCAGTTCACGATTTCATTGTCAAAAGCAAAAGATTCGAGTAGCTTAATTTTATGCATGTAGTAATGGAAAACTGCTATATCTTATTTCACAGACACCACTTGTATTGGCTTCATATATTTCATTTGTGCATTTAGTATGTTTGTTTAGCACTATTTTACATATAATCTGATATAAAACCAGCTGTTGTAAAGTTATTACCTGGAGAGGTATTTACATAAGCAAGTTTTGCTTGTTTACCGATCCAGATTTCTTTTGAAATAAAAATGTTTAAACCATATAAAGTAGAATTTACGGTGAAACATGTGTCCTTGCACATTACAACATTTGATATGCTATATTACAGCCTTGAAAGGCGGTTGGAAGACAACTGCAATTCGACAGACTTACAAGATACTATCGTTGGCTTGGGGTCCCTCATCTGTTAATTATTTCTACGCTCTCACTACCAAATGGTCACATTATATGGTGAAAATGCTCACGCTCAAAGGAAGATCACTGAAGAATACTGCCCCGTGGCATATAATCACTCTTCCTTTCCTTAACATTGAATGGAGTACAATTGACACAGGAATGTGCATGACAAATGATGATTTATCCTGCATATACATATTCGGAAAGGTAAAGCGTGGCTCTACATATGTGATGTACCTGCGTTCTTACCGGGACGTCAAGAATCCACGTCGTCTTGTGCTGGAAAGGGAAAAGGAAATAACAAAGTATGTCTAACAACGTTCATGTTTATTTTAGCTCATTGATACACTGACAATGCTACTGGAAATAACACATTCTGACCAAGTTTTATTGTGAGATGTAATTAATCACCTGTTTTTATGAATAACAAGTTCATCATTGGCAATGTCTCCTTAAAATACATAGGTCTCCACCAGATTGAGATTAACAAAGTGGGCTTTAACAATCCAAATAACTTGTCAATGAGCCCCGGCATAGACCCCAACCTCTCCCAAGTGGACATATGTAATATACGTTTAGTCCACTGGTGAAGTCAAAGTGTGTACCTAGCAGTGACAACCTGAGGTTCACAATTATATCATATTCTAGGGCCAAATCAACAGGAGGTCTGAGAAAAAGGCATCCCGAAGCAATAAGCCAATTATTACGTAGATTACCAATAAATACCAGTAAATTGTTCGAGTACGTAGTTGCTGCCAATGGAACCTACATTTACATGCCCCGAAAAGCAGTACATCACATTAAATGTTAATGAAAACAGCCGAAATGGCCATTACAATTGTAGCGCCCAAGGAAGCAACAACTGTTAATCCATACAAAGGGGTACATTGCAGGGTCCAGCAAATCCATGTCTCAAAGATTCATCATACTCCAAAATGCAATCAAGCAGAGACCAAATTCATATCTGTCAAAACATGTCATCCCACATTCAAAAACAGAAGGGGGAAACATCCTTCTGTGTTCGATGTAGCATTGGTCATTGAACGTGGTGATCATTAGTATAGTTACGTCTATACTCATTTTACTGTATTAACGTGCAACTCACGATGTATTTTCAGGAACTATCATGCCACAATTGATATATGGTTTATATATGCTCGTTTTCACAGAAATATTCCTGCCACAGTGCTCTCATGTATATTTGCATGCAACGGGAAGTTCGGAATGGGTGTATATCTCCGTCAAGGCGACAGTGGAGCTGTACAGAAGTACAGTATTGATGTTGGTGAAGGTGCACTTGTACTGGATGGGAGGATGGATGTTAAAGGACTGGTGCAGATGCCTAAGATCATAAAATGGAATAGTGATGGTACAGTTGCCTTTGCTTTGTGTGAAAAAACGTTTTATATCATCATCAGGTGTTGCAATGATAAGGAACAGGTGGACATGGAAGTGAAACATAAATGGATTGGATGGTATGCACTTTATTGGACAAGCACATCCATTGAAGTCTATGACGCACAAAATGGGGGTACATTGGCGGTCTTTTTATCTTTAAAGTTTACATGAATGGTAAAATGACTGTAGCTGACATTTCTTCGCGAGTCATATTGTGATATCAACAAATTCATAACAAAGGGATGAATTGTCTCATTGTTCAAATCGTTGTTCACACACCAAGTGACGTATTAAGCAAATATTGCTGGATTACCTGTCCTGAGCTACTGTATGCATATGTTAGACACATATGATTAGAGGTTTATCATCAATATTGTTATGTTACAGTGTAATTTATTGTTAAGCAGTGTTGTATATGAATGTTGGTTATTTTGACATGAAGTATTCTTTACCAAGTGATCAAAGAATAATAATTTTGGGCGTGGAATATCTGTGTTTGTGAGAGAAACACTTGTCCAGAATTATTTAATCTGACAAATATATAAACACATTAAGAACGTTGTAGTTGCTGCTTGTCACACCAACTATGATGCCAGATATTGCCATGTGCTTTGTTTATATTTCACTGGATGGATCCCCAACTGATGATAATCTGTTTGAAAAATTGGTTTAAGTATTATCATGAAATATTTGCAAGAAATGAAAAGTACAGTTTTCAAATCATATAATACTTTTGGCAAGATATTTTGATGCCAGAACGAGAAATCTTTTAGTTTTTATATGCTATGACAATGTTCAGTTTTTATGTGTAGTTATACATATGACAGTGATATCTTCTATCGTTACAGAAAAAATAAGAATAATGAAATATTCAACAAATTCGGACTTTTTGTAGATTTATGTTGAAAAGTTGGCATACACATCTTCAATTGTCGTTATGTTGATGATCAACTTGCAATGTAGATTATATGATTCACTAAACATTTGAAAATAATTTTATTTAGCAAAGTAATTGTTAAATGATATTATCCTGTAAGTTGCTGGTAAAAAGAAAAGAATATGGTTGTATTCCAGAAGACATATTTGTTATTGTAGGCTACCACTTGTGAGGATAAGTCCTTTTAGTTCTTTTATGAGAGCTTCATTTAATTTCTCTAATTTTTTGGTTTGTCCTGGTTAATCATCCGGGTTATAGTGAGTGCATGGACAAGCACGTGGACGTAAGCAGAATAACATGTACTTGTGTAGGGTGTAAATGGCCCATAAAATTTGTAAGTATTAACAATATATATAAGGAACAACATGTAAATCATAACTACCAATGCTATAACAAATGTAAATGGTGTAAAATGGTAAATTGCATGTTGAGAAGGTTGAAGTGTGTATCACAGATGTTTCGTTTAAAATCCGGAAAATAATGTTGAAATAACATGTACATGTACTTACTACCTTAGTTACAAGTTGTAATATTTCCCACTTGTTTTTATTATAGCTTGTACCTGTCAACAATAGGCCTTACAATTAAAGGGCCAGTTAAGGAAAGACATAATACAAAATATCTGTCAATGATTCAAGACTGAATCAAAAATGTATTCATCAATCTATGCTGAAGTTATAAAATAAACCACTCAAGACAGTGTACTGGATTATGTGTCAATGGCCAAAGCGTATCACCTACAGTTATGTTCTTTGGAAGGACAGTGAGTTTGGAAGAAATCAAAGTTATTAGAGAAATGTCTCTAAACATAATGGGAGAAAATTGTTTATATAACACATAAGTGATTGTTTAAGAATAAAGAAATGCTTTGGGTATCAAACGCAACAGCAAGACAAGTTGATATCCTGTCAGAATAAATCCACTCAAATCTGGAAATATATGAAATCTAGTAATCATAATAAGCTTCAATATATTTATGATCCATTGTTTGAGCAGCAATGGTTTGATTATTTTAAGATGCATTAGACGAAAATAGAATATATGTTTTCTATGATAACAATAGTAGTAGAATTTATTTATATGTAAGATAAAGAAAGATCTGTGCAGGAAGATGTAAACCGTATTAAAAAACTTTCAAATGGTAAACCACCTGGACATGATTGTTGCATAAATGTTGAAATGTACTTTTGAAATTTTGAAAGAATTTCTTACCAGCTTATTAAATAATGCATTTATTCTGATGAGCTTCTCAAAAGAATCGGTTTTTAAGTATAATATCTCCCATCCATGATAAATAATCTAAATTTTGACACAAGAAATTATGGAGGAATATTATCAATACATGTTTATACTACTATTTAAATAATAGATGGAACACTTTGGCATTTTCTCAAAATAGGATAAGTGAAGAACAAGCAGGATTCAGACCCGAATATTCGATAATTGACAGCATGTTTATCTTACAAAATCTTATACAGATATACCTATGGAAAAAATAGGACTATTTTATTCAGTTGTATATAACATGAAGTTCATCCTCAATTGCATGACAGTGTTTACATAAGACGGCATCATCCTCAATATTAGCAACACCCCTACGTGTAGGTTGTATACAAAATGTATTCTGTCTACATATAAATGTGGTTATAAGCCTTCTATATTCACAATGCTTAATATTTGATAAATATCTTTCACAAGATTTCATAAGATTTATGCAGTTTATAGAATGAGAGGGTCTTGCTGCCTAGAGACGCATGCCAGTCTTGAAACAAACAATCTTTAACTCTTTTGCTGAACATATGTACAAATAATTCTGCATTGCCAACGCCTTGTGTAGCCCATACATCCCCAAAACCATAATGACTTAGCAAAAGTCTGATATGCGATGCCCAGTTAGGACGTTTTCTGTCAGCAATGGATAATAACATTTTATAACACTGGTATGGGTATCTGTTTGGACACATTTGCAAAATCTTAAACCAATATTTAATGCATTTTACATGATAAATAGTATGAAGTGGATACCTGCCACATTCACCATAGGCTACTGCATTTGCAGTTCTGTAGCCCGTGTGAAGTAAAAATTTACAAAATTTGCTGGGAACAATTTCAATCGTATTCAATTTTTGGTATCACCAAATCTCAGCACCTTACATTAATATCTGAACAATTTTTTTACCAAATATAAATAATGCTTCCATTACCGAAATGTCATAACGTCTTATTAACGATTTTACTGACCAACGTGCTTTGCTTGCTTGCTCACATACAATTTTACAGGCCTTAGTCCAAATTAATTTGGGAGTGAAAACAAGTCCCAAATATTTATAGGCGTTAACCGTATTCATACGTTCACCGTTATAATACCATTTCTCATTTATTGACAAGGGTCCTCCCATTTTAAACACAATAACTTTACTCTTTTCAGTATCAATATCCATATCCCATTTATGAGAGTATGAATATAATTCATCAAGACGTTTTTGTAATTTTAATACACTGTCTGCAACAAGTAGTAATCGTCGGCAAACAACAGGGCAATTATATTTAACATTTCCTCTGAGGAAAAAACACCATCCTGGAATTTACTTTCCAAACATATAACTAATTCGTTGATAAACAAAGAAAACAGTACTGGACTAAGAGTACAACCTTGTCTTACCCCACATGAACTATCAAAATACTCAGTAAATTTCTTGCCATAATCGTATGTTACAGTTGCTTTAACATGATTATACATACTCTGGACAATACATAAAAACTTGCCATGAATACCATTTTGCAATAAAATATACATTAACTTACTCCTATCAACCATGATATCAAATGCTTTTCGAAAATCAATAAAAGCGCAATATACTTTTCCTTTTTTTGCGAATGATATACTTTTGTATAATAGCTTGCTAAATGAAAATGTCATCAATAGTTGAATGATCTTTCTTAAACCCCCTTGGCATTCACCAATTGGTAGTCTAAGAAACATTGTAGTCTTTTATTCAGAACATAAGAAAACATTTTAACCATTATATTGAGAAGTGAATACAACGAAAGTTATTAGGATCACCTTTACTACCTTTTTTTTATGCAGTGGCCATAATTTTGGGTAATGTCCACTGGTCAACACTGCATTAAACAAAATGACAAGATATGGAGTTGATACATTTTCAACAGATTTGTAAAATTCTGGTGGGAGTCCATCAGCAGCAGGTGATTTTCCACACTTTAAATGGTGAAGAGCGTTTACAACATCTTGTTCGATAAAATCACACGATAAAATATCATCTTGATTTTGACAGTCTGGGCATAAGCTATCATTATAATGTTGAAGAAACTCACTACTCGTAACTTCAGTTGAGAAATACTCATCCCCTATTGACACTGGATTAAGTAATTCTTTAAAATAATCTACCCATGTTGCGGGTGCGATGCTAGAGTCCTGCGAGCGTGAGGTGATATAACGTTTAACAAGTCTCCAAAATGTTGTACAGTTGCTATCATTCGCAGCATTAAATATTGCCTTTGTAATACAATGCTTAAAATGAGTCTGTTTTTTGTTTAAATAAAGATTTAAATTTGTTTCTAATGTTCTTGTATAAGTCATAGTTTTCCGAAGAAGACAACTTTCTGAACCTATTTAAGAGTTTATACTTTTCTCTCTTCAAGTGTTCACACTCTTCATCAAACCATTCTGGTTGTTTCTTAAAGCCTATATATTTGGACCTCTTCACTTTCATATTCCTTCAACAGTATTGTATTATATGCTGTAACTTCTCTGCGGCCTTATCAACATCAATTTCCACAGAGGTAATAAATTAATTTAACATTTCTTACACTAATTCACTTTCAAAATTATTCATATAGTCTTCACTCTTGTTCGCGTTCCATACATATCTACACCTGTCATCACCTAGGCTGTAATCCTATTCTAGAGTGTCTACTACATTAAACAATGATGAGAATGAAGCAAATATGGGAAGATGGTCTGACTCAGTGCGAGTCCTCTACATACTTGTAAATGGATGCTGACCCACAAATATAATCTAGTGAGCTAACACCTGTTGCTCCAACATAGATATAATCCCCTTCATCAGAAAACCTGCCATTTAGTAAATATAAACCAAACGTCTTACAAACGTCTAAGAAATCTTTCCCGTAATTGTTAACGACTTGGTCCTTGTTCTTTCGCTCTACAGGGCTGTCATACTGATCGTACACAATATCATCCATTGGTAGATGGTCAACTGCATAGTTCTACTATTAAAATCCCCACACAAGATGTAGTCACTTTCCGGGATTTCGTTCATGTGCACTGCAAGAACATTTTCTAAAACTTCAATACCCTCATTATAGCCCAATGTTTCATGTTTCAAGTACACACATCCCACTATTAGTGAGTGAGTGAGTGTGGTTTTACGCCGCTTTTAGCAATATTCCAGCAATATCACGGCGGGGGACACCAAAAATGGGCTTCACACATTGTGCCCATGTCGGGAATCGAACCCGGATGTGCGGCGTGACGAGCGAACGCTTTAACCACTAGGCTACCCGACCGCCCCTCATCCCACTATTAACCTTCTACCAGTAAAGGATACATCATTGGATACAACAAAAACACAGTCAACCCATTCGTCATGTATCCTTGAAAAATACGATGAAAGTTTATCACTAACATACACCGCGACATCTCCACTGTATCGACCTTCCTTCTTCTCTCCAGGTCGAACTGACTGAAATGAAACGAAATCAGGAAAAAACAACTTGAGGTCATATTAACATTTTGCCCACGTTTCGGTTAAACAGATAATATTCTGCTTACACACAAAGTCAAGGAAGTCATCATTGTTTATCTTAGAGTATGAACAGTTCACATTCCAACACAACACAGAAGTGGGTTGCTCTGCTTGAGAAGTGCCCGTGCATTTCGTGTTGACGTCATCTGGTGAAGTTATTTCTGGGTCAGGGCCTCCTCGTTATAAGGCTCCGTAACGTGTGTCAGATGAAAGATTACTTGGCAGCGACTTCACATAATCTCTTTCCTTCCTTACCTTCATAAGTTGTTCTGTCTGATCATCAAAATATAACTTTTCACTATTTTTAAATAAATAGCCATTCTTCAAAAATGAAGTTTGACCTTTTTCTCTAGTTTATTTCTTCTTTCCCTGGTTTTAAACGTCCCCTGACACACGATACGTGGTAGTTCCCTTTAACAGGTCTTTGGCTTTGAAGTATACAGATGCCTTATAATCCCTTGACACGGGGTAGAATAGGTCTTCAGCAACCCATATTTGCCCCAAAAGGTGAGTCTATGCTTGTCGTAAAAGGCGACTAACGGGATCGGGTGGCCAGGCTCGCTGACTTGGTTGATGCATGTCATCGATCCCAATTGCGCGGATCGATGCTCATGATATTAATCACTGGATGGTCTGGTCTAGACTCGATTATTTACAGACCACCGTCATATAGCTGGAATATTGCTGGAGTGCGGCGTTAAACAACAAACCAACCAACTTATATCACTGTATCTGAGAACGCTGAACGGATAACATCCAAACACAGAAAATTGTTTCATATCATTTTCTGTACATTCCAGCTTGAACAATGAGGTGGTGAGGTGAAATTTGGTTTAACCGATTTATAGTGCTAGCTCACTGAGATACCATGCCGCAGTTTAACATGAATACCCCACTCAGACACAGTATACTGACTCCAAGCCGACCAGTTTTAGCCCCTTAATGCCGAGCGCCAGAATGTCCACATGTCCACATGTACAGTCTCAGCTGGCTAACGTCACATTTAAAGAAATTCGTTTTATAATCATATTTAACATACTTACATGTATTTTATCAAATTCAAAAACTAGATGTACACCCGTTTTACATTTCGTTCCAATGGACCTGTATCATTCAACTCGCGAAGGTCGAAGGTCGTATACGACTTAAAAGTAATACACTATCATTATCCATTCGTCACCACTCGCCCCTTTCCGTAACCTGCAAAAAACGACAAACCAATCAGAATGCACGTATGATTTCAAGTTCTTCGCCAAAGAATCCCTCAGAAATAATTTTGATTTTACATATGTCTTGCATCTAAAAATATACCCAAGACACAGTAAAATGTGTTCAATCATACTGTATAATTCCGGATGTCCCGATGTGCTTTGAATTGCATCTGAAATATATATAATATATAGGGAAATATATGTGAACCATTACGCAACGAGTTGACAATTATTTTAGGTATGCCTGTTTGCGCTAAGACAGAACCCGGTCGCAAAAAATGGCCACGATAGGGGCACGAGTCGCTATTCGGCTTGTCCCGGAATAACACGAGTTGGTCATGAATGGTGATAATCCTGTCATTATGTTAGATGACAGATTCGGTGATCTAGAATTCGATGTAGAAGGGGGTCAAAGTGGAGACTCCGTCTACGACTTATTGTGGAAGTGAAAGAACCTGACAAAAATACTGAAAAACACTTTATGGACAAGTCCACTAAAATTCTAAAAGATCAAGAGAGTACAAAAGATAATCAAGCAAGGCTAATGAAAACAGCTACTAGTTTTATATATCTATATATCAAATGTGCCTTGTTTTCACAGAAAGAACGGAATCTAGGATTCAGTCAATGACTAAAGGCATGGTGGAGACAGAAGCCCTCCAGAAAGTGACGGAGAAGCTGGACAGAGGAGCAACATGGGTGACAATTAAAGGAAGGCCAGGAGAGGGGAAGTCTACAATGGCCTACATGGCCCTCAAAGATCAGCACACTCAGGGGAGACAAGTGTATCAGGTGGTGTCACCAGAAGAGTTCAATGAGGTCATAACAGCCAGCACAAACCCTGTCATTATGTTAGATGACATATTCGGCGATCTAGAATTTGATGTAGCAGAATGGGCTAAGTGGAGACCAAGTCTACGACCTTTTGTGGATATGAAGGATCCAGACAAGACTACTGAAAAAGACTCTAAAGATAAATCCACTAAAAGTAAAAAAGAGAGAACAAAGGATGAGCAAACAATTCTAAAGAGAACAGCACCAAACAAAGGCAAAACGATCATTATCCTCGTAGGCCGTGACTATGTGCTGAAATCCTCACTGGCAGACTTGGGAAGGATGGCAGATTATATATCTAGTCCCCAGTATGTGGTGGAAGTTTCCTCACAGACAGACTCTAATGAACGAAGGAAGATATGGCATGTTCATGCCAAAACAAAAAACATAAACTTTGATGAGTCAACCGTGTCTCGGATATGTCAATCTGACTGTCCGCACGGCTTTCCCACTCGGCTGGTTGGTTGGTTGGTTGCTTGCTTTATTGTTTAACGCCGCACTCAGCAATATTCCAGCTATATGACGGCGGGTCGGTAAATAATCGAGTCTCGACCAGACAATCCAGTGATTGACATCATGAGCATCGATCCACACAATTGGGATACGACGACTTGCATCAACCAAGTCAGCAAGCCTGAACATCCAATCCTGTTAGTCGCCACTTACGACAAGCATAGTCACCTTTTCACGGCAAGCATGGGTTGCTGAAGACCTATTCTACCCCGGATCTTCACGGGTCTCTTCCAATAGGGATGTGTTTGGGCACATTTTGTGGTCGCCCAGAAGAAGATCACAATGGACAACACATGGGAAATGAACATGATTTCATCTGCTGTCGTGGGTGTGGAAAATATACTGACGTCCAAAAGAAACTTTACCAGAGTTTGAAATCACTCTTGCTCAAAAACGACAAGCATAATCGCCTTTTATGGCAAGCATGGGTTGCTGAAGACCTATTCTACCCCGGATATTCACGGGTATCTTATAGAGTGAGGAGGATAAAGTGACGGTGATCTTGGTGCAGTGTGTGTGGAGAAAGGTACTTGAATATCGTTATGGTGTTGTTTGAAAAGCGTGATTCTGTTAACATGATGTCATGTCTTGGATTCACTCCTCTTCTTAGCTCATGTGCAGGAAACACTGATATTATCTCGTATTTGCTTTAAAAAGGAACGAGAGTGAACCAACTTTCAAATGTTACAGGTGTCACACCACTTCATAAAGCAAAAGGGCGGAGATCTACAGACTCTGCTGATGTGTTACTGAAGGCTTGAGCTGATGTACACAGAATTATACAGGTCACACACCACTTTCTAAAGCAGCAGCAGCAACAGCAGCAGCAGCAACAGCAGCAGAAGCATTGAATGGATCATCAAAGTATGTTGATGTGTTTCTGAAGGCTGGAGCTCAAGTCAATGTTCTGAAGAATAAAGGTGACACACCACTTCATAAAGCAGCAGGACGGGGATCTACACAGTGTGTGGATGCGTCACTGAAGGGTGGAGCTGATGTGAATGTACAGAATAATACAGGTGACACACCACTTCATAAAGCAACAGGGCGGGGATCTACACAGTGTGTTGATGCGTTACTGAAGGCTGGAGCTGATGTGAATTTACAGAATAATACAGGTGACACACCACTTCATAAAGCAACAGGGCAGGGATCTACAGAGTGTGTTGAAGTGTTACTGAAGGCTGGAGCTGATGTGAATGTACAGAATAATACAGGTGACACACCACTTCATAAAGCAACAGGGCGGGGATCTACACAGTGTGTTGATGCGTTACTGAAGGCTGGAGCTGATGTGAATGTACAGAATAATACAGGTGACACACCACTTCATAAAGCAACAGGGCGGAGATCTACAGAGTGTGTTGAAGTGTTACTGAAGGCTGGAGCTGATGTGAATGTACAGAATAATACAGGTGACACACTACTTCATAAAGCAACAGGGCGGGGATCTACAGAGTGTGTTGATGCGTTACTGAAGGCTGGAGCTGATGTGAATGTACAGAATAATACAGGTGACACACCACTTCATAAAGCAACAGGTCGGGGATCTACAGAGTGTGTTGATGCGTTACTGAAGGCTGGAGCTGATGTGAATGTACAGAATAATACAGGTGACACACCACTTCATAAAGCAACAGGGCGGAGATCTACAGAGTGTGTTGAAGTGTTACTGAAGGCTGGAACTGATGTGAATGTCCAGAATAATACAGGTGACACACCACTTCATAAAGCAACAGGGCGGAGATCTACAGAGTGTGTTGAAGTGTTACTGAAGGCTGGAACTGATGTGAATGTACAGAATAATACAGGTGACACACCACTTCATAAAGCAACAGGGCGGGGATCTACAGAGTGTGTTGTTGCGTTACTGAAAGCTGGAGCTGATGTGAATGTACAGAATAATACAGGTGACACACCACTTCATAAAGCAATAGGGCGGAGATCTACAGAGTGTGTTGAAGTGTTACTGAAGGCTGGAGCTGATGTGAATGTACAGAATAATACAGGTGACACACCACTTCATAAAGCAACAGGGCGGGGATCTACAGAGTGTGTTGATGCGTTACTGAAGGCTGGAGCTGATGTGAGTGTACAGAATAATACAGGTGACACACCACTTCATAAAGCAACAGGGCGGAGATCTACAGAGTGTGTTGAAGTGTTACTGAAGGCTGGAGCTGATGTGAATTTACAGAATAATACAGGTGACACACCACTTCATAAAGCAACAGGGCGGGGATCTACACAGTGTGTTGATGCGTTACTGAAGGCTGGAGCTGATGTGAATGTACAGAATAATACAGGTGACACGCCACTTCATAAAGCAACAGGGCGGAGATATACAAAGTGTGTTGAAGTGTTACTGAAGGCTGGAGCTGATGTGAATGTACAGAATAATACAGGTGACACACCACTTCATAAAGCAACAGGGCGGGGATCTACACAGTGTGTTGATGCGTTACTGAAGGCTGGAGCTGATGTGAATGTACAGAATAATACAGGTGACACACCACTTCATAAAGCAACAGGGCGGGGATCTACAGAGTGTGTTGATGCGTTACTGAAGGCTGGAGCTGATGTGAATGTACAGAATAATACAGGTGACACACCACTTCATAAAGCAACAGGGCGGAGATCTACAGAGTGTGTTGAAGTGTTACTGAAGGCTGGAGCTGATGTGAATTTACAGAATAATACAGGTGACACACCACTTCATAAAGCAACAGGTCGGGGATCTACAGAGTGTGTTGAAGTGTTACTGAAGGCTGGAACTGATGTGAATGTACAGAATAATACAGGTGACACACCACTTCATAAAGCAACAGGGCGGAGATCTACAGAGTGTGTTGAAGTGTTACTGAAGGCTGGAACTGATGTGAATGTACAGAATAATACAGGTGACACACCACTTCATAAAGCAACAGGGCGGAGATCTACAAAGTGTGTTGAAGTGTTACTGAAGGCTGGAGCTGATGTGAATGTACAGAATAATACAGGTGACACACTACTTCATAAAGCAGCAGGGCGGGGATCTACAGAGTGTGTTGATGCGTTACTGAAGGCTGGAGCTGATGTGAATTTACAGAATAATACAGGTGACACACCACTTCATAAAGCAACAGGGCGGAGATCTACAGAGTGTGTTGAAGTGTTACTGAAGGCTGGAGCTGATGTGAATTTACAGAATAATACAGGTGACACACCACTTCATAAAGCAACAGGGCGGAGATCTACAGAGTGTGTTGAAGTGTTACTGAAGGCTGGAGCTGATGTGAATTTACAGAATAATACAGGTGACACACCACTTCATAAAGCAACAGGGCGGGGATCTACACAGTGTGTTGATGCGTTACTGAAGGCTGGAGCTGATGTAAATGTACAGAATAATACAGGTGACACACCACTTCATAAAGCAACAGGGCGGAGATCTACAGAGTGTGTTGAAGTGTTACTGAAGGCTGGAGCTGATGTGAATGTACAGAATAATACAGATGATACACCACTTCATAAAGCAACAGGGCGGGGATCTACACAGTGTGTTGATGCGTTACTGAAGGCTGTAGCTGATGTGAATGTACAGAATACAGGTCACACACCACTTCATAAAGCAACAGGGCGGGGATCTACAGAGTGTGTTGAAGTGTTACTGAAGGCTGGAGCTGATGTGAATGTACAGAATAATACAGGTGACACACCACTTCATAAAGCAACAGGGCGGGGATCTACAGAGTGTGTTGAAGTGTTACTGAAGGCTGGAGCTGATGTGAATGTACAGAATAATACAGGTGACACACCACTTCATAAAGCAACAGGGCGGAGATCTACAGAGTGTGTTGAAGTGTTACTGAAGGCTGGAGCTGATGTGAATGTACAGAATAATACAGGTGACACACTACTTCATAAAGCAGCAGGGCGGGGATCTACAGAGTGTGTTGATGCGTTACTGAAGGCTGGAGCTGATGTGAATTTACAGAATAATACAGGTGACACACCACTTCATAAAGCAACAGGGCGGAGATCTACAGAGTGTGTTGAAGTGTTACTGAAGGCTGGAGCTGATGTGAATTTACAGAATAATACAGGTGACACACCACTTCATAAAGCAACAGGGCGGAGATCTACAGAGTGTGTTGAAGTGTTACTGAAGGCTGGAGCTGATGTGAATTTACAGAATAATACAGGTGACACACCACTTCATAAAGCAACAGGGCGGGGATCTACACAGTGTGTTGATGCGTTACTGAAGGCTGGAGCTGATGTAAATGTACAGAATAATACAGGTGACACACCACTTCATAAAGCAACAGGGCGGAGATCTACAGAGTGTGTTGAAGTGTTACTGAAGGCTGGAGCTGATGTGAATGTACAGAATAATACAGATGATACACCACTTCATAAAGCAACAGGGCGGGGATCTACACAGTGTGTTGATGCGTTACTGAAGGCTGTAGCTGATGTGAATGTACAGAATACAGGTCACACACCACTTCATAAAGCAACAGGGCGGGGATCTACAGAGTGTGTTGAAGTGTTACTGAAGGCTGGAGCTGATGTGAATGTACAGAATAATACAGGTGACACACCACTTCATAAAGCAACAGGGCGGGGATCTACAGAGTGTGTTGAAGTGTTACTGAAGGCTGGAGCTGATGTGAATGTACAGAATAATACAGGTGACACACCACTTCATAAAGCAACAGGGCGGAGATCTACAGAGTGTGTTGAGGTGTTACTGAAGGCTGGAGCTGATGTGACTTTACAGAATAATACAGGTGACACACCACTTCATAAAGCAACAGGGCGGAGATCTACAGAGTGTGTTGAAGTGTTACTGAAGGCTGGAGCTGATGTGAATTTACAGAATAATACAGATGACACACCACTTCATAAAGCAACAGGGCGGGGATCTACAGAGTGTGTTGATGCGTTACTGAAGGCTGGAGCTGATGTGAATTTACAGAATAATACAGATGACACACCACTTCATAAAGCAACAGGGCGGAGATCTACAGAGTATGTTTAAGTGTTACTGAAGGCTGGAGCTGATGTGAATTTACAGAATAATACAGATGACACACCACTTCATAAAGCAACAGGGCGGAGATCTACAGAGTGTGTTGAAGTGTTAATGAAGGCTGGAGCTGATGTGAATTTACAGAATAATACAGATGACACACCACTTCATAAAGCAGTAGCAGTAGTAGCAGCAAGGGGTGGATCTACAGAGTGTGTTGATGTGAGTATGCATACTCATTATAAACAGTTTGTTTGCAATATACTTTATCAATTTTATTAAATATTCATTCAGTATTGTTTACGTTAATTTAGACACCAACTCACCGTTATTAACACCAACTACGATCAGATAACAGCTATTGACGCCTTGAAACGAACATTAGTTGACAGAGAATAGATACTTATAGTATAAATGTCATAGTTGACTCTAGTTCAAGAGATTGGATCGATATATTTCACCAAAGACGTCCATACAAGTTAACGCTTGTTTCAAAGACTAAAAAGGCTGACTTTTCCAAAACTGTTTGTCTTACCAAACTCTGATGGTCCATATTTACACGTGGGGGCGCTGGAGACATAACTCAGCACTTTTCCATATTATACTTATGAATATTTTCATCAAAACTATTTTTTTTTCTTTTAATATGTGGTGTCAAAATAAAGAGAATACAACAACCTAAGAAGTCATACACAAAAGTTAAGACTTCTGATTTTCGGCGCAATAATACTTGTTTGGCATAACAAATTGCAACAATAATCAATATTGACACTTGTCTTTCATTTCCCTTCCTTCACATTAAAAAGTTACATTGCATAAATTGTATTTTATGTAACAAAAATGTCTTGGAAAGTAAGATAATCATTTTTTACCATTCCATTGAAAATATTTAGTAATTAGCGACCAGGGTTATATTTTAAATGTTGACACCAGGGAGATAACTCTTTGCAAGGGTTTTCATAAAAGTTGTCATTTGGTTACATTTTAAGAAAATAAAAGCACCTAAGATAAAAAAAATAGTTTCTGGATTACAAGTTAAAACAAGTTCTGTTAGATTCTATAAAGGAGAGCAAAAACAAAACAAAAACATTTCTCACTAAATTTCAATTCAAAGGGGTATTTTACAGCAGGTACAATTTACAATAATTATCCTTTAGTGTATCTTGTCGCACTGGCAATGGGGATGTCTGCATGAGAAATTCCATGTCTTATTTGGCCTACCCAAAACATTTTTATTGTATATGTAACTATGACAATTAATTCATTTTCATAATATTTTGAGATTCTTCTCGTGCATCGAAATGACCGCATGACCGTAAGTATTTCAGATATGTTTCAACTACCGTATTCGACATAATAAGCCCCCAGGGCGCTCTCAAAATTAGAAATAGGGGGCTCTGATTAGAATAAAATTTTGTTGAAAAAACAGAGTTGAAAGATCGTAAATTTGGTGGTTCATGCTGACAGCCTGAAATGATACAAAAGAAAAGTCTGTGTGTATTTTCCAGAAATTAATTGACCATAATTAAGGGTGCATATAACACACGAGTGCGTATAATACACGAATAAATAAGTCTTGTGTACATTGATCAATCGGAGGAATTGGAATTGTTCATTAGCCAATATCAGCAAATATCGCCGTGGGCGCCTATTAGAGCGGGGCGCTTATTACGACGAATACGTATCCAAATTTGGATATCTAGGAGCCTCAAATCAAACATGTACTGACCCATTTGATCGTTGCCTGCTGTAAGAGTCATGATCTAGTTCGTATGACACACGTTGTTTTTTAAGCTATGTACTTTAGTTTCTCTGGCAGCTTAGTGACATGTGTGTCCAGGTCACTTCTCCAAGACATGACAAACATCAAACCAAACCATCAAACCAAACAATCTGGTATGCTTCATCTACAGTAAACTACGGTTATAACGAGCTCAAAGGGGCCACTTATTTTAGTTCGTTATAACCGTATTTCGTATGACACACGTTGTTTTTTAAGCTATGTACTTTAGTTTCTCTGGCAGCTTAGTGACATGTGTGTCCAGGTCACTTCTCCAAGACATGACAAACATCAAACCAAACCATCAAACCAAACAATCTGGTATGCTTCATCTACAGTAAACTACGGTTATAACGAGCTCAAAGGGGCCACTTATTTTAGTTCGTTATAACCGTAGTTCGTTATAAGCATATATACCGCATATATACAACAAATGGCCGGGACTAAAATATAAGTTCGTTATATCGGTCAGTTCGTTATAAGCGTGTTCGTTATAACCGTAGTTTACTGTCCTTCCGTCCAGCCAAGTCCGCCTAGTACATATTGAACAGGAGTTGGTGTATGAGCATTTTCCAAACACTTGATACAAAGTTTGTTCGTTAATGATCTCTTGGATGGCGGAAACATACATGGGTGTCAAGTGGAAAAGTGGGGCTTTTTACAGTATTCCAGTTATATCACGGCGTGTCAGCTTAATGTGGGAGGAAAGCCCGAAGAGATGCAGGTCTCGGACGTTTACCTCTTCGGTGAAACCCACGAGCACGGGTATAGTGCTGACAATTCTAGAAACATAATCGGGGCGAACCGGGATTCGAACCCACAATCATGGGTTTCTGGCGTACCCAAGGGACGCAACTCTGCACACCCGACAAGCATAGTTGCCATTTAGGGCAAGCATGGGTTGCTGAAGACCTATTCTACCCCGGGTCTTCACGGGTCTCGAGGCATTAGTGTTGAAGGCGTTTACGAGTGAAGTTCCATCAGTTCGAAGAAGAATAGAGTAAACTACGGTTATAACGAACACGCTTATAACGAACTGACCGATATAACAAACTTATTTTTTTAGTCCGGGCCATTTGTTATCTATATGCTGTATATATGTTTATAATGAACTACGGTTTTAACGAACTAAATTAGTGGTCCCTTTGAGTTCGTTATAACCGTAGTTTACTGTACTTACCAATTACATATATGTTACGGGTTTATACCTGAAGCGTGTGATGTCATAAGTTTAGATAATGGACATAGGTGTAAATACAGATATAGGTGTCAACGTCTTCAATTACATACAGTAAACTACGGTTATAACGAACTCAAAGGGACTACTAATTTTAGTCCGTATTAACCATAGTTCGTTGTAAGCATGTATACAGCATAACTACAGCAAATAGTCGGGACCAAAAAAGTAAGTTCGTTATATCCGTCAGCTCGTTATAAGCGTGTTCGTTATAACCGTAGTTTACTGTAACCCTGTCAGACCAGCACAAGAGACTCTGACCTTGAACTATGACCGTATCGCTAATCAGTTTGACCCTCAGCACGTTGAACATATTGGATACCCGTGAAGATCCGTGTTAGAATAGGTGTTCAGCAACCCATGCTTGCCGGAAAAGACGACTATGCTTGTCGTAAGAGGCACTAACGGGATCGGGTGGTCAGACTCGCTGACAAGATTGATGCATGTCATCGTATCCCAATTGCGTGGATCGATGCTAATGATGTCAATCACTGGATTGCCTGGTCCAGACTCGATTACTTACAGACCGCTGTCATATGGCTGGAATATTGTTGAGTGCGGCGTTAGACAACAAACAAAACCAAAGTCAAAAATCTAAAACATGGAGGTCATGGTAAGTATGAACTACCGCCGCGAAAAGGTTTGAATTTGACGACTGATAACTTTATCGAAATTTACCTGAGCCCCGTTCCACAAAGCGATCTTAGTGCTAAGTCGGTCCCATACTCCCATACTTTATCATAGGCTTACGATCAACGTAGCACTAAGATCGCTTTGTGGAACGGGGCCCTGGATTGTCTGGTCCAGACTCGATTAATTACAGACCGTAGGCATATAGATTGTATTATGCGAGCATAACACATGTTTTTCTTATTCACAACATGTGATGTTGCGAGCATAACACATATTTTATTATTCCAAGTATTTCATATTTATTATTTACAAGAGTAATAATCTCTTAAAGTAACCGTTATTCATGTCGCTCAGGGATGTAACTTTAGAAGTCGCGTATGAAAACAGTGTTTTGAGTGAACCGCCCCATTTATCATACAGTGCCAAATGATTTGCAGCCATGTTTGTCTACAGAATCCCTCACACGCTGAGGACCCGCGATGATCCTGGGTAGAATAGGTCTTCAGCAACCCATGCTTGCCGTAAAAAAAGCGACTGTGCTTGTCGTAAGAGGCGACAAAAGCATCGGGTGGTCAGGCTCGCTGACTTGGTTGATGCATGTCATCGATCCCAATTACGTGGATCGATGCCGCTTTTATCAATATTCCAGTAATATCACGTCGGTGGACACCACAAATGGGTTCACACATTGTATGTGGGGAATCGAACCCGGGTCTTTGGTGTGACGAGTGACCGCTTTAACCACAAAACCCCCACCGCCCCTTATTGTATCAATAATACCAGTCGTTATACGGTATTATAAACCTATTCATTGGGGGCCGCTATTAAGTAAGAGACTTCTTTCTATAGGCATTAAAACGTATTGTGAGGTTTTGCTTCCAGTCGGGTTAAATCTCATAAACAGGGACGTTGTAATGTCCCAGGGATTTTATGTAATGTCCTGGGTATTTTAATAATATAACTTCCGTTCAGATTGTAACATGTAATGAAATGTAAAATCAAATGACAAATGTTTTCTTTATATTCCCGAGGATCGAACTCGCAACCTTCATATCGAGATATTCATTAGCCTCACTGGTTTTTAGAATGTCCTTTTCAAGATCCGTACGCCAGCAACAGATATTTTACGCGCGTTTCCTAAGGTTCATGGAAAGTATGTTCGAAACATAAAAACGTTGATAAATGTTGTTTTAAGTTTCTTTGTTCGGTTTATAAGCATGGAAAAACTCTTTCCCTCGGTTTTGGTAGACAGAGCATGCCCTGGGGGTCGGGAAAAACAGCGGGGGCTTCGCCCCTTGGTTTTTCCCTCTCCGCAGGGCATGCTCTGTCTAACAAAACCTCGTGAGCGTGTTTTCTCCAATACATAATGTCTCTTATTCTCATGGTGTTTTTGTGTATTAAAAATTGTGGAAGGAAACATTTTTATATTTTATTTGAAAGGTCAAATATGTGAGGTGATGTGAAATCGGGTTTAACGTCGCGTCCAGGATTATTGCACTTATATAACGACATGCATGCACGTGTGTGTGTGGCGGCTTGTGTGAGGTTCTTACTTATTGTAGCACTAGCTCACTGAGATGCCATGCCGCAGTTTAACATGAATACCCCACTCAGACACAGTATACTGACTCCGAGCCGACCAGTCTTTGTTTTAGCCCCTTAATGCCGAGCGCCAGACAGGGTTACAACAAGTACCATCTTGTTACGTATTTTGGTATCGAACCCAGGACCTTCTGCTCTCGAGGCGGACGCTCCACCAGTAGACCACGGAGGCGGTCAGGTCAAATAGAGACTACATATTTTTATATTTGTATATATGTAAACTATACCATTCAGTTCATTTAATCATATGTATATTTTCAATTGAAAATATCTTACGTTAGCGATATAACATACAAACATTAAAAGACAATTTGCAAATTTCGGCACAAATTTACAACATTTCAAGCATGACAATGGTCATGTGGTTGTAAATTCACTTCAAACCCAGTCTTCATTGAACCAATAAATTGTTAAACAAAATTACCCAGATCACTTTTCTAAAACTGTTGCAGGAATTATTAACGGTTAAATAGACATAATCGACATTTCTTTCATTTTTCAATAACATAAAAAAGGTGGTATACATTCTTTTGTCCCTCATACTAATACATATTGTTGGTACAATTATACCTATGTTAATGCTATGTAATGCCATTGAATAAAGAACAACACTGTTAGGCACACGTGTGTAGCACGCCTGCGCTTTCACTGTTTGCGTGCTTTTAATGAAAGTGTTTGTAAAAAAGAAAAATACGTGAAACACAGATGGCGATCATTCTCCACCACAGTGGAGCATGAACAAGCAAGCAAGCAAGCATGAATAAATTAATGAATAAATTAATCAGGCGTCTCCACTTTTTACAAACGAGGAATGTCACACTGGCATGTAGGTACACCACGAATATTTCCAGTTGTTTGTTCAAAGGCTATTTCTGTCAGTTCTATTTATTTTCCTAAAATATATCCTATATATCACGGGAGTTTATCAGCTCCAGTCTGTCCATACTGAACAACAAAAGTTCCTGTGACATTGAATAAGAATAATGCAAAGTTATGTTTTTTACCAAATCTGAAACAATTTTGGTTTGCAACAGATAAAAGACTCCTGAAAAGTGTTCAAATGGTTTAATTTGCCATACTGACTTGCGTGATTTCATTAAAAAAAACACATGAACATGCCAAAATGTCAATTTACAAATCAATAGCGTGTGTGTCCAACTCAGGTTGCGATGCAAGCAACACATCTTCGTCTCATGGAATGGACCAGGCGTCGGACAAAGTCCTGTGGGATATCTGTCCATAACTGCTGGAGCATGTTTCGAAGTTCCTGGAGTGTTGGTGGAACACGTGGTTAACGTCGAAGGCGCCGATCCATCTCATCCTACATGTGCTCGATTGGTGAGAGATCAGGGGAGCGAGTCGGCCAGGGGATGACATTCGCGTTGTTTTGTTGAAGAGAATAATGAACAAGTCGAGCAATATGAGGCCGGGCGTTGTCATGTTGAAAGGTAATGCCTGGGCCATGATGACGCAAAAACGGTAGAACAACAGGGCCGATGATCTCGTCGCGGTAGCGCTGTCCATTGAGATTTCCCTCTACCACTATGAAACGGGTCCTCTGTCTTGCTGTAATCCCACCCCATACCATAACGCTGCCGCCCCTGAACCGATCTTCTTCCATGACACAATGATTGACGTAACGTTCACCTCGACGTTGGTACACTCGAATCCGTCCATCGCTGTGGCTGAGGTGAAAACGAGACTCGTCAGTGAATAGAACTTGTCCCCACTGCATGGCCGTCCAGTGTAGACGCTGTCTGCACCACTGCAGACGTGCTTGACGGTGGTTTTCTGTCAAAATGGGACGTCTGGCGGGTCTTCTGGCGACAATCCCTGCACATCTGAGGCGACGACGTACGGTTTGTGAAGATATTCGTCGAAGGCCAGTGATGCTTCTTGCAGTCACTGTTGCTGGCTGGAATCGATTTCGTAGGTGTGTTGTTCGAATCCAGTTGTCTTGTCGATTATTGGTTACGAGTGGCCTGCCACTCCGAGGATGGTCTCTGGCTGCATTTGTCTGTTGCCAACGTTGCCATAAACACCAAATGGTGTCCCAGCTAACACACGACGTTGTCACAACGTTGTGGAAAGGTTGTGGATTGGTAACGTCGTGATATTACGTTGTCACAACGTTGTTGTAACGTCAACGTGCAACGTTATTTCACAACGTTATAACAACGTTGCACATTCACGTTGTGAAAACGTTGTGCATTGGACATCACACAACGTTTTGTAGCTACGTTTCTGAAACGTCGGTGAAACGTTATAGAGTTTGCTTCTCGATAGTCATAAAGGAATAGAACTGCTTTATCAAAATCAACACGAATTTGTCAGAATACCAAGGCATTAATGCATTACCTTTCTATATATTCGGCATTTAAATTCTCATCTCTTAATCCTAAAATTTCCTGAACGTAATTGCGTATCTCTATGACAACACAACGTAACAACAACGTTGCAAATTAACGTTGTGATAACGTTGTGATAACGTTGTGCTTTGGACATTACAACACTTTTTGTAAATGATGTTTAGGAAACCACTTGTAGATCTACCATCTCTTAGTTTTATTTTTTTTAAATATATATATATATCTATAACGAAGTTATCTGTCTACTAATTGTTGTCACAAGCAATATTACAGTAAAAACAATTGCGCCCATTTTTAGCGGCGTGAGAGCGACTGCTGAAAAGTTTAGCCTGTTGCCTCGTGAAGTGACGTCAGAATGACGTCACATTGTCGCGCAAGATTTGTTGTCACCAGCCATCTTAGTTCAAGCTCACTCTAGACATATATTAGAAGTCTACAACCAAGAGATTGTGCAGCAACTAGAACTGGACAGATGATCTGTGAATTCGGATGAGGTAAGTAAATTTTTCAGAAGCAGCCTCCGCTTGTTGATATGTTTCTGTACATGCAGATCGTCAAATGATTTAAATGTATCGTATTATTCAGAAGTGGCGGGGTTAGAATGCAGTTTGCCGGTCACTATCACTGAACGTCAGTGTTGATAGTAATATTTAATACACAGAACATGATGTATATAGAGGTGAAGGAGGCCCAAGACTTTTTTCCATATTATTATTTTATGGATACCAGGGGTAATTACCAAGGGCAAGCAGTATATGTTTGACCAAAATTCAGTCTGGCGGCGTTTTGTGGCCGTCAATGGCGTCATATTATGTTCGGGTTTCGATCGTAAACGTGTAGGTCTGTAAATAGGCCTAACTTATGCAACGCCTACTGACCACTGACAATTATCGCCATTTCTTCCGTGTTATTTCTGAAATCATTACTATTCAAAGTTTACTTGTACTAATCTTCGGACTTTGATTTTTGTGAAACAGTGTGGCTCATTCAGGCCATTGGAAAGGTTTAGTAGATTTCTCTTATACAGCGAAGAGAGGGAATCAAAACAATGGAAGTATTTTCAGATCGACTCTCTGTAGGCTACTAGTTATAGCCTTAGTCTTAATGCGCTCAATGATGTTATGAAAAATTGTATTTTCGGGAAGAGATAGAAACACACTTGTTGTTTCCGAAAAGGCCTAATTAGCACTGACTGAAGTAGCCTAAATGTGGACCATCAGGTTGTTGGTGCTGTCTATATATTTTATTTTAGCAAGGCTCTTATCATGGTGTATTTTTATTATTTCCAAAAAAGAATGAATTCATCATTTTCCGATAACTAGATCTATGTCCGACTCCCTTCTAATGAAAACGAGCAAAAGTAAAACGAGTCTCTCGTCGCGCGTTATAACGGGGTGTTTGCGGTATTGTCATATTGTTAAATATCACCATATATTGTCAGTGAGTTGGTCATCGTTTGTTGATTATTAAGGTGAGATAGGTGTAGCCAATGTGCACCAATGAAAAATAAATTGGAATTGATAGAAACCCTATTCGTTCGGTTTTCGATCTCCATATGTTGCCACGTAGGCTACCATACTAGGTCTACAGAATTATATTTAACGATATTGAACTGTTTTATGTTAATAATCGTAGTAACAAATAAATTGCTGTTTCAACTTCGTCTGGTATTGTATAAGCTATTGCACTTTGTTAATTTTCCCATGTTTCTATCTTTGTAAATATTAGATCATAGATTCTATACAAATACCCTGGCATATTAATATGGAAAATATTAAGGTAAGTATTTTAAAAAAATAATCACAATTTTAATTAGGATAAATACCCCAAAGTGTTAACACTTCTATTCATAATTCATATTCAACATTCATGTTTCAAATATGGGAACTATTTATTTTATTTGGCAATATATATTTTTCATTTATGTATATATTTTTTAAATAAGGTTTTAGAAACTTGGCCAACATATTCACTGTGATGTACAGCAGAAAGGTAAAGTTACTGCTTTTGAATAACTACAGTTGATCTATTGACTGATAAAACTATTTGCCAATACTACCACCAGTTACATCATACTCTAAGTAAATGTTATTTATCTATACAGTACTGGTTTATTTAAAAATGTGATACTTTGTGGTTTCTGTTTTTCTTTCAGGTGGAGAAACAGTATTGTGGGAGCATATTTGTTTAAAGTACATCACTGACAGAAAGGTATGTATGATGCAATAATATATACAAACATCTTCAAGAATTAAAATTTAGATGATTCTTATTTAATTATACCCACAATCTAAAAGGGCGGGGGTATAAAGTTACATCAATGATTCAGTGTTAAAAGCTTTTCTGCCTATGTATGATCCTGTTTAAAGACTGACATCAGACATCAAAATATTATTTTGGGGAATGCAACCATTATTTTGTTATGTCAGAAATATGTCCCTTGCCTTGCCATTTTATTACATTTGTGTCATTTTTTATTCAGTTACCAAGTCTTAAGGAGAGACTATGGATACAGTTGAAGATCTTCCCTGTGACTTTTCATTTGAGGACTGAAAAGGCTCCTCAGCCACTCAGCCCAAGTTCTGACTTGTCATTTAATAAATAAATAAAAGTCACCTCAACCAGAATTCTATTGTCATTTCGTTGCTTGGAAATGGATCTTAGGACATCAGATGCATAGACTATTCTGTTTGTCACAGTGTTGCTCTCAATGCTGAATGTATGGGGTAAGGCCAAGAAAATTTAAATGTTTCAATTTGTGCAGGGCTTATTGTTTGATGGTTATTAATTTGCAAATTCGTGGGAAAATCAAATATCTTTCAATTGTGTTGAAACATTTGTGAACAATTTGCACATAGCCTTGAAAACTGATTGGGAAAATAAATATTATATAACCAAATTGTACATGTAATTTAAAACATATAGATTTTTATCTTGGCCGTATTTCAAACTCTGCCAAAAGAGAGTGCATTACATTGACTTGCTGTTTCATGGATAGGGTTAAAGTAAATTCAGTTTTCAGAATGTATTGCTGGGTACCTGATGTCTTAACTAGATTGGTACCTGATGTCTCAACTAGATTGGTACCTGATGTCTTAACTATAAGCTAGATTGGTACAAACTTTTCTGGCTGCCTGGGAGGTATTGAGGAATAAGACAGGCGTTAATCTACATGGACATTGCAACAACTGTAGTGTCCCCCTATGTGTGCGATACCTACGTTGTCGCGACGTTTTGGATAAACGTTGTAGCAACGTAAAAAATGGATGTTGTGACAACGTCTTGATTTGGTTGTATTTTGGTTTACGCACAACGTTGTAGCAACCAATCTGGGAGTCTACAGAATTACGTTGTGACAACGTTACGTCACAACGTTGCAGCAACGAAAAGTCAACGTTGTAACAACGTTGTCACAACGTAGAATTGTTTGCTGGGGTTTCTGTGGACGTTAAATTGCCTTGCAACATCACGTTGACTCGATCCTACATCAAGCATACCGATGGCTCGAAGACGCTCATTTTCGGACAGGCGTGGCGTGGCATTTCGTAATGTTAATCGAATAATTGCGTAATTTTGTCGTTTTTCTGAGTGCTTGTTGTCAGCACGATGCTAACAATGCATATGGAATCCCGTTAACATGTTTTTATACCCATTCATGGGTAGTGAAATGCATGGGGCTTGCATAAAAGTCAACTTTGGCATGGAATGCATGCTTTTCTGTGACAGTTGCGTTTTTGTGACTTGATTCCATACATGTACTACAATATTGAAAACCAAACTTTACTTGTTTAAAAAATACACTAAAATATTGGTGTCACAGGAACTTTTGGTGTTGAGTATATATTGTTATGAAATTTAAGACACGATATGTCACGTTTTGTATTCTTTTCCCAATGGTGGACTTTTTCAATAAAATGAATAACTTTGTCTTATTATGTTGATAATTTCATTGAAAAATAAATGTTTCGGCTGCTTGTTCCGTGAAGAGTGAGTGTGAGTGAGTATGGTTTAACGCCGCTTTTAGCAATATTCCAGCAATATCGCGGCGGCGGACACCAGAAATGGGCTTCACACATTTCGCCCATGTCGGGTTCGAACCCGGGTCTTCGGCGTGACGAGCGAACGCTTTAACCACCAAAGACAACGTTATTTAACAAGAAAAATATCTCAGTATAGATTTTAGGGTTATTCCAATAGTCGTTATTATCGTTGCTTGATAATTGTTGATTTAATATGGAAATAATGTAATCATATCAATTGATATATTAATTTAATATGAAAAATTATATGGTGTTTCTTTCATGAATAAATAAAGGGAATGTAGTTATATGTATTATTTTTTATTTTTCAATGAAACTATCAACATAATAAGATTATATTATTCATTTATTGGGAAAAGAATACAAAACGTGACATATGGTGTCTTAAATTTCATGACAATATATATTTTCATAGTAAATTTAAATTACTTCATATTTTTTCCACTGAAATGACTAGATACCTACAATCTTTCCAAAGAAATAATATTTTTACGTAAACTTCGAATTAATGTTTATCATGAATCTATGTAATATTAATGTTGATTGAATGTACGATAAGTACTTTTATATATTTGTTCACGTTATGATATGAATTTGGATTCATTATATACTCTGCAAAAAAAGAAACGCAAAGCCAGATTTGTGTGAGGTAGGAAAATACATTTATTCCAGGAACCGTAATGGTATTGAGCCAAAATGTAGTCATCTCAGTTATCGGTACATATATAGGAAAAGTCTAAGGTGAAGGTATGTCCCCCGTTGGAATCGATAGCGGTCTGATATCTCCTGCCCATGGAAGAGACGAGTATGCGAATCACATCCTGGGGAATAGTGGCCCACTCGGCCTGCAACGCAAATGCCAATTGCTGCAACGTCAGGGGTTGTGGTTGACGTCGGCGTAGCCGTTTATCCAATACATCCCACAGGTGTTCTATCGGGTTCAAGTCCGGGGATCTGGAGGGCCAGCGGAGAACATCAACGTTGTTGTTGTGTAGACAGGCTCTTGTGATCCGTGCTGTATGCGGTCGAGCATTGACCTGCTCGAATACACCGTTGCCGTTGGCTGCAAATGTGATCAAGTGTGGTAGGAGAATTTCGTTGATTTCGTATCGTTGAGCCGTAAGATTGCCCTGGATATGGACCAAACCTGTCCTGTCATGATCAGAGATAGCCGCCTTCATCATAACGCTGCCCCAACCAAACCTGTCCACTTCCTGTACGCAGCTTCCGGCGTAACGTTCTCCCCGACGTCTCTAGACCCGTGCTCTTTCATCCCCTCGACGGAGGAGAAATCTTGATTCGTCGCTGAACCAGACATCTCTCCATCGCATTTTAGACCATAACCAATGCAGTCGTTGTTGACGATGTTGTCGACTCAGTATGACGCGTCGAAAAGTATGTCTTGCTCGTAGACCTGCTGCACTTAAATGGTTTCGTACGATCTGGTCGGAGATTCTGTGCAGTCCGGGGATTTGGGATGCGGTTGAGGTGGATGTGGTCGTCCTTTCACGTAGGTGGCGCAGTCGGATGTAGCGATCTGGCGGGGGTGGTTAATCTTGGTCGTTCCGACCTTGGCGGATCACGTGTTGACCCATGCTGTTGAAACTGATCCTATAGCTTTGTGATGGTACTGGCGCTACATTGAAAACTCTGGCTACAGCTGATCGGGGTTCCCCTGCCTGCAAGGGGCCTATGACGTTTCTTTGCAATTCTGTTAATCTTGGCATGTTATTGAACTGTCACTGTTCGATTGAAGCAAATGCCTGGTAATCAAAACCCCTTCACTTTAATATCGGTCACGGTGCTGCTGCACGTGCAGTGCGTGCAGCTTCATGGCCCTTTTGTTAATGAACTAGGTGCGTTTTTCCGAATCGTACGTGTTTCCCGACTAATGGTTTGCATGCCCTTGTTGTGATCATTTTGATGCAGGAAGTTTGTCACTGACACTATAACACATTAAACCACTTTATTTTGCACCTCTTGGTCCGCTAATTTTGCTTTTATGGCCAAAAATAACCGTATTGCGTCTCTTTTCTTTTTTTAAAGAGTATAAATACACCCAAAACTAAAAAGAATTAATTATCCCATGATAAACAGAGGTGTTCGGAAAAAAACACATCAGGACTTGATATGAATTCATTTTGTAATATAACGTGACATCACTTACAAAGCATATACATTTTATAGGAACACACACCATGCAAACAGTATGAATTATGACACGCCCTCTGAAAATTACCTTGGTGTCATAGTACAGTTGAAAAATTACATGGGATACTTTCGTTTCAACCTGAGTGTATATCTGATTATTAACGCATGTTTACCATGGGAATTGCGATGACAGATTAAAATGAATATATCGTCTCATATACTCGTGCTTAATGTGTATATTCATGACTCCCAGTTTTTACAAAATGACTGAAAAATCTGTCCATCTATTTAACAGATTGACGAAAAATTAAGACCCCCAAAAAACCCAAAAGGGCTTAAAAACATCACAATAGATTAATTATACACATGTACTAGGATTAGAAGCCAAACAATATAGAAATGTACTTTTTATCCTAACATTTTCAATCACTTGGCGATGATATTAAACATAAAACTGTTTGGAATTCGTTATCATAATAATACAGATGGACATATTTTTCAGTCAATTTGTATAATAACTGAATATTTGGGCGTTTAATAAATTTCATTAGTGGAAATTTTACACATTTTGACTGTAAAGATATTCACAAGATAAAATAAGCAATGCTTAAGTGAAATATTTACTTTGTGTTGCAAGTCAAAATAGTGTAAACGAAAATCGCACAATTACCAAGCAAGTGACTTCGTCACCATTACCGATGCTACCCACAAAGATACCTAAAAGTCCTTCTTTTTTCTAATAATATTTCATTTTGTTGATCAATGTGACCATACGCCCTTATATACCCAACAACAAAAGTTCCTGTGACACCAATATTTTAGTGTACTTTTCAAACAAGTAAAGTTTGGTTTTTCAATATTGTAGTACATGTATGGAATCAAGTCACAAAAACACAACTGCTACAGAAAAGCATGCATTCCATGCAAAAGTTGACTTTTATGCAAGCCCCATGCATTTCACTGCCCAAGAATGAGTAAAAGAACATGACAATTTAACGTCCACAGAAACACCATTTGGTGTTTATGGCAACGTTGGCAACAGACGAATGCAGTCAGAGACCATCCTCGGAGTGACAGGCCACGCGTAACCAATAATGGACAAGTCAACTGGATTCGAACAACACAACTACGAAATCGATTCCAGCCAGCAACAGTGACTGCAAGAAGCATCACTGGCCTTCGACGAATATCTTCACAAACCGTACGTCGTCGCCTCAAATGTGCAGGGATTGTCGCCAGAAGACCCGCCAGACGTCCCATTTTGACAGGAAACCACCGTCAAGCACGTCTGCAGTGGTGCAGACAGCGTCTACGCTGGGAGGCAATGCAGTGGGGACAAGTTCTATTCACTGACGAGTCTCGTTTTCACCTCAGCCACAGCGATGGACGGATTCGAGTGTACCGACGTCGAGGTGAACGTTACGTCAATCATTGTGTCATGGAAGAAGATCGGTTCGGGGGCGGCAGCGTTATGGTATGGGGTGGGATTACAGCAAGACAGAGGACCCGTTTGATATTGGTAGAGGGAACCAGAGGTGGACACACACGCTATTGATTTGTAAATTGACATTTTGGCCTGCATTTAATCTTCTTCAATTTCATAGGAACTTTTGTTGTTCAGTATACTATCAATAAAAGTGACAAAAAATGCGCTTACAAATGGCGCAGCACAGGTCGCGAACTAGTCTAGATTTCTGCTATGTCATCCGGGTATCACGGGTATAAACAATAACAATAACAAAGGCAACAGCCAGTCCCGGGGAATTGCTGTTATATCCGTGCCCCTTTAAAAGCTTCAAATTCCTGTTGCGACGGCTTACAGCTATAGAGCTAACTAGACTAAAACGCAAATCAGCTTTCAACAGAGCTAAACGAGACCCCTCTCATTTCAAAACAGCCCATGAACTTAACCACCAAGTCCAAAACCTAGTTAAAACTGCTAAAACCAAAAACTGGAAACAATTCTGTGAGGAGCTAAACCACCACACCGACGCTAGGAAGGTGTGGCGCAAAATTCACGCCATCAGAGGCATCAAACGGCACAAAAAAAGCCCCAATATAAACAACCCAACTAACCCCACCCAAAGGGCCAAAAACCTAGCCAAACACTTCTCTAAAGTTAGTAGCAACAGTAACTTCAGTAAGACATTCCAAGATAAACTAAAAAAAGAAACCAAATTCTCCAAAGAAAACAGACAAGACAACCTAGAAATAAACCAACCTTACACCATAGAAGAACTAAATCACGTACTAAACAACAGAAAAAAGGAACAGCCCCTGGCCTAGACCTCACCTCTTACCAAATAATCAAACACTTACCTACCAAACTACTCCAAACTTTACTTAACCTATACAACCTAGTCTACCTAAACGGACAGGTCCCATCCTCATGGAAGGAAGCTCTAGTAATCCCAATACCTAAACCAAATAAACCAGCAGATCAGGCTAACTCCTATAGGCCCATCTCCCTGACCTCAAATCTCTGCAAAATAATGGAACTTATGACTAAAAATAGGCTACAGCACTACCTAGACCAAAACAACATCATAAATCCCGACCAAAGCGGCTTCACTCCTGGCCGATCAACTCTCGATAACCTCGCCCGACTAGAACAGGATATAAAAACAGGACAACTAAACAAGCAATACACCATAGGCATATTCCTCGACTTCTCTAAAGCTTTCGATATGGTATGGCACCACGGGCTAATACAAAAACTAAAAAAATAGGACTGAAAGGCCAAATAATATACTTCATCCAAGATTTCCTAAACAATCGCAAAATAACCGTGGGTATAGACCATATATACGCTATCGGACCAGTGTCCCCTAGAAAATGGCACTCCCCAGGGCAGCATCCTCAGCCCAACCCTCTTCAATATAATGATAAACGATCTATTCGAGGGCTTATCCCCCAAACTAAACACTTAAAATTTGCGGATGACGGAGCCCTATGGATCCGCACAAAAAACATTAAAATGGCAGAAAACTTAATCCAAAAATCTCTAAATAAAATACAACAATGGGCAGACAAATGGGGCTTCTCCCTTAACTCAGATAAAACAACAGAAGTAGTATTCAAACATAAAAACATGAAACCTGCCTACCCAATCCTCCAGCTAAACAACCAAACAATCAAATTCCAAAATTAAACCAAATTCTTAGGACTCATTTTCGATCAACACCTCACCTGGGAGGCTCACGTCCAAAACCTAAAAACTAGATGCAGCAAAGACCTTAACACACTAAGATGTCTCACCGGCTCTAACTGGGGAGCCTCCAAAGATACCCTCCTCTCACTCTATACAGCACTAATTAGATTAAAACTAGACTACGGCTGCGCCATATACAATACCCTAAACAACTCGCTATCTAAAAAACTTGACTCAATACAATACCAAGCCCTTAAACTAATTACACGCACCCAACATGGCACCTCCTATATCTCACTTCAGGCACTTACAGGGGAAATGCCACTAAATCTACGCAGGGAACATCTAAGCCTTAATTTCTGGGCCGCGTCCCAAACAAACCCTCTCATCCAAAACTTAATTAACCAAAACATTAGCCCACGAAACCATGCTCTAGCTCGCAAACACCCCTTACTCACCCCAATACCCTAAAGAATAACTAACTACCTCAATGAACGCCAAACTCAAAATCTTAAACAAAACTGCAAAAAATCAAATATCTTCACCCCTTAACTCAAAATACCAAAAATAGACACAACGCTAGCTAACCAAATAAATAAACAAACCGACCCAAACATAGCTAAAACCACCACACTTGCATACATACACGAAAATTTGCCAAATTGGTGTCACATATACACGGACGGATCTTCATTCAGACCCGATCTCCAACGGCACAGGCTTCGGAGTCCATACCACACAACCAGTTAAATCCACACAATCGTACCGACTCCCTAACAACCAATCTATATTCACGGCCGAACTTATGGGCATGGCCTCAGCCCTGCATAACCAACAATCTAAAAACAACAATAAAATCGTAATTCTCACCGACTCCCTTAGTGGACTACAAGCCCTCCAAAACAAAAATATCAAAAACCTACCTAAATTAATAAACCAAATACTTAAAAGCTCCAACGACCTAACAAAAGCAGGCAAACAAATAACCTTCTTGTGGATCCCCGCCCACGTAGGAATTTACGGCAACGAAAGCGCCGATAAAGCAGCTAAATTATATCTCAAAATACCAGAAATAAGCCTAAACCTACCCATCTCAAAATCAGAAATTAAAAGTGTAAACAAACAAAAAATAACCAAAAAATGGCATAATCAATATCAAAACTCAAATAGCCAAATCAAAAAAGTGCTCAGAAAACCACTAGCCAAACCTAAAATCCTACACCCCTCTAAAAAATTGACAGATTTCTTACAAAACTCCAAGGGGACACACGAACCTAAATAACCACCTAAAAACACTTAAAAGACACACCACAGGAAACTGCCCCCACTGCAAACAACCCGAAACCACAGAACGCGTACTCATCCACTGCACCCACTACCAAACACACAGAACCACACTACAAACCACCCTTAATCTAAATAAGGTTCCTACTCTAGATGAAATACTAAACCCTCAAAATAAACTAGAAAACTTCAAGGCCCTAGACGTATTCCTAATCAAAACAGACCTAAATAAGCGCATCTAAAAACTAATTAATCTACCAATCCAAAATCCAATAAACATACAAACACCACCTTAAGCTCCCTTAGTTCCCTCCTCCACCCACTTCGGCATTTATTCCAAATTTTAAAATTCCAAAAATTCAATATAGGCAACCCCTAAAAGCCCCCTCTTGGGTTGCACACACCACTTTCACCCTTTTCGCAATACACTAAATGGCCCGGCCAGGCCCGTGTGCGAAATACGCTACAGTCGGAAAGCGCACGTTAAATCTCCTTTATTGCTTGCCCGTGAAGAGATCACCCGTTTAATAAACATATAGCTGTATTACACATTGTGTAATACCAAAATGCGTTCTTATGTACTCTCGGAACACGTTGCACGAACAAATATTGAAAGGACTCAACATCCCTTGGCTTATTGAAACGACATTGCGTTTCGAGTTGATAGATCACTGAGAGGAGCTTATGCACACTCGATGACCCCAGCAACCTTGTTGCTAGGCTGACGTCACATGGCATTGTTTCGCTGATGGACCTTGCAACAAAATTTACTTCATCGGGTATTGTGACGTGATTGTAAACTTTGAGGTGCAAGGCCCGTTCCACAAGGCGATCGTATTGTAGCGCAACGACAGTCGTTAGTCTAAGTTAAAATATGTGAGTTGCGATTAGCCCCACGATAATTTTGTGGAACAGACGCCTGAATTCTAAAGGTGGACCGTTGTATGGTATTAAATTCATACGTTTCAACTTTTGACGTGTTTGAAGTATTATTCTGTTAAACTCAATTGGACTATGCCGTGGATCGTGTAGGTGTCAGCCTATTCATACTCAACAGTATAATTCTAAAAACGTTATCAATGGCAAGTAATAAATAAAATACTAAACTCGCTCCCGTGTGTAGTGGTTTGTAACAATAACTGAAGAAAGGTACTTCGTGTTAAAAAGCCCTTTTATTCAGACCATGTGGTCAGCATGGTGGCCATCTTGTTACTACTCAAGGGGGAGCACTCTCGTTGGCTTAGCTGATAGATACTGCTTGGGTATGACTACTTAATATAGATTAATGGACTTCTGTTGACATTAACACTTATCATTACATCTCCCTTTCTAAGTTGAAATTAACATTATATAAACTCTGAATTAAACTGGTAACAATGTAAACACTTTAAAGCCTGGCTAAGCACATCAACAATAGATAAGTTTAATTTCTTTTGTTTTCTTTTTCAATGAGTGCTTAAAATGACACATCATGTCAAATTGATCATGTTCAGTTCCTTCCTGATGAGTGTCTCTTCTTGTCATTCAGTTTGCACATTTATGATGGCTTGCCATTCTCTTAACTTTAGAACTTAAACTAAACTCAATTAAAGTCTCTGACAAAAACCTTGTCTACTGAAAATCAACTTCCGAAACATGAAACTTTAACAGTTCAGAATTCACACATCACTCGGTTTCGATCAGACGAGATGGCTTGTTGATGACTCGGCCAGATCGTGTTGTAGTACCACTCTGCTGTGCTTCGGGAGTTGTCAAGCAAGTTGTAGTTGTTGTTGTTGTTGTTGCAGGCTGGTTAGTTGTAATGCAAGGTGTGTTGTCATAATGAGTAAGGAGGAGATCACGACGATTTCGTCTCCGTCTTCCACCTCCCTCTGTTTGCACAAGGTAGGATCTTGGTGCTACCTTTTGCACTATTTTACCTTTTGTTTTCCAGTCATTATTTGTGTCTCGATACACTCTCACACTGCTACCTGGTTCTAACTGGGGTAGAGGTAGAGGAGATGCTTTCTGGTCGAAGTAGTACTTTTGTTCCTCTTTCGAAACCAGCTTGTGTTTGATGACTTGATCTGGATCAGGTGTACTTGACTGAAGGAGATCTTTCTTCAGTGGGAGATTGGACCTGATTGTCCGATTCATTAACAGCTGTGACGGAGAGAAACTACCAGCTAGAGGTGTGGTACGATAGGCGAGCAGTCCTAGATGAGGATCTTCCCCACTGTCAATGCACTTTTTCATGATGTTTTTGACAGTCTGGACTGTGCGTTCTGCAAGACCGTTTGACTGGGGGTATTTAGGACTAGATGTAGTGTGTTTGAAGTCCCATTCAACAGCAAAATCTGCAAATTCTGCACTCGCATAACATGGTCCGTTATCACTGAACAGTTCAACTGGTGAACCATGTCTGGCAAATATGGATCGTAGTGCTTTGATGACGGCTTGGCTGGACTGATTTGGCAAAGCAATGACTTCTGGGAAGTTAGAGTATGCGTCCACAACTAAAAGATAGTCTTTTGAGTAGAGTTCAAAAAGATCAGTGGAGACATACTGCCATGGCTGAGTAGCTACTGGGTGAGGTGATAGTGGTTCAGGTTGATGACGATGACGATAGTTCAAGCACGTCTCACATCCACTTACCATGACATCTACGTCATGATTCATTCGAGGCCAGAATAGAACTTCTCTAGCTCTCTGCTTGCATTTTTCTTGACCCAGATGTCCTGCATGTATTTTCTGCAACATCAGTTTCCGCATACCTTTGGGAATGACGATGCGGTTGCCTTTGAAGACTACTCCGTCAATACATGAAAGTTCATCTCGATAATTCCAGAAATGATCCAGGTTTCTTGGGCACTGTGAATGTTCATTAGGCCAACCTGTCAAGATGATTGCTTTTAGAGCTGTCATTTCTGGATCTATGGTGCTTTCTGCTCTGATCTGTGCGAATCTGTCGGTTGACACCTGCACTGTTGACAAGATACTGTCAACATACATTTGTACATCTGCTTCAGTTGTACTGGTGGGTGATTGATCACTAGGAAAGTTCCTTGACAGGGTATCTGCTGCATACATCTCTCGACCAGGAGTGTACATTACCTCCATGTCATATTTCTGCATGCGAAGACGGAAACGTTGAATACGTGGAGGACAGTCATTCAGAGCTTTCTTGAAGATGGGAATCAGTGGTTTATGGTCAGTTTCTGCAAGAAACTTTCTCCCATACACATATACACCGTTCAGCTCCAAAACACATTGCTAGTGCTTCCTTCTCGATCTGTGCATAGTGAGTCTCTGCAGTGGTCATCGCCCTTGACGCATATGCTACTGGCATCCATGCATCTTCATGTTGTTGCAGCAGTATGGCACCAAGTCCATGTTTTGATGCATCTGTAGACACTTTGATGGGTTTCTTGGTATCATAGAATTGAAGAACCGGTCTTTGTGAGATGAGGTTTTGAAGTTCTTCCCATGATTTGTCCTGTTCATGAGACCAAGACCAATGACTGTCTTTTTCCAACAGCTGCCTAAGTGGTGCTGATTTTGTTGAGAGGTCTTGAATGTACCTTCCTAGGTAATTAACCATCCCAAGGAACCGTTGCAGTTCCTTCTTTTCTGTGGGTTTCTGAAGATCCATGATGGCTTTCACCTTGTTAGGGTCTGGTTTGAGTCCATCAACAGAAATTCTATCTCCCAGGAAGGTAAGCTCTGTGACACCCACTTCACATTTCTCTCTATTCAATTTCAGACCACTGTCTCTACACTTCTGAAGTACTGCTTTCAGTCGCTCGTTGTGCTCTCTGGTGTCTTTACCAAAGATGATCATGTCATCCATACTGGTGTCTACACCTCTAATGTGCTCAAAGAGTTGATGTATGGTTCGATGATACACTTCTGGCGCACTTGAAATACCAAATGGGAGTCTGAGATAACGGTATCTCCCAAATGGTGTGTTGAATGCTGTCAGCATTGAGCTGGCATGATCTAGCTTCATTTGCCAAAAGCCTGAGGAGGCGTCCAGCTTGCTAAACACTTTAGCACCAGCAAACTGCGACATCACTTCTTCACGAGTTGGGAGTTTATAGTGTTCTCTCTGAACTGCTAGATTCAAATTGCGAGGATCTAGGCATATTCTCAATTTCCCTTGTTTCTTGTGCACAATCACCATCGAACTAACCCATTCAGTAGGTTCTGTAACCTCTGTGATCACTCCAAGTGATTTCATTCTGTTCAACTCTTCTTTAAGTTGATCATGGAGAGCAAATGGCACTTTTCTACAAGCTTCTATGACTGGTGTGACTTCTTTGTCCACTTTTATGGTATGTTCACCAGGCAAGCATCCAAGCCCTGTGAATACATCTTGATATTCACTTAGAATATCTTCTGGCTTTGTAGAATTCTGGCTGTTCAAATTTTTCTCATCAACATTGATTTCGTAAACTCTACGAACCAAGTTCAGTCTCTCACAATCCTCCACACCAAGGATACATCTATTGTTGTCTGGCGTTACCATGAATACAGTCTTGTATGGTTTACCTTTGTAGGTGACTGTGAGTTCTGCCTGTCCTTCAACAGGTATGTCAATTCCACCATAAGCTTTTAGGCTCATCTTAGGAGGTTCTAATGGTGGCTGGTATTTTAGTTTATTCCACTGTGACAAGCTGATGAGGTTCATGTCTGAGCCGCTGTCAAGTTTGAGGGGTACCTGTGTTCCATTTATGTCAAGTGACATCATCCAAGCCTTTGAGTTAGAGACCCTCTGACTGTCTGTATCCACAACATCAACGAAGAATTCTGCATCTTCTGGTGGATAATCACATGCTTCTGCATCAATATCATAGACACGTCGGGATCGACCTGAATGAGATCTACATTGTGTAGCAAAATGTCCGAGAAGACCACATTTCAAACACTTTTGACCAGATGCTGGACATTTCTGTTTTGGGGTATGATTTCTTCCACACCGTCCACAGAGCTCATTTTTTACTGTTTCTTGTTTACTTGTTTGCTTGTAGTTCATTTTCTGTTTTGGTTTTGACTTTGGTTTGGATTTTATGTAATGAACTGCACAATCTTCACTTACTTCTTTAGCTTGACAACTTGCCATTTCTGCAGCACGACATGTGTCTATTGCTTTTGAAAGAGTTAATCTATCATCACGCAGTAATTTCTCTCGATAAGCACTGTTGTACACGCCACACACTATTCTGTCTCTAACCAAACTGTCTTTGAGTTGTCCAAATTCACAAGATTTAGCTTTTTGTTGCAATTCACTAACATACTGATCTATTGTCTGGTCTGCCTTTTGTGAACATGTAAAAAATTTGTATCTCTCAAATGTCACATTTTTTCTGGGAACACAGTACTGCTCAAATTTTTTTAAGATTTTTTCAACTTTCTGTTTATCTTCCTCTTCAGCCCATTCAAAAGAATTAAATACTTCTCTGGCATTTTGTCCAATGCAATGCAGCAATAAAGATGACTTGTATACATCAGGTTTGTTTTTACCATCAACAGTAATGGTGTAGTAGCATTCCCATGCTTGCTTGAAACGGCGCCAGTTTTCACTCACATTTCCAGCAAGTTCCAAAGGTTTGGGAGGCTCCAAGTTATTCATTATTGTTGTCAGTAACTTCTTTGATGGGTAGACTTACTTCTGACACCATGTAGTGGTTTGTAACAATAACTGAAGAAAGGTACTTCATGTTAAAAAGCCCTTTTATTCAGACCATGTGGTCAGCATGGTGGCCATCTTGTTACTACTCAAGGGGGAGCACTCTCGTTGGCTTAGCTGATAGATACTGCTTGGGTATGACTACTTAATATAGATTAATGGACTTCTGTTGACATTAACACTTATCATTACACCGTGTAAAACCAATTTTATGAAATTCGTGAATAGTTGTGGTATCTGACGAGCGAAAGCGAGTCAGATACCACAACTATTCACTCGTTTAGTAAAATTGGTATTACACGGGAGCGAGTTTACTATTCTATATTTATCATATAAAGGGTAGGTTTTTCGGCAGGATAAAGCCAACGGATAAAAACGATATCCGTTGGGGTCATATGCGGATAGAGATGCAAATATCAAAGGTCAAGTAGGGACTACTTTCACTGTTTATAAACAAACATGGCGTCGCCCTCGTCATTCGAGTCAGAATTAACCATCGGGAATCTGGATAAACTACAGAGATAATTGCTTTCATTATCAAAAGAACAGTCTAATATACTGAAAATCAGTGTCTAACTGTCACGTAGCTAAGGCATTTTATAAATTTGGGCAACTTTGGAGATATAGGCTAAATATCAACACAATTTTGCGAGGGCACGAGGCCTAGCCAAGCGGGATCAGTAGCCATATCTGTGCTTGTAGACCTCTGCGGCTTGAACCTTTCTTCACAAATTAAAATAGTTGGATTAGGCTGAAATATGTTTGAATTGTTACCTTGTTTCGTTTTGTCGCTGTGTGTACATCAGACTACACTTCTTAACGTTATGACAGGACAGACCGACTGTCAACAACGTCTGACCATGGTCGTGACGTCTCATAGACTAGGGTCAGAGTCGCTTCCCTTTGACAAAGGGCAGTTACTCTAGCGGACAGACCGATGCATTGCCGCGATAGGAAATTAAAAACAGTTGTTGTTTTATGTATGTTGCTTCGCCACTGTAATATACTATAAGGAAGAGATTTCAGTTGGAACTCTATTGGCTACTGTCACTGTCCGACTGACACATCACTTACCCTGTGACGTAATAAATATTAATGCGCGCATTCCAGGAAAACTCACAATGTTTCGGTAATGTTTGTGAGAGAGGAAAAGAGATTTTGAAGCTCAGAATTAAAGAATGACATTATATGATAAAGAGGTTATCACGCTTGTGTTAGGGGATGGTAAATATCCTGATGGTAAATATCCTGCTGGCAATACAATGTTTATTCCTAATGCAGGATATATACCATCCCCAAACACACTCGCGTGATAACCTCTATTTATTACCCACGTGGTGAAGATACAGGTGGTAAGATACTAAATCCGTACGTCACACGTGTGTCGTACAAGGTTGACCTTGTTTTATTCGTTTTGATTGGATAACCGTGACCTCTGTCACACCGGGACTACTTTTTTCATTCATAAAAAATCGCGAGACGTCATTCATTTTGCGATTACAAGGCAGAACTGAAGAAATTCATGAGAACGAGAGATATTTACAAACACTTTATTAAACCAAACAAGATAGTCACACGCATCAAATTCGGTTTGCATTCAATATAAGTTATGCATAGAGCTCCTACAGACGTATAATCGAGCTAGATCTATAAATCGATTTACAATGTACGACTGCCGATCGAGCGCGTCCCTTGAGCGTGACGCACCCGACCATTTTCGCAACTTTCAATTTGATTTAACGTAAAAGGATAAGCGTGGTGAAATGAAGTCTGTTTAAACTATCGGGACAGATATCATAACATACTTGGGATGATCCGGTTGTGCCATCGGTGTCCCCTTTGAAGCGTATTTTGTGGCGCTGTTTCGGTAGGTGTTGTTCATGAATGAACGAACACGACAGCACGACCAGATCACTTAAAGTTCACAGTTCCGATAAAAATCATTCGAAAACTCCGTGGAAGTGTGCCTGACTTCTGATTTTGTGGCCCCAAACATCCCAAATGTGAACAGTAACATTCCCTATCTCTAGCGTAAAATGCTGTGAGTGGATCGCGGTTGTCTTTTCTTATTACGGTGGCGACCTTGCCCTTCGATCGTTCGAAGCTGTCACTGACATGCAAGCAGACTTGAGTTTGTTGATTTTCACGTCTTCAGTGAAGGGTGGTACAGTTAACATGAATGTCTTTGGCGAACAGTCTGATTTCCCTCTTCCAAAATGGTACGGACATGATATAAATTCAGCTGATAGATCAAGGAAACCGAACCATTTTGATTGCACAGACAGGACCCCGGCAGTGTGACCGACTGTTGGTCCGATATTCAAAGCGCGGCGCTAATGTGACATTTCAAATTTTCTTATCGGTGTCCTGCGTACTAACAACATGGCGCTTGAATTGCCATAAGTTGAAGACTTTCTTCCAAAAGGATCTTGAGCGTCGGTGCTGGTTTGTTTGCAAACAGAACAGCAGGCGCATGTTGTTAATGCGTATGCATAAACATGTCAACAATGCCCATATTTGGTCATATATCAATATTCATGCGCAACCAGATTTTGCAACCGGTTTCAATTTGGTCTGTCAACGAACGAAAGTTGTTATGTATTTACACTTAAATATATATTTAACGTGGGTAATAAATAAAATACCACACTCATTCTCGTTAGATACAATTTTTACGAAACTCGTGAACTTTCTATGGTATCTGACCTCGCTTTCGCTCGGTCAGATACCATAGAAAGTCCACTCGTTTCGTAAAAATGGTATCTAACGAGAATGAGTGTAGTATTCTCTATATATCAATCAGTCAGTCAGTTGCGACGGCTAGTTCGGAACTCGTAATAGACTGGCCCATACAGTGTACGTCTTACGGGTTTAAATACATCACTGTGACTCTATCACCGATTGGCAACTTTGTTTACATAACCAATAAAGCCTAGGCATCGGAATTCATCATATAATTCACAAAACAAGTTAATATTTACTGATGTCGCGATGATTACAAAGCGACCTTGACCTATCACCCCTACCTTTGTAAATAGGATCATCCATGTCAGCCAATCAGATAGCGCCTCTGTGGAGGAGTGTCCATGTTTGCTATTTTGTTCAACCACCATAGAGTGACACGTCCTTTACTCGTTGCTTGTTAACGGTGAAAGTTACCCCGACAGTCCGACAAGTGAGTATTGCTCGCATGTAGATTGAGCTGAATCAACCAAGAAAGCGTTACACATCGATGTCATTCGATGACATGATTTTATTCCTTCCTTTCTCACTAACAATCATTGATTGTCAATTGATATTTCATTCGACTTCCATGGCGTCTGCACTCGTTGATAAACAGATGACGCAACGCAAGATCGTTCGGTCTAGTCACAGAACAAGTACACATTCAACTTTGAGTTTCTGGTAGTTAGATCAACACTGACACGAGTAAAAATTAATTTCTCCCGGAACCACATTATGATATGTGTATATTGTCAGTGTCTTATTTACAAGTTATCTTAGATGAAAGACGTACCAACACTGCATATAAATCGATGCATTTAGAGCATGCAGATCTCTCGTTGAATACATTATTTGTTAGAATGTAAACACAGACCTATAGGCTCAAAGTCTTACCACGGACCTATATAACCGGTTATACAAGTCCGTGGTCTTACTTACAACCTGAGTTTTCTCGAGACTCAAAAATTATTTTTAAGAGGTATTACAGGAAATATAATATATGTGAAGGGAGCCTATATAGAATATGTTCACCACTTTTTTCTTTCAAAGGTCCGGGAGTAAGGATAGAGTTTTTGGTAACTTGGGCAGGGACTAGTCCAAATTTACTACCTGGGTACCCAAATCCCTATTACTCGACCCGACCCTACCTGGGTAACCAATTTTGGTGTCAAGAGATAGGTACAAAATGTCAAATTGAGAATAGTTTGACACTAGCCTGGCAAAATGTATTTGGATACACGTATAAAACAATGTGGTCATGCATACACTGAAGTTAACTGAAGTTTTAGCTTTGTTTCAAACATATGTAAGGAATGTGTTCATAGTCATGAAGAAAAGCGAACATTAGAGACTTAAATTTGTTGTGTAATTATGTAGTTGTAGTGATTTTTTGCCATGAAATAATATATCACTTGACTAACCACGGGTCCGAGTGGTCCTGTGGTTACCCGGGTCCTACTCAGTACTCACCCGACCCAAGTACCCGAGTTACCCGTCCCAGCCCTATTGATAACCTGCCCTCACTAACCCTAAGGATTGTAGATATATGTATTGTATGTATACGATACACAAATATGTATTATGTACCTGTATATGTAATTAACTTCATATGTTCCTTCCTTTTATGATGCTCTTGGGTGGTGAATAGATTCCATAATTGCACCCTGTAAAGTAATGAAATGACATAGTGTACTGTTTTGTTAGATTTTATATATATATTTTTTGTCAAGAATATCGTAGGATGAATATTATCGTGCTTCTCGTGGGATGCAATATATATTTTCTTTGCATCCATTCTATGCATTTGTGTACACATACTGGATAATAATCAGGCGTTTATCAATCTTTATTTCACATACTGAAGAGGCCACAGGCCTATAGTACAATTTTAAGAATATACAATTTTATACCATTTATGTACATATCTCACCAAATCACCTCACGTCATTCCACCTCGCATCTCAACGCAGTCGCATAATTTCACACATACAGTACAAGGCCATACCCTGTAATTTCATAATTTCTATTTACCATATCACAACTTGTTATATCATACAACATATTCTATAACATCATATCATATTGTATCATTATTATAAGATCATACTATTTAGTATTATTTCATATACCATTATCATATCATAACATACCATACATACCATCGTACCATATATCACACCTATATTATATCACATTTCAACATGTCATATCACACAACACATTAGCAATTTCATAGCTTGTCCCATCATATCTTATCATATCATACCATATAATGCCATGTCATTCCATGCCAATTTATTTCATATCAATCAATCAATATTTATTCAACACTGGAAGACCGCAAGCCATATAATATGTACACTAAAAAACAGTATTTACACAATTTCTATAATACACATAACATATTGCATCATATCCCCTCATGTATCATATCACACCACAACACTTATCATATCATATCACATCATGTCATGTCACATCATATCATTTCATATACATATAACTATACTAAACCATTTGTAATATCACGTCCCACAATATCATATGACAGCCTAGTAGCTTAATACCTTTTCTAACTCTTTTGTTTGTAGTTAATTCAGATGGCAAATATCTATATATATGTACTTAATGTATATACACAATAGTTTCCTAATCAGGCGTTATTGGTATTGCAACTGATCACTAAGCAGATCCTACCACAACTAAGGGACGTAACTCTGCACAGAGAATTATGACATCCAGTTGTCAAGGATAATAATAAGGCAGTATTTGTATTGCAACCGATCACTAAGCAGATCCTACTACAACTAAGGGACGTAACTCTGCACAGAGGATTGCAGCCTCCAACTGAGCTATATGTGTGTCCTTGTTTAGAAAGACGTGTGTACTGTGTCGTGTGCTTGCAAAGAGATCAGTACTTCAACCTCTACTGAAACACACACACTAGGGCTGCGATGGCTAACTCGGGTCTGGTGGGTACTGAGTAAGACCCGGCTACCCGCAGGACTACCCAGACATGTGGTTAGTCACGTGATATATTGTTTCAATGACAAAATTTCACAGTGACTCCATGGTTACGCTACTAGTCACCAATGGTCCCAGGGCAGTTGGGTAGCCTAGTGGTTAAGGCGTTCACTCGTCACGCCGAAGACCCAGGTTCGATTCCTGACATGCGAACAATGTATGAAGACCATTTCTGGGCCCCCTCCGTGATATTGCTGGAGTATTGCGAAAAGCGGTTGGTTGGATTGTTGTTTAACGCCGCACTCAGCAATATTCCAGCTATATGATGGCGTACTGTAAATAATCAAGTCTCGGCCAGACAATCCAGTGATTAATATCATGAACATCAATCCAAGCAATTGGGATCGATTACATGCATCAACCAAGTCAGCGAGCCTGACCACCCTATCCCGTTAGTCGCCTTTTACGACAAGCATAGTCACCTTTTACGGCAATCATGGGTTGCTGAAGACCTGTTCTACCCCGGAATCTAGCGGCTTTAACCATACTCACTAATGGTCGCTTTTCTTTTCTGAGGGACAATGCACGTATTCCTTCTCATTCATTCTGAGTTTTATATATTTGATTTGGCAGGGTCAGTTAATAGGGTGTCGGGTACCCATGTAGTTAATGTGGACTCAATCCCTGCCCTAAGACTTGCAGTTGTCAGTAGCGGGTGGTCAGACTCGCTGCCTCGGTTGATGCATGCCATCATATCCCAAATGCGTGGATCAATGCTCATCATGTCAATCACTGGATTGTCTCGTCCAGACTCGATTATTTACAGACCGCCGTCATATTGCTGGAATATTGCTGAGTGCGGCGTTAAACAACAAACCAAACCAACCTAATCGTTTATCGATAACAACAATTTTCATTCAGTTCGGATTTCCCACGCTAATCTCGAGTCGTAGTGGAACGAAACAAAGACTGTTCCAAGATTCAAAGCAAACTGACACAGTATTGGCAAGTCTCTTGTACAACTACATACCTTTCAATCAAATCGATCTTCTTCCCGCGTGTAGTTGCTCCACGGCATCGCAACTCTGTCTTCAGCTTCTCAACTGTCAAACCGCTGTAGTGCGACATGTTTACATTAGCAACACTTCCGGGACGGAAATTCCGACGCGCCACCTGGCGGATTAGTGTACCGGTGTTTGCCATTGGGTGGACAGATGCTCATGATATTGATCACTGGATTGTCTGGTTTAGACTTACAGATTGCTGTTATATAGCTGGAATATTGCTGAGTGCGGCGTTAAACTACAAAACAACAAAAAACAAACTTGTTTTGAGTATATAGATCACGCCCTAACTATTGTGATACATTTTGCCCCCTCAGGATTTTGTGTATTATCTCAGCCCCATATTGCGCTAATACTTGAACTCCTTTCTTGTTTTAGTTGTTTAGTTAACTAATAACTAATATACACATTGTTTTCTTCCAGGATCCTGCTACAATGACAGACAACGGCCTAGTAGCGAGTCCATACCGGTGCTGGAGGCGTCCAGACTTGCCCAGCAAGTGCACCTATGGCTCAAGCAAAGATTCCCCTCACATGCATCGCAAATGGTGAGGCTTGCTCTGATAATGACTGTCAAGCTACAAGATGACATTAATTCTAAGGCAGCTCTGTATTACCGGTATATCAGTAAATTGAGGTTCATTCTTTCCACGATGCATAACAATATCATGTTTTAATGCCCCGTATATCAGTGATTTCAAATCACAGTTTTTATCGGGTGTTTAATGTAATACACTTGCCAAAAACATGTACCGTTTTCGACGCAATGAGCGCCCCGCTAACAAGCGCCCACGGCGGTATTTGCTGATATAATGGCTAGTGAACAATCCCAATTGGCAACCCTTCCGATTGATCAATGTTCACAAGACTTATTTATTCGCGTACAATACGCACTCGTGTGTTAAATGCACCCTTTATTATGGGCAATTAAATTCAAGAAAAATATATCTGTCGTACATAAACATTTTAGGCTGTCAGCATAAACCACGAAATTTATCTTTCAACTCTGTTTTTTTCACCAAAATAATATTCTAATAAGAGCCCCCTATTACTAATTTTGAGAGCGCCCTGAATACGGTACCTTCGAAATGTTTCGTGAATCCAAAGTGCAGTCAACACTGTCCTCGAGCGTGCATCCTTGCCTAGTTATTGAATGAGTAAACATTATGCTGTTCCAGCATCTTGTTTTGTTCCATTTATGGACTTATGGACAATTTCCTGAATTCAAAATTTTGAATCACTGTATTCCAGGGCGCTCTCAAAATTAGAAACAGGGTAGTCTGTCTTACAGACCCTGATACATTTATATCAACTACAGCCCATGCAAGTCTATAATGTTTGGCAAGTCTAGATTACTGCAGTATGAAGAGAATCACTGGGCTCCCTTTTTATTAGATTTTTATTTTCTGTATGATATGTTCATTTCAGAGACTATATGTTAGTCTAGAAACAGGGGCTCTTATTAGAATATTATCTTGGTGAAAAAACGAGAGTTGAAAGATACATTTTGTGGTTTATGCTGACAGCCTGAAATGTTTATGTACGAGAGATATGTTTTTCAGGAATTTAATTGCCCATAATCTAGGGTGCATATAACACACGAGTGCGTGTTATACGCGAATAAATAAGTCTTGTGTACATTGATCAATCGGAAGGGGTGCTAATTGGGATTGTTCACGAGCCAATACCATAGCAAATGTCGCCGTGGGCGCTTATTAGAGCAGGGCGCTTATTACATCGTATACGGTATACAATATTTTGCGATATGTATGACAATACGGCCTTGTGCATTATAAAATATTGGGATGCACTTTAAACATCCAACACCCATCCCTAATTAATTCCTCGGGAAAGATAACCCATAATTCCATGTTTCCAGTCGGTTATTCGTTCTTACCCAAATTTACTGCAATTGTCTCTTGGTTTCATCCCTAGCCATCTCTGAAATCTTTAATTAATGTTTCCCTATGCAAATGTAAACAAACGACCTTTTCACGGCACATCGGATTGTGAAAATAGCTTGCTGTTACAATTCAATTTTGTATATTTGTATAACTTACACTTATACAAAAAAAAAAAAAAACCTTAAAAACGTGTTGCATTTAATAATTACTTTAACAATTGATAGTTATTAATTTTAGAAGCCAACATCGGCTCAGTGAGCCAATTGTAAAATTTTCAAGATGAATAAGTTGAAACCAGACATTCATATCACCACTGCAGGGGGGCACGGGTGGCCCAGTCGTCTAGGGTGCCGCGTTTCGCTGTGCAGAGTTGCGTCCCTTGGGCACACCAGAAATCTATGATTGTGGGTTCGAATCCTGGTTCGCCCCGATTATGTTTCTAGGTTTGTCAGCACCATACCCGTGCCCGTGGGTTTCACTGAAGTGGTAAACGTCTGAGCCATGCATCACTTGGGGTTTTCCTCTCACATTAAGCTGACACGCCATGATATAACTGGAATACTGTTAAAAGCGACGATAAGCCCAACTCACTCACTTACTATCACCAGTGCATGCCATACAGTGTCTCGTTTCAAGTTCATGAAGTATTCCGTTGTATAAATAGGATGGCATGCCATACAGTGTCTCGTTTCAAGTTTGTGAAGTATTCCATTGTATAAATAGGACGGCATGCCATACAGTGTCTCGTTTCAAGTTCATGAAGTATTCTGTTGTATAAATAGGACGGCATGCCATACAGTGTCTCTTTCAAGTTCATGAAGTATTCCGTTGTATAGATAGGATGGCATGCCATACAGTGTCTTGTTTCAAGTTCATGAAGTATTCCATTGTATTAATAGGATGACATGCCATACAGTGTCTTGTTTCCAGTTCATGAAGTTTTCCATTGTATAAATAGGATGGCATGCCATACAGTGTCTTGTTTCAAATTCATGAAGTATTCCATTGTATAAATAGGATGACATGCCATACAGTGTCTTGTTTCAAGTTCGTGAAGTATTCCATTGTATAAATAGGATGGCATGCCATACAGTGTCTCGTTTCAAGTTCATGAAGTATTCCATTGTATAAATAGGATGGCATGCCATACAGTGTCTCGTTTCAAGTTCATGAAGTATTCCGTTGTATAGATAGGATGGCATGCCATACAGTGTCTTGTTTTAAATTCATGAAGTATTCCATTGTATAAATAGGATGACATGCCATACAGTGTCTTGTTTCAAGTTCGTGAAGTATTCCATTGTATAAATAGGATGACATGCCATACAGTGTCTTGTTTCAAGTTCATGAAGTATTCCATTGTATAAATAGGACAGCATGCCATACAGTCTCTTGTTTCAAGTTCCTAATGTATTCCATTGCATAAATAGGATGACATGCCACACAGTGTCTTGTCTTTAGTTCATGAAGTATTCCATTATCCTCACATGAACTTGAAAAGTTGTTTTTTTTAAACTAAAGATTATTTAAAAACAAGACAGATAATATAATCATAAATCCTAAACTATCGTTGATAGCAATAGTTATTTGAATACTTTTTCATCTGTTCTTAATTATTGACCATAAAAAAATTTGATATCGATCGTCACAGAAAGCAAAATGGCGGTCAATCAAGATTCAATATACGACTAGCTACTGAAAACAATAAAATCTGCAAATCCTCGTTGTATGTCAACCAAGTGAAAGTCGTTAGCCACGACTTACAAAATGATCATTCAGACTTTGAGGGTTTGGCAGATCCGCTCGACTGATCTGCATCGGTCGACTGGCTGTCGTCACGCTTTCGCTTCTTGTCTGAGGTTACGTATCGTAGCTTTGTGAGGATAATGAGGTACATCGATGATGCAAGGTATTTATGTACAGTTGTAAACACATTTTACTCAAATTAACAAGATGTTTTCAGTAATAAATCCTCGATTAATCAGTGTCAACTCAGTTTATTGCCTATTACAGTGATTGACCGATTGGACTATCATTCTAGGTACGATGTATTTACAGCAATCAAAACAAACAAAGCTTGTCAGTGTAGATAATCTTCATTGTGTTACAACTGCAGACAGAAATTGCTCAGTCCTAACTGTTGATCATGCCCAGTCAAAATTTAAGAATGTCCAGACAATACTTTTTGGACAATAATTTAAATGTCTGGTAAGCAATATTTTAAACCGGACATTTGAGATTCCCAATCGGACATGTCCGGCGCATATGACGGTTTCCGGACCCCTGTGCCATACAGTGTCTCGTTTCAAGTTTGTGAAGTATTCCATGGTATAAATAGGATGGCATGCCATACAGTGTCTCGTTTCGAGTTTGTGAAGTATTCCATGGTATAAATAGGATTGCATGCCATACAGTGTCTCGTTTCAAGTTCATGAAGTATTCCATTGTATAAATAGGATGACATGCCATACAGTGTCTCGTTTCAAGTTTGTGAAGTATTCCATTGTATAAATAGGATGGCATGCCATACAGTGTCTCGTTTCAAGTTTGTGAAGTATTCCATTGTATAAATAGGATGGCATGCCATACAGTGTCTCGTTTCAAGTTCATTAAGTATTCCATTGTATAAATAGAATGGCATGCCATACAGTGTCTTGTTTCAAGTTCATGAAGTATTCCATTGTATAAATAGGATGACATGCCATACAGTGCCGCCATACAGTGTCTTGTTTCAAGTTCGTGAAGTATTCCATTGTATAAATAGGATGGCATGCCATACAGTGTCTCGTTTCAAGTTCATGAAGTATTCCATTGTATAAATAGGATGACATGCCATACAGTGTCTCGTTTCAAGTTTGTGAAGTATTCCATTGTATAAATAGGATGACATGCCATACAGTGTCTTGTTTCAAGTTCATGAAGTAATCAATTGTATAAATAGGATGACATGCCATACATTGTCTCGTTTCAAGTTCATGAAGTATTCCATTGTATAAATAGGATGACATGCCATACATTGTCTCGTTTCAAGTTCATGAAGTATTGCGTTGTATAAATAGGAGGACATGCCATACAGTGCCGCCATACAGTGTCTTGTTTCAAGTTCATGAAGTATTCCATTGTATAAATAGGATGGCATGCCATACAGTGTCTCGTTTCAAGTTCATGAAGTATTCCATGGTATAAATAGGATGGCATGCCATACAGTGTCTCGTTTAGAGTTTGTGAAGTATTCCATGGTATAAATAGGATGGCATGCCATACAGTGTCTCGTTTCAAGTTCATGAAGTATTCCATTGTATAAATAGGATGACATGCCATACAGTGTCTCGTTTCAAGTTTGTGAAGTATTCCATGGTATAAATAGGATGGCATGCCATACAGTGTCTCGTTTCAAGTTCATGAAGTATTCCATTGTATAAATAGGATGACATGCCATACAGTGTCTCGTTTCGAGTTTGTGAAGTATTCCATGGTATAAATAGGATGGCATGCCATACAGTGTCTCGTTTCAAGTTCATGAAGTATTCCATTGTATAAATAGGATGACATGCCATACAGTGTCTCGTTTCAAGTTTGTGAAGTATTCCATTGTATAAATAGGATGGCATGCCATACAGTGTCTCGTTTCAAGTTCATTAAGTATTCCATTGTATAAATAGGATGACTTGCCATACAGTGCCGCCATACAGTGTCTTGTTTCAAGTTCGTGAGGTATTCCATTGTATAAATAGGATGACATGCCATACAGTGTCTCGTTTCAAGTTTGTGAAGTATTCCGTTGTATAAATAGGAGGACATGCCATACAGTGCCGCCATACAGTGTCTTGTTTCAAGTTCATGAAGTATTCCATTGTATAAATAGGATGACATGCCATACAGTGTCTCGTTTCAAGTTCATGAAGTATTCCATGGTATAAATAGGATGGCATGCCATACAGTGTCTCGTTTAGAGTTTGTGAAGTATTCCATGGTATAAATAGGATGGCATGCCATACAGTGTCTCGTTTCAAGTTCATGAAGTATTCCATTGTATAAATAGGATGACATGCCATACAGTGTCTCGTTTCAAGTTTGTGAAGTATTCCATGGTATAAATAGGATGGCATGCCATACAGTGTCTCGTTTCAAGTTCGTGAAGTATTCCATTGTATAAATAGGATGACATGCCATACAGTGTCTCGTTTCGAGTTTGTGAAGTATTCCATGGTATAAATAGGATGGCATGCCATACAGTGTCTCGTTTCAAGTTCATGAAGTATTCCATTGTATAAATAGGATGACATGCCATACAGTGTCTCGTTTCAAGTTTGTGAAGTATTCCATTGTATAAATAGGATGGCATGCCATACAGTGTCTCGTTTCAAGTTCATTAAGTATTCCATTGTATAAATAGGATGACTTGCCATACAGTGCCGCCATACAGTGTCTTGTTTCAAGTTCGTGAGGTATTCCATTGTATAAATAGGATGACATGCCATACAGTGTCTCGTTTCAAGTTTGTGAAGTATTCCATTGTATAAATAGGATGACTTGCCATACAGTGTCTTGTTTCAAGTTCATGAAGTATTCCATTGTATAAATAGGATGACATGCCATACATTGTCTCGTTTCAAGTTCATGAAGTATTCCATTGTATAAATAGGATGACATGCCATACATTGTCTCGTTTCAAGTTCATGAAGTATTCCGTTGTATAAATAGGATGACATGCCATACAGTGCCGCCATACAGTGTCTCGTTTCAAGTTCATGAAGTATTCCATTGTATAAATAGGATGGCATGCCATACAGTGTCTCGTTTCAAGTTCATGAAGTATTCCATTGTATAAATAGGATGGCATGCCATACAGTGTCTCGTTTCAAGTTCATGAAGTATTCCATTGTATAAATAGGATGACATGCCATACATTGTCTCGTTTCAAGTTCATGAAGTATTCCGTTGTATAGATAGGATGACATGCCATACAGTGCCGCCATACTGAATCTTGTTTCAAGTTCATGAAGTATTCCATTGTATAAATAGGATGACATGCCATACAGTGTCTCGTTTCAAGTTCATGAAGTATTCCATTGTATAAATAGGATGACATGCTATACAGTGTCTCGTTTCAAGTTCATGAAGTATTCCATTGTATAAATAGGATGACTTGCCATACAGTGCCGCCATACAGTGTCTTGTTTCAAGTTCATGAAGTATTCCATTGTATAAATAGGATGACATGCCATACAGTGTCTCGTTTCAAGTTTGTGAAGTATTCCATGGTATAAATAGGATGGCATGCCATACAGTGTCTCGTTTCAAGTTCATGAAGTATTCCATTGTATAAATAGGATGACATGCCATACAGTGTCTTGTGGCAAGTTCATGAAGTATTCCATTGTATAAATAGGATGACATGCCATACAGTGTCTCGTTTCAAGTTCATTAAGTATTCCATTGTATAAATAGGATGGCATGCCATACAGTGTCTCGTTTCAAGTTCATGAAGTATTCCATTGTATAAATAGGACGGCATGCCATACAGTGTCTCGTTTCAAGTTTGTGAAGTATTCCATTGTATAAATAGGATGACATGCCATACATTGTCTTGTCTTTAGTTCATGAAGTATTCCATTGTATAAATAGGATGACATGCCATACAGTGTCTTGTTTCAAGTTCATGAAGTATTCCATTGTATAAATAGGATGGCATGCCATACAGTGTCTTGTTTCAAGTTTGTGAAGTATTCCATTGTATAAATAGGATGACATGCCATACAGTGTCTTGTCTTTAGTTCATGAAGTATTCCATTGTATGAATAGGATGACATGCCATACAGTGTCTTGTTTCAAGTTCATGAAGTATTCCATTGTATAAATAGGATGGCATGCCATACAGTGTGTCGTTTTAAGTTCGTGAAGTATTCCATTGTATAAATAGGATGACATGCCATACAGTGTCTTGTCTTTAGTTCATGAAGTATTCCGTTGTATAAATAGGATGACATGCCATACAGTGTCTCGTCTCAAGTTCATGAAGTATAAATAGGATGGCATGCCATACAGTGTCTTGTCTTTAGTTCATGAAGTATTCCATTGTATAAATAGCATGGCATGCCATACATTGTCTCGTTTCAAGTTCATGAAGTATTCCGTTGTATAAATAGGATGACATGCCATACAGTGTCTCGTTTCAAGTTCATGAAGTATTCCATTGTATAAATAGGATGACATACAGTGCCGCCATACAGTGGCCTCAACAGACCAGATACACTTGCAATGGACTACTCAAACAATGTACTACATTAACCAGTTCACTTTGTTATGGCCCATAGTTGAAAGTTGTTCAGATGTAGAACATTTTGACCAGCCCTCAACTATTTCATTCCTTGTTACACATGATACATTAATCAAAATATCTATATTATTTATTCTCATTCAAAATTGATCATTTGTGAGCTGAACATTTATAAATTTTCCCAACCATTTTACATCTTTCAATAAATCCCCCACTTCGGTGTAAAAGAATCGCTGATTGTTTCAGTGTTGAGAAGCCCAAGATCATGGAGACAATCCTGGACAACATCGGACAGACGCCGCTCGTCAAGGTCAACCGCATCACCAAGAAGGACGACATCAAGTGTCAACTCTGTGAGTGACGTCTACAATACACTTCAACACCGACAACCTTGCCAGATACCCCCCAGAATGAGAGGTTGACAGTAGTAATTGATAGGCAAAACAGAGCTCCAGATAAGCTTTTGGTGTTGTGGGTATTTTACCCATGCATTTTAAAATCATAGGGTATCAGTAATTCTATCTAGGTATTCAAATTTCTGTTACCCACTAGTTTTTACACATGTGGGTATCTAAGTTAAATATTTAAAAACCCTATTCATCTAGTCCCTGCAAACTGGTGTCGTTTGGGTTTGAGAGCTTTATAGGACTCAAAAATACCACGATACTTCCACAAGAAAGTGTGATGGCAAATGATCATGATGTAACTGTCATCATGGAGTTTGGCAAGGTTGACGGAATGCCCGTTTATAATTTCAAAATAAGTTGCTGATTTGCTAATCTAATAAGCAGGGTTACTTCACAATATTTTGATGATACGCACAAGTTTTATTTTTGTAGCGTATCTGTAATGATTTTATTTTACTGCATATTTCTGCATTTCTGATGCGTATTTTACCCAGATACGCAGAGCTCTGGCAATACTTTTTTCATTCTGACAACTCACACTGAAACTGAAACACCGTCAAGATGAACTTCATAAAGAATGCACGCAGGGCAAGAAATCCAAATAACTTTGAAATAAATATCATTGAAATTTTTCATTTATTTCCCCAACCCAGATTTTTCACACTAAAATCTGTTACCACGCACTATACTCGAGTTATTGAAGGGCGGAAAAGCGAGGGAACACTATATTTGCCATGAAAGTGACACTTGAATTTATTCCAATTGTTCATACATCCATCACCTCAGATATGAGGTGGGCGTGACCAAAATGCAAATGTCCCTTTGGCAAAAAAATATTTCCGGATCACAGAGACAGATAGTTGACCCCAGTCCGCAGCAAATGTCAGTAAAAATTCCCAAAATGGGATAAGCCAATTCCTAATTCATGTTATTTTGGTAGTAGGTTTTACCGTAATGCCAGTATACTGCAATACGCTTTACAAACGATTCTTATTTCAATAAAAAAAATTGGTTCCGGTGTTTTGAGTGAAACATATATAACACGTTTTGTTATTGACCTAAAATCTAGACAGAAATTCATTCACAAGTGATGTTTACCCTCAAATTTATTGAGTGAGTGTGTTGGGTTTAACGGCGCTTTTAACAGTATTCCAGTCATAGCTTAATGTGGGCGGGAAGCCGAAGTGATGCAGGTCTCGGATGTTTACCACTTAGATGAAACCCATGAGTACGGGTATGGTGCTGACAAACCTAGAAACATAATCAGAGCGAACTGGGATTCGAACCCACAATCATAGGTTTCTGGCGTGCCCAAGGGATGCAACTCTGCACAGCGAATTGGACACCTTGGACGACTGGGCCACCTGTGCCCCCTCAAATTAATTGAAAGTGGTGTTATCTCTACTGTATCCGTGACTACAAAATGGTGGCGACTGACCATCCTGTCTTTGACATTGTCGTGTTAGAATCTGGATGTCAATCACTGCCAAACACTTCAGCTCCAAATATTTGGCAATACATATGACAATACTGTCAGGCTTAATAAAGGATTTTGAAAATATAATGTGAGGGCAGGCGGTGCTTTTTTGTTTGTTTTTGTTTTTGTTGTTGTTGTTGTTGTTGTTGTTCAAACTAGTATGTAACCAAATAAACAGTTGTGTCCAATCAACCTGGGAAAGGGCTTCCCCACATAAATGTATTGCTTGAGTAAAATACTGGAATACAATATTGGACTATCGTTGGACTTGGATTTTTCAATTTATTTTTTGAATTTGAAATAAAAATGAAACGTGAGATAAACTTTATGATGATGTAAAATGTATTCCTTGACGGGTAAAATACTGGAATACAGTATTTGACTACATTGGATTTGGATTTTTAATTATTTTTTTTTAAATGAAACATATGATGATGCGGGGGGTGCCTGAGAACAAAGACTGATTTGTTTAAGTCTAATACATACATAATGAATAATTCTGAAAAATCACAATATACAGTAAATAGTCCTTGATCCCAGTCACATGGTGTTTGAATGTATATTTTGTGTGCAGTGGTCAAGTGTGAGTTCTTCAACGCTGGCGGGAGTGTGAAGGACAGGATCGGTCTGCGGATGATCTTGGATGCCGAGGAGAAGGGACATCTGAAACCTGGAGATGTCCTCATTGAACCCACCTCCGGAAACACAGGTAGGTCAGACAGTCACATCGAACCCACCTCTGGAAACACAAGTAGGTCAGACAGTCACATCGAACCCACCTCTGGAAACACAGGTAGGTCAGACAGTCACATCGAACCCACCTCCGGAAACACAGGTAGGTCAGACAGTCACATCGAACCCACATCCCGAAACACAGGTAGGTCAGACAGTCACATCGAACCCACCTCCGGAAACACAGGTAGGTCAGTCAGTCACATGGAACCCACCTCCGGAAACACAGGTAGGTCAGTCAGTCTCATCGAACCCACCTCCGGAAACACAGGTAGGTCAGTCAGTCACATGGAATCCCCCTCCGGAAACACAGGTAGGTCAGTCAGTCTCATCGAACCCACCTCCGGAAACACAGGTAGGTCAGACAGTCACATCGAACCCACCTCCGGAAACACAGGTAGGTCAGTCAGTCACATGGAATCCCCCTCCGGAAACACAGGTAGGTCAGTCAGTCACATGGAACCCACCTCCGGAAACACAGGTAGGTCAGACAGTCACATCGAACCCACCTCCGGAAACACAGGTAGGTCAGTCAGTCACATGGAACCCACCTCCGGAAACACAGGTAGGTCAGTCAGTCTCATCGAACCCACCTCCGGAAACACAGGTAGGTCAGTCAGTCACATGGAACCCACCTCCGGAAACACAGGTAGGTCAGACAGTTACACTGAACCCACCTCTGGAAACACAGGTAGGTCAGACAGTCACATCGAACCCACCTCCGGAAACACAGGTAGGTGAGTCAGTCACATGGAACCCATCCGTCACACTGAGCATATCTCTGGTTGCCACTGACAACTGTCACACAATATCACAACACAGGAACCACTTTTTCGCATGATTCTGCAATAATACCGCACTCAAGGGTTTGGCATTCCTTGTCTTGAGTCCCGCTGGCAAGGTTGAAATCATAATGGCAATGATAAATATACTTTTACTCAAATAACCTTGGCAAATACAGTAAACGACGGTTATAACGAACACGCTTATAAAGAAGTAACGGATATAACGAACTAACTTTTTAACGAATTATGGTTATAATGAACTAAAATTAGTAGTCCCTTTGAGTTCGTTATAACCGTTGTTTACTGAACATGGAAAATGAACATAGGTTTTGAAAATGCTTAATGCAAAGCACAATTCACAAAATAAACTTGGGAATTCAGAAATTAAAAGGGGTGAAAATAAAAATGATTTGAAATTTTCCAACCTAGGTTAACACTTAAGGCTCCTGGAAGTGACACAGTAGACAGATGTGGGCTGCTAGACACAGTAAAACATCAGTCACACAGACAATGCGACCGCGGTGCAGCCTCCTGGCGACCAAAATATTTGACAATCGCAATAAGGTTTCAGGGGTCGCTAGAAAGTTTCACTGAGGTCAGACGGGTCTGCAAAACCTATTTGATCGCAACCAGTCATTTTGAACATGCACAAAAGACTGGCTGCGACCGATTTTGTCGCTCGGAGGTTTGATTGATCTCCTAGAGGTCCCCAAGTGGTGTTTTTTTAATCGCAGATTGGTTTCCGCTGTGTGGGGACCGGTTTCTTCTACACAAGAGTGTTGCCTCTTTGCAACCTAGTGGCGACCTATCGGTGATTGATCAGTGATGAGGCGGTGATCGACCAGTGCTTCATCGGTGACAACTTGCAAAGAAATGATTTAATTAAAAATAGCACCCTTTTTTTATGCGCATTATGTTTTGATCGGTGATCGATCGACAACTAGTCACCGACCAGTCCCCGTTCAGTTGCAAAAAGTCACTGAAGATTTGCTGACCAGTCACCGATCGGTCTCAACCAGGTGCAAACATTTTGCCGCATCTGCGGTGAACAGTTGCCGATCACTCACTGACAAGCTGTAAACCTATCGCTGATTGATCGGTGATGATACCCTCATTCTAAAATATGGGCAGAAGTAGTTGCACCGGTCTCAGCGATCGCCAGTCGGTCGCAAAGGAAATCAGTCACCAAGAGGTTGCATCGCGGTCGCATTGTCTGTGTGACTGTAGCTTTACTGGCACTGACTGAATGCTGGTTCTCTCTGCAGGTATTGGTATCGCCCTGGCGGCGGCAGTGAAAGGCTACCGCTGCATCATTGTGATGCCGGAGAAGATGAGCATGGAGAAGGTAACACACGTTGATGTACAGTGATGGGTAGATATGCTGTTCCTCTCTCACAATACTGACATCTTGGCATATTGTCCTTGGGATATATTGACTCTGGGATATATTGAGTCTGGGATATATTGACACTGGGATATATTGACTCTGGGATATATTGACACTGGGATATATTGATTCTGGGATATATTGACTCTGGGATATATTGACTCTGGGATATATTGACGCTGGGATATATTGACTCTGGGATATATTGACACTGGGATATATTGACTCTGGGATATATTGACTCTGGGATATATTGACACTGGGATATATTGAGTCTGGGATATATTGACACTGGGATATATTGACTCTGGGATATATTGACACTGAGATATACTGACAGCATGACATATTGTCCTTGTGATATATTGACACTGAGATATACTGACATCATGACATATTGTCCTTGTGATATATTGACACTGAGATATACTTACATCATGATATATTGTCCTTGTGATATATTGACACTGGGATATATTGACACTGAGATATACAGACATCATGATATATTGACAAAGATCTTCTGACACTGAGATATATTGACACTGAGATTTACTGAAACTGAGATATTCTGACACTGATATATATTGAAACTGAGATATACTGACATCATGATGTATTGACACAGATCTTCTAACACTGAGATTTACTGAAACTGAGATATTCTGACACTGAGATATATTAACACTGGTCGATACTGACACTAATATATATTGACATTTAAATGAATTGACAATGACATTAGAACTTGACATTATTGACATGTACTGAGATCGACATATACATTGAGATATAGTAATGAGAATATGAAACATGTTTTATCGCAATATCACAGACAGGCTCTTCGCAGTGTAGACTTGTCAGGATAATTTAAACATTTGAAACTGTATCCCCTACATCTGATTATGAAGTAACGCTGTAAGCTTAAACCTGTGTCTATATGTGGTGATGTGTGCAGGTGGACGTGTTGCGAGCTCTGGGCGCGGAGATTGTTCGGACCCCGACCAGTGCTGCCTTCGACTCCCCCGAGTCCCACATCGGGGTGGCCCGCCGTCTGATGGAGGAGATCCCCAACTCCCACATCTTGGATCAGGTACAAGGATCTCCGAGATAAACTATCACTCCAGTATTGAACACACATCTTCCCGAGGCAAGAAAGTTAACTGACTATAAAAGTCCAGTTTCCACCCTTCCCGGGTTCGATTCCAACATGGGTACGATGTGTGAAGCACATTTCTGGTGTCCCCCGCCGTGATATTGCTGGAATATTGCTAAAAGCAGCATAAAATGAAACTCACTCTCTCACTCGCTCTAACTTGGATGGCGGGAATATTGCTGTGAACGTTGTTAAACAACAACCAAACATCTAACTTGGATGTAATGTTAAAGGGATAGCCATTAGGCTTAAAATTTTTTTTTAAAATATTAATAGTCTTGGTTCTCAGGCACCGCCTGCATCATCATAAAGTCTGCCGCATGTTTCGTATTTATTTCCATTTAAAAAAAAAAATAATCCTAATACTTAAAAACAATGCAATCCAATGTAGCATGCAGTTACTTCCCTTTACATTCACACAGTCTCACTGTGCATCATGTGTTATGGTAATGGCAGCAATAGAAGTTTGTATGCTTGTTTATGTAGGGAAGCCCTTTCCCAGGTTGATGGTACACAACTGTTTATTTGTTTAAATACTAGTTTGAACAAGAAAAAAAAAGCACTGCCCTCCCGCACTATATTTTCAAAATTCATTGCCTGAGAATTTATGCTTTTATTTTAAGGTTTTGATTTGTTTGTCAAAGGCCCAGGTTGGGTGTGTCCTCCTGCTAGGATATGGTTGGAAAAAAATCATAAAACCCTACTGACACTGATATGCTTTTTGTTTTGTAAATAATCGGATCTGGACCAGACAATCTTGTGATTGACATCATGAGCATCGATCCACGCAATTGGGATACGATCACATGCATCAACCAAGTCAGCGAGCCTGACCACCCGATCCTGTTAGTCGTCTTTTACGACAAGCATAGTTGCCTATTACGACAAGCATGGGTTGCTGAAGACTTATTCTACTCTGATATGCACAAATTTATGTGTAGAATTGAAACAAAACAAATTCATTGCATCATGAAGGACTTACAATATTAATCATTGTACCAAATTCTGGACAAGAAGTATAAAGGTTGTGAAACTAAAATTATTAATTATTATTATTAATATTAAGTTAAGATCTTTTCATGAACTGACAGGACCATATTTCCTGTGACAACTCTTGAAGTTAATGATTAGGGGTTCCCCTGACCCCTAGTTTTGTATGTCAAGGTTAAACCCATCCAAGTAGCCTTGACCTTGTGAATATTCTTGATGTGTTTCAGTACCGGAATGCTAGCAACCCCCTGGCTCACTACGACGGAACTGCAGAGGAGATCCTCAACTCCTGTGATGGTGAGACTATTTCTTCTTCATCATCTCGTGAGAACAGTGTAAAGACTTGATGAGACTTGAACTGATACCTCAATGTGACCTCAATGTGTGAAGGGGGCACGGGTGGCCCAGTCGTCTAAGGCACCGCGATTCGCTGTTCAGAGTTGCGTCCCTTGGGCACGCCAGAAACCTATGATTGTGGGTTCGAAATCCCGGTTCGCCCCGATTATGTTTCTAGGTTTGTCAGCACCATACCCGTGCTCGTGGGTTTCACCGAAGTGGTAAACGTCTGAGACCTGCATCACTTCGGGCTTTCCTCCCACATTAAGCTGAGACGCCGGGATATAACTGGAATACTGTTAAAAGCGGCGTTAAACCCAACTCACTCACTCACTCACTCAATGTGTGAATCAATGGATGGTCCAAATATTTGCAAGGGTCACAATGCAGGGGTTTAGACTAAAAAAAATAATAGTCTTGGTTCTCAGGCATCGCACGCATCATCATAAAGTTCACCGCACGTTTCGTTTTTATTTCCATTTTATAATATTTTTTTTTTTAAATCCTTAAATTGAAGACGGTAGTCTAATACTGTATTCCAGTATTTTACTCATCAAGGAATACATTTATGTAGGGAGGCCCTTTCCCAGGTTGGTTTTGTTGATTGTACATAATTGGTTATATACTAGTTTGAACACACCCCACACACCCCACACACACCCCCCAAAAAAAGTTGTGTTATGTGTTCACAGAGGTAAAAACATAGTGTTATTTGTCTGAGAACGGGGCCAAACAAGAGGAAGAGGTTTCAGTGCTTAGTTTCACATGAATGTATTGAATGTTGTCAAAATGCAATGTTAAGATAACTCTGAATAAGAGAAAATATAAATATGGAAATATTTTTTCACCACTTTTTACAATTTGGCTGACAGTGGCATTTGGAATCAAAGTTAAGACCGTGTGACTGTTACACTGTTGGGCAGTGTTGACGGGCTTGGCCCATCTCTCTTGTTTCAGACAAGCTGGATATGCTGGTGCTGGGTGCAGGTACGGGGGGCACGTTGACGGGCGTCGCCAGGAAGATTAAGGAGCGGTGCCCCAACTGTAAGGTGAGAAAGGAAATGAGGGTTAGGGAGGAATAAATGACAATATTTTGCTGACCATTAACATTAATATTGAACTTTTATGTAAAGGTCCACCAAGATGTTGTCTGTAGAAAGTGGAAGAGATTCAGGTAACACTTTCATAGAAAGGATAGCAGGGATGGTCAGGAAACCCTTTCAAAGAAAGGATAGCAGGGATGGTTAGGAAACCCTTTCATTGAAAGGATAGCAGGGATGGTTAGGAAACCCTTTCATAGAAAGGATAGCAGGGATGGTTAGGAAACCCTTTCATAGAAAGGATAGCAGGGATGGTTAGGAAACCCTTTCATAGAAAGGATAGCAGGGATGGTTAGGAAACCCTTTCATAGAAAGGGATGGTCAGGAAGAACAAAGGTGATTGTTTTCATTGTGTTTTGCGCAGATCATTGGGGTGGATCCCGAGGGCTCCATCATTGCGGAGCCAGAGGAGCTGAACAAAACGGACAAGACATTCTACGAGGTGGAGGGCATCGGCTACGACTTCCTGCCTACCGTGTGTGAGAGGAAGGTGGGTGCAGACAACAAACACATCACTTCCATCAAAAACATCTTCCCAAGGCAAGAGAATTAACTGAATTAATTTAAAAGTCCAGTTTCCACCTTTGCTGAACTAGGCTGGTGTTATGGAGTTACATTTTGGCTGGACTAATGAGTCTATGCATAGTCCAATCAAAATCGCGCAGCTAAATCGAAATCCAGTTCGTAAACTGTCATGCAGATTTCGGTCGATTGCAGGATTTGTGAAGCACGTGCACCGCTAACTCGTTATCAACAGATATTTTCCAAATATTTTCATGTTTTTAAACAAGGTGCTCACATGATTTGATGCACTGCGCGATGTAATACAATATAAATCTTAGATTATTGATCAGATCGTCTTGGCTGAGCGCCGCCGTTTTGTTTGAAGTGGTACGAGAGGTGGAATCTGATTGGTCGATAGGAGAGGCTTAGAAGGGACATAACTGGTGGCGCTATGATCTCGCACAGGAATTCCAGCCAAGTTCGGCAAGGGTGGAAAATGGACTTTAAGAGTCGTTAAACTCTCTTGCCTAGGGAAGATGCACATCAACAATTTCCTATCTCATTGACATCAGTCGCTTACTCTGATACAAAACCTCTCAGAGTGAACATCTGAAGAAACAATATGGCCATGAGCGCCATATTATCTACACCCAAAATGGTGTACAGGGCTAGATTTAGGTATGTATTTACAAGTCATTGAAAATGCAAGCAAGCTAATATTTATGTCTACATGCACCAAGTACATGTAAAAAAAAAAGAATTTGTGTCTGACTAAACCCATCTTCTAGAGGCAAGGGCGTTAACTGACGGCCTAGTTTGTCAAGGGTGGAAACTGGACTTTTGTAGTCAGTTAACACCCTTGAATGTCCTTGCTCTGGGAAGATGGACTTACCCTTACTTGTACCCATCTTTAAACATAGTCCTTACCTTTAAAGTTTATTTACCTTACTACATCCCTAATCCCTGTGTTTCGTGTAATTGTCATGCTTTTCTAGGCTTGACGTCATCAAACTGTGGGTACTTCAAGATTATGTGACTATATGATTTACAGCAATGTGTAATCAATTTAGGTGACACTTGCAGTAGACCTGCCTATGCTTCAACTTTGATACATTTATGGGACCAGGGTGCAACCAAATTTTGTCTCGTGAACTTGTTGCAAGTTAAATAAGGTCTTTGAATCAAGCCCTGGTGTTGAGGGTTTACGTGTCCTGTGGCAGTTTTCGTTTGATATGATCAAAATTTCGGAATGGAGGTGGTAAAGAAATGAAGCTGAATTGTTTTAGAAAGCTCACATCTGATTGGCTCCAGAACCCACGAATCTTTCATTTTATTGGGCAGTCGATGTTGACTCAGGGTTAACCTGAGGCAGGGGGGGATCCAGGGTTTTGAAAAGGGTGTGTGTGTTCCACTTGGGCTATTTGTACCATCAGTGCTGTGCTGTGCTGTGCTGGGCTGTGCTGGGCTGTGCTGGGCTGTGCTGGGCTGTGCTGGGCTGGGCTGGGCTGGGCTGGGCTGGGCTGGGCTGGGCTGGGCTGGGCTGGGCTGGGCTGGGCTGGCTACAAAAGAGTCTACCAAAACATTCACACACACGATATGTAAACCACTGGTAGGCAATGCTCAAACCAAATGTCATCAGATCTAAAAACAGGGGGGGTAACCCCTCTAGAACCCCCCCTTTGGAAAGGACTTGCCACTTAAAGGCAACCATATCATATCCGTGTCCTCATACTTTCATGCAGAGAAAGTTTGTATCGGAGTAAGGATGTGATTGTATTAATTAAGATAGAAGCATTTTCAGACGGTTTAATTCTGTGCTAGCGAAATACACTTGCCTTATGTAGAGAAAATGTTTGTGAATGTTTGTGACTGCATAACTGTCAACCCCTTGATGTCTAAATGAGTGAGAAGCCAGGGTGTAGGGGCTGCAAGCCCCGCTTGGTCCAGGGCTAGGCCCTGGTGAATGATTTTAAGACCATTTTAATGGCCTTAGAGACCATGTATTCTGAAATAACGATAAGTTATTTAGCGAAAGGGGAAAGAATGAACCCTCTCTTGCCGTGTTGGTTGCAATCGCGATAAATCGAAAGAGAAAAGTGTTTCAAAATATTTTTATCTACATTTGATATGAATGCATGAGAATTTCCCAACCTTGCGTGTGAGGGTGACATAGGTGCTAAATGCGTGAGACTCACGCGAGATGTGTGATAGTTGACAGGTATGTGAACTCTGTTTCAGTTTGTGGACAAGTGGTACAAATCAGTGGACAAGGACTCCTTCATTATGGCGCGGAGGATGATCCGTGAGGAGGGACTACTTTGTGGTGAGTTGATCAAGGGATAATCGGTGAGGAGGGACTACTTTGTGGTGAGTTGATCGAGGGATAATCGGTGAGGAGGGACTACTTTGTGGTGAGTTGATTGAGGGATAATCGGTGAGGAGGGACTACTTTGTGGTGAGTTGATTGAGGGATAATCCGTGAGGAGGGGCTACTTTGTGGTGAGTTGATTAAAGGGATAATCCATGAGGAGGGACTACTTTGTGGTGAGTTGATCGAGGGATAATCGGTGAGGAGGGACTACTTTGTAGTGAGTTGATCAGGGATAATCGGTGAGGAGGGGCTACTTTGTGGTGAGTTGATTGAGGGATAATCCGTGAGGAGGGACTACTTTGTGGTGAGTTGATTGAAGGATAATCTGTGAGGAGGGACTACTTTGTGGTGAGTTGATCGAGGGATAATCTGTGAGGATGACTACTTTGTGGTGAGTTGATCGAGGGATAATCCATGAGGAGGGACTACTTTGTGGTGAGTTGATCGAGGGATAATCTGTGAGGAGGGACTACTTTGTGGTGAGTTGATCGAGGGATAATCTGTGAGGATGACTACTTTGTGGTGAGTTGATCGAGGGATAATCTGTGAGGAGGGACTACTTTGTGGTGAGTTGATCGAGGGATAATCCGAGAGGAGGGACTACTTTGTGGTGTGTTGATTAAGGGATAATCCGAGAGGAGGGACTACTTTGTGGTGAGTTGATTGAAGGATAATCCGTGAGGAGGGACTACTTTGTGGTGAGTTAATTGAAGGATAATCTGTGAGTAGGTACTACTTTGTGGTGAGTTGATCGAGGGATAATCCGTGAGGGGGGACTACTTTCTGGTGAGTTGATCGAGGGATAATCCGTGAGGAGGGACTACTTTGTGGTGAGTTGATCGAGGGATAATCCGTGAGGAGGGACTACTTTGTGGTGAGTTGATCGAGGGATAATCCCTGATGAGGGACTGCTTTGTGGTGAGTTGATCGGGGAACTACTTTGTGCATTTGGCTAAAAACAAACCCAGAGTGCACACATTACATAAATCGATGTAGCACACTGGTCTTGAACACATACATCCCATAAACACAAACAATATTCACAATAAGCATTCCGCTCATCCCATGGTACAGTAAACTGAATCATAGAATCATAGGACTGACCCCAACAAGTAGTTTATGGTTCTGACATGCAACGATGTACTGAGGCATTCTCTGAAAGTAATGTATGGCTCTGCTGTATACAAATGTTGGTACATTTATCAAATTGGAATAAATGATATCCCAGTTCATAAAACAAACATTTCAAATGTTGTATTTTTGCAACTGTGACATTGTTGGACATTATTGCATTGAATGCAAAGCTAGATGATTTCTGAAAATATGAATGATTAAGTATTTGTCCAGTTACCAAACATGTCCTAGACAAGTCCCAGACATGGCCTTGCACTCCGATGTCATGATCAGACAAGTCCCTGACATGACCTTGCACTCCGATGTCATGATCAGACAAGTCCCAGACATGACCTTGCACTCCGATGTCATGATCAGACAAGTCCCAGACATGACCTTGCACTCCGATGTCATGATCAGACAATTCCCTGACATGGCCTTGCACTCCGATGTCATGATCAGACAAGTCCCAGACATGACCTTGCACTCCGATGTCATGATCAGACAAGTCCCAGACATGACCTTGCACTCCGATGTCATGATCAGACAAGTCCCTGACATGACCTTGCACTCCGATGTCATGATCAGACAAGTCCCTGACATGACCTTGCACTCAGATGTCATGATCAGACAAGTCCCAGACATGACCTTGCACTCAGATGTCATGATCAGACAAGTCCCTGACATGGCCTTGCACTCCGATGTCATGATCAGACAAGTCCCGGACATGACCTTGCACTCCAATGTCATGATCAGACAAGTCCCTGACATGACCTTGCACTCAGATGTCATGATCAGACAAGTCCCAGACATGACCTTGCACTCCGATGTCATGATCAGAATGGTCAAGGGTTACAGATTGGTTCATTTTCGAGGACATTGACTGGTTCTTATATAAAATGTCCCAAACATATATTTCACTTTTTGTTGATGGTAGGGAAGGACATCCTGGAAAATGTTGCTAAAATCATGAAAGTGACCTAATGACATTTGTCTCCAGCAAAATCACTGAAATTGGTATGATTATATCAATTGATGAATTTGAAAATGAAATCAGCTCCTGATTCATCTGTCTAGCTCAACACATAAGCAAGTGGAAACAATGTGGAATTCTTGACTGGCTCATGTTTAGTATATGACCTTGACCTTGCAGGTGGCAGTTCAGGGTCAGCCATGGCCTGTGCAGTGAAGGCCATACGAGACTTTGGCCTTAAGGAAGGTCAGAGATGTGTGGTCATCCTGCCGGACTCCATCAGGAATTACATGTAAGGCCTGCTTTGTCTGTGGTGTGTGTGTGTAAATGAAAGACCTGTGGCGTGTGTGTATTTGTGTGAGTGTGTGCGTGTGTGTGCATACATGCTTCTGCAGACACACATACATATAAGGCCTATGGTGTGTGTGTGTGTGTGTGTGTGTGTGTGTGTACACATGGCCTGTGGGGTATGTGTGTGGCCTGTGGTGTGTGTGTGGCCTGTGGTGTGTGTGTGGCCTGTGGTGTGTGTGTGGCCTGTGGTGTGTGTGTGTGTGGCCTGTGGTGTGTGTGTGGCCTGTGGTGTGTGTGTGGCCTGTGGTGTGTGTGTGGCCTGTGGTGTGTGTGTGGCCTGTGGTGTGTGTGTGAACATGTAAGGCCTGTGGTGTGTGTGGCCTGTGGTGTGTGTGTGTGTGGCCTGTGGTGTGTGTGTGTGGCCTGTGGTGTTTTTATGTAAGGCCTCGCATGTGCGCGCTTGCATGTAAGGCCTGTGGTGTGTGTGTGTGTGTGTGTGTGTGTGTGTGTGTGTGTGTGTTGCTGTATGTGTGTATGCATGTGTATTTGGCTTATCTGTGCAATGTGTGCACCCAGGGGACAGTTTCGTAACCGTCTGTGTGACGTGTTATCTTGTCTGTGATAGGTCCAAGTACCTGAGTGACGATTGGATGAGCCAGCGAGACTTCTTGGAACTAGACCACCAGGTGGAGCCCTCCAAGGAGTGGTGAGTGTTCCCACCTAGATCAGCTGACAGGGGCATTTTAGTGCTACCCCCTTCCACTGCATCTTGTTCCAAACTTAACCCTCTCTGTTCTAACCTGTCGTGCTTGGATCATAGTCACATGAAGAAAACAATATCTAGTTGTGGCATCAACTTGGCGCAATCAAAACATTACAACGGTGATACTTTTGGGGTCTCATTATTGAACTATCATGTTCAAAATTAAAAAGACTTTTATTAAAAAGGAATTTTCAATTAAAACAGCAGAACATTCTCAAATGGATTTAGCTTTTAAAGCCCTTTATAGGTATATATATCGCAATAAAGGTAGTTGTAAATTGTTTGATAGGCATTACTTAGAAGTTGATGGATGACAAGGTAGACACAATTTTAAGGACAACAACTGCTTTAATACTGTAAAAAGCAACGTTTCTATATGTATCTATATCGTAACGTCGTTTTTACGGTATTAAGGAAGTTGTTATCCATATAATTGGTGTCTACCTTGTCAAAGGTAGTTGTAGTATTAAAAAAAGAACTTTCACTTCCATGACAAATTATGGATAAAATTAAACAACTATACTTTCGAAACTTTACTCATTTTTTATGTGAAATACACTGCTTGTTCTCTGTAGCTCACTGTAGCTCACTGTAAACAAACACTAGTTTGTTGGAACATTTGTTATTCTGGCCCATTTGTGATGAATAGAAGTGCTCAACGCGTAGCAACTGGATCTTTTACAAATGCGTCCGACTGCCACGAACGGTCATGTTTGTATGTCCAGATGATAACTTTAAAAGATATTGACTCTTTTCCTCAAAAAGCAGATCATGCCTGATCACGTTGGATCACGTTGGATCACATGATCACATGACCAGTCTAGAATGTGCAAGCTGCATGTCACAACAACTTTGACAGATATTAAGACACCTGCACCAAAATTGCTACCGTATTCGGCGTAATAGCGCCCAGGGCGCTCTCAAAATTAGAAATAGAAATGTTTATGTACGACAGATATATTTTTCCAGAATTTAATTGCCCATAATTAAGTGTGCATATAACACAGGAGTGCGAATAAATAAGTCTTGTGTACGTTGATCAATCGGAAGAGGTGCTAATTAGGATTGTTCATTGGCCAATATATTAGCAAATATCGCCGTGGGTGCTTATTAGAGCGGGGCGCTTATTACGTCGAATACGGTAAATGAAAAGCAGTGTGTGCTGTTGTCTGATTGGCCGAAGAACGTTGTTAAACAGCGTTAGAGTCAAAGCATAAAACACTCCTGATATGTGACCATCTGCCGTTATAATCAAAGTGGAATATAAAATTATCAAAGCAACCAATGAGAGAGGTTGTTATGATCCTATAACAATATCATTATGGACCAATCACAATTCATGTTTCAAAGCAGAATATTGTGCAATCAGACTTGTTTTTGTAACTGTGAATTTTGGAAAGTAATTTATGCAACTGGGATGTCATTAATGCTTCTATGGACCCCACCACCCAACCTCCTCTTGTTACTGGAAGAAAGATCTTACCAAGGCAAGGGAGTTAACTGACTATAAAAGTCCAGTTTCCACCTTTGCTGAACTAGGCTGCTATCATGGAGTTACATTTTGGCTGGACTAACGAGTCTATGCATAGTCCAATCAAAATCGCGTAACTAAATCGACATCCGGTTCGTAAACTGCCATGCAGATTTGGGTCGATTGAAGGATTTGCAAAACATGTGTACCACCAACTTGATGTCAACAGATATTTTCCAAATCTTATTATGTTTTGTGTGAAGGTGGTCATGTGATTTGATGCACTCCTCAAAGTAAGACCCGTTTTATCACAATAGAGATTTTGATTTATCGATCAGATCGTCTTGACTGGGCACCGTCATTTTGTTTGAAGCAAATGCAAGTGATATGTGTGGTAGAATCTGATTGGTGCTACTATCTAGCCCAGAAATTCCAGCCTTGTTCGGCAAGGGTGGAAACTGGACTTTTATTGTCAGTTAATTCCCTTGCCTCGGGAGGATGGCATGGGAAGTCTCCACCCTATTTTTGCTGTCCTAGATTTGCAATCACAGATTGTCAAGAGTGGATGATTTTTTAGAGGATGCTCCTATGAAATTGCTTAACAAACCACCATGATCTTTTTCAGCAGCAGCTACAGGTATATATAACTACAGAGTGTTTCTGCCATATCACCTCCACTACGGGGGCTAGTGGTTCAAGCATTCGATCATATCTGCTGTCAGATGGCTTGGATATGCTCAATGAGCCGATAACCCAACTCACTTGCTCACTTGATCATTTGGTGATTACCTCTGTGGTCTAGTGGATAGAGCATTTGCCCAGGGAGCGGAAGGTCAATGGTTTGATTCCCTGACCCTGTCATGCCAAATGGTGTTAAAAGATGGTACTTGTTGTTACCCTGACTGGCACTCCTTATCAAAGAGATAAAACAAGGACTGGTCTGTTTGTAGTCAGTGTAATGTACGTGAGTAGGGTATCGCATGTTAAATGCAGCATTGCGCACAAGCAGCGACACACGCATGCATATACGTCGTTATATAAGTGCAATAATCTTGAATGCGACTTTAAACCCCATTACCTCTAACCTCACTTATCCAGTACGCCAAACTGTTTGCTATGAGTTTGTTTTCATTGAGGTGTGAGGTGAAATGGGGTTGAACGTCGCGTCCAAGATTATTGCACTTATATAGCAATGTGCATGTACGTGTGTGTGTGGCTGCTTGTACTAGTCAGGACTGATGCCGATTTATAGTGCTAGCTCACTGAGATACCGTGCCGCAGTTTAACATGAATACCCCACTCAGACACAGTATACTGACTCCGAACCGACCAGTCCTTGTTTTAGCCCCTTAATGCCGAGCGCCAGATAGGGTAACAACAAGTACCATCTTTTAACGTCTTTTGGCATGACGCGGTCAGGGATCTAACCCTGGACCTTCCGCTCTCCGGGCGGACGTTCTGCGTATACCACTAGACCACAGAGGCGGTACTGTTAGCTATGAGTTTGTCTTTGAGTTTGACTAGACGTTTCTGTTTTCTTTCTACTCGCACAACACTAGCATGTCATCCATTGATTTCACATGGTCTTCAATCTCATTCAAGTCAGATCTTAGTTCTCGCTGGGGCACGGGTGGCCCAGTCGTCTAAGGCACCGCGATTCGCTGTGAAGAGTTGTTTCCCTTGGGCACTCAAGAAACCAATGATTGTGGGTTCGAATCCCGGTTTGCTCTGATTATGTTTCTAGGTTTGTCAGCACCATACCCATACACCGAAGTGGTAAACGTCCGAGACCTGCGTCGCTTCGGGCTTTCCTCCCACTTTAAGCTGACACACTGTGATATAACTGGAATACTGTTAAAAGCAGCGTTAAACCCAACTCACTCACTCACTCATGTAAAGGTCATAATATTGGATAGCTATAAAAGTGGCATTTGTCTGCATGTCGCTATATAACTTATATCCGAAGTGCAGTAATCTTCAACGCAGCGTTAAACTCCATGTAATCTCATCACCTGGCGGGAAAAACACTTTGCATGGCTTTGGCATTAACATGAGACATTGTTTGTGCTGATTAACACACTCCCTTCTCGAAGTCACTCTTGTATAAACAGAAGGATGCCAGACATTTTTTTCTTGGAGCAAATGTTATAGCTTAGCATGACCAAAGATTCTTGTAATGAAAAACTCCGAACACAGGGGATAAGCAGCTTCCAGCACCAGACCCGTGAAGATCCTCGGTAGAACAGGTTTTCAGCAACCCATGATTGCCCTAAAAGGCGACTAGGCTTGTTGTAAGAGGCAACTAATGGGATCGGGTGTTTAGACATGAGGACTTGGTTGATGCATGTCATCGATCGCAATCGATGCTCATGATGTCAATCACTGGATTGTCTGGTCCAGACTCAATTATTTACAGACCACCGTCATATAGCCGTAATATTGCTGAGTGTGGCATAAAACAAAAAACAAACAAAACAAACAAACAAACTTCTAGCACAATGTTTGAGTTGGTGAAGGAAGCTACTGGTATTTGCGGTATCTTGGTTAGGAATTGACAACATGCGTGCCTTCTTGTGTAGTGGGTCTAGCCAGGGTTCTTGTCTGTATTCATTATAATTTTCCCAATGCACTGGCTTTTAATGAGTGTAGTTGTGTGTTGTGTTGTGTTGTGTAGAACTAACAGGCAGAACACAGTAGTGCCTATCAGAGCCTAGTTTGTCAGCTATTAATTAGCATCATTTGTAACAGCAGCCATTCCTTGGTGGTAAGGTCAAGGTCGAGGTGAATGTGAGATGCAAAGTTAGAGGTCAAGGTCAGGTCCATGGGTAGAGGTCGAAGGTGAAGGAATTGAGATTGTTATGCATTCAGTATGGATATTCTTTAGAAATTTGATTTCGTTCACAAGGAGAAATATATTTCAACACGTTTGTCATTGAGAATAATAACAATAAAGAAATAAATATGTAGATGAAAGGGATGACAGATTTATTTTCTTGTGTGACCCAGCAACGAATAGCAAAGTGTATGGTTTGTGCCATTTGATTGCATCAAGACCAATCTGTGGGATGTTGCAGTCATCAGCATTTCTCTGTGCCGGGTAAAGAACATCCCCTCAATAACTTGACCTTGACCTTGCAGGTGGTGGAGTTTGAAGGTGAACTCCCTCAACCTTCAGGCACCGCTGACAGTGACACCCAGCGTGACGATTCAAGAGACCTTAGAGCTGCTGAATCGGGAGGGCTTCGACCAGGTCCCCGTTGTGGATGAAGCTGGGTGAGGGATGAGGGGGTGATATGGTTATTTATACCACAAGGGTGCCTTATGTCCATTGTTTTGACCCGTGACGATCCGGGGTAGAATAGATCTTCAGCAACCCATGCTTGTTGTAACAGGCGACTAACGGGATCGAATGGTCAGGCTCGCTGACTTGGTTGATGCATGTCATCGATCCCAATTGCATGATCAATGCTCATGATGTCAATCACTGGATTGTCTGGTCCAGATTTGATTATTTACAGACCGCCATCATATAGCTGGAATGTTGCTGAGTGCGTCGTTAAACAACAAACCAACCAGCCAACCAAGTCTGGGCCGGCACTCTAAAACAGGCATAAGTCTGGGCTGGCACTCTAAAACGGACATTAGTCTGGGCTGGCACTCTAAAACAGGCATTAGTCTGGGCTGGCTGTCTAAAACAGACATAAGTCTGGGCTGGCTCTCTAAAACAGGCATTAGTCTGGGCTGGCCCTCTAAAACAGACATTAGTCTGGGCTGGCACTCTAAAACAGGCATGTCTGGGCCGGCTCTCTAAAACAGGAATAAGCCTGGGCTGGCACTCTAAAACAGGCATTAGCCTGGGCTGGCACTCTAAAACAGGCATTAGCCTGGGATAGCACTCTAAAACCAGCATTAGCCGGGGCTGGCACTCTAAAACAGGCATTAGCCTGGGCTGGCACTCTAAAACAGGCATTAGCCTGGGCTTGCACTCTAAAACAGGCATAAGTCTGGGCTGGCTCTCTAAAACAGGCATTAGTCTGGGCTGGCACTCTAAAACCAGCATTAGTCTGGGCTGGCACTCTGAAACAGGCATTAGCCTGGGCTGGCTCTCTAAAACAGGTGTTAGTCTGGGCTGGCACTCTAAAACAGGCATTAGTCTGGGCTGGCACTCTGAAACAGCCATAAGCCTGGGCTAGCTCTCTAAAACAGGAATAAGCCTGGGCTGGCACTCTAAAACAGGCATTAGCCTAGGCTAGCACTCTAAAACCAGCATTAGTCTGGGCTGGTTCTCTAAAACAGGCATTAGTCTGGGCTGGCGCTCTAAAACAGGCATTAGTCTGGGCTGGCACTCTAAAACAGGCATTAGTCTGGGCTAGCACTCTAAAACCAGCATAAGTCTGGGCTGGTTCTCTAAAACAGGCATTAGTCTGGGCTGGCGCTCTAAAACAGGCATTAGCCTGGGCTGGCACTCTAAAACAGGCAGTAGTCTGGGCTGGCACTCTGAAACAGGCATTAGTCTGGGCTAGCTCTCAAAAACAGGCATTAGCCTGGGCTTGCGCTCTAAAACATGAATAAGCCTGGGCTGGCACTCTAAAACAGGCATTAGCCTGGGCTGGCACTCTAAAACAGGCATTAGCCTGGGCTGGCGCTCTAAAACAGGCATTAGCCTGGGCTGGCACTCTAAAACAGGCATTAGCCTGGGCTGGCACTCTAAAACAGGCATTAGCCTGGGCTGGCACTCTAAAACAGGCATTAGCCTGGGCTGGCACTCTAAAACAGGAATAAGCCTGCGCTGGCACTCTAAAACAGGAATAAGCCTGGGCTGGCACTCTAAAACCAGCATTAGCCTGGGCTTGCACTCTAAAACAGGCATTATTCTGGGCTGGCTCTCTAAAACCATCATCAGTCTGGGCTGGCACTCAAAAACAGGCATTAGTCTGGGCTGGCACTCTAAAACAGACATTAGTCTGCGCTGGCACTCTAAAACAGGCATTAGTCTGGGCTGGCTCTCTAAAACAGGCATTAGCCTGGGCTAGCACTCTAAAACCAGCATTAGTCTGGGCTGGCACTCTAAAACCAGCATTAGTCTGGGCTGGCACTCTAAAATAGGCATTAGTCTGTTAGAAGCAAGTAAATATCTTGCCGTAATGGATGTACTAAATACTGCTGGTGTGACTTTATATTTTAACTGAGTAAAGACAGCTAGATGGCTGCACTGACAGGCAGGAATACCATGTTCAACAATTGGTTATGTATTTCAGATGCATCTTGGGAATGGTAACTGTCGGCAACATGATGGCGCAGGTGGTAAAGAACAAAGCCAAGTCTAACGACCCTGTGTCCAAGGTCATGTACAAACAGTTTAAGCAGGTAGGAAGAATGTCTATCCCTGTGCAGGTGATTTAGCATGCTGCTTTATTTAAGTAGACATGTATTTGGGGTAAGCATTTGATATCACTGATTGGTAATCCACATAGGTTGAACTGAATTCATACTCAGCAACCCATGCTTGCCGTAAAAGGCTACTAATGTGATCGTCAGGCTTGCTGAATTGGTTGATGCATGTCATCGATCCCAATTGCACGGATTGAAGCTCATGATGTCAATTACTGGATTGTCTGGTCCAGACTCGATTATTTGCAGACCGCCGTCATATAGCTGGAATATTGCTAAGTGCGGCGTTAAACAACAAACAAACAAAAATCACAAAGTAGGATCTTTCAAGCTCCTCACAGTGATAGTCCGAATGCGGAGCTCTCTATACTATCGCTGCCGCCGGTCAAAACTCCCCACTGTGATGGGTGACCACAACCATGCTTGGAGTTGAAAACGCAACCAACTGACCGTTATGTTTACAAACAAGTGGTGACTGCCGTGACGCCTAATACTCTTACCCCAGCTTAATTATTTTCGTTGTTTGTCAATTTTAATTTCTATTTCATTCCGAATATCATACAAATGGTATATATAGTAAGAATGTAACGGAGAAGTTTAAGTGATTTTCCGTTAGTCTACAATCTCGAACCAATGTAATTGAACAAAGAAAAGGTAAATTTATCTGGGAAAATGAAGGTGTCTAACAGTGGGAAGGAGTGTGAGGGTCTTTGGTAGGAGGGAGGTAACTCTTCCAGTCATGCCAATTGAAGTGTTCAAGGGGAGATTACTGTCGCTACTGTAGCATCAATGTGGGAAGTCATGTTCAAGGGGAGATTACTGTCGCTACTGTTGCATCAATGTGGGAAGTCATGTTCAAGGGGAGATTACTGTCGCTACTGTTGCATCAATGTGGGAAGTCATCTTCAAGGGGAGATTACTGTCTCTACTGTTGCATCAATGTGGGAAGTCATGTTCAAGGGGAGATTACTGTCTCTACTGTTGCATCAATGTAGGAAGTCATGTTCAAGGGAAGATTACTGTCGCTACTGTTGCATCAATGTGAGAAGTCAAGTTCAAGGGAAGATTACTGTCTCTACTGTTGCATCAATGTGGGAAGTCATGTTCAAGGGGAGATTACTGTCACTACTGTTGCATCAATGTGGGAAGTCATGTTCAAGGGGAGATTACTGTTGCATCAATGTGGGAAGTCATGTTCAAGGGGAGATTACTGTCGCTACTGTTGCATCAATGTGGGAAGTCATGTTCAAGGGGAGATTACTGTCTCTTCTGTTGCATCAATGTATGAAGTCATGTTCAAGGGGAGATTACTGTCTCTACTGTTGCATCAATGTAGGAAGTCATGTTCAAGGGGAGATTACTGTCTCTACTGTTGCATCAATGTAGGAAGTCATGTTCAAGGGGAGGTTACTGTCTCTACTGTTGCATCAATGTAGGAAGTCATGTTCAAGTGAAGGTTACTGTCTCTACTGTTGCATCAATGTGGGAAGTCATGTTCAAGGGGAGATTACTGTCTCTACTGTTGCATCAATGTGGGAAGTCATGTTCAAGGGGAGATTACTGTCTCTACTGTTGCATCAATGTGGGAAGTCATGTCCAAGTGAAGGTTACTGTCTCTACTGTTGCATCAATGTGGGAAGTCATGTTCAAGGGGAGATTACTGTCTCTACTGTTGCATCAATGTGGAAAGTCATGTTCAAGGAGAGATTACTGTCTCTACTGTTGCATCAATGTAGGAAGTCATGTTCAAGATGAGATTACTGTCTCTACTGTTGCATCAATGTGGGAAGTCATGTTCAAGGGAGATTACTGTCTCTACTGTTGCATCAATGTGGGAAGTCATGTTCAAGGGGAGATTACTGTCACTACTGTTGCATCAATGTATGAAGTCATGTTCAAGGGGAGATTACTGTCTCTACTGTTGCATCAATGTGGGAAGTCATGTTCAAGGGAGATTACTGTCTCTACTGTTGCATCAATGTGGGAAGTCATGTTCAAGGGGAGATTACTGTCTACTGTTGCATCAATGTGGAAGTCATGTTCAAGGGAAGGTTACTATTCCAGATCCACATGGACACATCGTTGGGTCAGCTCTCCCGGATGTTGGACACAGACCACTTCGTCCTTGTCGTGCACAACCAGAGACAGTGTAAGTTTGTGTGTGTGTTTGTACGTGCGTGCGTGCATGCAGGTGTGCCCGTGCCTATTCAGGTCAAAATAGGTCTTCAGCAACCCATGCTTGCTGTAAAAGGCAACTATGCTTGTCGTAAGAGGCAACTATCAGGATTGGTTGATACATGTAATCAATCCCAATTGCGCGGATCGATGCTCATGATGTCAATCGCTGGATTGTCTGGTCCAGACTTGATTATTTACAGACCGCCGTCATATAGCTGGAATAAGAGTGCGGCGTGAAACAACAAACAAACAAACTATGTCTTGCTGGCTTATGTGTGCATGCGTGTGTGCGTGTGTGTGTGCACGTGCTCTTGTGCGTGTGTGTGTGCAAGGTACTTTTGTGTGCAAGGTGCTTTTGTGTGTGTGCGTGCGTATGTGTACGTGTGCGTGTGTGTGTGCATGTGTGTGTGCGTGCATGTGTGTGTGCGTGCGTGTGTATGTGTGCGTGCGTGAGTGTACGTGCGTGAGTGTGTGTGCGTGTGTGCGCGTGCGTGCGCATGTGTGTGCGTGTGTCTGGTTGAGACAATTATTTTGTTTTTCTCCTTTTGAAAGCAGACGAGGGAGGCAGCTTAATGTCCAAGAAGCAGATGATTTTTGGCATCGCAACAAGGATCGACTTGCTCAACTTCATCACACAACACGAAAACATTGATAAATCCAAACATGAGGACAAGTAGACCAGACGTTACTTGAAACCAAGGCCACTTGAAACAGACATCATTTGAAACACACCACATGAAGAAGAGGGCATAACTTTAGGTAGACGTCAATTGAAGCAGACGTTACTTGAAACAGAGGCCACTTGAAGCAGATGCACTTGAAGCAGATTTTGTAAATTTAAATTGCTTTGGTGTCCATATGTTGTCTCTGTGAGCTGACTGTGCCATGAATCAATCTCATTAAAAATCCGATCATAGTTCTCGCTATCGCTAAACAAAGATCTGAGGACAACCATTTAGGGCCACATCAGAACGACCTTTCATCCAACCAATCAGAGCTTTGCTTACCAGATCATGAAAGTGACTGTCGTAATGTGTTTTCTAATCATGCAACCACGAAATATTTAACATGGGGTATTCCGAATGACAGTTACGGGTTTTATTATTATATTCATACAATCTAGGCCATCTATAAGCCATTCCAGAATGTTCGGTTTGATTTTTTTTAATCGAGAATACTGAAAATATGTTTCGAAGCTTAGTCGCCAGTTTAAAACTAGTGTCCTAAAGCTCGAGAAAGCTGCCTTCTGATTGGCTAATGTCGATTTCTTGTCAGTCATTTCATTGGTTGGTCAGAATTCGCAAAAGGTCCTTCTGACATGACCCTTAATGGGATGTCCTCAGGTCTTTGTTCAGCGGTAGCGAAAACTAAGATCTGATTTTAATGAGATTGGCCATGAATTCAACCAATATTTCTGTCCTTACATAAACGTTCATGTACATAGTTCGACTTGTCGGCTTGGGCTATTGTGGAAACCGTTGATCTGAAGATGTTTTATTTGTCATAGATATTGTTTTTTCATGTTGCCCTGAGTCTGGAAACTCTGCAGTTACTTTCTGGGACCAACCATTTCTTACTCTTGGAGGGGGCACAGGTGGCCCAGTCGTCTAAGGCGCCACGATTCGCTGTGCAGAGTTGGATCCCTTGGGCACGCCAGAAACCCGGTTCGCCCCGATTATGTTTCTAGGTTTGTCAGCACCATACCCATGCTTGTGGGTTTCACCGAAGTGGTAAACGTCTTGAGACCTGCATGACTTCAGGCTTTCCTCCCACATTAAGCTGACACGCCATGATATAACTGGAATAATGTTAAAAGCGGCATTAAATCCAACTCACTCACTCACTCATCTCCTTGTTTGACGATTCTTTCAGTAGGATTCACATTCCGAATTTTAAAGCATTTCTACTTATAATCACAGGGTTTGTTTATCATCTTCACTGTCACATCATTTGGCCACCAAATTAAAGGAAGTCAGTGAGCGATACCCACAGGCTAGAAGACCTGAAGTAACATGTGACCTAATTATGTCACCATGCAATTCCCTTTCAGCACACGACACTTGTGTCACAAGTACATGTTAAGGCTTATGTCCAGAAAAAAACAATTCCGTTAAATATAAAACGATGACATAGTCATCACTTAGGATTAAACATCAAGGAGGGAATGCTTATGACAACCAGATCATTGGTGACCAACTCGTGTAGCCGAATAGCGACTCGTGCCCCTCTCATGGCCATTTTTGCGGCCAGGTTCCGTCTTAGCGCAAACGGGCATACTTAAAACAATTGTCAAATCGTTGCGTAATGGTTCACATATATTTCCCCATATATTATATATATTTCAAATGCAATTTAATCCACATCAGGACATGAGGAATTATACAGTATGATTGAACACATTTAACTGTCTCTTTGGTATATTTTTAGTTGCAAGACATATGTAAAATCAAAAATTATTTCTGAGGGATTCTTTGACGAAGAACTTGAAATCATGCGCGCATTCTGATTGGTTTGTCGTATTTTCGCACATAACATTCATTGATAGGGGACAAGTCTTCTTGCAGGTTACGGAAAGGGGCGAGTGGTGACGAATGCTTACCAGATGAGCAATTAGCTACTTAAACAAAACTTGGATCTTTTTTGCAAAAAAAACTCATTTCTTCAGAGAAAACCCAGACTTTTTTGAAAAATTGCTGTTCAAGTCCACAGATTTATTTTCCTTTTATCCCTTGGACCAGAAATAAGTAATATATTTAAAAAAGTGTTGTTTACTGTAGCTAGCAAGATAAATCAGTTATTTAAAATACATTAGAACACGGATGTAATGAACGATAAGGGACTGGTGAAATCAGTTTGTTACATGTGTAAGTTTTCTCTCCGAAACATCTCCCATGTTGGATAAAACGAAACGCAATAATTGCAGCATTGACTTTTATTATCAGTGATCACTGTGTATTTTACAGACAGGATTAATCTAATTACAGGTAAAATTATTTGTACACTTGTCTCCAACTTGTATTTTCATGATTCAAATAAACTGTTTTCTATCCAAAAAAAATCCAACAACTTGAAGTTTTACTCTAGGGTTTCTGTTAATTGGGTTAATACATTTTTGTTGGGTATCCAATATTTTTTCACTCATCTATTGATCACTCTATTGGGTTTTTTTCCCCAAATTAGTGACCATTTTAAGATTTTAAAAACAAGTGAAATAATGTTTTAGATATATATAACTGTTCTAAATATATAGGTTTTGACTCGGAAAGTAAATTAGATATTTGTGTTTCGGAAATTAGCTCCTTTGTACGCAAGTTAAAAAGCTTCAATGGGTGTTTATGCCTACTGTTTTAAACATTTAAGTTTTTCATTTCATGCATGTGTTTCTGTACGCAAGTTAATTGAAAGTAATTGGGTTTTGCATATTTTACGCAAATATGCAGCTTATCTGATAATATATTGGAGATAAATCGGTGATTTTGTAACCGTTCCTTGTATCCATTTGATTTCTCTATCTATGTTCGTTCTATCCGTGTTCTTTTGCCCTGTAATTAAAATCTGTTGAAAACTATCTAAAAATTTACAAAAGAAAAATAAAAGAATTGGTTCTCAGGCAATTTTTTTTTAAAATAAAGTGCGTGTGGGCAGTGCCTTTTTTTTTCTTTTTTTTGTTGTTGTTGTTGTTGTTGTTCAAACTAGTATGTAACCAAATACACAGTTGTGTACAATCAACCTGGGAAAGGGCCTCCCTACATAAATGTATTCCTTGTGTAAAATGCTGGAATACAGTACTTGACTACCATTGGACTTAGATTTTTTAAATTTATTTTTTTTAAATTGAAATTAAAATGAAATGTGCGGTGAACTTTATGATCATGTAAAATGTATTCCTTGACAAGTAAAATACTGGAATACAGTATTTGACTACCATTGGACATGGATTTTTTTTTTTAAATTTTTTTAATTGAAATAAAAATGAAATGTGCTGTAGACTTTATCATGATGTAGGCGGTGCCTGAGAACCAACATTTTTATTATTTTATTAAGATATCTGGCCTTTTATTATTTGTTAACACGTTATGGACCACATGGATCTGTTTCCTGCATGACACATATAACTGCTTTATTTTTTCTAGTTTACTTTGGTTTCCATGACAATCTTGTTTCTACAAACTGCTTGATATCTGAAAACAAATTTAATGGTTTAATTTTCTCACTTTCTGGATCGGATATTATGGCAGATATGGTGTGTGTATTAAAAAGATGCATAGAAGTTCAGAATATATAAAAAAAGAGGAGCAGTTTTTAAACTTTTTTTCATCTGTTTAATCCAGAACCTATTATGGGCTTAAAGACTTAAAAAACATATTTAAAAAATGTACCAAATTATATATATGTATCAACTTAAAAGATTGGGTCAACTTTTTCAAACTGGATTGTGTTTTTTATGGCATCAATCTTTTTTTGATTTGCCTGTGTACTGTCTTTACATGCATACATATTTTGTTATAATGTTTCAAATAGCATTCCTGATATTTTACAATAATTCAATCATTGCACAGATCAATTTATGAAATGCTCATATTTATAAACTGCTGCAAGGAGTGGATCATTCTTTATGGTTGGTGCTTCGAGTGGGGTATTATCGCTTCACTATTTTGAGGATATTTTGTCCAACATTGTTGCTATAGTGATGCAGGCAATCTCATTAAAATCAGATCCTAGTTCTCGCTACCGCTAAACAAAGATCTGAAGACATCCCATTAGGGGTCACGTCAGAACGACCTTTCATCAGACCAATCAGTGCGTCGCTTACCAGATTATGAAAGTGACTGTCGGAATGTGATTTCTAATCATGCAATCTCGAAAACTTTAACAGGGGGTATTCCAAACAATAGTTACGTGTTGAACGACCAAATCCTTACATTCTCATCTATTAGTCATTCCAAAATGGTTTTTTGTTCAGGTTTCAAATTTGTAATCGAGAATTTGTCAAAATATGTTTCGAAGCGTAGTCACCCAATTGAAATTGGTGCCGAATAGCACGAGAAAGCTGGTTTCTGATTGGTCATTCCATTGGTCGGTCAAAGTTTGTGCAAGGTCAGTCTGACGTGACCTGTAATGGGATGTCCTCAGATCTTTGTTTAGCGGTAGGGAGAACTAAGGTCTGATTCTAATGAGACTGGTGATGCAGGTACAGGCCCATCTTCTGGTGCTCGCCGGGGTGGTCGGGTAGCCTAGTGGTTAAAGTGTTCACTCGTCACGCCGAAGAGCCGGGTTCGATTCCCGACATGGGTACAATGTGTGAAGCCCATTTCTGGTGTCCCCCGCCGTGATATTGCTGGAATATTGCTAAAAGCGGCGTAAAACCATACTCACTCACTCACTCTGGTGCTCGCCACAGTCATTATTGCTGGTTGAGTCAAGTTGGCCATCTCGCAGTTCTAGGCTCACGTTGCAATTTGTGGAACACCTTCGTGTCAGTGTGCCATGAGCATGTATCCTTTCGTGAACTTTGACCGATCAATGGAATGATTGACAAGAAACCTATGCCAGAAACCTATGATTGTGGGTTCGAATCCCGGTTCGCCCCGATTATGTTTCTAGGTTTGTCAGCACCATACCCGTGCTCGTGGGTTTCACTGAAGTGGTAAACATCTGAGACCTGCATCACTTCGGGCTTTCCTCCCACATTAAGCTGACACGCCGCGATGTAACTGGAATACTGTTAAAAGCGGCGTTAAACCCAACTCACTCACTCACTCATTAGCCAATCAGAAGGCAGCTTTCTCGAGCTTTAGGACACTAGTTTCAAACTGGCGACTACGCATCGAAACATATTTTGACGTATGCGCGGTTAAAAAAAATAAAATTTCTATAAAGAACATTCGGGAATGGCTTAGAGATGGCCTAGATTGTATGGGTATAATCATAAAACCTGTAACTGTTGTTCGGAATACCCTCTGTTGAATATATGGTTACATGATCAGAAAACCCCTTCTGTCTGTCACTTTCATGATCTGGTAAGCAACGCTCTGATTGGTTGGATGAAAGGTCATAATGACGTGACCCGTAATCGGATGTCCTCAGATCTTGTTCAGCGATAGCGAGAACTAAGATCTGATTTAAATGAGATTGCAGCCATGACAGCAAACTAGTCGACCAGTAACAGTTGTCAGTTAAACATCATCACCATATTTAGATCGTAATCAACTACAGAATTTATATGAAATAAAAATAAAAATACAAAATAAAAATTATATTGATAATATTCCATGACATAGATGGTATAAGAGAGAGAGTGTATTTATATTGTTACCATTGTCTGCCAGGATATCTTGCCGCGGGAATGTTTTCGATGGCGACAGTGGGGGTCCACTTGTGTGAAATAGCGCCATACATCGTCTAGAGTGGCCCTCTGGACCTGTACCTGCAACACTACGGTAGTCATGTTCCATTCTCACTTGTTTTTGTCAAGGGTGTAACAATATTTTGGGGGTATCAATTTTTTTGCGAAGCGGTTGGTGGGGGACAGATACATACAAAACATTTCAGATTATGTGTATTTATTTTTTATCAAAAAGGGGAATATAAAGCCATGTGTGTATTTGACATGTGCGCCTTATTAAAAAAAATCATATTTACTTTTTTATGGCAAAAGGTTCATTAATGCTGATGGACAAGAATAAGGGAACAGTCCTAAACTAAACGAAGGTGTACCAGTCGTAGATGTTGATTTTGTGAAACGTTCTCTGATTTGACAATCGATATGTACGATTTAGCACAAGAAAGTGGGTTCGATGTGGCAAGAGTGGAAACAAGACTTTGATAAAAAAGACTAGTGGACGCTCTTGCCTCGGGAATATGGATATTGCCAGGCTCTGTCTTTGTTTGAGGCCAGTCAAGCTGTATCATTGTGGTCTGTAGTAACTGATACTGGACCAGATAATCCAGTGACTGAAACAAAGAGGGACGTCCCATGCCCCTCATGGCAGGCAGTCCACAGCTGGGGACTCTCAATAGGTATTGATGGGAAAACTCTAGCTGAATCCTCTTTATGTCTCTGTTCCCTCATTTTTGTCCATGAGTATACTGTTCATTTTCGCATTTGCATCATTTGGACAGCTGTAGTGGACCTGCTTGTAGGTTTGCTGTGCATTTAGTCAAGGACGGCGTTCCACAACACGATCTTAGCACAATCTTGTCGTAAAAAGGCTTGTGTTTTGATTTAAGATCTCAACATGTACTCTTTAATTAATCATGACAATATATTTCTGTCCATTGCTGAGTTTTGTTCTTTTACAGCAAATAAAAGTTGAAATAAACACCTTGATTCGAGGATTTGTGGATCGATATGAACTTTTGAGTTACGTGTAGAGGCCATGATGTGTACCCTGTAGGTCAACTTAGGATTCGTGTCATTACCAGGACTGACCCGTGAAGATCCGGGGTAGAATAGGTCTTCACCAACCCATACTTGCCGTAAAAGGTGACTATGCTTGTCGTAAAAGGCGACTAACGGGATCGGGTGGTCAAGCTCGCTGACTTGGTTGATACGTCATCGATCCCAATTGCGTGGATCGATGCTAATGATATTAATCACTTAATTGTCTGGTCCAGACTCGATTATTTACAGACCGCCGTCATATAGCTGGAATATTGCTGAGTGCGGTGTTAAACAACAAACCAACCAACCATTACCAGGATTATATCATGGAAGATGACAGATCCCTCTTGATAACGCCCTGAGATCTCCATCACTGGTTTGTCTGGCCCAGACTGGCTCTGTACAGGTTGCAGGGATGTTTTTTTGTTTGTTTTTTTAACTCCGCACTCTGCCATATTCCAGGTTTGTGACCATGGTCTGTAAATAATCGAGTCTTGACCAGACAATCCAGTGATTGACATTATGAGCATCAATCCACACAATTGGGATACAATGACATGCATCAACCAAGTCAGCAAGCCTGACAACCCAATACCGTTAGTCGCCTCTTATGACAAGCATATTCACCTCTTAAGACAATCACGGATTGCTGAAGACCAATTCTGACCTGGATCTTCACGGGTCAGCAGTGTGTATCTCCAGTTGCCTTCACAGGTCAGCGGTGAATATCTGCAGTTGCCTTCATGGGTCAGCAGTGAATATCTTCAGTTGCCTTCATGGGTCAGCAGTGAATATCTCAAGTTGCCTTCACAGGTCAGCAGTGAATATCTCCAGTTGCCTTCAAGTGTCAGCAGTGAGTTTCTGCAGTTGCCTTCACGGGTCAGCAGTGTGTATCTGCAGTTGCCTTCACAGGTCTGCAGTGAGTATCTCCAGTTGCCTTCACGGGTCTGCAGTGAGTATCTCCAGTTGCCTTCACAGGTCAGCAGTGTGTATCTGCATTTGCCTTCACAGGTCTGCAGTGAGTATCTCCAGTTGCCTTCACGGGTCAGCAGTGAGTATCTCCAGTTGCCTTCACGGGTCAGCAGTGTGTATCTGCAGTTGCCTTCACAGGTCAGCAGTGTGTATCTGCAGTTGCCTTCACAGGTCTGCAGTGAGTATCTCCAGTTGCCTTCACGGGTCAGCAGTGAGTATCTCCAGTTGCCTTCACGGGTCAGCAGTGAGTATCTCCAGTTGCCTTCACGGGTCAGCAGTGTGTATCTGCAGTTGCCTTCACGGGTCAGCAGTGTGTATCTGCAGTTGCCTTCATGGGTCAGCAGTGTGTATCTGCAGTTGCCTTCACGGGTCAGCAGTGAATATCTGCAGTTGCTGGTATATTGCTGACTAAGGGGAAGAATAAAATCCACTTGCTCACCTACTGTCACCGGTTAACAATGGGGGTATGATGGTCCCAGAATCATGTCTGTAGTTTTACTGATATTTATAAAAAACAATTATCCTGTCTCAATTTAAAGAAAAAAAAACATAAATAATAATTAAAAAACAAATAACACATATACAGCTGATGATACAGTGTATTTGTTTGTTTGTTTGTTTTTTAATACCGCACTAGGCAATATTCAAGCTATATGACGGCGGTCTGTAAATAATCCAATCTGGACCAGATAATCCAGTGACTGCCATCATGAGCATCGATCTATGCAACTGGGATACGATGACTTGCATCAACCCAGTCAGCGAGCCTGACCACCTGATCCCGTCAGTTGCCTCTTACAACAAGCATATCCGCCTTTCACAGCAAGCATAGGTTGCCGAAGACCTATTCTAACCCGAATCTTCAAGGGTCTGCAATATCTCCAGATATCTTCAGAGGTCTTATGTAAAGCATCTCGGATACACAAGAGAGATGAATTACAGAGTAAAGTAACTACCGCTTTGTAAAGTAAGTCCATTAATAACATGTCCAAATCCATTTACCATGGCGCCACAGTATCATGATTCCGATCATTTCCCACAGTGATTTCAAATTTCATGCGGGGTCACGGGTGGCCCAGTCGTCTAAGGCGCCGCGATTAGCTGTGCAGAGTTGCAATCCTTGGGCACGCTAGAAACCTATGATTGTGGGTTCGAGTCCCGGTTCGCCTGGATTATGTTTCTAGGTTTGTCAGCTCCATACCCGTTGCTCGTGGGTTTCACCGAAGTGGTAAACGTCTTGAGACCTGCATCACTTCAGGCTTTCCTCCCACATTAAGCTGACACGCCGTGATATAACTGGAATAATGTTAAAAGTGGCGTTAAATCCAACTCACTCACTCACTCACTGACTGCATAGCTGTCAACCCCTGGATGTCTAAATGAGTGAGAAGCCAGGGTGTAGGCCCTGTGGTGTTAAACCCAACTCACTCACTCAAATTTCATTCTCAGGCCCCTGGGTAGCATACAACGCAAGGATTAAGTCATCCTGGTAGGACAAAGGGATGTAACTCTGCTCAACAAGTACATTGTCAGAGCAACGCATTGTTAAAACTCATAACTCACAGGTGATCTATTTAAACTGTTATGGTACATTACGCAAGAGTAACACACAATAACATTAAGTAAGGATAAGAACTTATGGATGAACAACTTCTTTATTACAATTAAGAGCAACGTTTCGGTGTAGGTTCTAACACCGTTATCAAGTAAGTGAAGTACAGAGTGTGGTTGGCAAGTACGTATACAGGTAGGAGGCAATGTTTATAGTGAGTGAGTGAGTGAGTTGGGTTTAACGCCGCTTTTAACAGTATTCCAGTTATATCGCGGCGTATCAGCTTAATGTGGGAGGAAAGCCCGAAGTGATGCAGGTCTCAGACGTTTACCACTTCGGTGAAACCAACGAGCACGGGTATGGTGCTGACAAACCATAATCGGGGCGAACCGGGATTCGAACCCACAATCATAGGTTTCTGGCGTGCCAAAGGGACACAACTCTGCACAGCGAATCGCAGCGCCTTAGACGACTGGGCCACCCTTGACCCCCAATGTTTATACAGTGGAGTAGATATTGTTGTACTCGAATAGAGAAGTAAGGATAAGAATTTATGGATGAACAACTTCTTTATTACAATTAAGAGCCTTATCCTTACTTAGTACTCCAACGTCTAAATGCCTATCAAAGAAGTAATCGAATAGAGAAGCCTGTTATGTACACACAAGGGTAGTGATGACAATCATCGGTGAAGTCAGTGACATAAACAAAGGATGAAGCCAGTGATATAAACAACGGGATTATGGCTGATTGGGGTCTTTGATGACTTGATGGTATGCCCCGGATATGTAATAGCTTTGGTCATGGTTGATTGACGGCTGGAGTCTTTTGATGTTGATGGCATCTTGTAGTTTCCTGATTTTGAAGTCTTTGAGTGAGTGAGTATGGTTTTACGCCGCTTTAAGCAAATATTTCAGCAATATCACGAGCGAACGCTTTAACCACTAGGCTACCCGACCGCCCCTTGAAGTCTTTGAGGTGGGTGGTGAGGGCTGTGACTCTCTCCCACTGAATGCTGTGGCTTGGGTTGTCACGGATGTGGTCTGATAGAGCTGATTTAGAGTCATTTGGAGACTGAGCTTTCATGTTCTTTTATTCGGGTTTTGAGGGGCCTAGATGTTTCTCCTTAATTGTAATAAAGTTGTTCATCCCTAAATTCTTATCCTTACTTAGTACTCCAAATTCTAAATGCCTCTCAAAGAGGTTCAATAACATTATGAGTAGGAGCAGGTCAGCAGAACAAGCATTGTAGCACGGTGAAACACATCTCCAGGCAAGGGAGTGAGTGAGTTGGGTTTAAAACCACTTTTAACAGTTTTCCAGTTATATCGCAGCGTGTCAGCTTAATGTGGGAGGAAAGCCCGAAGTGATGCAGGTCTCAGACGTTTACCACCTCGGTGAAACCCACAAGCACGGGTATGGAGCTGACAAACCTAGAAACATAATCGGGGCGAACCAGGATTCGAACCCACAATCACAGGTTTCTGGCGTGCCCAAGGGACGCAACTCTGCACAGCGAAAAGTCCTGTGAGATATCTGTCCATATCTGTTGGAGCATGTTTCGAAGTTCCTGGAGTGTCTGTGGAACACGTGGTTTACGTCGAAGGCGCCGATCCATCTCATCCCACATGTGGTCGATTGGTGAGAGATCAGGGGAGCGAGCCGGCCAGGGGATGACATTCGCGTTGTTTTGTTGAAGAGAATCCTGAACAAGTTGAGCAATATGAGGCCGGGCGTTGTCATGTTGAAAGGTAATGCCTGGGTCATGACGACGCAAAAACGGGAGAACAACAGGGCTGATGATCTCGTCGCAGTAGCGGTAGCGCTGTCAGCTGTTAACACCCTTGCATCAGCAGGATGGGTGAAACAAGAATATATTTTGGCCTTGTTAAAAGAAGGATCAAATTCAGACTTTATAAACATATCTTTTATTCCCATAATTCTTCATTTACAATGTCATTGCACAGTAACCATGGTAACACATACCTTCAGCCTTTGTTCAACTGCACAAACAGTAACAACAAACAACAAACATACCGTGTTCGACGAAATAAGCACCCACGGCGATATTTACTGACATATTAGCTAGTGAACAATCCCAATTAGCACCCCTTCCGATTGATCAATGTACACAAGACTTATTTATTCGTGTATAATACAAGTGTTACATGCATCCTTAATGATAGGAAATTATTTTCTGGAAAAATATATCTGTCGTATATAAATATTTCAGCCTTTCAGCATAAACCATGAAATTTAAGATCTTTCAACTCTGTTTTTTTTCCACCCAAATAATATATTAATATGGGCCCCCTATTTCTAATTTTGAGAGTGCCCTGGGCGCTTATTAGGTTAAATACAGTAATTTACAAACAAAACGGTAAACTTGAAGTTTTACACATACACAGGACAGGAAATATTTGACGACCAATAAACCACTGTGTTGTTTTATCAAATAAAACATGTTTACCCTGAACATATCCTTCAAGGGAACAAATCAACAATTTTACTGGAGACAAATGACATTAGGACATTTCATGTCTTCTTGCACCATGTCAAAGACATTATCATGATAATAGTACAAGTGACAGAAGAATAAAAATGTAACAATAATATGCGCAGAGTTCCAGATAACTTTTTGAGCAATTGAGATTTTACTCTAGGGTTTCTATTTTAATTTCGTTATTACAATTTTCATTGGGTAAACAAAATTTTTTTACTCATCTCTTTATCACTCTTGTGGGTTTTTCCACAATTTTAAACATTTTAAGATTTAAAAAAAAACGAAATAATGTTTTAGATGTATATAACTGTTCTAAATATTTAGGCTTGACTCGGAAAATAAATTAGCTCGTAATTGTGTTTCGGAAATTAGCTGCTTTGTATGCATGCTGAAAAAGCTTCATTGGGTACTTACTCTGTTTTTACACATTTGAGTTTTTCATTTAATGCATGCATTTCTGTACGCAAGTTAATTGAAAGTAATTGGGTTTTGAATAGTTTTGTGGGGTATTTTACGCAAATAAGCTGCTTATCTGTAGCTCTGTATGAGATATTCACCCTGAGTCACATTACCCAATACCCAGGAGGACTTCAGTGAGTGAGTGAGTGAGTATGGTTTTATGTCGCTTTTAGCAATATTCCAGCAATATAACGGCAGGGTACACCAGAAATAGGCTTCACACATTATAACCCATGTGGGGAATTGAACCCGGGTCTTCGGTGTGACGAGCGAACGCTTTAACCACTAGGCTTCCCGACCGCCTCTCACTGTCTCAGGAGGACTTCAATATCCTTACCCATATCAACATATATCAGCATGATTAGTGCCTGGGTAGACAACACTCTGGTTTACGGATAATATACAATATTATCTATATCCCCATGGTATAAAGACTATACATGTATATGGCATATCATGCATACAGATAATATACAATATTATCTATATCCCCATGGTATAAAGACTATATCTGGCATATCATGCTTACAGATAATATACAATAAATATGGATAAAGTTTATATACAATGTCATCTGGTATATATGGATAAAATACAAAATTATCTGGTATATACATACAGATGAAATACAATAATGCCTGTTATAAACAGATTGAATACAATATTACCTGTTATAAACAGATAAAATACAATATTATCTGGTATATACATACAGATGAAATACAATTATGCCTGTTATAAACAGATCGAATACAATATTACCTGTTATAAACAGATAAAATACGTAACCATGGTAATGATACACTGAGAAAACATCTTTGTAAACAATTAATATGCAAAACAAAGCAAGGTGAGATTCAGTAACCATAGTAACACAACAACTATAACAGTAAACTACCAGACATTGGTGTGTCCAAGTTGCAATTAAATCAACATTGTCCGCCATTCGACAGCAAGCAGCGGATACATTACATGTCTGCCCACAATTACAATATACCGCATTCGACGTAAAAAGCGTCCAGCGTGATCTCAAAATTAGAAATAGGGGGGTCTTTAGAATATAAAAATCGGGGGACAAATCGACATCAGGTCATTTGTAGTATAACCAGTACCACGACCAGTGTGACAATGTGCTGACTTGGCACATAGTTTACCGTATTCTACATAAAAAGCGTCCAGCGTGATCTCAAAATTAGAAATAGGGGGGTCTTTAGAATATAAAAATCGGGGGGACAAATCGACATCAGGTCATTTGTAGTATAACCAGTACCACGACCAGTGTGACAATGTGCTGACTTGGCACATAGTTTACCGTATTCTACATAAAAAGCGTCCAGCGTGATCTCAAAATTAGAAATAGGGGGGTCTTTAGAATATAAAAATCGGGGGACAAATCGACATCAGGTCATTTGTAGTATAACCAGTACCACGACCAGTGTGACAATGTGCTGACTTGGCACATAGTTTACCGTATTCTACATAATAAGCGCCCAGCGTGATCTCAAAATTAGAAATAGGGGGCTCTTTAGAATATAAAAATCGGGGGACAAATCGACATCAGGTCATTTGTAGTATAACCAGTAGCACGACCAGTGTGACAATGTGCTGACTTGACACATAGTTTACCGTATTCTACATAATAAGCACCCAGTGTGATCTCAAAATCAGAAATAGGGGGCTCTTATTAGAATATTATTTTGGTGAAAATTTGGCTTCTTACGTATCGATACATATCGCGATACCTGAGTCATAATATACTACGTAGTGTGGTGCTTAATTTGCACCATCAGGTTTTTTTGTGGGTGAACTTTTCTATGAATGACCAATGTGACTAACTAGCAAGAGGTCGCTGCTCTGAACTAGATAGTGTTTATCTGGCACGGCTAGTTGATTAAGTCCCATATTCACAAATTCATGCAATGAGCTATCAATATATTGGTGATTAATGACAACCTTAGTGTTAACACTATGAACAGAATCTTTCTTACATCACAATTGGAACAGGGATGCAACTCTGGCAGTGCCCATGATATTTGTGTACAAAGTTGGCACCTCTCATGGCAACTACAACATCCACATTGAAAAACTGGCACGGCAGACCTTAGTTGTCATGGCAACATTGTCTAAAGCAGCCTACAGGTAACACCTGCATTGTCATGGCAACCATGTCTGATACATCACAATTGACAGATTACGAATGGTGTCACAAACACCTTCGGTGTCTTCTCACCCAAACATGTTTTTTGACAATTTTATCCGCATCTAACTCCATTATGACCTGTCTGCAGGGTCTGATGTCGTGAACTCTCCTGGATGCAACTTATGACGATGCCGATCGTTTGTCGTCGACCTGAGTCATGGACGTCTCGGACGCTTGCTTTTTTAGGACTGTTCCTCCGGTGGGACCGACACTGAGACTCGATGCCAGGCGTTGTTCAGAACACCGCGAAGATTCCACACTCCGTCCACGTTGTCGGGCTGGACGTTATACGACACATCCACGGCCTTACACACAAGGTCGACCTTGCCCTTGTGATCCTTGGGGAGCGGGATGGTGGCCTCCCACAGAGTCCACGCCCATGACTTGTACGCTGGTTGGTTGTTGGACTGTAGCTCCGCCTCCTGCCAAGTCTGCCCCCCATCGGCCGAGACATCGACACGCACCACGCCGCGACCTCCACCGCTCCATGCATACCCCTTCAACGTCACCTGCAGGAAGAGAGAGTTTGTGAGAGAATCAGTGAATGTTGCTCAACACATATGGCTTATCTAGGCTCTGCAACAATCTTTTTCCAGCACATTATCCAATTATAAGGCTTTATGCTTGACTAATTGTACTTGTTCTTTGTCATAATATATCTTGATCCCTATTGTAGCAATATTACTACTATATTTTCATGTGGATTATCATGTGACATTGCACACTTTTTTCCAAAAGAATACAGTTTAAAAAAAATAATAATCATGGTTTTGAGGCACCTCCCACATCATCATAAAGTCCGCCATACGCTTTAACCACTAGGCTACCTGACCGCCTCTTAAGAGGCGACTAGTGGGATCGGGAGGTCAGGCTTGCTGACCGCCCCATTCTTAATTTTAACACACGCTTTAAAGCACTCACCTCCTCCGCCCCTTCTTCAAGCTCAGTGCCCTCTGGAGGATCACAAATAGCGGATGTGATCGGCAGCTGCTGTATTGCCACAGATTTGTCAAAGTCAACGTTGTGCCAGTCGATGGAGGAGTTGAAGCCCTTGTAGTCCTTCCTCTGCCAGTGGCACAGACTCTCCTCATCCGACATCACGATCCTCGTCAACCACTTCACCTGCCTCGCCCCGACCACGCCCGGGATAATCACCCTCACAGGGTAGCCGTGGTCCAGAGGGATATCCTTGCCGTTCATCTCATACGCGATGATGATGTCGTCCTTCAACGACCGAGCAAGGTCGATTGGAATTGAGGCTCCATACGGTGCCCCCTCGGGCCCCTTGTCCATGCCCTCGAACTGTACATGCTGACATTCGACCTTCTCAAGGTCAATGCCGGAATGTTTCAGAAGGTCATTCAAGGTCACGCCAGTCCAGGTCGCGTTGCTGATGGCGGCATTGTTCCAGTTCAGACCTTTCACTTGTTTAATCTTCGTCATCTCGCTGCGTCGGTTTCCGGCACATTGGACCACAGAGGTCACCGACTTGGCCTTGAACTTGGACTTCAGGTCACTCAGGTTGAGTTTCACTGACGACTTATCCACAGCCATTTCAAGTTTGTATTTGTTCGCGTCAACCTTTGGTACTGGGAGGTGGTTACGGACGAAGAATAGTTCATTTGGGGTGATGTAATTATCGACCAAGATGGTAGTCGGTGGTTCACCGTTAAAAGGCCGGGATGAACTTGGAATGAGAACAGGGCTCCGTTTGGGGTCGTTAGCATAGGGGTCGTTTGTTTTACCTTTTGACTTATCTTCAACCAGAACAATGTTCCCTATTCTGTGTTTTTCTAAAATGTGTAGAATTTCGGGATTTTTGTGAACGCCATACAGATCCCAGAATGGCTCGATGGACTTCCCTGCTCCCATCATGATCTTGCTCCCTCCGGGATGCTGAGCCACATACTCGGTGATGTCATACACTCCATTCTTGAAGGTCACCCAAATCCCATTCTGACGCGAGTTGTGCAGCGATACTTGGTTCTCCGTAAACAAGGGCAAATCACTCCGCATTGACCCAGGGCCACCCTGAATGGCAGGAGCGTGGACTGTAGTTGCCGCGGAAACAACATTCTGGCTGCTTTTGTACTTCAAGTATAGGCCCGCACCTGAAGTAATACAAGCAATATTTTAAAGCTCAAGGTAAAACTACCATATTCGACGTGATAAGCGCCCCGCTCTAATAAGTGCCCACGGCGATATTTGCTAATGTATTGGCTAGTGAACAATCCTAATTAGCACCCCTTCGGATTGATCAATGTACACAAGACATATTTATTTGTGTACAATATGCACTCGTGTGTTATATGCACCCTTAATTATGGGCAATTAATCTTTCAGCTCTGTTTTCTCTCAATAAAAATTATATACTAAAGAGCCCCCAATTTCTAATTTTGAGAGCGCCCTGGGCGTTTACGTCAAATACGGTATATGCCTCGTCCCTTTTTTAATTATGGAATTTTGAAGTTTTGGTTTGTTGTTTGACGCCGCACTCAGCAATATTCCAGCTATATGACAGCGGCCTGTAAATAATCAAGTCTGGACCCGAAAATCAAGTGATTGATATCATGAGCATCAATCCATGCAATTGGGATCGATGACATGCTTCAACCAAGTCAGCAAGCCTGACCACCCGATCCCGTTAGTCAATGTACACAATAAGGACTTCAACTTTTGTATTGTTTGAGACACAATAAGATATTCAACCAGTGTTCTCGTTTACCAGTAATTACAAGTTTTTTACAGGTTAAATTAGGCTTGGACCGGTAATTCTTGTGACTGCCAGTCCCTGTGGACTAGCAAGTACCTGGTATCTTGGAAATCTTTGTTGCTGAACAAAACATAATCGTTAGTCAAAAATAGAATACTTTTTTAACTAACTTTAGTGCAAGGAAATAATATTTCGCTTTGTTTCAAGGTTAAATATCGATTTGTAGTGACTTTGACTTGAACATGTTGAATCAAAGTGGAATATTCAGGAATAAAGGGTGGCACAGGTGGCCAAGTCGTCTGAGGCGCCGCGATTCTCTGAGCAGAAACCAATGATTGCGGGTTCGATTCCTGTTTTGCCCTGATTATGTTTCTAGGTTTGTCAGCACCATACCCGTGCTCGTGGGTTTCACTGAAGTGGTAAACGTCTGAGACCTGCATCACTTCGGGCTTTCCTCCCACATTAAGCTGACACACCGTGATATTATTGGAATACTGTTAAAAGCAGCGTGAAAAACAACTCACTCCCTCACACTCAGAAATAAAGAGAAAATTGTGAATACACTTTGTGTGAGCATGGTGTATGAGTAGATCTAAATAAGTTCAGAAATGACGCCACTAAATTTGTCAGCCATGAAAGTACACTGCACTGAAACTGATGTTGAAAGAATTAAAATCTGGTAATTTTTATTTGTTCAAAGTTGGGACTGACAAAAATTGGGCGGGGCTGGTAATTATTAGAGTTGCCAGTCCACAAGGACTAGCAGTTTCAAAAGCCAGCGGGAAGGAACACTGTTCAACTTCTATAGTGCTTTCATACATCGTGTCTCAGGACTACGTCTGATGAAGAGACAAGAAACCTCATCGCTGTTAAAGTACGGAGTTGAAATCCATCTTGTCTTACTGTAATCGGAATGTTGTGTCTATGAGGTCATGGAGGTCAGTCATGACACCTGTCTACCCCACAGTCACATGACCCTCTCAGCCATGGCAACTTAATGTCTCTAGCGAGACACTTGTTTCATATAGTCTTTGATAGGCAGTTAGCAGTTGGTGGAACATAAGTATATGACATTATTTATGGATAGCAACTTCTTTTATTCTTTGAACCATGTTTCAGAGCTACTTTTTTCTCCTTCCTCACGTGAATGCTTAGTAATTGCATAGAGTACTATATATATATAAATCATGATATGTTTACACAACACAAGGTGGGATCAAAGTACAAAGATAACAAAATAATGACAATTCACAATGACATAGGACTAGTGTACAACGATTGTGTCTTATGCTTATTTCTGGGTTCATGGATCCTCGACCCTAGATTTCACAAATGTGGATAATAATAATAATAATAATAATAATAATAATAATAATAATAATAATAATAAATAAAATAATAATAATAATAATAATAATAATAAATAAATAATAATAATAATAATAATAATAATTATATAATAGGCGCTTATTATTCCCTTCAGTTAATATATTCCGCTAAATACAAAAATAGTGTCACAGTAATGTAGGTCACCTCAAACTTTCAAACGTCAACATCTTAATAAAAGCTTTAAAAAAGTTGCTGTCAGCAATGCTATTCAAATGTTTGCTGCATAAATACTACAAGTATCAATAAATATGAAACAATTAATCACTGGATTGTCTGGTGCAGACTCGATTATTTACAGACCGCCGTCATATAGCTGGAATATTGCTGAGTGCGGTGTTAAACAACAAACCAACCAACCAAATATGAAACAAGTGACCATATTTCACCATGTTTCTAAACCTGTAAGAATGAATGCACTGTTGTAGAACATTGTTGACGTGTGATGATGTACCTAACTCTTAAACTTAAAGCCTTATTTTATTTACCTTCTAAGGATGCATAATTTTTCCAATACCCCATTTTGTGAGAATTTAAGATTGGTTTGGTTTGTTGTTTAATGCCACACTCAGCATAATTCCCTCGTACCAGATAAATGTAAGAAAAAAATTGGGTTGTGTATGTTTTGAGACGCCCCCCAGGTTTATGATAGGGTATAGGTGAAGTGTAAACAAAGACCATGTTGTACTACATGTAAACATTGCCGGCCGATGTACCGTAAGTAAACAAGACAAGACTGTCAGGCCAAACCCACCCTACAACATAGCCTGAATATCATAATGGTCTCCCAAACAATCTCCAGTCCACTTTGTAGGTATTAATATATTTCTTACAGATTTATGCTGATATTTTATCTTTGGTAGGTTAAATAAAAATTGTGATTTGATTGGTTGGCTTTTATGGGGGAAAAGGCCATTTAATTTACAGTGCAGGATGTTAAATATCTGTACAGTAACCATGGTAACTGATGGATGTTTTTACTTCTGTTAGAGAAAGTTTTGTTCTCAATATGTGTACAGAAGACAAAGACAATATATTCACATGGCATTTAATTATTCCAAAGATACTAGTTTATAGAGTGAGGGGGAGTGTTAGTAGACATATATCACACAACCTCACTCACTCACTCACTCTTGAGTAAACCACTATAACCGGTCTTCAGCAACCCGTGCTTGTCATAGGAGGCGACTATCGGGATCAGATGTTTGTTTGTTTGCTGTTTAACGCCACACTCAGCAATGTTCCAGATGTATGACCGAGGTCTTTAAACAATCAAGTCTGGACCAGACAATCCAGTTATTGAAACTATGAGTATCGATCCATGCAATTGGAATCTGATGACACCAAGCCTGACCATCCGATCCCGAACCCGTGAAGGTCCGGGGTAGAATAGGTCTTCAGCAACCCATGCTTGCCTTCAAGGCGGCTATGATTGTCGTAAGAGGCAACGAATGGGATCGGGTGGTCTCGCTCACTGACTTGGTTGATGCATATCATCAATCCCAATTTTGGGGATCAATGCTCATGGTTTCAATCACTGGATTGTCTGGCCCAGACTTGATTATTTAAAGACTGCCGTCATATAGTTGGGATATTGCTGAGTGCAGTGTTAAACAACAAACAAACACACAAACATCCGATACCAAATGAATGAGTGAGTGAGTTGGGTTTAACGCCGCTTTTAACAGTATTCCACTAATATCACTGCGTGTCCGGTTAATGTGGGAGGAAAGCCCGAAGTGATGCAGGTCTCAGGCATTTACCACTTCAGTGAAACCCACGAGCACGGGTATGGTGCTGACAAACCTAGAAACATAATCAGGGCGAACCGGGATTCGAACCACAACCATAGGTTTCTGGCGTGCCCAAGGGACGCAACTCTGCGCAGCAAATCGCGGCGCCTTAGACGACTGGGTCACCCGTGCCCCGGTTAACTCAAGAACAGGATAGTCTACAATATGCAAAATGATATACATGAAAGCTGTATCTAATTGACCTAACTCTGAAGAGCAGAGACCTGACAGTAATATTGTAAACAAAAGTCTATTGTGTGCTTACATGCCCCTGGCTGTCCCCAATCAACAAGCAGCTGATTGATCCCAACTGCTCTGACACTTCTCTCGTAATTAATGAAGTGTCACTTATCGAGATAGGTTTGGCTATCTATCTATCTCAAAGGTAACTATTATGTATTGTTTAAGCAAACCAATCATTTATAAGGATGGTGACTAAAGGCTCTCTGTTTTACTGCCTACACACTTGCAGAGTTCTTTCTAGGAATTGTCTGACATGGGCCCTTTATGTGAATATTTCAAATATTCCAGAGGTACGCCCATACAGCACGATGTTAAAATGCCCCATTGTATTTGAAAATGTGAGCCTTTTTTCAAATTTAGGGGCTAAAAAGCACAAGGCCCTGTGAAGGTATAAATATCACTGCACTTGCATTATTTCTGCCTATTCGTAGTCAGGGATCTCAGTTGGAAGTGACAACTCGGTAGATTGCGCTGTAATAATGGGGGCGGTCAGGTAGCCTAGCGGTTAAAGCGTACGCTCGTCACGCCGAAGAGCCGGGTGCGATTCCCGACATGGGTACAATGTGTGAAGCCCATTTCTGGTGTCCCCCGGCGTGATATTGCTGGAACATTGCTAAAAGCGGCATAAAACCATACTCGCTCAGTGTAATAATGAGTTTGATGGGATGGAGGCGTGCAGGACTTGATGAGCTGTTGTTATATACCATGAGGTGAGGTGAAACGGAGTTTAACGTCACGTCCAAGGTTATTGCACTTATATAGCGATGTTCATGCATGTGTGTGTGTGGCTGCTTGTACTAGTCCGGACTGATGCCGATTTAAAGTGCTAGCTCACTGAGATACCATGCCGCAGTTTAACATGAATACCCCACTCAGACACAGTATAACTGTCAGCATAAACCACGAAATTACATTACACCAAAATAACATTCTAATAAGAGCCCCCTATTTCTAATTTTGAGAGCGCCCTGGACGCTTATTATGTAGAATACAGTAAACTATGTGCCAAGTCAGCACATTGTCACAGTGGGCATGGAACTGGTTATACTACAAATGACTGAAATCTGCCCAGACATTACAAACCCGATGACGATTTGTCCCGCGATTTTTATATTCTAAAGAGACCCCTATTTCTAATTTTGAGATCACACTGGGCAGTTACTAAGCGGATGTTGATTTCATCACACGATTTTCATTGCACTATCCATAGACTCATTTGTCCAGCCAAAGTATATATAAGTCCATCCTAGTTCGTCAAAGTGGGAAACTGGACTGTTTAGTCAGTTAACAACCTGGCCTCAGGAAGACGATGGAGTGTGAGAGTTAACCTCTTTCATCTCTGGACCAAGGCTTAGCTTAAGTCACATGACGAGGACTAAGTAACATGATTGTATTAACAAAAGTCATAATAAAGCTGCAGTAGCAGGCAGTACCGTATTCAAAGTAATAAGCCCCAAGGGCACTCTCAAAATTAGAAATAGGGGGTTCTTATCAGAATATAATTTTGGTGAGACAAAAACAGAGTTGAAAAATTGTAAATTTCGTAGTTTATGCTGACAGCCTGAAATGATACAAAAGAAAAGCATGTGCGTATATTACATGACAGATATATTTTCTCGCATTTAATTGCCCATAATTAAAGGTGCATATAACACACGAGTGCGTATTATACACAAATAAATAAGTCTTGTGTACATTGATCAAACGGAAGGGGTGCTAATTGGGATTGGTCACCAGCCAATATATTAGCAAATATTAATACGCACTCGTGTGTTATATCACCCTTAATTATGGGCAATTAAACTTTTGAAAAATATATCTGTCATAAGTAAACATTTCAGGCTGTTAGCATAAACCATGAAATTTACGATCTTTCAACTCAAAATAATATTCTAATAAGCGCCCCCTATTTCTAATTTTGAGAGCGCCCTGGGCGCTTATTACGTTATTACAGTATACCAAACAAATATCATAATATTAATCTTGGACAACATTTAATTATAGGTGGCATTTGACATTTGATTAATGACTCGGAATAGATATAATATGATATATATAAATGACTCGAAGAAACGCGACAAACGCAACGCCACATCACTACATATCTTTCAAAGATTGTTCAACGTACCGATGGCAGCGGCAGATCCAAGGGCCAGCCATTTCAGTCTGTTTGCGGATGTATTTTGACTGTTCGCCGAACTCGCGTGTCGTTCCCCGCCACGGTCTCGACTCTGAGGCACTCTATGGACCATCGCTGATGTAACACGGCCATTGTAAGCCAATAAAATGTGCCCTCCTCGTAACCGTACCTGATTAAACGCCATTGTTGCGAACAGTTGTTTTGATCGACCCTCGGGGGCGCGTACATTTATACTCTCGTAGTGACCCGTGACCTCTGACGCCGGCACGACCTTCACCTTGGTGAGTAACTCGAGGGTGACTATCTTGTTTGAAGCGCTGTAAACTGGATAGCATTGCACCCAAGCTGCATTGGCGATAATTATATTTAGTCGTGTGATAAGGTTGTATGTATTTGTATGTATTTATCTGGGTGTTTACACTTTGAGGTAAACTGAAAAAAGGGAAGTTCAAAAACAAATATTTGTATATGATTTCTAGTATTTTCTACTTTTCAAACACAATATTCAGATATGTATTGTTTGTATTCAATGATATGGACTTAAATTGATCGTATTATTTGAAAAAAAATTAATCACATATGACTCATATTATATATATCTACTAAGACAGAGAGTTTAAAATAAATGCAGAGAATGTGGTGGTTTATGTCAATTTTTTAATGAAGTTTACTTATTTTAAATCTGAACTTTTATGTGCTATCTCCACTGGCATCTAATCTGCGACAGATTGTCCAATATTCAGGAGATAAACATTACAGTGAGTGATTTCAGGTTTGCCTGTGTTACTGGAAATTACATTTTGAACCGACGGCGTTAAATGACCTTTTCAGCTCAAATTTCGTTTTTGTACCGAGTGTAAACTTTTGGCACATGTCATGTTTTGTTTGTTTGTTTGTTTGTTGTTTAACACCGCACTCAGCAATATTCTAGATATATGACGGCGGTCTACAAATAATCGAGCCTTGGCCAGACAATCCAGTGATTGACATCATGAGCATCGATCCTGGCAATTGGGATACGGTGACATGCTTCAACTGAGTCAGCGAGCCTGACCACCCGATCCCGTTAGTCGCCTCTTACGACAAGCATAGTCGCCTTTTACGGCAAGCATATAGTCGCCTTTTACGGCAAGCATGGGTTGCTGAAGACCTATTCTACCCCAGATCTTCACGGGTCACATAGAGCAGGCTTCATGTGATAAAATAGATTCAAGTTTACTTTTATTTATTTGTAACCTCAAACGATCTTCCCTCCCTACCCATCCAGATTAGAAAAAAAAATGTCTCGAGTCTGGCCTTGCATATGTTTCTAACATTATATTCACTATGCCAGATAATATAATATGTAATACTAGGTAACATTTTCTCCAGTTCATATGGGTGGGCTATTATCTTTTGGCAACAACTACCTACATATTTTAAATGCTTCTTATCATGCAGATAAGGTAAGTTGACTACAAATGGATGCGTGCAAATACAGTAAACTACGGTTATAACGAACTCAAAGGGATCACTAATTTTAATTCGTTATAACCGTAGTTTGTTATAAGCATAAATACAACATATATACATGTACATCAAATAGACCCCAAAACAGTTCGTTATATCCGCGAGCTCGTTATAAGGGTGTTCGTTATAAACGTAGTTTACATTATTGACTATATTAGCCAAATGTGTTTTGTATCGTCATATCATAAAGTGTTTATAAATACAAACTTGTACCTTATGTATATGATATTTAAGATACGGATCACACGAGGTAAAAAATTGATAATTTCTTCATCGCATAACATTCTGAAAATAATCGAGTTTGGGATACATTTTCATTCAGTAAAATGTGTTTACGAACCGCTTATGAATACATTGCCTTGGTGAACCGATTCGTCGATAACACACTGTCAAATGATTTGAAGCCATGTTTGATATAGAGCTAAAAATCAGAAACCTATATGACTTTTTAATGTGAGGCAGTAGTTTTTCGAGGTAGTAGTCACCACGTGCACCTGAACATGTGGAGATTATGGAAAGTAGTTCCTGCATGGAGATCTCAATAGGACCTCAATGAGACCTTACGGGGACCTCATTAGTCCATTTTCGGATCGTGAGACCTACATTATCGGATTGGTTTATCGCATCAATAACTAAATCGGCTATGTGGCAAATGCGATTATCGACGTGATCACAAGATCAGGTTAATCGTCATCAGCCTGCTAATCACTGTTCGCAATCTTGCTACGTCACTCATTACCGTCGCGTCAAAGAGTCAGCAATTCTACAGACCGAGGGAAACTGGGTTAGAATAGAATGTATCGTACGGTATGCTATGTCATATATGCATTGTAGTGTCAAGGCGATTATGCTTGTCGTAAGAGGCGACTAACGGGATCGGGTGGTCAGGCTCGCTGACTTGGTTGATGCATCTCATCGTATCCCAGTTGCGTGGATCGATGCTCATGATGTCAATCAAAGATTGTCTGGTCCAGACTCGACGCGATTATTTACAGACCTAGACATAGCTGGAATATTGCTGAGTGCGGCGTCAAACAACAAATAAACAAACAAACAAAGCTTTGTTGTGTGGGGTGCTGTAAATTTAAGGTGGCGTACGTTGCGGTGCGTTGCGGTGCGGTGCGGAGCTTGTTGTGTAACGCCGCACTCAGAATATTCCAGCTATATCTGGTGCGGTGCGGTGTGATGTGGCGTGAACGTCTTCTAGTTTACTTGTACAAGGCGATTGAATTGGATAGACTGTCCGTTTCGGTTACTTGGTTTACTGAAATGGCTAAAACTCGGTTATCTACCTGTGGCTGTGATAAGGTTTGGACTATTTTGATTAAACAGCAAACGAAACAATAAGTTCTATTAAATATATATTTTACACACACACACACACACACACACACACACACACACACACACAGTAACATCTAGTCTCTGAAATGAACATATTTTACAGAAAAAAACCAGTTGTTAAATTATAGTTATAAAGTATAATAAAAAGGAGCCCAGAGACTTTCTTCATATTTAGACTTGCCACACATTATAGACTTGCATGGGCTGTACTGGATACATTTGGTTCAGGGCCTGTATGACAGACAAAGACACACTGCGGCTAAATTATCTTTCTGCACATGCACGTCATTATCACGTAGTTTTCGGGAGGCCATGTTTATCGCGAATACTCCCGCTATAACAGGGTTGTAGTGTCACACAGACATTGTCAATGCTCAGATGATGGCTTGATTTTAAGATAAAGGTGTCTTTTATAAGTGAGTGAGATTTTTTGCGTTTGTTCTTGTGATTAGCGAGAAAAACTAGGAATGTTTCTGAAAACCCATAACACGGGGATATACATGTATGCAACACCTCATTTAAACGTATCTCACAAAACAAACAATTAATTGAGTGAACATTGTATAATGTCCTCTGTTTTGCAATACAAAACGTCACACAAACCGCTTTTCATATTTTATAACTAAAAACAGTAACAATACAAGATTCCAGCTTTGAAATGGTCCCTGGTTTATCGCAAAGAGCGCGTGCGCAGTTAGAGTGTTCAGTCACAACAGCGGCAAGTAAACATTGCGTCTGACCAGGGAGCATCTCAACAATTGTCTGATACTGATAAACGAATTTCAGTACAAACGTGCCAAATCACTTCTCGCCATGAGGAGGGAATATGTTGATCAAACAACAAACAAAAAAGTTAAAGATAGTTCACTAAAGATCGAGTCCTATTAAAAGTGAATAAAGACATCGAACAATTAAATAACTCGTCGTCAAAATACGCTACGGTTATTTTTTCTGCACACGTCAGCAGTATACAACATCTTGATTAAACGCATCTCTAAAAAAACCCCATAAATTGAATAATTATCTATGCTTTGCTCCATGTAAACCCACACCCAAACCCGTGGTTTGATGACTACCTTTAATTTTGTCATGGTTCAAAATCTGAGTGAGTGAGTATTGTTTTACGCCGCCTTTAGGAATATTCCAGCAATATCTCGGCGGGGGACACCAGAAATGGGCTTCACACAATGTATCCATGTCGGGAATCGAACCCGAGTCTTCGGCGTGACGAGCGAACGCTTTAACCACTAGGCTACCCAACCGCCCCGTTCCAAGTCTGAGGCATAATAATGATGGATGCTAAGCTGAATGAGTAGATGAATATCCAGACTGCATCCATCAATCTCGTAATGTCTACTGTGTGGTGAGGGTGGTGGGAATGGGTGGGGTGGTGGTAGAGGGAGGGTGATGGTGTGGGAGTGGGGTGCAGTGTTTTCAGTTTTCATTTTCATGTTGTTTAACGCCACACTCAGCAATATTCAAGCTAAATAATCGAGTCTGGACCAGACAATCCAGTGATGCACATCATGAGCATCGATCTACTCAATTGGGATACGATGACATGCATCAACCAAGTCAACCTCCCGATCCAACTTATGGGGCAGTCGGGTAGCTTAGTGGTTAAAGCGTTCGCCGGTCACGCCGAAGACCCGGGTTCGATTCCCGACATAGGTACAATATGTGAAGGCCATTACTGGTGTCCCCCGCCGTGATATTGCTGGAATATTGCTAAAAGCGGCGGAAAACCATACTCACTCACTCACTCACTAGTCGCCTTTTACGACAAGCATAGTCGCCTTTTACGGCAAGCATGGGTTGCTGAAGACCTATTCTACCCCGGATCTACACGGGTCAGGGTGCGGTCTGGGTGGCATGTTTGAAAGGACAGATTGTGAAAGTCTCCATCCCTACAGACTGGGTTCCTGCCCATGAAGTCGTTTTGTCAGAATCGAAATACAATGTAAAATCAAATGGAATACAATACGGCCGGTATCTTTTTGTGGCAGGCAATTCCTTCCTTACGTTTTTCAACAGTCTCAAAAAAAAAACAAATTCAAGTTTTATCTGGGATAATATATTTTCCCGAAGGTAGATGGTTTGGTCTTCTGGCTGCGTCTATTGTAAAGACCTTAAATGATGGACCTTTTCACCTTGGCTGGATCTCGACTTTAAGGGGCTAAAACAAGGACTGGTCGCCAAGGAGTCAGTGTAATGTGTCTGAGGGAGGCATCCGTGTTAAACTGTTGCATGGTGTCTCAGTGGGCTTGCGCCGGCATTAGTCCTGACAAATACAAGCAGTCACACACACAGATGCACGTCGCCATATAAGAGCAAGACTCTTGAACAGGAAGTTAAACCCCATTTCACCTCACCTAACCTCACCTCGAGATCGTATTGATTTGACTGAAAACCCACTTGCACGGAATGTTGCCAATATTATTATCTGAGTTATATGACGGACAGCGGATCCTGGAGCCTGCCCGGTCCCTACGACCATTCGAGGTATATAAACTTGCAGTGACAATCTTTGAAACGGTCCCTGTCTGGAAACAGTTTATCGGAAAGAACGCGTGCGCGTGCGCAGTTGGGGTGCCCTGTCACGGCTCACCAGGGAGCATCTCAAAAACGCCTGACAAATTCTATTTTCGACAGTCGTACCATATCAGTTTTATAACAAGTCCTCAGTACACATGATCGCACGGGTCACATCTGTCTTTGTTATCAGCTGGGGCCCGTTGTACAAAACAACCTTGGCGTTACGACTGTCGTAAGTCTATGTTAATGGTGGGCGTTATGATCACCTTAGCGCGACTGTCGTAAGTCTATGTTAATGGAGGACGTTATGACCACCTTAGCGCTACGACTATCGTAAGTCTATGTTAAGGTTGGGCGTTATGACCACCTTGGCGCTACGACTATCGTAAGTCTATGTTAAGGTTGGGCGTTATGACCACCTTGGCGCTACGACTGTCATACGTCTATGTTAACGTATGGGAGTGACGATCACCTTAGCGCTAAGATCGCTCTGTACAACGGCACCCTGGACTAAATATGTTTAATTTCCTTAAATCACTTCCTAGCGTAATACACATGTTTATGTTCATTTTCTTTGGGCGTCAATAATATAAGTGTCGTGAGTGACATGATGACAGGTTGTCCAAAAGTGAATCTGCAGTTGATTTGTTGCTCAACCCGTTGTTATCAAACCTGACATTGACGAATTTAGATTGAAGCAGTGAGGTTATTGTTTATACGTGACATTGACGTACTGTTCAACGTGACGACAACTTATCAAACGTGACATTGACTTATCAAACGTGACATCGACGTATCAAACGTGACATCCACTTATCAAACGTGACATCGACGTATCAAACGTGACATCGACTTATCAAACGTGACATCGACTTATCAAACGTGACATCGACTTATCAAACGTGACATTGACGTACTGTTCAACGTGACGTCGACTTACCAAACGTGACATCGACTTATTGTTCTAAAGTGACATCAGCAGGACCCAAACCCTCCAACAGAACACCACCCGATCCCGTGAGTCGCCTCTTACGACAAGCATAGTCGCCTTTGGTGGCTTGCATGGGATGCTGAAGATCTATTCTACCCCGGATCTTCACGGGTCCAAATCTGTATAGCAATGTCTATATCCCTTGGGTAACGACACACAGATACCACTACCAAGTGTTTCGCAATAACTGATAAGAAAACAATTATATCATCTTTCGTTTTTGAGACGTCCCCTGCCTTGTAACAACAAGACAGAATGAATGCTGGGTAATAAGGGACAATGCCATGAAATAAATCAGGTCACCATCTCGTACCACCGGCTCCATTCACTTCTGTCACGATCAGTTTATATATGTTGGGGACCTACACACTCATACACACAGACACAATCACACACATGCACAGACACATATACACTCGCACACAGATACACACAAACGTACACAGACACACGCACACACACACACACACACACGTATGCGCACGCACGCACGCAGACACACCCGCACACAAAGACACACTTGCACTCACACACACTCACATACAGTTTCTGGGTTAACTCAGTGTTCCGTTTTATATACAAACTGACCAGATTTTTACACTGACTGTAACATTTATATTAATAACTGACATTTACGCAGGCTACACCTTGATTGTTGTTTTACGCCGATGTGGTTCATGCTATCAGTCACATGATTATCTGGTCTAGACTCGATTATATTTTTACTATTATAGATGTGATATACTTGGAATATTGTTGTTTTGGCTGTTAAACATTCACTCATAATGTCTACTGTTTTGTCATATATGCCCCCGTGAACCGGGTCTGAGGCGCGCTGTGATGTACATACGCACGCACGCACGCACGCACGCACGCACGCACGCACGCACGCACGCACACAGTTATGACATTGTTTGTTATATATGCACACAGTTACAGCATTGTTTGTCATATATGCCCCCCTGAACCAGGTCTGAGGCGCACTGTGATGTACATACGCACGCACGCACACACGCACGCACGCACGCACGCACGCACGCAGTTATGACATTGTTTGTCATATGTCCCAGTGAGCCAGCCGGTCTGGTCTGACGCGCACTGTGTTGTATATAGTTATTCAATGACATTACCATATATCAAGGAAACATTATACCTCGCCATTGTTGTCAGACAATTGGCACTGTTTCAGATGGCAGCCTAATTAATTTCCAGAGTAATACTTTCCTACAACTAATTCCATAGCGCCCAGGGCCAATGCATCATGGCTGTTTCCTTTTGTAATGTAATAATTATGTTTTGTTGACGAGACTACTACATTCAAGTCAAGTATATGTTTTATATAAAGACATCGCAGAACAACGTTTTCCTTATTCACCGATGACTGCCACGGATGACAATATCTGCTTGTTGCGCAACATTCGTGAACAACTCGTTTTATTCCGGGACATGCCGAACAGCGACTCGTGCCCCTCTCGTGGCCATTTTTGCGACTGGGTTCCGTCTAAGCGCAAACGGGCATACCTAAAATAATTGTCAGATCGTTGCGCAATGGTTCACGTGTATTCCCTCCATGTCATATATGCTATTTAAGGCACATCGGGACATGCGGAATTATACAGTATGATTGAACACATTTAACTGTATCTTGGGTATATTTTTAGATGCAGAATATATTTCAAATAAAAAATATTTCGAGGTATTCTTTGACTTAAGTATTTGAAATCATACGCGCTTTTTGATTGGTTTGTCGTATTTTTGCACAGAACATTCATCAATAGGGGGACGAGTCTTCTTGCAGGTCAGGGAAAGGGACGAATGGTTGCACAGTCAAAATCATTCGTCACCACTCGCGTGTTTCCGTAACCTACATTCGGCTTGGAACGAGTTTGTCACGAATAAATAATTTTTTTTTACAATATATACAATATCTCCCACTGTGGTATAACTCAGCTTCAATGACAATTTTACCAAACCCGAGTCAAATGATGTCATAATATTGTCCCATGACGTCACGAAGACGAAACATCTGCAATACTCTTGTTTACAGTGGTTGTACGGATTCACGAGAAACACGAAACCCCCTTGGACGTCAGGGTTCGAAAAAGCCCTTATATCAAAGATTTTAGTAAGTAGGTAGCAAAATCAGAAGGATTCTGGGATGGATTTGAAGATGCCATTTGTATGAAAACATTGGAAGGTGTGATGCTGTTTGAATCGACGTCTTACAACTATGAATTCATTCGTCACCACTCGCCCCTTTCCGTAACCTGCAAGAAGACTCGTCCCCCATCGATGAATGTTATGTGCGAAAATACGACAAACCAATCAGAATGCACGTATGATTTCAAGTTCTTCGTCAAAGAATCCCTCAGAAATAATTTTGATTTTACATATGTTTTGCATCTAAAAATATACCAAAGACACAGTTAAATGTGTTCAATCATACTGTATAATTCCGCACGCCACGATGTGCTTTAAATTGCATCTGTAATATATGAGGAAAATGTTTGAACCATTACGCAACGAGTTGACAATTGTTTTATGTATGCCCGTTTGCGCTAAGACGGAACCCGGTCGCAAAAATGGCCACGAGAGGGGCACGAGTCGCTATTCGGCTTGTCCCGGAATAACACGAGTTGGTCACGAATGCTATGAATTAAGACATCAGGTGTTAAATGGTTCCAAAACAGCATTTGGAATATACCCACAACGGATTCGTGTGTTTATTTTTTGTTTTTATTGAAGTAAACGCAACTGTTGTTTTTTTATTGAAATGTTTATTTTGAATAACATGGTATCGCGGAAGTCAACAGTCCGGCGTATCTGTTGTATCCAACGACTCAAAACCCAACACTGACAACACCCATATTGCAAAAGTTTTAAGCACAGTGAAGACGTTCAAACAGATTATTCTGAATCTGGTAAAAAGAAAAGAAGATGTATCATGTTTAACGCCACACTCAGCAATATTCAAGCAATATAGTGGCTGCAAATAATCGAATCAGGACCAGACAATCCAGTGATTGATATCACGAACATCGATCGATGCAATTGGGATACGATGACATGCATCAACCATGTCAGCGAGCCTGACCACCTGGTCCCGTTAGTCGTCTCTTACAACGAACAGGGATTGGGTTACAACAAACAGGAAGACCAGTTCCTACCCTGATCTTGACAGGCCACATTTTGTTTAATATAAATACCTTGTTGTGATATTTATTATATGGCGTCATTGATAAATGTAAATATGATATATAAAACATACATTTAAAATCACGCTTGCGGTTTTTTTTGCTTTCCCACATGTAAACTGGACAGTGGAAATGATAAACTGATGAACTAGCTTAATGAACAGAATTTTTTAAAAAACTATTTTTTTTATTGAAAAGTATTCTTTTGGGGGCACTTACATATCAAAGGTACACCTAAACAGCCACAGGGGTACCCTGTGGCACACTTGAAACAAAATCCATGTCTACTCGACCCGTGAATATCCGGGGCAGAATAGGTCTTCAGCAACCCATGCTTGCCGTAAAAGGCGACTATGCTTGTCGTAAGAGGCGACTAACGGGATCGGGTAGTCAGGCTCGCTGACTTGGTTGATGCATGTCATCGATCCCAATTTCGTGGATCGATGCTCATGATATTAATCACTGTATTGTCTGGTCAAGACTCGATTTTTGACAGACCGCCGTCATATAGCTGGAATATTGCTGAGTGCAGCTTTAAACAACAAACCAACCAAACCATGTCTACCTCAGGGCCCACTTGCACAAAGCGATGTTAGCGCTAAGATGATCGTAACTCACGTGCATTGTTGGCTTACAATAGTCGTAGTGCTAAGATCGCTTTGTGCAAGTGGGCCTTGAAGAGTTTTACTCAAAACAATATGTAGTCGCACTCAGTGACACCCATTTGACCTAACGGCTCTGATATCAGTATTTTCGCGTTGTTTACAAACAAGAGAAAAGTTCGTCAGGTGACATGAACATATGCTCGTGACAGTCGTGTAATGTCACGTGATCACAGCCCCGCGGTTAGGAGTGGGAGTATGTACTGCAATCTGATTGGTTGAAAAATATTGTTTAATGTACTCAAAGCCCGGAAAGCTTTCGGATTTTTCTCTACGTATGAATACTTTTCTTGATAAGTTCTTTCTTCTCTGTCCCAATTTTGAAAAAAAGTCAGTTCCAAATGAAATTTCAATGACACTAGCAAATTTGAAAACAAATAATGATTATCTCCTAATTCAGTGTAGAAATACTATATTTATCTGAAAATATGAAACCAATATTTCACTCGAATGAAATAACGTATTATTTCACTGAGGTGAGGTAACAGTACGGAAGCTTTTTAGGGCCATTTGGGTTTTTAAATTTTTTTTCGACACTATCTTGAAATTTGAAGATACTGAGTTAAAATTTCAAGATACTAAGTTGAAATTTCAAGATAATAAGTTAACATCCTTAGATGTAAAAATACGTTTGAAGTGAATAATCTTGAAATTTCAAGATCCTACGGAAGCCTTTTAGGGCCATTTGTTGTTTTAAAAAAAAATTCGATACTATCTTGAAATTTCAAGATACTCAGTTGAAATTTCAAGAAACTAAGTGGCCCTAAAAGGCTTCGGTATAACAGTGTATGACGGAACTACTTTCGGTCTGCTGGATCGACATTTTGGTTTTCAGACTAACACGGGTAAACATAACGCGCAAACGCCAGGGAATAATACGTCTCGATTGTCTGCTGGAATGAAAGGCGCATACTACCGGTGAGTGAGTGAGTGAGTATGGTTTTACACCGCTTTTAGCAATATTCCAGCAATATCACGGCGGGGGACACCAGAAATGGGCTTCACACATTGTACCCATGTCGGGAATCGAACCCGGGTCTTCGGCGTGACGAGCGAACGCTTTAACCTCTAGGCTACCCGACCGCCCCTACTACCAGTGAAAATCATGACATGATCACTAAACATTAGTGATGACACTCGGTGTCCAGTTTATGACCGGGAAGAAAATACATAATCACAAAACATTTGTCTTTTCTTGACAAACAACAAGTCTCTCTTATCACGTGACCTGAAAAAATAACATTGTAACTCGAGCGTGGTTGCGTCACTCATGACAATCTCACTTTTGTCAGGTCACGTGAAGATATAAACGTTATCAAAATCCAGTTAGGACCCATGTGTTGTGGTGCTGTAGTAAGATGGCCCAATCTGTACATCAGTGGACTAAATGTCTTATATCACCTGGGTAACGACACACAGATACCACTGTCTAAAGTGTTTCACAATGACTGATAGTAACAATATCATTTTTCGTTTTTGAGACGTCCCCTGCCTTGTAACAACGAAGACAGAATGAATGATGGGTAATAATGGACAATTTGCAATTATTCAGCGAATGTGAATGCACTCGTTTTAGACTAACAGTTAGTCCCAGAAAAAGGGGGACACAATGATATGAAATCAATCAGGTCGACAAATCTGACCACACACAGACACACATATACACTCACACACACAAATACACAAACGTACACACTTGCACTCACACACACTCACACAGAGACATAGAAACACACACTCGCTGACAAACACACACAGACATAGACACAGACACTCACCACAGACACATACATAAACGCACATACTTGCACTCACACAAACTCACACGGAGACATAGAGACACATACTCGCAGACAAACACAGACAGACATAGACACACACACTCACCACAGACACATACATAAACGCACACACTTGCACTCACACAAACTCACAAGGAGACAGAAACACTCGCACAAACACATACTTACCCACAGACACACTTGCACTCACATACAGTCACACACTCACACACAGACACACACATACTCACATTCAGATACACAAACGTACACACTTGCACTCACACACACTCACACGGAGACATAGAAACACACACTCACAAACAGACACACACACACACACACAGACACACGATCAAACAGACACACAGACACGCACACACACAGAAGAACACACACAGAGGGAAACAACACACACACAGGAACACAAACGTCCGCACGCACACACGCACGCACGCACGCACGCACTCACGCACACACACACACACACACACACATCAAGATATGAATGGAATATTGTTTATTTACATAATGACGTAACACACAAACACTAAGTCCGGGACTTCTTTCCGTCTGTCTCAATGGTTTTCCCGACAAACATTTACGGTGAGAAAATACATAATACCAAGAACATGTGCCTATTCTCGCCAAATGTATGTCTCATTTCGTGACTGAATAAACTTTGCACTCGCGGCTGTTCTGCTTAATGAAAGCAGATCTTTGTGAGGTCACTGGATGAGATAAGCCTGTTACTTGACTAGGCAAAGACCAACATTGCCGCTATCTCGTAACAACCGCTGTAAATCTCATGCCTTAGACAGATCTGCACAACATAACGTGTGATCTCAAGCAAAAATACCACCTAGAACCGGACACGAGATAAGCGAAACACTCACGTTTATTGATTTAACAACATTATTAATTTGCCTAACAGAATAAAACCAGGATAGAATTATACCTGGGATTATATTTTTTTTTTAAAATCAGTTGTCCCAGAAAAATGCTTGACAAAAATATTTATGCTTCGGAGTGTTAAAAGATTGTTTGCTACAAAACATATATTGTCCCAAGATACTCAAATAAAGATATTTAGGTTCATATTATTTGATAAAAATATATATTCCCCATACAAAATTATTATCACAATAACATAATCACTATTTGCATTTTACTGAAAAAACTGAAAAGTTATATATTTTTTGTTTGTTGATTAACGCCGCACTCAGTAACATTTCAGCCAAATGACGGCGTTCTGTAAATAATCGAGTCTGGACCAGACAGTCTAGTGATTGGAATCATGAACATCGATCCACTCAATTGGGATCAATGACATGCATCACCCAAGTCAGCGAGTCTGATCACACGATCCCGTTAGTCGCCCCTTACGACAAGCATAGTCGCCTTTCACAGCAAGCATGGGTGGTTGAAGACCTATTCTACCCCGGATCTTCACGGGCTAAACATTATGAACAAGGACATATTATTATAAAGAACCAACTTCTTGAGACGACGTTTAGATGTCTATTACACTTGAGACGACGTTTAGGTGTCCATTACACTTGAGACGACGTTTAGATGTCCATTACACCTGAGACGACGTTTAGGCGTCCATTACACATGAGACGACGTCTAGGTGTCAATTACACTTTAGACGACGATTAGGTGTCCATTTCACTTGAGACGACGTTCAGGTGTCCATTACACTTGAGACGACGTTCAGGTGTCCATTACAATTGAGACGACGTTTAGGTGTCCATTACACTTGAGACAACGTTTAGGTGTCCATTACACTTGAGACGATGTTTAGGTGTCCATTACAATTGAGACGACGTTTAGGTGTCCATTACACTTAAGACAACGTTCAGGTGTCCATTACATTTGAGACGACGTTGAGGTGTCAATTACACTTGAGACGACGTTTAGGTGTCCATCACAATTGAGACGATGTTTAGGTGGCCATTACACTTGAGACGATGTTTAGGTGTCCATTACATTTGATACGACGTTCAGGTGTCCATTACACTTGAGACGACGTTCAGGTGTCCATTACACTTGAGACGACGTTCAGGTGTCCATTACAATTGAGACGACGTTCAGGTGTCCATTACACTTGAGACGACGTTCAGGTGTCCATTACACTTGAGACGACGTTCAGGTGTCCATTACACTTGAGACGACGTTCAGGTGTCCATTACAATTGAGACGACGTTCAGGTGTCCATTACACTTGAGACGACGTTCAGGTGTCCATTACACTTGAGACGACGTTCAGGTGTCCATTACACTTGAGACGACGTTCAGGTGTCCATTACACTTGAGACGACGTTATTTGACTCAAGAAGTTAAACGTCATAGTACGGAGATTTCAAGACCTATCTACTATTCTATGAACACACAATGCCACTTAAAAAGTAGTCAAATGTAACATATGTTATATTTGGGATGACACTTTCTGTGTGGGTTCGAATCCAGGACTGGACTCAACCCCCCAAAAGAACAAGAATCTGTACTTTATTGAGAAAGTGTTGTCCCAAATAAACTGTTACTTTTCTGTTAAAATTGGCCTCGAGGCTAAAGTGTACGTTGCCCGACACGCAGAAGACCTGGTTTCCAACCCCCGTGATTTGTGTAACCGCCTCCGTGGTCTAGTGGTAGAGCGTCCGCCCAGAGAGCGTCATACCAAAAGATGTTAAAAGATGGTACTTGTTGTTTCCCTGTCTGGCGCTCGGCATTAAGGGACTAAAACAAGGACTGGTCGGCTCGGAGTCAGTATACTGTGTCTGAGTGTGGTATTCATGTTAAACTGCGGCATTTTGTTTTCCTCAGTGAGCTAGCACTATAAATCGGCATCAGTACAAGCAGCCACACACACACACACGTGCATGCACGTCACTATATAAGTGCAATAATCTTGGACGCGACGTTAAACCCAATTTCACCTCACCTCACCCTGATATGTGTGTGTCAAGTTATTCTTGGCTTCCTAGTCGTGATATGGATGCAGTATTGATTTGTTTAACACGCTAAAATTAAGCACATCCCAAGCCCTTAAAAAATCACTTCATATTCATCTACACGCTCCCGTGCATCGTATTTGGTACACACTGTGTCAAAATGCCAGGTCATTTGATTATTCATATAAACACCTCGTCCTGCATAACTCACTCACTCACTCACTCACTCACTCACTCACTCACTCACGATCCCGTTAGAGCGGAAACCTCGCATACCTGACCGTCACGTGGCATCATCTATATATATATTTAGATAAAAAATACTCCTCAAACAAAACAAGCGGATCTTCTATCACGTGGGGCTTATAATTAGGTTTAACTAACACCTGGCGGGAGGTTCACCCACCGAGCCTCGTTATAATCGGCGTTACACGGGGAGTTTACACACAGAAATAAGACTAATTTTCCTCAAATTATGCTCAAACTTATTTTTTATAATTTTAGGTTTTAAAAGAATCAGCTCCTAATTATTAAACACCCTTATATAGCATATATGTCCCCATAGGAAGCCCATGTGATGTTCGTAAGATTATTCGTAAGAAATGGTGAAAAATAAAATTATGTATAAAAATCTTTCTATGGGTTCAATTTAAAATTCCCATTTTACCTGGGCTCAATTTAAAAGTAGTTGCTTGTTTCTGTAGTAATTTTGTAATACGATTTTAGGGACTGGGCCCAGATGATGCTACCACAGCTAGCTTGAAAGGATTCTTAAATGTCATGACAAGTTTGAAAGGATTCTTAAATGTCATGACAAGTTTGAAAGGATTCTTAAATGTCATGACAAGTTTGAAAGGATTCTTAAATGTCATGACAAGTTTGAAAGGATTCTTAAATGTCATAACAAGTTTGAAAGGATTCTTAAATGTCATGACAAGTTTGAAAGGATTCTTAAATGTCATGACAAACGTTACCACTCGCCCCTTTCCGCAACCATTCGTCTTTATCCGGAATGAGGCCAGACAGGATTGTTGTAAATGACCTGATTCACACTTGCTCACTAACAGACACGAACCAATGTTTCCTTATATCAAACATTAAACATCATATTTACATTTGAGTCTCCTATGTTATTTGATCAGTGAATGATTTGGGTTTAACGCCGTTTTAAACAGTATTCCAGTTATATCGCGGCGTGTCGGCTTAACGTTGGGGGAAAGCCCGAAGTGATGCAGGTCTCAGACGTTTACCACTTCGGTGAAACTCACGAGCACAGGTATGGTGCTGACAAACCTAGAAACAATCGAGGCGAACCAGGATTCGAACCCACAACCATAGGTCCCCAAAGGGCGTCACTCGTGCCCCCATTCCAATGATGGGACAAGAACGTGACATGTATGAAGGGTGGACTAGCATTCGCTCTACGTCATATTTAGTGAATGAATTTATTGACATTGCAGTGGGCACGGGTGGCCCAGTCGTCTAAGGCGCCGCGATTCGCTGTGCAGAGTTGCGTCCCTTGGGCACGCCAGAAAACTATGATTGTTGGCTCGAATCCCAGTTCGCCCCGATTGTTTCTAGGTTTGTCAGCACCATACCCGTGCTCGTGGGTTTCATCGAAGTGGTAAACGTCTGAGACCTGCATCACTTCGGGCTTTCCTCCCACATTAAGCTGACACGCCGTGATATAACTGGAATACTGTTGTAAGCGGCGTTAAACCCAACTCACTCACTCACTTATAATGTATGACCAATGACGTATGTACCGTGGACACAACTAAAGGAAGACAACATGTCTAGGTATAATCCAGTTTACTTGTTTTAGATTATATCTTGATAATTCCATAGATTGGCCTGGTCTAGTTCTTAACTGCCGATGTAAAGTGGGTGCCACGTGACACAGACAATGCCAGATATCTTGAGGTCGGCAGGGAGCTTGTCAACAGACAAATGTCGGTCGGACAACCGACTGTGACTGGCTGGCTCTGCCGCAGTGCCCGACCAGTGATGACGTTGTGCTTTAAGAAGATGTCATTGTTGCAGGAGTCGCTTTCGTAGACATTGACGTTAGCGCCGCTTTGGGTAGTGTTTAGTTGTATCACGGCGCGTCACGACCACGTTTAAAATCTGTTAGGGGATGTAATAGCTCCAATGTCGTCAAGGGATGTAATATACTGAACCAAATTAAAAACTTCACAATCCTAAAATTTTAACATTTTGACCAGTTATCATTGTGAGCCCTTATTGCGTAAGTGGTTTTTCACGTGCAACTGGTCACGTGGCCATGATACCGCACGTGTTTTCAGCCATACTTGTTAGCAGTCATTAACAAAAAAGGAAAAACACAATAAAACAAACGTCTTTACGGCCATTTGTCATGCCACGCCTTTCAAATATGCAACGTGAACGTGCCATCGGCATGTTACAGACGGGAACGTCGACGTCCGTAGCTGAAGTCGCAAGGACGATGGGTTGTAGTCGACGGACTGTTTATGATTTACAGACGCGTCTACAGCAAACGGGTACCACCGCTGATCGCCCTCGGCCAGGTCGACCACGTGTGACGTCACATGCAGAGGATCGTCAGATTGTCTTACTTCACCTCCGTAACCGATTTTTGACGGCTACATCAACCCGAAATAAACTGTTTAGGGGTAGACTGAGTGCGCAAACTGTTCGAAACCGTCTGAGAACTGCTCAACTTCAAGCACGACGGCCATACTGCGGGCCGATTCTGACTCAATTACGTCAATTGTGGGCACAGCGACACTTACGATGGACTCAGAGGAATTGGAATCAAGTCGTCTTCAGTGATGAATCCCGATTTAATCGTTGATTTGCTGATGGTAGGGCGACGGTGTGGAGGCGCCGCCATGAACGTTACGCCCAGTGTTGTGTACAGGAAGTTGACAGATTTCGAGGCGGAAGTGTCATGGTGTGGGATGCTTTCTATGGCAATGCACGTTCCAGGCTTCTTGTCATCAGTGGCAACCTCAACGCTGCTGCTTACAGGTACTGGCACCAGAACTTCTGCCTTTTATGGCAGCACATGGACCCAGTTTGATCTTCCAACACGACAATGCCAGACCCCACACAGCAATTTTGACAAGGAATTTCCTTCAGAATGCGGGAGTCAACGTCATGGACTGGCCGTCAAGGTCTCCCGACCTCAATCCCATCAAACACGTCCGGGATGATCTTGGCAGAAGTCTGCGCACTCTCCAGAAACAACCACAGAATTTGCAAGATCTTGGCACCATTTTGCAGCAACAATGGCGTCGTATTCCAAATCGTGTGTTCACAAGCATCACAAGGTCCATGCGGAGGCGTGGTATGGCAGTTGTCAACGCACATGGTGGCCATACACGCTACTGAACTTGTGTGCCATCAGATTCTCGTGCTTGGGACTTATGATTTAAACTGTTGATGTTATTACCGAATACCGTAGGTGTTTGGAACAAATTATGGTTACCACCGTTAATTAAAATCCTTCTTTGGACATTAATGAGTAAAAATTACCTTCTCTGATACATTTGTCCGTTGTATATCATATATGGGATTACTTTTAAAAATGTGAAGTTTATAATTTGACTCAATATATTTGGAATCTCGTCAAGGGATGTAACACTTGCAATACCGACAAGGGATGTAATACTTGCAATATCGTTAGGGATATAACACTTGCAATACCGACAAGGGATGTAATACTTGCAATATCGTTAGGGATGGAACACTTGCAATACTGACAAGGGATGTAGTACTTGCAATATCGTTAAGGATGTAACACTTGCAATACTGACAAGGGATGTAATACTTGCAATATCGCTAGGGATGTAACACTTATACCGACAAGGGATGTAATACTTGCAATATCGTTAGGGATGTAATACTTGCAATACTGACAAGGGATGTCATACTTGCAATATCGTTAGGGATATAACACTTGCAATACCGACAAGGGATGTAATACTTGCAATATCGTTAGGGATGGAACACTTGCAATACTGACAAGGGATGTAGTACTTGCAATATCGTTAAGGATGTAACACTTGCAATACTGACAAGGGATGTAATACTTGCAATATCGCTAGGGATGTAACACTTATACCGACAAGGGATGTAATACTTGCAATATCGTTAGGGATGTAATACTTGCAATACTGACAAGGGATGTAATACTTGCAATATCGTTAGGGATGTAACACTTGCAATACTGACAAGGGATGTCATAATTGCAATATCGTTAGGGATGTAACACTTGCAATACCGACAAGGGATGTAATACTTGCAATATCGTTAGGGATGTAACAGCTCCAAGGTGTCAAGGGGTGTAATATTTGCAATATCGTTAAAGGATGTAATACTTGCAATATCGTTAGGGGATGTCATACTTGCAATACGGACAAGGGATGTAATACTTGCAATATCGTCAAAGCATGTAATATTTGCAACACCGACAAGATACGTAATGGTTGTGATATCGTCAGTGGAAGCAATGGTTGTGTTGATGTCAAGGGATGGAATGGTTGCAATACTGACGACGGATGCAATACTTAAACTACGGTCAATGAAGGCGCCAAACCTGGAGCCTGGGAAGCAGGACATGCGAGTGAAGGCAGTGTGTGTATCACTTCCACGGCATATTCCCTCTCTGGGTTTACAATCCCAGTTATGACACCGTGTTTGGTGCTGTGCGTTTGACTCGCGGTCCCCCGGTGAATGGTGAATTGGACAGGGAATAAATATGTCCGTACTTAAAGCCGAGGACGAACTGATAATTGGTGGCAACGTGATGTCAGTTGTTTGTGTGTTATGTCAGTGATTCACCGACATACTATCTCGGTGAGGTCAAGGCCCAAGGAACTAACGCGCGATGTGAACCCGTGTATGCACATATATCTCAGCACTTGGTGTCATGTTGTAAACGATCGTTTAATTTGTTTCTATTCCCAATATTGATGCTTTGATCTTGGAGTAAGTGTAGGCGTGTGTATCTGCGTTGCTGATGCAGGTGTGGGTGTAGATGTTAATGTGTGGGTGTGGGTTTAAATGTGGGTGTGGATGTGAATGTGTGGGCGTGGGTGTGGATGTGGATGTAGGTGTTGGGTAAGGGTGTATGGGTGTGTATGTGGATGTGTTTGTGGGTATTATTGTAGGTGTGAATGTGTGTGTGTGTGGTTGCGTGTGTGCATGTGTGTGGGGTGTGTGTGTGGTTATGGGTATGGAAGTGGATTTGGGTGTGGGTGTGTGTCACCTGTCTAGTGGGTGTGAGTGTGGGTGCGAGGGTAATGGTGTGGGTATGGGGGTTGTGGGTTGAATGCGCGCGTGTGTGTGTGCATGCATGTGTGCACGTGTGTGTGTGGTTGTGGGTTGTGGGTGTGAAGGTGTGTGTGTGTGTGGTTGTGTGTGTGAATGTATGTGTGTGTGGTTGTGTGTGTGCATGTGTGTGTGTATGTGTGGTTGTGAATGTGTGTGATTGTGTGTGTGTGTGTGTGTGTGTGTGTGGGGGGGGGGGGGGTTGAATGTGTGTGTGTGTGTGTGTGTGTGTGTGTGTGTGTGTGTGTGTGTGTGTGTGTGTGTGTGTGTGTGTGTGTGTGTGTGTGTGTGTGTGTTTATGCAAGCGTGGGTGTGGATGTGGGTGTGGGTGTGGTTGTGGTTGTGTTTGAGGGTGTGGGTGTGGGTGTAAGTGTGGTTTTGGTTGTGGTTGTAGTTGTCTGTGCGAGTGTGGGTGTGTGGGTGTGGGTGTGATTGTGGGTGTGGGTGTGGGTGTGGGTGTGGGTGTGGTAGTGGTTCTGGTTGTCTGTGCGAGTTCGGGTGTGTGGGTGTGGGTGTGGGTGTGGGTGTGATTGTGGGTGTGAGTGTGAGTGTGGGTGTGGGTGTGAGTGTGGGTGTGGTTGTGGTTGTCTGTGCGAGTGCGGGTGTGTGGCTGTGGGTATGGAAGTGGATTTGGATGTGAGTGTGATTTTGTGTGTGCGTGTGGTAGTGGAGGTGAATGTGTGTGTGTATGGTTGTGAATGTGTGTGGCTCTGTATGTGTGGTTGTGGGTGTGACGGTGTGTGCGTGTGTGTGTGGTTGTATGTGTGAATGTATATGTGTGCGTGTGTGGTTGTGAATGTGTGTGGTTGTGAGTGAGTGTGGTTGTGGGTAGCTGTGGGTGGGGTGTGGGTAAGGAAGTGGATTTGGGTGTGGTGTGATTGTGTGTGTGTGTGTGTGTGTATGTGTGTGAGTGTGGTTGTGGGTGCTGGTACGGGTGGGTAGCTGTGGGTTGGGTGTGGGTATGGAAGTTATTTGGGTGTGGTGTGATTGTGGGTGTGTGTGTATGTGTGTGTGTGTGGTTGGGGGTGAGGTTGTGGTTGTTGGTGCTGGTGTGAGTGTTGGGGTATGGAAGTGGATGTAGGTTTGGATGTGGGGTAGGGTGTGGATGTAGGTGTTGGTTGAGGGTGTATGTGGGTGTACATGTGCATGTGGTTGTGGGTGTGAATGTGTGTGTGTGGTTGTGGGTGTGAATGTGTGTGTGTGGTTGTGGGTGTGAATGTGTGTGTGTGGTTGTGGGTGTACATGTGCATGTGGTTGTTGGTGTGAATGTGTGTGTGGTTGTTGGTGTGAATGTGTGTGTGGTTGTGGGTGTGAAAGTGGATGTGGTTGTTGGTGTGAATGGGTGTGTGGTTGTGGGTGTGAATGGGTGTGTGGTTGTGGGTGTGAATGTGTGTGTGGTTGTGGGTGTACATGTGCATGTGGTTGTGGGTGTGAATGTGTGTGTGTGGTTGTGGGTGTGAATGTGTGTGTGATTGTGGACGTGAATGTGGGTGTGTGGTTGTGGGTGTGAATGTGTGTATGTGGTTGTGGGTGTGAATGTGTGTGTGATTGTGGACGTGAATGTGTGTGTGTGGTTGTGGGTGTGAATGTGTGGGTGTGGTTGTGGGTGTGAATATGGGTGTGGGTGTGAATTTGTGTGTGGGTGTGGGTGTGAATGTGGGTGTGATTGTGGACGTGAATATGTGTGTATGGTTGTGTGTGTGAATATGTGAGTGTGGTTGTGGGTGTGAATGTGTGTGTGTGGTTGTGGGTGTGAATGTGGGTGTGATTGTGGACGTGAATATGTGTGTATGGTTGTGTGTGTGAATATGTGAGTGTGGTTGTGGATGTGAATGTGGGTGTGGTTGTGGGTGTGAATGTGTTGGAGTGGTTGTGGATGTGAATATGTGTGTGTGTGGTTCTGGAAGTGAATGTGGGTGTGGTTGTGGACGTGGTGTGTGTATGGTTGTGGGTGTGAATGTGTGTGTGGTTGTGAATGTGAAGCTGTGTGTGGTTGTGAATGTGAATCTGTGTGTGTGTGGGTGTGAATATGTGTGTGTGGTTTTGGACGTGGTGTGTATGTGGTTGTGGATGTGAATGTGTGTGTGTCGTTGTTGGTGTGAATGTTTGTGGTTGTGGGTTTGAATATTAGTGTGTGGTTGTGGACGTGGTGTGTGTGTGGTTGCGGATGTGAATGAATGTGTGTGGTTGCGGATGTAAATGTGTGTGTGTGTGTGTGTGTGTGTGTGTGTGTGTGTGTGTGTGTGTGTGTGTGTGTGTGTGTGTGTGTGTGTGTGTGTGTGTGTGTGTGTGTGTGTGTGTGTGTGTGTGTGTGTGTGTGGTTGTGAGTGTGAATGTGTGTGTGTGGATATGGGTGTAGGCGTTGGAGTAGGTGAAAATTCTAAGATTCTATTCAAACTTTTCTAATTTCATTTTGCGTCGACGAACTATTTTTATGTCAAAAAACACATGTGAAGAAAAAGATCTGTGTCGCCCGAGAACAAACTATAGAATGTTATGAGGTGAAGCAGATAGCGATTGGGACTACAAGCTTTAGTCAGCAGTATCTGCTGCTATGTCACGGTTACACGGAGTGCAGCAGGCACCACATGGGTGATAAGGGTATAAAACAAGGACTGACTGGAGGCAGCATATATACTGTGTAGGGCATCAGTGCTCAACTCTGACATGATATCTCCCTGGGCCTTGCACTGTGAAACCCCCGAAGTTATTGACTAGTACATGCAGAAATACACGCATACACCCTCACACACAGAGACACAGAGACACAGACACACTCCAACATACACTCACACACGAACACACACACACGCACGCACGCACGCACGCACGCACGCACTCATAGCCACACCATTATCCTCACACACACACATTCACACAGGTAACACACACCCACAGACACACCCACATCCTCATCCACAGACACACCCACATCCACATCCACGCCCACACCCACACCCACACCCACGCCCACGCCCACGCCCACACCCACATCCAACATCCTAAACCATCACCACACCCCACCCACCACCCCCGGCGTAAAACAACAAGCAATCCAATCAAACCACACTGGTCGCAGGAGGCTAAGAGAGTGTCACGTGCTGGCAAGGAGATTGTTGCTGGACCATTCGTGACCAACTCGTATTATTCCGGGACAAGCCGAATGTTGCTCGACAAGCGAAGGGAAGTAACTCCACAAACACGACGTCATGTATGTACGCTTCATTCTCACTTCACAGACTCGGTGTTGCTCGGCTAAATACACATGTAGTATATGTTTATTTTGTAGAACGATTCCTTTAAAATACTATTTTAACTAAAGAGCGGGATTCTGTTATTTAAAAACACACTGGTAAACCAACGCAATCACCAGAATAGCTATATCGACTGAAGCGCTCTTATAATATCCCCTTTGTAGGACCACGTAAGATATGTACTCTTCTCAATACACTTAGTCCTGTGCCATGACTGTGAATCTTAGATGTACATGTATAGACATTTTATTTTATTAAAAGCATAGGCAAGTCTGAATCAAACTAAACCTATTCTAGTCTCCTTAATTCCACTATGAAAACAGCAGAAGAGGAAAGGTTCTCTTTCAGAAAAAAGTACAATTATTTTAAAAAAATGTTTTCATAAATGAAGTTTTAGTCTCAGTATATTAAGCAATAAACAATTTTATTGCTGATTGGGTAGCGACCGAGCCTTTGATAGTATTGCAAGACGTTTTTAGAAGAATCCAAATAGACCCATAGTTTTAATTTAAAATATACCTGTGTTTGCAGCTATTTGTTTTTTTAATTATCAAATTATATATATGACATACGATACGATACATGTAAATCCGGAGACATGAACCACTATCTTATGGGTGGAAGCCCAACCAAATTACATCTGGAAGATTAGAGTTATTTACAGAAAACTGTCTTGAAACCTGACGAACCTAGAAATCAGGGCTAACCAGGATTTGATCGCAGGGGATTCGAACGTAGGTTTCTGGCACGCCTAAGGGACGCAACTCTTCACATAACTCATCAGATAACGTAGTGATATGGCAGCCATATTTAAACTCGGGCCAGAGTCAGTGAGCATTTAGTAATGTGTTAGTAATGCCTGCCTTACTAGTCACATCAACATGTAACCTGTTGTCTTGTCCCCAGACGTACATGTAACCAGTTGCCTTGTCGCAAACTGTGTGTCTTGTCCTCAGACCTACATGTAACCTGTTGTCTTGTCCTCAGACCTACATGTAACCTGTTGTCTTGTACTCAGACCTACATGTAACCTGTTGTCTTGTCCTCAGACCTACATGTAACCTGTTGTCTTGTCCTCAGATCTACATGTAACCTGTTGTCTTGTACTCAGACCTACATGTAACCTGTTGTCTTGTCCTCAGACCTACATGTAACCCGTTGTCTTGTCCTCAGACCTAGATGTACCATGTTGTCTTGTCCTCAGACCTATATGAAACCTGTTGTCTTGTCCTCAGACCTACATGTAACCCGTTGGCTTGTCCTCAGACCTAGATGTAACCTGTTGTCTTATACTCAGACCTATATGTAACCTGTTGCCTTGTCGCAAACTGTTTGTCTTGTCCTCAGACCTAAACATAACCTGTTGTCTTGTCCTCAGACCTACATGTAACCTGTTGTCTTGTCCTCAGACCTATATGTAACCTGTTGTCTTGTCCTCAGACCTACATGTAACCCGTTGGCTTGTCCTCAGACCTACATGTAACCTGTTTTCTTGTCCTCAGACCTACATGTAACCTGTTGTCTTGTCCTCAGACCTACATGTAACCTGTTTTCTTGTCCTCAGACCTACATGTAACCTGTTGTCTTGTCCTCAGACCTACATGTAACCTGTTGTCTTGTCCTCAGACCTACATGTAACCTGTTGTCTTGTCCTCAGACCTACATGTAACCTGTTGTCTTGTCCTCAGACCTACATGTAACCTGTTGGCTTGTCCTCAGACCTACATGTAACATGTTGTCTTTTCCTCAGACCTACGGGTAACCTGTTGTCTTGTCCTCAGACCTACATGTAACCCGTTGTCTTGTCCTCAGACCTACATGTAACCTGTTGTCTTGTCCTCAGACCTACATGTAACCTGTTGTCTTGTCCTCAGACCTACATGTAACCTGTTGGCTTGTCCTCAGACCTACATGTAACATGTTGTCTTTTCCTCAGACCTACGGGTAACCTGTTGTCTTGTCCTCAGACCTGCATGTAACCTGTTGTCTTGTCCTCAGACCTACATGTAACCTGTTGTCTTGTCCTCAGACCTATATGTAACCTGTTGTCTTGTTCTCAGACCTACATGTAACCTGTTGTCTTGTACTCAGACCTTCATGTAACATGTTGTCTTGTCCTCAGACCTACATGTAACCTGTTGTCTTGTCCTCAGACCTACATGTAACCTGTTGTCTTGTACTCAGACCTACATGTAACCTGTTGTCTTGTCCTCAGACCTACATGTAACCTGTTGTCTTGTCCTCAGACCTACATGTAACCTGTTGTCTTGTACTCAGACCTACATGTAACATGTTGTCTTGTCCTCAGACCTACATGTAACCTGTTGTCTTGTACTCAGACCTACATGTAACATGTTGTCTTGTCCTCAGACCTATATGTAACCGGCTGCCTTGTCGCAAACTGTGTGTCTTATCCTCAGACCTAGATGTAGCCTGTTGTCTTGTCCTCAGACCTAGATGTACCATGTTGTCTTGTCCTCAGACCTATATGAAACCTGTTGTCTTGTCCTCAGACCTACATGTAACCCGTTGGCTTGTCCTCAGACCTAGATGTAACCTGTTGTCTTATACTCAGACCTATATGTAACCTGTTGCCTTGTCGCAAACTGTTTGTCTTGTCCTCAGACCTAAACATAACCTGTTGTCTTGTCCTCAGACCTACATGTAACCTGTTGTCTTGTCCTCAGACCTATATGTAACCTGTTGTCTTGTCCTCAGACCTACATGTAACCCGTTGGCTTGTCCTCAGACCTACATGTAACCTGTTTTCTTGTCCTCAGACCTACATGTAACCTGTTGTCTTGTCCTCAGACCTACACGTAACCTGTTTTCTTGTCCTCAGACCTACATGTAACCTGTTTTCTTGTCCTCAGACCTACATGTAACCTGTTGTCTTGTCCTCAGACCTACATGTAACCTGTTGTCTTGTACTCAGACCTACATGTAACCTGTTGTCTTTTCCTCAGACCTACAGGTAACCTGTTGTCTTGTCCTCAGACCTGCATGTAACCTGTTGTCTTGTCCTCAGACCTACATGTAACCTATTGGCTTGTCCTCAGACCTACATGTAACCTGTTGTCTTGTCCTCAGACCTACATGTAACCTGTTGTCTTGTACTCAGACCTTCATGTAACATGTTGTCTTGTCCTCAGACCTATATGTAACCGGCTGCCTTGTCGCAAACTGTGTGTCTTGTCCTCAGACCTAGATGTAGCCTGTTGCCTTGTCTTCGGAAAAAATATGTCACCTGTTGTCGTGTCCTCACGTTAATCAGGAGGTCATATTCATCAGGGCTAGGTCACGTTTACCAGAGCTAGGTCACCTTCTTTAGTGTTTGATCACGTTCATCAACGCAACCGTTAATGAGGGCAAGGTCACGTTCACCAGGGCTAGATCATGTTCATCAGAGGTAGACCACGTTCACCAGGGCTAGATCACGTTCATCGGGGCTAGATCACGTCCATCATGGCTAGATCACGTCAATCAGATCTAGATCACGTCCATCAGATCTAGATCACGTCCATCAGGGCTAGATGACGTTCACCAGGGCTAGATGACGTTCATCAGGGCTAGATCACGTTCACCAGGGCTAGATCACGTTCATCGGGGCTAGATCACGTCCATCAGGGCTAGATCACGTCCATCAGGGCTAGATGACGTTCACCAGGGCTAGATGACGTTCACCAAGGCTAGATCACGTTTATCAAGGCTAGTTCACGATCTCCAGTGTCGGATGACTTTCATCACAGCTAGTTAACGTTCGCCAGAGCTAGATCGTGTTCTTCCGGGCTAGATCATGTTCATCATGGTTAGATCATGTTCACTAGGGCTAGATCACGTCCATCATGGTTAGATCATGTTCACCAAGGCTAGATCACTTCCATCAAGGTTAGATCATGTTCACCAAGGCTAGATCACGTTCACCATGGTTAGATCATGTTCAAGATGGTTAGACCACGTTCATCATGGTTAGATCATGTTCATCATGGTTAGACCACGTTCACCATGGTTAGATCATGTTCACCTAGGCTAGATCACGTTCATCAGGGTTAGACCACGCTCATCATGGTTAGATCATGTTCATCAAGGCTAGATTATGTTCATCAAGGCTAGATCACGTTCATCAGGGCTAGATCACGTTCATCAAGGCTAGATCACGTTCATCACCTGATGAAGGAGTAAGTATATACTCTGAAACGTTGTGTTCCTCATAATAAAGAAGTTGACATCCATAATTTTTCTTCCTTAAGACATCGATATTCTTACATATGTAATGAATAATATGTTTGATCCATGGCCTTAAAATGCAAGCTTTTTGAAAGTAATTAAGTCTTTGTTACGGACGGGCGCCTCATTTGGTAAGTTACGTGATCTACCTCACTGTTACCAGTAACCTGGCCTCATGCGAGTAATACGGCTTATTTTAAAAATGATTACTGAAAACCTAAAAACAATCTATATCACAGTTTTTTGGCTTCTCTTCTACTCTAGGTGTTGTTATAAGTCCAAACATGAAAGTTTAGAAAAGAACGTTATCTAATTCAAATATATATGAACACATCTTGCTAAACAAATTTGAAATTTGGACTTTTTTTTTATAGAAAACAGTTTTATTTGATTCAACCCCAACCCCAACCCGTTAAAAAAGTTAAGTACGGCCTTGCCTTTGTTCACCCCCTTAATGCCATGAAAGCAGTCTCGAGAACTGGACGTCATGAATGAGTGAGTGAGTGAGTGTGTGAGTGAGTGAGTGAGAAACGCTTATTCCAGCTAGATAAAATGAACTGTACATGTTTTTTAAAATTTCATTTTGATCTGTAGGTGATGAAAAAAAAATCCCGGACTGATTTGGTAGCCTAAATACTACAAACCTAAAACCTGACGATTATGGTTGAATTTTTTTTTTGTCATAGTCCGTTAGGTTACTTTTATGCCAAAGCGATCATTACCGTCGGAGGTATAAAAAAAGAACTCGTCATGCTGATTTTATTTTTTTCTGAATTTTCGGATGTTAAGGACTGCGGATCCGTGAACCAAACAAAACATGTAAGGCCTCAAGAACTTTTGCTAATGTTTTGCTAATTTCAAATTGTCATTTTAGTGGGGTTTTTTTTGCAGATATTTTAGCTTGTAGCGAATATCACAAAAGCTAAACTTAGAGACTAGGGCAATATTTATCTTTCCTTAAAGCGTTCTTTACGCGACGAACATCATAAACTTATGGAAAAGAATGGTAGTTACGACAGTCGTAAAGCAATTTGAATGTCGTAAATATTTGTTGAAGAATGGTACGTACGACTGCATCGAGATGGCTTTGTTAAACCAGGCACAGGGGCCCGTATTGCAGGCATCTCTTATACCGACCTACATAAAAACCCATGTTATCTAAATTACCCCTCTCGTTGAGCTCTTCACTTCAAGATGGGCGTTAGCTGTTACCGTACACCTGCACATAGCAGAGCTGTCTCCAACACACGATACCAACTGTCTGAGTGCAGGCAGGTAACTTTGAAGCTAGCTAAATCTCATCTTCCCGAGGCAAGACAGTTAACTGACTATAAAAGTCCAGTTTCCACCATTGCCGAACTAGGCTTGGATTATGGGGTTACATTTTGGCTGGATTAACGAGTCTATGCATAGTCCAATCAAAATCGCGCACCGAAATCAAAATCCGGTTCGCAAAGTGTCGTACAGATTTTGGTCGATTGCAGGAATTGCAAAACATGTGCAGCGCCAACTCGTTGTCAGCAGATATTTTGCAAATCTTTTCATGTTTTTAGTTAAGGTGCTCACGTGATTTGATGAATTTTGTGATATAAGACCCGTTTTATCACAATATAGATCTTGATTATCGATCAGATCGTCCTGACTGGGTTCCACCATTTTGTGTGAAGCGAACGCAAGTGGTACGAGAGGTTAAATCTGATTGGTCCGTAGGAGAGGCTTAGAAGTGGTAACTCTCTTGCCTCGGGAAGATACAGTTAAACTTGAACTGGAGGGTTCTCGAGCGTGAGTGAGTGAGTGAGTGAGTGGGAGCGTGGTTAAGTGAACGAGTGAGTGGGTGAGTTGGGGTTGAAGTAGGGAGACGATATATTCACTGCTTCAAACCACATATTTTCATAACATAGATTCCAGGAAACTCAACATAAGCGGGGGCACGGGTGGCCCAGTCGTCTAAGGCGCCGCGATTCGCTGTGCAGAGTTGCGTCCCTTGGGCACGCCAGAAACCTATGATTGTGGGTTCGAATCACGGTTCGCCCCGATTATGTTTCTAGGTTTGTCAGCACCATACCCGTGCTAGTGGGTTTCACCGAAGTGGTAAACGTCTGAGACCTGCATCACTTCGGGCTTTCCTCCCACATTAAGCTGACACGCCGTGATATAACTGTAATACTGTTAAAAGCGGCGTTAAACCCAACTCACTCACTCAACATAAGCAGAGAAATATTTTGTCACGGGGACTAATTATTCTAAGGCTTCAGTCCAAGTTTATATGGCCTTCAGCTATATAATGAAAGGAGCGGAGGTTTTTATTTCAATTTTGGGGAACACGTGAGGACAATTAGTCTTCCCCTTTTTTCAGGAACGAATTATTTCTATAAAATGAGTGGTGCCTTTACTGTCATTTGATATAGTGAGTGAGTGAGTGAGTGAGTTAGGTTTAACGCCGCTTTTAACAGCATTCCAGTTATATCGCGGCGTGTCAGCTTAATGTGGGAGGAAAGCCCGAAGTGATGCAGGTCTCAGACGTGAAACCCACGAGAACCGGGATTCGAACCCATAATCATAGGTCTCTGGCTACTCAAGGGACGCGACTCTGCACAGAGAATCGCGGCGCCTTAGACGACTGGGCCACCCGTGCCTCCTCATTTGGTATACATGATATAAGACAAAGAAACAAAGATGTGATATTTGTATTTTCTGTAGACTGATTAAGTGAGAAGATATTGCTTTAAGCGGCATCGACAGTATGTTGATTGTTTGTTTGTTGTTTAACGCCACACTAGGCAATATTCCAGCTATATGACGGCGGTCTGGAAATAATCGAGCCTGGACAAGACAATCCAGTGATTGACATCATGAGCATCGATCCACGCAATTGGGATACAATGACATGCATCAACCAAGTCAGCGAGCCTGTCCACTTGATCCCGTTAGTCGCCTCTTACGACAAGCATAGTTGCCTTTTACGGCAAGCATGGGTTGCTGAAGACATCAGCAATATGTAGCCTGAGCCAATTTAAGCTAATTTTTTAAAAGAAAATTTAGTTCAACACTTGCATTCGAAAAATATTTGTTTTGCTAAGATTTGCTATTTAAAAACCAGACGGGTTTTGCTTCGAATCGCCTTGCCAATCGTTTGGTTGTGGATTATTTGTCATGCGACAGTTCAATAAAACATAAAAATCATTAAAATCCCTCATGCTGAAAAAATGTGGTGTCTTGTATTTGCTGATAAAAACAAACACCATTTACAGAGAAATGCGATATAAAATGCGAAAACCCACCTCGATAAATTGCTGAGCTGAAGCGACAAGTATAATCCGAAACGTCTGAACATGAAATGAGAAAATTACAGCTATGCAACGCGGCCAGAGTAAGGCTAGATTAAGAGACAAACTACGCTACATTGTATCACACAAAGGGAAACAACTCTGTTTGGACTTAATTGAACTATTATGACCTGAAGGATTGAGGAATTTGTTTATCCATTAGAAGTTATATATAGCCATGCAAGGGAGATAACTGCAGGAGCGGCTGAATATAAGATGCGATCAGGAAATTTTCCATACATTATCTGTGGGTAGTTTTCCTTCGTCCCATATTCGTGTGTGGCTGACCGCCTATCAGCTGCCGTCTCTTGGTTGACACAGTTTTTTAACCTGGGCTATTACAGTGTCTTGAGGACTGTTTTGGGAATTAGCATTTTGAAAAGCAGATCTTACATTTTGGAGGACGATATAGTGTTTTTTTCAGATATTTATAAATATGTTTTGTGGCCTTAAATTCAGGGACACTCAAATAGTATTTTTCTAAACGCTTTTTTTGAATACGTGTATGTTGACCGATATTATTTTTATTTAACAAATAAACTACGAGTGGGAGTTTTTTTGTTTATGAGATGTACAACCTCTTTAAGGGTGATGATAAATGTACAAGCTATAAAAATATTTATATATTTATATTTTAATAACCATGACTCCCTGAATAGAATCCGACCTCGACATTGTCGGACAAGTTCATTTTATGAACAGGTGGGTTAAGTTTGGTATTTCCCGCATATTCTCACAATCCTCACGTCGCTTGTCTGTACCTTTAGAGATACTCGAGGGTAGCATGCTGCACGGGCATACCATGCATGGCACGTGAGCTTTCGTCACGCATGATTGATTACATCATCTCGAGAAAACATAATTCTTCTCGTAAGTATATCTTTCGTGACTGTTACAAATGCTGGGACCAAACAATAATGAAATATATTTGGGTGTGCTTAACTTTTTTCCTTGTGTATATTTCAGTAACAAATAGCAATTTACAAAATTGCAGCCTTTATTTAGTTTCTAACAAAACGCATTCACATACGCAAGGAAAGTGACATATTCCTGCTGTTTGTTGGTTTCTTTGTTGCTTAACGCCACACGCAGCAATATTCCAGTTCTTGGATGACGACGTGTATATATACAAGTGTTGATAAGACAATCCAGTGATTGTGAACGCCGTCGGTGAGTGAGTGAGTGAGTTATTATTTAACGTCACATGGGCAATATTTCAGCCATATCGTGACGAGAAGTTACATTTATGATACATATATGTAGACTAAATAAAAAGCTGTCAACGATGGACAGTAGAATAACTAGAATATCACAGACTTGATTTAAAACTAGTTGAGAATATTAAAAAAGCAGTAAGCATTAATGAACACCACAATATAAAAATGGGCTAGAAATCGTCAGCCACTGAAGGGAGATCACCATACTAGGGACCATGTGGACTTAGCTTCTTCCTGCACGGACCCCGGCAGGATTTATATCATCCCTTCAGTCACTGGTGACAGTGTACCAGTTAAGCCTTAGATGAAAATAACGAATATACTACGTTTAAAAGCCTGGTATGCAGAAAAATACCTCGAATGATATGGGACTTTCATACCCTCTTAGGGGCACAATAATTTTACGCTACTTCAACCACGAACGCCGTCGGATTACGACAGTACGCAATATACCAAGTCACGTTAGTTTGTGTGTTTGTTTGTTGTATAACGTCGCACTCAGCAATATGCCAGCTATATGACGGCGGTCTGGAAATAATCGAGTCAGGATCACCAGACAATCCAGTGATTGACATCATGAGCATCGATCCACGCAATTGGGATCGATGACATGTATCAACCAAGTCAGCGAGCCTGACCACCCGATCCCGTTAGTCGCCTTTTACGACAAGCATAGTCGCCTTTTACGGCAAGTATGGGTTTGCTGAAGACCTATTCTACCCCGGAATCTTCACCTGTCCCACGCAATTGGGATACGATGACATGCATCAACCAAGTCAGCGGGCCTGACCACCTGATCTCGTTAGTCGCCTCAGGCTACGTGACATGGCCGTAAAATGCGACTGTGCTCGTCCTTACGACCAGCATCAGGGGACCAATTCTATCGGGAGACATACTCATTGAGTGAGTGAGTAGGGTTTTACGCCGCTTTTAGCAATATTCCAGCAATTTGACGGCGGGGGACACCAGAAATGGGCTTCACACATAGTACCCATGTCGGGAATCGAACCCGGGTCTTCGGCGTGACAAGCGAACGCTTTAACCACTAGGCTACCCGACCACCCCGACATACTCATTGAGTAACAGAAGCAGAAATTGATTATCGAATAACCTAACTAGTAACAATTAAGAAATATCAAATAGAGATATCAACATTATGTACAGCCTTTTTGAGATGTGACCGCCTCCGTGGTCTGGTGGAAGAGCGTCCGCCCGGAGAGCCGGTTCGATCCCCGACCGCGTCATACCAAAAGACGTTAAAAGATGGTACTTGTTGTTACCCTGTCTGGAGCTCGACATTCAGGGGCTAAAACAAGGACTGGTCGGCTCGGAGTCAGTATACTGTGTCTGAAAGGGGTATTCATGTTAAACTGCGGCATGGTATCTCAGTGAGCTAGCACTATAAATCGGCATCAGTCCGGACCAGTACAAGCAGCCACACAAACACACACACGTACATGCACGTCGCTATATAAGTGCTATAATCTTGGACGCGACGTTTAAACCCAATTTCACCTCACCTCACATTGTGTGCAGCCTTTTTAAGGATGTTGATAAAATGTAGAAGCTCTAAATATAACTACCTTTATTCTAAAAATGATGACTCCTTGAACAGAACCCGACCTCTGCAATGTCGGACAAATCCATTTTATGAACAGGTGGGTTAAGTTTGGTAGTTCCCGCATATTCTTTCAATCCTCATGTCGACTATCTGTACCCTTTCTCATTATACGGATTTGCATTTCTCTCCCACTTTCGGATGCGATCGTTCGGCCACCGCGTTTATCTGCGTACCCCAGCTAAACAACTCACTGGACACTTTCCTCTCAAAAAAGTATATGACGTCATCAAGTTGCGAGCGCAAATTCGAATCTCCAGAAATGATGTCATGACAGAACAATGCTATACGTGTGGGATAAAACACCTCAGGGTGTTTTTATGAGATTTAAAAGAGATAAATAAAATTCATTAAAACCCGAGGGTAATTGTTTTATGTAACATATGACCCGAAAAAAGAAACATAAAATAGCATTTATCAATTTTTTTGTTTCAAACATATTGTTCATGAGCCTTAGACCCTTAGGAAACGGGCGTAAAATATCTGTTGCTGGCGTTGGGGTATTGAAAACCTCACTCTCACAAGCATTGTGACTTATCAGCGCATCTGTAGCCTAGAGACCCGTGAAGATTCCGGGGTAGAATAGGTCTTCAGCAACCCATGCTTGCCGTAAAAGGCGACTAACGGGATCAGGTGGTCAGGCTCGCCGACTTGGTTGATACATGTCATCGTATCCCAATGGCGTGGATCGATGCTCGTGATGTCAATCACTGGATTGTCTTGTGCAGACTCGATTATTTACAGACCGCCGTCATATAGCTGGAATATTGCTGAGTGCGGCGTTAAACAACAAACAAACAAACAAACCGTAGCCTAGAGGTGTGCACTCAGTGGGCAACAGACACGAAGGCTGTATATTCCATCCGTGGCAATGTACAGAAAACATTGGCTGATTGATTTTACATTTCATTACATTAATTTTGTTCCACTGTATAAATCAAATCCCTGTTTATGAGATTTAACCCGACTGGAGAACAATAGGATCACGTCACCGGAGGTTTATTGCGTGAAATGAGCCACGCTTTGTTTTTCATTGCACTTTGCGATTTATCGAGTCGCTAACTTATAGTAAGTGAGTGAGTTGGGTTTAACGCCGCTTTTAACAGTATTACAGTTTATCGCGGCGTGTCAGCTTAATGTGGGAGGAAAGCCCGAAGTGATGCAGGTCTCAGACGTTTACCACTTCGGTGAAACCCACGAGCATGGGTATAGTGCTGACAAACCTAGAAACATAATCGGGGCGAACCGGGATTCGAACCCACAATCATAGGTTTCTGGCGTGCCCAAGGGACGCAACTCTGCACAGCGAATCGCGGCGTCTTTGACGACTGGGCCACCCGTGCCCCCTACATGGGGATGAGAGTTACCTTATCTAAGTTACTATTAATAGCATCACGCATGATACACGTAAGTATTACTGACGTTTGACTCACTATGTATCCTAATAATAATATTAATACGTAGCCGGGCGGTTAGTGTTACACCTATCTGCTAAGAAACTGAAAGAAGATTGCATTCTGGATAATAAGGGAGTGAGTATGGTTTAACGCCGCTTTTAGCAATATTCCAGCAATATCACGGCGTGTGAAGAAATGGGCTTCACACATTGTACCCATGTCGGGAATCGAACCCGGGTTTTCGGCGTGACAAGCGAACGCTTTAACCACTAGGCTACCCGACCGCCCCCATACCATAGGGTTTGGGTCTCTTTGAACGCAAACATGTTTAGAGTAATAATCTACAGTTCGGAATGTTGTAAAACATATTTTCAGAATTGTTTTATGCATTTCATATGTACACATATCATTATATATGTGCGAGATAAAGATGGGGTTTCTTTTAAAAGTTTGTTTTCATCTTAAATCCTATCGGGGCGGTCGGGTAGCCTAGTGGTTAAAGCGTTAGCTCGTCACGCCAAAGACCCGGGTTTGATTCCCGACATGGGTACATTGTGTGAAGCCCATTTCTGGTATCCCCCGCCATGATATTGCTGGAATATTGCTAAAGGCGGCGTTAAACCATACTCACTCACTTATTATCCAGAATGCAATCTTCTTTCAGTTTCTTAGCAGATAAGTGTTACACTAACCGCCCGGCTATGTATTAATATTATTATTAGGATACATAGTGAGTCACACGTCAGTAATACTTACGTGTTTCATGCGTGATGCTATTAATAGTAACTAAGATAAGGTAACTCTCATCCCCATGTAGGGGGCACGGGTGGCCCAGTTGTCTAAGGCGCCGCGATTCGCTGTGCAGAGTTGCGTCCCTTGGGCACGCCAGACACCTATGATTGTTCGAATCCCCGATTATGTTTCTAGATTTGTCAGCACCATACCCGTGCTCATGGGTTTCACCGAAGTGGATCTGCATCACTTCGGTCTTTCCTCCCACATTAAGCTGACACGCCACGATAAAACTGGAATACTGTTAAAAGCTGCATTAAACCCAACTCACTCACTCACTCACTCACTCACTTTTCCCCTTGTAACTTTCTCAAACCAAAAACAAAAATAAAGCACGGCGCAATGCGCCATACCATGCGCGAATTACGTCGAAACAAACATATCCAAATAGGGCCCTGGCAAAACGTATTTAGAAAAATGATTGAAACAACCTTATTATTCATACACTGAAGTTGAATTAAATTATATGTTTATTGAACCATATGAAAAATCAGAAGGAATGGGTGCATAGTCAGAAAGAAATGCGAACGTTGTAGTGTAACCATAGAGTTCTAGATAATTTTTGTCATTAAACAATGTTACCCGTCCTAGCCCTATACCCAAGTCGGTTACATCCCATTACTAAGACATCCCATTAGTGAGACACCCATTGTAAGACAGGTGGGATTGATTAAACAAACACAGCCAGTCTACCCACTTAACAATGGTCACAGCCCATGATTAGCGGATTAATTAATAAGAGTAGACCAGAAATTCTGTTTGAATATTCTCAGGAAATAAATGAGTTAGGAGCTAGTAGGAGCTTACCACCAGCAAGAAAGCGTGTGTACAAGGAGATTGACAATCGACTTTCCAGACTGAAGGATCAGCTATCCCAGGGTGTCAAGACAACACTCCAGTTCTTGGATGCTGTTGGCAAACTTCTCAAGATGGATTAAGGTTGTGTCAGTGTGACAACCTCGATGTGAACTGTGATGTGAACTGTGATATTAACTTTAACTGAACTCTAAGTAGCGATTATGTTAAAACAATGGATTTAAGGGATGGATGAATTAAAATGTTGAATGAAATAAAGTAAAAGAGGGTTTCAATCATCTTGAGTCATTTCTTTTGTCTATAATAAGACAAGTCCATTTTCATGATAGGGGTTAATTACCTGATTAACATGTGCAACCAGGTATGACATTGTTGTTTTAAGGTGTCTCACAACTGGGATGTCTTACTAATGGGGGGAGACCCCCAAGTCACACGACTGATAATCTCTCGTTTCGGGATTCCGTGTGCACGCCTTGTTTGGACGAGCAGTTGAGGATGAAACCGTTTCTGTACTACGTCACGCACAGTCACGTTTTTCTCGTGTGTCACGTGTGCAGACCCACGTGATTCGGTTTGTTTATATTGGAAATCGACAAATATTGTAAAATACAAAGTAAGTATGTGCTTTGTTGTATCAAGCGTTTTAATAAGTTGAGTTTTACATTGATTTGGGTATTGATGTCACCTTGCTGCCGCCGGTTTGTAATCTCTGACATTGTTAATAAGAGGAGGTATTGATTGTATACCCCCAGGGCGATGAGAATACAATTTGAATGTACTTTCAAGTTAGTGTAAAACATCATCATCATCATCATCATCATCATCATCATCACCACCACCACCAAATCGTCACTGTCACCACATCACCAGCAACAAACACAACCATCATCTTTATCAGCATCATCAGCATCATCAGCATCATCACCACCACCACCACACTGTTACTGTCACCACATCACCAGCAACAAACACAACCATCATCTTTATCAGCATCATCATCACCATCATCATCATCATCATCATCAGTTTGTTTACATCTTACATCTTACAATCTTCTCCCCCGACCCGTGAACTCCGGGGTAGAATAGGTCTTCACCAACCCATTCTTGCCGTAAAAGGCGACTATGCATGTCGTAAGAGGCGACTAAAGGGATCGGCAGGTCAGGCTCGCTGACTTGGTTGATGCATGTCATCGATCCCAATTACGTGGTTCGATGCTCATGATGTCAATCACTGGACTGTCTTTTCCAGACTCGATTATTTACAGGCCGCCGTCATATAGCTTGAATATTGCTTAGTGCGGCGTTAAACAAACAAACAAACAAAACAAACATCTTATCCTCATGTATCTTTATCAAACCAAAAACAAAAATTAAGCACGGCGACATGCGCCATACCAGTGAATTACGTCGAAACAAACATCAAAGTCACACGACTGATATTCTCTCGTTTCGGGATCATCATCATCATCATCATCATCATCATCATCATCATCATCATCATCATCATCATCACCACCTCCTCCACCACCACATTGTCACTGTCACCACATCACCATCCACAAACACAACAATCGTCATCATCTTCATATTTATCATCATCGTCATCATTATTATCATCATCATTACCACCACCACATTGTCACTGTCACCACATCATCAGCAACAAACACAACCGTCATCATCATCATCATCATCATCATCATCATCATCATCACATTGTCACTGTCACCACCACATTGTCACTGTCACCACATCACCAGCAACAAACACAACCATCATCATCATCATCATCATCATCATCATTACCACCACATTGTCACTGTCACCACATCACCAGCAACAAACACAACCATCATCATCATTATCATCATCATCATCACATCAAGACATCACCATCTTCATCACCATCGACACCATCAGCAGCACCACCACCACCACCATCAATAGAATCGTCATCATTATAGATCAATGTTTGACAACATTTGTCCATACAGTCGTTTTCCAGATGAAACGACATGTTTACATCTATTCAATGTATTAAAAAAACACATCTGTAATTGGAAATGAATTGATTCCTTGTTTGAGGTTGCCTCTGCCAGTCTGAATAAGCAGTCTGTCTTAACATCTAAACATCTTATCCTCATGTATCTTTATCAAACCAAAAACAAAAATTAAGCACGGCGACATGCGCCATACCAGTGAATTACGTCGAAACAAACATCAAAGTCACACGACTGATATTCTCTCGTTTCGGGATCATCATCATCATCATCATCATCATCATCATCATCATCATCATCATCACCACCTCCTCCACCACCACATTGTCACTGTCACCACATCACCATCCACAAACACAACAATCGTCATCATCTTCATATTTATCATCATCGTCATCATTATTATCATCATCATTACCACCACCACATTGTCACTGTCACCACATCATCAGCAACAAACACAACCGTCATCATCATCATCATCATCATCATCATCATCATCACATTGTCACTGTCACCACCACATTGTCACTGTCACCACATCACCAGCAACAAACACAACCATCATCATCATCATCATCATCATCATCATCATCATCATTACCACCACATTGTCACTGTCACCACATCACCAGCAACAAACACAACCATCATCATCATTATCATCATCATCATCACATCAAGACATCACCATCTTCATCACCATCGACACCATCAGCAGCACCACCACCACCACCATCAATAGAATCGTCATCATTATAGATCAATGTTTGACAACATTTGTCCATACAGTCGTTTTCCAGATGAAACGACATGTTTACATCTATTCAATGTATTAAAAAAACACATCTGTAATTGGAAATGAATTGATTCCTTGTTTGAGGTTGCCTCTGCCAGTCTGAATAAGCAGTCTGTCAGTCAGCATAAGCAAACAATGCCCTTTGTGTTATAAATACATTGTCGGACGTGCTACTTCGATTTGAGAATACATGGGTTTATGCCATACTAAGGCCACGAATCTGTAGGACATATGACTTCCAAAGCGGTTGTTACAGGATGGTATGAAGCATGGACACATGTCGTATACAACTGTTGTGAAACGGATGACTGAGGATATAAACTTAGGACTGAGACCAAACTGTCGATATGCTGAATTGTTAAACAGTCATAAAGGAACGGACATTCATAACATCTCAAAGTGAGTTCATGTGTCTCTCAAGTTCAATGCAATATTCTCAGAAGGCGATGTTATATTAGATTTAAAGAGCTTATAATAAATACATTCATCGAAGCAGAGTATATATGAAAGCCAAGTATATATATTTACGAATTTGCCTTAAAATTCACTTTTAAATTTTTTCACTTGTACCATTTACCTATGTTTCTGCAAGTGAACAATTGACTTGCCTTTGCATGTGTGTCTTTGCATGTAGCGGGTGTCACCGGTGGAGCAGGAGACACTCATTTATTTTTTTCACAGCAAAATAGAAGCTGTATCCTTTGGTACACATGTATTATTTTCCTCTATAAGCATACCCACACTCTTTAAACATTTTTCATCGTTCAAGCTCGGTTTTTAGCGTCACGGTTTTTTTACACAATATTGTAACATTTTGTCGGAAGCCTATCATTGGGCATGTAAAGATATTTAACCAGTATTTAGGCACAGTAATGTACTGAATGCACGCCCTCATTACATTACATTACATTACATAAAAATTACATTACATTACATTACATTACATTACATTACATTACATTACATTACATTTGTGGTACATTGTTTCACACATACATCTGGTCTATGTAACAGAATTGGAAAATAAATCATGAAATATTTAACTGCCAGGCAAAAGAAGTATAGTTTGATGTGACCAAAACGTTACAAACGTCAATAACATTTTACTTGGGCACGGGTGGACCAGTCGTCTAAGGCGCCACTATTCACTGCGTCCCTTGGGCACGCCAGAAACCTATGATTGTGGGTTCGAATCCCGGTTCGCCCCGATTATGTTTCTAGGTTTGTCAGCACCGTATACGTGCTCTTTGGTTTCACCAAAGTGGTAAACATCTGAGACCTGCATCACTTCAGGCTTTCCTCCCACATTAAGCTGACACGCCGCGATATGACTGGAATACTGTTAAAAGCGGCAACTCACTCACTCACTCTTTTAGCTTGACTGTTTGATACGTGAAGACGTTTCACAATCTCAGAAAAGAACTAGCTTCAATTCTTTCAAATCATTTGTCTTTTCAACATTTACAAAATTTGGTGGCCATAGATAAAGCTATTTTCAGAGGTTCAAGTACATTTGTCCAAAAAAAGCAGATGCCATCTGAAGTTTACTGTGAAATACTTGTCTTCATCCTTGATAGTATCTACGTAACATTTGAAGGAAAGACATTTAGACAAGAATTAGGCATCCCCATGGCCACCAATTGTGATCTTGTTGATCTGTTTCTTTATGCATTTGAATCTGAATTTCTGCTCGGACTGGCAAAGTCAGGTCAAGGTAATTTGACCTAGACGTTTAACGTAGGCTTCAGGTATATGGATGATCTGATATCGTTCAATAACCTTTAAATAGTCAATTCCCTTTTACTAATTCACCCACCTGAACTACAAATAAAGGAGACCAGTGAGACCGCCTCATCTGTTTCATATTCAGATCTTTGCATAAACATCCATAGTGACAATCTCCACAAGACTCTGTATGACAAGAGGGATGACTTCAACTTTCCAATAGTCAATTTTCCTTTTATGTCGAGCAATATTCCTGCAGCTCCAGCGTTTGTTGTCTACGTTTCACAACTTTTGAGGTCGATCGAGTATGCTCTTTCCACTACTAGAGCGTCATACAAGTCTCGCTTCCATTTCAATGTCTTAACTGGGCTCCTGTCTAACTAAAGAAGTAAAAGCATATCATACGATTCTTGTTCAGAAGCTTTGTAACCAAGGTTACAACATTCAAATCCCTATAAAGATTTCAAAATATTATGGTAGATGTGGAGGACATTTCCAAATTTAACGCATCATTGACAAAAAATGATATCCAATGCAATTCCCTATTTTGACTTACACCAATATGTTTTCAGGTCAACAATTGACTTGCCTTTGCATGTGTTTGTGACGGGTGCAACCAGTAGCGTAGGATACGCTCACCTTTTCGCGAACACCTGGTGTAATCCCTATAGACACTTATTATATAGTCGGAATCGTATAATCGACTATGGTTTGGGCAGATGTTTCTTACGAATATGGAAAGTGTTTTGTCGCTTTTATTAACAATGAATCTTGTTAAATTGAATCTTGTGACGAAATTTGGAAAGTATGTTGCATTTAGATTTGACGGCGCTAACTGAATTTGAAATGAGTGAGTTGGGTTTAACGTAGGTTTGGAGCGTAGTCCAGTTACGTCATGGCGTGTCAACGTAACGTTGGAGTGAGCGAGTGAGATCGGTTTAACGCCGCTTTTAACAGTATTCCAGTTATATCACGGCGTGTCAGCTTAATGTGGGAGGAAAGCCCGAAGTGATGCAGGTCTCAGACGTTTACCATTTTGGTGAAAGCATCGAGCACGGGTATGATGCTGACATACCTAGAAACATAATCGGGGCGAACAGGGATTCGAACCCACAATCATAGGTTTCTGGCGTGCCCAAGGGACACAACTCTGCACAGCGAATCGCGGCGTCTTAGACGACTGGGCCACCCGTGCCCCAAATTAACGTTGGAGGAAAACCGGAACTGATGCAGGTCTCAGACGTTTACCATTTTGGTGAAAGCATCGAGCACGGGTATGGTGCTGCTAAACCTAGAAACACAATCGGGGCGAACCAAGATTGGAATCACGATCATTGATGCCTGGTCAATCGCAGCGCCTTAGACGACTTGTCCATCCTTGCCCCATAATTGAATTTGGAACCGAGCGAGCAGGCGGGCGTTATTTTACAAGATTATATGTTTGCATTTTTCATCACTAAATATACATTTTGAAAGATGCTACCTCGTCACTGCAGCCTATGTAGCTAAATATGAAGCGTAGATAATAAAACGATTATTTCGTTTTAAAAAAAATGTTTCTAATTTTTAATTAATTATTTTCAGATTTACGGCGTTATATTGTTTTAATCAGATTCCGTTATAAGTGAAATTGACACAAAGAACAATTACCTTGTATTAAAAGAGTTGAGTTTTGGGATGCTTAATATCCTGTAATAGAATTACCATACCGAAAGTAGTATCTCCGTCGTTTCCGCATGAATACGAAATATAGGGATACGATTTTTTATCCGTTGGGGGTCATACTACCGAAACCTTACCACTGATTGATTAAAAAAATTGTATGCAAGTTTGGTGTCTTTGATCAATAAATCAAAGACCTGAATATATATAATGCATACATACTTGTCGGCTTCCTGAATGCTTTGTTACGCGTCTGTTGCAATTGACAAAAGATGCTTTCATACACCTTAATTAGTTTTAAATCAATCAGACATTTGCTGATTGCCAATGAGAAGTTAAACC